>NC_090322.1:220300951-221551130 GCF_040869045.1 Eurosta solidaginis | reverse complement strand
AAATGGCGGTACAAAGGGGGAAGGAGACATCGACATGGGACTAGTTCGGTACGGTTTCGATACCATTTCAGAATAGCTTCAATTATTTCAAAGATATTTTCGAAACTATTTATTACGCGGTAGTTTCAGGTTCACTTTTTGAATATTTTCGAGGTTTTATGCTATCACGGGACTAATTTGCAACAATTTCATGAGCTTTTCGGTATTTTTGTAGGTAGTACTTTAGAATAGCTTACGGATTATTTGGAAACTATTTCGAAAACATATCGAATAATTAAGGATTACTTTGAGGATTAGTTGGATACTATTTGGGACAATTTTGGGCCGATTACAGGATCACTTATGCGTCATTCTCGGAATTTTTTCGAAACTACTTCACAGCCAATTTGGAATAATTTAAAGATCACTTTGGTCAGTTGTAGGATCATTTCAGAAACACCTTGGAAATTTATTTGAGTCTATTTCGCAACTAATTAGGATATGTTTCAGGATCTCCTCGGAATGAGCCGACGCTCTTAAGTTCGGGTACGTGTATTGATCATATTTTTTGCCGCTTTAATGCCGTACCATATAGATATTGTAATAGTTTTAACATTGACTTGCAAGTAACTGATCACACGATGACGGGTTTGCAAATATTTGGAATTGTTTTCGACAAACCAAAAGCAAATCGCGTTCAGAAATCATATACCAACGTTAATTTCCCTATGCTGAACCATAAGCTATGTTTCGAAAGTTGGTCGAATGTCCTCGCTGAAAATGACATATCAGTAGCTTTTTACATATTTTTAGATACCTTAAACGCGCACATTCTCAACTCTTCGTATACTGTAAATGATGGTAAAAAAAATGTGAGACTTAAGCCTTGGATTACTCGGGATCTCCTACAGAAAATAAAGCTCAAAAACCAACTAAGAAAAAAGTGTGCTAAGTATCCTAGTAATAGAAGGCTCCGCACTAGATACAACAAAATAAGTAATAGCACCAATAAGGCCATACGACTGACGCGGGAAAACTTTCGAAACAAGTTTAATTCAGCACTTGGTAATATTAGGAAAGAATGGGAAGTTGTCAATAATCTTCTTAATCGAAACGGTGAAAAAGATAATGAGCGAATAGCATTACAAGCTGGGAGTCAGTCGATTACGGATGCTGTGGAAGTAGCTAATGAACTTAACACGCACTTTACAACGGTTGGGAACACAGTATTAACTAACTGCAATTGTCGGTTTGCGACCCATTTACCATCGGGCCAAGATGCTCGAAATAGCTTCTTTTTTGACCCTATCACAGGTTTCGAAATTATAAGCATCATAAAAACCTTAAAAAACTCTAGTTCATGCGGTGAGGATGGTATTTCCAATTTAATTTTAAAAAAGATATATTTTAATGTGGTTGATATACTGATATACTTATTCAACACCAGCATTACTCAGGGTATTTTTCCCGATGGTTTGAAATGTGCGATTGTAATTCCGATCTTGAAAAAAGGGGATAAAAAAGATGTTAATAATTATAGACCTATTTCACTACTCTCGGCCATATCTAAAGTTTTTGAAAAGGCTGTTAAAACCAGAATTGTTAATTTTCTAAATAAAGCGAGCTTTTTTAGCTCCATGCAGTTTGGCTTTCGTTCTGACCTTTCAACAGAAGACGCTTTGCTAGATTTCTGCACCAACGTCTACAAAGCTCTGGATGAAAAAAGAAGTTGTGCTGGTCTCTTTGTGGACATAACAAAAGCTTTTGATATGGTCGATAGGGGTGTACTATTGGATAAACTATATAGTACAGGATTCCGCGGTGTTATGCATAAGTGGCTTAAATCGTATATATCGGGCAGAACACAAAAAGTTAAAGTAGAATGTAGCTACAGTAGATTACAGCTTGTTAATCTGGGTGTTCCCCAAGGCTCAGTTCTTGGTCCAATATTGTTCTTGGTCTATATTATTTCAATATTTAAGCTTCCATTGAGAGGCAAGGCCACTGCTTTTGCAGACGATCTTGCAATTGCGTACAGTACACCGAATTACTTTGAATTAATATGTGACATTAACCATGATATACATTTGTTACGAACCTGGTTCGCTTCACACAAACTGATTGTAAGTAGTAAAACTAGACTTATGTATTTCAGTCATGTTCTCAAAGAACAACCAAGTTATGATGTCATATTTCACTCCGCAGTGTGCTCTCGCTTTAACATGCACCATATATCGTGCACTCAAAGTGACGCGATGAGATCTTTTGATTGTAATAGAAACTGTAGTGAGAGCTGCTTCAGGGTTGAAGTTGTTGAGAATTTCAAGTACCTAGGAATTATAATAGACAACCGCTTGAGTTGGTCTGAGCACATTAATGCACTAAAAAAATACTTTCTATATACCACTCGTCACTTTTATCGTCTGAAAAAGTTATGTTCAATATCCACTTTAAAAACAGTTTACTACGGAATATTTCAATCTAAACTGCAATATGGTATCACATGCTGGGGCGGCGCTTCGGCTAATAAGCTGTCAGCAGTGGTAACAATTCAAAAGGGGATTATAAGGCGAATCTGTAGTGCAAACTATAGGTCTCAATCTATGCTATATTTTAGGAAACTAGATATATTTCCGTGTCGACATCTCTATCTTTACAAAGTTTTAAAAACATTCTTTATACGGTGTGGCTACCTGGAAAGCTTTCCTTCGGAAGTCTACAACTTACGAAGAAATCTACTTCCGATGGTACAAATTCCGCATACTAGGACGTCGCACTTTAGAAGTTTTTACACATACACGTCGTGCAAATTTTTCAACTCCCTTCCTGCCACTGTACAGGTAATAAGAAATGTCAACTTATTTAAAAAAGAAGTTAAGCTGTATCTTTTTGGTTATAATCACTTTGAATTAGAAACGATGCTGAGGATGACCCTATAAACCGTACATACCTTAGGAAGCTGCAAATATTTAGTATTGATTCTCTTTCATATCTTTGATGATTTAATTTAATGTATAACTTAAACTCTTTATGAAATTTTTATTTTTGTACACCCCACACAAAACAATATACCAAAGCTAGGACTGGCATTTAGAACTATGTTAAACTTTAATATAAAAAATGCCATATACTTTTCCTATGCTGCATAGTAATTTGAAATTATTTAATGTAATATTGTAATCTTAGGTTAATAAGTATGCATCTGGAAAATGTTTAATAAAATACAATACAATACAATACAATACAATTAGTTAAGGTATCATTTCGGCAAAACTTCCGAATTATTTCGAAGCTGTTTCGGGTCAATTTTGGGACAATTTTAAGATCCTTTCGCATTTAACTTTGTAACCATTCTTGGTGTCATCTCGAGACTATTATGGGACCGATTGGAAATAATTTAAGGATCACTTCAGGATAATTTCGAGGCTATTTCGAAAGCACTTGAGAATAGTTACAAGATTATTTCGGGATAACTTCAGACCATTTTCAAAATTATTTCGGAACTAATTTGTAGCCATTGTGGAATAAGAAATGATACCGGAAGGGATCCTTAAAGTGTTCCAAGTAATCGCCAAAAAAAGGAACGAAACGATTCTGAAGTATTCCCGAAATGGTACATAAAATGATCCCGTACTGGTTCAACATTTGTTCCGAATTGCTATCAAAATAGTCTCAAAATGTTTTAAAAATAATTGTCGCAAAATGAACCCGAAACGATGCAAAAACTGTCTTGAAACCGTTCCGAGGCAGTCTCGAAATTCTCCTATAATGATACGTAAAATAGTCTGGCAGTGATCTTGAAACTGATATCGGCTTTCGAAGTTCGAAATTCTACATTTCGAAATTTAAATTTTTTTTGTTAACGAGTTCAGCAAATTAAACAAGTAAGTAAGTCTAAGTTCGGGTGAAACCGAACACTACATACCCAGCTGTACACCTGAAGTGCTGTTGTTGTTTGTTTGATGTGCTTAATACTGTTACAAGGCTGCGCAATAATACATATACATAGGGCTCTATTCTGAACTAATTTTCGTTTAAAAGGAGCAAAGAGGATACCAAGGCTAACACCAATGACCTTGAGCGGGTAATAATGCAGTTTTCCTTCAGATATGGGTTTTCTCTACTGTTCATTTTAAAAAAAGATATAACAGTACAATAAATATCAACACACAAGTGCCGTTGTACTAAAAAGCATTATTACAAAAAAAAAGGGCAGGGTTATTAACGAAATTTTCAAACTTTTACTAGAAATAGCTTATTACCTGCATCTACGCACTTTTACAAAATCTTTTATATAAAAGAAGGAGTTTTAACCGATTTAATCCATTTTTACTGAAAACATTTCCTGTTAAAAGGCATACATGTGCACCAAATTTTGCGTCGAGTTATGGCTCCAGAGACGTTGGGAAATGCACTTTAAGAAAGGGGCATTGCCACGCTCATTTTTCATGATTTGAATTCTTTCCCATTTCTTGTTATAATGGCACAAAAACGATTGGTACAAAACTATTTTTCGCTAAGATTTAACTTATTTTTTTGCCTACGACCCTTTTAAAGTCATTTATATAAAAATGGGCGTGGTCCTTAACCAATCTTATCCATGTTTACTATAAATATTTACTACTATAAAGAAAATATGTGTACCCAATTTTGTTACGATATGTACATTTTTCTTCGAGTTATGGCTCCAGAAACAGTGATAATTGCTTAGTCATAAAAGGGGCGGTGCCGCGCCCATTTTTTAAAATTTGACGCTTTTCCTATTTATTGTTATACATCCACTTGTGAATTTAAATACGTTTGATATAAAGCCTTTTTTGCAAAGATATAGCTTATTTTATTCGTCACTACCCTTTTAAAAATCTTTTATATAAAAGTGGGAGTTGTCCTTAACCGATTTTGTTAGTTTTTCTTCAAAGCATTCCATATAGTAAAGGCCGAATTTTGTTACGATAGGTTTAACGATTTTTGATTTATGATTAATAACACTGGTTTACAGTCAAAATGCACCAGATACACCATTATGAAATCCCTATTATAACGAAATTACTGAAATTCCGCTTATTTGCAACCTTCTACTAACGTTCGAATCACTAAGCTGTTGAATAAATAACTCCAATATTGAATAATGCAAAAATGGTCTTTATTAGACTACTTAAAAATAACACTTATACTTCGCAACTGATAGCTTGCTTAAATCAAACTGATTGGTCGTGCGTCAACTGTTGCTGCTTTTATACTGTTTGGTTTCCTCGTTGGCATCTTTCTAGGCGGTTCTATTTCTAGAATTTACTAGTTAGTTACCAGCTATAAAATTACCAGCAGCAACTACTTTTATAGCTTCTCATATGCGCGTGTATATGTGAGTGATACTTGCACAAATTATTGCCTACTTTTGGGAGTATCTCAGATATAAGCATGTGTTTGTGCGTTGCTCTCCGCTGCTTGTGTGGACATATGTATAAACATAATGCTTGATTTATTGGTGTGCATAGAAGTCACTAATTGGTATTGGCTTAAAGATGATAGTATCCCTTAGTGTTCATAATATTCGTCACACTGCCCTCCACCTAAGTCTGGTCGTCCCGATCAGACAAATCTTTCGAACTAAACGCTAACAGGGTTTCCAAATGAACCACTTTCATTTTCGTTCGTGGTTTGCCAATGGTTTGTATGCGGTACACTACATCGTTGAGCCGTTTTACAACTTTGTATGGGCCTTCCCAATTACACTGCAATTTCGTTGACAAACCTTTTTTTCGTTGTGGGTTGTATAAAAAAAAAACCAAATATCCTTCCTGAATCCCTTCCGAATTAATTTCTTTATCGTATCTGGCTTTCATCTTGTCGCTCATAATCTTTGCTCGTTGCCTTACCAGATAGTGTATCTCTCTCAGCTCTTCTTCCAAGACACCAGTGGATTTCTTGACATTTCTCTTCGCATCGGCATCTATCCCAAACTTCAAATCAGTTGGCAATCGAAGGTCATTGCCAAGAATTACCTTTACGTGAGTTTGGCCCGTTGTCTCGTGCAGTGCCGATCGGTAAGCCATCAAGAATAATGATATATGTGTATCCCACTCCTGATGGAATTTGTCTACTACTTTCCTTAAATGCTCCTCCAATGTTCTACTGAATCGTTCCACCATACCATCGGACTGATTATGCAATGCATTTGCCCGTATTTTTCGAATGCCCAACTCCTTACGCATTTCTTGGAACACAGCTGATTCAAAATTCCTGCCTTGGTCAGAATGTAACTCCCTTGGTAAACCATACCTTGCATCCCAATCGTTTGTAACCACTTCTGCTACTGTTTCCGCATCTTGGACCTGCAACACCCATAGCGATCATTTCAAATGGTGCACCTGAAATATACTGCTTCATCTGGCCATGACTGCGTGTTTTGGGCCCTTTCGCTCTATTGCAAACCTCGCAGTTGGCAATCCACTTGGTGACCGACTGACGGCAAACAACCCAATAGAATCTCAGCTTAATTTTCTCGAGCGACTTACTGATTCCAAGATGACCTCCACTTGGACCATTATGCAGCTCGCTGAGCACGTCAGGAATCATCTTTCTGGGAACAACTATCAGATTCTTCTTACGCTGACCATCCTCACTCTCCCCTACTCAACGCAAGCAACCGGATATAAATTCTAAACTGTTCCGCTGTGCCCAATTTGACTTCGCAATGGGACTATCTGCTGACATCTCCTCTCTGTTTGGTCTTTAGTTTCATTCGAGCCCTTGCATAACATGTGACAGATCAGTATCTTCTAGCTGACACTTCCTTAGTTGTTCCTTGTGCCATTCATTCGTACATGTTATAGTCATTAGCCGGACATCTATAATGTTTTCTTTAGCCTCGGCCTTTGAACAGTGCCTGCATTCCAAATTACATGGTCTTCGTGACATTGCATGAGCATTTCCATGGTTACTACCTTTTCGATGCTCAATGGAAAAGTCATAGCATTGTAGTCGCTCGATCCACCGTGCCAATTGTCCTTCTGGATTACGGAACTGCAGAAGCTGGCCGTAGAGATATTTGTGAAAATTTTTAATGCACTCTACCAATGCCAATAGCTCTCTCCGTTTAACGCAGTAGTTCCTCTCTGGTTTTCCAATTGAACGGCTGTAATATGCAACCAACTTCTCCTGTCCATCTACCAGTTGTGATAAAACGCCTACTATAGCATATCCACTCGCATCTGTATCTAGAATAAATATTGCTCCTGGAATCGGATATGCCAACAATGGGGCAGTGCACAAACGCTCTTTCAATTTTTGGAAAGCCACGTCTTGCTCCTTCTTCCATTCAAAAGCCTTATTTTTTCTTGTAAGCTCGTAGTACAAATCGGCGGTAATATGTGCACAGCCCAAGGAAACTTCTCAATTCATGTAGGTGCTGTGGTCTTGGCCAATCCATTACAGCTTCTATTTTTTCGTTAGCAGTGCAGAGGGTTACCTTGTGACCCAAATAATTTACTTCCTTTTTAACAGCGCACACTTTTTGGGACTTAGCTTCAGACCAGTATCAGCTATTCTTTGGAAAACCTCCTCAAAGTTCTTCAGATGTTCTTCGCAGTTCTTTCCGAATACGATTATGTCGTCTAGGTACACTAAGAATGTTTTCCAATGTAGTTCTTTCAGTACCTGATCCATGAGTCTTTCAAAAGTAGCTGGTGAATTACATAGTCCAAAAGGCATGACTGTAAATTGCCAAAGACCATCGCCGACACTTAAGTCTGTTTTCTCTTTGTCTTCCTCCTTCACTTCCACTTGCTAGTAGCCGCTTTTCAAGTCCAGTATGGAAAATCATTTCGTCCAAGAGAGCGAGTCCAGAGTATCGACAATGCTTGGCAATGGCTAGCTATCCTTTTTGTTAGGTCATTCAACTTCCGGCAGTCCACGCAAAACCTCATTTTTGCATCCTTCTTCTTTACAAGTACTACTGGTGAGCTCCATGCACTAACTGATGGTTCGATGACGCCGTTGTCGCTCATTTCTTGTATGATTTGACTCGAACCTTTCCGCTTCCCCAGTGGAACAATAAGTGGAGCTTGACGGATCAGCCTCGCATCTTCTGTGTCAATTTGATGTTTCACAACGTTGGTTCAGCCTATTTTGGAGCCATCTTGGTCAAATATGTTCGCGTACTTTAGGAGCAGTTGTTTTGCCTTACTCTGATAGTCTCCCTCTCGCACCTCTGTACATGCCGTGATGTCATTTGAAAGATCAATCTTGCTAGTTGAAACGTTTTCCTGGAGCTGCTCACAGTTAGTAATTACTTCAGCTTCTTGGCATCTTCCCACTATAGCTCCTTTGTTCAGTTTGAGTGTTGACTTGAACTCCTTGAGTACTCTTACCGGAATACATCCATCTTGCTTAGTCATATCCAGGGTTTTTTCTACAAGTATTTTCGCTGTTGATTTGTTTGCTGCCTCAACAACCCACAATTTGTTTTTCCCACAATCTCCATCCAGCTTTTCCCAGATTACTGCCTCCGATTTTTGTAGTATTTGCTGATTCTTCTCCACCAGAACTCGTTTACTGCTGTAACCTTTCTCGTAGCCGAAATTAAGTGGCACATCCATGTTCTTATATCGTATCGTCTTACTTTGCATGTCAATCTTGATGCCTTGTTCGATTAAGAAGTCTACTGCAATTATGATTTCATCAACAATCTCTGCCATTGTAAAATTGTGTAGTACCGTGACGTTTCCAATTGTGACTTCACATGTTACTTCTTCAAATATCTGTGTGCCCTCTCCAGTGGCTGTAAGCAATCTTGCTCCAAGCAATGGCCTTATCTTCTTGTTGACTAAATCTGATCGAATGATGGAATGAGATGCGCCCAAATCTACAGTCAATAAACCTTCCTTTCCATCCACTTGTCCTCCGACAGTAAGATTGCTCGACCTTCTTCCAATTTGCGATTAGAGATTATGGGGCATTCAACTGCGGGAGCCAGCTGTTGCCACTTGCGGCTGACTCGCTTTAGTTTAATGATGGAGTGGATTTGTAGATTTGCTCATCTCCTTCAGCTCTGCGTTCACGACCACCCACATTGTTGGAACTATTAGGGCTGGTGCTGCAATAACATGCACTGTGCCGTGACCTTCCACACTTAAAGCATATTTCTGCATTATTATTCTTCGGATGCGTTCCCTTCAAACCTTCCAAACTTGTGTCTACCAACTCTGGTCTTTCTACTTCCACGCGATGAGCTTTGTATGCGGTCTTAATTAATAGTGAATACTCTTACGGGGATACGTCCATCTGGTTTGCTATATCCAGGGCTTTTCCTACAAGTACGTTCGGTATTGATTTGTTTTCTGCTTCGACAGCCCACAATTTGTTTGTCCCACAGTCTCCATCAACCTTTTCCAAGATTACTGCTTCTGATTTTGGTGGTATTTGCGGACTCTCTTCCACCAGCACTCGATTACTGCTGTAGTCCTTTTCGAGCCGAAATTAAGGGGCAAATCCATGTTCTTATATCGCATCGTCTTGCTTTGCATATCGATCTCGATGCCTTCGTCGAATAAGAAGTCCACTCCAATTGTGATTTCATCAACAAAATCTTGTGTACTACCGTGAAGTTCCCAATTGCGACTTCACATGTTACTTCTCCTAGAACCGTGGTGTTTTCTCCAGTGACTGTACCCAATCTTTCTCCATGCAATGGTCTTATCTTCTTGTTGACTAAATCCGCTCGAATGATAGAATGAGATGCACCCGTATCTACAGTCAGTAAACGTTCCTTTCCATACACGTGTCCCCCGACAGTAAGAACGTTTGACCTTCTTCCAATTTGTGAGATAGAGGTTATGGGCATTCAATTGCGGGAGCCAGCTGTTGCCCATTACGGCTGAGTTTAACGATTGAGTTTAACGATTTAGTAGATTTGGATATTTTCTCATCTGCTTCAACTTTGACTTTACGGCCACCCACCTTGTTGGAACTATTAGAACCGGTGCTGCAATTACGTAAAATGTGACCTGGGTTGTCGCACTTGAAACATTTCATAACTCCAGCATTTTTCTGTTTTGACCCCTTCAGTGCTTCCAAAATTGTGTCTACCCAATCTGGCCTTATGGCCTTATGGCTTAATCAAAAGTGAGGCTCTTTCCTAAGTCAGTACATGCGATACCGTTTCAGCAAATGTTATTTTTGGATTCGCATATGTAGCTCGTTTCGTTTCCACATATCGTACGCCATTTATGAAGCCCTGGATTTTTACCCTCTCGGTGTATTCCACGGGTGTGTCCGCATTTGCTAGATTGGCGAGTCATCGACATCCGACGCAAATTCCTGCAAAGTCTCATTCGCTTTTTGGCAGCGATTTTGCAACTCAATTTTATATATCTGTTTCCTATGCTCGCTTCCGTAACGTCTCTCGACAGCGGCCATCAATACTTCATAGTTGTTCCGCTCTCCTTCGAAAATCGTCTGTAGGATTTCGGCTGCTGGCCACTTCAATGCTACGAATAGAGCTGCAACTTTATCTTTAGCATTCCAGTGTTTCACCGCTTCGATCTTCTCAAACTGTAACTCAAAGACCTGGAAAGGAACAGAACCGTCAAGGGATGATATTTTTACCTTTGGATTGCTTGCTGAGACAGCTGGGCGATTTAATTGCAACTCCTGTATACGACCTCTCAAAGCATCCACCTCTGTTTTGATTTTTTCCTCAAACTGCGTTATTTTCTCTTCCACACACGCTACGAGTTTTTTATGGTATACGCGCCTCTTGCGCTTCGAGTTGTACTCGTATACGTACCCCTGTGGGTTAGGGGCAGTAGAGTATGCCCACGGCAGGCATGCCAGTCGTAAGAGGCGACCGTAATCCACAAAGGGGTGTATTTCTAATTAAATTGGTTTATGCTGATCTTCGGATTTTCATACTCCAAGCCAACAGTGCACCTCTGTAACAAATTGCCGTCATCGTATTAGTGACGAAAAGTGATTGTACTGATGGTTTAATTGGTTTGCGGTTGATCTTCGGATCTTCACACTCCAAACCTATCAGTGCACCCTAACCGTAACAAATGTACGTCATCTTATTAGTGACGATAAGGCTAACCAATCCTGAGTGGCTTTACTCGAAAGGGAGCAGGGTGGACGCTTATATCACCCTGTGGGACCCCAAGCATGGTCCTTATAAAAACTGCCACCGCGGGAGCAGGAAAATAAGCCGGGTGATCTGAATTCTTCAGGTCTCGCCTTCCTGTCCTGGTATGGCCCCCTTATGGGAGCATGGCGGTGGCTGTGGTTTCATATCGTAATTCTGGGAGGGTAACCCAGAATGCGTAAGATCCCTTCCGTGGAATTTCGCTTCTTCGTTGGAGGTGACATTGTTCTCTTCGGAGTAATGCGGTCGCTCCAGCCGCCGAATCAGACAATATAGCAATATAGTATTCTCTTCGGAGTAATACTGTCTTCTTTGGTGGGAGGTGGGCAAGAAAGTTTACTCATATACTTCTCATATTGAGTAAGCTTCCCGAGTACGTGCTAATCTGCGCACAAGTAATTCAAAAACGCTTCTGCGGAACGTCAAAGGAAAGATTGGGTACATCCCTAAATTGTGCACGTTGTTTAAAAAGGATGTATAAAAGGAAGATTAAATAAGCATGAATAACAGGAAGAAAAATATGGTGGATATTCCAATGGCGAGTTTATTAGAGTTGGATAAATGTAGCAAATAATGTTGAGAATAAAGTCGATGGTTGCATATAAATGAATGAGAAACGTTTAGCTGGTAGTTCAGTTGCAACAGGGTCCCTCGTCGTGGAAAATTATGGATAATTGTAAGGTTGGGTATTTTCCACGCATCTTTTTGAAATTTTTGGAAACTTCGTTGGACCTGCTATGTGATCAAGTTTTCGTATTAGTACCTGATTTGATGTATCTTGAGTGTATAACTGAGCGAACGTAGCACCTATGACTAATGTAGATGTATCCTGCGAGTGCTTGTGTCGTAAGTACTTGTGAGCATCACTGTCTGTTCTGAAACAAACAGATAGTTTTATTCACAAGGAATTATATGCCGCTCTCACTTTTGGGAACATTTAAGTAGTTATTCATAAAGAAAGACATTTGCATTGATAGATTACATCGATATTTATATCATGGTGAATGTGCGTTGTGGATCATAAAGCTTTAAAAGGTTTTGTCACATCCCTAAATTGTGTTCCAAATTCGTGGTGCTTAGAAAGGGTTGCTCACAATGCCCCTAATACTTGTATTTAAATTGTACGACTGTAGCATGTATCTGATCTTTACACACAGAACATGTTGCAGACGAATTACTTGTGAACAGAGAAGAACGTTCTATGGTCCGGGGTGGAATTACCTAACAACCGGATACCATTAACCATAAAATGGCTGGAGCTTTATACACTCCTAGCTTACCAAGGTAAGGACTTGTAATTAAATCGCCCGATTTCAAGCAAATTGGTACCAAACGATTCAGCTAAGAAGTGTTGAGAGAAGACAACTTGGAGCCGATAATTTTCCCCAATGATCACGCAGTAGATCCATGTTTGACACCGTGAAGTTAAGTCTACAAAGATAGGCATTTGCGTTATAATTCACTATTGACTGTACTGTTGTACGTGCCTCTTGTTCTTTGAGTTGTGTTTCCATCTTTGATGTTATACGTGTCTCCTGTGATTACATTTTGGATGCTATACTTTTCTTCTGTTCTGCCAGTTGAGATGTTATATTTGTCTTTTGTTCTTCCAGTTGAGATGACATTTTCGACGACGTTTCTGAAATGCGTTCCTCCTGTGCTTCCATCTTGGATGTTACTGTCGATGTTTGCGCAGATATTGCAGCCAAAATCGTGTTCAAGTCTGTGCTCGTAACTGTCTGCGATGTTTCGTTTTTCTCTTCAATTTTGGCTGTTGTCTCGTAGACATTAAGATTAAAGACATACTCTTCCACATTAATTCTTTCTGCTTCCATTGCCTCTCGTAGTCGTGACTGAAGTTCGAGTTTAATACCTGTTGTATTCAATCCACGGCTCTCCAGCTCATTCTTCAGTTGCTGGATCTTCAACTCACTTAACTTTGCCATGTCCTTGTTGTCCTCTGGAATTTATTCAACAATTCCTCTTCTTACACCAATTATAACGAATTTACTGAAATTCCGCTTATTTGTAAACCTTCTACTAACGTTCGAATCACTAAGCTGTTGAATAAATAACTCCATTATTTAATAATGCAAAATTTGCCTTTATTAGACTACTTGAAAATAACACTTATACTTCGCAACTGATAGCTTGCTTAAATCAAACTGATTGGTCGTGCCTCAGCTGCTGTTGCTTTAATACTGTTTGGTTTACTCGTAGGCATAGTTCTATAGAATTTACTAGTTAGTAACCAGCTATAAAACTACCAGCTATAACTACGTTTATAGCTTTTCATATGCGCGTGTATATGTGAGTGATACTTGCACAAATTATTGCCTACTTTTGGGAGTATCTCAGATATAAGCATGTGTTCGTGCGTTGCTCTCCGCTGCTTGTATGGGCATATGTATAGACATAACGATAATGATTTAATTGATGTGCATACAAGTCACTGCTTAGTATTGGCTTAGAGATGATAGTATCCCTTAGTGTTGCTAATATTGGTCACACTAAGTTAAATCATCCCCTAATTCCGAAAATCAAGGTAATTTTTAATTCTGTAGTAACGTTTTTGAGATATTTACGAATAACCGTTTTTTCAAAAAAAAAAAAAAAAAATTGGGTCCACTTAATCATATATATCTCAAGAAATAATCAAACAATTCCAAAACGGTTTGAAGCTTTTAAAAGGTAATACAAATTTCTAAAAACTGCGTATACAACACTTTTTGCTAGGCCCTGGGGATTCAAAGATAACGAACAACCATTTCGGATTTTTTTAAATTTTTTTATTTTTTTGTAAAAATATTAAAAAATTTGTACTTTGCGAGGAAAGATCTCGAAAACTTTTTATTTTTTTGCAGATTTTTTTCTCTCTAAGCTCTGGTTTATTACAAAAAAATTTATTTTTATTCAACAAAATCGATGAACTAATACAAAAGTTATAAGCATTCAAATAAATATATCCATATAGTAAAACTTAAGTACCCTACAAATAATAGCATATGTACACTCTATGATCTTATTTTATAATTGAAAAAGTTGTGTCTTGTTTTGACGCTTATCCTAATCTGATCGGTTTCTCTTATGAGAAACCAACCATAGTCACCCATCATAGCGACATCCCAGAATCCTTGATACCAACTTTCAATCATTTTCATTTGCTAGTGAAACCTTTCGCCATGCACGTCACATTCGTCGCCAAGATTTTGCGGGAAAAAATTTAAATGGGAGTGTAGAAAATTAATTTTTAAAGACATATTTACTCCTGAAAGAAAATAAAAAGATGATAAAAAAATTTTAAGGACTACCTTTATATAAATGTACCAAAAAATAGAAGGCAATTTTTTATTTAATACAGACATAGTTTTGTTGAATTTTGACTTAAAAGATTTAACAATAGCTCTTGTAAAATAATTTTGGGATTTAAAACTGTAAAGGTGGAGCGCAATCTTTTAACTTAAGGCAAACCATGTACTTGGGATTAACTAACTGATTATTTAAAATTTAAGCACGCTCTACCTTTATAATTTTGAATCCCAAAATTCTTTTACAAGAGCTATTGTTAAATCTTTTAAGTCAAAATTCAACAAGAATATGTCTGTATTAAATAAAAAATTGCCTTCTATTTTTTGGTCCATTTATACAAAGGTAGCCCTTAAAATTTTTTTATCATCTTTCTATTTTCACTTTTTTAGTGCTGCCTACAAAAATGCATTTGGAATTTTGGGTTCTGACTCACGGCCCATGTTTCAAGTCTCTATTTCACCGGGAAGTTACTTAAAAATCGATTGCAAGATTCCCCTCGTTTTTCAATGGTTTGCAGTTATCTTGACTAGCGCGCCACTTAGCGGAAATTTTTTTCTATAAGTTGTATCGTCACTACGCCTCTAACTAAGTGCCAAGTTTCAAGTCTGTAGGTAACCGGGAAGTTAGTTAAAAATGGATTGAAAGATTCCCAAATCAAAATTAATTGTCTTAATATCTCGCCATCTAGTAATATCTCATCCATGCGCCACCTAGCGAATTTTTTTTGATCAAATATTGCATTGCCACCGGCTCCTGACTCACGGCCCTAGTTTCAGGTCTCTATTTCACCGGGAAGTTACTTAAAAATTGATCGCAAGATTCCCCCCCCCCCCCCCCCCTTTTTAAAGGATTTGCAGTTATCTTAACTAGCGCGTTACCTAGCAGAAATTTGTTTTCTATAAGTTGTATTGTCACAAGGCCTCTATCTAAGCGCCAAGTTTCAAGCCTCTAGGTAACCGGGAACTTAGTTAAATATGGATTGAAAATTCCAAAATTAAAATTTGTTTTCTTACCATCTCGACCAGCGTGCGTCACCTAGTGATTTTTTTTTTGATCAAATGTTGCATTGTCACCGGGTTCTGACCCACGGCCCAAGTTTCAAAGGTCTAGCTCACCGGCAAGTAACTCAAAAACCGATCGCAAGATTCCCCTCGTTTTTCAGACATTTGTAGTTACCTCAATTAGCACGCCACTTAGCGGAACTTTGTTTTCTATAAATTGTATTGTCACCAAGCCTCGAACTGTGTGCCAAGTTTCAAGTCTCTAGGTCATGGCGAAGTTAGTTAAAAATTGATTGAACGATTTCCAGATCAAAATTAATTTTCTTAATATCTAGATCCATACGCCACCTAGCGAAATATTTTTGATCAAATATTGCATTATCACCGGGTTCTGACTCACGGCCCAAGCTTCAGGTCTCTAGCTCACCGGAAAGTTAGCTAAAAATCGATCGCAAGTTTCCCTACGTTTTTTCAGGGATGTTCAGGGATTTTCGTTTATCTCGATTCGTCTGCCACCTGGCGGCAATTTGTTTTCCATGTATTATAGTGCCATCGACTCGCAATCTATGTGCTAAGTTTCAAGTTTCTAGGTAACCGGAAAGTTAGTTAAAAATGGATTGAAAGATTCCCAAATCAAAATTAATTTTCTTAATATCTCGATCCGTGCCCCACCTAGCGAAATTTTTTTGATAAAATATTGCATTGTCACCGGGTTCTGACTCACGGCTCAAGTCTCATATCTCCCGCTCACCGGAAAGTTACTACAAAATCGATTGGAAGATTTCCCTAGTTTTTCAAGCATTTGTAGTTATCTCACTTAGCGCGCCACTTAGCGGAATTTTGTTTTCTCTAGATTGTATTGTCATAAAGCCTCGAACTGTGTGCCAAGTTTCAAGCCTCTAGGTCACCGAGAAGTTACTTAAAAATCGATCGCAAGATTCCCTGCGTTTTTTCAGGGATTTTCAGGGATTTTCTTTTATCTCGATTCGTCTGCCAGCTGGCGGCGTTTTGTTTTCTACGAATTGTAGTGCCATCGACCCGCAAACTATGTGCTAAGTTTCAAGCTCTGGATCGCCGAGAAGTTAGTTAAAAGTCGATCGCAAAATTTCCATTTTAAAACTAATTTTCTGTATATCTCGATCCGTGCGCCACCTAGCGGATTTTGTTTTCACTTGCATTGTAATGTCTCCCAGATCTGAACTATGCTCTGAGTATCAAGTGCTTAGTTCGACGGGAAGTTACCGGAAAAGACTTTTCCGTGGGTCAAAAATTCGTATGGAAATGAGGGGACGAACATGAAAGCGACTTAATATAAAGGTATAATAAAATAAAAAGTATAGATATTAGATAAATACTTATGTGACACATTAGTATATAATTTTCTTAGGCTGGATTTATATTTCAATTCAGGACAAATTTTTGTTTACATTTGCTCGTTCTTGTTTGTTTGGCACTGGACGATGAATTCAGATTTAGGGCTATATATTCTCATGTAAATTTAAAAATTTTCATACAAATTTTTTGTTTATCGGGCAGATAGGTTTTAAAGTTAACTGAGAGAACGGCCTTAAATATGTTTTTTTATTTACCCATTTCCGCATAGTTTTTGATTAAGTCGTTCACTGTCATCTCGTAGTTAGGACTTTTGTGTTTGCCTAAAAAAGAAGTAACGACCTTTTCAAAAGAATCCCACGCTGCTGCCTCCACTGGCGACAATAGTTCTTTGAAATGACTATTGGTCATCATTTTCCTTATTTACGGTCCCACAAAAATCCCTTCCTTTATTTTTTCTTCTGAAATTTCTGGATAGATTTTCCTCAAATGATGAAAAGCTTCGCTTTCTTTGTCCAAAGCCTTGACAAAGTTTTAGATAAGGCCGAGCTTGATGTGGAGCGGTGGTAGAATAATTTTTCCCTTCTTTATAAGTGGGGAGTATTTTATGTTATCCACCCCGACTTGAAACTCGATTCGTTCTGGCCAATCCTTTATGATGTAGTTGTCTTGGCGGGCTCAGCTATCCCATTTGCATAGAAAGCAACAGTATTTTGTGTATCCACTTTGTAGACCACATAGCATTCCAACGACTTTAAGATCGGCACATATTTTACAATCATGTTCTTTGTATTTGATTAATTTGAGCAATTTTTGCATTATCTCATACGTTTCCTTCATATTTACTGCATGCGCGATCGTGATAGATGCCTTTTGGTTGCCAATATGCAATATTACGGCCGTTAAACTTAATTTATTGCCTTCTAAGAACAATCGCCAATCTTTTGAATAATATGGTTCACCAAACTGTTTGAATAGGCCAGCAATGTCTTTGCAGTAACAAACACTGTCCTCCTTCGTATAGTACTTGGAAAATCGTTCGTGACGAGTTGTATAATATGTTACCTTAACATCGGATTAAACAAATTTAAATTGTTGCATACGAGAGGCGTGTAGTTCGGCCTTTTCCTTTGGCAATTCCAAATCCCTTATCCAATCATTGAGTTCTGCTTGTTACAAAGAGTTTCTTTCGTTTTCCGTTTGAAATCCAGTACAACATGATGCCGCGTAATCAGATACTGCTGTTGACAATAAAACTGGAGCCGGAACTATAGTTAAATTTGATTCTGGCAATGTAGCTTCCGTTGAATTTAGTTCTGGTAATGACTCTGTAGATACGCTCTTTCCAACCCCAAGTACTTTTGTAGTACAAATATAGCAGTCCGTTGAATGGCAAGTTGGTTCCCTCCACTTCATTGGTGTAATAAATTTCATATGTCGCCTAAATAGATAGTTCCAGAAACTAGTCAGCTATTTATTAAAAGGGAGCAAATTCCTAATTTTTGCTGTTCCGGTTTCCGAAAAAATCAATTCGACTCGACATGTGGTGCACACAGTATTCGGTGTCCATGGTTTTTAGGCTGAATTCCAAAATACTTATAGTATGTAACTTTCAAAGGAATTGAAAACACACGTCGCATTCTTTTAACGATAAATTGACCGCAGATGAAACAGAACATATCTGGATCAAAGTACAAATTTTTCTTTATTTAAAAGTAATATTTGTAAAACTGATTTTATCGCAAATGGGCGGTGCTACGTCCATTTTAAAAAAACGTTTCCAAATTTTTATCAAGAGTCTCAATATCAGTCCACATGTCAAATTTAAACATTTTAGGTGTATTATTTACAAAATAATCAGGATTTTTTGGGTTTTCCAAAATGTTATATATATAAAAAGTGGGCGTGGTTATCATCCGATTTCGCTCATTTTCAATACCAATCTATTCTGGGTTGAGATAAGCTCGTGTACCAAATTTGGTGAATATATCTCAATATTTACTCAAGTTATCGTGTTAACGGACAAGCGGACGGACGTACAGACGGACGAACATGGCTCAATCAAATTTTTTTCGATACTAATGATTTTGATATATGGAAGTCTATCTCGATTCCTTTATACCTGTACAACCAACCGGTATCCAATGAAAATTATAATACCCTGTGTATAAGTATAGCTGGGTATAAAATTAAAAATGTGTTGGAGGTACGCCTTTTTCTTTTATTTGCATGGCTGATTTGTTTTTTTTTTTTTTTTTTTTTTTTAATTTTGTATAACAGCTGTTATACGAGCTGAAAATTCTGAACTTCGAAAATATGAAAAACGTCATATTTCCGAATTTTCGCTACTCATATAAAAAATCTTAATATTGCTGTGAAGGTAGTTAAATGGCCTTTACTTTGATATGCATATCTTTAAAGAAAAATTTGGCAAAACTCCTGTTTAAGCGAAAAAATTCGTTTTTTACCAAAAATTTATTTTAACCAACACAATTGCCAGCTGGTAAAACTATTGCATATTAAATAAATCATAAATTTGCATTAAATGTGCTATTTTCAAATCAAAGCACTGCTTTTTTATACCTATGAGCTCTTAAGAGTACTTATTTCCACTGTGCTTCCCAACCGAATCAGGCCGATGATGTCAAAGTAGTCAGCATAAACCAGTAAACCAGTTTTGCAGCAAGTATATTTTTCAGCATCAAATCAAGATATTGCACTATTGGATCCACCTTTGTGAAACCTCGAACGGCTCACAAAATTCTTCTTCAATACTGTCTGAATTGATAGTGTTGCACAACGTTTTGTGGTAAAACTTAATTCAGATATAGCGGTTTATCGTTCCCTTTATTCGTTAGCCTCGTACCTACCCTCCTCAGTCCCGAGGCAAAAATAAGTGAAAAACCAATATTTTTTATATTTTGTTAGGTTATATTCTTCTAAATTAACTATAAAATTCACATTTTATTATTGTAACATATAAGGATTCTTAGCACTGGCAGGTGCAGCCAGCTGGACATTTGGCTCGTAGGCCAACGAAAAACAAAAAACCGTTTTAAACTAAAAAATATTTCAAAAAAAGGACGAATAGTTTAAAATAGAAAGATTTCAAAACATTAAGTTAATTTCAGTAACGGTTGATGTAATACTAATCTCTTATGAATGGAATTCCATAAAACAGTGTCTATCGCTAGCAGTGCACAAAAACACATTGCAAGAAACGCATTTGAATCTGGACTTTTGGTTGCATCCTTCCTTACGGCATCTCATAAATTTGTTTTTGTCCTGGACACCACAGATGGGCAAATGTCTGCTTTCGGTCCTTCTCACATCTTTTGGGGGTAGTGGCTGTATGGATCTAGCTCTTTTTGTGGGGACATCCTCTTAGGTTTCGATGTCACTACGGCCTTTTTACCAGCACATGTGGACAAACATTCTCCTACGTACATCTTAAAATCTAAAAGGTCCATCAACTCGGACTTCTTCGCATCAAATGAAAATTTGTCTTTTTTATAAAGAAGTCAGGAGTTACAGAGTGCGAGATCGATCAAGTGCCAAAAAACTCGTAGGGGCCACTTCTTTGTTCTGATATTAATACGGTAATAAGATATCAACCTGTCTGCAAGATCTACTCCGCCCATTGACGTGTTGTAACTTGCAACCGTATTCGGACAATTGACACTTAAGTATTTTTTGGCTTTCTTATCCCATCGATTAACAGATATAATTGGTGTTGTTCCGGTGGAAGTGGTCGCTAAAAGAACCGAACGACTGTCCATCCATTTCACAACCGCTACTTTCTCATCTTCTCTTATAAACTCATTAAAGGCACCTCTGCCTCTTTTCAGAAGGTCATGGTCTGTTGAAAATTTTGCTCGCAGTTCTTTGGGGATTCGGTTTTGTTGAATTGTACCAGTAGCAAATATTTCTTTTTCCATAAAAAAATCTAGCAGCTTTATCGATGTAAAATAACGGTCAGTAAATATTTCGCTGCCTTTTTTTATATTTTCTGCAAGTCTTTGCACTACTGTTCCCCCGATACCTAAATCGTGGTTGCATTTGTTATTGGCCCAAGTTTTTGCTCCCTGGTAAATGAAAAAGTCCAATACTAAACCATCTGGACTAGCAAGGCAAAATTTTTCAAACCAAGAGGACAGGGTTTTCCCTTAACATATTGTTTCAATTGAGTGGTACCGGAGAATGGAATCATTTGTTCATCGATGCTCAGTTTTGCTGGCTTTGGTAGGGATTGGCATTTTTTTCAAAACGGTTTTTATAACTGGTTCAACCTTCCACAATTTGTTGTTTTCTTTTTCCTGTGGAGTAGCTCTTAAGTTGTCGACGAAATGCATATAATTTATTAACTTAAAAAATCGATCCCTTGGTATCTGTTTAATGCCCGGAACTTTAAAAGCAGGTCGGTAGTACATCCTTACGCGAGGAAGTTTCATGCAACCAGCTAGTATGTGGGCCCCACATAATTTCTTGTACTCATTAGAATTTGAACTCAAATTTTGACCATTTTGTAGATCGTACATATTATTCTGCTGTGAAATTTCTCGCCAAAAATCGTCATCAAAATATTCCGAGAAATATTGGAAAGGTGTACACTCAAATCTATCCTCTGCGTCCAATGCCTCGTCGGTAGCGAGCGCACTAGCCCCGTCAAATTCTTTGGCTAGTTATTTGAGCGGTTTTTTGTTTTGAAGAGTTACATCAACAAATTCTGGTTCAGCAATATTATCTTCTTCATTATCAGATTCTGGATTGTGGTCAGAATCGGAATCACTTGAAAAACTCATGTTTCAACGATTAGGAACGAAATCCATGTCTTCGTCATCGGGCAAACCTTCAAAATCACTGTCCATGAGCATCTCCATCACTTCTTCTTCTGTAAAGCGTTTTTTCGAAATGATGGCTACCAAATGTCCAGCCCACTGAACAGTTAAAAAAACAGCATTTATATTTGAATGGTATAAATTTATGTGAAAGATTTCTTACTTACCTAAAAGATGAAGTATGTTTCTCTTGATTTTAATAAAATATTAAACTTTATTTGAAGAAATAGAGCGAAAATAGTAATTGAAAGTATATTCAAAGAGAACACCTGTTTTTTTCGAATAACTGTTCACTTATTGGTTTGTATTACGACAGGGTTGTCATGCAAGCACAAAAAAACGATTCAATTGTAAACTTCAGATGTCCAGCTTTCCACAAAGTTGGATCGAATTAAAATTAATTATAAATTGTTTATTCTATGTCCACCTAAAAAGTGTCCAGCGGGCTACACGCAAGGACCGAGGAGGCTACAATTGAGACATTTTCGATGAATCGAACAGCTTGCGTATTGCATACAAAAAATGAGATACTGGTAAATGGAGGAGCTTAAAATAATAAAATTTATTAACTTTGACAAACTGACCATTTCATCGCGTTTATCAATGCCTTATGAGTGCTTTCACAGAAAAAAAAAACATTTTTTCGAAATGTGTAGTTACGCGGTTAGCAAATAAACGATATGATATGGCGAATTTTAAAAATCTGGTCGGAGGTGGATTTGACAAAGTATGAAGACGAACTGATAATGTGCAGTCTCGCTGCTTAGAATGGGCTCCAGTCATTCATACAATATGCTTAACAGGAAATTTCGTGGCATACTGAGAAGGCTGATTTGTAAATACTTCGCTCAGTTGAAAAATTCCCCTTTCTTGTGGGCAAAGAACACATTCAGAAGTGAATAAAAAACTTGTAAACATATCCAAAAAAAGAAAAAAATCAGTAAAAATGGACTCCTTATACAGCTTCTAAACAAGGTTCTATAGAGTTTTCTTATTTTTAACGAACTTCTTTTTGTATTTCGTTTTTATGCCCATATTTATTCATTGGCAAGACAAACCTCTTCTACATTGCGGACCTTTTATCTTAGACTCCAATCTTCTAGAGACTTATAAAATACTGTCACCAATTTTGGGAAATCCTTGTTATTATACACCTTCTGCAAACGTTCGAATCGCTAAATTGTCGAATAAATAACTCCAATATTTAGTAAAGCAAAGTGATCTTTATTAGCCTACTTTGAGAGTACTTCACAATAACACTTATACTTCACAACTAATTGCGTGTTTAAATCAAACTGTTTAGTCATTCCTCAGCTTGCACTGCTTTTATAATCTCTGTTACCATATTTCTCCAAAGGTCTAGACGTTTCACCTTCTAGAACCTTCTGCTTGGTTACCATCTATATACATGTCTATTTGTAGTTTATGCGTTTCTCATAGTCATATGCGTGTGTATGTGTGAGCATTACTTCGGCTGATGACCACAAGTGCGTGCGTGAAATATCTCTTCGTTGCCTTCAATATATGTGTGTAAATGATGATTGGTGTATTCATGTACACATGTGTGTCTCACTTTAATGTTTTTTTGTTGCGTGATTATTTACTAAAATTCGCCACAATGCCCTCCACCTAAGTCGGATCAGACAAAGTTTCTTATCTAAACGCTGCCAGCCTTTCGAAATGAACCACTTTCATTTTGTTTCGTGGTTTGCCAATGGTTGGTATGCGGTAAACTACATCGTTGATCCGTTTTACAACTTTGTATGGGCCTTCCCAATTACACTGCAATTTCGGGTACAAACCTTTTTTCGTTGTGGGTTGTATAACAGCACCAAATCTCCTTCCCGAAAACCTTCCGAATTAATTGCTTTATCGTATTTGGCTTTCATCTTGTCAGTCATAATCTTGGTTCGTTTTCTTACAAGATCGTGTATTTCCCTCATCTCTTCCTCCAAGGCACCAGTGGATTTCTTGGCATTTCTATCCGCATCGGCATTTATCCCAAACTTCAAATCAGCTGGCAGTCGAAGGTCATTGCCAAAAATTAACTTTGCGGAGAGCTCGTTGTCTCATGCACTGCCGATCGGTAAGCCATCAAAAATAATGATATGTGTGTATACCACTCTATATGGAACTCGTCCACTACTTTCCTCAAGTGCTCATTCTAGGTTCTATTGAAACGTTCCACCATTCCATCGGATTGAGGATGCAATGCAGTTGTTCGTGTTTTCCGGATGACCCACATCTTACACATTTCTAGGAACACAGCTGATTGGAAATTTCTCCCTTGGTCAGAATGTAACTTCATTGGGACACCATACCTTGCAACACAATTGTTTGTAAACAATTCTGCTACTGTTTCCGCTTCTTGATTTGGCATTGGCTGAAATAATCCATAACCAGACGTATTTGTTTCCGCGGTTGCTAGTAGGAAATGGATCTGCGATATCCATGGCGATCCTTTCAAATGGTGCACCTGAAATATACTGCTTCATCTAGCCATGACTTCGTATTTTGGGCCCTTTCACTCTGCTGCAAACCTCACAGTTGGCAATCCACTCGGTGACCGACTGACGGCAACCAACCCAATATAATCTTTGCTTAATTTTCTCGAGCGTCTTCGTAATTCCAAGATGACCTCCACTACGACCGTTATGTAGCTCACTGAGAACGTCAGGAATTCTTTTCCTGAGAACAACTTTCAGTTTCTTCTTGCATTGACCATCCTCACTCTCCCATATTTGATGCAGGCAACCGGATATCAATTCTAAACTGTTCCACTGTGCCCAGTATGACTTTGCAATGGGACTCTTCGCTGACATATCCTCTCTTTTTGGTATAACATGTGACAGATCTGTATCTTCTAGCTAACACTTCCTTAGTTGTTCCAAGTCCCATTCATCCGAACACATTATAGCCATAAGCCGGACGTATATGATGTCTACCTTAATCTCAGCTTTCGAACAGTGTTTGCATTCCAAATAACATGGTATTCGTGACATTGAATCGGCATTCCCATTGGTACTACCATTCCGATGGTCAATGGAAAAGTCATAGCTGTAGGAGCCATTTCAACGCTGCGTGATCTGTCCTGACGAGGAATCGCTGCCCGTAGAGGTATTTGCGAAAATGTTTAATGCACTATACCAATGCCAACAGCTCTCTCCGTTTTCCAACTGATCGGCTGTAATATGCAACTATTATCTCCTGTCCATCAACCCGTTGTGACAAAACGCTTCCTATATCATATCCGCTCGAATCTGTATCTAGAATAAACGTTGCTCCTGGAATCGGATATGCCAACATTGGGGTAGTGCACAAACGCTATTTCAATGTTTGGAAAGCCACTTCTTGCTCCTCCTTCCATTCAAAAGCTTTATTTTTTTCTTGTTAGTTCGTGGAGGTTATGAGCTACGCTGGCAAAATTTGGTATAAATCGGCGGTAATATGTGCAGAGCCAAGGGAAACTTCTTAACTCATGAAGATTCTGTGGCCTTGGCCAATCCTCCACTGCTTCTATCTTTTCATTCGCCGTGCAAATGCCCTCCGTCGTTACTTTATGACCCAAGTAACAAACTTGCTTCTTGAATAGAGAACACTTTTTGGGACTTAGCTTCAGACCAGCGCCAGCTATTCTCTGAAAAACTTCTTCCAAGTTCTTAAGATGTTCTTCAAAGTTCTTGCCCAATACGATGATGTCGTCTAGGTATACTAAGCATGTTTTCCAATGTAGTTCTCTCAGTACCTTATCCATCAGTCTCTCAAAAGTAGCTGATGCATTACAAAGTCAAAAAGACATCACTGTAAATTGCCAAAGACCACCTCCGACACTGAAAGCTACTTTCTCTTTGTCTTCCTCCTTAACCTCCACTTTCCAGTAGCCGCTTTTCAAGTCCAGTGTGGACAACCTTCTCGTATCAGATAGCGAATCCAGAGTATCGTCAATTCTTGGCTTCATATTCCCACCCTTCTTCTTCACAAGTACCAGCGGTGAGCTCCATGGACTAGCTGACGGTTCGACGACGCCGCCGTCAATCATTTCTTGTATGATTTGACTCGCAACTTCCCGCTTCGCCAGTGGAGCACTACTTGGTGCTTGATCTCCCATCTCCAGTGCCAATTTGATGTCTCACAACGTTGGTTCAGCCTGGTTTGGAACCATCTTGGTCAAGTATGTATGCTTGCGTACTTTAAGAGCAGTTGTTTTGCCTTACTCTGATAGTCTTCCTCTCGCACTTCTGTACATGCCGTGATATCATTTGAAAGATCAATCTTGCTAGTTGAAACGTTTTCCTGGAGCTGCTCACAGTTAATAATTATTTCAGCGTCTTGGCATCTTCCCAATATAGCTCCTTTGTTCAGTTTGAGTGGTGACATGAACTCCTTGAGTACTCTTACCGGAATACGTCCATCTTGCTTAGTCGTATCCAGGGTTTTTCCTACAACAACCCACAATTTGTTTTTCCCACAATCTCTATCCACCTTTGCCCAGATTACTGCCTCCGAATTTGTTAGTACTTACTGATTCTTCTCCACCAGCACTCGTTTACTGCTGTAGCCTTTCTCGTAGCCGAAATTAAGTGGCACATCCATGTTCTTATATCATATCGTCTTACTTTGCATGTCGATCTTGATGCCTTCGTCGATTAAGAAGTCTACTCCAATTATGATTTCATCAACAGTCTCTGCCACTGTAAAATTATCAGTGTGCCCTCTCCAGTGGCTGTACGCAATCTTGCTCCTAGCAATGGCCTTATCTTCTTGTTGACTAAATCTGATCGAATGATGGAATAAGATTCGACCGCATCTACAGTCAGTAAACCTTCCTTTCCATCCACATGGCCTCCGACGGTAGGACTGCTCGACCTTCTTCCAATTTGCGATTAGAGATTATGGTGCCATCTGCGGGAGCCAGCTGTCGCCCCTTGCGGCTGATTCGCTTTAGTTTAATGATGGAGTGGATTTGGAGGTTTGCTCATATCCTTCAGCTCTGCGTTTACGACCACCCACATTGTTGGAACTATTAGGGTTGGTGCTGCAATAACGTGCACTGTACACTGACTTCCCACACTTAAAGCATATTACTGCATTATTATTCTTCGGATGCGTTCCCTTCAAACCTTCCAAACTTGTGTCCACCCACTCTGGTCTTTCTACTTCCACGCAATGAGCTTTGTATGCGGGCTTAATTAATAGTGAGGCTGGCTTAATTAATCCTGAGTCAACACAAGTGATACCGTTTGTGCGAATGTACGTTTTGGGGTTGCGTATGTCGGTCGCTTCGTTTCAACATCCCGTATTCCATGGATAAAGCTCTGAATTTTTACCCTTTCGATGTATTCCATGAGTGCATCCGCATTTGTCAAATGAGCCAACCTTTCAACATCCGAAGCAAACTCCTGCAGATTCTCATTAGCTTTTTGGTAACTGTTTTGCAATCTATTTGGTGTATCTGCTTCTTCTGCTCGCTTCCGTATCGCCTTTCTAGGTCTCCCATAAATGTTTCGTAGTAAGTTCATTCTCCCTCTGGAATGGTCTATAAGATCTTTGTTCTCGAGTTGTAAAATTTTTGTATCCCCCGCCTCCATCTTCGAAGAAACACGCCCTTCTTGCTCTTCCAATTGTGCAGAGATCTGCGCTGATATTGGTGCCGACATTTTGGATATTCGTGCCTCTTGTGCTTCACTCTTTGATGTTATAAAGTTCTCCTGCGATTCCAGTTGGGATTCTTCTGCTCTTCCATCTTGGATGTTAAACGTGTATCCTGTACTTCGAGCTATGCTGACATATCGGTTGATATTTGTGACGACATTTGCTTCAGTACTGCTAGTATCGCGTTAGTGTCTACACTTGCCAATGGGTTCGGATTCTCTACCTTCACCTCCATTTTAGTCGCCGACTTTTCCACATCAGGATGAAAAGTGTGTTCATCAACGTCGATTCCTTCCGATTCCATAACCTCTTGTAGCCGTGCTTGAAATTCGGTCTTATTGCCGGTTGATCCAATCCGCGGTTCTCCAATTCCTTTTTTAGTTGCTGGATCTTCAATTCACTTAACTTTGCCACGCCCAAGTTGTATTCGAAATCTTCGGAATTTATTCAACAATTCCTCTTCTGACACCAATTGTAACGAATTTTGGGAAATCCTTGTTATTATGCACTTTCTGCAAACGGTCGAATCTCTAAATTGTTGAACAAAATAACTCCAATATTCAGTAATGCAAAATGATCTTTATTAGCCTACTTTGAGAGTACTTCACAATAACACTTATATTTCACAACTAATTGCGTGTTTAAATCAAACTGATTAGTCATTCCTCAGCTTGCGCTGCTTTTAAACTCTCTGTTGCCTTGTCCGCATATTTCTCCAAAGGTCTAGACGCTTCACCTTCTAGAATCTTCTGCTTGGTTACCAGCTATATACATGTATATTTTTGGAGTTTATTCGTTTTTCATAGTCATATGCGTGTGTATGTGTGAAAGATTACTTCGACTGATGACGACAAGTCTTTGCGTGAAATAGCTCTTCGTTGCCTTCTATATAGGTGTGTAAATGATGACTGATGTGTTCATATACACATGTGTGGCTTGCTTTAATGTTTTTGAAAATTTTTAGAAAATTTTCAAAGATATACACAATATTCAATGTGCATAAGACTGAATCATTTACCGCGCTCTTGGAGAACTGCTCGTGTAGCTTTCCTACCAAAGGCGGGGAAGATCGGTCATGGGTATCCCAAATACTATAGATCCATTAGCTTAACATCGTTTCTGCTCAAAACATTTGAGAGGCTGATAGATGTGTACATAAAGTCCAACGTGGATGAAAAGGTGCTCTCCACAACCCAACATGCGGGCAGCAAAGGCAAGCCGATAGACACCGCATTGAATAGAGTGGTAATAAACATAGAGAAAGCCCTGGAATATAAGGAATATGGTCTAGGAGTCTTCTTAGACATTGCCGGGGCTTTCAATACTGTTTCTAAATGGGCGATTATGGATGGTCTTAATTACATTAAAATACATCCAGCCTTAACCAGATGGATCGGTTGCATGTTAAATTGCAGGAAGATTACATCACAATGGGAATTGTACGAGGCCACGAAATCAGTGGACAGGGGCACGCCCAGGGAGGGATGCTATCACCTCTGCTATGGACGCCGTAAAAATTACGACTTACGCAGATGACGTTGCAATTGTCGTAAGTGGAAAGTGCCTTCCAACGATTAGTTCTTTGATGGATCTGGAGCTTCGGGATGTGCATTAGGGTGTGTCGATTTGTATGGACGAAAGTTAACCGATAATGCGCCATCGATTTTTGGATAGGATTTGGGGTCGAGAAAAAAGTTACACTACGCAATCCCCAAAAAATTTTTTACGAGCCTGCGAAATTTCATTTTTTTGTTTTTTTTTTCGACTTTGATTTTTAAGGTTTTTTCATGAACTCGAAAAAAAATCAAATAAAAAGATGATAAAAAAATTTTAAGGACTACCTTTACATAAATGGACCAAAAAATAGAAGGCAATTTTTCCATTATTACAGACATAGGCCTGTTGAATTTTGACTATAAATTGTAACAACAGCTCTTGTAAAAGAATTTTGGGATTTAAAACTATAAAGGTGGAGCGCAGTCTTTCAATTTAAGGCAAACCATGTACTTGGGATTAACTAATTGATTTTTTTAAATTTAAACACACACTCTACCTTTATAATTTTAAATCCCAAAATTCTTTTACAAGAGCTATTGTTAAAGTTTTTTATTCAAAATTCAAAAAGATAATGTCTGTATTAAAGGAAAAATTGCCTTCTATTTTTTGGTCCATTTATATAAAGGAGTCCTTAAAATTTTTTTATCATCTTTTTATTTTTAATTTTTTAGAACTGCCTACAAAAGGCAATTGCAACTTTGATTAGTAATTTAAGTAATTCCTAAGTGAAAATTCGTATCTCTATTTATTTGCTCAAAATAGCAAGATTTAATAGAATTAGTGGAATTTTCGCTGACAACACTGGCGAAAACAACGGAATTCCACCTCGCATCATAACAAGAGAATTCCACCTCGTTTGTAAGCTACTTGATTTGCACAGCTGAAAATCGTGGTGAAATTCGCATACGCCTGAAAGTCTAAAAGAATCGTGGAGAAAGTCGCGTACGTCTAAAAGTATGCAAGGACGTTCAATGAGTTGGGCCTTCAGCGAGGTGGAATTCTACAACGGCTCCAACACTCAGGAGGCTAGCCATGAAGGTATGGCCTAATCTTCTAAATAATTCGACTTGTGCGTTACGTAGCTCAAATTTTTTGATCAAACATTGCACTGTTGCCGAGTTTTAATCTATACTTCAGGTTTCAAGTCTCTAGAACTTCCTGGATAGTTAGTTAAAAATCGATTGCAAGATTCCCAATTTAAAATTAGTTTTCTCAATATCTCGATCCATGCCCACTTAGCGGAATTTTCCTGATAAAATATTGCATTGTCCCCGGGTTCTGAATTACGGCCTAAGTTTCATGTCTGTAGCTTATCGGGAAGTTACTCGAAAATCGATCGCAAAATCCCCCCTTTCCCCCTTTTTAAAGGATTTGCAGTTATTTTAAATAGCACGCCACCTAGCGGTACTTTGTTTTCTATAAGTTGTATTGTCACCAGGCCTCTAACTAAGTGCCAGGCTTCAAGTCTCTAGGTAACCGGGAAGTTAGTTAAAAATGGATTGAAAGATTCCCAAATTAAAATCCGTTTTCTTACTATCCCGATCCGCGTGCCACTAAGCGAATTTTTTTTATCAAATGTTGCATTGTCACCGGATTCTGACCCACGGCCCGGATTTTGACTTACGGCTCAAGCTTCATACCTCCAGCTCACAGGGAAGTTACTCAAAAATCGATTGCAAAATTCCCATCGTATTTCAAGGATTTTTAGTTATCTTACTTAGCGCGCCACCTAGCAGAATTTTCTTTCCTGTGAATTGTATTGTCACCGGGTCTCGAAAAATGTGCCAAGTTACAAGTCTCTAGGAAACCGGGAAGTTAGTTAAAAATAGATTAAAAGATTCCCAAATTAAAATTAATTTTCCTTTGTCACCGGGTCTCGAAAAATGTGCTAAGATACAAGTCTCTAGGTAACCGGGAAGTTAGTTAAAAATGGATTGAAAAATTCCCAAATTAAAATTGATTTTCCCTTGTCACCGGGTCTCGAAAAATATGCTAAGATACAAGTCTCTAGGTAACCGGGAAGTTAGTTAAAAATGGTTTGAAAGATTCCCAAATTAAAATTAATTTTCCTAATATATCGATCCATGCGCCACCTAGAGGAATTTTTTTGATAAAATATTGCATTTTCACCGTGTATTGACTTACGGCTCAAGTTTCATATCTCCAGCTCACCGAGAAGTTATTCAAAAATCGATTGCAAGATTCCTTGCGTTTTTTCAGCGATTTTCAGGGATTTTCGTTTATCTCGATTCGTCTGCCACCTGGCAGCATTGTGTTTTTCCACGAATTGTAGTGCAATCGACTCGCAAATTTGTGCTAAGTTTCAAGTCTTTAGATGACCGATAAGTTAGCTAAAAGTCGATCGCAAAATTTCCATTTTAAAATTAATTTTCTGTATATCTCGATCCGTGCGCCACCTAGCGAATTTTTTTCCAGTTGCATTGTAATGTCTCTCAGATCTGAACTAGTTAGCGAAAAAGACTTTTCCGTCGGTAAAAAATTCTTATGGAAATAAGGGGACAAACATGAAAGCGACTTAATATAAAGGTAATAATTAAAAAAAATGAAATTTCGCCGGCTCGAAAATTATTTTTTTGGGAGTGTGTAGTGGAACTTTTTTTCCTGAGCCCAAATCCTATAGAAAAATCGATGGCGCGATATCGGTTAATAAATCGACCCAGTCTAATATGCATACATGCGCATCTAATGTCGGGTTGAAAGTCAACGCGGAGAAGATGGATATGGTCTTGTTAACAAAGAGGTACAAGTTCCCAAATTGGACCAGGCCTAAGTTAGTAGGGGTGACCCTACAGTAGAAACCTTGCATAAAATATCTAGGAAGCTGCCCTGGAATCTCAACGTAGAGGAGAGGGTGGATTATGCCTCAACGGCACTTTATGCATGTAAAAGAATGCTGGGGTGTACGTGGGGCTTATCGCCTTCTCTTTCTCATAGTGTTTTTACAGCGATTGTAACCCCTGTTCTATACTACGGAGTTCTTGTTTGGTGGAAAGCCACACAAAAAAACAACTTACCTCATAAAATTAAGGGTGTATGCAGATTATCAATGCTTAGCATTACGGGAGCCATGAAGACAATACCGGCAGCTGCACTGTATGCCATTCTGCACATTCCACCTGTAGACCTGGTAACAATTGTAGACCTGGTAGCAATGAATATAGCGTTAACAACTGCAATCAGCTCGGTGCCTCGAGTCAGCTTGAGCGCCGACCAGGCGGCCATAGAAGTTTAGCGTCATCAATAACAAGACGAACAGACTAACTGATTCCCTATCTGCGCTTCGAGGGAGATCTTAAGGCCACAATAGAGGTGGACGGTTGGCGCGGGTGAGCTCAAATGGCGGACGAGGCGATACATGTGTACACAGATGGAAACAGGAAAGAATAGGGTCTGCGGTATACTGTGCTCATCCGGAAAGAAACAGATCCTACAGGTTGCCGGATTACTGTAGCGTTTTCCAAGCGGAAATATTAGCCGCAACTAAAAGCAGTAGAAACTCTGGAAGAGAATAGCTTGAGCTGTAATCGTGTTAACTTTTACATTGACAGTCAAGCAGCAATTAAGGCAATAATCTTGCATAGCACAGCATCTATTTGCGTGTTAGAGTATAAGCTGTCTCTGGAGATAATCGGGACAGGGAGAAGCATACATCTATATTGGGTCCGATTGCATATGGGAATAGATGGGAATGAAAAAGCGAACGAACTAGCTAAAAAGGGCGCATCCCTTGAAGCTGGCTCCGTAGACGTCCCAATTAGACTGGGCAAGATTAAACGAAGGCAAGAGGTGCAAATGATCCACCAAGCGGGAAAGGCGTGGGTTCAGGCGCGGGGCTGTAAAGTGTACAAAATTATGTGTAAGTCTTACAACCTTAGACTAACAAAGTTGCTTCTTTCTATCGTTAAAAAGAGAGGACTGTAGACTCATGACGGGTATTCTGACAATGCCTTCTGACGTCACGTGCCTTTAAATTAGGCTTGGTCAGTGATAGCAGATGTAAGGAGTGCGGGTTGGAGGAGGAAACGATAGAGCATGTTCTGTGCTCGTACCCTACGCTTGCCAGGCTAAGACTCCAGCTATTAGGAGTGATACAGCTGTCAGATCAAGAAGCAACAAGTGGCTTAAGTCCTAGGAAGCTTCTAGTATTTGCCAAACAGGACACAGTTATTTTATAACATAGGTCCTGGTTTTTGATAGGGTTTTTCAGTTTGGTCGTTAAAACAAACTTCTGGTAACACTACGGACTCATTCAGTCTATGTGAGCTCTCATGGACCAGTTCAAGCTAACTTAGACAATGTTCAAAACTGCGCATTGTTCAATGTTTCACAGCTTTTTCGCCTTTTTTGTGTCCTGAGCATCATTGAGTTTTTTGCATTTACCAGCGTGTTTATTGGTTTACGAGTACTTATGTAATTTTGTATGTTTTATTTTTCAGTCAATTTTATTTATGTGTCAAATGATAATTGCTTTTGTTAAAGTGATTTATATGATTTTTAACCAACATAAATTCTATGCGCAATTGGAGCGAGTTTTAAATCATGATGTGCTGCAAAAAATTGGGATTTTCAAGAAAGGTATTAGAGTTAGTAAAACCTTTAAAATTTATATGTTTGATCTATTGCTTAGGCTCATCATTTATTATGTGTAAAAATTTGAGCCTGGGTTGTGTTACGTCCATCATTTTAGGCTATTGTTTAACCACTTTTTTTGAATTTTTTTGGATTTAAATTTTAGACTTAACTTTAACAATAAATAAAAAATTAAAAGAGGAGATTAATGCTGTTATGGATAATAATTGGAAAACATTGCGTAAACAACTAAAGCCGTATTTAATTGCATACATACTCATATTATCCACGTATACAATACCACCCATTGTTATAAATTATTATCACAAATTCAAAGGAACACCCAACTATGCTTACATACCTGGTAAGTATGTACACAGATTTAGGCCAAGTAATTTTAAGAGTGTCATAATTTTCACAGGATTGCACCATTCAGGGCGGATATTTGCCGCTAGGCATTAAAAATGGGTTAAAGTATTGGTAATTCTTCTTGAAAAGTATGATATTAGCCGTGTTTTTTAACACGCGCGTATACGTTTCGTTTGCGCGTGTTAAAAAACGCCTATCTTCGCTTAGATAATGCTTAGGAGACCCATCTAGCGGCTGTGGTTAAACAACTACCTACAGCAACAGGGTGTACCGAAAAGCGGAGACGCAACGCTCTGATGGCCATAGGGTATAACATATAGCTAAATCAGTTGCGATGAATTGTGGAGACACATAGAATACATAGAATTAGTGTAGAGGGTGAAACAAAGACACATATTTCAGTTACATCTGAGTATAATGCGTATTGAAATTTAGTAGGACAAAATTTATGCGCAGCAATTTCAGAGGTGTATTTATAGTTTGTCGACTAGCAGTCAATATAAAGTTTAAGCGTAAACGGATATACGCGTGTTAAAAAAGAAGAGAAACGAAAAAAATAAAAGAAGCAGTTGTATTCGGAGAAGAAAAGAGATCGGTTGGATATTACATTTCAGAAGTGATCGCGCACGCCAAAGTTTAATTTAAAGAAGTAAGGAAGGTTAAGTTCGGGTGTAATCGAACATTACATACTCAGTTGAGAGCTATGGTGACAACATACGGGAAAATAACCATGTGGGAAAATGAACCGAGGGAAACCCTGGAATGTGTTTGTATGACATGTGTATCAAATGAAAGGCATTAAAGAGTATTTTGTGAGGGAGTGGGTCATAGTTCTATAGGTGGACGACATTTAGGGATATAGCCATAAAGGTGGATCAGGGTTGACTCTAGAATGCGTTTGTACGATATGGGTATCAAATGAAAGGTGTTAATGAGTATTTTAAAAGGGAGTAATCATTAGTTCCATAGGTGGACGCCGTTTCGAGATATCGCCACAAAGGTGGACCAGGGGCGACCCTAGAATTTGTTTGAACAATATGGGTATCAAAAGAAAGGTGTTAATGAGCATTTTAAAAGGGAGTAATACTTAGTTCCATAGGTTGACGCCGTTTCGAGATATCGCCATAAAGGTGGACCAGGGGTGACCCTAGAATTTGTTTGCACAATATGGGCATCAAACGAAAGGTGTTAATGAGTACTTTAAAAGGGATTGGGCCTTAGTTCTATAGGTGGACGCCGTTTCGAAATATCGCCATAGAGGTGGACCAGGGTTGACTCTGTAATGTGTTTGTACGATATGGGTATCAAATTAAAGGTATTAATAAGGGTTTTAAAAGGGAGTGGTGGTTGTTGTATAAGTGGTCGCATTTTCGAGATATCGCCATAAAGGTGGACCAGGGGTGACCCTAGAATTTGTTTGTACAATATGGGTATCAAAAGAAAGGTGTTAATGGGTATTTTAAAAGGGAGTAATCCTTAGTTCCATAGGTGGACGCCGTTTCGAGATATCGCCATAAAGGTGGAGCAGGGGTGACCCTAGAATTTGTTTGTACAATATGGGTATCAAAAGAAAGGTGTTAATGAGTATTTTAAAAGGGAGTAATCCATAGTTCCATAGGTGGACGCCGTTTCGAGATATCGCCATAAAGGTGGGCCAGGGGTGACTCTAGAATTCGTTTGTGCAATATGGGTATCAAACGAAAGGAATTAATGAGTATTTTAAAAGGGAGTGGGCCTTAGTTCTATAGGTGGACGCCTTTTCGAGATATCGCCATAAAGGTGGACCAGGGGTGACTCTAGAATGAGTTTGTACGATATGGGTATCAAATTAAAGGTATTAATGAGAGTTTTAAAAGGGAGTGGTTGTAGTTGTATATGTGAAGGCGTTTTCCAGATATCGACCAAAATGTGGACCAGGGTAACCCTGAACATCATCTGTTGGATACCGCTAATTTATTTATATATGTAATACCTGCCAAGATTTTAAGGGTTTTTTATTTCGCCCTGCAGAACTTTTCATTTTCTTCTACTTAATATGGTAGGTGTCACAACCATTTTATAAAGTTTTTTCTAAAGTTATATTTAGCGTCAATAAAACAATCCAATTACCAAATTCATCCTTTTTTTCGTATTTGGTATAGAATTATGGCATTTTTTTCATTTTTCGTAATTTTCGATATCGAAAAAGTGGGCGTGGTCATAGTCGGATTTCGTTCATTTTCCATACCAAGATAAAGTGAGTTCAACTAAGCACGTGAACTAAGTTCATTAAAGATATGTCGATTTTTGCTCAAGTTATCGTGTTAACGGCCATGCGGAAGGACAGACGGGCGACTGTGTATAAAAACTGGGCGTGGCATCAACCGATTTCGCCCATTTTCACAGAGAACAGTTAGCGTCATAAAATCTATGCCCCTACCAAATTTCAAAAGGATTGGTTAATTTTTGTTCGACTTATGGCGTTAAAAGTATCCTAGACAAATTAAATGAAAAAGGGCGGAGCCACGCCCATTTTGAAATTTTCTTTTGTTTTTATATTTTGTTGCACCATATCATTACTGGAGTTGAATGTTGACATAATTTACTTATATACTGTAAAGATATTAAATTTTTTGTAAAAATTTTACTTTAAAAAAATTTTTTTTAAAAGTGGGCGTGGTCCTTCTCCGATTTTGCTAATTTTTATTAAGCGTACATACAGTAATAGGAGTAACGTTCCTGCCAAATTTCATCATGATATATTCAACGACTGCCAAATTACATCTATCAAAAGTTTTAAATTACCTTCTTTTAAAAGTGGGCGGTGCCACGCCCATTGTCCAAAATTTTGCTAATATTCTATTCCGAGTTCAACTCATCTACCAAGTTTCGTCGCTTTATCGGTCTTTTGTAATGAATTATCGCACTTTTTCGGTTTTTCGAAATTTTCGATATCGAAAAAGTGGGCGTGGTTATAGTCCGATATCGTTCATTTTAAATAGCGACCTGAGATGAGTGCTCAGGAACCAACATACCAAATTTCATCAAGATACCTCAAAATTTACTCAAGTTATCGTGTTAACGGGCGGACATGGCTCAATCAAATTTTGTTTCGATCCTGATTATTTTGATATATGGAAGTCTATATCTATCTCGATTCCTTTATATATGTACAACCAACCGTTATCCAATCAAACTTAATATACTCTGTGAGCTCTGCTCAACTGAGTATAAAAAGTACATTTGCCCCATGGCGGAACGATACAAGGTGGCAGCATGGGACAGCTGATTATAAACTTTTTTTATTTGATTTGATACATCAACTTCCGGCGCAGTACGATTTTGACATTTGTCCATCGAATTTACAAAAACAAAGTACATAGAATTTTTATTTATGTTTGTAGGTATGTCACCATGCTGCCAACTTGTATCGTTCCGTCATGATTTGCCCAAATACACTTTTTAATAAGTACAACAAAATTCGCGAAATGGAAAATTCTCTAAAAAAACAGCAGTTAATACAAGTTCTAGCAGCTGCTGACATTGGGGTAGAAGCAAAAGCTACGGTAGCAGACCTACGAAAGATTTTCGCACGAAATCGCAAAAAATCCGAATAATACATGCCATTTGCTTTGGGATAACCATGATGCAAAATCGAAGGACAAAGTTTTTCAAGCAGTTGGATTTGAAGCTGCCTTTAACGCTGTTGCTAACCATTCCGCCGCTAACGACGTTGAAAATAATTTCGCTGTACACCAAAATAACCAAAATACATACACCGCAGCAATCGATGAAATTTTTAGTAATAACCTCAGAATAGAAGCTGATGATCCCTTAGCAACGCCACCGTCAACGTTCATACCGCTGCCAACAACGCCGCCGACGTCGGAGCTCATTTCGTTGTACCTAACAAAATCCGAACGGGTTATGCCAATGATGCCGCTGCCATTTTAATTGAAACCGCCGAAAATGAAAAAGAAGCCGTAGAAAATACAAACGCCGCAAATAGATTTGATTCGAACAAAATGTTCAATGCCTTGGATGAAGAGCTATTAGTTTTGCGCAAACAGTAAGACATTTTAAAATTAAAAAAGGAATACGTGAGCTTGAAAATAATGACCAGCATCTATACAACCAACGCGTAGAGCTTTGTTCCAAGAAATTGAGCACTCAATAGTTAAGTTTGATGGTGACAATCGTATGTACAGTGCAGTAGATTTTATACGTCATCTTGACACATTTTTGAACAGGTCAAGGCAGATGAACTTTTAAAATTTTTGGCTTTGAGAAATTCTTTAACAGAGTTTGGCCATTCCGTTTCCCGTCAAGAAATCTACAAAGCTTTACAGCACCGCCGAAAGAAAAGGATATGGAAGCGATTGCGCGCGGTAGTGATGTATCGGAATATGAATTGGTTGCATTCGTTTTACATGGTTTAGAAGATCGTACAATAGAATATGCATTATTTTGTATTGCAAAGAGCATCACCGATTTGAAAGATGCTGCTAACATGGCAGAGGATCGTAACGCAGTGCGAAGGCATTCACCTCGCTTCCCAAGGCAGTCGGTTCTATGTACCGGAGCGACTCGGGATTTTTCCCGACCAAGGACTGACATTTCAGTGTGACCCCATATAATTTGTTGCGTCCCTCCCACAAAATGTCATCCTCCCAGCAGCTCCTTGCAGCAGGACTGCTCCATATTCTCTTACTCCGGGAAGGCATCGAATCCAATCCGGGTCCGTCTCCTGACCCCGGTCCTAAGAAATGGTTTTGCTGCATCTGCCGGAAAAGAATCTTTTTAGGACGGTCATACTCTGTTCAGTGTGTCTCGTGTAAGGGATGGTTGCATCGGACAGGTTGTACTGGGCTTGATCCCAAAACCCGACGTCCATGTAACTTTTATAAGTCTTTTGTGGCTCCTTGCTGTTCACGCCCAAGGGCGTTCCGTACTCAACGCCTTAGCGCCCCCTACTACTTTCCAGCAGCCCCGCTGCTCAGCAAGCCACAACAAGTACCAGCTGCTGCTCGCGCCCCACGGCGCCAACAACTCAAACAGCTGCTACCACTCATAACTAATACCTTCGTAGTAGAGTCGGTAGCAATGCTGAGCATCAGTCACTGTCCTCGTCTTCTCCCCCCCTCTTTTCCGGCAGCAATCGTGTAGGTCAGGGAAAGAGACTCTTAGTCCCTACCTCCGTTTGCCAGCACAGAATATATATGTTTGCGACATCCGCCCATTGCAGCTCCTGCCTGGGGTGGTGCCACTTTCCTATATGTTCTGGTCTCCGCGACGGCAACCCCCCCGGCGGGTTTGATCGCGCCATGTTGCCAGGTCACAAACCCAAATCATCCGGGTACCCCAATGCTTGCCCAAGGATGCCCAGTCCCAGGGCCACAACAGCAATTGCGTCCTGGCCTTCCACAACCCAGGCGTAGTCACCCGTCACTTACCCCCAGAGTGGCGGCGTCTCCCCTTATGCACTTCAGAATTCTGCAGTTAAACTGAAATGGACTAACTGGGAAGATTACGGAGATAGTCGATTTCATTAACCGGCACAACAGCCGACTTCACCGAAAAACGCACTTTCATAAACTTCAAAAAAGGAAAGTGGGAAGAATATAAATCTTTTACAGACGACCGCTTTGCTGCCCTCCCTATTCCGACTGACGCCCGCCAAGGGGAGCGTGCCTTCCGTAAGGTCATTGAATCCGCCTCGGCACGTTTCATTCCCGCCGGGAGAATTCCCGAAATCCGGCCTCACTTCCCGGCGGAGGCCGCAAACTTAGCGAGAGAACGTGACCTCATAAGACAGCTTGATCCAGGCGACCCCCAAATAAGGGATATAAACCAACGCATCAGATTGCTTGTGGACGAACACAAGCGGGCGAAATGGGAGGAGCACCTAAGAGGTTGTAACCTCTCTACCGGTGCGGGTAAACTTTGGTCCACCGTAAAGTCCCTATCGAATCCGACTAAGCACAAAGACAAAGTTTCCATCGCCTTTGGCGACAAGTGCTGTCGGATGCGAAAAAATGCGCGAGCGCTTTCTGCCGACAATATATAACGCATCCTACGGTCGACAAAGATAGATGGAGAGCCAATAGACGTGCACATAAACACAAATTCAGCGCGTCACCAATCACCATCACCGCTAAAGAGGTTGAGGACGCCATTGGTCGCGCTAAACCATCCAAAGCAGTGGGCCCAGACGGCATAGCCATGCCGATGCTGAAAAACCTAGGGAAAGAGGGTTTCAAATATTTAGCGCATGTCTTCAACCTGTCTCTTTCCACCTTTGTCATACCCGAGAAATGGAAAATGGCCAAGGTGGTCCCGCTACTAAAGCCTGGGAAACCAGCTAACATAGGAGAGTCGTATCGTCCGATATCTCTCCTATCGCCAGTAGCAAAGACGCTTGAAGCCGTTTTGCTCCCTTATTTCCAAGCAAATTTGCAGCTAGCCTCTCACCAGCATGGCTTCAGAAAACTCCATAGCACTACCACCGCGCTAAATGCCATTAGTACCCAGATAAATTGCGGTTTAAATCAATACCCCCACCATAGAACAGTACTCGTAGCGCTAGACCTATCAAAAGCTTTTGATGCGGTCAACCAAGGCTCGTTACTGCAAGACCTCGAAGGGTCTACCCTTCCCCCATGTCTTAAAAGGTGGACCGCAAATTGTCTGGGTGGTCGGCAGACATCGGTGCAATTTAGAAACGAAACATCGAAACCAAGGATAATTAAACAAGGGGTGCCACAGGGTGGTGTCCTATTCCCACTTTTGTTTAATTTATACATATCTAAGCTACCTTCACTACCGGAAGGAGTCTCAATCGTTTCCTACGCCGATGACTGCACAATAATGGCCACAGGCCCAGGCCCAAATATCGATGAGCTATGCAATAAAATAAACGGCTACCTCCCTGATATCTCCAGTTTTTTCGCCTCACGAAACCTGGCATTATCACCGACTAAATATTCCGCGACCTTATTTACAACATGGACGTCCCAAATGTCGACCATTTTGAACATCCACGCCGATGGCACTACGCTACCGAGAGAATTCAGAGCCGTAACAAAATCCTCAAATCCCTCGATGGCAGTACCTGGGGAAAAGATAAAGAAACGCTCATAACTACATACAAAGCAATTAGCCAGCCGGTTACGTGCTATGCGTCCCCCATATGGTCGCCAAGCCTAAAAATTACCCACTGGAAGAAGCTACAGGCCTGCCAAAATACTGCTCTCAGAATTGCCACGGGCTATCTTCTTATGTCCCCAGAACACCATCTGCATAATGAGGTGAGAATACTCCCCATCAGGGAGAGAAATGAGATGCTGACCAAACAGTTCCTGTTGAATACCCAGAATCTTGAGCATCCCAACAGACATCTGATTGATGAACCAGCACCGCCTAGGGGCCTAAGGAGTTATCTCCGTAAGCATTTTGAGGAAATACGGCACCTGAGATCCCAGCCGTATGAAGCGAAAAAACACAAGCAGGTCCTTGGTGAACTCCATAAACAGGCGTCGGACCTTTATGCCGGGAATTGCCCGGTGAATCCAGTACTTAAATAAAAGTATCCAAAACTCGCGGAAGAGGAACGCATACTCCCCAGGGAAACGCGCGTCACTCTTGCTCAACTTCGTTCTGGATACTGTAACAGGTTAAACTCTTACCTATCCAGAATCAACCCCGACATACAAAATGTATGCCCCGCTTGCAATGTGTCCCCACATGACACCAAACATCTCTTTAATTGTAACGTGGAACCAACGCCTCTAACATCCCTTTCCTTATGGTCCACCCCTGTTGAAACGGCAAGTTTCCTTGGACTCCCGTTAGAAGATATTGATGACAATTTGTGATCGGTCGCGGCTGTTAGGTGGGGCGAAGCATTGCTACAACAACAACAACAACAACAACAACAAGGCAGTCACCTGATATACAAAGTTACAACAAAAACAAAGTTCCGATCGAAATTTTAGCCGTAAATAATTGTTGTTACAATTGCTCCAAATTTGGTGATCTTAAATATGATTGTCAATATGAAGTTCGTCCAAAGGGTGTATGCTTTAAATGCTGAAAACTGGGGCATGATCACAAGGCTTGTACGAATCCGAAATATGTTGAGCGTTTGAAGAAGACAGTAGCTACAGTAATGCAAACTAACCATGTACAATCGGGGAATTTTATTAATTTTGTAGATGAGGTAAGTGTTGCATTTCTTAATAATGAAAGTATGTGTACAAAAAAAACGAACGCTAAATCAATTTTTGACACATCAAGCCCCATAAACCTAATTCGGATGTCTGAAACGTCATTTAAAGAAAAAGATAAATTAATTAATACGTCATATTGCGGTTTGGTTAACGCGCAAATACGAACATATGGAACTATTTATTGTAATATTAAATATAAAAACCACAATTATAAAACGATACTTTTTGTAGTAACAGATAATTTTCTTCTTCTTTTGTGATGGAAATGTCTAAAAAATCTTAATATTTTTCTTTCTTATGAAATCCAAAATATGAATAATAAAAGTGAAAGTAAAACAAATTCATCTTTTTGTATATATGAACCTGCGTTAATGACAGAGGTTAATAAGTCACTTGCGATTGAAAACAAAAATTTTAGCGATTCTCATATATCAGAGAAAATAGACAGATTTAATGCCAATATTGAATATGAAACATCTTTGGGAACTGAGATATTTGCGTTACTTATCATTGATACTAATAGTGCCCATGATAAATTTGATATAAACCTTCAGTTAAGTAGTGAGATGATTATTATTATTATTATTATTGAGATGATTACGCATATAAGAAATATAATTATCAATAATTATAATATGGCAGAAATTGAGGTTGAACCAAGTGATTACAAGATGAATATTAAACTAATAAGTGAGACTCTCTTTAATTTTGCACCAAGACGGTTAACTATAGAAGAGCGTGTTGCTTTGCGAGAAATTATAAACGATCTTTTAAAAAAAGGTATCATCAGGCCATGTGACTCAGCATATGCATCACCGATTGTGATGGTTAAGAAGAAAAATGGTAATTTTCGTAAATGTGTGGATTATCGAACATTAAACAAATTTACTTTAAAAGATAATTTCCCAATATCCTTAATTGGTGACTGTTTAGAATATTTTGCGGGAAATAAAATTTACTCTTCATTAGACTTACAAAACGGGTTTTTTTTTTTTTTTGAGGAGTCGAAAAAATATACCTAGTTTGTAACACCCGATGGCCCATTTCAATATAATAGGGTACCTTTTGGATTGAAAAATGGACCATCGGTTTACCAGCGTTATATACGTCGGTGTTTGCAGGACTTGATAGATTCAAAGAAAATTGTAGTATACCTTGATGATATATCCATAGCATCGACCGATTTAAAATCACAAATAGAATTGCTAACAGAAGTCCTTAAACGTCTTGCTAAGCGTGGATTAGAATTAAACGTAGGCAAATGTAGCTTTGCTTTTCAGGAGATAAAATGTTTGGCTTATTCGATTAACGAGAATGGAATTAAGCCAAGTGATGATCATGTTAACTCAATAAAAAATTATCCTATGTCCCGAAGTTTAAAAGAGGTTAAAGCTTGCTTAGGACTCTTCTCCTATTTCCGAAAATTTATTCCGAACTACGCGAAGATTGCTAATCCTCTACAAAGTTTACTTAGAAATAGATCAAAATTTGAAATCAACGATCTATGTATTAAAGCTTTTGAAGAACTTAAATCTAAGCTTATGTCAAAGTCAATTCTATCAACTTATAACCCGGATAAAGAGACAGAACTGCATACAGATGCCAGTAAAGTAGGTTTTGGAGCTGTTCTCTTGCAGCGGCAAGAAGATGGAAAATTTCATCCGGCATTTTATTTCACTAAGGCAACACAACCACATGAGTCACGTCTACATAGTTTTGAGCTGGAGACACTCGCAATAATACATGCGTTAAGAAGATTTGATTGCTATTTTCGAGGAATAGCTTTCAAGGTTGTTACGGATTGTAACGTGGTAACTTTAACTCTTAATAGAAAAAACGTTTGTCCGAGAATAAGCCGTTGAGCACTGGAATTACAAAATTGTGACTATAAAATTCAACATCGAAATGGGGTGTGGATGCCTCCAGTAGATGCCATAATTCTGAGTTCCGTGAAAAACATGCATAATTAAAACGCACGGCATATTTGACGACAAGAAGCAAGAAAATTTATCCCTATGCAGCAATTTCATCTCTGACGCCTGAGAATGAGCCAGTTCGCAAACAATTGGCACAACCTGGGCTGTCAGATGTGATGTCCTCTGAAGAGATCAGTCAAACTATCGATGAGAGTTATAATAATCATACTGAGAGTTCTAAGAACGTAACGGTATTGCAGATAATATCAAATGTCAAGTAGTTAATCCAGCGGATATGAAATACTTAGACTTCATGACGCGAGCAGTTCAGAATAGACATGAACACATTTTAAAACTTGGAGAACGCTTAGAAACAAATTGTAGAATGTTACAAGTTACAGGACGGTATAGTTTTTGGACAAATCAAATCAAGTTTCCTCCAATTATATGTTCCATCGGAAATGGAATCTATTGTAATGCGTATTATTCATGAAAAAAATAGGTAATTTAGGAATAGAAAAGACATATGACGAAATTCGAAAGTTTTACTGGTTTGCAGGTATAAAGGATAAAATTGTAAACTATATAAATAATTGCATTAAATGTATAATGTGTTCCACACCAGTTCGAATATATGAAAGAAACCTCCATAGTATTGCAAAAGAATCAGTGCCGTTCCATACATTACATGTGGATCATTTTGGACCTCCACCTTCAATAGATTCGCAACGGAAGCACATATTTGTTGTTATTGATGCATTTAAAAAATTTGTAAAGTTATTCGCTGTTAAATCAACTAGTACGAAGGAAGTAATATCATGTTTTGAAAAGTATTTTACCAGTTATAGTAGACCCAAACGAATAACAGGAACGTGTTTTACATCACTTGATTTTACTTCTTATCTTTTAAAATTGGTTCAGCTCAGGCTAATGGATAGGTAGAGAGGGTTAATAGTACATTGAAGAGAGTGCTGGCAAAACTAAGTAATCCAATTAATCACGCTGATTGGAGCAAGATGTTAGTCAAAGTCGAATTTTCGTTGAATAACTCCAAACATAGCTCCACAAAGTATACACCATCTCAACTCTTATTCGGGGTTAGCCAACGTGGAACTACCATAGACTATCTCAGTGAACATTTAGAAAATAGGCAAAACTCAAGTAACATCAGCCTTAATTAAATTAGATCAGATGCCTCCAATAAAATTCAGAAATCGCAAGAGAGGAATCTTAAGTATTTTCTTCAGAGAAGTGAACCTGCAAAAGTGTATGAAAAGGGGGAATTTGTTGTTATAAGAAATATTGACAACACGGTAGGAGTTAACAAAAAACTAATTGAAACTTTCAAAGGGCCATACGTTATCCATAAAGTGTTACCAAATGACAGATACGTCATTAGTGACATAGAATATTGTTAAATAACTCAGCTCCCATACATTGGTATTGTACAAGCATCTCATATGCGCAAGTGGCTTCTTAAATAATCAACTTCCTTAAAATAAAGCAACACTAATATGATTGTGGGCAACCATAAAGTCAGAATGGCCGAAGTATGAAAGCAAAAATAGTAATAAAGTTCAAATGGAAAAAAATCTACGTTCCTTCAGATGTAAATTACATGTTATGTTAAGCTAGTATTAGTTGGAAAATAATTTGATGAGTGTGCGGTATACATGTATCATGTTGGTATTTCGTAGATGTAAGCATGAGTATATGTGACCCGGTCTAATCCAAATTCTATCATTGGCATTTCTGCCACTTTGGTGGCATCCTCAGATTTTTTGGACTATCGGTCAGAAACTGGTTTGTGCTTTGCCTTTTGCGCATGACTGTTCATAATGCAAAAGAAAAACTACTAAGAAACTGAAGAAATGCATTGTTTATCTTTAACAGCTGTTTCTCGCAATTTCTTTTTTGAGTCATAAGCCACCTTTTCATAGGCCGGGTCGCATATGTTGATGCATTTAGATAATGTTGTTGTTTTTAACAAGGTAAACAGAGTAGTATAATGCGTATATACGCTAACAATGTAATTATTTTACGTGTATATTTGATATATTCTACGTAAATACGCTCAAAGTATATTAGCTCTGATATATTTAAGTTGTGCTGATAAGGCAACCTAATGTAATAAGCAAAGAAGGAAGAGAAACGAAAAGAATAAAAGAAGCAGTTGTATTCGGAGAAGAAAAGAGATCCGTTGCATATTACACGTGTAATCGGGTCAATGAATTTGTGAATGGATTCTTGAGATTAATTCTAGGTTTTTGAACTTTTAATTCGTTAATAATTCTGATAAATTTTTTAACTTTAGTTTTTGACTTTTGAAAAATAAATTACAATATTCATCAAAGTCTCCGTTTAAAAAAATCAAAAATTTCTCCGTCCGCGCTAATTATAGTTTAAATGGCTCAAGTTTATTACAAATAAAGAAATAAAGGCGCAATTTTATGTTAATACAATCTAGGTTTCATAAATTTTTTTTTTTTTTCATTGCAGTAGGTGCTACGTCCTTTTCTGATGATAAGTCAATGTCATTTCCACTTTATTATATACACTTGATTTTGGATTACAGCGGAGGTCATATATGCGCCTGGGGTAGGTACCTACACATTTTTCTATTAATACTAGTAGTTATTGCAGTCCAATATTATGGAAGAACTAGCAGAATGGGCAGACGTCTTTCTGCTGTATCTTTGGTCTATCTGCGTAACTTTGAAGAAGTTTTTACCTCTTATTCTCCTTCCCCTTCCCACCATCTTTTTCTTATCCACCTTATCGACACCTCCCTCTGCTTTTCTCTCTCCCTGCATCTCTTTCTGCCTCTCCGTCTATTCCTTCACTTTTTTTCTGCTTCATCGATCCCTATCTCTCTATACTTCCCAAAAAACGTATATATATAATATTGTATTTCACTGGCTTCACTTGCAGTGACATGACACTACCATGGCGGAGCCACATGAGGTGCCAGCAGGGCGACATACATACAAAGCAACGCGCAAATAACATGTAGTTTGTTTTTGTTATTCGATGGCCTGAGGTCAAAATCGTCAAAACTTTAAATACTAAATCAGATAAAAAAAAAGTATCAATGTTTTCCGGCAGTCGCCTGTATGGTTCCACTATGGGCAGCTTCTTAATCTTGTCAATATGCATTTGTGTGTACCAGGGCCCGTGTCGTGTACTATAGCAGTATCACGGAGAAAAACCAATTTTACTGAGATGATATATATGAGTCTGTCAAACAATTTGTATATTTATATTTCAATAAAACATGGATCTAATCAAACACATTCATTCAAAGGATTCACCATTTCTATTGTGCTTTAGAAATGGATTCCAATCACGGATCGTATAGCACGATATCAACCCAGGGGTCAAGTTCACGTCCTGTGAAGTGATAAAATGAAAAAAAAATACCTATACAAACATTTTTTCAGAACGTGAATTGGCCCTCTGTTATCATTTTGTGACAATCTTGTTGTCGGTGTGCTTTAATTTACAACGAGATAATTAGTATTTAATCAATCTAATTTCCCTCTTAGGTTCTTTTTGCTTCGATTTATTATTTGTAACGCAATGCATTTATTGTACTGGCCTCATCAAGGTACTTTGCTTAATGATTTCGCTCTCTACCTCGGATTTGGTGCCAAAAGAGTCACGTGTGGAATACATGTGTTATTGCATTCGTCATTATCAAAATACTTACGAGTATGTATATACATAAATATACAATTTATGCATGAGATTTATTTGGTGTTAATATAATAAAAGCCGTTTATTAAAAAAAAAATATATTTTTTCTGTTGATAGTTAACTCTCATATATATACACTTACGTTTAAATCCAGGTTTTTTAAGGATACTCAGGAAATGTACATGCACGTAAATTTATCGCATTTCTTGATGATCATGGTGGAGTCTGGCATGACTTTGTTCAACATCAATGAATCGTTGGTGAGTTGAAAGAAATTTGTTATTAAGGTAATTTCTTTATCTGTATTTAATTAGCGAGAAATACTCATATTGCTTTATATAATTGTTTTTGTTATTGATAATTTCTTTAATTTTTATTTAAATAATTTTATTTTCTTAAATTGAAAAAAGTTCTTTTTTGTAAGAATAAATATATAACAAAAATATAATATAATATTTCTTGTACGGGAAAAATTTTTGTTTATAATATATAATAATAAATAAGAAATAGAAAAAAAAAAATTTATGTTCTTAAAAATATCAGTGAAAATTTTTATCAAATTTCGTTAATAAATTTTTTAATTTTGATATTTTAAGAAAAAACTTCTATAAATTTTTAACTAATACTACATAGAACAATCTCAAAATCGTTTTCTAAAATTTTCGAAAATTTTACGAAAATCTTAAACCTTTTATTTGGAGTTCTGCGAATTTAATGAGTTGGCAACACTCATTGAATCGAAGACAGACGTCCCAATCCGTTTGGGAGAAACCAAAGGAAGACAGGAGTTGCATATGATCCATCAAGCAGGAAAGGTGTGGATAAACGCACGAGGCTGCAAAGTTTCCAAGATCATGTGCAAAGCCTTCGATATCAGACTCACAAAATGTCTCATATTTCTGAAGGCAGAATAATTAAGACGCACGATGGGCATACTAACTGGGCACTGCCCTATGGCATCACATGCTTATTGGTTAGACCTCGTCAGTAACAGCAGGTGTGGGAAATGCGAGCTGCAGGAAGAAATAGTTGAGCGCGATCTGTGTTCGTGTTCTGCTCTTGGCAGAGGGACGGAGATGGGCTCTTCCGTTTGGTCATTAAATATTTTCTGGTAATGCTATGGACACATCAGTCTATGCGAGGTTTTTATTGACTGGCTAGTTCAATCTAACTTAACCTCTGTGAATTTAAATATGCAATTTTGTAGTCCTGCGCATTGATTTACGACAATTTTTTTCCATACAAAATATGGAAATATACATTTTTTTGGAAGAAAATCTAAGACACATTTCGGAAAAAAGTTCGAAAGACTTTTAACTTGTACTTTATAATACTAAAATTGACTGGGCTATAATACTGCGCACCTAAAAAAAATTTGAGACCTTCAAATAAAAAGTTTGAAACTTCTGTCAAATTTTCTCGAATTTTGGAAGTTTTTCGAAAACATTTTTAATTAAGATTTGTATAATTTCACTTAAAAATATTTTTAAATGTGGAAAATAAAAAAGAGATAATTAAATTGATGAAATTTGAAAAATTTTTCCACTTGTTTTTCTTTTTTTTTTGCTGTAAATATCTCAAAATGTAAAAAAAATTCACCTGCAATCTTCATCCATTATATAGGAAACTGACAAGCTGACTTTCGCTTCTATGGTAATGTTTTTAATAGGCTCCACTTGCATGTGCGGCATTTATTGTTATAATGGTCAACAATTCAGCGACACTGTAAGTGTAAAGAAGCAGTTAGACCAGCCACCAAATTCCAAGTTTCGCTAACGCTAAAGGTACATCTCCAAAGATCTCTAAAACAGTATCAAGTGCTCAGAAAAGCATGCAAAATTTAGTACATTGCGGTCGATCGTAAGGAATAACCACCATAGTCCTATATGAAAGTGTAGGTGTTAGGATGTTACTACCTGTGACCATAGATTACTTAACTTCACATAGTATAATAATAATAAAAGTAAAACTTGGTTTCTCATTTGATGTCCAAACGATAATTGTCTTTATTTGCGAAGTTACCTTAGTATTTATACAAAATTATTCTAATTAATTTTTATGAGCTACCTACATTACATACTTACATATTGAGTATACAAAATGTGAACTGCGTAGATAGCTACATATATTCGGCTCGGTGGGAAGCGTAAGCTCAGCGTAAATAACATTAGTTGTGGGAAATACATAGTGGGCAAAAACGGAATAGAGTATGGAAAATGCAGTTTTAGCGTAAACGAGTCATGGGAATAAATTGTGTGTAGGAAAAGATTTTTAGTGAGTAATTTGAAAAAGAAGAAGCTTAAAGTTACGAGACATAGACTATATGTATGTAAAAACGAATGAATATGTATGTAAGAGTCAATGCATATCAAGACATACCAAAACGAAAATATGTGTTTGTTCAAATGAATGAATGACTGAATGAATGAATGCTACACCATCCGCCTTTGAAAGAGTAGTCATACATAATTTGTGCACGAATTATTTATGGCTACTCAAGCGATACTATTAACTTTTTAATCCGCATGTGCTTACTTTGTTTGATGTTTTTTTTTTTTTTAATTTTTTTTTTTTTTTTTTTTTTTTTTTTTTTTTTTTTGATATGGGCCTGTATTTTATGACATAATTTTAACTTGATATCAAAGAATAGTTCACATTTGTTTTTCCCTTTTGTTTTTTGTGATTTTTTTTACATTTGCTTTTTTTTTGTAAATATTTGTGAGTACGTAATGGAGATTATGAGTAAAGTGGAATGCTTTTATTTATTTAAGAGTGTGCTATTGTAATTAGTTTTCAAATTATTTCACTATTTTATTTTATAGTAGTTTAAGCATATTTTTATGAATTCATATTTATATATTCTGCATTATAGGGAATTACTGTGTAGTTCATTTTTCTTTCGATATTTCCTACTGTAAAGGGGATTAAAGTGTAGTTACTTTTCCTATCGATTTTTCTATTCTAAAGGCTTACATAGCTATGTAAGATTATTTTTTTATACTCAACCTGCTTTGCACACAGAGTATATTAACTTTGATTGGTACAAAGGAATCGAGATAGATATAGACTTCCATATATCAAAATCATTAGTATCGAAAAAAAATTCGATTGAGCCATGTCCGTCCGTCCTTCCGCCCGTTAACACGATAACTTGAGTAAATATTGAGATATCTTCCCCAAATTTGGTACACGAGCTAATCTGTACCTAGAATAGATTGGTATTGGAAATTAGCGAAATCGGATGATAACCACGCCCACTTTTTATATATATAACATTTTGGAAAACACAAAAAACCTGCTTATTTAGTAAATAATACACCAAGAATGTTGAAATTTGATACGTGGACTGATAAGGAGACTCTCGATAAAACTTTGAAAAAAAAAATTTAAATGGGCGTTGTACCACCCACTTGTGATAAAATCAATATTACAATTATTATTAATCATAAATCAAAAATCGTTAAACCTATCGTAACAAAATTCGGCAGAGAGGTTGCCTTTACTATAAGAAATGCTTTGAAGAAAAATTAGCGAAATCGGTTAAGGACCACTTTTATATAAAAGATTTTTATAAGGGTCGTGGACGAATAAAATAAGCCATATCTTTGCAAAAAAGAGCTTTATATCAATGGTATTTTATTTCCCAAATGGATTTATAACAATAATTAGGAAAAACTTCAAATTTTAAAAAATGAACATGGCACCGCCTCTTTTATGACTAAGAAATTTTCTATGTTTCGGGAGCAAGGATTTTACCAAGGATTGCGTAAATTTTCCAATCGCAACGAGTAAAAAATATTAGTTCTGCTTATTATTTTAGTGAACTGCTCCTTAAATAGCAGTCCGCTTGTTATTAAGCAGATCTGGCAGGATCCTTTCAAGAATTTAACAGTCTGCTTCAAAATAGCAGTCTGCTGATAATACTTGAGTTGAAAAAAGTAAAGTTGGATGTAGTCCTGCTTGAGATGTTTAGCAGACTGCTTTTTCAATAGCATAGACTTGATGCTTTTAGACATGTCGAACTTGGAATAACGGGCAAAGTTTGGAAATCACCTGATAATAAAATGAGTGCCCCACCAAATAACTGTTGATTACTACGACGATCTTGCAATGTTCGATTGAGCGCTTCCAATGATTTCTTATGTGCCATAGGGCACTCATGCCATACAATGGGCTTGCACGTGCTGAGTACTTTACTCATTCCATAATTTTTGGTAATATTGCATGTTGGTATTTCAGTGTATTGCAGATTCAATGGTAATTTAAATGGGGAATGTGTCGTTCTACCACCGTGTAATAAAGTTGCTGCAATTCCAGATGATGCGTCTGCCAAAGCGATATGGTTTTGCCATCATAGTTTGGTCAATAATAATGATATGAGGAATGGTTTGTCTGTACCACCAGGTGCATCCAAGAAATATAACCCACCGCGTCCGTTCTCAACTGCTGTATTTATTGTATCGTATGTTACCTTTTGTTGGGTGAGCAATTTCGGTTCATTCGATTGCACAAACGTATTCAATTCATTCACTCGTCGCAAATTAAAATCAAAAATATCAATAAGCTGAACGATTTGGTGCTACCAATTCCTAATTGTGTTAAGGCTTTATTTACGATTGTCAAACATTGGTGCTCAAGAAAAATTAACGCCTCATTGTAGATTTCAGGAGTAAACTGCATTTCGTTGTCTCTACTTGTTACACGTAATCGATGTAATATGTCGTCACTCATGTGAAGTCTTTATGTCTTTCCCCTAGATCTTTGGGTTTGAGGGGAAACATGCAGTTAATATGATTGCGAACAATGTACGTATCTGATGTGGTGAAGAAGTTGTTGATGCATCGGTGAGGCACGCTTCCCAATGTGCATCATTTTCAAGTAATTTCAATTTTTGACAGGCCTCTCAATATGTTTCACACAGTTGGTCATCAATTGTCTTCAACTCTTGAAATGATGTTGGTCTACGAACGTTAACCAATAGCAACCGCAAATAAAAGTACTCTGCATTATTCGGATGAACAGAATAAATTCGTCCTAGTGCATTGGCTGAAAATACATTTGCATGTGTTTCAACTGGTTTACGTTGTTTGCGGCGTTGGACTTTTTTGGCTGAAGCATTCCACGTGAAATATGTTAGTACTTCAGAATAAAGCAAAGTTTTTGCGAACAGATCCTCTTGACATAACTTAAAAAATGCAGTTACTGGGCATTATTTGCTGTAAAATAAACACGTTGTCCATTTTCCAGATGCACTGGCATATGAAATACGGTTGGATGTCTTTCATGTATCGAAAATGACAAAATACGGCATACTGCTTCATTGCTGCTAATATATCGTCCCATTTCATATAGATTTGTTTCATCCATGTTTCAATTTTCTTTTTCTGCAGCCGTATCGCTTCCTTTGGTGACATATGTATTTGATTGGTTGGACCGAATTGCAGTACTCTACATTGATGTGTGATTTATATGTTTCCGAAAGTATTGGAGAGTATGACGCAACGCAACGATTATCGACTTCAAGTTCGTTGTTCCTCACTGTCATTTTAATAGATGTACAATTATCTTCAGTTGGCCGACGGCAATATTGTTGATATCCATCATTACCGGTTATAGTTTCTTGAATCAGATCTCTCGGATAACGTTTCGAACATTTTCCATCAACCATACATGGTGAATTGGGATTAAAAACTCCACATGGACCATGAATCGTATTTTTGGTAACGACTTCAAATAGTCCTGGATCGCTTTTTGAATTAGGAATTTCTGCTGAAATAACCTGGTCAATTATATCAGGAGTCAGTTTACGATTAACCAAACCAAAATATGTGTAATCCTCGTTTCTGCCATTCTATCGAGTACATCCAACAACGAACTGCTCCATAAATATGATATTTAGTAATAAAATCCATGAGAGATCTCAATTTTTGTTTGAACACCCGGGCAGCAATATCATGACCATCCGACGATGATTGTCCAGGCAATAAAAGCCGTTTGATTTCATCCCATGCTGGATTACAGCGCTGTTTTTAAAATTGAATACATTTTTAACCGGATGTACAAATTTGATTTACGTGTAATTGGATCTCTGGGTTTAATGTTAAAGTGATAACCATTTTCTCTATGACAAAATATTACGGGATACTGCAACGCATCGTATGATCGATCTGTTTCTGATACTCGTTGAACGATATCATTTCTCCGATGCAAAATAATGTCCCGGGACTCAAATTCTTCTCCAACAATAACAATTGCAACTTCTTCAATTTTTGGTGCATTGTATAGTCTTTCGTGCTCCCAATTGGTCTTTTGTCAGCTCTAATAACAATTTTAAGACCATCCCAAGGCATATGATCAAGTGCAGTTGTGAACAATCGGATCAATTCATTGTGCTGATGAAACATTCCTTGTAACGATTAAATGATGTTTCATTTTGTTACCGTGCTGATTGCACTGCGCTGATTTGCTTCATCATTCGAATTTCCCATGAAGTAAATTTGAAGAAGCTTATGATCTGCATCTGTTGATGGCAATAGAGAGCCAGCACGATGATAAATTTGACCGTGGATTTTAAATGTTGGCATGTAATTGTCTGTGATTATATTGGTAGCACCGAATGATGTCATTTGAAAACACGTATTGTATTTGCGAATATTGGTCAAAAAATATTTTGATTCTTGTGTTTCACCGGAAAGCAATGTGAATACTGGTTCTGTTGGTAGAAGTAATTCTAGAAATTTAACCTTCCCGCTATAAAAACACATTCCAGGCGATTCATTTGGAAACTTGAATACATTCCAATGCGTACAGACTTTGTTCGTGGTTCCAATACTGATGGGTGGATGTGATTCGAGATCGAGATCTGCATTGTATTCGAAAGCCTATCGATTGAAAGTCCGGAAATGACGGACACGATTTATTTGTCGTAGTATTCTTTCATTCATATTTCGTACTTCTGGATTATTTGTTGTTCGCAAAGCTCTCATTCTTAATCGTCAAGCTTCAATTCGTACCGTATGTTGTTCTTCGTTTTCATTAGCACGTGACTGTGCTGTTGGTAATTTGTTCATTTCATTACGCTGTTCATGTTGTTCCTGACTTTCATTATTTCTCGCAACTGTATTCTGTTGATGTTTTCCTTTATTCCGACCGATGTTTTGTCGTCTCGGCGGCATTTTTTTCAATTTCGGTCCTTAAAATATATGTCTGAATACATTGGTATTCAAAAAGTATTGACATGTGAACGATTTTCCCTCTCTTGAGAGTTTTCGTTATCGATTGCCATTTTTAAAATGATAACTAAACTCAAAATAGCTTTAGTGTTCGTAAAAAGTGTGCACTTAAAATCGAAATGTAAAAAATGTGCAATATATACTGAAAAAGAATGGAATTTCATGAAAATATTTGTTTTAAATTTCTGATTAGATATGAAATGAATTAATTTTCTTTCCAATAAGAATTTTCAAACTCACAAACGAGGTAATAACATTGCGAATTCGTATTGAAACTGTCAAATATTGAAAATATGTACCATGTAGGAAATTGGCATTTACAGCTACTGACACCTACCGGAGGGTCTCGGACCTGTTCCTAAACCATTCTCAAGACTGGATGAAAAAGTTTGTATAATGGTTTAGCTATATTGATGTATAATTTTTGATTCTATAAGCCTCACACAAACGGACATTCATTTTTATATATATAGATATTCTAATAAATTCTTATGAGCTACCTACATTACATATTTACATTATTACATACTTACATACTAAGTGTACAAAATCTTGACTGCGTAGATACATATATTCGGCTCGGTGGGAAGCGCAAGCTCAGCGTAAATAACATTAGTTGTGGGAAATACGTATGGAAAATGCAGTTTCAGCGTAAACGAGTCGTGTGAATAAAATGTGTATAGGCAGAGGTTTGTAGTGAGTAAATTGAAATAGAATAAGCCTCAAGTTACTAGACGTAGACTGTATGTATGTACAAATGAATGAATATGTATGTAAGAGTCAATGCATTTCAAGAATACCAAAACGAAAATATGTGTTTGTTCAAATGAATGAATCACTAAATGAATGAGTGATTGAATGAATGCTACAATAGATTACTACTTTTCCGCGCACTTGGTACTTCTTTGCCCTTGATCAAATATTGCCTTCATATCAGCGATGTGCAAACTGAGTTAGTGAATAAATAGCACAGTCTCGCAAGTGAAAAATCGGTGGTTAAAATTTCGACGGTAGTGAATTCGCCTACATGCCAATACTATCGCAAGAACTGTTGCGTGTGTGTTCGAAGCTGCCATAGTGCATAGCGGCTAAAATTCTTATTATAATTTTAATTTTTATGTAAGGCGCGATAACCTCCGAAGAGATCTAAGGCCGAGCTTCTCTTCCAATTTGCGTCGTGCTCCTTTTTGATTTTTCCTACAAATTGGCCGGACAGGACCTACATGTTTTATGCCGACTCCGAACGGCATCTGCAAGGCAGATGAGTTTTCACTGAGAGCTTTTCATGGCAGAAATACACCCGGAGCGCTTGCCAAACACTGCCGAGGGGCGACCCCGCTTAGAAAATTTTTCTTCTAATTGAAAAACCTTATTTCTAAAATTTTGATGTTGCTTTGCCCGGGAGTTGAACCCAGGGCATACGGCGTGATAGGCGGAGCACGCTACCATCACACCACGGTGGCCGCCGATTTTTATACCTTTCATGAAAATGAAATCATATTTTAAGTGTGCCTTGAACTTCAAAATTGTAAGCCCTTAAAGGAGAAGAGATAAACCCACCAATAAGTATACCGACTTGATCAGGATGACGAACTGCTTTGATTTAGCCATGTCCGTCTGTCCGTCCGTCCTTATGTCTGCTTGAAAACAAAAGATTTCCTCAATTTTTGAGATATCTTGATAAAATTTTGTCAGCGGGTATATTTTGGTGTCGGATTAGACATTTGTCGGAATCGATCGGATCGTACCACTATAGCATATATCACCTATACAACCGGTTTTTCAGATAAAAGGTTTTATTTCCCATATTTATCGGTCAAATTTCACCAAATGCTTCTGAATATGGCATATATTGTTGTCTGAAAAAATCATAGAGAGCGGTCTTTTACTTACTTACTTAATTGGCGTTTAAACGGTTATGGCCGTCAAAGAAGGCGCTTCAGTCGCTTATTCGCTCTTCCAACTGGCGCCAGTTGGTCACACCAAGGGAGCTTAAATCGTTTTCACCTCGTCCTTCTGGCGGAGTGGGGGCCGCCCTCTTCCTCTGCTTCAATAGGCGCATTCCGATAAAAACACTTTTAGCCGGACCGTCATCTTTCATTCACATAACATGGCCTAGCCAGCGTAGCCGCTGCCTTTAATTCATTGGACTATGTTGATGCCTGCGTAAAGCTCGTACAGTTCATCATTAAATCTTATTCGGTACTCGCCTTCGCCATCGCGTAGAGGTCCATAAATTTTTCGAAGACCTTTTCTCTCGAACACTTCCAGAGCTGCTTCATCTGATGTTGTCATGGTCCATGCTTCTGCACTATTTAGCAAGACGGGTACGATAAGTGACTTGTAGACCATGATTTTCGTATGCCGATAGAGGACTTTAATTTTCAATTGCCTACCTAGTCCATTGTAGCATTTATTGGCAAGAGTGTTTATTCGCTCGTTTATATAGCATACTAGCTGGATCCCGGGGTGCTTCGCTACACCAATAGAAATATTGGAATAAGAATAAAATATCATAGAATTTTGTAAATCTTTATTTCAATTCTTAATCCAAAACATTTGGATACACTACATTTTTAGTTTTTCCATTTGGGATATGAATAAACAAACAATTTGTAATGCCTACTCTGGAACAGGCCACGTATATCTGTCCGTGCGAGAAGCACGGTTCCTGCAAATTCAATCCGCATACTCGAAGCATTTGTACTTGCACCTTGTTGACTGACATAGCAAATGGCAGGCGCACTGGAAATTGCAAACGCTTGAATTCAAATAACATGTATAAGCACAATTTCACCTTTCGCTTTGCCGGTCAATATTGTTGCTTCAATTAAATTCGTCATCAACTTTTTTACATTCAGTCTTGTTCCATTACACAATTTTGGTGCACGTAAAATCCGTAATAAAATAACTGATGAGCCGACCTTCAAATTCAAAAATTCAACTGGATAATTCACTGCGTCATCTTGATTCATTGCGCTATCCACTGACTTTTATGTTGTCACCACACCTGGCAATTTTTTCAGAATGTGATAATTGATTTCATTGACATGTACAGTTTTGGGTGCCAGTATTGCGCGTTCTCTCAACCAATTGGAAACACTCGTTCAATTCGTTCTTCGTTTGATTGGATAATTGTACAAAAATTGTTTGGCAATGTAATCAAACCATTTGTTTTGTCGATTGGAGTTTTGCCATTTCCGGTCTCTAACAATTGCTTCGAGAGCTGCTCTGCAGACTGATAATTTTGCAACTGAACACGCATGTTTATGTGTAATGTTAATTTTTTCACGTATCGCCACAGTAGGGAAGACTTCAAATATGCATTGATCTTATCTGCTGGTGTTGATCGTGGAATAACGGGCAATGTTTGTCGAAAGTCACCTGAAAATAAAATTAAAGCAGCACCAAAAAGGTTTCCAATTTAATGCTTCCAATGATTGTTTGTGTGCCACTTTACACTCATCCCATAGAATGACAGCTGATTGTTGCAAAACTTTTGCCATCGCTGAAGTTTTGGATATGTTACAGGTTGCAGTTTCAACCACCTGTATATTTAATGGCAATTTTAAAGCTGAATGAGCTGTTCGTCCTCCATCCAATAAAGTTGCAGCAATTCCAGAAGAAGCGAGTGCCAAAGCAATTTTCTGTTGCTATCGAATAGTTGCTAAAATCAATGAAATAACAAATGTTTTTCCGGTGCCGCCAGGTGCATACAAAAAATATAATCCACCAGTGTTATTAGAAACAGCTTGCATAATTTTGTCATATATATCCTTTTGTTGGTTGTTCAATTTGGTGATGTTGGATTGAACAAATGTACGTAAATCGTCACAATCGAATTGTTGTTCACGCTGCAACTCTCGATCAAATAAATCAAGCATTGGACGATTTGGTGAAATCAAAGCTAACTGCCCCAATACTTTATTGGCAATCGCAAGACACATATCTTCAATTATTATCAAAGCTTCATTGTACATTTCCAATGTAATCAACAAATCAGGATCCATTGCTCTACGACGCATCCGAATTAAAATATCTTCAGTCATGTAATCTTTATATTTATTCCACAATTCAATTGGATTCGATGGCATGCATGTTGATATTATAATTAAAAATAGCATTCGTATTTGGTGTGGATGAGATGAAATCGATGCATCATGAAGTGTTGCGTCCATATGAGTGTCCTCTTCTAACAAATGCAAGAGCTGACATGCTTCGCGATATGTCTGACAAAAATGACCGTGAACTGTTCTTAAATCCTGAAATAATTTTGGTCCTCGAACGTTTATCAATAACATTCGCAAATAGAAACATTCAGCATTTTTGGGATGTACCATGTACATCCTGCTCAAGGCATCTGTTTGGAAAATACCTGGACGAGCATCAACTGGTGTTCCTTTTTTACGCCGTTGAAATTTTTTCGATGATGCATTCCAGGTGTAATATTGCGGTATATCACCATACATCAAATTTCTGGCAAATGTGTCGATTTCACACAATTTAAAAAAAGCAGGTAAAGTAGTTGCTGGTGGTTGTGCTGCTCTCTGCTGTACATTCTCAGTAGTGAAATAAACTCGTTGACCTTTCTCCAGATGAACTGCCAAATGGACAACAACAGGATGTCTTTCGTGCAAAGGAAACGAAAAGATACGCTAAACTGCTTCATTACTGCTTATGTATGGCCCCATTTGATTTTGAGTAATTTCATCATTTCTATTTTCACCATCTACTCTAAAAACAGCCATATCACTTCCTTTATTCACATATTTACAAATGTATTTGATAGACTTTACTGAGTTACAGTACTCAACATTTATGTGAGCTTGAAAAACTTTTTACAGTATCGGTGAATATGGCACGACCCAACGACTGTCAACTTCGATGTCTGGATTGCGCACTCTTATTATCGCCGTTTTACCATTATTTTCAAATGATCGACGTCGATAGAATGGATATCCGTCATTACCTGTTATGGTATCGGAAATTATTGCTCTCGGATACCGCTTTGAACATTTCCCATCGATCTTACATGTTGAATTCATATTTATTTCACCGCATGGACAGCTAATCATGTTTTTTGTTACCACTTCAAATAATTCTGGATCGATGGTTTGATCTGGTATTTCGGCTGATATGACGCTATTAATCTCGTCCAGTGTTATTTTACGTACCAGCCATATCAATATGTGTGCGTGTGGCAAACCTCTTGTTTGCCATTCAATCGAGTTCATCCAACATTGTACTTTTCCAAAAACGCTTAATTTCACAATTAAATCCATCAGTGCCTGCAATTTTTGCCGGAATACACGTGCTGTAACATTGTGTCGATCTGTTGGTGACTGACTGTCGAGCAAATTATTTTTATATCGTTCCACATCAAATTACACGTAAAAGTGATGAAAAGATCTGGTCGGCCGTATTTTCGAACATATGACATAGCATCTTGTGCATATTCGTGCAAGTGGCGTGGACTAACAATATAAGAAGCTGGTAATATCATCAGACGTCAGGAATCATTCACATTTGCATCATTCGCTATTGCATCTTGCAAATGCATGTACTCTTCAGATCGCAATTTGGCTTGATTGAATCGGATGAAATTGAGCCGTTCAGTTTCAATTTTTGCATACATGTCTACAATGTATCGGTGAAAAATTTTACCAGAGCTCAGTATGTAATTTTGTTCTTTTGCACGAATCATCAATTGATAAGAATATAATTCGTTGCACTAACTTTCTTGTGAACATCTCGACCTGTAAAAAATATATTCATTCGATTTTAAATTTCAGTTTTTATTTAATATCTGATTAATATAATTAGTATATTATTTACCGGTTCTTGGATCTATCATTGGTATATTAATGTGATAACCATCATCAACTTTCCAATGTAGAATTGGATATTGTAATGCGTCGTAACTGCGATGAAGCCCCGAAACACGCTGTAATTGTTCATTTCCACGATGAAGTACAATATCGCGAGATTGAAACTGATCGTCAACAATTACAATTGCCACTTCATCAATCGTCGGTACATTAAATCTTCTGGCATGATCACCAATAGGCGTTTTATCCGCTCTGATTATGATTTTGTGATTATCAGATTGCATACGAGCGAGAGCGGTTTTGAACAATTTCACCAATTCATTGTTCTGATGAAAAAATCTTTAGAGATCGCAAATAAGCGCTATTTTTGTATGTGAGCAAATTGTGCAACGCTCATCCAACTCACGATTTTCATCTCCGATAAAATATATTTGCAAAAATTTATGGTTAGCGTCAGGAAATGGTAACAATGTACCCGCTCGATGATAAATCTGACCTTGAATCTGTAATACGTATGCAATGTAATTTGATGTTGGATCAGAATCCTTAAAAACATTGTAGAAACTGTTACTTAGATCTACAGAACTATTAGATATTCCACATGAAATAATCACCTTAAATGTCGGCATAAAATTGTCTCTTATAATATTTGTAGCGCCAAAAGAAGTCATTTGAAATGATGAATTGTATTCTTGTATATGATTCATAAAATGCTTGGACATTGGTGATCCTCCAAAAATCAATGAGTGCAATGGATCAGGTGGATTTTCAAATGCCGGCAATTTCACTTTGCCATTAGCACAACACATGCCAGCCGTTTCACCCAGAAACTTAGCTGCTTCACACTGTGGACATATCGCACTTATTAATCCAATATATCCATGCATACTGTAATCAATTTGTGGATCGTAATTAAAAGCAGCACCATACATATTTTCTAGAACGCGACACCGTATTTGTCCTGGTCGTAATGGATTTCTTTGCCGCTGTGGTTCTGCAGATCTATTTCGTGCATATCGTTCACGTCGTATTTCATTTTGTTGTGACAGGTCATCAATACTTTGCGCTCTTCTTTGAAGTAACATTCTGTTAGCACTACGCGTACGTCGATCGATATTTTGACGCCTGGATCGAGGCATTTTCTTCAAGAGGAAGGAAAAATTCACTAAAACTCCACGTTCAACGCAAGAAATTTAATTTAAGGAAAGCACATGTGCAAACAAAAAATCCGCGGTCGAAATACACCCACACCTATATGTCCAAAAGACAAAACGAAAATACAAACCGTGCAAAAATTTTTATGAAAAAACACAATAAAACACGTGCGCTCGATTAGATAGAGTTGAAATCACCAAATGTATTCTGTAAAATGAACGAAGGAAGAATATTTGAAAAAATAAATTTGAAGAGAAAAACATGATACACCATTGCCACAATTTTCTACTATATTTTTGTTCAACGATACGACATACTTACAGAAGGAATTCCCAATGTATTATAAATATTGGTATGAATGCAATTGAAAATGAAGAAATACACAATTATGAATCGAAAGCTACATAAATATTGAACAGACGTGTTGATTCTCCATAGTTTATAACAAAAAGGCCTAATGTCAATATACACCGAAAGTACGATGTGACAGATATGTTGTGTTGTGGTGTATCTCTTTCCATTGTATCTGAAAAATCCCTTTTGCCAAAATGGCAGCCATGTTCATTGTTCATACTCTTGTCTAAGAAAACTCGATCAGATGCAGATGAATCAGTACAACACATCAAAAGTACATTTCTTCATTACTTTATTTTTTCATTCTTAAGGCATCAGAGTAAAAAAGTTAGTAAGTGTGTAGGAACAACAATTTTCGGGACGGAGGTGAGTATATTCGTTGAACTCGAGGGATCCATGAGTTAGGTTACCAAATATTTGTAGCGATATTGATTCGAAAGCAGGTGGGCGAATGTTTCTAATGTTGACTTGATCCGTATTTCGAAGAAAAATTGTATATGTAAATCTTATGGCTATCAGATTTGGTAGTCGTAAATTTGCATGTTGAATGGCAACAGTCAACGATTCTGTATATTCGTTTTTCCAATAAGTGATTTGTCGTCGTGAAAGAAGATTGAACACGTTGCACCGAACCGTTGTTTGTTGGAACAGTTGTGTAATGAAGAGATATTGTAAATTTTCAGTAAGGAAGCGAGCATTTGAAATGAACCAGTTGAAATCTGCGGAACGTCGGGTTTTGATTTCGAAAAATCTAAAATATTGATCGAAATAATGCATCAGCGCTTCGTCGTCAAAAATGCGATGAACTCGATATTCTTGAACTCTTGTTGCCAAAATCCCAGCCAAAAATGAATTTTCCGATGCGACATATATGACATCTTCATCAGAATGCAGTCGGTCAGCAATTTCAAAGATTATGTCACCTGTATTCATGGTTGTTTCTGCAGAAAAGCAACGTAATTCTATTACAATGTGGTTTCTTTGACACAATAAAATCACACTTAATAAATTTAATGGGACATTACTCACCGAATTGAAGCACAGCATATACCGAATTTACTTGAATCCAGTCATTTATTTCTTTTTTTCACAGTTTTTATGAAAAAAAAAAAACAAAACAAAACAAATGGCTTCTTTTTTTCGTTTGGTTTTCACTTGAGAAATTCCGAACGTCAAATTATAATTCGAGAAACGTCAGTTCCATTGAATAATGCAAAATGGAAATAAGCACCATCTATTGGTATGAAACGTAGCTTGGTGTGATATATCTCATGAACCGCTCGACCAAATTCAATCAAACTTTACAGAAACCATCTACATGATAGCCCAAATTTACCGTGGAATTTGTGGTTGAATTTGGTGAAGCCGGTCTCAAGTTATAAAGTAACACCAAAAATGTGCACTTGTTTTTACATATATACTAGCAGACCCGGCAGAAAATGTTCTGCCCTAAATTTGGTCTATCTGCATACATTTTAATAAGCTTTTCCGTTTAAATCTACCCTCCCCCTCTTCAATTTTTCTTAATCCTTTTATTCATTCTTCCCTCCGCCTTTTTCGCTTCATCTATCTCTATCTTCCTCTCACTCTATCTCTTTCTCAATCTCCTTCCCTCTTTTCTCTTCCCTCAAGTTGTTCTCATTCTTCTTCATCCCTTATTGCCAGTCCCAGAGGGTGGTATCTATTTTGTGTCAGTCCCAGTCCCACTCCGAGTCTCAGTCCCAGTTCTAGTCCTAATCCCAGTCCCATTCCGTCTCTGGTCTACTTCCCGGAAAAAAGGATCGCAAATCGAATAGTACGTATGTAAATAGGTACGTGGGTATTATTAATTCATGTCTTTATTTCGGCTTCGCATGCATATTTATCAGTATTGCCAGGTTGATGCGGCTAAATGGAATATCACAATGAAAATTACTTTAAAGATCTCAGCAACAACTTTCATTTGATATCCATATTACACACACATTTTAGTGGTATCCGGGTCCACGTTTTGGCCTATATCTCGAGACCATAGTCACCAATAGGTATGAAACCGACCCTGTATTAAAGCACTCATCAACAGCTTCAATTTGATGCTCATAATGTAAAAACACATCCTAGTGTTACCCTGATCCACGTTTTGACATATATCTCGAGACCCTAGTCACAAATAGGTATGAAACTTAACCTGTACTAAATCACCCATCAAAAGCTTTCATTTGTATAAACACATTCTAGGGGTACCCGGGTCCACGTGTTGGCCTATATCTCGAGGTCTTAGCCACCAATAGGTATGAAAACTACCGTTTACAAAAGCTTTCATTTGATATCCATATTGTATAAACTCTCTTTAGGGGTACACGGTCCACGTTTTGGGCTATATCTCGAGACCCTAGTGACCCAGGGGTACGAAAAATTCCCCGTGACAAAGTACTCATAACAGCTTCCATTTGATAGCCATATTGTACAAACACATCCCAAGATTATCTTAGCATAAAAAATATATCGAAGAATCAAATTGCCTTATACTATGTTCAAACAGAAAAATTAATTGAGGCAATATTAATTCAAATTGAGTGGTGTTCATACAACTCAATTTAGCTTACACAATAGTAATTTGATGGCCGGTTGGCTCATATCTACAGCAACAACATACCTGTGTTCAGAATGTCAAAATGTGCGTGTGGGAATTAGGTGAATGGAATGGAATGAAAACATAAAACTTTTAAATTTGTGTGTGTTGTAAGATAATGTGTTCAATGTTTTGGTTTCATTTTGAGTTTGCCATCCTCTTTTGACAATTCCTACTCCAGTGAAATGAAAAAAATAATATCAGCTGATGAGATGAGCCAACCATATAGTTGAGCCATGCGCAAGTGACTTTTAAATATACTCAATAATAAACACACTTTACAAGGTTGTATTTACAGTTTGAAACAATTTATTACGCAATTTTTTTCAAATTGGCAATTTCTTATTGATAAATTGCGTAATAAATTGCCCAAATGGTACAAATTGCCAATTTGGCGTGTGTTTGTACCTAGTATTAGTGCACAAATATTTGCATATACAGCCAAAACAATCAAAAAAATAAAACTTTTGTTTGAGAGTTTTAAGGAAATTTTCAACGTTTCTAACGAAAGAATATTTTTCAAGAGATGTATGCATTCTTAACCATTTATGTTGCATTCACTTGGCATATATATGTATATATATATGTACATATGTCAAGCTGATATGACATGAAAATACATACATATATCCATACATATAAATGTACTCACGAAGTTAAAGAACGCAACGAATGCTCTGTATGCAACTATGTGACGCATCAAGTCTTAAGCCGTGGTTACTCACGAACGTACGTACCAAAAACGTGTCAGCTGACACAACCTATCTTATGAGTGTGCAATGTAAACGAAAACTCACCGACGTGGAACGCCCGTACGTACGTAGCACGGAACGTAGAAATCAAAACAATTTTGATTTTTTCCGTAAGAACGTGTCAGCTGATCGCTCTCTCACTAGACAGAGTTGCCTAGTAAACTTTTGTACGCTAATTTTTGACCGTTTGCAATTTTATGCAAAAACGCCTAATTAAAGTTTGAAAAATTGTGAAAATAATTCGAAATAATTATGTAAAAGTGCTGATTATAAATATTTTATCTATTTATACTTATTTAATATGTATTCCGGCCTTTTACAATATCAAAAATTAAATTGGAAAAAGTTGATGTTTCCATAAGCATGCATGCAAAATGGTCAATGGCAACAGTGCTTATCTGTAAACAATACACACACAAATATGTTATGTACATGTACACAGACGCACACATTGATTCCTACGGGCTTGAGAGTTCGGTCAAACGTGCTTCGTACGACAAACGTCCTTACGTACGGCACACGTCGGTGGGTAACTGCCACATTATGCGGCACGACATGGACACGACCTATCTTATGAGTGTGCAATGTAAACGAAAACTCACCAACGTGCAACGCCCGTACGTACGTAGCCCGGAACGTAGAAATCAAAACAATTTTGATTTTTTCCGTATGAACGTGTCAGCTGATCGCTCTCTCACTAGACAGAGTTGCCTTGTAAACTTTTGTGCGTTAATTTTTGACCGTGTGCAGTTTTATGCAAAAACACCTAATTAAAGTTTAACAAATTGTGAAAATAATTCGAAATAATTATGTAAAGGTGCAGATTATAAATATGTAATCTATTTATATTTATTTAATATTAATTCCAGCCTTTTACAACATCAAAAATTAAATTGGAAAAAGTTGATGTTTCCATAAGCATGCATGCAAAATGGTCAATGGCAACAGTGCTTATCTGTAAACAATACACACACAAATATCTTATGTACATGTACGCAGACGCACACATTGATTCCTACGGGCTTGAGAGTTCGGTCAAACGTGCTTCGTACGACAAACGTCCTTACGTACGGCACACGTCGGTGGGTAACTGCCGCATTAAAGGCTCCATTACTGATACTTAGCATAGACTTGACTTGGCTTGCGAACTGTCACTTACAGTTCTGTTAAATTAACATTGCATGTTACTGATTACTCAAAACTTAACTTGACTTAGAAGTCTGTTGAATTTTGATTTTCTATGTAAGTTCTAAGTGACGTTTACATTTTGAGATGACATTTTTTTGTTTCCATTTCATTTTGACATTTGGTCATACAAATTGACATTTATTTAAAAATAAATTTCAACGCTGATTATGATGCCAGGTTGTATGCGCCAAGTGGAGTATAATCGTGGCTAAGTTGCCAAGTTTACGCCAAGTCAAGTCAAGTCTATGCTAAGTATCAGTAATGGAAGCTTAACTCAAACCAATTTTCGCGCACAGTTGATAGCGAACAACCACACATATTGCATTTTTTTGTAAAAATGTTCTTTTTGTTTAAACAATTTGGCGATATAAGACAGGAATCAAGTTTTTTTTTTGATGCAGAACGAAGGTAAATATTTCAAAGTTTTATTGAAAATTAGAATTTTTAAATCCAACCATCCGTTTATGAGTTATGGCTGTGTAAACAAAAATTTTATGATTTTTTACTACATTTTGGCAATTTGCCACGCCCCTATAATATATACCTTCAAATTATATAAACTGTACCATCTCACGTAGCTAAGCTTTCAAATGCAAATAACCGTTTTAAAATCGGAGCATTCTGTGTGAAGTTATGTGCGTACATAGCAATTAGCGCCTCTATTTTATAAGATTTATAGAAGATAGATATAGATAGATAAGATAAGATGACCTATCAAAAGCTTTTGATAGATATCCAATGCAACTATATGTTCTGAAAAGAATCTTTTCGTAATTTCGTACCCATTTTAACAGCTAGAAGCTTAAAATTTCACCAAATACTTACGTGTACGTGATACATTGTTCAGATAAGTGATTTATGGTCATAGCTTTCTTACGCAGACCACAAGAAAAAAGAAATTTTGTATCTACACACAAAGTACCGATCTATTTTTTTACCCAGCTGTATTTGTACACAGGGTATTATAACTTTGATTTGAAAACCGTTGGGTGTACAGCTATAAAGGAAACGTGGTAGATATAGACTTCCATATATCAAAGTCATCAGTAACGGAAAAAAAATAAATTTGCTAAGCCATGTCCGTCCGTCAGTCTGTCTGTAGGATAACAAGATAACTTGAGCAAATATTGGGATTCGTTATACGTGCTTACCAGATAGATTGGTGTTAAAAATAAGCGAAATCGGACGATAACCGCAATTTTTTCGATATCGAAAATTTAGAAAAATAGAAAAAATTAGACTATTCACAAACGAATGCCACTAACATAATGAAATTTGGTGGATTGTTTTTATGAAGGAAAAAATTATTTCCAGAAAATTTTGGAATATGGGCGTCGCACCACCCACATTTAGGTGAAGAAAATTTGGAAGTTTAACAAGCCGTAAATCAAAAACTTAAAGATATTACATTGAAATTTGGCAGAAACATTACCCTTAAATAAATTTTGAAAACGGACCTAACCCGCCCCTTTTTCTGTTACTCTTTCGAAAATAATTTTAGTGCCATAACACGAGCAAAAATCTTCGAATATATTTACTTTTTATACTCAGCTGCAATTGTACACAGGATAACAGCGTTTCGCGTACACAGCTGGATATGTACTGTTCGGTTTCGCCCGATATTGTTGTTGTTGTTGTTGTTGTAGCAGTGCTTCGCCCCAACCAATAAGTGTGACCGATCACAAATTGTCATCAATATCCTCTAACGGGGGTCCAAACTTATACTTTGAGTTTCACCCGATCTTAGACTTTCTTACTTGTTTATATTATTTTTATCGAGAATGTCGCTTAATTATGTCCATCTGTTCACTATATATTACATATCCTATATAGCCGATTATTCGGATATTACGAACAGGACACGTTTATTGCCCGTTTCCATTCATGAAAGGTATGAAATCTTCGGCACAGCCGAAGACGATCGGTCCTTACTTGTGTTTGTTGATTCTGAGAAAATTATCAAATTTCTTCATTACCACGCTTTTTTTGTCTTTTGAATATTTTACAGAGTGAAGAGATCTCGCTTGCACTAAATAATTGTCTATGGTATGAAGAATCTAAGGAATTTCAAAAGTTGGTTCAAATGATGTTACTTCGAACTAAAGACGAATTGCATTTTGATATCTCTTGGTTTGCTCGGTTGAACTACGACACTATGATTAAAGTAAATATTTATATCTATAATTTAAAATATTTTATATGCATTCTTTTTTTTTTATTTCAGATATTTAGAATGAGCTATTCATATTTCCTGCTTCTACGGGATATATCGGATTAAGCAAGAAATGAGCGATGTTTTTGAAATACATATATATCGTTGGCTTAATGTGAAAATGTGCTAAGTCACTTTTTACGAATTTTACAGGAGACGGAAAAAACTGAATAATTTTTAAAATAACCCTTTTTTTCAAAACTATGAATGAGGATACCTTAGTTGCAATACTTTTGAGTGTATACGCTTTGAAAAAGATAAATAAAAATCATGTATGCTAACCCAGCAGCTATTTTATGACTTGGCACAATTTCCTCACTCAAAACAAATTTTTTCTCCTGACTTAGCGCTTTTTACTCAATATGTTTCCCCATCACTCCTCCCCTTTAATGAATGAAATATAAAACTAAAACTATATATTTATCAAAAAATACTTTTTATTTGTCAAACTATTTCTAACTATTAGCGGCCACGGTGGTGTGATGGTAGCGTGCTCCGCCTACCACACCGAATGCCCTGGGTTCACACCCCGGGCAAAGCAACATAATAATTTTACAAATAGGGTTTTTCAATTAGAAGAAAATTTTTCAAAGCGGGGTCGCCCCTCGGCAGTGTTCTGCCATGAAAAGCTGTCAGTGAAAACTCATCTGCCTCGCAGATGCCGTTCGGAGTCGGCATAAAACATGTAGGTCCTGTCCGGCCAATTTGTAGGGAAAATCAATAGGAGCACGACGCAAATTGGAAGAGAAGCTCGGCCTTAGATCTCTTCGGAGGTTATCGCGCCTTACATTTATTTATTTATTTTATTTCTAACGGTTCTGATCTGGACTCTTTTGCCGGATGGTGCGCAGACAATAACTTAAATTCAAACAAATGCTGTGTTGTGTCTTATTCCATAAAGAAAACTGCCACATACTTTATCTACAAACTAAATTCTAAATCTCTTAATCGTTGTCAAGAGAGTAAAGACTTGGGTGTAATTTTTGACTCCAAACCCTCTTTTTCTAGTCGCATTGATTTCGTTGTTTCAAAATTTGTTGCAATCGTTGGGTTCAGTAAACGTAACACCAGTGACTTTAAGGACCATGTGACATTTAAGGCACTTTATATATCTTTGGTCAGAAGTGGTATTGAATATTGCTCAATAATATGGAATCCTTTCCATGAATCTAACTCCTATAAAATTGAGAAAGTTCCGAAAATTTTTTCAAAATTGCTTTACGTATGCTTCACTGGCCAGACGGCCTCCCATCACATACAAGCAGTCAGAAATTGCTTGGTCTTCAGGCTTTGCATTACAGAAGAACTTTTATCTCACTCATGCTTACCTATAATGTAATAAACTATAGCACGGATTTCTCTGATTTATTTACTTTGTTTATTCCATATATTCCACTGCATGATCTTTGGCATAGTAGATTATTTATCGAAATAACTCATAAAACGAATTATGTTATAAATGAATCTATAACTAGGACTATACATCTAGCAAATTGATTCAGTAGTGTTATTAATTTTAATAACAGCTTATATAAGTTTAAGCTTGAATTGTTTTCTATTTTTAACTAGTTTGTAAGAAAGCATGTAGTTAGCGACATGTAAGAATTGAAGTGGATTAAAGTCAGCGCAAATCATTTATCATACACCAAAAGCATGTCTCAATTGGGTAAATCCAATTTCAAGGGGTTGTGTTCGTAACCCTCTCAAGGGGTCGCCAGCACAATATATAGCTTCTGCGACCCAATTGTCAACGTACCTAACCGTGCCAAATCTTGTTTCATTGACAGTCGAGGCTCTGGCGACCCCAAGTTCCTCATGGAACTAGGGGGTGGGTAGGGCGCGATGGCCTAGAAGGTTTAATGTGGTCATATAAATCGTTCCCGAGATGGTCGAGCTAGTAGTACCTTAATAGTGCTTTGTTACCGGAACGTACCGGATCTATATCCCGCAAAGGGCCACCAACATCGGTAATACTCCCCAAAGCCTTCGGGGAGTGTCTTTATCGTTAATACAATAACAACAACAAAGCATGTACTTTTAGACTGAATGAATTAAATAAATAAATAAAATGCGCGCTCAAAGAAATTACTAGTAATTCAGATTGATATTATTGACAGATTGACTTAGCACATTTTTTGTTAACAGCTGACGACTTAGTACATTTACACATCATTGCCCACAGCACGTAAACATGAAAAATTTAAATATATTTTTTTTTTGTGATCGATGTATTTTGAATTCAGTTTTAAAACTGCATTAAAATACAATTTTTCAAAAAAAAGTGACTTAGCACATTTTCACATTAAGCTAACGATATACTTATGTTTATATACATACAGCTGCGAAAACGAAAATAGCATTAAGTTTTATAAAATTTCGTCATTTGAATTTTTTTTTTTTTATTAATTCAAGAAAAAAGTTTCATAAATTTTGTGTAAGCGAATCTCAAAAACGTTTTCGTAAAAAAAAAAATTTTACGTAAATTTCGAATTTTTTAATTGGGGTTTCAGAAACAATTTTAGTATAACAAATTTAAATTTATAGGTCTGTATAAATTTGCAGTGATTTTTGAGAATGTTTTTTTTTTTTGCGAAGAAGTTGTTTTTGAATTTCTTCGATACGAGGAATGCATTGTTTTATAATTTATTTGTACCCTTCGGAAAAAATTGCCAAAAATCGATGCGAATTTTGAGAGACCTTTAACTGCTACTTTTTAAACTAAAATTTATTGGGATACAAAAAAATTTAGTTTCGAATTAGTCTCAGTAACAAAATTCATGACAATTTGACCTTAAATTATCGGAAATAAAAACCAAAGGGGGCATTCAAACGGCTGAGTGGATGGAGGCATCTGCCTTAGCACAGTGTGAGTCGAGGTGTATTCGAGTTCAAAGCTCAGCAGCCAAAAAACTAGCTGATGAAGAAGTGAAGTTTGCAAAGTTTGTTATATTTTTTAATATCAATAAAAAAAAAAAGAGTTTATCTGACGAAATTTGCTAAATGTCCACTGATATCAACTTGTTCGCAACTGTACTTTCATATTTGATTATAAATGTACTAGGGTAAGCTGTAGTGTTGTACCGATACGGGCAGCCACAAATTAATCAAAATTACGGATATCATATCCGTGCTTTATTCATATATAGTTTATTAAGGGTTTACTTCTTTCATAGCTTGAACGCTGTAGATGATAAAAAGTAAAAAAAATTAAAACCTTCTGGCAAACCAACATTTTGTTAAGTATAAAAATATTTTCTCATCTCAGGGATAAATCAAGTTATCCGGTAAAGGTTGGGGCATTCTTACACACTCTGCCTGAGTGGAAGGCATGTTATCTTGGAACGTTTAAAATTTCGATTGCTAAGATCACGGATGGCCACCGTTAAGGTTATCTCACCCGATGTCTAGGCTAATAGCGTTTTCTTTTCTGCCAAAAGTGTTACGCTTTTTATACGCGGCGCAAGGATTGTAAATATAATTTGTTCTATTCTAAAAAACAGGCAATGCATTTACGGGGTATTTCGTGCTTTTTTGAAAGTTGTTGCCTGCTCGCAACGCAAAAGCGTTACACTTTTACCCTGCATAAAATGGCGGTATGGCAGTGCAATTCTGCTAATCCAGCTCATCGTGACGATTTATTTTGGTAACTTCACAAATTTTTATAAAGGAAATAATTGCTAATGAATTTTTATTATCATTGACAGCGCGTATATGAAAATCAGCTAATACACGAGGTAGCCATTTATTTCTTTGCATGTGTTATAAATGTTGAAAATTTTTTGGGGTAGGAGTAACTCTATTAAAGCTTTACCATTTACTTAGGCAGAAAATTATTTTTGAAAAGAAAACGCTATAAGTAAGGGCGGCTTGCCGCATCACAACGGCATACCGATGTGTGAGCTAAAGGGGCTACCGCTGCTCCTCTACTATTTACTTCTCCTTAGCCCATTGATCGGCCTATGCAGTTCGGTATTTATTTGATCTTTTTGAAGCGGATATATTTGGCCTTTCGTTAAAAAAGCTGGGGTAATTGATTCTGTTTGGGGGAAAGTTGTATAGTGGTGGGTTATTGCACGATGCGTTGTTGTAAATTTTTTCAACCACAAGTTATGGATACTGTCTGGTTCTGGGGACTTCCATTTATGTGTGTTTCGCACCACTTTTCCCACATCTTTTACCTTGAAGGTTACGCTGCACATCTCGATAAGATCATTGAATATACTTGAGAGAAAAAAGTTTCCGGAGTCACATTGTCCATAGTGATATCAGACCACCAAACTGAAAACCCCTATAAAACACCAGAACCTATGTTATAAAATAACTCCATGCTTTTGGCAAATACTAAAAGCTTTCTAGGACTAGTGCTACTTGCTGCTTCAAGGTCTGATAGCTGTGCCACTCCTAATAGCTGGAGTCTTAATCGTGCAAGCACAGGACACGAGCACAGTGGTGAAATCCCACTCATTTTAATGAATTTTTCTATGAATAACCTTTTTTTTCGTTTCTCCAAATAAAGGAAAATTATGCACCCTAGATCTATAAAATAGGCTTTTTGTGTTGTCTACTTTTACTGGATTTATCAGATTAAGTCAACACTGCACGATAAATTTGAAATACATATATACTACATACATATATGTATATTACAAAGGTATCTAAAGATCCAATAACAAATATATCTAATGAAAAATGCGTGCACCTCAGCCCTACCAACAAACCAGTTGCAACTTGTACGTGCAATTCTCACATTTACAGTTACTAAATACTATGATTTTGCTATAATTTGATTAAAATTGTAAATAAAGGTAAGAATACTATCGACGAACACGCTTAAAGTTCTCACACATTAATGAGTATTATTATTTTTTTTTTAAATCTAAGCTGTTAATTTGTGTAGATTGTTTTGCGCCCTGCAGAGGAAAGTTCTTCAAACCCAGGAATATGAAAACTTGAGCTCTTCATGAGAACCCGTTGCTCTATCTACATACATATATTGCAAAACATAGTTAAGTTTATCTCGTGTTGAGAAAATTCAAACTTTTATTGAGACAAATTTGCTTATAGGGCTTGTTGTTGTTGTTGTTGTTGTGTGAACAGTGTTTCGCTCCATTCAGTGGGTGCATCAACTCAGAAGTTGTTAGCAAAGTCTTCTAACGGAAGTCCAAGGAAACTGGCAGTTTCAACAAGGGCGGGCCATAGGGAGATTGGTGGTAGATGCGTGAGTTCCGCATTACAATTGAAAAGATGGTTGGTGTCATCTGGGGACACACATGCAGGACAGGATTGCCTGGCGTGCCATATAATAACGCGGACGTCACAATTGCAAAATGTCCAAAATACCTACATCGATAAGATATAGCAACTTACACTGACAAAAAAAGGTAAAACATTCATGCCATTACAAAAAGGTAACCGGAAGGCAGGTCATAACAGACGCAACCAGCTTTGCCATCGCTGTTTTAAATTAAGTCCGTTATAATTGAATTTTTAATAAAAATGAAATGTCTGAAATTTGTGAATTTCTCTTCAGAACCTGCCTAGTTTAATGATTTTTATAATATTTTTGCATATACTTTTATTAAATCTGAGTCATAAAAGACTCATATAAGATACCCCAGCGGGCTAGGGGCTCAGAATATACCCGCGGTAGGTATGTCTGTCGTAAGAGGCGACTAAAATACCAGACTCAAGGGGCTATGTAGCGCAACCCTTCAGGTTGCCAGCGCAATATATAGCTTCTCCAAACCCAATTGTCAACCTCACCTATCCGCGGCGAATCCTGTTTCACTAACAGACGTGGCTCTGGCGACCCCAAGCTCCTCATGGAACTTGGGGGAGGAGAGAGAGGGATGGTCTGAAGGTTTGACGAGGCCATATAAATCATTCCCGAGATGGTCGGGCTAGCACCTTATTGGTGCTGTGTTGCCGGAGCGTACCGGATCTGTATCCGGCAAAGGACCATCACATCGATAACACTCCCCAAATCCTTCGGGGAGCAACCTTATCGCTACAACAACAACACCAACAACAACTCATATAAGATACAATTTCTCAGGCTCCTTTTATTCACATATCGCGGACTCATATCGTAATCCTTAGTTGTGAGCGCTTCGAAAATGTAGCAGTAGTAGTAAGTAAATCAGTCATAGTGAGTACAAATCTCTCCAATATTCTCGCAGCACTCATATTTAAAGAATCCGATATGAGACCGAAATAAGAAAAATACGAGCCTCAGAAATATTATCAATTAGGAATCTTTTATGACTCCGATATGGTGAAAAATTTGAGCCTTATGTCAAAAGGGTTCAGTTTATAAAGGAGCTTGCTCAACAAAGGTGAGCCAACCGTATAATTGAACCATGCAAAGGAAATTCTGGAACCTTCGCTTAGCCACTTGTAAAATATCCGCATATTAGCAATACATGTAAGATTTTTGTACTTTTTTGATTGTACGACATATTGCCTCTGCGGTATACCCCGAGTGGAGAGTCGAGCTCTCGTATGCCTTCGATAAGCGCTGACGTCGTTATGACGCACCTTTAAGAAGTTTCATTTCCAATATAATACTTTTCAAGAAGAATTCTCAATATTCTAACCCATTTTTAATGCCAAGCGTCAAATATATGCCATAAATGGGGCAATCCCCATGCCTTATATAATGCATACAAGCGACTCTGATAGGAGTCATAAAAGAAGTAAATTATGAGCTGTTTAGGAACGTTGAGTCTGATTGGATTTTTAATTAGGGTTCATATTAGACTCCTATTCAGCAGTCTGATCGGACTCCTATATAGGCTCACAAAATGCATGAAATAAGGCTTATATTCGGTGACCATTGCAACAAAGGAAATATACCAATTTCAGGCTATTGAATGAGCTCATAACGATTGTAAGCGCTCCGATTTCGTTGTCTTTTTGGCTCCTTTCTGACTCCTAATATTTGCTGGGTAGGAAATATGTATATATTTATATAAATATAATTGCCAAGAAAAATTAATAGGGAAAAATAATGATAATGTTAATCACTTAAAAATATTTAAAATTTTAAAACAGAAAAATTTTCAGGCCATAGATTCAGAATTAAAGAAAGAAATGTAATTAAGGATAATAATAAAGTTAATAACTGCGGAAAGCTAGAAAGTACTACTTGTTTGAAACAGCCTGCATTTGTTTATCTTTATATCTCTTGTCTTAGATGGAAGTAACTTCCACAGATATAAAGAGCATTCTGGACGGTGCTGTTTGTTCGGAACCAAAAGCATCAAAGTCCGAGTAGAGGGACACAAATTTAGTTTTTTTAAATAAGTGGATTTTGAGAATACAATAGCCTGTAGAAAAAGCAAAGATTTCTTATATTTAAGAAATTAAAACCACGGCATCCGAAGATTTTCTTGGAAAGTGAAGATAATTACCAAATTTCCTTTTAAATCAAATGAACCGGGCGGCATTGTTTAAAGTCAGCTGTAATTTGTTTAGCAAGGCCGAGACAAGAATAATGTATATATGTAAGTTCACTGTAGGAAATATGAGGTACAATAAGAGATTTTATCAGCTTCATCTTGCTGTCTCGCGGCAACAAATAGGCAGTTCTGTACAAATTTCGTAGAGTACTATAAATTTTACCTTTTCATCAGTATGATATGGTGAACACAAGTCAGACTGGAGTTGATTTTGAATCACATATTGTTAACCACATCGTGGAAGAAGTGCCCAATATTGCTATTGGCTTCGATTAAGCTGCATTAAGAGAAAGCTTATTAAAGTGAGCAAACACTGATATGCGTGCTAAGTCTTCATTCAGTTTGAAAATTAGGTCTAAAAAAAGACCAATTGGACGAGACATATATATTTGGGTATCAGCGGCATAAAGATATATGAGTTCATAGTATTCTTAAAACCATCGATGCGCTGTGTTTGAATCCCATGCTAAATATTTTAAATTTCTTGTGGTTTTTAAAATTATCATACTTTAAAAGCTGAAAAATGCGTTTTTGTGCTATATTACTTTTTCAGCACGAAAATTTCCGAAGTCTCTATTTATCTATCTCCATTAGGGCTTAACGTCATTTGAGTTCCTTCGAGTTTCTATAACCTTGCGTTCTATGATATTTATGTTTATGATATTTTTAGTTCTGCGTGACTGTCATCCCGTTTTTTTTTTTTTGGAGGGTATCTTTGTGTTTTATTCAAATTATATATTGAACTGGATTTGACTGGTATCCTTTGAACCAATTTCTTATTGCAAACTACTGAGCTAGATTGATAATAATAACAATTTATTGTGTCACTGAAGTATAGGTAATGATGAATGGCAAATAAAATAACCACAATCTTTTGTCAGCGCAGTAAAAACTCGCTGATGGGTTCTTGGTAGAATTTGGTTTAATCATAAATCACATAGTTTAAAAACGGCCAGGGTTGAGTTAATTTCCAAAGACGAGAAAATTAGTAATGATGAAGATACTGCGATTTTCGATAATAAAATGGATCCAAAAAAAAATAAAGTGCCGGAGCGGGGTTACTCTACATTGTCGAAATTGGAGCTTTGAAAAGAGCGTTTATATAAAATTGTCCACATTGTACTTATCGTTAATAATTTTTCTATCTATACAAAAACGGCCAAGAACTCTCCTAGAACAGTTTCTTTAAGAAACTTAATGCTTATTTTTTTACTAGCAAAGATGAGCAATAGAGTAAATTGCTTTGAAATTAGACTCGTAAAATTTCACGACCGACTTCTAAATGGCGGCATCTGGACACGTAAGGCATGAAAAGGATTGGATTATGAGCCTTATAAGTTTGTTTCATTTGGATGCCGAGGCATAGTTAAATGAAGTAACTTACATATATGACGGTTGAGCTTGCTTGGCGAGGTCAATGAAAGGGAGCGTGCTACATGAAGTGCTAATAGATAGCTTTTGATATCAAGAAACCACCACATTCTTCATAAATAAGTGCACCATGGTAGTTATCAGGATTGGCTACGTTGTATATAAAACAAGGCACATGAACACGCAATATGTTTCGGATGTAGCTTTTTTGAAAATGTGACACCCCCGCAATAATGGTTGTTTTTTTTAGAAGAGGAGAAGGGGGAAAATGAAAAGCACTTTTCTAAAAGGCACACATTTTTATAAAATATTATATTATAATAACATATAAAATTTGAAAACATCGAACTAGTAAGCTTAGGCCCACTTGCGAGACGGCGAGTTATCTTTTTATTTCAGACTTAGCTTCTGCAACCGCTCTGGAACAATATTCTATAAAAGCGTGCAATTACTAGCATACGCTGATGACATTGATATCACCGGTATGAACTCCCATTAATTTTGCTTAATCCAAACTGGAAAAATACGCGGTATTGATGGGTTTGATCGTGAATGAGGACAAAACGAAGTACGTGCTGTCATCGAGCAAAAAGTCAGCACATACGCGCTTTGGCAACCGTGCTACTGTTTACAGCCATAGTGTCGAAAAGACTTCGTTTATTTGGGAACCAGCAGTAACACTAAAAACAACATCAGCTCTGTAATTCAGCAAATAATCACTCTTCACCATAAATGCTACTTTTGACTAGGCAGGCAATTAAAAAGAAAAGTCCTCTCTCGGCAAATGAAAATCATGCTCTACAAGTCACTTATCGTACCCGTCCTGCTATATAGTGCAGAAGCATAGACCATGGCAACATCAGAAAAAGCAGCTATGGGAGTGTTCGAGAGAAAAGTTTTTCGAAAAAGTTATGGACGCGTCGGCGATGGCGTGTACCGATCAAAATTTAATGAGCTGTACGAGCTTTACGCAGACATCAACATAGTCTAGTGAATTAAAATGCAGCGGCTACGCTGGCTAGGTCATGTTATGCAAATGAAAGACGACGCTCCGGATAAGAGAGTGTTTCTATCGGAACCTTATATGGAAGCAGGGGAAGATGGCGGCCCCACTCTGCTAGATGGTCCAGGTGGAAAACGATTTAACCTGGCTTGGTGTAACCAATTGGCGCCAGTTGTCAGAGCGAAGATGCGACTGGGCGCCATGTTAGACGGCCATAAACGGTCGAAGGCCAATTAAGTAAGTAAGTAAGTAGCTTATCTAAATTAAAGAGTTCTGCAAGTGGGCCTTAGAGTGTAACAAATAGAGCTAATAGTGGAGTACAGTGCAACATCAAATCACGTTAAGAAAATTAGCCATTTGAAAATTTTGCCTTAAAATGTTTATTCGTTAATTACAATTTAAGTATGTTGTAACTTGCACATTTACATTTTTTGGGAAAGTTTTAACTTAAAACCATGCTTAACATGGTATCCTTCAGGCAGATAATGTGGTAAATTGATTACAGGCGGTTGAACACCTTAAAGATTATTTATTTACTTATTTATTTATTTTTTTTATTTATTTATTTCTTTCAAAAACAAAGCGGTCGACTGCTAAAAATTTAAAGTATAATATATGTAGTATATATAAGATTAATATAAGTGTCCCCAGTGACGGGTCATCGTGAGGAGCTCAGAAGGGAGCTTGCGCGAAGTGCTCAGAAAGGAGCTTGGTGCCCATCAGGGGGCTGACGCAACGTGCTCATAAAGGAGCCGGATGTCCAGTAGGAGGAACGCGCGAACCGGTTGAAGTACCGATGTATCCAATCCATCCTTATACGATATCTTGCTTGTTTTCTACGGAAGAAATAATAATTCCAGCTTTTAAAAAATAAATTAACTTGTATCACTTAGTTTAGATAGGCGAGTATTGCATTTCGTATAATGGCAAAAGTACATTCAAGACTGATACAGCTATACAAGTCATTGTAGTGCGAGCACCAGATAAGCAGAGGATTATTTTTAGCAAAGTTTCGACGACAAAGGGGTAAATAAAAGGGAACGTAGTGTCTGAAAACCCTAGGAGGAACTGCAAAAAACAATCGGTCAGCAGAATCAATTTCTCCAATAATGAGCTTATGGTTGAACAATACCCCAGTAATATTCTCCGGTTTTCCAGAGTGGGTGAGCTAATAAGAAAAAGTGTATTTCTGTATGGTGGAAGGTAGAGACTTGGGTCCCAGTTAAGGCCACGTAATGCGAATATCAAAAATTGCTTTTGAACTGACTCAAGACGTTTTATATGATTTTGAGAAACAGGGCACCAAACGCATGAGCAATACTCGAGTATTGGAGGGACCAGCGATGTGTAAAGAATCTTTGTGAGATACGGGTCATCAAACTCTTTAGCCCATCTTTTAACGAACCCAAGTACTCCCAACGCTTTGTTGGCAATAGGTGAAATATGCATGTTGAAACCCGGTTTCATGCCATCCACTTTTAAGACAGGAAGGTTAGTAAAGCACAGGGAGAGATAAAAGTAAAGAAAACTAAAATAAACAAGTAAGGAAGGTTAAGTTCGGGTGTAACCGAACATTACATACTCAGTTGAGAGCTATGGTGACAACATAAGGGAAAATCACCATGTAGGAAAATGAACCGAGGGAAACCCTGGAATGTGTTTGTATGACATGTGTATCAAATGAAAGGCATTAAAGAGTATTTTATGAAGGAGTGGGCCATAGTTCTATAGGTGGACGCCATTTACGGATATCGCCATAAAGGTGGATCAGGGTTGACTCTAGAATTTGTTTGTACAATATGGATATTAAATGAAAGGTCTTAAAGAGTATTTTATGAGGGAGTGGGCCATAGTTCTATAGGTGGACGCTATTTAGGGATATAGCCATAAAGGTGGATCAGGGTTGACTCTAGAATGCGTTTGTACGATATGGGTATCAAATGAAAGATGTTAATGAGTATTTTAAAAGGGATATATCCTTAGTTCCATAGGTGGACGCCGTTTCGAGATACCGCCATAAAGGTGGACCAGGGGTGACCCTAGAATTTGTTTGTACAATATGGGTAGCAAAAGAAAGGTGTTAATGATTATTTTAAAAGGGAGTAATCCTTAGTTCCATAGGTGGACGCCGTTTCGAGATATCGCCATAAAGGTGGACCAGGGGCGACCCTAGAATTTGTTTGTACGATATGGGTATCAAATTAAAGGTATTAAGGAGGGTTTTAAAAGGGAGTGGTGGTAGTTGTATAGGTGGTCGCCTTTTCGGGATATCGCCATAAAGGTGGACCAGGGGTGACTCTAAAATGCGTTTGTACGATTTGGGTATCAAATGAAAGGTGTTAATGAGTATTTTAAAAGGGAGTAATCCTTAGTTCCATAGGTGGGCGCCGTTTCGAGATATCGCCATAAAGGTGGACCAGGGGTGACCCTAGAATTTATTTGTATAATATTGGTATCAAAAGAAAGGTGTTAATGATTATTTTAAAAGGGAGTAATCCTTAGTTCCATAGGTGGACGCCGTTTCGAGATATCGCCATAAAGGTGGACCAGGGGCGACCCTAGAATTTGTTTGTACGATATGGGTATCAAATTAAAGGTATTAAGGAGGGTTTTAAAAGGGAGTGGTGGTAGTTGTATAGGTGGTCGCCTTTTCGGGATATCGCCATAAAGGTGGACCAGGGGTGACTCTAAAATGCGTTTGTACGATTTGGGTATCAAATGAAAGGTGTTAATGAGTATTTTAAAAGGGAGTAATCCTTAGTTCCATAGGTGGGCGCCGTTTCGAGATATCGCCATAAAGGTGGACCAGGGGTGACCCTAGAATTTATTTGTATAATATTGGTATCAAAAGAAAGGTGTTAATGAGTATTTTAAAAGGGAGTGATGCTTAGTTCCAGAGGTGGAAACCGTTTCGAGATATCGCCATAAAGGTGTACCAGGTGTGACCCTAGAATTTGTTGGTACGATATGGGTATCAAATTAAAGGTATTAATAAGGGGTTTAAAAAGGAGTGGTGGTAGTTGTATAGGTGGTCGCCTTTTCGAGATATCGCCATAAAGGTGGACCAGGGGTGACTCTAGAATGCGTTTTTACGATATGGGTATCAAATGAAAGGTGTTAATGAGTATTTTAAAAGGGAGTAATCCTTAGTTCCATAGGTGGACGCCGTTTCGAGATATCGCCATAAAGGTGGACCAGGGGAGACCCTAGAATTTGTTTGTACAATATGGGTATCAAATTAAAGGTATTAATGAGTATTTTAAAAGGGAGTAATCCTTAGTTCCATAGGTGGGCGCCGTTTCGAGATATCGCCACAAAGGTGGACCAGGGGATACCCTAGAATTTGTTTGTACAATATGGGCATCAAACGAATGGTGTTAATGAGTATTTTAAAAGGGAGTAATCCTTAGTTCCATAGGTGGACGCCGTTTCGAAATATCGCCATAAAGGTGGACCAGGTGTGACTCTAGAATGTGTTTGTACGATATGGGTATCAAATTAAAGGTATTAATGAGGGTTTTAAAAGGGAGTGGTGGTTGTTGTATAGGTGGTCGCCTTTTCGAGATATCGCTATAAAGGTGGACCAGGGGTGACTCTAGAATGCGTTTGTACGATATGGGTATTAAATGAAAGGTGTTAAAGAGTATTTTATGAGGGAGTGGGCCATAGTTCTATAGGTGGACGCCATTTAGGGATATAGCCATAAAGGTGGATCAGGGTTGACTCTAGAATGCGTTTGTACGATATGGGTATCAAATGAAAGGTGTTAATGAGTATTTTAAAAGGGATTGGGCCTTAGTTCTATAGGTGGACGCCGTTTCGAAATACCGCCATAAAGATGGACCAGGGGTGACTTTAGAATGTGTTTGTACGATATAGGTATCAAATTAAAGGTATTAATGAGAGTTTTAAAAGGGAGTGGTGGTAGTTGTATATGTGAAGGCTTTTTCCAGATCGCGACCAAAATGTGGACCAGGGTGACCCAGAACGTCATCTGTTGGATACCGCTAATTTATTTATATATGTAATACCTGCCAAGATTTTAAGGGTTTTTTATTTCGCCCTGCGGAACTTTTTCATTTTCTTCTATTTAATATGGTAGGTGTCACAACCATTTTATAAAGTTTTTTCTAAAGTTATATTTCGTGTCAATAAACCAATCCAATTACCTCACCATGTTTCATCCCTTTTTTCGTATTTGGTATAGAATTATGGCATTTTTTCATTTTTCGTAATTTTCGATATCGAAAAAGTGGGCGTGGTCATTGTCCGATTTCGTTCATTTTTCATACCAAAATAAAGTGAGTTCAAGTAAGTACGTGAACTAAGTTCATTAAAGATATGTCGATTTTTGCTGAAGTTATCGTGTTAACGGCCATGCGGAACGACAGACGAACGACAGTGTATAAAAACTGGGCGTGGCATCAACCGATTTCGCCCGTTTTCACAGAAAACTGTTAACATCGTAAAATCTATGCCCCTACCAAATTTTAAAAGGATTGGTTAATTTTTGTTCGACTTATGGCGTTAAAAGTATCCTAGACAAATTAAATGAAAAAGGGCGGAGTCACGCCCATTTTGAAATTTTCTTTTATTTTTGTATTTTGTTGTACCATGTCATTACTGGAGTTGAATGTTGACATAATTTACTTATATACTGTAAAGATATTAAATTTTTTGTTAAAATTTTACTTTAAATAAAATTTTTTTTTAAAAGTGGGCGTGGTCTTTCTCCGATTTTACTAATTTTTATTAGCCGTACATATAGTAATAGGAGTAACGTCCCTGCCAAATTTCTTCATGATATCTTCAATGACTGACAAATTACAGCTTGCAAAAATTTTAAATTACCTTCTTTTAAAAGTGGGCGGTGCCACGCCCATTGTCCAAAATTTTACTAATTTTCTATTCTGCGTCATATATTCAACTCATCTACCAAGTTTCGTCGCTTTATCTGTCTTTGGTAATGAATTATCGCACTTTTTCGGTTTTACGAAATTTTCGATATCGAAAAAGTGGGCGTGGTTATAGTCCGATATCGTTGATTTTAAATAGCGATCTGAGATGAGTGCTCAGGAACCTACATACCAAATTTCATCAAGTTACCTCAAAATTTACTCAAGTTATCGTGTTAACGGACGGACGGACGGACATGGCTCAATCAAATTTTTTTTCGATCCTGATTATTTTGATATATGGAAGTCTATATCTATCTCGATTCCTTTATATATGTACAACCAACCGTTATCCAATCAAACTTAATATACTCTGTGAGCTCTGCTCAACTGAGTATAAAAATTAATGTAATTTCCTTAGCAAAGTTCCTTTTTTCACCATGATGCAATAAACCAGAAAGGTGAAGTCATTAATACAAAATGGAGTGGCGATACACGCCCAGATAAATTCATTTGTTACTTCATGGCTTATCTGCAGCATTGAGGTTTTTCAGTATTATAAAAAGATACTACATTACTGCCTTATTGAAATATGAAATAACGTGTAGAAAACCAACGCCTTTGGACTGTATTTCTTTTTGTGGGATGGTGTTATTTACTTTTCCTCAGTGGAAATGGAAAAACTTCAGTCAGCGAAATTAAATGGCTGGATCTTCAGAGTATCCAATTGTCCTCAACTAAGGAACATGAAAACTTAATTTTGGCGTCAATGAGATAATTGGTGATCTAAAACAGTGCCATGAAATTGTGGATGAATATCTGGGAGGTTTATGATACGAAAACTCGGGACTGGTAGTACCTCTACCTATCCGCCTGCCTCTCTTCTGGATTACCCTGTTATTCGTATTTTATTTTCTCTTCCCTCTGCATTTTCTAGTTTACCTTAGTTGGAAGTTTAATTCACCATCTATCCCATTTTTCGGTACATCTTCCCTTTTGATTCTTACTTCTCCTGCTCTTGCTCTTACTCAAGTCTAACTATCACTGAGTAATAATTAATTTTATTCTTATATTGCGACTACCGTGGTGTGATGGTAACATGCTTCGCCTACTACACCGAAGATCATGGATTCATGCCCAGGGCAAAGCAACATCAACGTTTTAGAAACAAGTTTTTTTCAATTAGAAGAAAGTGTTGTCTAAGCGGGGTTGCCCCTCGGCGGTGTTTGGCAATCACTCTGAGTGTATTTATGCCATGAAAAGTTGTTTCAGTGAAAATTCATCTGCCTTGCAGATGCCGTTCATGTCTTATGAGGACCGTCAAATTTTTGTTGTTGTACTAATAACTTCGCCAGTTTGGTTTTATTGCGTCATGTATTTTCTGCTTGAAGACTACTGAGGGCATTATTCACAGAGAAAGTAAGAGCAATTACTTTGCGGGCAGGCCACTTCCGAAAAGTGTCAACTTATATGACTTAGCCCATTATCGAACTACCGATTTGAGACTGCGTCTAGCAAACAGTCCTTAGAGCCCATTTGTTTTAAAGCCGTAGATAAAATTGTAGAGCGATGCAATCAGATCGAAAACCCTGCATTGCACAAATATCTTTCAGACCGCCTTCAGAACGCGCAGGTTTACAAACACCGACATGTAGCACCTTAACATAGAAATACCAAATAGCTCCAAATAGGAAGAGGTGATGATTTTCGCTTTCATATACATCGAGGAAGTCTTCAGCAGTTGAGAAGACCTAACTGTGCGGCAAAGATAAATACAGCATCTTATCAGAATATGGATAGAAGCCCTTGTTCGCATAAGCATAGCCAAGATGCCATGGTATAAATTAGAAATTCAAAAGAGTGGGTGCGTTCATATCACTACTCTTGTGAGGCCTCTTGTGTTTAACATTCCACTTTTAAATAACAGAACGAACATCACCGCCAGTAAAACGGGTATCATTCCTTTCTCTTGGAAAATATGTCCCGACTTGGATTGGGCATTGTTAGAAAATGTGGCCAAAGTAAACGACATCAGTGATGGAGTGAATATGCTAGTTTGCCTGAACCTTCGTCGATAAGTCCTTAGATGGATATACTCAAGATTTTCAGACTCACTATAGCATATTAAGCAGTTGCTAAGGCACTCCCAGAAATTCTGATGAGAGTGCAGTAGCCCATAACCAAACCAACAGCTTGGCGCCTGTCTGCACTGTGAGGCACACATATGTCTCGAAAGGCTCAGAAGGCTTTACTGCAGGAATGTATGGCCCTACAAGCAAAAGGTTTATGACAGTGCTACTACTTCGGAGAGGTTCTTTATCACTATTTAAAAGCAGGTCGTACTCAGGGCAACAGGAAAAGGACTTTGGGAGTTTGAAAGGTGAAAATTATAGGGTGAAATGGGCTACATGGGTAACCTTAAATAATAAAACCATGCGAATACGTATGTTTATGAATATGAGAACCCTGTGCATTTTGTTTTTGATCCTATGTGAACAGTTTACTTATAATATAAAGAACGAATTGAAAGCGACCGCTGTGGTGCGCCTATCACACCGAAGACCCTCGGTTCTCGTTTTTATACTCAGCGTGCTTTGCACACAGAATATATTAACTTTGATTGGATAACGGTTGGTTGAACAGGTATAAAGTAATCGAGATAGATATAGACTTCCATATATCAAAATCTTCAGTATCGAAAAAAAAAAATCGATTGGGCCATGTCCTTCCATCCGTCCGCCCGTCAACACGATAACGTGAGTAAATATTGAGATATCTTCACCAAATTTGGTACACGAACTTATCTGGGCCCAGAATAGATTGGTATTGAAAATGAGCGAAATAGGATGATAACCACGCCCACTTTTTATATATAGAACATTTTGGAAAACACAAAAAACCTGATTATTTAGTAAATAATACACCTACAATGTTGAAATTTGACATGTGATAAAAATTTAAAAAAAAATTTTAAATGGGCGTAGCACCGCGCACTTGTGATAAATAAATTGTACAAATATTATGAATCATAAATCAAAAATAGTTAAACCTATCGTGACAAAATTCGGCAGAGAGGTTTTCTTTACCATAAGGAATGCTTTGAAGAAAAATTAACGAAATCGGTTAAGGACCACGCCCACTTTTATATAAAAGATTTTTAAAAGGGGCGTGGACGAATAAAATAAGGTATATATTTGCAAAAGAGCTTTATATCAATGGTATTTCATTTCATGGCGACGGCGAGTACCGAAGAAGATTTAATGATGAGCTGTACGAGCTATACGCAGACATCAACATATTCCAGCGAATTAAAACGCAGCGGCTGTGCTGGCTGGGCCATGTTATGCGAATGCCAAGAAAGTGTTTCTATTAGAACCCGCCTATGGAAGCAGAGGTAGAGGGCGGCCCCCACTCCGTTAGAAGGACAAGGTAGAAAACGATTTAAACTCCCTTGGTGTGACCAATTGGCGCCGGTTGGCGGAGCGAAGGAGCGACTGGCGCGCCTTGTTGGACGGCCATAACCGTTTAGACGGTTAAGCGCCAATTAAGTAAGTAAGTAAGTATTTCATTTCCCAAGTGGACTTATAACAATAAATAGGAAAAACCTCACATTTAAAAAAATGGGCGTGGCACCGCCCTTGTGATGACTAAGCAATTTTCTATGTTTCGGGAGCCATAACTCGAAGAAAACATATCGTAATGAAATTGTGTACCCATATTTACCTCATAGCAGAAAAATGTCTAGTAAAAATTAACGGGATCGGTTAAAGACCACGGCAACTTAGATACAAGACAAATTTAGAAGGGGCGCAGACTAGAATAATAAGCTATAACTTAGCAAAAAATAGTTTTTGATCAATGATATTTCACTTATCAAGTTTTATTGTAAGAGGAAATGGGAAGACATTTTTTAAACGGGCGGTGCCACGTGTTATATAGAAAACTAATTTATCTGAAATGAAATGTACAATTGAAGATCAAGCTGAGTATATAATGTTCGAAAATTCACACTAGCAGCTTTCCTAGGTATAGAAGGGGCCTTCAACAACATCGAAACCGGCACAATTATGAAAGCCCTGCAAAGGGCCGGAGTTGACAACCACATTTGTGGATGGACTCAATCAATGCTGGAAAACAGAACCATACAAGCGGATATGGGCTCAGTGACAATGACGCGCAAAGTGGGTAGAGGTACATCCCATGGCGGGATCCTCCCGCCACTACTCTGGGTCATTGCACTGAACGAGATACTACTCGAACTCGACAAGAATTGTGTATAGGCAGTAGCATACACAGGCGACGTGGTCATTGCAGTCTCGGGGGCTTTTCCCTCCACGCTAAGCGACATCCTTCAGGGTGCGCTAATCAGGTTACCCACCTGGGCGGCATCGTGCGTCCTCAACAGCAACCCTAATAAAGCAGAATTGATTCTGTACAGTAACAGAACGAAAATACCAACATTTCGACTGCCCTCACTAGATGGTACGGAACTCTCGTTCTCAACTAGAAAACCAATATCGAAAAAAGAGTAGAGAAGGCGTATATCGCATACTACTCGTGCAAGAGAATATAGTCAGCAGAAATTGGGGGCTAAAGCCAAAATTCATGATGTGGCTCTATACGGCGGTCATAAGGCCTATCCTGTCGTACGGAGCCATAGCATGGTGGCCTGCCCTGAACAAGCAATACAACACTAAAAAACTAGACAAAATACAGGGCCGCATGCGCAGGGGTAACAGGTGCACTTCGATCGTGCCCGACGGACGCACTAAATGTTACACTTATCCTGCTGCCACTGGCCGTCCACAAAAGATATACAGCGATCAGCACAGCCATCAGGCTAAGGGCGTCTAGATGGTGGAAAGAAAAACCATATGGCCACAGTGATATCTTAACAAGGCTCGCCGATGTGGATTCGACAACAGATTAACTCTCAAAGGCACTGATTTTCGACAGAAATTACAAGGTGCAGATACCCTCTAGAACCGATTGGACGGCCGATAAATTTGGCAGGGAGGGGTCACCTCATTCTACACTGACGGATCTATAATGGATGCGGCGTCGGCGCAGGTGTCTTTTCCAACCAACTAAATGTCGCTATCTCCATCCGCCTTCCAATCACAGCTAGAATCTTCCAAGCAGAGCTTCAAAGAATAGAGAAGGCCTGCATCTTCCTGCTGCAGAACCGGATAGACGGTGAGACAGTCATATACTCCGACAGTCGAGCGACGCTAAAAGCGCTAGAATCACTGAACACATCCTGAAAAGCCGTCCATAACTGTAAGAGGGTGCTACGTGAAGCAGTTAACCAGGCAGCTATCATACTCAGATGGGTACCCGGCCACAAGAACATTGACGGTAACCAAAAAGCGGATGAAATAGCAAAGGCAGGAGCATCATTAGACATCACGGAAGCAGTCGCGGTGCATCGACCACTCACATCAATTAAAAGAGACATTCTCACCTATCTTAGGAAATAGCAATCCGTGATTGGTACTCTAAGGACACCTGTAGAATCACCAAAATAATCTGGCCAGAGTGCAACAAGAAAAAAACCGATGATCTACTAAATAGGTCTAGGCAGGAAATATACAGAATCACCGCCACTATTACAAGGCACTGGCCGTTTGGCCCGCACGCGAGTAGAATGGGTATCTCTTACATTGAGAGGTGTAGGAGCTGTAGACAGGAGGGTGCCGAGGAATCGGTTACTCACTTCCTCTGCGAGTGCCCAGCCCTCGCGAACTTTCGGTCCATATGTTTCCCGACTTAAGGGCGGTGTCAAACTGCCGCATCAAGGACATCAGTAGGTTTATTGTTTTAACCAAGTGGTTTGAGTAAAGCAATACGCACGCAGGGTACATCATCCAACATATAATTGGTTCCAGGAGAAAGTGCATCAAAATGGCGCCTAGAGCGCTACTTGGGCCCGGCTCCATAGCCGGTCAGCACAGCAACAAACCAGCCGCATAATGATCGGTTACACCCGAACTTAGACACCCTTACTTGTTTCCAGTAGAAAGAACTTTTCCCAAGCGTAGGTGCCCGTCTGTAGTGATTTGAGTGTATTTCTACCATTAAAAGCTTCTAAGTGAAAACTCATCTGCGTTTCAATTGCCGTTCGAAATCGGCATAAAACATGTAAATCCCGTTCCGCGAATTTGTAGGAAAAATTAAAAGGAGCATGAGGCAAATTGGAAGAGAAGCTTGGCCTCCCTTTGTTGCATTTATTTTTTTTTTTTAAGGACAGCCGTTGTTTTATTGCACCAAGGCTGCAAAAGATTTTAGCAAATATATGGAAAATTCGCAAATACAGCCGAACAATATAAAATGTGTTTTTTGAGTCCTTTGGCTCAAATCGTAGGAATAATTTGAATGAAAATGTGGTCAGAGAGTGAAAAACGTAAAACACGTGCAGAAAATTATGAACGCATCAAACCAGTTGTATTAATTTATTTCTATGGACTGGGAGTCAATATAGCGGCACCATCACGCTTTAGAGATTCTTTTAAAATGTAAGCTAAATTTATATGAACCGCATTTCTGGTAGAAAATAAAAAATCAAATCTATTAATTTCTGTGCAGCGTGACTTGTATATGGCTTGGTTTAGGCCTAATTGATTTCTATGGACACTGGAGGGTAGTCAAACAGCATTTAGGCGGAAGTATACCTAAGGCAACTGAGGTATTGGAATTAAAAATAGAAAAATATACACTGTGATAGCTAAAACAGGACTCAAAAGATAATGAAAAAGAAAAAACTGTGGATCCTTGAACTATTATATGTCATTGAAATTTAGATTGATTTGATCTTAGGTTCATCTAAATTTTTCAAAATATAACTAAGCATTAAAATTTGGGCACAACCGATATGAAAATTTGATCACCTAAACATTTGTTGTGACTCTATAAATGAATTTGTATAGATGCAAGACTTACATATGCCCGGTTGGCAGTGAAAATGATTAGGCAATAAATAAAAGCGAAACTTATAAACATACCCGTAGAAGTGTGATAAAAGATAAAAAGGGCGGTCAAAGGGGGAAGGAGATATCGACATGGGACTACGGTTTCGTTAACATTCTAGAATGGCTTCAATTATTTTAAAGATTTTTTCGAAACTATTTATTAGGAGGTAGTTTCGGGTTCACTTTTTGATTATTTTCAGAGGTTTTAGGCTATTACGGGACTAATTTGCAACAATTTCAAGAGCTTGTCGATATTTTTATAGGTTGTACTTTGGAATAGTTTACGGATCATTTCGAAACTATTTCGAAAACATTTCGAACAATTAAGGATTACTTCGAGATTATCTTCGGAATTACTTTGCGGATTAGTTGGATACTATTTGGGTGCAATTTTGGTGCGATTAGAGTATCACTTATGCGTCATTCTCGGAATTTTTTCGACACTACTTCAGAGCCAATTTGGAACAGTTTAAGGATCACTTTGGCACAGTTTTAGGATAATTTAAGAAAAAATTTATGAAAAAATTTATGAAATTAATTTGAGACTATTTTAGAACCAATTTGGAAAAGTTTCAGGATCTCTTCGGGAGTAGTTAAGGTATCATTTCGGCAAAATTTCCGAATTATTTCGAAGCAGTTTCGGGTCAATTTGGGGAAAATTTTCAAATCGTTTCGCATTTAACTGTGTAACTATTCTTGGTGTCATTTCGAGACTATTTTGGGACCGATTGAAAATAATTTAAGGATAATTTCGGGATAATTTCGAGACCATTTCGAATGAATTTCAGAATAGTTACAGGGTTATTTCGGGATGACGTCAGACCATTTTCAAAATTATTTCGGAACTAATTTGTAGCCAGTTTGGACAAAAATGATACGGGAAGTGATCCTTAAACTGTTCCAAAGTAGTCGCCAAAAAATGCACGGAATAATTCTGAAGTTTTCGCCAAATTGTACATAAAATTATCCCTTGTTCCGAATTGCTATTAAAATAGTCTAAAAATATTTCAAAAATCGTCGCAATGTGAACCCGAAACGATGATAAAACTGTCTTGAAACCGTCCCGATACAGTCACAAAATAATTTTGAATTTCTCCTGTAATGAATGATACGTAAAATAGTCTCGCAGTGATCTTTAAATTGGTCCAAATTAGTCCTGAAAAAACCTAGAAATTATTCTAAAAAATAATGCTGATACTTAATGATACTTAAATAGCCCCAAAATTGCAACCAAGTACTTTCGCAATGATCCTTAAAATAATTTAAAAGTGTTCGGGAAGTCATAAAGAAATATCGACTAAAAGTCATGGAGAAGTTCCACCTTTGATTAAATGATCGGTTATTACTTATCCTTATTAAATAACAAGTAAAGGTGTCTCAGTTTGGGTGTAACCTAACATTATATACTCAGCGTGAGCTTCGATTGTACATTTCATTTCAGATAAATTAGTTTTCTACATAACACGTGGCACCACCCGTTTAAAAAAAATTTCCTCTTGCAATAAAACTTGATAAGTGAAATATCATTGATCAAAGACAATTTTTTGCTAAGTTATAGCTTATTATTCTAGTCTGCGCCCCTTTTAAATTTGTTTTATATCTAAGTTGATGTGGTCTTTAACCGATATGGGTGCACAATTTCATTACGATATGTTAATTGTTCTTCGAGTTATGGCTCCCGAAACATAGAAAATTAGTCATTAAAGGGGCAGTGACACACCCATTTTCAAAAATTTTAGTGTTTTACAATTTAGTGTTATAATTCGATTTAGAAAGTAAAATTCTATTGATACCATGCTCTTTTCGCTAAGATATAGCTTATTATTTGGTATAACAACCCATTTAAAAATCTTTTATATAAAAGTGGGCGTGGTCTTAAAACGATCTCGTCCATTTTTTCTAGAAATATTTCCTGCTATAGGAAAAATATGCGTACCCACTTTTATTACGATTCGTTAGTTTTTCTTCGAGTTAGTTTTTCTTCGAGTTACATAGAAAATTGCTTAGTCATCACAGGGGCGGTGCCACGCCCATTTTTTTAAATGTGAGGTTTTTCCTATTTATTGTTATAAATCCACTTGGGAAATGAAATACCATTGATATAAAGCTCTTTTTACAAATATATAGCTTATTTTATTCGTCCACGCCCCTTTTAAAAATCTTTTATATAAAAGTGGGCGTGGTCCTTAACCGATTTCGTTAGTTTTTCTTCTATGCAATCCTTATAGCAAAGGCAACCTCTCTGCCGAATTTTGTTACGATAGGTTTAACGTTTTTTGATTTATAATTAATAGTATATGTAAAATTGATTTTATCACAAGTGGACGGTGCCACGCCCATCTTAAAATTTTTTTTCAAATTTTTATCAAGAGTCTCAATATCAGTCCACGTGCCAAATTTCAACATTCTCGGTGTATTATTTACTAAATAATCAGGTTTTTTGTGTTTCCAAAATGTTATATATAAAAAGTGGGCGTGGTTATCATCCAATTTCGCTCATTTTCAATACCAATTTTTCTGGGTCCAGGTAAGCCAGTGTACCAAATTTGGTGAAGATATCTTATTATTTACTCAAGTTATCGTGTTAACGGACAGACGGACGGACATGGCTCGATCAAATTTTGTTTCTATACTGATGATTTTGATATATGGAAGTCTATATCTATCTCGATTCCTTTATACCTGTACAACCAACCGTAATCCAATCAAAGTTAATATACTCTGCGTGCAGCGCACGCTGAGTATAAAAATCTGTAAAAAAGGGCTCCTTATACAGCTTCTAAAGAAAGTTCTATAAAGTTGCCTTATTTTTACTGAACTTCCTTTTGTAGTGAATGGTGATATTTTGAAATTACGGAAATTTTAAAAATTGTTTGTTGTTATTTTTATTGAGAGATCGGGAGGTCTCAATTGTCAGGATGGACGAATTGAAGTATGTGTACTGGAGTTTTTGTACTTTGTATGTATTTTGTATTTGTGTTTGATCCTGGGAGTTAGATTTCTTATAGTCAATAATGAAGTCAATACATTTTTATTTACATTTTGGTTGTAAGCGTAAGTATTTATATACTTGCATTTGTATGTTTGATTTTTGTAAATGTTTTATTCAAATAAATAAAAAAATGTAAGGCGCGATAACCTCCGAAGAGATCTAAGGCCGAGCTTCTCTTCCAATTTGCGTCGTGCTCCTCTTGATTTTTCCCTACAAATTGGCCGGACGGGACCTACATGTTTTATGCCGACTCCGAACGGCATCTGCAAGGCAGATGAGTTTTCACTGAGAGCTTTTCATGGCAGAAATACAATCGGAGCGCTTGCCAGACACTGCCGAGGGGCGACCCCGCTTAGAAAAATTTTCTTCTAATTGAAAAATCTTATTTCTAAAATTTTGATGTTGCTTTGCCCGGGAGTTGAACCCAGGGCATACGGTGTGATAGGCGGAGCACGCTACCATCACACCACGGTGGCCGCCAATGTTTTATTCAGGTTTATATAAAAATGTGTAAATATGTGTGGAACTTTGTATTTTCATTTTGTCATATACTTGTATGTATGTATATATGTAAGTTAAGGCAACCGCTTACCAAGTTGACCCTTACCAACGGCCTGCACGCGCAACTTCATTAATTGCTTCATCATCGATTTATTTGTAACAAACAACAGTCAGCAATAAGCACAGTAAACAACAGTCAGCAACGATCGCAGTAAACAACAATCAGCAATAGTTCGATTTTGGGCAATAACAAGAAATAGGGCACACATGCAAATGCAACGTGACGTATGGCCAATGATAGGTGTAATTTTAAGTTAAGACATTCATTGTAATTATTCTTAAGTTGAATCACAACCAATAAATATGAAAGCGGACGCAAGTCCGCTACCTTTTTAAAAATATAAAACGTACTATAAAACGTTAATTGGCGCCCAACGTGGGGCCGGTGTTATTGTGTTCGATAAAATAAGTATTCGGTCGAATAGTATTTGGCAAAAAGTGCCAACGCGAAAAAACGAGTTTCGTGAATATCGAGGCAAAAGCCAGCCCCAAAGAACCCAGCGTTGGATTCCTGTAGGAAGAACGCACGTCTCCAATAGTGCGATTTGGCGATACCAGAGTAGCGGCAGCAAAAAGGAGCAATATCCCACCGCCAGGAGACGCTTACCGTAAGATTAGTTTAGGCAAAATGGACCTCTACAAACTTCTTATTCTCCTCATTACTACTACTACCTCTTCCTCAGACGTTCGAATTCTAGACTACAGCAAATCCCAACTAGTAACAATAGACAATGGACAAGCGAAAATACAAGACGGAACATTTAGACTTATTCACCTCATCGACTTAGAAAAATACGAACAATTTTTGACAGAGACATATGAAGAGATAAATAACCAAATCCCTAACGATCACTTCCTATATCCCCTCCTCAAACATGAAACCATTCAAACCCTTGAAATCCTAAATACACTTAAACCCTCTAACATCAATTATAAAACTAGAAGATCCATTGATATATTGGGAACGGCATGGAAATACATAGCTGGATCTCCCGACCACGAAGACTTAAACATAATAACCAATAATTTAAATAATCTAAACGAAAATAATAATGAGCAAGTAGTAATTAATAACCTATTTGAAAAAAGAATAAATAACATAACTAATATAGTTAATAGAATGATAAACACTATTAGAAAAGAGGAAAATGTTGTAACGGAAATCATAATAAATTTGCAAAATAGAATTAGGTTAATTAAGGAAGAATTAATAAATATAAAATATGCCATCCAATGGGCAAAAGAAAATATATTGAACTCTGTAATATTAAGCAAAGAAGAAATAGAATTGTCAATCAACAAGATGAAAAAGGAAAAAATACCATTTAAAAGTGCCGAAGAAGCACTAGAAATATCACAAATAAATGTACTAAGTAAAGGAATGAAAATTTTATACATGGTTAAAATACCGCTGACACTGAAAGAAATATTTAGAAGAATTATCATACGACCTGTAAAAAGGGCAAAAAATACTATAATAAAAACTGAGTATAATGAAATACTAAAAGGAAAATATTCACTGTACGGAATAAAAAATGATTGTGAAAGTTATAATGATCGAACGATCTGTAAAGAAACAAATGTTATAGATTTAAGTAAAGACTTATGTGTAGCTAGAATAATAAATAGTTTAAATTCGACTTGTTCGACAACGAACGGCCATCACGTCCCTACCTTAGAAGAAATCAAACCCGGAATAATATTGCTAAACCGGTTCGAAGGCGAAGTGCAAACTGATAAAGTATCTCAACCAATTAATGGAACGCATGTGATAATATTTAACAATGCAACAATAAAAATAAACGGCCAAACATTCGAAAATGTTGAAGCAAGACCAATTGAAACCATCCCCGCAATACTACAGCCAACTCCATTAGAAAAAGACCACATCGAATTACTCTCCCTAGAAGCTTTAAAAGACCTGCACATCAAAAACACGCATCAAATCAATTCTATTAAAAAAGCGACACTCTCTGTCGGAAGTTTCACAACGGCAGCATTCCTAATAATCACAATACTTATTTTTTTCCTAAGGAAACGATCAGTGGAGATACGATATGTAGAAGAAGAAATAGCAAAGCCAGTACAATCTATTACGAATCAAGAAGTTAGCCAATCAAGTCAAGAAAATCATATTCCAACATATGTGAGTTTTAACAATTTGCCATACTACTAATGATCGAGGACGCTCACACTTAAAGGGGGAAGAGTTAAGGCAACCGCTTACCAAGTTGACCCTTACCAACGGCCTGCACGCGCAACTTCATTAATTGCTTCATCATCGATTTATTTGTAACAAACAACAGTCAGCAACGATCGCAGTAAACAACAATCAGCAATAGTTCGATTTTGGGCAATAACAAGAAATAGGGCACACATGCAAATGCAACGTGACGTATGGCCAATGATAGGTGTAATTTTAAGTTAAGACATTCATTGTAATTATTCTTAAGTTGAATCACAACCAATAAATATGAAAGCGGACGCAAGTCCGCTACCTTTTTAAAAATATAAAACGTACTATAAAACGTTAATTTATATGAATACGTTCACGCACACTTGTTGGTTTGGTTGAGTAAATTTTCAAGGGGAACAAGTGTGCTGGTTTCACTGAAAAATATGTAATTTGTTTTTGATTTTGAAAAATTTTATTTTTGAGAACAGAATAAAATTTACTATTGAATTGAACGGTCGTAGTTTCAATTATATCGGCATCGGTTTTTATGCCTATATTTATTCAATGGGAGGATAAATCTCTTCTATGTTGCCGGCCTTTTCTCTTAGACTCCAATCTTCTAGAGATTTATAAATTACTAAGAATAACTTGCGAACAAACTAGAAAATTTGTAAAGATATACACCATGTTCAAAACTGCGGATTGTTCAATGTTTCACAGCTTTTTCGCATTTTTTGTGTCCTGAGCATCATTGAATTTTTTTTTTTTGCGTTTTCCTGTGTGTCTATTGGTTTACGAGTACTTATGTATTTATGTATGTTTTATTTTCCAGTCAATTTTATTTATGTGTCAAATGATAATTGCTTTTGTTAAAGTGATTTATATGATTTTTAACCAACATAAATTCTATGCGCAATTGGAGCGAGTTTTAAATCATGATGTGCTGCGAAAAATTGTGACTTTCAAACAAGGTAATAGAGTTAGTAAAACCTTTAAAATGTATATCTTTGATCTATTACTTAGGCTCATTTATGTTTAATATTTTTAAAAATTTTAGCCTGGGTTGTATAACGTCCATCAGTTTAGGCTATTTTTTAACCAATATTTTTTTAATTTGTTGGGTTAAAATTTTAAACTTAACTTTAACAATATTTCCATCTTTTGCTTGCAGCATATCCAATAAATAAAAAATTAAAAGAGGAGATTAATGCTGTTATGGATAATAATTGGAAATCAATGCATAAACAGTTAAGGGTGTATTTAATTGTATTCGTATGCACATTAGTATTTTATATCATGCCAGCCAATGTTATAAATTATTATCACAAATTCAAAGGGACACCCAACTATGCTTACATACCTGGTAAGTATGTACATGCCTTTAGTCAATTCCGCTCGGCTAAGTAGTTTTAAGAGTGCCATAATTATTTGTTAGGTAAGCTAAAATTTAATTTGTTGTTGGTTTTTTACTGTGCCGCCCGGAATCCAAAGATGTTGATTTTGTTTGGAACCAATTCCTGCTATTTTAGCATGTCTAGAAGTTGTTCCGTTCAAACCAATTGTTACGGACAATGAACCAGCTAATATATCTTAAATTATATTTGGCTACTTCCTGAAGCTCCGGCAGTATTTTACTGCACATATTAATAAACCTAGGGTTATATGATAGCGATCCGAATTCTCCCAACATGCAGGCCGAGCGACCGTTGTTTTGGCAGTGAACTTACAAATAAATTTAATTTTATAGCCTATTTAGCAGGTCCATTGTTTTCCTATTATTGTAATTCGCCCACATTCCCCCCGGGAATGGGATTCAAACTCGCACTCCCCATTCATTAATGCCGGCCTTATGCGGCAGTTACCCACGAAAGTACGTAGAAAAAACGTGTCAGCTGACACGACCTATCTTATGAGTGTGCAATGTAAACGAAAACTCACCGACGTGCAACGCCCGTACGTACGTAGCCCGGAACGTAGAAATCAAAACAATTTTGATTTTTTCCGTAAGAACGTGTCAGCTGATCGCTCTCTCACTAGACAGAGTTACCTAGTAAACTTTTGTGCGCTAATTTTTGACCGTTTCCAATTTTATGCAAAAACGCCTAATTAAAGTTTGAAAAATTGTGGAAATAATTCGAAATAATTATGTAAAAGTGCTGATTATAAATATTTAATCTATTTATACTTATTTAATATGTATTCCGGCCTTTTACAATATCAAAAATTAAATTGGAAAAAGTTGATATTTCCATAAGCATACATGCAAAATGGTCAATGGCAACAGTGCTTATCTGTAAACAATACACACAAATATGTTATGTACATGTACACAGACGCATACATTGATTCCTACGGGCTTGAAAGTTCGGTCAAACGTGCTTTGTACGACAAACGTCCTTACGTACGGCACACGTCGGTGGGTAACTGCCGCATTAGTTGTTGTACAACTTATCCCAATTGCCATCTTTGCATAGTTGCATAATTTGTATGTTATCATGTATCAAAGCTACGCGTTTTGTTGTTGGCAGATTCAAAGAAATGGCGTTTGCTTTCCTCTATAGAAATAAAAAGAATTAACCAATGTTATCTGTTTGTATTGATTAAACGGGGATTGCTCTCATTGCTTTAAATATATCAATATATTAATTTTAAGAAAAGAGCAAAGCAAAAACCAGTTCTTTGAAACTGGATTAAACAGCAAGCATAACTTTGGCACATAATAAAATACAAATTATGTACTGTGACATTAAGAAACTATGCAAAGAAGGCAATTGAGATGAGTTAGTTGTACAACAAATAAAGCATGGCGTGACTTAATGTGTTTGAAGCAGTTCAACCATCGCAGCAGTGGAAGTTTGAATCCAACTCCCAGGAGAAAAGGTGTTGCAGATATTTACAAAATCAAAGCGAAATAGCAATCACCTTCCGTCATGATGTCACGTTGTTTTAATTTTTCCAAAACTATTACATAAACTAAAAAAATTTTAAATTTTTCAAATAAATATTTTAATACACTTAAAGCGGTGAGGGCAATCCCGATAATTAATTAGTAATGATAATTAATTAAAATTTCGAAGACAATAATTTGCTATCAATAAAAACCCATAATAAAGCAATAGCTTGTCGGTATCGTTTGTTTCCAACGAAGCCGACGAAGCTCTTTTCAAAAAGCCCGAAACTATTTGTTAAAGGAAAAGTTTTCTCTATTTCAACCCCTGGGTGAGCTCTTGTTATATGAAAAACATTATGATCTTAGTCTAACACCTGTTTGTTTGCACATCGAACTTCTCGAGTCCTTGGTATTCACCCCTTTTTTTAATTACAATTTCTTTTTTACAACAACACAAGCTTGGTTTCATAATTTTTTTTTTTTTTATTTTTGCATTACAGTAGGTGCTTCGTCGTTTTCTGAGGATAAGTCTATGTCATTTCCACTTTATTATATACATCTCTTTTTGGATATAACCGGAGTTCATTTAAACGCCACCGGTAAATATAATTTTTCAATTAATACTAGTGATTATTGCAGTACCCGGAAACTTTGGGTATCTGCATAATTTTTAAGAAGTTCTTACACCTTACTTACCCTCCCCCTTTTTCCTATCCTTTTATTTAAACCTTCCTCTGCCTTCCTCCTTCTCTGTGTCTCTTTCTCCCTCTCCGTCTTTTCCACTTTTCTTCCGCTCCATCGGCCCCTATCTCTCTATATTTCGAGGCAAAGGGCTACCTACAAATATACCAAATATCAGGCAAATTGCACCATGAAAATAATTTCCTCGAATAGATCGCTCCCTGGTCCGTGAAAGAAGCTTCATAAGAATAATTTAAGGCTTGCTGTGAAGCTATCTTGTAAAATTGAAAAAAAAACAAAACAGCAGTGTGGTTTCGGAGTCCATTAGCTGCGTACAAACATATATCTTTCTTCTTATATATAGAAGATAATAGAAGAAAAACAATAAAGTCGCACTGTAATTATGTTAGGAAATTTTGAGTTATATGTACAAATGTAAAGATTTGCGATGTTTTACTGCATTAAAATTATTTGAAAAACTCGATTTATTTATGTATGTCTTTCTCTGTGCCGCTATAATATGGCCAGCGGTGTCACTAACTGGCATGTTTCAGGAGAGGACTCAATGTCGGACCACAGCTTCCAACGAGAGTTGCCCCAAAGTAAAGATATGTGCACACAAAGCGATGTGCCTTGGTGGAACAAAAAGCTTGGGCAGCTAAGATGCTAGGCTATGGAGCTGTTCAATAAAGCGAGACCTACTGGCGACTGGGATTAATACAAAGTCGCTCTAACTTCTTACAATAAGGAACTCAGGAAATCTAAAGGGGCTATCTGGAGAGAACACTGTGAAGACATTAATGACCTTCCAGTAGCGGTACGACCACAAAAAGCCCTTTCTAAAGATCACAGAAATGTAATTGGCACATTGAAAAAACAAATGGGAGCTACATCACGCTTCGGGAAGAGACGAGCAAATTATTACTCGAAAGACGCTTTCCTGACTGCATAGCAGGCTATCAATTACCACCCATTATGGCAGATTTGCCAACCATCAGCTTTAATGAAAAAAGCCTAGCAACAAGGCTCACCACTATGAAACGAGTGCAATGGGCTCTGCCTAATTTCAGCCTTTTGAAGTCACCAGGACCGGATGGGGTGTACACTTGTATGTTACAGCAAGGGATAAATCATATAGCCCAGCCCTATCCACTTTATATAAGGCATCGCTACTGATCGCTATCCCAAATTGGCGGGCAGATGTTGAGGTATTATTTCTACCAAAGCCAGGGAAACCCGAGCAATTGCCCTCGTCGTATCGACCAATAAGTCTGAGCTCGTTTCTCCTAAAAGGTATGGAGAAAATCTTATATCAGCATATCAAGGAGGTCACTCTAAATAATCTCCTTCTGTGCAGGAATCAGTTACCCTACCAGTCAGGAAAATCCACGGAGACGGCAATTCATAGTTTCACAGTAAAAATCGAAAAACGTAGAGCCTTTTATAATAAAGCCCTCTACGATTTTATTGATATATCAGGGGCTTTCGATAACACAACACATCAAGCTATCGGACAAGCTATGAATGACAAGGACATAAGCCCTATAATAATTCGATGGGTGCTGTCCATGTCAAAGAGTAGAAAAATCCATTCGGAACTGCGAGGGACAACTGAATCAATTGCGGCCACAAGAGGATGCCCACAGGGAGGTGTGCTCTTCCCTCTCCTGTGTACCCTGGTCATAGATGACGTCCTTCAGTTAAGGAAAACCAAGGGACTTGACACACAATGATATGCAGATGACCTAGTCATTTAAATCACAGGGATGCACGAAGATAAAATGTCAGATCGCATGCAACAAGCCCTTTATATCATGGAGACGTGGTGTGATACCAAAAGATTGTCTATCAATCCTAACAAAACTGTTATAGTGCCTTCACCCCGAGAAGGATAGTATCCATCCCAGAACAATCCCTGAGTGGTACAAAAATTCAATTCTCAATGTAGGCTAAATATCTAGGGGTCATACTGGATAGAACCCTCACGTGGAATTCTCATTTGGATGCTATCCTAAACAAGGCAACAAGAGATTTCTTCGCCTGTACTCGTCTCTATGGAAAAACATGGGGGATATGTCCAAAAATTGTTATTGGACATTTAATAATGTTGCAAGGCCAATAGTCACCTTTGCTTCCCTAGTTTGGTGGCAGAAGGCCACGCAAAAGAAGGCAACAGCTAAGCTAAGTAAACTGCATCGACTAGTTTGCGTTGACATAATGGGTTCGATGAAAACCGCCCCTGCTGATGCACTTAATGGTTTAGTGGGAATACATCCCTTCCCTCTTCTGATAGAGAAAAAGGCAGCACTAGGCGCACAAAGACTTACAAATATTTCTGAGTTAAAGCAAGGAAATATGATAGGGCATATGAAAGTAATAAGAAAATTTATAGGAAATCCTTCATAACAACTGCGTAACGTAATGTCCCCTTAGCTCAGAATCTCACGGAACTTTGAATTGTCCATTGTGAACAGGACTCACTGGGAAATAGGGAATCCTTATAACGACCCTGACTAAGAGGTCTGGTTCACCGATGGATCGAAATGTCCATTGTGAACAGGACTCACTGGGAAATAGGGAATCCTTATAGCGACCCTGACTCAGAGGTCTGGTTCACCGATGGATCGAAATTCGATGACGGAAGAACGGGAGCTGGCATCTATGGGCCGAACTCCAAGAAATCGATACCAATGGGATGCTATCCCAACATATTTCAGGCAAAAATTCATGCAATAGAAGTCTGTGGTATAGAATGTCTGCGAAGAGGCTCAACATCGAAGAGCATCTACATTATGTCGGACAGCCAGGCGGCCCTGCGTGCCTTGCAATCCTACACAGTTATATCTAAGCTAGTAGATGAATGCACTGAAATCCTTAATGACCTGGGAGCCAAAAACAAGGTTTTGTTAGGATGGGTTCCCGAACATCAGGGATATGAATGTAATGAACAAGCAGATAACCTAGCAACGTATGGTGCTATAACAGCATTCTGTGGTCCACAGCCCCTTTGTGGACTTACAATAGCACACACCAGGAAAATTATTAGTAACTGGGGAACTAAACAATTCAGACATTACTGGATTGACTGCCCTGCCAAACTCATTAATCTAAGCAGGGAGGATCTAACAACTCATACTGGGTACTATACGGGACACTGCCGTATACGATATCACCTAAGTAAATTAAATCTATGCGATACCAAAATGTGTCGTTCTGTGAGCTGGATGATGAAACGCTGGTGCACATTCTCTGCGAATACGTAGCTCTGGCTAGGCAGAGACCATCCCATCTAGGTGGTGGGACTCTTAATCCCTATGTGATATGGAGTAAAAAACCTTAAGAGGTACTAAGATATATTAAAAGCCTCCAGATACAAAATTAGGCTGTAAGGTCTTGCACAATAGATCTGCGCAAAGGTCGCAGTGCTTCCAAACCTATAAATAATAATAATAATAATGTCAACCAATGTTGTATTTCACTGGCTTAACTCGCAGTCGCAGAGCACCATACATACAAACAAACAACCAAATAACATGCAGTTTGTTTTTGTTATTCGGTGGCCTGAGGTCAAAATCATCAAAAATATAAATACCAAATCAGATTAAAAAAATTCCGGCCGTCACCTTTATGGTTCCGCCATGGGTATTTTGTTAATCTTGTCAGTATGCGTTTGTGTGTACCAGGCTCCGTATCGTGGTATTCTATGACGGATAAAAACCCAATTTTACTGAAATGATATATGTATATGCGTCTGTCAAATTATTTTTATACTCAGCTGAGCAGAGCTCACAGAGTATATTAATTTTGTTCGTATAACTGTACCCCGTAACGGCATAAACTAATCGAGATAGATATAGACTTCTATATATCAAAATGATTTAGGTGAAAAAATAAATTCATTAAGCCATGTCCGTCCGTCTGTCCGTTAACACGATAACTTGAGTAAATATGAGGTATCTTAATGAAATTTGGTATGTAAACACCTGGGCACTCATCTCAGATCGCTATTTAAAATGAGCGAAATCGGACTACAACCACGCCCACTTTTTCGATATCGAAAATTTCGAAAAACCGAGAAAGTGCGATAATTCATTACCAAAGACAGATAAAGCGATGAAACTTGGTAGGTGGGTTGGCCTTATGACGCAGAATAGAAAATTAGTAGAATTTTTGACAATTCGCGTTTCTCCTCTTACAATATGTGTTCTGAATAACAAATAGCAGAATCGGATGACGAACACGTCCACTTTAAAAAAAAATTCTAAAAGTCAAATTTTAACAAATAATTGAATATCTCTACAGTATATCAGTAAATTATGTCAGCATTCAACTCCAGTAATTATATGGTGCAACAACATACAAAAATAAAAGAAAATTTCAAAATGGGCATGGCTCGGCCCTTTATCGTTTAATTTGTCTAGAATACTTTTAATGCCATAAGTAGAACAAACATTGAAATTTCGTACGGGCATATCTTCTATGACGATAGCTGCTTTATGTGAAAATGGGCGAAATCGGTTGAAGCCACGCCCAGTTTTTATACACAGTCGACCGTCTGTCCTTCCGCTCGGCTGTTAACACGATAACTTGGGCAAAAATCGATATATCTTTACTAAACTTAGTTCACTTTATCTTGGTATTAAAAATGGGTGAAGTCCCACTATGACCACGCCCATTTTTTGGATATCGAAAATTTCGAAAAATTAAAAAAATGCCAGAACTCTATACCAAATACGAAAAAAGGGATGAAACATGGTGATTGGATTGGTTTTTTGACGCAAAATATAAATTTAGAAAAAACTTTGTAAAATGGGTGTGACCCCTACCATATTAAGTAGAAAAAAATGAAAAAGTTCTGCAGGGCGAAATCAAAAGCCCTTGAAATCATGGTAGCAATACTGTTCGTGGTATTTCATATATAAATAAATTAGCGGTCCCCAACAAATGATGTTGAGGGTCACCCTGGTCCACATTTTGGTCGATATCTCGAAAACACCTTGGCATATACAACTAAGGGCTACTCCCTTTTACCGCCCTCATTAATACCTTTAATTTGATAGCCATAACGCATTCTAAAGCCACTCCTGGTACACCTTTATGGCGATATCTCAAAAAGGCGTCCACCTATAGAACTTAGGCCCACTCCCTTTTAAAATACTCGTTAACACCTTTCACTTGGTATCCATATCGTATAAACACATTCTAGAGTCACCCCTGTTCCACCTTTATGGCGATATCTCTAAAAGTTGTCCACCTATAGAACTATGACCCACTCCCTTTTAGAATACTCATTAATACCTTCAATTTCATCTCCGTGTAATACAAACACAATCCAGGGTTACCCCAGGTACATTTCCTACTTGGTGATTTTCCCTTAATTTGTCTCCAAAGCTCTTAGCTGAGTATGTAATGTTCGGTTACACCCGAACTTAGCCTTCCTTACTTGTTAAATTTATATTTCAATACAACATGGATCTAAAGAGTTCATATGGTCACTAGCAAACATATTGATTCAAAGGATTCACCATTTCCATTGTGATTTTATGGGCGATGTGGATCCTGGTTGCCAATTCACATTCTGTGTAGTGATAAAATGAAAAAAATAAAACTTTCAAAAAATTTTTTTTTCCTTTTATCACTTCAGAGGACATGAATTAGCCCTCTGTTATCAGTTCGTGACAATCTTTTTGTCGTTGTGATTTAACGTACCACGAGCAAGCTGTTATATAATCAATCGAATCTCCCTCTCAGGTTCTTTATCCTTCGATTTATCATTCGTAATCCAATGCGTTCATTGTATTGGCCTCATGAAGGTACTTTGCTTAATGATTTCGCTCTCTACCTCGGACTTGGTGCCAAAAGAGTCACGCATGGAATACATGTGTTATTGCATTCGTCATTATCAAAATACTTACGAGTATGTATATACATAAATAAACAATTTATGCATGAGCTTTAATTGGTGTAAATATACTAAAAACCGTTTGTTAGAAAAACAAAAATTTTTTTCCTTTGATAACTAACTCTCATATACATATATACTTACGTTTAAATGCAGGTTCTTTATGGATACTCAGAAGATGTTCAAGCACGTAATTTTATCGCATTTCTTAATGATCATGTTGGAGTCTGCCATTACTTTGTTCAACATGAATGAAACGTTGGTGAGTAGAAAGGAACTTGTTATTAAGGTAATTTCTTTGTCTGCATTTAATTAGCGAGAAATACTCATATTGCTTTATATAATTGTTTTTGTTATTGATAATATCTTTAATTTATATTTAAAAAATTTTATTTTCTTAAATTGAAAAAAGTTTTTGTTTTTGTTAATAATAAATATACAAAAAAAAATATAATATAATATAATATTGCTTGTACGGGAAAAATTTTCGTTAATAATATATAATAATAAATAAGAAATAGAAAAAAAACAATGTTTTATGCTCGTATAAATAGCAGTGACAATTTTTATCAAATTTCATTAATAAATTTTTTTAATTTTGATATTTTAAGAAAAACCTAAAACTACACAGAACAATCTCAAAATCGTTTTCGAAAATAGTCGAAAATGTTACGAAAGACTTAAACCTTTTATTCTCCGAATTTAACATGTTGGTAACCCTCGTAGAATCGAAGATAGACCTCCCAATCCGTTAGGGAGAAAACAAAAGAAGACAGGAGTTGCATATGATCCATTAAGTAGGAAAGGCATTGATAAACACACGAGGCTGCAAAATTTCCAAGATCATGTGCAAAGCCTTCGATTTTAGACTCACAAAGTGGTTCATATTTCTGAAGAGAGAAGAATTAAGGCGCACGATTGGCATACAACTAGGCACTTCCATATGGCATCACATGCCTCGCCAGTAAGAGCAGGTGTAGGAAATGCAAGCTGCAGGAAGAAACAGTTGAGCACGTTCTATGTTCGTTTTCTGCGCTCGCCAGCCGGACGGAGAGGGGTTCTTCCGTTTGGTCATTAAATATTTTCTGGTAATACTATGGACATATTAAATCTATGCGAGGTCTTTATTGACTGGTTCAATTAGCCTCTTTAAATTTGAATATGCGATTTTGTATTCCTGCGCATTGAATTACGACAATTTTACATACAAAAATAATTTGTTCTTTATAAGACTAAAATTGACTGGGCTATAAACCTGCACACCTAAAAAACAAACATTAGAGACGTTCAAATAAAAAGTTTGAAATGTCTGTCAAATTTTCTCGAATTTCGGAAGTTTTTCGAAAACGTTTTTAAGGCTGATTTGCATAATTTCAGGTAAAAAAATTCTTAAATGTGGAAAATAAAAAAAGATAATTATATTGATGAAATTTGAAAAATTTTCCACTGCGGTTTTTCTGTTTCTTGTTGTAAATATCTCAAAATATAAAAAAAAAAATTCATCTGCATCCTTCATCCATATTATAGGCAACTGACAAGGTCACATTCGCTTGTATGGTAATGTATTTTATAGCCACCATTGCCATGTGCGGAATTTATTGTTATAATGGTCAACAATTCAGCGACACTGTAAGTATAAACGAGCAGTTAGACCAGCCACTAAAACAGAATCAAGTGCTCAGAAAAGTATGCAAAATTTATTACCATGCGGTTGGCCGTAAGGAATAACCGCCATAGTCCTATATGAAAGGGTAGGAGTTAGGCTAATACAGCCTGTGACCATCGATTACTTAACTTCACATAGCTTACTACTTTTCTGCACACTTGATACTTCTTTGCCCCTTGATCAAATATTGTCTTCACATCAGCGATGTCCAAACTGAATTAGTGAATAAATAGTACAGTCTCGCAAGTAAAAAAATCGTTAGTTAAAATTTCGTCATTTCAAAATTGTAGGTCCTTTAAGAAGAGATAGATCCACCAATAAGTATACCGACTTGATCAGGATGAGGAAATGCTTTGATTTAGCCATGTCCGTCTGTGTCTGCTTGAAAACAAACTAGGTCCTCAATTTTTGAGATATTTTGATACAATTTTGTCAGCGGGTATATTTTGGCTTTTGTCGGAATCGATCGGATCGCACCAATATAGCATATATCCCCCATACAACCGTGTTTTCAGAAAAGAGGTTTTATTTCCTATATTTATCGGTCAAATTTCACCAAATTCTTCTGTATATGGCACATATTGTTGTTCGTAATTTTTTACACATTTTAACAGCTAGAAGATTAAAATGTCACCAAATGCTTACGTGTACGTGATATATTGTTCAGATACGTGATTTATGGTCATAGCTTTCTCATGAAGACCACAAGAAACAAGAAACTTTGTATCTCCACACAAAGTACCGATCTATTTTTATACCCAGCTGTATTTGTACACAGGGTATTATAACTTTGATTGGATATCGGTTCATTGTACAGGTATAGAGGAATCGAGGTAGATATAGACTTCGATATATCAAAATCATAAGTATCGAAAAATATTTGGCTAAGCCAATGTCCGTCCGCCAGTCTGTCCGTCCGATAACAAGATAATTTGAGCAAATATTGGGATTCGTTATACGAGCTTACCAGGTAGATTGGTGTTGAAAATAAGCGAAATTGGACAATAACCGCATCCACTTTTTCGTTATCGAAAATTTATAAAAATTGATAAATATATTTAAAAATATATTATTCAAAGACGAATGCCACTAAGATAATGAAATTTGGTAGGTGGGTTGCTTTTATAACGCAAAACATAAATTCCACCACCCATATTTAAATGAAGAAAATTTGGAAGTAAAACAAGCCGTAAATCAAAAGCTTAAAGATATTAAATTGAAATTTGGCAAAGACATTTCCCTTGCCAAAATATAAAGACTAAGTGAGGATAATCAAAATCGGTTAAAGATCACGCCCACTTTTCTTAAGGGTCTAACCATAACAAATATGGCAATAACTCTGGGGTATTTAACTACATTTGACTGATATTCTACCTCAGTACTGGTATGGTTGAGCTAAGAACAAACCTTAAACAAATTTTGAAAATGGACCTAGCCCGCCCCTTTTTTTGTTACTCTTTCCAAAATACTCTTAGTGCCGTAAGATGAACAAACATCTCCCAATACGAACGAAATTTGGCAAAAACATTTTTTTATAGTTACAACTGTTTTCTCTGAAAATTAGCGAAATCTCCTCTCCTACTCTTTATACTCAGCTGTAATTGTACACAGTGTAACAGCGTTTCACGTACACAGCTGGGTATGTATTGTTCGGTTTCGCCCCATATTGTTGTTGTGGTTATTGTAGCAGTGCTTCGCCCATCCAATAAGTGCGACCGATCACAAATTGTCATCAATATCCTCTAACGAGAGTCCAAACTTTTACTTTGAGTTTCACCCGATCTTAGACTTTCTTACTTGTTTATTTTATTTTTATCGAGAATGTCGCTTAATTATGTCCATCTGTTCACTATATATTACAAATCCTATGCAGCCGATTATTCGGATATTACGAATAGGACAAGTTTATTGCCCGCTTCCATTCATGAAAGGTATGAATTATTCGGCACAGCCGAAGGCGGTCCCGTCCTTACTTATTTTTGGTGATTCTGAGGAAATTATCAAAATTCTTCATTACCAAACTTTTTTTGTCTTTTGAATATTTTACAGAGTGAAGAGATCTCGCTTGTACTAAATAATTGTCTATGGTATGAAGAATCTAAGGAATTTAAAAAATTGGTTCAAATGATGTTACTTCGAACTAAAGACGAATTACATTTTGATATCTCTTGGTTTGCTCGTTTGAACTACGACACTATGATTAAAGTAAATATTTATATCTATAATTTAAAATATTTTATATGCATTCTTTTTTTTTTATTTCAGATATTTAGAATGAGCTATTCATATTTCCTGCTTCTACGGGATATATCGGATTAAGCAAGAAAGAAGCGATGCTTTTGAAATACAGATATATATGTTTATATACATACAGCTGCGAAAACGAAAATAGCAGTCAGTTTTTGAATTAATTTTTTTTTTTTTGTATTAATTCAAGAAAAAATTTTCATAAATTTTGTGCAAGTGAATCTCAAAAACGTTTTCGTAAAAACTCGAAAACTCGAAAAAATTTTACGTAAATTTCAAATTTTTTAATTGGGGTTTCAGAATCAATTTTAGTAAAACAAATTTGAAGTTATAGATCTGTATAAATTTGTAGTGATTTTTGAGAATTTTTTTTTGTTTGCGAAGAGGTTGTTTTTGAATTTCTCCGATACGAGGAATGCATTGTTTTATAATTTATTTGTACCCTTCGGAAAAAATTGTCAAAAATCAATGCGAATTTTGAGAGACTTTTAACTTATACTTTTTAAAGTAAAATTTTTTCGGATACAAAAAAATTTAAATAACTTAAAATAAAATGTTAGGAATTTGTTTAAAATCTTTGAGTTTTCGAATTAGTTTCAGTTACAAAATTCGTGACAATTTGACCTTAAATTATTGGAAATAAAAACGAAAGAGGGGCATTCAAACGGCTGAGTGGATGGACGAATCTGCTTTGCACAGTGTGAGTCGAGGTGTATTCGAGTTCAAAGCTCAGCAGCCAAAAAACTGGCTGATGAAGAAGTGAAGTTTGCAAAGTTTGTTATATTTTTTAATATCAATAAAAACAAAGAGTTTATCTGACGAAATTTGCTAAATGTCCACTGATATCAACTTGTTCGTGTCATCTACAGATGGCAACCTTGCTACTGCTTAAGAACGAAATCGAACAAGATTAACGGATGAATACAAAAGGGGGTCGAATCGTGCAACCGTAGCAAGCGGACGTAAAATTAAAGTTTATTTTCTTTCTTATAAATTTCGATGTTAAATTACAAGTATATTTCTTTAACTAATTTCATTAAATAATTAGTATTAAATTTTTAAATACGTGTTTGATTTATTCGGCTATTCGACAAAGTCAGAGTGGAATAAGAATATCCACAGCTATTAGCATTAAATAGCGACGCCTACAACGTATATACATACATCTATATAGGTGTATAGAAAATTTACGGGTGCACAACAGCACAAACAACGAAGTAAACGTACGTAGAGCAGAGACTACGAAGCAACAACGCATTGAGTGGACACACACATATTGCAACGGAGAAGTCGGCAGCGCAAACGCACGAATTTGCAAACGGCGCAGGGCAGAACTTTTCAACGAAAATTTTGAGCGATCGATGCAGGGCAAAATTCAACGTCAAAACGGGCTAACGAAAGCAGCAAGGCAGCGCTGCTACAGCAACGATATTGGTTTTTTGCAAACGACGCAAACAAACGTTAAACATAAAAACAAGCTAAGGGAAGCAGCAAGGCAAGGCTGTGATGGCAAAGACATTGTTTTTGTGTGTTTTTTTTATTTGCAACGACAAACGGCAACAAGCAGGAGTGTTATTTGAGCAGTTCAAATAATAACGAAGTTGCAAACAAAAGCAAAATGAGAATCTAAATTGCATGACAACACGAAGCAACGAGCGTAAAGGCTACGTACATGCATATGTATGTAAGAAGAAAAACATTTGGTGGAAGATTCTAGACGTGCAGTACGCTATTGCACAAACGAAATTAAATAGAAGATATTTAATAAATAATAATAAAATTTAAAATGTTGAAACTTACATCGTTGAAAGTAACGCAATTAAATGCACTTCTGAGGGCTAATGTAGTGACGATGACCGGCACAAAATCGCATAAAGTGGCGAAACTTCAAGAGTTGTTACAAAGCGATAAAATCAACCAAGAAGAGTTAGAAGAAAGCTCATGTTCGAACGTGAATGAATTACAAACGCAAATTGATGGACTCAAAGATCTTTTGTTAAATTTAACAACAGCCATCAATACAATGAATGCAAAGGGTCAAGTTGCTAATAACAACACAACGACGGAGTCAGTACAGCAAATTAACAACGAGGGTAATGGAATTGTTAATTCAGGTAATGAACAAATTATAGTGCCCGTGGTAAAACATATGACGATTCAAGATATGGTGGGTGTTATGCCGGATTTTGATCCAATTAAAAGTTCGATTACACCACTACAGTTTATTCACAAGTTAGAGCAGCTTAAACAGTGCCACAAATGGCAAGAAACGATGGTGTTAATTGCGATCCAGCATAAACTTAAGGGGTGGCTAAAATGTGGTTAGACGCGCAACCAGTTTACGGAACATGGGTAGAATTTGTGAATGCATTTTATATTGATTTTCCGACTACAGTAAATGCAGCTGAGACTCACAAAATGATGGCGAAACGAAAGCGTAAAAACACAAAAGATTTTATTGAATATTATTATACAATGGTAACGTTGGGCCGGCAAGGTGCTATTGACGAAAATTCAATTATTACGCATATTATTGGTGGACTAGGAGATGTTTCACTGTCAAAGACGTTAGCGGCAATAAAATTTAAAACATGCAGTGATTTGTTGGCAGCACTAAGAAGCTTAAAGAGTTCAGGTAATTCAACTGTAACAAGCATGAGCGCACAGTCAGTGCAACAATCACCAAAGACGGAGCAGAAAACGAACGTTAAGCCTACAAGTCAAATAAAATGCTATAATTGCAACGATTTTGGGCACATATCGGCTAAATATTCACAGCCGCAACGTAAACCAAAAGGTACTTCATGCTCCAAAATAGGTCATAACGCGAAAGATTGTAAAGTGAAATCGACAGTGATGGCTATTGATAATGAAAACATCGGAGATAAACCAGTGACAAAGACATTTATTGTTGATGGTAAACAGTTCGAGGATTTCATCGATACAGGTAGCGTTGGTTCCTTAATTCGAACAACAGCAGCAAGGGGTATGCATGCACAACATACAGATAAACGTTTCATCGGGTTCGGTGGATGTGAGGTACACGCATCAGAAAAATTAGAGGTACATGGAGTGATGGGTAATGTTGAACGTCTGGTAACATTATATCTGGTGGATGATGACATGATACCATACGACATTCTATTGGGTCGTGATGTTCTGAAGGACTATGGCTATCACTTAGCAAATTATCACGACATACTACAAATTAATTCAATCGAAAATGAGTTCAATTTATCGAGTCAGATATCGAGCAAGGAGAAAGGTGAGGTTTCAAAACTTTTATTAACGTATCAAGACTGTTTTTCAGAAGATATTCATCAAATTGGGAGGTGCAAAAATACGCAAATGTCGATTGAGGTTACAACGAGTAAACCAATTTTGGGCAAACGATATCAGGTTCCATTTGCCCAAAGGCCAGCACTAACAAATATTTTGCGGAAGTTGCAAGATAATGGTATTATACGACCGAGTGGTTCTCCTCATGCAGCATCGGCTTTGTTGGTTAAGAAATCGAATGGAGAAGACCGGATGTGCATAGATTTTCGAGCACTTAATGAGCTGACGGTGAAAAAAAATTATTTAATGCCTGTTGTTGAAGAACAACTAGCACGATTGGCAGGCAACGAGTTTTTCACAACCCTGGATAAGACATCGGGGTATTACCTGATTCCAATGGCAGAGGAATCCAAACAATACACGCTCCCATGGTTTTTCAGGAGGTGATCGTTAAAGTTATCAAAAAAATGAAACATCGAGACAAGGTAATTAACTATGTCGATGAAGTAATTATTGCGACGCAAACTTTTAACGAAAGGTTGGAAGTTTTACGGGAATTTCTTGAGGTAATCCGACGCGAGGGCTTAACATTACGTCCATCTAAAAGCACGATTTTGGCAAAATAAGTCCAATTTCTTGGACATATTATCGACAAAAATGGTGTCAGACCAGGTGAAAATAAAACTAAGGTAATAGAAGAGTTTCCTGTGCCAACGAATTCGACAGCAGTACGTCAGTTTCTGGGTGTTAATTGATATTTTCGGAAATTTGTACCGAATTGCGCTATCTTAGCACGACCTTTAACAGCACTGTTACGTAAAAATAGTAATTTTGTATGGCAAGATTTACAAATCAGGGCTTTTAGCGATTTGAAAACGGCTATTACTACGAAACCAGGTTTGGCTATGTACGATGCAACGAAACCGCACGAAGTACATTCCGACGCAAGCGCTTTAGGTTTATCAGGCGTTTTAATTCAAAATGAGAACGACCAATGGAGACCAGTTTTTTTATTTTAGCAGGCAGTGTAACGACGCTGAGCGAAATTATGCAAGCTACGAGCTGGAAGTTCTGGCCATAGTGGAAACTTTACAGCGATATCGAACGTATTTAATGGGCCAACATTTTAAGGTGGTTACGTATTGCAACGTGGTTGCATCCACAAAGGCAACGACACCGTTGACTCCACGCATAGCCAGGTGGCGGCTTAAATTACAGGAATACGACTTTGAATGCATACATAGAGCAGCAACGAAAAACGCTTTAGCTGATGGACTCAGTAGATGTCCGTCTCTGCCATCATGTGAGGCAGCGACAGTGGCTGATTCAGTTTATACAGTGGTTAGCATATCAGATGACTGGGTGGCTGCAATGCAACGGCAGGACGAGAAATTAAAGGATATCATTGAAATTCTCAACGGTAAGTCTGGAAATAATATGAAACAACTTAAAGATTATTACGTCGTCGAGGGTGCTAGACTTTACCGTAAACTAGGCAACAACAAATTGTTAGTGGTACCACAAGGGGTGAAATGGCGAGTCACACGGTCTTGTCATGACGAAGCAGGTCATTTCGGAGTAGAGAAGACTATCGAACGGTTGAGCAAATATTTTTGGTTCGCATATATGCGAGCTTACGTCAAATCTTACATTGATGCTTGTCCGGAATGTTGTTTAAACAAAGTCAAGGGCGGAAAACGAGATGCGCACCCCCATCTGAAGGAAGTGGTTCCGATTCCTTTCCAGACGGTACACCTGGATCACCTCGGACCATTTGTGAAAAGTAAGCATGGCAATTCGTACGTTTTGGTAATTGTATGTGCGATTACGAAGTATGTGGTACTGAAAGCTTTACGAAATACGAAGACAGCTCCAGTGCTGACAGCATTGCGTGAATATACGACCACTTATGGGCGACCACAGAGTTTAGTAGCGGATAGGGGCTTTTACCTCTAAAGAGTTTAGCAAATTCATGACAGACTACGGCATCCATCATGCCAAGACAGCAGCGCGCACGCCTCGCGCCAATGGTCAAGCTGAACACGTAAACAAAACAATTTTAGCTTCACTTAAATGCAGTAGTAAGAACGAGAAGGATTGGGACGACGCACTGTACCAGCTTCAGTGGTGCATCAATTCACAAAGCAACGCTACTACCAAACAAAGTCCGGATAGCTTGGCGTTTAGCTATAAACTACGGGATGTTACCACCAATAGACTCATACAGGCTATACTAGATGACGATGTTACTGGCCAAGAACTTTCCAACGAATTCAGATCCAATGAAGTTTGTGAGCGCATACGTAACGAGCATAAGAAATGGAAAGAGAGGTTTGCTGCAAAGCACCGAACACCACGACCATATAACATAGGTGATTTAGTAGCCATTGATAATATACCTTCTCCAACAGGTACGTCACACAAATTGGAACCGATATACAAGGTCCCGTATCAAGTAACAAGCTACCTTATGACCGCTATGTGGATGAAAATCTACCAAATGCACAAAAGTCGGGTAGAAATTACAAAGGCGTTTTCACCAACGACAACATGAAACCTTGGTGTACAGACGAAAGAAATGAATGGTGTCCAGCATACCAATCGTCCCGGAGTGACGATCCATCAGGAAGGGCCGAGTTTTCAACTACAGATGGCAACCTTGCTACTGATTAAGAACAAAATCGAACAAGACTAACGGATGAATACAAAAGGGGGTCGAATCGTGCAACCGTAGCAAGCGGACGTAAAATTAAAGTTTATTTTCTTTCTTATAAATTTCGATGTTAAATTACAATTATATTTCTTTAACTAATTTCATTAAATAATTAGTATTAAATTTTTAAATACGTGTTTGATTTATTTGGCTATTCGACATTCGCAACTGTACTTTCATATTTGATTATAAATGTACTAGGGTAGGCTGTAGTGTTGTACCGAAACGGGCAGCCAAAAATTAATCAAAATTATGGATATCATATCCGTGCTTGATTCATATTTAGTTTATTAAGGGTTTACTTCTTTCATAGCTTGAACGAAAACTTTATATGTAGATGATAAAAAATAAAAAAAATAAATCTTCTGACAAACCAACATTTTGTTAAGTATAAAAATCTTTTTTCATCTCAGGGATAAATCAAGTTATTCGGTAAAGGTTGGCGCAGTCTTACACACTCTGCCTGAGTTGAAGAGATGTTGTCATGGCACGTTTAAAATTTCGATTGCTAAGACGACGGATGGCCACCGTTAAGGTTATCTCACCCGTTGTCTAGGCTAATAGCGTTTTCTTTTCTGCCAAAAGTGTTACGCTTTTTGTACGCGGCGCAAGGATTGTAAATATAATTTGTTCTATTCTAAAAAACAGGCAATGCATTGTTGCCTGCTCGCAACGCAACAGCGTTACACTTTTACCCTGCATAAAATGGCGGTGTGTCAGTTCAATTCTGCTAATCCAGCCCATCGTGACGATTTATTTTCGTAACTTCACAAATTTTTATAAAGGAAATAATTGCTAATGAATGTTTATTATCATCGACAGCGCGTATATGAAAATCAGCTAATACACGGGGTAGCCATTTATGTTTTTGCATGCACTATAAATGTTGAAAATTTTCTGGGGTAGGAGTAACTCTATTAACGCTTTACCATTTACTTCGGCAGCAATTTATTTCTGAAAAGAAAACGCTATAAGTAAGGGCGGCTTGCCGCATTATGGCAACCAAACCCCTTCACCACGGCATACCGATGTATGAGCTAAAGGAGCTACCGCTACTCCTCTACTATTTACTTCTCATTAGCAAATTGAACGGTCTATGAAGTTCGGTATTTCTTTGATCATTTTGAAGAGGATATGTTTGGCCTTTCGTTAAAAATGCTGGGCTAATTGATTCTGTTTGGAGGAAAGTTGTATAGTGGTGGGCTATTACACGATGCATTGTTGTAAATTGTTTTAACCAGACGTTATGGATACTGTCTGGTCCTGGGGACGTCCATTTTCGTGTGTTTCGCACCACTTTTCCCACATCTTCCTTGAAGGCTATGCTGCACATCTCGCTAAGTTCATTGAATATACTTGATAGAAAAAAGTTGCCGGAGTCACATTGTCCATAGTGATATCATATCACCAAACTGAAAACCCCTATAAAACACCAGAACCTATGTTATAAAATAACTCCGTGCTTTTGGCAAATACTAAAAGCTTTCAAGGACTAGTGCTACTTGCTGCTTCAAGGTCTGATAGCTGTGCCACTCCTAATAGCTGGAGTCTTAATCGTGCAAGCACAGGACACGAGCACAGTGGTGAAATCCCACTCATTTTAATGAATTTTTCTATGAATAACTTTTTTTTCGTTTCTCCAAATCAAGGAAAATTATGCACCGTAGATCTATAAAATAAGGTTTTTGTGTTGTCTGCTTTTACGGGATTTATCAGATTAAGTCAACACTGCACGATAAATTTGAAATACATATATACTACATACATATATGTATATTACAAAGGTATCTAAAGATCCAATAACAAATATATCTAATGAAAAATGCGTGCACCTCAGCCCTACCAACAAACCAGTTGCAACATGTACGTGCAATTCTCACATTTACAGTTACTAAATACTATGATTTTGCTATAATTTGATTAAAATTGTAAATAAAGGTAAGAATACTATCGACGAACACGCTTAAAGTTCTCACACACTAATAAGTATTATTATTTTTTTTTAAATCTAAGCTGTTAATTTGTGTAGATTGTTTTGCGCCCTGCAGAGGAAAGTTTTTCAAACCCAGGAATATGAAAACTTGAGCTCTTCATGAGAACCCGTTGATCTATCTACATACATATATTGCAAAACATAGTTAAGTTTATCTCGTGTTGAGAAAATGCAAACTTTTATTGAGACAAATTTGCTTATAGGGCTTCTTGTTGTTGTTGTTGTTGTTGTGTGAACAGTGTTTCGCTCCATTCAGTGGGTGCATCAACTCAGAAGTTGTTAGCAAAGTCTTCTAACGGAAGTCCAAGGAAACTGGCAGTTTCAACAAGGGCGGGCCATAGGGAGATTGGTGGTAGATGCGTGAGTTCCGCATTACAATTGAAAAGATGGTTGGTGTCATCTGGGGACACACATGCAGGACAGGATTGCCTGGCGTGCCATATAATAACGCGGACGTCACAATTGCAAAATGTCCAAAATACCTACATCGATAAGATATAGCAACTTACACTGACAAAAAAAGGTAAAACATTCATGCCATTACAAAAAGGTAACCGGAAGGCAGGTCATAACAGAAGCAACCAGCTTTTCCATCGCTGTTTGAAATTAAGTCCGTTATAATTGAATTTTTACTAAAAATTAAATGTCTGAAATTTGTGAATTTCTCTTCAGAAGCTGCTTAGTTTAATGATTTTTATAATATTTTTGCATATACTTTTATCAAATCAAAGTCATAAAAGTCCCAAATTTCTCAGGCTCATATTATTCACATATTTCGGACTCATATCGTAATCCTTAGTTGTGAGCGCTGCGAAAATGTAGCAGTAGTAGTAAGTAAATCAGTCTTAGTGAGTACAAACCTCTCCAATATTCTCGAAGCACTCATATTTAAAGAATCCGATATGAGACCGAAATAAGTAAAAATATGAGCCTCAGAAATATGATGAGTTAAGAGTCTTTTATGACTCCGATATGGTGAAAAATTTGAGCCTTATGTCAAAAGTGTTCAGTTTAAAAAAGAGCTGGCTCAATTATATGGTTGGCTCATCTCATCACCTGATTTTATTTTTTTCAATTCACTGGCTTAGGGATTGTCAAAAGGAGATGGCAAACACAAAATGTAACCAACACATTGACAATTATTTACTAACGTGGTGGTAGTTTCAGATCACTTTAAGTTATTTTTTTATTAAATCGATTTAATTATTTCCCGCAACACACACGAATTGAAAAGTTTTATGATTTCTCTCCATTCCATTCGCCTTACACCAACACGCAGATTTTGACAATCTGAACAAAAGTTGTTGTTCTATAGAGATGAGCCAACCATATAGTCGAACCATGCAAGGGAGCTTCTGGACGCTTCGCTTAGCCATTTGCTAATCATCCGCATATTTCCAATACATGTAAGTTTTTTGTACTTTTTTGATTGTACGACATATTGCCTCTGCTGTATACCCCGAGTGGAGAGTCGAGCCCTCGTATGCCTTCGATAAGCGCTGACGTCGTTATGCCGCACCTTTAAGCAGTTTCATTTCCAATATCATACTTTTCAAGAAGAATTCCCAATATTCTAACCCATTTTTAATGCCTAGCGTCAAATATCTGCCCTAAATAGGGCAATCCCCATGCCTTATATAATGCATACAAGTGACTCTGATAGGAGTCATAAAAGAAGTAAATTATGAGCTGTTTAGGAACGTTAAGTCCGATTGGATTTTTAATTAGGGTTCACATTAGACTCCTATTCAGCAGTCTGATCGGACTCCTATTTAGGCTCACAAAATGCATGAAATAAGGCTTATATTCGGCGACCATTGCAACAAAGGAAATACACCAATTTCGGGCTATTGAACAAGCTCATAACGATTGTAAGCGCTCCGATTTCGTTGTCTTTTTTGGCTGCTTCTGACTCCTAATATTTGCTGGGTAGGAAATATGTATATATTTATATAAATATAATTGCCAAGAAAAATTAATGGGAATGTTAATCACTTAAAAATATTTAAAATTTCAAAACAGAAAAATTTTCAGGCCATAGATTCAGAATTAAAGAAAGAAATGTAATTAAGGATAATAATAATGTTAATAACTGAGGAAAGCTAAAAAGTACTACTTGTTTGAAACAGCCTGCATTTGTTTATCTTTATATCTCTTGCGTTAGATGGAAGTGAGTTCCACAGTTATAAAGAGCATTCTGGACGTTGCTGTTTGTTCGGAACCAAAAGATTCAAAGTCCCAGTAGGGACACAAATTTAGTTTTTTTAAATAAGTGGATTTTGAGAATAAAATAGCATGTGGAAAAAGGCAAAGATTTCTTATCTTTAAGAAATTAAACCATGGCATCCGAAGATTTTCGTGGAAAGTGAAGATAGTTACCAAATTTCCTTTTAAATCAAATGAACCGGCGGCATTGTTTAAAGTCAGCTGTAATTTGTTTAGCAAGGCCGAGACAAGAATAATGTATATAAGTTCACTGTAGGAAATATGAGGTACAATAAGAGATTTTATCAGCTTCATCTCGCTGTCTCGCGGCAACAAATAGGCAGTTCTGTACAAATTTCGTAGAGTACTATAAATTTTACCTTTTCATCGGTATGATATGGTGAACACAAGTCAGACTGGAGTTGATTTTGAATCACATATTGTTAACCACATCATGGAAGAAGTGCCAATATTGCTATTGGCTTCGATTAAGCTGCATTAAGAGAAAGCTTATTAAAGTGAGCCAACACTGATATGCGTGCTAAGTCTTCATTCAGTTTGAAAATTAGGTCTAAAAAAGACCAATTGGACGAGACATATATATTTGGGTATCAGCGGCATAAAGATATATGAGTTCATAGTATTCTTAAAACCATCGATGCGCTGTGTTTGAATCCCATGCTAAATATTTTAAATTTCTTGTGGTTTTTAAAATTATCATACTTTAAAAGCTGAAAAATGCGTTTTTGTGCTATATTTCTTTTTCAGCACGAAAATTTCCGAAGTCTCTATTTATCTATCTCCATTAGGGCTTAACGCCATTTGAGTTCCTTCGAGTTTCTATAACCTTGCGTTCTATGATATTTATGTTTATGATATTTTTACTTTTGCGTAACTGTCATCCCTTTTTTTTTGGGAGGGTATCTTTGTGTTTTATTCAAATTCTATATTGAACTGGATTTGACTGGTATCCTTTGAACCAATTTCTTATTGCAAACTACTGAGCTAGATTGATAATAATAACAATTTATTGTGTCACTGAAGTATAGGTAATGATGAATGGCAAATAAAATAACCACAATCTTTTGTCAGCGCAGTAAAAACTCGCTGGTGGGTTCTTGGTAGAATTTGGTTTAATCATATATCACATAGGTTAAAACCGACCAGGGTTGAGTTCATTTCCAAAGACGAGAAAATTAGTAATGATGAAGATACTGCGATTTTCGATAATAAAATGGATCAAAAAAAAATAAAGTCCCGGAGCGGGGTTACTCTACATTGTCGAAATTGGAGCTTTGAAAAGAGCGTTTATGTAAAATTATCCACGTTGTACTTATTGTTAATAATTTGTCTATCTATACAAAAACGGTCAAGAACTCTCCTAGAACAGTTTCTTTAAGAAACTTAATGTTTATTTTTTTACTAGCAAAGATGAGCAATAGAGTAAAATGCTTTGAAATTAGACTCGTAAAATTTTACGACCGACTTCTAAATGGCGGCATCTGGACACGTAAGGCATGAAAAGGATTGGATTATGAGCCTTATAAGTTTGTTTCATTTGGATGCCGGGGCATAGTTAAATAAAGTAACTTACATATATGACGGTTGAGCTTGCTTGGCGAGGTCAATGAAAGGGAGCGTGCTACATCAAGTGCTACTAGATAGCTTTTGATATCAAGAAACCACCACATTCTTCATAAATAAGTGCACCATGGTAGTTATCAGGATTGGCTACGTTGTATATAAAAGAAGGCACATTAACACGCAATATATTTCGGATGTAGCTTTTTTAAAAATGTGACACCCCCGCAATAATGGTTGTTTTTTTTAGAAGAGGAGAAGGGGGAAAAATGAAAAGCACTTTTCCAAAAGGCACACATTTTTATAAAATATTATATTATAATAACATATAAAATTTGAAAACATCGAACTAGTAAGCTTAGGCCCACTTGCGAGACGGCGAGTTATCTTTTTATTTCAGACTTAGCTTCTGCAACCGCTCTGGAACAATATTCTATAAAAGCGTGCAATTACTAGCATACGCTGATCACATTGATATCACCGGTATGAACACCCATTAATTTTGCTTAATCCAAACTGGAAAAATGCGCGGTATTGATGGGTTTGATGGTGAATGAGGACAAAACGAAGTACGTGCTGTCATTGAGCAAAAAGTCAGCACATACGCGCCTTGGCAACCGTGCTACTGTTTCCAGCCATAGTGTCGAAAAGACTTCGATTATCTGGGAACCAGCATTAACACTAACAACAGCATCAGCTCTGTAATTCAGCAAATAATCACTCTTGACAATAAATGCTACTTTTGACTAGGTAATTAAAAAGAGAAGTCCTCTCTCGGCAAACGAAAATCATGCTCTATAAGTCTCTTATCGTACCCGTCCTGCTATATGGTGCAGAAGCATGGACCATGACAACATCAGAAAAAGCACCTATGGGAGTGTTCGAGAGAGAAGTTTTTCGAAAAATTTATGGACGCGTTGGCGATGGCGTGCACCGATCAAGATTTAATGAGCTGTACGAGCTTTACGCAGACATCAACATAGTCTAGTGAATTAAAATACAGCGGCTACTCTGGCTAGGTCATGTTATGCAACTGAAAGACGACGCTCCGGATAAGAGAGTGTTTCTATCGGAACCTTATATGGAAGCAGGGGAAGAGGGCGGCCCCACTCTGCTGGATGGTCCAGGTGGAAAACGATTTAACCTGGCTTGGTGTAACCAATTGGCGCCAGTTGTCAGAGCGAAGATGCGACTGGGCGCCATGTTAGACGGCCATAAACGGTTGAAGGCCAATTAAGTAAGTAAGTAAGTAGCTTATCTAAATTAAAGAGTTCTGCAAGTGGGCCTTAGAGTATAACAAATAGAGCTAATAGTGGAGTACAGTGCAACATCAAATCACGTTAAGAAAATTAGCCATTTGAAAATTTTGCCTTAAAATTTTTATTCGTTAATCACAATTTAAGTATTTTGTAACTTTTCATTTTTTGGGAAAGTTTTAACTTAAAACCATGCTTAACATGGTATCCTTCAGGCAGATAATGTGGTGAATTGATTACAGGCGGTTGAACACCTTAAAGATTATTTATTTACTTATTTATTTATTTTTTTATTTATTTATTTCTTTCAAAAACAAAGCGGTCGACTGCTAAAAATTTAAAGTATAATATATGTAGTATATATAAGATTAATATAAGTGTCCCCAGTGACGGGTCATCGTGAGGAGTTCAGAAGGGAGCTTGCGCGAAGTGCTCAGAAAGGAGCTTGGTGCCCATCAGGGGGCTGACGCAACGTGCTCATAAAGGAGCCGGATGCCCAGTAGGAGGAACGCGCGAACCGGTTGAAGTACCGATGTATCCAATCCATCCTTATTCGATATCTTGCTTGTTTTCTACGGAACAAATAATAATTCCAGCTTTTAAAAAATAAATTAACTTGTATCACTTAGTTTAGATAGGCGAGTATTGCATTTCGTATAATGGCAAAAGTACATTCAAGACTGATACAGCTATACAAGTCATTGTAGTGCGAGCACCAGATAAGCAGAGTATTATTTTTAGCAAAGTTTCGACGACACAGGGGTAATTAAAAAGGAACGTAGTGTCTGAAAACCTTAGGAGGAACTGCAAAAAACAATCGGTCAGCAGAATCAATTTCTCCAATAATGAGCTTATGGTTGAACAATACCCCAGTAATATTCTCCGGTTTTCCAGAGTGGGTGAGCTAATAAGAAAAAGTGTATTTCTGTATGGTGGAAGGTGGAGACTTGAGTCCCAGTTAAGGCCACATAATGCGAATATCAAAAATTGCTTTTGAACTGACTCAAGACGCTTTATATGATTTTGAGAAACAGGGCACCAAACGCATGAGCAATACTCGAGTATTGGACGGACCAGCCATGTGTAAAGAATCTTAGTGAGATACGGGTCATCGAATCCTTTAGCCCATCTTTTAACGAACCCAAGTACTCCCAACGCTTTGTTGGCAATAGGTGAAATATGCATGTTGAAACCCGGTTTCATGCCATCCACTTTTAAGACAGGAAGGTTAGTAAAGCACAGGGAGAGATAAAAGTAAAGAAAACTAAAATAAAAAATTAATGTAATTTGCTTAGCAAAGTTCCTTTTTTCAGCATGATGCAATAAACCAGAAAGGTGAAGTCATTAATACAAAATGGAGTGGCGATACACGCCCAGATAAATTTATTTGTTACTTCATGGCTTATCTGCAGCATTGAGGTTTTTCAGTATTATAAAAAGATACTACATTACTGCCTTACTGAAATATGAAGTAACGTGTAGGAAACCAACGCCTTTGGACTGTTCTTTTTTTTGTAGGATGGTGTTATTTACTTTTCCTCAGTGGAAATGGAAAAACTTCAGTCAACGAAATTAAATGGCTGGATCTAGAGAGTATCCAATTGTCCACAACTAAGGAAAATGAAAACTGAATTTTGGCGTCAATGAGATAATTGACGATCTAAAACAATGCCATGAAATTGTGGATGAATATCTGGGAGGTTTATGATACGAAAACTCGGGATTGGTAGTACACGGTCCCAAAACCAAACATTTATTAATGTAAGGAAACGTTAAAAGGTAAGCTCGTTGAGCAGAAAAAGGTAGCTGGCTTAAAAATATAAAGCGGCAGAAGTTTTGCAGCAACGACGCTTAAAAAAATCAGAGCTTATAGAAATTCATTTATGGCAAAAAAGAAATGTGTGGCTTGTCAGAGCTTTATTGCAAACAGCTCTGGCTGACCTTGAAACGTTTAGCCAAACATGAAATAGCCGTATGATCAAACCTGACAGACATGGATCCGACTTTCTCTGTCTATCCATCTGCCTCTCTTCTAGATTACACTGTTATTCGTCTCTTATTTCCTCTTCCCACCGCATTTCCTAGTTTACCTTAATTGTCTCATTCAACTTCATCATATCTCTCATTTTTCCGTAAATCATCCCTTTTTCTTCTTATTTCCCCTGCTCTTGCTCTTATTCAAGTCTAACTATCACTATTACTCTTAATCTTATCCATATGTTGCGACCACCGTGGTGTGATGGTAGCATGCTTCGCCTACTATACCGAAGATTCTGGGTTCACGCCCCGAGCAAAGCAACATCAAAATTTTGGAAACAAGTTTTTTCAATTAGAAAAAAATTATTCTAAGCGGGGTTGTCAGTCAGTAATTGTTTCTCCCAATAGCTGATGTGTTTTCAACAAAGCTCACAGCAAGATAATTTATACGTGAAAATGCAAGACAAAACAACAAGGGAAACATATAGCAGACCGTTATTTTTTAGGTATAAATTTATTAGTATTTTTTTTTACATCGTTTAGTTATTTCATACACATATTTGGTTTCATTTAGTTATTCAAATTAACAATAGTACATCCAATTTTTTGACATCATTTTTATCTTCTGCATAGTTCATATTCACACAGTAAATTTAATTCTATGCTTCCCTTTTTTTACATATCCTTCAATTATATGATCAATATCAATCTCAATATCGAAATGGGTATTTAAAAGTGCAAGACCAGTGAGTCTGTTCTCGGACATTGTGAACCATAACCACGTTTTCAACCGGCGAAATGTCGAAAAACTCCTTTCAGCACAAGTATTGCTAGCTGGAAGCGTTGCCAGAATTTTGATAAAAGCATTTATTGATGGAAACGCATATTCATTGCAATCATTTAAAACTTTTTCAACTGATAGTGGAATTGATTTTTTGTGTTGCTTATCAGACCAGCGTTCTGACCATACTTCGTACTCTCCATCTAGATTAATTTTATTTCCTCCAATAAGAGATACGTATACTTTACCAAGATCTTGGAAAAGCTCTTTAGACAAATTCTATTTTTGCAGTGTATTATCTTTGATGATTCGCGATGGGAGTAGCAAATTAAGATTAAAAACTTGCAATGTATCTTCAGGTAATCTACATTGTCAATCAAGAAGGATATGATCAAGTAGAGGTATATAAATTGCTTTTCGATAATACTCTTCAGCGTCTGATGAAGTGCAGTTCGCTCGATGTATTTGCTTTTTAGCAGTTCGTGGGAGGACAATATCAAAATTCAACTCATCTGCTAAAGCGCCAATAATTTTTTCGTAAAGTCCCGAAAAATGACTTTCTGCTTCAAGTCTATGGTTTTTTTTTTAATGTTCGCAAAGTTTCACTCAATGCTTCAGAAGCTTGATTCAAATCTATTGACGGTGTTTGCAAAAGTAAGCTTAGTGGTCGTGTAACAGAAAGTACATTGCTCAAACAAATCATTGAAATCACGAACTCTGTCTCGCAAATAGATTTAAACATAGAACGGGTAAGAGAACTTGTTGTTGAATCTTGCCAAGTAGAATTTTGTTGAAACGAAGCAACAGCTTTTGTGATGTTTTCTTCAAACTGCATTAATTATACCGTCTTTTTTTCAGACCAGCGCGTTTCACATAGTCCACTTAATGATTCCTGCAATTTTTTTTTGAAAATTATGGTAAGTTTCGGAGACTGATTTGAAATCTGATAATTTTTTTCCTCAACGCAATACAATCCTTTGTTTGAAGAACTTTAGACGTTTTCGCAAGCGAGTTATTAAGACAATGCTTGAAACACGGACAATGATTAGCATTGGTACATATTTTAAGAAGTTCCTGCACAGCTCTCTTAACTTCTGATGACATTGCAGAACATCCATCCGTTCCAATTCCAACGCAATCTGCGAAGGGTAGCCCTAAATTATTAAATCAATGTGTGTCTACTTCTACTTCTGCTATATTGCCATCATATAAGATTCTGAATAAACTTTATTCAATAAAGTAAGGTTTGATTCAGTATGTTATCAACAGCGCAAATATTTCTGAGCATTGGACTGATTTGCATTGGCATTTTTACTGTTGAGCGCTAATATTATTTGAAGATTGATACTCGATTAAAGCATGCATACAAAAACTGCATTATGAAAAGTAACGATCAAATATCCATCATTATATTTATACAAATACTGCATATAAATAGTGGGTTTCTGGGACTTCGTGAAAAAAATTTTTTTCGGAATAAATTTTGGGAAAAAAAATCTAGGGGGGGAGGCGATCGCCCCTTCGCTACTGTGTCCCAGGATTACGAGGACCATCCAATTTTTGTTGTTTTACTAATAACTTCACCTGTCTGGTTTTATTGCGTCATGTATTTCAGCTTGAAGCTTACAGAGGGCATTTTTCACAGAGAAAGACGCGCAGGTTTACGAACACCGACCTGAAGCACCTTAACTTAGAAATACAAAATAGCTCCAAATAGGAGGACGTGATGATTTTCGGTTTCATAAACATCGAGGACGTCTTCAACAGTTGAGCAGAGCTAATTGTGCGGCAAAGATAAATCCAGCATCTTACCAGAATGTGGATAGAAGCCCTTCTTCGCATAAGGATAGTCAAAGACGCCATGTTATACCTTAGAACTGCAAAAGAGTGTCCACTAGGTGCGGTCCTATCACTACTCTTGTTAAGCCTAGTGTTGAAAAACCCATTTTCAAATAACATAACGCCAGTAAAACGGGTATCATTCCTTTCTCTTGTAATATATATCCTGACTTGGATTGGGCATTGTTGGAAAATGTGGCCAAAGTGAATCACATTTGGCACCAGTCGTGGATTGAATACGCTGGTTTGCGTGAACCACCGTTGATAAATCCTTAGATGGATATACTCAAGATTTTCAGACTCACTATAGTATATTAGGCGGTTGTTAAAGCACTCCCAGCAATTCTGGTGACAGTTCAGTAGCCCATAACCAAACCAGCAGCTTGGCGTGTGCCTGCACTGTGAGGCACACATATTTCTCGAAAGCCTTAGAAGGCTTTACTGCAGGAATTTATGGCCCTAGAACCAACATGATTATACCAGTGCTACTATGTACTTCGAAGCACCTTTGAGGTAGTTTCGCAATCGAGAGGTTCGTTATCACTATTTAAAAGCAGGCCGTACTCAAGGTAACAGGAATAAAACTTTTCATTTTTAGAACCACTTGGGAGTTTGGAAAGCGAAAATTACAGGGTAGCGCAATGCTACATGGGTAACCTTAAATAATTAAACCATGTGAATACGAATGTTTATGAATACGAGAACCATGTGTATTTTATTTTTGATCCTATGTGAACAGTTTATCCGTAATATAAAGAACATATTGAAAGCTGCCGCTGTGGTGCGCCTATCACACCGAAGATCCTCGGTTCTCGTCCTGGGCAAAGCAACATCAAAATTTTAGAAACAAGTTTTTTCCAATTGAAAGAACTTTTCCCAAGCATATTTGCCCCTCTGCAGTGATTTGGCAAGCACTACGAGTGTATTTCCTCCATTAAAAGCTTCTCAGGGAAAACACATCTACCTTGCAAATGCCTTTCGGAGTCGGTGTAAAACATGTAAGTCCCGTTCCGCGAATTTGTAGGAAAACTTTAAAGGAGCATGACGCAAATTGGAAGAGAAGCTTGGCCTCCCTTTGTTGCATTTATTTTTATTGAAGAACAGCCGTTGTTTTATTGCACCAAGACTGCAAAAGATTTTAGCGAATGTATGGAAAATTCGCAAATACAGCCGAACAATATAAAACGTGTTATTTAAGTCCTTTGACTCAGATCGTAAGAATAAATTGATTGCAAATGTGTTCAGTGAGTGAAATACGTAAAACACGTGCGGAAAATTATGAACGCATCAAACCAGTTGTATTAATTTATTTCTATGTACTGGGAGTCAATATAGTGGCACCATCACGCTTTAAAGATTCTTTTAAAATGTAAGCTAAATTTATATTAACCGCACCTCCGGTAGAAAATAAAAATAAAATCTATTCCTTTCTATGCAGCGTGACTTTTATTTGGGTTGTTTTAGGCCTAACTGATTTGTATGGACACTGGAGGGTAGTCAAACAGCATTTAGGCGGAAGTATACCTAAGGCAACTGAGGTATTGGAATTAAAAATAGAAAAATGTACAGTGTGGCAACTAAAACAGGAATCGAGAGATAATGAATAAAAAAAAACTGAATCTCTGAACTATTAGATGTCATTGAAATGTAGGATAATTTTGAGACTATTTCGAAAGCATTGCAGAATAGTTACAGGATTATTTGGGATGACGTCAGACCATTTTCAAAATTACTTCGTAACTAATTCGCAGCCAGCTTGGAATAAGAAATGATACCGGAAGTGATCCTTAAACTGTTCCAAAGTGGTCTCCAAAAAAGGAACGGGAGGATTCTGAAGTTTTCGTGAAATGGTACATAAAATGATCCCATACTGGTTCAAAATTTGTTCCGAATTGCTATCAAAATAGTCTCAAAATGTTTTAAAAATAATTGTCGCAAAATGAACTCGAAACGATGCTAAAACTGTCTTGAAACCGTCCCGAGACCGTCTCAAAATGATTTTGAAATTCTCCTGTAATGTAACGTAAAATAGTCTCGCAGTGATCTTGAAATTGTTCCAAATTAGTCCCGAAATATCATAGAAATTATTCTGAAAAATAATGCCGAAGTGATACTAAAATTGTCCTAAAATTGCAACCAAGTACTTTCGAAATGATCCTTAAAATAATTTAAAAGTATTTCTGAAGTCACAGCGAAATGTTGACTGACAGTCTTGACGAAGTCCCTCCTTTGATTAAATGATGGGTTATGTCTTATTCTTATTAAAAACAAGTAAGGACGGACTGTCTTCGGCTGTGCCAAGACTTCATACCGTTCCCATTTGTAATCTCCAAATAATGCGCTGTATAAAATAAGAAATATATAGTGAACAGATGTACATACCTAAACGATTTTAAGATAAATATAAAAAAATGGCAAAAAACCCCCTTATTTGAACGATCGGTTGTATGGGATATACATTATATATAGCTCCGATCGAAATGATTTTTACATGAAATCTTTGTGAGATATATTAGAATAAATATCACCAAGTTTAACGTTTTTATAGTGGAAATTAAAAGAGAAATTGCCAAAAATCTTTCTATCTGAACGATCGGTTGTATGGGATATATTGTTACGAATATTAGCAAAACTGAGGAGTGCTGCCATCTCCAGGCCGATGCTAAGCAGTGACGTGAATTCACATCAATAATTCAATCATTATGTATCTACATAAACGAATGAATAATTGCGTCTACACATATGTACACATTCCGACGAGAAACATTTACATACAAGGCAGCGAGAGATGAGATGTCACACACAGATGAATTTACTTATACGCTTATGTGTGTGAGGGAGACTGTAAACTACAAACTCACATATGTACATCTGAGAAGCGCTAAAAAGTAGACAATTGTAAACAAGTAGAAACTATATACACACACGAATATAGTTGGTAAGTTCTGGAAATGGAAGAGCCTAGAAGTATGCAGCGTAAACTATAAAAGCGGGGCAGGCGAGTAAGAAGTAAGTCAGTTTAATTTGAGTTGTCAAGCAGTTTTATTAAGACGATATCTAGCGAGCAATAGCAGTGTTTTATTGAGCTATCAATCAGTGTGGTTATTAAGCAAGCTATTCGTTGCACAGTTTGTTATTGGGAAGTACTTTAATAAAGGCCATTTTGCATTATTACAAATTGGAGTTATTTATTCAACAGTTTAGCGATACGAACCTAGCAAAAGGGCAAATAAGAGGATTTGCAAGTAAATTCGTTACAATTGGTGTCAGAAGAGGAATTGTTGAATACATTCCAGAGGACAGCAGGGACATGGCGAAGTTTAGTGAATTGAAGATCCAGCAACTAAAGAAGGAGTTGGAGAGCCGTGGATTGAATACAAGCGGCGTTAAACTTGAACTTCAGGCACGGCTACGAGAGGCAATGAAAGCAGAAGGAATTGATGTGGACGAGTATGTCTTTTATCCTGATGGGGACGAGACAACAACAAAAATTGAAGAGAAAACCGAAACATCGCAGGCAGTTACCAGCACAGACTTGAACACGATTTTGGCTGCAATATCTGCTCAAACATCGACAGTGTCATCTCAACTGGAAGAGCAGAAGACATATATGGCATCACAACTAGAATCGCAAAAGACAGATATAACATCCAAGTTTGAAGCACAAGAAACGCGTATGGCAGAAATGTCGACACAGATTACATCAAAGATGGAGACACAACTGAAAGAACAAGAGGCACGCATAACAGTACAACTCGAAGCGCAAGAGGCGCGTATATCATCAAAACTCGAAGCACGTATGGACGAGATAATAACGCAGTTTGAGGAAAAAATCGAAGCCGAGGTGGATGCTTTGAGAGGTCGTATACAAGAGTTGCAATTAAACCGCCCAGCTGTTTCAGCAAGCAATACAAAGGTAAAAACACCATCCTTTGACGGTTCTGTTCCTTTCCAGGTCTTTAAGCTACAGTTTGAGAAGACCGCAGCAGTGAACAACTGGAATGTGGAAGATAAAGTTGCCGCACTCTTCGTAGCATTGAAAGGATCAGCTGCCGAAATCTTACAGACTATTCCAGAGTACGAACGGAACAGTTATGACGCATTGATGGCTGCTGTAGAACGGTGATACGGAAGTGAACACAGGAAACAGATATTTCAAATAGAATTGCAAAACCGCTACCAAAAAGTTAACGAGACTTTGCAGGAGTTTGCTTCGGACATTGAAAGATTGGCTCATCTTGCAAATGCGGATGCACCCGTGGAATACACGGAAAGAGTGAAGATTCAGAGCTTTTTTAAATGGCATACGGAACGTCGAAACGAAGCGAGCCACATACGTGAACCCAAAGCAAACATTTTCTGAAATGGTATCCCATGCATTGACTCAGGAAACGGCGTCATTATTGAGTAAACCAGCATACAAAGCTCATCGTGTGGAAGTAGAAAGGCCAGAGTGGGTAGATACAATTTTGGAAGCTCTGAAGGGGTCACAACAGAAAAATGCCGGAGTAATTAAATGTTTCAAGTGCGGCAACCCAGGTCACATTGCACGTCATTGCGATCTTGGTCCTAATAGTTCCAACAATGTGGGTGGCCGTAAACGCAAAGCTGGCGGAAATGAGCAAGAGCGTGTCGAATGTAAAGAACGAAAACTTGCCCCGGCTATTGAATGTCCTGTGATATCTGTGTCACAAATTGGAAGGAAATCAAGCAGTCTTACCGTCAGAGGGAATGTGGATGGTAAAGAACGTGTACTGACTGTAGATACGGGCGCATCTCATTCCTCGATCCGATCTGATTTGGTACACAAGAGAGTAAAGTCATTACCTGGAGCGAGGTTGCGTACGGTCACAGGCGATTATAACCAAGTTCAGGGAGAAGTAATATGCGAAGTCCTAATTGGGAAGGTCATGGTTCTACACAAATTCGTTGTGGCGGAGATCGTTGATGAAGTTATATTGGGAGTGGATTTCTTGGTTGACCATGACATCAAGATCGATATGCAGAGAAGGGTGATGCATTATGAGAACCAAGATGTGCCACTTAACTTCAGTTTGGAAAAAGGGTTCAGCAGTAAGCGAGTGCTGGTGGAGGAGATTCGACAGAGACCACGAAAGTCAAGGAAAGTAGATCGAGCAAAGGTTGATGGATCGAATGTGCCAAATATAGCGAAATTAAAAGTACCTGCGAGGAAAAGACCGGCATCAACAAACCCTAATGGACGCACTAAATTCACTGAAAGAATTTTTCAGAAAGAATGCAAGGATGGTTTCAAGCCAGCGCGCACTTTTGTTGGGAAACGTCGGAACGATACTGAGTATGTGAAGCCAATCCGTCAAGAACAAGCTCTACAAAGTAGTTCTTCATTGGCCAAGCAACAGAGTGCGAGAGAACGATCCAGAATAATGAGTAGTAAGATGGAACACAGGTACGACAGGGAAAATAATTCGGAAGGTTTCCGGAATGGAGATTTGGTACTGTTAAACAAACCTCACCGGCGGAAAGGTGTTCCAGCCCAATTTCGGTGCAATTGGGAAGGCCCGTACAAAATTGTGAAGAAGATCAGTGATACCCTCTACCGCATACAAACCACTGGGAAACCACGGATTAGAAGGGTGGTACATTTGGAGATGCTAGCGGCGTTTAGATTGGGAGATTTGTCTGATCGGGACGATCAGACTTAGGTGGAGGGCAGTGTTACGAATATTAGCAAAACTAAGGAGTGCTGCCATCTCCAGGCCGATGCTAAGCAGTGACGTGAATTCACATCAATAATTCAATCATTATGTATCTACATAAACGAATCAATAATTGCGTCTACACATATGTACACATTCCGACGAGCAACATTTACATACAAGGCAGCGAGAGATGAGATGTCACACACAGATGAATTTACTTATACGCTTATGTGTGTGAGGGAGACTGTAAACTACAAACTCACATATGTACATCTGAGAAGCGCTAAAAAGTAGACAATTGTAAACAAGTAGAAACTATATACACACACGAATATAGTTGGTAAGTTCTGGAAATGGAAGAGCCTAGAAGTATGCAGCGTAAACTATAAAAGCGGGGCAGGCGAGTAAGAAGTAAGTCAGTTTGATTTGAGTTGTCAAGCAGTTTGATTAAGACGATATCTAGCGAGCAATAGCAGTGTTTCATTGAGCTATCAATCAGTGTGGTTATTAAGCAAGCTATTCGTTGCACAGTTTGTTATTGTGAAGTACTTTAATAAAGGCCATTTTGCATTATTACAAATTGGAGTTATTTATTCAACAGTTTAGCGATACGAACCTAGCAAAAGGGCAAATAAGAGGATTTGCAAGTAAATTCGTTACAATATAGCTCCGATCGAAATGATTTTTTCATGAAATCTTCTATGATATATTAGAATAAATATCACCAAGTTTAACGTTTTTATATTGGAAATTAAAGGAGAAATTGCCAAAAATCTTTCTATCTGAACGATCGGTTGTATGTGATATATATTAGCTCCGATCGAAATGATTTTTAAAGGAAATCTTCTATGATATATTAAAATATATCACCAAGTTTCACGTCTTTATATTGGAAACTAAGGGAGAAATGGCCAAAAATATCTCTATCTGAACGACCGATTGTATGGGATATATATTTTATATAGCTCCGATCGAAATGATTTTTTCATGAAATCTTCTATGATATATTAGAATAATTATCACGAAATTTAACGTTTTTATATTGGAAATTAAGGGAGAAATTGCCAAAAATCTTTCTATCTGAACGATCGGTTGTATGGGATATATACTATATATAGCTCCGATCAAACTGATTTTTTCAGAAAATCTTCTATGATATATTAAAATATATATCACCGAGTTTCACGTTTATACTTTCTAAATTGCGACAGGAATGACCAAAATCGTCTTATCTGTACGATCGGTTGTATGGGAGATATATGTTATAGTGGTCCGATACTACCGAATCCGACAAATGTCTAATATAATACAAAAATACATCCTTGTGCCAAATTTCATTGAGATGTCTCAAAATTTGAGGGACTAGGTTGCGTTCCAACAGACAGACGGACGGACGGACGGACAGACGGACATGGCTATATCAACTCAGTTCGTCGCCCTGATCAATTCGGTATACTTAATGGTGAGTTTATCTTCTATTTTTCTCAAGGTTACAAACATCGGATCAAAGTTAATATACCATTTCATGTTCATGAAAGGTATAATAACGTTGAGTCATCGCTTTATTGTATAAGTCCGATTTTTACTTGCTCATGATGAGGTAATACATTTTCCCTAGCAACGACCGGCAACCGAATCAGGCCGATGATGTCAGTGTAGTCAGCATAAACCAGTAATTGCATACTAATATAAAATATTGTTTCAGAGTGATAAAGTTTTGCAGCTTGTAAATTTTTCAGCATCAACTACAAGACATTGCACTATTGGATCCACCTTTGTGTAACCTCCAACGGCTCGCAAAACTCTTTTTCAATACTGTCTGAATGGATAGTGTTACACAAGGTCATTTTATACAGCCGTTTCAGTTTTGAGGTGAAACTAAATTCCGATATAGCGGCATATCGTTCCGTTTATCCGTTAGCCTCGTGTCTACAATTGAAACATTTTCGGTGAAGCGAAAAGCTTGCGTATTGCATACAAAAAATGTAGGTACTGATAAATGGAGGGGCTTAAAACCATAAAGTTAATTAATAATTAACTTTGACAAACTGACCATCTCATCGCGTTTATCAATGCCAGAAAAAATAACAATTTTCTTGAAAAATGTAGTTACGCGGTTAACAAATAAACGAGACGAAATGCGCATATTAAAATATCTGTTCGAAGGTGGATTTGACAAAGTTTGATAATGTGTAGTCTCAGTGCTTAGAGTGGGCTCCAGTCATTCACACAATATACTTAACAGTAACTTTCCTGCCATGTTGAGAAGGTGATTTGTAAATAGTTGGCTGAGTTGAAAAATTCCATTTCTTGTGGGCAAAGAACACATTTAAAAGTGAATAAAAAACTTGTAAACATATCCATAAAAAAGAAATAAAAAAAATCAGTAAAAATGGGATTCCTTATACAGCTTCTAAAGAAGCTTCTATAGAGTTGTCTTATTTTTACTGAACTTTTTTTTTTATTTTGTTTTTATGCCTATAGTTATTCATTGGAAGGATAAACCTCTTCTATGTTACCGGCCTTTTCTCTTAGACTCCAATCTTCTACAGATTTATAAATTACTAAGAATTACTTGCGAACAAACTAGAAAATTTTTAAAGGTATGCAAAATCTTCAAAACTCCGGATTGTTCAATGTTTCAACGCTTTTTCGCCTTCTTTGTGTCCTCAGCATCATAATGTTTTTTTTTTTTTTTTTGCATTTTCTTGTATGTTTATTAGGTTACTTATGTATTTATGTATGTTTATTTTCCAGTCAATTCTCGTAATGTGTCAAATAATAATTGGTTTGGTTAAATTGGTTTATATGATTTTTACCCAACGTAAATTCTATGCGCAATTGGAGCGAGTTTTAAATCACGATGTGCTGCAAAAAATTGGAATTTTCAAACAAGGTAGTGGAAATATTAAAACTTTTAAAATTTGTATGTTTGGTCTGTTGCTTAGGTTCGTTTATATTTAATATGTATAAAAATTTTTGTCTGGGTTGTCCACCAGCTCAGGTCATTGTTTAACCATTTTTGTGATTTTTTTTTGGATTTAAAATGTTAGACTTAACTTTTACAGGATTTCCATCTTTTGCTTGCAGCATATCCAATAAATAAAAAATTAAAAGAGGAGATTAATGCTGTTATGGATAATAATTGGAATTCAATGCATAAACAGTTAAAGGTGTATTTAATTGTATTCGTAAGCTGACTATTAATTTACATCATAACACCCAATGTTATAAATTGTTATCACAAATTCAAAGGAACACCCAACTATGCTTACATACCTGGTAAGTATGTACACAGATTTAGGCTAAGTAATTTTAAGAGTGTCATAATTTTCACAGTCAAAATGGCGCTTAATTGTTAGGTTATATTAGGTAAGCTATAATTTAATTTGTTGTTGGTTGTTTGCTGTGCCACTCGGATACCAAAGATGCGAGCCCAAGTAGCGCTTGGGGCGCCGTTTTGTTACACATTTGTCTGGAACCAATTGCTGCTGTTTAAGCATGGCTAGAAGTTGTTCCGTTGAAACCAATTGTTAAGGACAATGAACCTGTTTACATTGCATTTAGCTACTTCCTGAAGTTGCGGCAGTATTTCACTGCACATATTAATAAACCTAGTGTAAGCTAGAACCTGACATTCATAAAGGTGTTGCGAAACTGTTGCCTTCTTCGTTCAGCTCTTTCAAATTACATTGATAGCGATCCAAATTCTCTCTCTCCTCTTGTGGCAGTGAACTTACAAACTTAATTTCATAGCCTATTTAGCAGGTTCATTGTTTTCCTACTATTGTAATTCGGCCACACTCCACCGGGAGTGGGATTCGAACTCGCACTCCTCCTTTGATTTAACTATTACAAACACATTCAGTCAGGCCTGTCTTAGTTGTTGTACAACTTATCCCAATTGCCTTCTTTGCATAGTTGCATAATTTGTACGTTATCATGTGTGAAAGCTACGCGTTTTGTTGTTGGCGGTTTCAAAGAACTGGCGTTTGCTTTGCTCCATTTATAAAAATAATAAGTAAAGGTGTCTAAGTTCGGGTATAACCGAACATTATATACTCAGCGTGAGCTTCAATTATGCATTTCATTTCAGATAAATTACTTTTATACATAATACGTGGCACCGCCCGTTTAAAAAAAATGTCTCCCCATTTCCTCTTACAATAAAACTTGATAAATGAAATATCATTGATTCAAAACTATTTTTTACTAAGTTGTAGGTTATTGTTCTAGTGTACGATCCCTTTTAAACCTTTTAAACTTGTTTTATATCTAAGTTGCCCTGGTCTTTGACCAATCCCGCCCATATAAATACTCTCTGCTATAAGGAAAATATGTGTTCACAATTTCATTACGATATGTTAATTTTTCTTCGAGTTATGGCTACCGAAACATAGAAAATTGCTTATTCATAAAAGGGGCGGTGCCACGCCAATTTTTTAAATTTGAAGTTTTTCATATTTATTGTTATAAATCCACTTGGGAAATCAAACACCATTGATGGGCGGTGCCACGCCCATTTAAAAAAAAACATTTTCAAAATTTTATCAAGAGTCTCAATGTCAGCCTACACGTAAAACTTTAACATTCTAGGCATGTTATTTACTAAATAATTAGGTTTTTGCATTTTCCAAAATTTTATATATATAACGAGTAAGGAAGGCTAAGTTTGGGTGTAACCGAACATTACATACTCAGCTGAGAGCTATGGAGACAAAATAAGGGAAAATCACCATGTAGGAAAATGAACCTAGGGCAACCCTGGAATGTGTTTGTATGAGATGTGTATCAAATGAAAGGTATTAAAGAGTATTTTAAGAGGGAGTGGGCCTTAGTTCTATGGGTGGACGCCTTTTCGAGATATCGCCATAAAGGTGGACCAGGGGTGAGTCTAGAATTTGTTTGTACGATATGTGTATAAAATGAAAGGTGTAAATGAGTATTTTAAAAGGGAGTGGACCTTAGTTCTATAGGTGGACGCTTTTTCGAGGTAGCGCCATAAAGGTGGACCAGGGGTGACTCTATAATGTGTTTGTACGATATGGGTATCAAATGAAAGGTGTTAATGAGTATTTTTAAAAGGGAGTGGGCCTTCGTTCTATAGGTGGTCGCCTTTTCGAGATATCGCCATTAGGGTGGGCCAGGGGTGACTCTATAATGTGTTTGTAAGGGTTTTAAAAGGGAGTGGTGGTAGTTGTATATGTGAAGGCGTTTTCGAGATATCGACCAAAATGTGGACCAGGGGACCCAGAACATCATCTGTCAGGTACCGTTAATTTATTTATATATGTAATACCACGAACAGTATTCCTGCCAAGGTTCCAAGGGCTTTTGATTTCGCCCTGCATAACTTTTTTATTTTCTTCTACTTAATATGGTAGGTGTCACATTTTACAAAGTTTTTTTCTAAAGTTATATTTTGCGTCAATAAACCAATCCAATTACCATGTTTCATCCCTTTTTTCGTATTTGGAATAGAAATATGGCATTGTTTTAATTTTTCGTAATTTTCAATATCGGAAAAGGGGGCGTGGTCATAGTCGGATTTCGGCCATTTTTTATACCAATACGAAGTGAGTTCAGATAAGTACGTGAACTGACTTTAGTAAAGAGATAAGGATTTTTGCTCAAGTTATCGTGTTAATGGCCGAGCAGAAGGGCAGACGGTCGACTGTGTATAAAAATTTTGCCTGGCGATTTCGCCCTTTTTCACAAGGATTAGTAAATTGTTGTTCGACTTATGGCATTAAAAGTATCCTAGGTAAATTAAACGAAAAATCGCGGAGCCACGCCCATTTTGAATTTTTCTTTTATACTTGCATTTTGTTGCACCATATCATTACTGGAGTTGAATGTTGACATAATTTACTTATACACTGTTATTCAATTCAATATTTTGCTACAATTTGACTTTTAAAAAAAATTTTTTTAAGTGCTTGTGTTCTTCATCCGATTATGCTAATTTTTATTCAGCACACATATAGTAATAGGAGTAACGTGCGTGCCAAATTTCATAATGTTATCTTCGACGACTGCCAAATTACAGCTTGCAAAACTTTTAAATTACCTTCTTTTAAAAGTGGACGGTGCCACGCCCATTGTCCAAAGTTTTACTAATTTTCTATTCTGCGTCATAAGTTCAACTCACCTACCAAGTTTCATCGCTTAATCCATATTTGGTAATGAATTATCGCACTATTTCTGTTTTTCGAAATTTTCGATATCGAAAAAAGTGGGCGCGGTTATAGTCCAATATCGTTCATTTTAATTAGTGATCTGAGGTGAGTGCCCAGGAACATACATACAAAATTTCATCCAGATACCTCAAAATTTACTCAATTTATCGTGTTAACGGACGGACGAGCCATGTCCGGCTCAATAAAATTTTTTTTGATACTGATGATTTTGATATATGCAAGTCTATATCTACCTCCTTTATACCCGAACAACCAACCGTTATCCAGACAAAGTTAATATACTCTGTGAGCTCTGCTCAACTGAGTATAAAAAGTGGGCGCAGTTATCATCCCATTTCACTCATTTTCAATACCAATCTATTCTGGGTCTAGATAAGCTCGTGTACCAAATTTGGTGAAGATATCTCAATATTTACTCAAGCTATCGTATTAACGGACAGATGGGCGGACGGACTGACATGGCTCAATCTAATTTTTTTCGATACTGTTGATTTTGTTATATGGAAGTATATATCTTACGTTACGTGGTACCGTTATGCGAACAAAATTAATATACTCTGTGTGCAAAGCACGCTGAGTATAAGGAGAATTAACCAGTGTTATCTATTTGTATTGATTAAACGGGGATTGCTCTCATTGCTTTAAATGTATGAGGACATTAATTTTAAGAAAAGAGCAAAGCAAAAACCAGTTCTTTGAAACCGGAAAAAACAGAAAGCATAGCTCCGCCCTTTTTCACTTAATTTCTCTAGGATACTTTTAATGCCATAAGTCGAACAAAAATTGACCAATCCTTGTGAAATTTAGTAGAGGCTTAGATTCTAGGACGGTTACTGTTTTCTGTGAAAAAGGGCGAAATCGGTTAAAGCCACGCCCAGTTTTTATACACAGTCGTCCGTCTGTCCTTCCGCATGGCCGTTAACACGATAACTTGAGCAAAAATCGATATATCTTTACTAAACTCAGTTCACGTACTTATTTGAACTCACTTTGTATTGGTGTAAAAAATGGCCGAAATCCGACTATGACCACGCCCACATCTTCGATATCGAAAATTACGAAAAATGAAAAAAATGCAATAATTCTATATCAAATACGAAAAAAGGGATGAAACATGGTAATTGGATTGGTTTATTGACGCAAAATATAACTTTAGAAAAAAATTTTGTAAAATGTGACACCTACCATATTAAGTAGAAGAATAAAAAAGTTCTGCAGGACGAAATAAAAAACACTTGGAATCTTGGCAGGAATACTGTTCGTGGTATTACATATATAAATAAATTAGCGATACCCGACAGATGATGTCCTGGGTTACCCTGTTCCACATTTTGGTCAATATCTCGAAAACGCCTTCACATATACAACTACCACCACTCCCTTTTAAAATACTCATTAACAACTTTCATTTGATACCCATATCGTACAAACACATTCTAGAGTCACCCCTGGTCCACCTTTATGGCGATATCTCGAAACGGCATCCACCTATGGAACTAAGGGTCACTCCCTTTTAAAATACTCATTAACACCTTTCGTTTGATACCCAAATTGTACAAACGCATTCTAGAGCCACCCCTGGTCCACCTTTATGGCGATATCTCGAAAAGGCGACCGCCTATACAATTACCACCACTCCCTTTTAAAACCCTCGTTAATATATTTAATTTGATACCCATATCGTACAAACAAATTCTAGAGTCACCCCGTCCACCTTTATGGCGATATCTCGAAACGGCGTCCACCTATGGAACTAAGGGTCACTCCCTTTTAAAATACTCTTTAATACTTTTCGTTTGATACACATGTCATACAACCACATTCCAGGGTTACCCTCGGTTCATTTTCCTACATGGTTATTTTCCCTTATCTTGTCACCATAGCCTCAGCTGAGTATGTAATGTTCGGTCACACCCGAACTTAACCTTCCTTACTTTTTTTAATTATAATTGCTTTTTTACAACAACACAAGCTTGGTTTCATAATTTTTTTATTTTTGCATTGCATTCCTTTTCTGATGATAAGTCTATGTCATTTCCAGTTTATTATATACATCTGTTTTTGGATTTAATCGGAGTTAATTTAAACTCCAGCGGTAAGTACACATTTTTCAATTAATACTAGTAATTATTGCAGTCCAATATTATAGAAGAACTAGCAGAACCGGCAGATGTTATTCTTCTGAAGCTTTAGGGTATCTGCATAATTTTTAAGAAGTTCTTACACCTTACTCACCCTCTCCCTATTTTGTTGTTGTTGTTGTTGTTGTAGCAATGCTTCGCCCCACCTAACAGCCGCGACCGATCACAAATTGTCATCAATATCCTCTAACGGAAGTCCAAGGAAACTTGCTGTTTCAACAGGGATGGACCATAAGGAAAGGGGTGTTAGAGGCGTTGGTTCCACATTACAATTAAAGAGATGGTTGGTGTCATGTGGGGACACATTGCAAGCGGGGCATACATTTTGTATGTCGGGGTTGATTCTGGATAGGTAAGAGTTTAACCTGTTACAGTATCCAGAACGAAGTTGAGCAAGAGTGACACGCGTTTCCCTGGGGAGTATGCGTTCCTCTTCCGCGAGTTTTGGATACTTTTCTGTGAGTACTGGATTCACCGGGCAATTCCCGGCATAAAGGTCCGACGCCTGTTTATGGAGTTCACCAAGGACCTGCTTGTGTTTTTTCGCTTAATACGGCTGGGTTCTCAGGTGCCGTATTTCCTCAAAATGCTTACGAAGATGATTCCTTAAGCCCCTAGGCGGTGCTGGTTCATCAATCAGATGTCTGTTGGGATGCTCAGGTTTCTGGGTATTCAACAGGAACTGTTTGGTCAGCATCTCATTTCTCTCCCTGACGGGAGTATTCTCGCCTCATTATGCGGATGGTGTTCTGGGAATATAAGAAGACAGCCGGTGGCAATTATGAGAGCAGTATTTTGGCAAGCCTGTAGCTTCTTCCAGGTGGTAATTTTTAGGCTTGGCGACCATATGGGTGACGCGTAGCACGTAATCGGCTGGCTAATTGCTTTGTATGTAGTCATGAGCGTTTCTTTATCTTTTCCCCAGGTACTGACAGCGAGGGATTTGAGGATTTTGCTACGGCTCTGAATTCTCGGAACAATTGCGGCTGCATGCTCACCAAAATGGAGATACTGATCAAACGTCACACCCAAGATTTTGGGGTGTAGGACAGTCGGTAGCGTAGTGCCATCGACGTGGATGTTCAAAATGGTCGACACTTGGGACGTCCATGTTGTAAATAGGGTCGCGGAACATTTAGTCGGTGATAATTCCAGGTTTCGCGAGGCGAAAAAACTGGAGAGATCAGGGAGGTAGCCGTTTATTTTATTGTATAGCTCATCGATCTTTGGGCCTGAGCCTGTGGCTACTATTGTGCAGTCATCGGCGTAGGAAATGATTGTGACTCCTTCCGGTGGTGAAGGTAGCTTAGATATGTAGAAATCAAACAAAAGTGGGGATAGGACACCACCTTGTGGCACCCCTTGTTTAATTCTCCTTGGTTTTGATGTTTCGTTTCTAAATTGCACCGATGCCTGCCGAACACCCAGATAATTTGCGGTCCACCTTTTAAGACATGGGGGAAGGGTAGACCCTTCCAGGTCTTGCAGTAACGAGCCATGATTGACCGTGTCAAAAGCTTTTGATAGGTCTAGCACTACGAGTACTGTTCTATGGTGGGGGTATTGATTTAAACCGCAATTTATCTGGGTGCTAATGACATTTAGCGCGGTGGTAGTGCTATGGAGTTTTCTGAAGCCATGCTGATGAGAGGTTAGCTGCAAATTTGCTTGGAAATAAGGGAGCAAAATGGCTTCAAGCGTCTTGGTGGACGTCGGGTTTTGGGATCAAGCCCAGAACAGCCTGTCCGATGCAACCATCCCTTACACGAGACACACTGAACAGAGTATGACCGTCCTAAAAAGATTCTTTTCCGGCAGATGCAGCAAAATCATTTCTCAGGACCGGGGTCAGGAGTCGGACCCGGATTGGATTCGATGCCTTCCCGGAGTAAGAGAATATGGAGCAGTCCTGCTGCAAGAAGCTGCTGGGAGGATGACAATTTGTGGGAGGGACGCAACAAATTAAATGGGGTTGCACTGAAATGACAGTCCTTGGTCGGGAAAAATCCCGAGTCGCTCCGATACATAGAACCGACTGCCTTGGGAAGCGCCTCTCCCTATTTCCTATAATTTTATTTACACCTCCCTCTGCCTTTCTATTTCACTGAGTCTCTTTTTCCCTCTCCGTCTTTTCCTTCACTTTTCTTCCGCTCCATCGATCCCTATCTCTCTATATTTCTAGGCAAAGGGCTACCTACAAATATTCAAAATATCAGGCAAGTTGCACCATGAATAGAATTTGCTCGAATAGGTCGCTCCCTGGTCCCTGAAAGAAAATTCTCATGAATACTTTAAGGGTTGCTGTAAAGCTATCTTGTAAAATTTAGCAAGATAGCTTACAAGATAGCTTTACAACAACCCTGTAAAATTGAAAAAATCAACAGTGTGGTTTCGGAGTCCATTATCTGCGTTCAAACTTATATCTTTCTTCATACATATAGAAGATAATAGAAGAAAAACAGTAAAGTCGCACTGTAATTATGCTACGAAATTTTGAGTTATATGTACAAATATAAAGTACTGTGAGGATTTGCGATGTGTTACTGCATTAAAATTATTTGAAAAACTTTATGTATTTATGTATGTCTTACTCTGTGCAGGCATAATATGGCCAGCACCGTTACCAACTGGCATGTTTCAGGAGAGGAGTCAATGTTGGACCACAAACACATTGTATACGACATTGACATTTTAGAAATCCCAGGAAAACGCACTGGGAGCTTTTCCGTTTTATCATTGAGGAAGCTGGTAACAGCTTACAGTGACCCATAACCACCGTTCAGGAGCTTGAGAAGGAAGCTGAACAGCTCCACTCAGACATTAAACAGCTTTCAACGAGAGTTGCCCCCAAGGAAAGATACGTACACAACGCGATGTGCCTTGTTGGAACAAAAAGCTTGGGCAGCTAAGATGCCAGGCTCGGAAGCTGTTAAATAAAGCAAGAGCTACGGGCGACAGGGATTCATACAAGGTCGCTCTAATATCTTACAATAAGGAACTCAGGAAATATAAAAGAGCTACCTGGAGAGAACACTGTGAAAAGATTAATGATCTTCCAGTAGCTGTTCGACTACAAAAAGCCCTTCCTTGAGATCATGTAAATGTAACTGACGCGTTGAGAAAACAGATGGGAGCTACACCACGCGGCCGGAAGAGACGAGCAAACTATTACTCGAAATACACTTTCCTGACTACATAGCAGGCTATCAATTACCACACATAATGGCAGATTTGCCAACCATCAGCGGTAATGAAACAAATCTAGCAGCAAAGCTCACAACTGTGAAACGAGTGCAATGGGCTCTGTCTGATTTCAGCCCATTCAAGTCACCAGGACCGGATGGGGTCTACCCTTGTATGTTAAAGCCCTATCCACTTTATATAAGGCATCACTACTGCTCGGCTATATCCCAAACAGGTGGGCAGAGGTTAAGGTAGTATTTCTACCAAAGCCAGGGAAACCCGAGCAATTTCCCTCTTCGTATTGACCAATAAGTCAGAGCTCGTTTCTCCTAAAAGGTATGGAGGAAATCTTAGATCAGCATATCAGGGAGGTCAATCTAAATAAACTCTTTCTTTGTAGGAATCAGTTCGCCTACCAGTCAGGAAAATCCACGGAGACGGCTATTCATAGTCTCACGGTAAAACTCCAAAAGGCTCTAGAGTCTAAAAATATATCCCCCTTTGCGCGTTTATTGATATATCAGGGGCTTTCGATAACACAACACATCAAGCTATCGGACAAGCGAAAGACATAAGCCCTATATTAATTCGATGGGTGCTGTTCATGTTAAGGAGTTAAAAAATCCATTTGGAACTGCGAGATACAACTGAATCAATTGCGGCCACAAGAGGATGCCAAGAAGGAGGTGTGCTCTCCCCTCTCCTGTGGACACTGGTCATAGATGACCTCCTTCAGTTAATGAAAACCAAGGGATTTGACACACAAGGATATGCAGATGACCTAGTCATTTGCATCATAGGGATGCACGAAGATACAATATCAGATCGCATGCAACAAGCCCTTTACATTATAGAGACGTGGTGTGATACCAAAAGATTGTCTATCAATCCTAACAAAACTGTTATAGAGCCTTTCACCCGGAGAAGGAAAGTAACCATCCCATAACCATCCCTGGGTGGTACAAAAATACAATTCTCAATGGAGGCTAAATATAGGGTCCACACTGGAAAAACCCTCACGTGGAATGCTCATTTGGATGCTATCCTAAACAAGCCAACAAGAGCTTTCTTCGCCTGTACTCGTCTCTACGGCAAAACATGGGGGATATGTCCAAAAGTGGTATATTTGACATTTAATACTCTTGTAAGGCCAATAGTCACCTATGCTTCCTTAGTTTGGTGGCAACGGGCAACCCAAAGAACGGCAACAGCTAAACTAAGTAAACTGCATCGACTAGTTTGCGTTGGCATAATGGGTGCGATGAGAACCGCCCCTACTGATGCAATTAGTGCTTTAGTGGGAATACCTTCCTTAACTATTCTGATAGGGGCAACACCAGGCGCACTAAGACTTCCAAATATTTCTGATTTGAAGCAAGGAAATATGATAGGGCATATGAAATTAATAAGAAAATTCATAGGAAACCCCGCATTACAACTGCGTGACGTAATGGCCGCTATGCTCAGAATCTCACGGAACTTTGAAATGTCCATTGTGGACAGGACCCACTGGGAAATAGAGAATCCTTATAACGACCCTGACTCAGAGGTCTGGTTCACGGATGGATCGAAATTCGATGGCGGGAGACCGGGAGCTGGCATCTATGGGCGAACTCGATGCTAATGAGCGGCCCTGCGTGCCTTGCAATCCAACACAGTTACATCTAAGCTAGTGGATGAATGCACTGAAATCCTTAATGCCCTGGGAGCCAAAAACAAGGTTTTGTTAGAATGGGATATGGAGTAAAAAGCCTGAAGAGGTACTAAGATACATTAAAAGCATCCAGATACAAAACTAGGCTGTAAGGTCTTGCACAATAGATCTGCACAAAGGTTGCAGTGCTTCCAGACCTATTAATAATAACAATAATGTCAACTAATGTTGTATTTCACTGGCTTAACTCGCAGTCGCATGACAGTACCATGGCGCAGCCACACGAGGTGGCAGCAGGGCGACATACATACAAACAAACACACAAATAACATTAAGTTTGTTTTTGTTATTCGATGGCCTGAGTTCAAAATCGTCGAAAGTTTAAATACCAAAATAAACAAGTAAGGGAATCTAAGTTCGGGTGAAACCGAACATTACATACCCAACTGTACACTTGAAATACTGTTGTTGTTTGTTTTGTGTGCTTAATAGTGTTACAAGGCTGCGCAATAATACACATACATATGGTTCTATTCCGAACTAACTTTTCTTCGAGTTATGGCTCCCGAAATATAGAAAATTGCTTAGTCATGAGAGGGGCGGTGCCACGCCTATTTTTTAAATTTGAAGTTTTTCCTATTTATTGTTATAAATCCACTTGGTAAATGAAATACCATTGATATAAAGCTCTTTTTCGCAAAGATATAGCTTATTTTATTCGTACACGGCCCTTTTAAAATCTATTATATAAAAGTGGGCGTGGTCCTAAACAGATTTCGTTAATTTTTCTTTAAAACATTCCTTATAGTAAAGGCAACCTCTCTGCCGAATTTTGTTACGATAGGTTTAACGATTTTTGATTTATGATTAATAATATTTGAAAAATTTACTTTATCACAAGTGGGAGGTGGCACGCCCATTTTAAAAATTGTTTTCAATTTTTTATCAGTCCACAAGTAAAATTTCAACATTCTAGGTGTATTATTGACTAAATAATCAGGGGTTTGGTGTTTTCCTAAATGTTACATATATAAAAATTGGACGTGGTTATCATCCGATTTCACTCATTTTCAATACTAACCTATTCTGGATCTAGATAAGATCGTGTACCAAATTTGGCGAAGATATCTCAATATTTACACAAGTTATCGTGTTAACGGTCATACGGACGGACGGACATGGCTCAATCAAATTTTTTTCGATACTACTGAAATTGATATATGGAAGTCTATATCCATTTCGATTCCTTTATACCTATACAACCAACCGTTATCCAATCAAATTTATAATACGCTGTGTACAAGTACAGCTGGGTATAAAAATTATCAAAGTTTTCCGGCCGTCACCTGTATGGTTCCGCCATGGGCAGTTTGTTAATCTTGTCAGTATGCATTTGTGTGTACCAGGGCCCGTAACGTGTTATCCTATCACGGATATAAAACCAAGTTTACTATAATGATATATATGCGTCTTTCAAACTATTTTTATATTTATATTTCAATACAACATGGATCTAAAGAGTACATATGGTCACTAGCAAACATATTCATTCAAAGGATTCACCATTTCCATTGTGATTTTATGGGCGATGTGGATCCTGGGTGCCAATTCATATTCTTTGGGGTGATAAAATGCAAAACCAAGAAAACTTATAAAAACATTTTTTTAAATGTATTAAAATTCGTTTTCATTTTATCACTTCACACCACGTGAATTAGCTCTCTTCATGGCAATCTTTTTGTCGTTGTGATTTAACGTACCACGAGTAAGCTATTATATAATCGATCGAATCTCCCTCTTAGGTTCTTTTTGCTTCGATTTATTATTTGTAATCCAATGCGTTCATTGTACCGGCCTCATCAAAGTACTTTGCCTAATGATTTCGCTCTCTACCTCGGATTTGTTGCCAAAAGAATCACGTGCGGAATACATGTGTTATTGCATTAGTCATTATCAAAATACTTACAAGTATGTATATACATTTATATAAAATGTATGCATGAGTTTCAATTGGTGTTAATATGCTAAAAGCCGTATATTAACCCTAGTTCGGCCGACGAGTCACCGGGGTGACTTTTTCATATTCTCCCCTCAAAAAACACATTTTTTTTATTTATTAATAGTAAAAGAATAGTGAAACTTATTATTCTACCTAAAAGCTATAGCTACCTAGGCTTTCAGCTATTTAAGGTGAAAAACAAGTAAGGAAGGCTAAGTTCGGGTGTAACCGAATATTAAATACTCAGCTGAGAGCTTTGGAGACAAAATAAGGGAAAATGGCCATTTAGCAAAATGAACCTAGGGTAACCTGGAATGTGTTTGTATGGCATGTGTATCAAATGGAAGGTATTAAAGAGTATTTTAAAAGGGAGTGGGCTTAGTTCTGTAAGTGGACGCCTTTTCGAGATATCGCCATAAAGGTGGACCAGGGGTGACTAAAATGTTTTTGTACGATGTGGATATCAACTGAAAGGTGTTAATGTAGGCCTTCGTTCTACAGGTGGACGCCTTTTCGAGATATCGCCATAAAGGCGACCTGGGGTGACTCTAGAATGTGTTTGTACGATATGGCTATCAATTGAAAGGTGTTAATGAGTACTTTAAAAGGGAGTGGGCTTAGTTCTATAAGTGGACGCCTTTTCGAGATATCGCCCTAAAGGTGGACCAGGGGTGACTAGAATGTTTTTGTACGATACGGGTATCAAATTAAAGGTATTAATGAGGGTTTTAAAAGGGAGTGGCCCTTAGTTGTATATGTGAAGGCGTTTTCGAGATATCGGCCAAAATGTGGCCAAGGGGAGCCAGAACATCATCTGTCGGGTACTGCTAATTTTTTATATGTAATACCACGAACAGTATTCCTGCCAAGATTCCAAGGGCTTTTGATTTCGACCTGCAGAACTTTTTCATTTTCTTCTACTTAACATGGTAGGTGTCACACCCATTTTACAAAGTTTTATCTAAAGTTATATTTTGCGTCAAAAACCCAATCCAATCACCATGTTTCACCCTTTTTTCATTCTTGGTATAGAATTGTGGAATTTTTTCTTTTTTCGTAATTTTCGATATCGAAAAAGTGGGCGCGGTCGGATTTCGGCCATTTTTTATACCAAGATAAAGTGAGTTCAGATAAGTACGTGAACTATGTTTAGTAAAGATATATCGATTTTTGCTCAAATTATCGTGTTAAGGGCCGAGCGGAAGAACAGACGGCCCACTTTGTATAAAAACTGGGCGTGGTTTCAACCGATTTCGCCCATTTTCACAGAAAACATTTATCGTCCTAGAATCTAACCCCCTACCGAATTTCACAAGGATTGGTAAATTTTTGTTCGACTTATGGCATCAAAAGTATTCTAGAACAATTAAATTAAAAAAGGGCGGAGACACGCCCATTTTGAAATTTTCTTTTATTTTTGTATTTTGTTGCACTATATCATTACACCTACCAAGTTTCATCGCTTTATCCGTCTTTGGTAATGAATTATCGCACTTTTTCAGTTTTTCGAAATTTTCGATATCGAAAAAGTGGGCGTGGTTGTAGTCCGATTTCGTTCATTTTAAATAGCGATCTGAGATGAGCGCCCAGAAACATACATACCAAATTTCATCAAGATACTTCAAAATTTACTCAAGTTATCGTGTTTACAGACGGACGGACAGACGGACGGACGGACAGACATGGCTAAATGAATTTCTTTTTTCACCGAGATCATTTTGATATATAGGAGTCTATATCTATCTCGATTAGTTTATGCCGTTACGGATTACCGTTATGCGAACAAAGTTAATATGTGGGCTCTGCTCAGCTGAGTATAATAAATGTTAATAGATAATATGATAAACGAGCCGGACCCGTGCGCATCTTACGCAACTTTTCAAATATCAACAGAAATCAGCATTACAACCAAAACTTTATTTACAGATTTGGGTTCCAAATAAGAGCGAAAAAGGGGCCCGTACATAAAAACAGCAATTAGAAATAATATATATGATATTATTAGATAAGATAATAGGGGAAATGAATCGAATATATATTTATACTTTTTTACTTATGATGCTTAAATCTTACGTAACTATAAGTTTATATTTTATTGAAAAGTCCTGTATTTACTAGAAAACCATTGATATTTTGTATATTTTCTGTAGTGGGCGATGCTAGTAGGTCCAGAGGGTTGGCCGAGTTGAGGCGGTTAAGGTTGGGCAATGGATGAGGATGTGGTCGATACTTTTTTCCTCCCTTAAGCAAAATTGACAAATGGGTTTAGGGGTTTTGTTGAAAATGTGTTTGTGTGTTAGTTTGGTGTGACCGATACGGAGCCTTACGAAATTAGCGATGTGGCTTGCCAGGCAATGGGTAGTGTAATCTGGTTTTTCGGTTTTTGGGTTAATGCGATAAGTTTTTCCACTCTTCAAGGGAGTGTTCTCTGGTACTTATTGTAATTTCTCTAAGTATGTCCTTTTTGTTTATGTACGGAAACGTAAGCTAGGGCTGGTTAGTGGCAAGCTTAGCCCTTTCGTCAGCATACTCATTTCCTATTAGTCCCGCGTGGCCGGGTACCCATATAACTTTGATTTTGTTGCTGTTGTTCAGTAGCTTACTTCTTATAGTGGTTATGACGGGGTCGTTGTTTGAGATATTTTGGACCGCGGATATATTTGATAAGCTGTCGGTGGATACAATAAACTTTCCTCTGTTTTTGGTGGCATATTCGATAGCTTTAAGTATCGCTGTAGCTTCAGCTGAGAAAACTGAACAATAGTGGGTAAGGAAGCCTGCAGTTATTGTGTCTCCATTATTATCAACGGCGGCAAATGCGGTACTCCTTTCATTCTTTGAGCCATCAGTGAAGATACACTTCCAAATATTAGTTGTATAGGGTTGGATGATGTGTTTGTATAGTTGGTAGTAGGTATCTGGACTGGTTGTATATCGTTTGAAGTTCTTTAAATCCAGAATAAACGACGAAATTTTTAAGAGCCAAGGTGGGGTGGTTTCTGGTTTATTGTGCGTTTGCGCCTGAACAAGCCCGATTTCTTTTAATCCTTTAATACATCTATATATTACGGACCGTCGTCTTGGTGACCGCCTAGCTTTTAAAACTTTTTATGCAATTTTGTATGGTTTTTTATTATGTAAGGGGGGAAAGTTTCGGATTAATTTTTAGTGTAGAGATTTTAAGTTGGTCTTCAATTGTTGGAAGGCCAGCCTCGGTGAGTACCATTTTTGTTGGGGAAGTTCTAAAGGCTCTAATACTTCTGCGTGCAGCCGACTGGTACGTAGATTTAATTTTTCGAAGGTTTGCTTTTGAACAATTTCCGTAGATAGGGAGACCATAGTTTATCTTCGTCAATATTAAAGCTTTTCCAATTTTTGTTCAGGTATTTGTATGAACAAAAGATTTTCTTGTAGATAGGTAACTTATTATATTTAGCCTCTTAGATATATTGTTTTTAATAAAATTATAGTAATCTTTGAAGCTAAGTGTAGAGTCAAAATAAATTCCTAGTATTCTAAGGCATTTGTATGCAAATATTATCAAAGGTAAAAGGTGGAAAGTTTTTACAATTTTTTTTTTACATATATGGAAAAATTACATTTTTCGTATGATAATTTGTCTCCTGAGTGTTTGCTCCATTCAGTGATATCCGCAAGGATATGTGAAAATTTTTTGAAAACTTCTGATATATCTTTTAATGCACATCGTCGGCATATATAATATGCTCCATGCTATTATGTTACTAACATTGTTGAAAACGGTTATAAATAGGATGACGGATAAGGGGGACCCTTGAGGAATGCCGTTGTGGAGGGAATATACATTAGAGCTTGCATTGTTAACTTGCACGCGGAATTTTCGGTTTGTTAAAAAAGCTTTTAGTGAAATTATAAATTTTTACTCCAACTTTCCAATCATTGAGCTGTTTCAGAACAATGTCAGCTCCTATCCGATCAAAGGCTTTTTGAAAGTCAAGACTCAAAGAAGTAAGATGGTTTTTGGTACTAATAGCCGTTGAGGCTTTGTGCTCAAAATATAGCTGAGCATCCATTGTGCCGCCGTGGAGATCCTGGGTTCACGTCCCGGGCAAAGCTACATCAAAAATTTTAGAAACAAGTTTTTTCAATTAGAAGAAAATTTGTCTAAGCGATGTCGCCCCTCGGCAGTGTTTGCCAAGCACTCCGCGTGTATTTCTGTCATGAAAAGCTCTGAGTGAAAACTCATCTGCCTTGCAGATGCCTCTCGGAGTCGCCATAAAACAAGTAGGTCCCATCCAGACAATTTGTAGGTAAAAACAAGTAGGGAAGGCTAAGTTCGGGTGCAACCGAAAATTACATACTCAGTTGAGAGCTATGGAGACAAAATAAGGAAAATCACCATGTAGGAAAATGAACCTAGGGAACCCTGGAATGTGGTTGTATGACATGTGTATCAAATGGAAGGTACTAAAGGGTATTTTAAGAGAGAGTAGGCCATAGTTCTATGGATGGACGCCATTTAGGGATATCGCCATAAAGGTGGACCAGGGCTGACTCTAGAATTTGTTTGTACGATATGGGTATCAAACGAAAGGTGTTAATGAGTATTTTAAGAGGGAGTGGGCAATAGGTCTATAGGTGCACGCCTTTTCGAAATGTCGCCATTAGGGTGGGCCAGGGGTGACTCTAGAATGTGTTTGTATGATATGGGTATCAAACGAAAGATGGTAATGAGTATTTTAAAAGGGAGTAATCCTTAGTTCTATAGGTGGACGCCTTTTCGAGATATCGCCATAAAGGTGGACCAAGGGTGACTCTAGAATGTTTGTACGATATGGGTATCAAACGAAAGGTGTTACTGAGCATTTTAAGAGGGAGTGGGCATTAGGTCTATAAGTGAACGCCTTTTCGAGATATCGTCATTAGGGTGGGCCAGGGGTGACTCTAGAATGTGTTTGTACGATATGGGTATCAAACGAAAGGTGTTACTGAGCATTTTAAGAGGGAGTGGGCATTAGGTCTATTGATGGACGTCTTTTCGAGATATCGCCATTAGTGTGGGTCAGGGGTGACTCTATAATGTTTGTACGATATGGGTATCAAACGAAAGGTGTTACTGAGCATTTTAAGAGTGAGTGGGCATTAGGTCTATAGGTGGACGCCTTTTCGAGATATCGCCATTAGGGTGGGCCAGGGGTGACTCTAGAATGTGTTTGTACGATATGGGTATCAAATGAAAGGTGGCAATGAGTATTTTAAAAGGGAGTAATCCTTAGTTCTATATGTGGACGCCTTTTCGAGATATCGCCATAAAGGTGGACCAAGGGTGACTCTAGAGTGTTTGTACGATATGGGTATCAAACGAAAGGTGTTACTGATCATTTTAAGAGGGAGTGGGCACTAGGTCTATAGGTGGACGCCTTTTAGAGATATCGCCATTAGGGTGGGCCAGGGTGACTCTAGAATGTGTTTGTACGATATGGGTATTAAATGAAAGGTGGTAATGAGTATTTTAAAAGGGAGTAATCCTTAGTTCTATAGGTGGACACCTTTTCGAGATATCGCCATAAAGGTGGACCAAGGGTGACTCTAGAATGTTTGTACGATATGGTTATCAAACGAAAGGTGTTACTTAGCATTTTAAGAGGGAGTGGGCATTAGGTCTATAGGTGGACGCCTTTTCGAGATATCGCCATTAGGGTGGGCCAGGGGTGACTCTAGAATGTTTGTACGATATGGGTATCAAACGAAATGTGTTACTGAGCATTTTAAGAGGGAGTGGGCATTAGGTCTATAGGTGGAGGCCTTTTCGAGACATCGCCAATAGGGTGGGCCAGGGGTGACTCTAGAATGTTTGTACGATATGGGTATCAAACGAAATGTGTTACTGAGCATTTTAAGAGGGAGTGGGCATTAGGTCTATAGGTGGACGCCTTTTCGAGATATCGCCATTAGGGTGGGCAAGGGGTGACTCTAGAATGTGTCTGTACGATATGGATATCAAATTAAAGGTATTAATGAGGGTTTTAAAAGCGAGTGGCCCTTAGATGTATATGTGAAGGTGTTCTCGCGATATCGACCAAAATGTGGACCAGGTGATCCAGAAAATCATCTGTCGGGTACTGCTAATTTATTTATATACGCAATACCACTAACAGTATTCCTGCCAAGATTCCAAGGGCTGTTGATTTCGCCTTGTAGAACTTTTTCATTTTCTTCTACTTAATATGGTAGGTGTCACATCCATTTTACAAAGTTTTTTCCAAAGTTATATTTTCCGTCAATAAAACAATCCGGTTACCATGTTTCACCCCTTTTTTCGTATTTGGAATAAAATTATGGCATTTTTTTCATTTTTCATAATTTTCGATATCGATAAAGTGGGCGTGGTTATGGTCGGATTTCGGCCATTTTTTATACCAAGATAAAGTGAGTTCAGATAAGTAGGTGGGCTAAGTTTAGTAAAGATATATCGTTGTTTGCTCAAGTTATTGTGTTAACGGCCGAGCGGAAGGACAGACGGTGGACTGCGTATAAAAACTGGGCGTGGCTTCCACCGATTTCGCCCATTTTCACAGAAAACATTTATCGTCCTAGAATCTAACCCCCTACCGAATTTCACAAGGATTGGTAAATTTTTGTTCGACTTATGGCATTAAAAGTATTCTAGACAAACTAAATGAAACTGGGCGGAGCCACGCCCATTTTGAAATTTTCTTTTATTTTTGTATTTTGTTGCATCATATCATTACAGGAGTTGAATTTTGTCTTAATTTACTTATATACAGTAAAGATATTAAATTTTTTGTTAAAATTTGAAATTAAAAAAAAATTTTTTTAAAAAGTGGGCGTGTTCTTCATCCAATTTTGCTAATTTTTATTTAGCACATATACAGTAATAGTAGTAGCGTTCCTGCCAAATTTCATCATGATATCTTCAACGACTGCTAAATTACAGCTTGCAAAACTTTTAAATTACCTTCTTGTAAAAGTGGGCGGTGCCACGCCCATTGTCCAAAATCTTACTAATTTTCTATTCTGTGTCATAACGTCAACCCATCTGCCAAGTTTCATCGCTTTAACCGCCTTTGGCAATGAATTATCGAATTTTTTCGGTTTTTCGAAATTTTCGATATCGAAAAAGTGGGCGTGGTTATAGTCCGATATCGTTCATTTTAAATAGCAATCTGAGATGAGTGCGCAGGAATCTACATACCAAATTTCATCAAGATACCTCAAAATTTACTCAAGTTATCGTGTTAACGGACGGACGGACGGACGGACGGACGGACGGACGGACGGACGGACATGGCTCAATCAAATTTTTTTTCGATCCTGATTATTTTGATATATGGAAGTCTATATCTATCTCGATTCCTTTATATATGTACAACCAACCGTTATCCAATCAAACTTAATATACTCTGTGAGCTCTGCTCAACTGAGTATAATAAGAGGAGCACGACGAAAATTGGAAGAGAAGCTCGGCCTTATTTCTCTTCGGAGGTTATCGCGCCTTACATCCATTGTGCCTTGTCCTTTTTTGAATGCTACCTGGTGATGGCTGACAAGGTTGCTGGAGGTGGCAAACCACATAATTCGTCTAGCGACTATTTTTTCTAAGATTTTACCTGAGCATGGAAGAAGAAATATTGGACGGTAACTGTATTTGTTAGTGCTATCTTTGTTTGTTTAAGGATGGCGCAGATTTTCGTGCATTTCCAGACTTGGGGATATATTCCACTATCAAAGATAATGTTGAATAATCTTACAAGGCGATCAATTATAACTGGCGGAATTTTCTTTAACATTTGATATGAAATTCTGTCAAGTCCCTGGGTTTTTCCTTTTGATGTATTCATGGCCGATAATACTTCATTATGTGAGATTGGAAATTCTATTTTTCTTGCGTTGGCTATAAGAGTTGAATTATAATAACCAGTTTGGATAGCTTTTTCTTTCTCTGAGACAAAGTCGGAGTGGAAATTTTATCATCCGAGTACATCGACCAGTTTTCCGCAAAATGTTCAACGATTTCTTTAGGATTGTATATTGTTTTGTTATCGCTGTTTATAACTGTAATTGGTATTTTTTTATACGAACCGGTCAACAGTTTTATCCCCGCCCACACTTTTTGTGGACTGGTTGAAAGGTTAATGGTTTTTGTAAAGTTTGCAAAGCTCTTGGCCTTTTCCTCCTTAACTTATTTTCGGAATACGGCGTTGCTTTTTTTATATGCGATTAGATCTGTTAGTGAAAGTGAGTGTTTAAACTTTTTCCACATATATTGCTAGGTTTTCCTTAGTAAAGCTAGATTAGAGTTCCACCAGGGAACTGTTCTGTTGGATCGCTTGCTTTGTGTTTGAGGGATGGCAATTTTTGCCGATGACCGAATAATATTAGTAAGTGTAGCAGCTTCTTTATTATGATTGTTGGAAAGGGGCCTTGAACGATGAAGTTCAAAGATGTTCCAGTTAGCTTTGTCTGTCTTAAACTTAGGGGAATGCTGAATTTTTAATTTTTGAATGTTGGTGAAAGATATCAGAAATAATCGGAAACTGATCGCTAGAATAAAGAAAGTCTAGTGTTTTGGTGGAGATATTTGGTGCCAAACTGGCAGAACAGATAGTTAGATCGATATTCCTGAATATACGGTGGGTGGAGAAATGTGTGGGCTTACAATCGTTATGTATAACAAGATTGTTAGAAAGAATAACATCTACTATCATTTACCTCTTTTGCTTGAACAACTAGAACCCCACAGGGGGCTCCATGCATTAAGATCGCCAACAAGTACTAAGGGAGTAGAAAAGTTGCCAAGTATTTGATTTAAATTTTTTAATAAATTTTGTTAACTCACTTTCCGTAACATCCTCACTTAATGATTTTTAAGTAGAGAAAATACGAAATAAGGTTTTATAATTTTAGTGATAGACAACTGTAACGGGTTGAACACTTTTATTCTTTTTCTTGGTGAGTGCGTTGGCCAAAAATAGGTGTAAAAATCGTCGGCCAAACTAGGGTTGAAAAAACAAAAATTTTTTTTTTCTGGTGTTAATTAACTCTCATATACATATATACTTACATTTAAATGCAGGTTCTTTAAGGATACTCAGAAGATGTTCATGCACGTAAATTTATCGCATTTCTTAATGAACATGGTGGAGACTGCCATGATTTTGTTCAACATCAATGAATCGTTGGTGAGTAAAAAAGGAATTTGTTATTAAGGTAATTTCTTTATCTGTATTTAATTAACGAGAAATACTCATATTGCTTTATATAATTGTTTTTGTTATTGATAATTTCTTTAATTTTTATTTTAAAAATTTTATTTTCTTAAATTGAAAAAAGTTTTTTTTTTTTGTAATAATAAATATATAAAAAAAATTTATAATATAATATAATATTGCTTTGTACATCCAAGAATTCTAAAAAAAACATGAGTGTACTTGACGTTTGGAATGTCGTAGAATCCATCGGCACCACTTTTTTCTGTTTGTCGGTTTGTCTGTATGATATCGATAATCTCGGAAACTAAAGAATGGATTTTTATGAGACTTTCACAGGTGGATAGCCTGTAATCCAGAAGGGATTCTAGAACTTATTTCATTAAAATCGCGTGAGAAACAAAAAAGATATAGTTGTTTAAGCTATAATTAAGCTACTTTTAAGGATTTTTTTTTTGAAAAACGAAGGAAAATGCACTTATTTTCCAAACAAATATCAAAGAATGCCTTTGCAAAGTTTTTTTTCAATTTCATATAAATTAAAAATCAAATTCATGAATAGATACAGTGGCGTATCAAAAAAAAATTATTTTACGCTCCCATATTACGATATTCGGTTAAAATGAGGTTACTTAAAACCTCTAAATATGCGTACAATATGGGCATCAAACAATAGAGGAAGGTCACAGGTTTCATTGGAATTTTGTGATATTTCGATAAATTAATCGATAACAAGAGTTATCGGTCAAAATGTATTTGCTCCAAAATCTTTAAATTTACCTACAATATGAAATACTTTTAGCTAAGATTTTAAACCTTTTACACGCGTTAACCAGGGACTCAAACCTTTTGGTGCAATTCGGTTTATCTATTCGCTGACAGGTGGCGCAAAGTTTTCGTGTGTACTGCGATGCTTTGGTAGGTGTGCGATTTGTTGTCGTACACATACACTAAATAAAATAAAAAATAAAAATAAGGGCCACTTTAATATAAATACGCATCCCGAGCAACGTCGGGTACCCTGCTATTAATAAATAAGAAATAGAAAAAACAAATATTTTTTATGTTTGGAAGAAAATCTAAGCAGGGACAATTTTTATCAAATTTCGTTAATAGTTTTTTTAATTTTGATATTTTAAGAAAAAACTTTTATAAATTTTTAACTAAAACTACACAGAACAATCTCAAAATCGTTTCCTAAAATATTCGAAAATTCAACTAAAATCTTAAACCTTTTATTTGGAGTTCTGCGAATTTAATGAGTTGGCAACACTCGTTGAATCGAAGACAGACGTCCAAATCCGTTTGGGAGAAGTCAAAGGAAGACAGGAGTTGCACGAGGTTGCAAAATGTCCTTGATCATGTGCAAAGCCTTCTGCGCTCGCCAGACGGACGGATAGGGGTTCTTCCGTTTGCTCATTAAATATTTAATAATAATTTCAATTTATAAATAATAGGCATTTAGTCTATGCGAGGTCTTTATTGACTGGCCAGCTCAATCTAACATAGCCTCTGTGAATTTGAATATGCAATTTTGTAGTCCGGAGCATCGATTTACGAAAATTTTTTCCAATACAAAGTATACAAATATAATTTTTTTATGGAAGAAAATCTAAGACACATTTCGGAAAAAAGTTCGAAAGACTTTTAACTTGTACTTTATAATACTAAAATCGACTGGGCTATACACCTGCACACCTAAAAAAAAAATTAGAGATCTTCAAATAAAAAGTTTGAAATTTCTTTCAAATTTTCTCGAATTTCGGAAGCTTTTCGAAAACGTTTTTAAGGCTGATTTGCATAATTTCAGTTAAAAAGTGTCTTAAATGTCGAAAATAAAAAAAGGTAATTAAATTGATGAGATTTTAAAAATTTTTCCACTGCAGTTTTTCTGTTTCTTGCTATAAGTATCTCAAAATATAAAAAAAACTCACCAGCATCCTTCATCCATAATATAGGAAACTGACAAGCTGACATTCGTTTCTATGGTCATGTATTTTATAGCCACCATTGCCATGTGCGGCATTTATTGTTATAATGGTCAACAATTCAGCGACACTGTAAGTATAAACAAGCAGTTAGACCAGCCACCAAATTTCAACCTGCGCTAACGCTAAAGCTACATCACCAAAGACCTCTAAAACAGTATCAGTTGCTGAGAAAAGCATGCAAAATTTAGTACCATGCGGTCGCCTTAAGCCTCCATTACTGATACTTAGCATAGACTTGACTTGACTTGGCGTAAACTTGGCAACTTAGCCACGATTATACTCCACTTGGCGCATAAAATCTGGCATCATAATCAGCGTTGAAATTTATTTTTAAATAAATGTCAATTTGTATAACAAAATGTCAAAATGAAATGGAAACAAACAAATGGCATCTCAAAATGTAAACGTCACTTAGAACTTACATAGAAAATCAAAATTCAACTGACTTCTAAGTCAAGTAAGTTTTGAGTAATCAGTAACATGCAATGTTCATTTAACAGGACTGTAAGTGACAGTTCGCAAGCCAAGTCAAGTCTATGCTAAGTATCAGTAATGGAGCCTTTAGCCACGATTATACTCCACTTGACGCATAAATTCTGGCATCATAAATTGAAATTTATTTTTAAATAAATGTCAATTTGTATGACAAAATGTCAAAATGAAATGGAAACAAACAAATGGCATCTCAAAATGTAAACGTCACTTAGAACTTACATAGAAAATCAAAATTCAACAGACTTCTAAGTCAAGTTAAGTTTTGAGTAATCAGTAACATGCAATGTTAATTTAACAGAACTGTAAGTGACAGTTCGCAAGCCAAGTCAAGTCTATGCTAAGTATCAGTAATGGAGCCTTTAGTCCTATGTGTAAGTGTAGGCTTCACATAGCTTACTATTTTTCTGCGCATTTGATACTTCTTTGCCCCTTGATCAAATATTGTCTTCACATCAGCGATGTCACAGTGCGATGTCTCGCAAGTGAAAAATCGTTAGGTACTATTTCGACATTTCAAAATTGTAAATCCTCAAAGAAGAAGAGATAGACTCACCAATAAGTATACCGACTTGATCAGGATGACGAACTGCTTTGATTTAGCCATGTCCGTCTGTCCGTCCCTCTTTGTGTCTGCCTGAAAACAAACTAGTCCCTCAATTTTTGAGATACCTTGATAAAATTTTGTCAGCGGATATATTTTGGTGGCGGATTAGACATTTGTTGGAATCGATCGGATCGTACCACTATAGCATATATCCCCCATACAACCGGTTTTTCAGAAAAGAGGTTTTATTTCCTATATTTATCGGTAAAATTTCACCAAATGCTTCTGTATATGGCACAGTCTGTCCGTCCGATAACAAGATAACTTGAGCAAATATTGGGATTCGTTATACGTGTTTACCAGATAGATTGGTGTTACAAATAAGCGAAATCGGACGATAACCGCGATTTTTTCGATATCGAAAATTTAGAAAAATAGAAAAAAATAGATTATTTGCAAACGAATGCCACTAACATAATGAAATTTGGTAGGTGGATTGTTTTTATGAAGCAAGAAGAAAATTTTGGATTATGGGCGTCGCACCACCCACATTTAGATGAAGAAAATTTGGAAGTTTAACAAGCCGTAAATCAAAAACTTAAAGATATTACATTGAAATTTGGCAGAGACATTACCCTTACCAAATTATAAAGACTAAGTGACGATAATCAAAAGCGGTGAAAGATCACGCCTACTTTTCCTAAGGGTCTAACCTTAACAAATTTTGCAATAACTCTATGGTATTTAACTACATTTGACTGATATTCTACCCCAGTACTGGTATTGTTCAGCTAAGAACAAAACTTAATAAATTTTGAAAATGGACCTAGCCCGCCCCTTTTTTGTTACTCTTTCCAAAATACTCTTAGTGCTATAAGATGAACAAAACTCTCCCAATACGAACGAAATTTTGCACAAATATTTTTTTATAGTTACAACTGTTTTCTCTGAAAATGAGCGAAATCGCCTCTCCTACTTTTTACACTCAGCTGCAATTGTACACAGGGTAACAGCGTTTCACGTACACAGCTGGGTATGTATTGTTCGGTTTCCCCCGATGTTGTTGTTGTTGTTGTAGCAGTGCTTCGCCCCATCCAATAAGTGCTACCGATTACAAATTGTCATCAATATCCTCGAACGGGAGTCCAAACTTATACTTTCAACCATCTTAGACTTTCCTACTTGTTTATGTTATTTTTATCGAAAATGTCGCTTAATTATGTCCATCTGTTCATTATATATTACATATCCTATACAGCTGATTATTCGGATATTACGAAAAGGACAAATCACACAAGAAGATTGCGCATTGCGCATGTAAACATAAGATCAGCTGTTTTTTATGACGTATGAATTGACCATTTTCCTTTAGCTATTTTTTTCTCGCTCTTTTTTTATGCGCTCAAGAGTCAACTATGACGTAGATGCGCAGAACGAGGCAATTTTGAACTCGGGAATGCGCAATATGGGTAAGTGATTTGTGGACAAGTTTATTGCCCGCTTCCATTCATGAAAGGTATGAATTCTTCGGCACAACCGAAGACGGTCCCGTCCTTACTTGTTTTTGTTGATTCTGAGGAAATTATCAAAATTCTTCAGTACTAAGCTTTTTTTGCCTTTTGAATATTTTACAGAGTGAAGAGATCTCGCTTGCACTAAATAATTGTCTATGGTATGAAGAATCTAAGGAATTTAAAAAATTGGTTCAAATGATGTTGCTTCGAACTAAAGACGAATTACATTTTGATATCTCTTGGTTTGCTCGTTTGAACTACGATACTATGATTAAAGTAAATAAGATACTTATATCTATAATTTAAAATATTTTATAAATGTTCTTTTTATTTCAGATATTTAAAATGACCTATTCATATTTTCTGCTTCTGCGGGATATATCGGATTAAGCAAGAAATGGGCGATGGTTTTGAAATTCATATATATATGTTTACATACATACAGCTGCGAAAACGAAAATAGGAGTCAGTTTTATAAAATTTCGTCATTTGAATTAATTTTTTTTTTGTATTAATTCAAGAAAAAACTTTCCTAACTTTGTGCCAGCGAATCTCAAAGCGTTTTCGTAAAACCTCGAAAACTCGAAAAAATGTTACGTAATTTTTTAATTGGGGTTTCAGAATCAATTTAGTAAAACAAATTTGAAGTTATAGATCTGTATAAATTTGTAGTGATTTTTAAGAATTTTTTTTGTTTGCGAAGAGGTTGTTTTTGAATTTCTCCGATAAGAGGAATGCGTTGTTTTATAATTTATTTGTACCTTTCGGTAAAAATTTTCAAAAATCAATCTGAACTTTGAGAGAACTTTAACTCATATTTTTTAAACTAAAATTTATTGGGATATATAAAAAGTAGAAGAACTCAAAATAAAATGTTAGAAATGTTCATAAAATCTGCGAGTTTTCGAATTAGTTTCGGTTACGAAGTTCATGAAAGTTTGTACCTAAATTATTGGAAATAAAAACAAAAGAGGGGCACTCAAACGGCTGAGTGGATGGACGCATCTGCTTTAACACAGTATGAGCATCCAAAAGACTAGCTAGTGAAGAAGTGAAATTCCGTAGCATGTCCTGGACACCATCACAATGTGCAAATTTTGTAATATTCTTTAATATCAAGAAAAAAAGAAGAATTTAAGTGACGAAGTTTGATAAAAATATCCACTGATATCAACTAGATCAGAATTGTACTTTCGTATTTGAATATAGATGTATTAGGGTAAGCTGTAGTATTGTACCGATGCGAGCATCTACGACCTAATCAAAATTACGGATATCATATTCGTACTTGAATTATATTTAGCTTATTAATGGTTTACTTTTTTCTTAGTTTGAAGGAAAACTTCATATGTAGCGATAAAAAAATAAAGCTTCTAGGGAACCAACATTTTGTTAAGTATGAAAATCTTTTCTCACCCTAGGGAGAAATTAAGTTATTTGGTAGAGGTCGGGGCATTCTTACACATCCTGCCTGAGTGGAAGGGATGTTGTCATGGCACGAGTAACATTTTTATTGCTAAGACAATGGATGGCCACCATTAAGGTTATCTCACCCGTTTTCCCAGCTAAGTAAGTGAGGCTTGCCGCATACCACTTCACCACGGCATACAGGTGTGTGCGCTAAAGGGGATGCCGCTGCTCCTCTACAGTGTACTTCTCCTTAGCCCATTGATCGGCCTGTGAAGTTTGGTACACCTTGGATATTTCTGAAGCAGATATGTTTGGCCTTTCGTTAAAAATACTGGGGTAATTGATCGTGTTTGGAGAAAATGTGTATACTGGTGAGCTATTGCACAATGCGTTGTTGTAAATTTTTTCAACCAGAAGTTATGGATACTGTCTGGTCCTGGGGACTTCCAGTTATGTGTGTTTCGCACCACTTTTCCCACATCTTCTTTATTGAAGGCTATGTTGCTCACCTCGCTAAGGTCATTGAATATGCTTGAGAGAAAAAGTTGCCGGAGTCACATTGTCCACAGTGATAACAGACCACCAAACTGAAACCCCCTATAAAACACCAGAACCTATGTTATAAAATAACTCCGTGCTTTTGGCAAATACTAAAAGCTTTAAAGTACTAGTGCTACTTGCTGCTTCAAGGTCTGATAGCTTTGCCACTCCTTATAGCTGGAGTCTTAGCCGCGCAAGCATATGACACGAGTACAGTAATGAAACCCCATTCATTTTATGAAATTTTCTATGAATAAATATTTTTTCCTTTCATCCAATCAAGGAAAATAATGCACCCTAGATCTATAAAATAAGCTTTTTGTGTTGTCTGCTTTTACGGGATCTATCAGATTAAGTCAACACTGCACGATAAATTTGAAATACATATATGCATATTGCAAAGCTATCTAAAGATCCAATAACAAATATATCTAATGAAGAATTCATGCACCTTAGCTCTAGCAACAAACCAGTTGCAACATGTACGTGCAATTCTCACATTTACAGTTACTAAATACTATTATTTTGTTATAATTTGATTAAAATTGTAAATAAAGGTAAGAATACTATCGACGAATACGCTTAAAGTCCTCACACACTAACAAGTGTAATTTTTTTTCAATCTAAGCTGTTAATTTATGTATGTTGTTATGCGCCCTGCAGAAAAAGGTTTTTCAAACCCAGGAATAAGAAAACTTGAGCTCTTGAGTTCATGAGAACCCGTTGATCTATCTACATTAGACTGGGTCGATTTATTAACCTATATAAAAAATGGCGAAAGGGTAAATTTTTCTACCAAAACACTCCCCAAAACCCAAAAAATAGTTTTTTTTTTTCAAAAAACCGTTGTAAAAACGTTGGCGATAACAGTTTTTTGAAAAAAAAATATATTTTTTGTGTTTTGGGGAGTGTTTCGGTAGAAAAATTGCATTTTTTTTTTTTGCAAGCTCGAAAATAATTTTTTTGGGTATGCGTAGTGGAACTTTTTTTCCTGAGCCCAAATCCTATCGAAAAATCGATGGCGCGATATAGGTTAACTTTCGTCCGTACAAATCGACCCAGGTTAATCTACATACATATATTGCAAAACATAGTTAAGTTTATCTCGTGTTGAGAAAAGGTAAACTTTTATTGAGACAAATTTGCTTATAGGGCTTGTTGTTGTTGTTGTGTGAACAGTGCTTTGCCCCATTCAATGGGTGCAACAACTCGCAAGTTGTCAGCAAAGTCTTCTAACGGAAGTCCAAGGAAACTGGCAGTTTCAACAGGGGCGGACCATAGGGAGGTTGGTGGTAGAGGCGTGAGTTCCACATTACAATTAAAAAGATGGTTGGTGTCCTGTGAGGACACACATGCAGGACAGGATTGCCTGGCATGCCAGATAATGACGCGCACGTCACAATTGCAAAATGTTCAAAATACCTACATCGATAAGATGCAGCAACTTACACCAACAAAAAATGTAAAACGTTCATGCCAATACATAAAGGTAACCGGAAAGCAGGTCATAACAAAAGCAACCAGCTTTTCCATAGCTGTTTGAAATCAAGTCCGTTTTAACTGAATTTTTATTAAAAATGAAATATCTGAAATGAGAATTTGTGAATTTCTCTTCAGAAGCTGCTTAGTTTAATTATTTTCATAATTTTTTTGCATATGCTTTTATCAAATCAGAGTCATAAAAGTCCCAAATTTCTCAGGCTCATATTATTCACATATTTCGGACTCATATCATAATCCTAAGTTGTGAGCGCTGCGAAAATGTAGCAGTAGTAGTATTAAATCAGTCTTAGTGAGTAAAGGCCTCTCCAATATTCTCGGACCACTCATATTTAAAGAATCCCATATGAGACCGAAATAAGTAAAAAATATGAGCTTCAGAAATGCAACCAATGGGGAGTCTTTTATGACTGCGATATGGTGAAAAATTTTAGCCTCGTAACAAAATGTTCAGTTTAAAAAGGAGCTGGCTCAATTATATGGTTGGCTCATCTCATCACCTGATTTAATTTTTTTCAAGTTATTTTTTTGTAAATCGATTTAAATATTTGCCGCAACACACAAGAATTTGCAAAGTTTTATGTTTTCTCTTCATTCCGTTCGCCTCACACCAACACGCAGATTTTGACAATTTGAACAAAGGTATGTTGTTGCTATAGAGATGAGCCAACCATATAGTCGAACCATGCAAGGGAGCTTCTGGACGCTTCGCTTAGCCATTTGCTAATCATCCGCATATTACCAATACATGTAAGTTTTTTGTACTTTTTATATTGTACGACATATTGCCTCTGCGGTATACACCGAGAAAAGAGTCGAGCCCTAATATGCCTTCGATAAGCGCTGACGTCGTTATACCCCACCTTTAAGCGGTTTCATTTCCAATATCATACTTTTTAAGAAGAATTCCCAATACTCTAACGCATTTTTAATACCTGGCATCAAATATCCGCACTGAAAGGCGCAATCCCAATGCCTTATATAATGCATACGAAACTTTGACAGGAGTCATATAAGAAGTAAATTATGAGCTATTTATGAGCGCAATAGAAGTTTGATTGGATTTTTAATTAGGGTTTATATCGGACTCTTATTCAGGAGTCTGATAAGACTCCTATTTCTGCTCACAAAATGCATGAAACAAAGCTTATATTGTACGATCATTGCAATAAAGGAAATAAACTAATTATGGGCTATTGAATGAGCTCATAACGATTGTAAGCACTCCGATTTCGTGGTCTTTTTGGCTCCTTTCTGACTCCTAATATTTGTTGGGTAGGAAATGTATATATATTTATATAAATATAATTGCCAAGAAAAAATAATAAGCAAAAACAATAATAATATTAATCACTTAAAAATATTTAAAATTTTAAAAGAGAAATATTTTCAGGCCATAGATTGAAAAACAAAGAAAGACCTGTAGTTAAGGATAATAATAAGGATAATAACTGTTCATCTTTATATCTTTTGTAGTAGATGGAAGTGAGTTCCACGTACACAAAGAGCATTCTGGACGGTGCTCAGTACCTATAATTTGGAACCAAAAGATTGAAGGTCCGAGTAGAAGGACACAAATTTAGTTTTTTTTAAATTAGTAAGGTGGATTTTGAGAATAAAATAGCCTGTGCAAAAAGTAAAGATTTCTTATCTTTAAGGAATTAAAAACATGACATCCGAAGATTTGCGTGGAAAATGAAAATAAATTATCAAATTTCCTTTTAGATCAAATGAACCAGGCGCATTGTTTAAGGCCAGCGCCAATTCGTTTAACTAGGCTGAGTCAAGAATAAAATATAAGTTCAATGAAGGAAATATGGGTACAATAAGAGATTTTATCAGCTTCATATTGTTGTCTGGCGGCAACAAATAGGCAGTTCTGTGCTTGTCATCAGTATGATATGTGAACACAAGTCAGCTTGGAGTTGATTTTGAATCATAAATTGGTAAACACATCGTGGAAGAATATTTTGTTTCCATTTAGCATAACTTTAAGAAATTTGTTTAAGTCATACGAAGTGCTCAATATTGGTATTGCCTTTGATTAAGTTGCATTAAGAGATATCTTATTAAAGTGAGCCAACTCTCTTATGCGTACTAAGTCTTATTCAGTCTGAAATTTAGGTCTACAGAAAGCTCAATTGGACGAGACATATATATTTGGGTATCATCGGTATAAAGATATATGAGTTCATAGTATTCTTAAGACCATCATTGCGCTCAGTTTGAATACCATGCAATATATTTTAAATGTGTACTATTTTTCAAATTATCACACTTTAAAAGCTAAAAAATGCTTTTTCTGCTATGCTACTTTTTCAGCACGAAAATTTCCGAAGCCCCTATTTATCTATCTCCATTAGAGCTTAAGGTCCTTTGAGTTCCTTTGAGTTTCTATAACCTTGCGTTCTATGATATATCTGTTTGTGCTATTTTTAGTTCTGCGTGACTGTCATCCTTTTTTTTTTTTTGTTTTGTTTTTGAGTGTATCTTATTTGATTCAGATTCTATATTGAATTGGATTTGACAGGTATCATTGGAACCACTTCGATTTTGTTATAAAATTTGTGATTGCAAACTACTGATAATAACAAATAATAATAACAACTTATTGTGTCACTGAAAAAAACTAGCTGATGGTTTCTTGGTAAAATTTGGTTTAATCATATACCCCACAAATTCGATTTTTTGAAATATTTCATTCCATGCGACACCTATCGTAGTTTTTCCCGTATTATTTCATTGTCATCGGGTTCTGAACTATATTCCAAGTTTAAAGCTTGTAGCTTATCGAGAAATTACTTAAATTTTCATTACAAAATTCTGTTCGCTCGCTGAATAGAGTCAAGCTAAATAAAAGCGTTTAAAAAGTGTTTCTATGCTTTGTTTGACCTACCTGCTATTCTGCTTGCCTGTTTAATTGGAATTACTCATCATAAGTTCAATTAGTTCTCTAAAATCATATCCAAAGTACTTTCCGTGGCTGTTTTACTTATGTGACTTGGCGTATGTCAATCACAATTGTCCTTATGATAATTTTGAACATCGTTCCGTCATCACTTTCACATTCAATGCATAACTCAAACATCTGTATAACACACTTTTATTATTAACTTTCATTGCAACTTTTCCGTTATGACCTATGTATAGTGAATAACAAGAGCGCATGCGCACGTGCAAAAAGCAGCGACAACGACTTATCTTGCAAGATTCTCTTTATTATGGTTGGCGATTGCAGCAACAAAAAGCAAAGCATTTCAAACAAATAACACGAGATGACATTACGTCCAGCTTAGTGGCTTACAATTTCAGTAGCCACTCTACATAGAGCTAGACAAACTGGAATCCGGCTAAATTGCAACAATTGAATCTGTGCAAGCTATGTTATATGTACTTTGATTAAAAACCAAATAAGTGAAAAGTTTGTGATGATTATGGACTAAAGCAAGAGCACGAGCAAGGAAAGTGGTCAGGCAGCTGGATGGTACTTATTTTTTTACATAGATATTTACTTTTGTGTGATACTCTTTACTCAGACAATCGATCTTGTTTAGGCCTCGTCCAGACGAGCGGAACAAATATACGCTGACAGGATCCTGGACTGGTTGTGGTGAAAAGTGAAGGTTTCAACTATCGTAGGGGTGCGAGTTCGACTCCCACTCCCGGGAGAAAAGGCTTTGAAGAGATTTACAAGGTATAATCGAAACAGCTGTCGCCTTGTCCGTCCTGATGTCACGTTGTTTAAATTTTTCCCAAATTATTAAATAAATTATAAAATTAAAAAATTGCTTCAAATAAATGTTTTCATACATTTAAAAAAAAGCAATATGGGCAATCCCCGATTATTAAAAATCATACGTGAAGGTTTTTTGTTGCGCAGGGAAAAAGGAAAGGAAAAAAGATGGTATGCAGAATTTATGCAAGTTGTAAAAAAGAAAAAAGTGCATACTGAAAATGAAGTTGAATACAAATTTATTATATTTATATTGCTGAACCCTGAGGCAGCGAAAATTCGTGATATGCCGTAATGTACACGTTAAACTTGATTTTTAAATATGAAGAGTAAGCACGGACTATATTCTGTGAAGCTCTTGGAGTGCGTGATTAATCAAAAATAACTTTTTTTCATCCAGAGCAAGGAGGCTCAAAAGCATAACATATTTTTCCATTTTTATCTCTTAAACACCCAACTGATTTTTGACAACTTTTTTCCGGAGGGTGTTTTAGATTCTCCTCCATACAAATTGTTCGGCATTTTTTTGTATGTGGAAAAAAAATTTAATGCACCTTTCAAGCCTGACCTGACAGCTTCCGGCATTGACACCGAGTATATTTTTGCCCTCCAATTTGTCGAAAAGAAGCGCAACGCCAGTTGGAAGAGCTTCTAAATTATTAATTTTTTTCGGGGGCTTATAGCACCTCGTATTTTTTGTATGCCTTCAAGTGTTCAGAGAGATCGTACAGGAATCATTTATTTTCTTTTTATGGTCAAGATCTAAGTTTTTCTGATAGTGCGAAATGCCTAGACGCCTAAGCTGATGTGGCTTACCATAGAAAATAAAGTCAAACGGACTTCTGGAATAAAATATACCTGCAAAAGATTCCCAAATAAAAAGTGTAGTAAGTACTAACAGCATAGAAATAAAAACCGGCAGAATCCAATATTAACTGGGGTAATGGAAAGCATTCGAGATGAACGAAATAAATAACGGCTGTGAAAAGTCCCACAATCCGCTTGTGGTGCGAACGGCATAGGATTCGATTAAGCTTCTCAGAGGCTTTATGTTTATCTTAATCAAAGAAATCAATCTCAATGTGTCTTTAGTTTTCGGGAACAGAGCCTCTAAAAAATGCTACCTACAAGCACCTATTGGATGGCGCGAAGTACTGCCAAAAGAAGAAACTTATGCGGGGGAGCTTTTCAAATATATAAAGTGAACGGGATGAGTATGATAGAATGGTGTTTCCAACGAGTCTTCTTAACATTTTCAAAGTCCCAGGTTCAGCTCTCGGATCAAGATGCACAAGCCAGATATCATTGACCAAAATTCCTTCGCAGTTAACTGTGACAGACTTCTCAATTTTTAGCATATGCGGCGACCTTACAGTTTATAGTTGACATCTATATAGCCAAGAACATAACATTAACAACTGAAACGAGGCTCCGCATCTGCGCTTCGAAGGGACTTTTAGAGCCACAGTAGATGTGGTTGGCCCAAATTGTGGATGAGGCGCTACACGTGTACACCGATGATTCCAAATTAGTGGAGGGAGTAAGGTCTGCGGTTTACCGTGCTGATCCGAAAATAAAAAGATACCAGAAGCTGACAGATCACTGTAGCGTTTTTCAGGTGAAATTAGTAAAATAGCTTAAACTGCAGTCGTGTGAACTTTTGTGTTAACAGCCTAGCAGTAATTAAGGCCTAAATCTCGCATAGCGCAGAATCTTAAGGTGTGTTAGAGTGAAAGCAATCCTGGAAAGAATCGGGGTACGGAGAAACATACAACTATATAAGGTTCCAAAGCATATAGGAATAAATGGGTAGCAAATTAACTCCTATCATTAAAAAGAGAGATATAAACTACTTTCTGGCGTCAGATGCATTTAAATTAGGCTCTGTCAGTGATTCGCAGATGTAGAAAGTACGGGTTGGAAGAGGAAACGATCGAGCACGTTTTGTGCTCGTGCACTGCGCTTACCAGGCTAAAACTCCAGCTATTAAGAATAATAAGGTTGTCAGATCTAGAAAAAAAAGTGGCGTAGGGCTAAGAAAGCTTCTTGTATTTGCCAAGAGGACGAAAATATTTTATAACACAGGTCATGGTTTTTGATAGACTTTTGAGTTTGCTCGTTGAACAAACTTCTACTAACACTACGAACTTCTGCTTACTAACTTCACGCAACTATGGCCAGCTTAACCTAACCTAACTTAACCTCGTTCCAAGTCACGCAACTATGGTCGTTACCTACATTCCAAAGACGGGCAAAGGATGTTGAATGCTGATGACAGATATTGCGAACTGTCTAGTTCAAGGGCACGATAACAAAAATTACTACATATTCGAGTGTTAAACTAATAAATGGTGCTTGATCTTAGCGTAATAAGTCGAGAAAGCTCTAATTGAAGTTTTTTATAGCTACTAGCAACTGGGCTTTAGAATTGTTGTAGGGAAGTGCGGTGGCGAAACATTTTACAAAGAGTTGAGTGCATGTGCGTTTTTGATTGGTTTCTGTTCTAATCCGTTGTTTTGTCTACGTAATAAACCCAATAAGTTATTGTGAAGCCAAGCTATTATTGAGTATTGAAACTCAACAGTGGGTAACGGTGGTTGACATTCCTTGGACTACTTGCAGCTATATAGACTTTTCTTGATCCTGTGAGCCTTTAATTAGCTCAGCTTATGCTTGGTTGATTTCATCTCTTGAAAGTTAGCCAAATCCCCGTTGGCAAAACATTCAAAGAATTTCTTGCTATCAGTGCCTAAATAGTTGGTGGATATAACTTTGTCGCGCAGACATCCTGTCCAATACTTTTTACATCACATAACTGCAATTTACGTAATTACGTGGTTTGTAACTTCAACACTAAACAATAAATGTTGTTTACATAATTCTTCAAAACGGTTACCACCGTTGAGAGCCCGAACATTGTTTTCTCCTACTCGTATTTCACTCACATTGCACAAAACAACGGCGCACCCAACGTCCTTACACCCTTTACCAGACGCATCAAAATTGGCAGTTCAGCTAAGCTATGTAAGTAATAATTTTCAATTTGTTGTAAAACAGTTAACTGCAATGTGGGCACTTAAAGAACATATTCAGGTTCTAGTGCGCATAAATATCTTCAAACGTACATACATACTTAGTTAGTTCTACACGTTTAGTTATATATATACATGTACATCACCAAGTGGTTATGTACTCGTCAATGTCTCGCACATAAAATTATGGGTTTGTCTAACAATTTGCTTGCTACGCAGCCTTGGACTGACCGACTTGTTTACCTCTTTGCTTTTAATATACAACTATTCATTTTACTGACTATACCTTTCATGAAAATGAAATAGTATATTAAATTCATCACGAATCTCGAAATTGTAAGTCCTTAAAGGAAAATAGATAGACCCACGAATAAGTATACCGAAATGATCAGTGAAGAGCTGAGTTGATTTAGCCATTTACGTCTGTCCCTCTGTCTGTTTCTATGTAAACTAGTGCCTCAATTTTTAACATATCTTGAGAAAATTTGGTGAGCGGGTATTCTTAGGTGTCCGATTAGACATTTGTCGGAACCACCCGAATCGAATTACTATAGCATATATCCCCCCTACACCCATTTTTCAGAAAAATAGGATTTTTGTCATATATTCCTCAATTTATGAAATTAAAGATTCAAACTTTACCATATGCTTAAGTATATTGCACATATTGTTGCCTGAAAAAATGGTTGAGATCGATTTTATATATACCATATATTCCCCACGCCCGATTGTTCAGATAAGAAGCTTTTCTTAATTTCTGCCACATTTTAAAAGATAGAAGCTTCAAACTTCACCATATACTTTCGTATTTAGCATATATTGATGTCTCGAAAATTCATAGAAATCCGTCGTATATATGGTATGTATCTCATACAACAGATTGTTTAGATAAGAAACTTTTCGTAATTACTACCCCATTTTAACAGCTAGAACCTTAAAATTTCACCATATGCTTTCGTATATAGCAGATATTTTTGTCTGAGAAATTCGATGAGATCGGTCATATATATAGCATATGTACCCTACAAATTAAAAAATCATAGAGATCGGTGGTATATATATTATATACCTTACATAAACTGTAATTTCTGTCCCCTTTTTAACAGCTAGAAGCTTCAAATTTAAATACTTACTTTTTTTTCATATATTGTTAACATAAGTGATTCATGGTCATAGCTATTTCATGCAGAGCACAAAAATCGTTAAACTTTGCATCCTCACACAAAGTACCTACCTATTTTTTATTTATCTTAAAATCGCCTAGGTATGTACATATTTGTTCAATATATTGTTACGAATATTAGCAACACTAAGAGGTACTGTCATCTCTAGGCCGATGCTTAGCAGTGACTTGATGCACATAACCAAATTAATCATTATGTCTACACATTTGTGCGTACACGCAGCGGAGAAGCAACGCACACAAACAAGCATATATCTGATATACTCCTGAAAGTATGCAATGGTTGTGCAAATTTCGCTCATACATACAAGCGCATGGGGTTTGAGAGAAGCTATAAAATTATGCGTCTGTAGTTATAGCTGAGAAATTTATAGCAGATAACCAACTAGTAGATTTTGGAATTGGAAGCGCCTAGAAGATGCAAACGGGAAATCACAGAGTATAAAAGGCCGCAACAGTAGAGGCGCGACAATCATTTTGGTTTAAGCAAGCTATTGGTTCCAAAGTATAAGTGTTATTGTGAAGTACTTTAATAAAGGCCATTTTTGCATTACTCAATATTGGAGTTATTTATTCAACCATTTAGCGATTCGAACGTTAGCAGAAGGTTGCAAATAAGGGGAATTGCACTAAATTCGTTACAATATATTTCGCATCTTATACAGCCGATTATTTGGATATTACGAATGGGATAAGATTATTGCTCAGCCCCATTCCTGAAAGGTATGAAGTCTTCGGCTTAGCCGAAGACAGTCCATCCTTAGTTGTTTTATCTTTATTTTACACCCTGCAATATTTTTAAGCTTAAATGGTTGGCAGCAACAATTACTTCGCTTATTTTAGTTAACTTGAAGTGTGAAGATAAATGTTAAATGTTGACTGCGTGTTTTTATTTATTTTTTTTTTTTTGTTTTAAACGTTTTCTCATTTATGTCTACATACATATACTGTTCTTCATTCATTGTTTCTTTAGATGATGTTAGAAAATGCAGGTTCTTGTTTGACCTCATCAATGACGCTTCCAAATGATAATTGCTGTTGGCTGTCGCATGAAGGTGTTAATAAGGGCAGCTGTTGTAGATGTCTTATTTAGCACGTTATTTATTGCTTTGGTATTCTGAACTTTGGTTCATTAAAAACTGGTACTTACATCAGAAAAAAAAGAGTTAACAAAATGGATATAGTGCTAGGCTCACATGCGGATGGTCAGTCACTAAAATAAATATTTAAAATTGACGAAAAAACGATCCCCGTTGATCTAGCAATGGCAAGCTACCGAACTCGATATGCACTTTTCATGGCCATATAACCATGCCCATTTTCAAGCTCCTTCGGTGGATATTTCTCAACGCATTTAGTCTAAAATGTTAGGTATGTTAAGAAACTGTCTACCCTAAAGTCTGCAGTATGTGGCAGAACGCCGTTGCTTTAATCAAAGGTGAGATATTTCCCAATCTCGAAGATATTAATTTGAGATCGGAAAAAGCACCTATAACTTCAAAACACTTAAAGGTTTATGCATGAATGTAACGAGCTCATACATATGTCTCGGCTGTAAATTTGTACAACATTCTCAAAAAATAGGCAGTGTCATATTTTTTTCTCGAAAACTCGGTCTTTCTTTGATACTAGTTTAGAGAAATATAAGATATTTGATGGCCGCCGTGGTATGGTGGTAGCTTACTCTGCCTATCGCACCGAAGATCCTGGGTTCACGCCCCGGGAAAAGCAACACCAAAAATTAAGGAACAAGTTTCTGGAAGAGAGTTAGGGGAACGGTCGCGAAGAGCTTGAGAGGTGGCTTAAGAAAAGGAATAGTTTGAGAAAAGTTCAAAAGCTGCTGGCTGAAAGGAAAAGGAGTAGGAACGGAGGAAGAAAGAGAGCTTAGAACAAGAAATAGTGGGAAGGGAAGACGCAGATTAAGAATATAAGAGCGTGACTAATGAGGTTAATAGAAGAAGAGAAGAAGCATAAAGTATGAAGAGGTCGAGCGAGCTGAAGTTGAAAAACGACAGGAGCGTGGAGTTTAAAGGTTGAGGAAGTAAAGAGAGAACGAAAAATAGAGAAAGGAAGAGGAATTGTAACAAGAAGATGGCGCAACAAGGAAAATCGTGGAAGAGTGAAAAAAGAAAAGGCAGTGTAGGAAGGAGAAAAACATGAGTGATAGAAAGCGGTATGAAAAAAAAAGAAAAACGGAATTAAGAGAAAAAGAATAGGAATAGAAAAAGACTATTAAAAGGGTGAAAAAGTCGAAAGCAAGTAAAAGAAAACAAAGAAGTTAAGCGGATTAGAAATACGAAAAACCGTATGGATAGGAGGGGTGTCAAAAAGTAAAGAGTAATTCTGAGAGGAGCAAAAGGGGATGAGAAATTAAAAAAGAAAGAAGACAAGATAAAGGCAGATAAATTGACAGATGTTGGATTTGGAGCTCGTTTAGTCAAACAAAGCCTACTTTGATACTGATTGTCGCTCTGAGCATACATCCAGAGAATATATTGATCACTCGTCGTAATATCCTACTCCAGCTTTCTTACTAACATCGATGTGATCCAAGGAAGAACAGACTTTAGTGTGCTGACAACTATCCCCTGCGCCTATTTCAGAGGTCGATACTCTTTCTGAGGTCGATATAAGCCATGTGTTCCATTTTCCGCCACTCTTAATGTCCTCTAAGCAGAAGTTACCGCTATTAAGGATGTTTTGGATGAGATGCTTTGGTTACGAATTTAGCATTTCCTCGGTAAGTCAAGCGGCTGCAAACTCCTTGAGTACTCTAAAGTGGGATTAATGTCGTTATGAATTGCCTGACCTCGCCATAGTCATAGTTCTAGCACAGGAATCGTGAGTTCCAATGGTCACCTGCGGTCAGCTTTAACTAATTTAACGGTGGGCAGGCACCACTCCTGTAGAGTACGTAAGGGAATGACAGTCGGTCTGCTGAAATCATATAGCTCTTCACCGCTCATCTATCTTTGGTGATTGAGGTTATTTCAGGTCAATGAAAGAGAGAGATAGCCGATACGTTTTAATATACTGGAAACGCACACGATCAGCGAAAATACAGCTACGGTTATGATCAGAACAGAGGCCGAAAAGTTTAACCGCCCCCGTAATAAATCAATACAACCAGCTATGGCAGTTGGCTTAATTTTTCTTTCTTCAATTGCTAAAAAAAATTTTTAATTTAGAAGATATTAATAGCTGTGTTTTTTTATTCTTCTATATACGTTTACGCTTAAATTTCATATGGACTGCTAAGCGACAAACTTTAAATACACCTCTGAAATTGCTGCGCATAAAATTTGGCCTACTATATTTCAATACGCATTATACTCAGATGTAACTGAAATATGTGTCTCTGTTTCACCCTGTACACTAATTATGTCCGTTCTATGTGTGTCCACAATTCATCGCAACTGATTCAGCTATATGTTATACCCTATGGCCATCAGAGGGTTGTGTATCCGCTTTTCGGTACACCCTGTGCTGTAGCTTTAGTTATTTAACCACTGCCGCTAGATGGGTCTCCTAAGCATTATCTAAGCGAGGATTGGCGTTTTTTTTCACGCGCAAACGAAACGTATACGCGTGTAAAAAAAACACGGCTAATGACAAAAGACTGTTGTTAAGGTCTCAAGCTCGTTTCCAACCCTTGGTATTGTGGCGAATATTAGCAGTGCTATACATCACTGCGCTGCTGCTAAATAAATACACAACAACAATAAGGAAAGCAGTCACACTTATGCACGTATACACACCAAAGCAAGCAGTCACATATACACATAACCAACACCTTGAAGCAAAGAGATTATTTCACATACACAAATATATTCAGCAGGTAAAAGTGAAGAGGATAGAGAAGTAATCACACATCACGTTATCATCTGCTAAGAGCAGAAGTTGTTACTCACACATACACACGCATATAGCTAAATAACTAAGTATGAGATACAATTATTCCAGAACGCATTTTCGTGAAAAGTCTAGACCTTATGAGAAATATGCGAGCAAGACAGAGAATGTAAAAGCAGCGCAATCAGAGGGATAATCAATCAGTTTGATTTTAACACGCTGTAGTGAAGTACGCGATAATTGTGAAGTACTACTACCAAAGTAGTCTAAATAAAGAACGTTTTGTTATACTAAATATTTTAGTCATTTATTCGACAGTTCAGAGATTCGAACTTTAACAGCAGCTGCAAAATAATCAGAATTTCCCAAAATTCGTAACAGTATTTCTGTTTCCTCTCATTCGAAGTAAACAGATATTACAACATATCCACATATTTCCTGAACAAATAAGACTCTTTTAACTCAACATTACCCAGCCTAAAATAGGCAATTTGAAGATATATTACGATTAAAAGAAATATAAACTTTAGGGTTATACTTAAAACAAATTTCAACATTATTCTCATATTACATGAAATTTTGTTCAGGATTAAAAATGATTAAGGCGTCTGTCATTCATGGTATTATTGATTTTTGATGTCAGACGCAAAATAATAACTTAAATTTTTGATTTCCATTGGAAAATCTGAGCTGTGCTACACGTTTGATCCAACTTTAATCAGGACTAAAATTGTATCATCGTGTTATTCTTTGGCGGGGGACTAAAGAAAATCGTTCATTTCATGTTTATGGACCACCCCAATGAACGTAGTCTTACTTTGACAAAATATGTGAACATTTCAAAAAATCCTAATAAATCTTGCAAAATATCAAAATCAATTACGCAAAATCTTTCCCAACAATATATGAATGAACAAATAAAAACAATCTAAATTATCGAGACTTGTTTACTAGGTTCGAGAATTTTCATAACAAACGACCTCAAATTGTTAGCTTTAGCGCTGTAGGCAGCAACATTTTTTTTAACATTCAAGAGCCATAAGAGTCAAATTTCATACAGAGTGCGCACCAATAAAATATGGTAAATGGGAAAATAAAACAAAAGCGCATAACAACAATTGAATAATTTATCTATATTTGGCTAACCTCAGCTTGGGTGCAACCGGCAAAGCAACCACAATTTTAGTTAGTATGTCACCAATGCAATGCAACGAGCTTTCTGCATAAATGCAGACCTAAACTTGATGTGATAAAAATGTGAGTGAGAATGGAAGAGAGCGAAAACTAGCTTTGAAATACATGCTGTGAGCTTTAGCCGGCAGACGCTGTTGATTTACTTAACGCTTCTGCATCTGAACAGGTGATTTTCAAGTCGTCAACGCTGTGGCTGCACTTTTGAGATACTTACACACACTAACACAATCGCACTTGAGCCAAACACGCTTTTCAAGTAAACAGGTTGCTGTCAAACGAGCTTTGGCTGTCAACATCATAAGCAACAACAAAATGCACACCAATTTATGTAGCAGCAGCAATAAAAGCATTCCATGGCGCATTTTTGTAGAAAAAGCAAAAGCATGAAAAATCCATGCGCTTACGAATCTTTTCGTGCTTGAATACCTGCAAGCTAAGCATTCATTCAGTCAACGATAAAACCTTCAAGTGTACGCAATATAGAAGCGCACGATCTTAAATGGCGATTGTGTTTCAACTTTCGTTAAATTTATCGCTGGAATGCATAGAGTCGGTCGCGCATGCGTAAAGTAAACTAACTGTTATATTTGTAATGTGATTTTTTTTTAGTTTTATTGTCTGCAAACAAGCACTAAATTGAATTAGTTTATTTTCTAAATTTTTGTGTTCATTTGTGATTTGAATTGATTGCGTTTTACCCTCGGTGTAATTTTGTGTTTTTAATGCAACATCTTACGGATGCACAACTTTCTTCAAAGTCAACAAATTTAAATATTTAAGCTTTTCTCTCAATGCAATTAAACTTCTTCGATTCTCTTTAGTAGCTATACAGCATTGGTGGAAAAAATAGAAAATCAAAGTGCACGAAGCAGTGACAAAAAGTGAATTAATGCTATAATAATGATATATGAAATTATAAAAAAATAAATTAAACGATTTCCACTGTGTATATTTCTCGGTTAGTGAAAGGTGTCGTACGTGTATCCGCATATCAGTTTTAAATTACTTATACAGAAGAAAAAATTTTTTGCTATACCATAGCATTTGAAACAAAAAAGAAATGCAATTAATTTGAATTTTTATACTTGTACATGTATGATTAATACTTGATACACAATAATTTGTGTTCTTATATAAATAAAAGTGGAAACATAACGGTTTATGAAGACATATCTATCTATCTGAGGAAAACACATCGCCTTTGGTGAGCTCAATTAAAATATTGCTTATATTGTACTAGGAGCAGAGTTGTTAAGGAATGCATTCCATTTGGAATAATTATTCTTTTGATGGGAGCCGCAGAGGATTAAAATACTTTTTTGTAAATCCGGAATAATGACTTAAAAATTGTAGTTACTATCCCTTTTTGCATTTCACTAATTATTTCTTCTTTTTTATTACTCTTTTTTTATTCAATCGACTGCATTCATTGGACTGGAATACTCTGAGGTTGCATTCCATAATCCTTACCATTCCTATAGCTTTCCAATCTTATTATTTACTCGCGAAATGCTTTTGAATTTTGTTATTCCATTAGGGGAATTCTTTTATTTTTTTTTTCTTTATTCCACATGAGGAATGCAAAAAATAAAAATAAGTCCGGACTAACAAAAAGAAATAACATCTAAAAAGAAGTATTCGCTATCCCAAAGAAAGGAATAAAGGCTGAAATCCAAATGTGTTGGTCCCGGAATGGGAAGGCATGGATTACATTCCGGGGTGATTGCATTATTTAACAACTCTGTTTTACACACATTGAAAATCAAATTCTTAATGTTACGACAGAATACTTTAAAGTAAAAAAAAATTTTAAAATCAATGATTAAAAATATATTATAAAACTGAAATTTGGCATTTTTCATTTGTTTCAATAGCAGAAAATTCAAATTTGATAATCATATTTAACCTTTGTTTCAACATGGAAAAGGAAGGTTCGTTTTTTAAGGCTTTTGTTGTTGTACTGAACAGCATGCCTTTTATTAAACAATATTAATATTTATATAAATGAATAACTAGGTTTTAAATAATCATAAGAGCAAAAAATATAAGACAAAAATTTTGTAAATACTTCCTTTATATCAATCTACCAAAACAAATTTAAAATGTCTCTTTAAACAAAGACATAATCTTGTTAAACTTTGACCTTCAAACTTTAACATACCTAACCCCTGTAAAATTGTTTATCAGGAACAAAAATATAAATGTGGAATACAATGTGCTTGTTCCTCGTAAAATTTTTTGTGTGGAGGTTAATACAAAAGAAGTACTTAAACATTTTGTATTTTCTCTTAATTTTCTCCTATTTTTTTGCATTGTAAAGGTGATCTGGACTATTTGTAAGGCTTCATGTTTCATGCTCGATGAGTAGTTACTTAAAAATCTATCGCAAGATTCCAGAATCCTAAATAGAAATTTTAATACCTCTAAATAACTCGATCCCTGTAGAAAATTCTCTTTTACCCTAAATAAAAGAATCTTGTAAAGCCCGAAGTTTTGTTCAAAGTTGTTCTGGGTTATTGGGAAGTTCCTTAAAACTCGAAAACAAAACGTCCAAGTTCAGAAGGTGTTTACAATTTGCACGATTCCTGGCCCTAGACGTGAAATTTTCACCAGGTTCCGATGTGTGCTCCAAGACTCAAGACTCTAGCTCTCCAGGAAGTTACTTACTAATGGATTGCAAAGTCTCTAAACTGATATAAAGGAATTTAATATGCTAACAATATTAAAAACTTGAAGTGCTTGCTGATTCATCTTTATTATCATGTGCGCGTATAAAGAACAGTGTAGTTCACACACCTTATTAATATTTTATTATATTATATTAATTTAAAAAAGCACTTTTAGAGAGAACAAATAACATCATTAATCAAAAATTGCTGAATTCCATTGCTAGAATTCTAAATTGCAAATTTAAGCGCTATTTTATATGTTGAAGATAAATGAGCAAAGTCTTTAACAAGCTTCAAATCATGTTTATACCTTTCATGAAAATAAATGAGACATTAAATCACGAAACTCAAAAAGGTAGGTTCTTAAAAGTGAAGAGATAGAACCACCAATATATATATATATATATATATATATATATACCGAATTGATCAGGATGACGATCTGAGTTGATTTAGCCATGTCCGTCTGTCTGTTTGAATGAAAATTAGTTCCCCAATTCCTGAGCTATTTTGACAAATTATTGGCAGGTATATTTCGGTGTCGCATTAGACATTTGTCGCAATTCCGCAATTTATCAGTTAGAAGCTTTAAGTTTCACCAAATGCTTTTGTATATGACACATATTGTTGTCTGAAAAAATGGTAGAGATCGATCTATTGTATATGGGCTATAAACCGGTTGTTCAGATAAGGAGCTCTTCCTCATTCCTGGCCTATTTGAGTAGCTAGAAGCTAAAAGCTTCATCAGTTACTTACGTATACGTCATATATTGTTCATATAAGGGACTCATGGTCATAGCTATCTCATGTAGACCACAAGAAACGTGCAAATTTGTATCTCCACACAAAGTACCGATTTATTTTTTATTTATTGAAATTTTCGCTTATGTATGTACATATATATATGTACATATTTTCTCTATATATTACATATCTTACACAACCGATTATTTAGATATTACGGATTGCATTAGATTATTGTTCAGCTCCATTCATGAAAGGTATAAAGACAGTCCCGCCCCTATATATTTTGTTTAAAATCAGAGTTTTTATAGAACTGAATGCTTATGTACTTTAATTTTTTATAGATACCCTTTTTCAAGAAAATTTTATTACATAAAATATAAAAAAATATCTTCTATAGGGTAGCTATGTCACTAACCAATGTCTATACTTTGTTTTTATATATCGTATATGTATTATAAAACTAAATCGTTAAACATCGATTTAATGTTATGGCTCCACGCAGAAACCTCCTATTTAATTACAGTTTTTTTATATGCCGTGTGAGATATATAATTTCGATACAATTTGAAGAAATCTTACTAGGGGCGTATAAAATTACTAAAACATGGTAAAAAAATCATAAGATTGTAGTTTACACAGCTATAAATCAACAAGGAATCACTCGATGGAAATATTTATTACTAGCAGCTAAACTTTGAATTATTAACCTTCGTTATGCTAAAAAAAAATTATTGGGTCCATCCTAATATAACCAAAACTTCCTAAACAAAAATTTAATTTATTTATTTATTTATTTATTTATCTCGTTTTAATCTAGAAAATGTGAACATTTTCATACAGATTACAAGAAAAAAAAATAGACACACAGTTATTTAATCGTAAAAACTAAAAACTACCTAAAAGTTTACGTACATAAGTCATTTAATATCGATTTAAACATATGTTTTGTGGAGGAAAAGTCCAGACCCACAGGATTTGATAGCATATTAAACTCTTTTAAAGCTCTCGAAATTGGAGCATTAGACGCGTAATTTGTTCTAACCGTGTCCAACCAGAAAGTGTCGTATTTCAAATAAAAGCAGTTTGTGTGTATGTGTTCGCTTGCAATCGTCTATTCAAACATTCGATCAGCGAAAGCATTCGATGAAATCCCATGTTAGATTAGATTAAATGGCTCCATTTTTTAATTGTTTTTTTTTCGAGTTTGTTTCGTGAATTTTTTGCTTAAAAATCGCATTGGTAATCTTATTTCGCTACAAATAACGTACCGGAATTTTTTTGATTCTTCTTATAAAGCGGAAAGTAGGTACCCTCTTCGAATATTTATTTTTAAAAAAATCTTTACACTTCAATCTCTTGAATATATTGTGAAAAAATGTTAACTACTTTGTAAAATATAGGGCTGGGAGTAGCCGAATATTCGAATACCCGGTTAATATTCGTTTGCAAAACTCCGGATATCCATATTTATGAAGATTGCTTTAATACCCGTATTTTCGGATATCCAATGAAAGCAGCAAACTGATATAGCATATTCGTGAATTTAGCAGTACCAACAATACTTGTTTGGCCTGAACCAATGCACTGTGAGTTCTGCCTTCTCGGGATTAGATAAAGAAGCAAAAAAAGTGTGTCTTACAGTAAATGCGGGCAAAGGGAATAAACTTGCTGTTGTCTAGTAAAGAATCGGCGCACTTGCGCCAAGGCAGCCACGTCACTGTTGACGTATAAAAATTCGAAACTGAAGGATTTCGTATATTCGATAACCAGCATTAACAAGGTCCTCTCTACAATTTGCTTATCACACATGTCCTGATGTATGTCTCGAAATCATGGGCGGTATCAGGAGAAGATCTGATGGCTCTTGGGGTGTTCGAGAAAAAAGATCTCCGGAAGATTTATGGTCTTGTTCATGACGCCGATGGCGAGCATCGAAGGAGGTATAATGATAATAAAGCCTTCGCTGGCTACGTCATGTTATGCGCGGAACCAGAGGAATGGCGAGAACTCCACGGAGATGGTGAGAGACAGGTGGAGGAAGATTTGACCTCCCGAGGTGCTTGCAATTGGCGTCAGATTTCGCAAACAGGGACAACAGGCGTGACTTGTTACGAAACGGCCAAAATCGCTTAGAGAGTTAAGCACCAAATAATGATAATGATGAACAACAATACTTAAATGCCGGCAGTATTTATTATTCCAATTAACAGTGAATACAAATAAAATAATTAAAAAAAAATTTTCAGTTAAACGGTTTTATTGAAAACAATACTTACATTAAGTTACAATAATACTAAAAGCTAGAAAATAATTAGGTAGGTCCTAGGGACTAGTCATCACACTCCTCATCAATCATGGGCGTTGGTCAGACAATTCAATAAAAGCATTGAGCGCGTTAAATTTCTAAAAATGTTAGGGGTAGCATAACCTAATTAAGGTTCAGTTGGTCTTACTTATGAGTATAAATAGAATAAAGACTAAAACTTTATTTAATTGCCTGTTATTTCTCATTCTATTTAGTTCATTTAGTGACTCCTTATTACAAGGACTCTTTTCTGACAATTTGCTACAATCTAAGTTATCAATACATAATCCTTCCAAAGACTTTACTCGAATCAGCGGCACGTATGCTTGTCCTTCCTCGAATTCCAAAGTATTTTGATGTCACTTCTACCGGACTGTATGTAATATTTGTTCCAAATATGAGCCAAATCGGACCATAGGATTTTTTTGAATATATCGATACTCGCGCCACCTAGCGGGAGTTTTTTCACAAAGCGATATCTATTTTCGTATGCAATACGTATTCCAAATATGAATATATCGATCCTTCTGACACCTAGCGGGATTTTTTTTTTCACAAAGCGATTTCTATTTTCGTTGTAATATGTGTTCCAAATATGACCCAAATCGGTCCACAAATACATTTTTTTTAATATTTCGATCCATGCTCTCGGAATTTTTTTCTTATTATTGCGTTGTCATCGGGTTCTGAACTATATTCCAAGTTACAAGCGTGTAGCTTATCGGCAAGTTTCTTAAATTTCAATTAAAAAATTCTGTTCACTACACAGAGTCAAACTAAATAAATCCACTTAAGAAAGGCTCGTATTGAGAAATGTCTTATTTTGAACTATTCTTATTGTGGTGTAAGAAAACGTTAGCCGGTATGATTTTGCCATTATAAACAAACACGTTAGGGAATGCAATAGCATCTACGGCACCGAAAACACACATTTTTAGAGGCTGTTGAAAAGGTAGGTACCCCAAGCTAAGTTTTGGCGAGTTTCGACAGAATCGGAAATATTAGTTCACGATCTTGCAACCAATTTTTGGCATTTATACAGTGGTTTATTTGTTCTTAGAACACGTAGCGCTAAAATTCGTATTATTCCTCCCTTGCGACACTCTTATATCATTTAGGATTATATTCATGGCGGTTAGATATTCATGAATCCGTAGGGGACACCACCAGCCCCCGCCCAAATGTACGATGTGTGTCACGAATGCAAGCGCCGAAAGGTCTTTTTCAACATTACGTCGGTTGAAAACGTGGCCCAGAACGACTGTGTTTCAGCAAAGATTGGTCGGTCTGGCGTTGCTGAATATACATTCTGACATTGAAGTGAAACCAGAAGATATCGTTGAACGATTCGCGAATCAGAGAGGACATAGAATAGTTTTATAGTGCGTGCTTCATTTTGAGTGCAAATTTCTGAAACGGATCACTTAAGAACCTGATAATTTATTTTTGAGCAACAGAAGTATTATTTGATAGCTGTCGATAATACAAACAAATGCTTATCTCCGATTTTTCCAAAAAAATCTGTCCTTAATAATTGCCATTTGAGTTTTTAGTCTTCTTTCTTTTGAAGTTGAGTAGCAGCCTATAGGCTTCACCGATTTTGACAATTCAAACACCAATTTACTTGTAATTAAAAACTCTTTAAAAACACATTTTTTATTTCTGTGAAATAATTTTCTATTTTTAAAATTGCAAAAATCGTTGATTCTAGATATTTTCATTTGAACACTTGAAGATTTTCTATGCAAAATTTTATTTTTCAAATACTTTACAGAACAAAAGTGAAATATCCAAAGAAAACAAATATTCAAATGTCCAATACTTAAAGTATTTGAAAAATAAAATTTTGTATGGAAAATCTTCAAGTCCAAGGTGTGCAAATGAAAATATCTAGCATCAATATTGCGGGCCATTTTTTTCTCAACGGAATATCATAGAGAGTAAAATTTTACATATGTGGTTTTCCTTGCGTGCAAAAATGTGCTCCAGAACAATTTTTCTTGTACGGTTTTTATTTTAAAAATAGAAATTTATTTCACAGAAATAAAAAATGTGCTCTTAAAGATTTTTTAATTATAAGCAAATTGGTGTTTGAATTTTGAAAATCGGTGGAGCCTATCGGCTGCTATTTAACTTTAAAAGAAAAAGGACAAAGAAAATTCAAATGGCGATAATTAAGGATACATGTTGTTTTTATTATCGATAGCTATAAAATAATACCTTTGTTGCTCAAAAATAAATGATGACTTTTTCGGTGATCACTTTCACAAATTTTCACTCTGTATTTAAATATAACATTTATTTACATTGTTATTATTACATTGTTTTAATAAAAAATTATATGAGTATGAAATGTATACACCAAATAAAAAACACAAAAAGTATTTAAAAACAGCATACATACATACTTTCGAAAATACTTTGAAATCGAAAGCTTAAATATCAAAAGGAAACATTCAAAAAAACTTTAGCATTTTTCTTGGGCATGAAAATAGCAGTAGGCACAAAATTTTGGCATTTCACAATGCATGGCAATTTATACATGAATACCGCTTTTATAAAAAAAAAAATTTATGAAACTTTTTGATACCATTCCCCGCTTAGAAAAATTTTCTTGTAATTGAAAAACCTTATTTCTAAAATTTTGATGTTGCTTTGCCCGTGATGTGAACCCAGGGCATACGGTGTGGTGGGCGGAGAACGCTACCATCACACCACGGTGGGCGCCAGAGCAATAAACATAAAACGCAAGTGCCATTGTACTAAAAAGCGTTATTACAAACTAGAAATAGCTTATTACCTGCATCTACGCACTTTTACAAAATCTTTTATATAATAGAAGGCGATTTAACAGATTTAGTCTATTTTTACTGAAAATTTTTCCTGTTCATTTGCACCAAATTTTTCGTCGAGTAATAGCTCCAGAAACGTGGGAAATGCATTGTAAGAAAGGGGAAGTGCCACGCCCATTTTTTCAACATTTGAATTTTTTCCCATTTCTTGTTATAATGCCACAAAATACTATTGGCACAAAACTATTTTTCGCTAAGATTTAACTTATTATTTTTGCCTACGACCCTTTTTTAGAGTCATTTATATAAAAGTGTGCGTGGTCCTTAACCAATCTTATCCATTTTAACTAGAAATATTTCCTGCAATAATGTAAATATGTGAACCCAATTTTGTTACGATATGTAAATTTTTCTTCGAGTTATGGCTCCCGAAACATTGAAAATTACTTAGACAAAAAAGGAGCGGTGCCACACCAGAGAAAATAAAATTAGTGCACTTAGTCATGAGCCAAAAAATTTTGTCTAAATGTGTACTTAGTCAGGTACAGACAAATACTATGAGTGATTAGCACATAAAATAGAGTGCCCCGTAACACATATGTCTCATACATATATGACATTGTTGAGTATACACTGATGTCATAGTCCCTTTAATTCAGTAGCACGTTGATTTCGTGTATAATACACTGTATACTTCGTTTATCATCGGTTTTACTTTGGCGCTGTATTCAGTTTAGTTTCGTGTACATCGTTGTGTTGCTAGCGCCAGAAGACTGATATGACCTTATTCATTTTATTGCACTGTTAGTCTTACTTATTCCAATTAGTGTTTTCGTATAATACAGTTGACTTTTGACAGACAATTGAGTACTGAACTGCTTCGTGGGTTATGAGCGATTATTCATTTTACGAAGCATGACTATGTAAGTGTGTGTTAGTAGATATAGGTGCTTGATATTCTTTGTTTGCATACGCACTAATACTAACTTTTTGCTTAGTCCACTAATAACCTTAAAAGATGAGTAATTGCAGTCACTGTGCCACACCCATTTTCAAAAATTTTAGTGTTTTCCAATTTAGTGTTATAATTCAATTTAGAAAGTAAAATTCTATTGATACAAAGCTCTTTTTCGCTAAGATATAGCTTATTATTTTCGGCTATCTCGTCAATTTTTCTACAAATATTTCCTGCTATTGGGAAAATTTGTATACCCATACATAGCTTATTTTTTTCGCCCACGACCATTTTAAAAATCTTTTATATAAAAGTGGGCGTAGTCCTTAACCAATTTCGTTAATTTTTCTTCAAAGCATTCCTTATAGCAAAGGCAACCTCTCTGCCGAACTTTGTTACGATAAGTTTAACGGTTTTTGATTTATGATTAATAATATTTGTAAAATTGATTTTATCACAAGTGGGCGGTGCAACGCCCATTTTAAACATTTTTTTTTTCAAATTTTTATCAAGACTCTTAATATCAGTCCACGCGTCGAAGTTCAACATTCTAGGTCTATTATTTACTAAATAAACAAGTTTTTTGTGTTTTCCAAAATGTTATATATATAAAAAGTGGGCGTAGTTATGATCCGATTTCGCTCATTTTGAATACCAATCTCAATATTTACTCAAGTTATCGTGTTAACGGGCAGACGGAAGGACGAACGGACGGACGGACGGACGGACATGGCTCAATCAATTTTTTTTTCGATAATGATGATTTTGATATATGGAAGTCTATATCTATTTCGATTCCTTTATACCTGTGCAACCAACCGTTATCCAATCAAAGTTATAATACCCTGTGTACAAGTACAACTGGGTATAAAAAAACAGCCTCGTACCACTAATTGATAAAAAGAAATCGCCTAAATATTTTAAAAATCTGTGGTATCCAATTATTATCATTTTTATAACTTTTTATACGATGAATTATTTTCATACTCAGAACAACTAATTTTGCTAATCACACAAAGTCATGAAAGGAAATTTTTCTTCTATCAAGAGATATCAGGAAAACAAACAGTAAGGAAGGCTAAGTTCGGGTATAAAAAAAAATTACAAACTTATTTGCCAAATTACAGCTTGTAAACATTTTAAAATACCTGCTTTTAAAAGTGAGCGGTTCCACGCCCAGTGTCCAAAATTTTACTTATTTTCTATTCTGCGTCGTAAGGTCAACCCACCTACCAAGTTTCATCGCTTTATCCGTCTTTGGAAATGAATTATCGCACACTTTCGGTTTTTCGAAATTCTCGATATCGAAAAAGTGGGCGTGGTCATAGTCCGATTTCGTGCATTTTAAATAGCGATCTGAGATGAGTGCCCAGGAACTTACATACCAAATTTCATTAAGATACCTCGAAATTTACTCTAGTTATATAGAAGTCTATATCTATCTCGATTAGTTTATGCAGTTACGGAGTACCGTAATGCGAACAAAATTAATATACTCTGTGAGCTCTGCTCAGCTGGGTATAAAAAAGCCACCAAATCACCTTAACGTAACAGAAGGGATAACAGAGAGGCCTTACTTGAACTTATGTAAACCTTTTTGAATTGTGCAAAATCCATTTTATATACTGAGAGGAGTCTGATTTGGTGAAACTCCCATATGTGTATACTTATATAAAAAACTTAAAAGTTCAGCTTTGCTTTATCTTCATCTAATTATCTAAGTCATTACTTCATATAAGAGATATACGCCGCCGCCGCCGCGCCGATAATTTGACATTCGGCGGGGCGTTACTATACATTCAACTCGTTTAAGACTGTTTAGGCCATTAATTGTTCATGTCGAAAATAGGTCGAAAGTGTTATCAACGGATGTGCATCACTCCAGTTATAAGAAACTAATTGCGAAATTTAACTCTTTCTGTTCAAAAGTTATTTAAAAAAACAGGCGTCTTCGGTGTCAGCTTAACACGGACTTTGCATCGCCCAATTCACCAAGTTATTAAAACAAAACACTAAAAGAAAAGTTATATAATATATTTATATGCTCACTTTGCATATTTTTTTTCAAAAAATTAATGATGAATAATGAATTTAAATAAAATGACCCAAGGCGTTTCAAATTGTCCTCAAGTTGTTAAAAAAAGCAAAAAGGTGCCGATTTAAAAAAAAAATTATATTGCGATTGGCTGAAAGAATAAGCGAAATCAGTGATGCAAAATCCTTTGGTAGGTTCTAGGGGCATAAACACTCCTTTGAAATGTTTCTTACCTCGTACTTAAGTTGAGGATATATACGTATGAAAAGGGTTTGAAAAATACTTGGCCTTACATTCAAACATTTTTTGTTTATATGCGAAATTATACAATAGCGTCTGAAATGTTAATTTTGATCTTCGCACTTCATCCTTCAACACACAAGTCTCCCGGTTTGATATTTCCTAAAGTTGGCGGCCCTATCCAAAACTAGACCCTTGGAATGAATCACATTGATTATAGCCTATCAACAAAGTTTAAATATCACCTACACGCTACGGCTCCTTTTACAAATGTGAATACGTAGGCAGGTGAGGCTTTGCCCTTCGCTAGAACACTCAAAGTGGTGAAGCAAAAGCTTTCCCCTGACAGTCGAACTAATGACCGTGTGTGATACTACCCTAGCGTAGTCGTCAGTCGATCTAGTCATAAGGCCGGCAAATAGCAGTAAACATCTTGCAACTTAAAATCGGTCGACTTTCATTCTAAAATATCGGTTTGATTTAACCAAGACTATTGAAATCAATGAAACGTCTGCAAACTTTTGTCTACATTTTAAAAATTGTATCCAGGGTCCTTGTAAAATTTTAATTATGTACATGCGGCGAAGATTATACGATTTTCACCCATTACGAAATGACTTTCACTTAGATTGATTATGATTTCGAAGGCGGCATCCTTGGCCGTATAGTCACTCCCTAACGTTTCAAGGTATGAGTTCGAAGTCGCAGTCCTATGGCTTCTGTGCTGACATATGGTGTGAGGGTCAGGAGGTGTGGTAGTGACTGGTGCTCGGGATTGCTACCGTTCGCACATCGAGAATTGTAGCTCTTAAAAACAGCCGAAAAAACTGGAGGCGCCCTGTGCTACGGGAGTCATGAGTATTAAAAGACCATTAATAGCAACCGTAAGTCGCCTTTGTGCGTGACCGCCAAGGAGCCACAAATGATTTAAAGAAATTGTGTTCGCGACGATTATTAGGAGTTAACCCTAGGTGAAACTACGCCTTGCACGGGATATGCAGACAAAAGTGTGGCTATTTTATGTATATCTATTTATTTTCAGCAGACGCAGCAGTATCAATTCCAAGGACCGGGGTTAGGAAGCCTCTCTGGAGTAAGTGGACGAGGGACAATCCCTCCGAAATGAGTTACTCCTGAAAATTTTTTAAAGGTCTGCGAGATCCTGAGGCAAAAACCCAGGATCTTTCCGAAATGGCCAACACGTTGATTTCCTTAAATACATATAAACAAAACCTTTCCTAAATACTATTTTTTTAAATAGAAAAATCAAGGTTTTTAAAGTAAGACCACCGGCGTCTGCCGGCGCGCCGCCCACGCCGCCGCCGCCGGTATATAATAGAGCCTACGCCGCAGCCGCCTCTACTTCATATACAACTTAGCTAAACCCTGTAAACAAAATTGCAAACGTTTAAGTAAACTAATTTTTAAACATAATTTTTGCGAAGCGGTAACTTTCAAGCTTCAGCAGTATACCTGATTAGCTGCGCCTCCAAATTGCTTATAAAAAGTCTTTTACAACTCAGATGGTAACACAGAAAATTTACAGCATTCCACAAGTAGGCACAATGTATGCCACAGCTGCAAATAATCAATCCGCCAAAATGACAGCCACATATCCATGTGTTTAAAATTTGTTTTACGTCTTCCTCTTTTTCTGCCTTAATTAAATGTTAATTGCAACTTTTTTGCAGCATCCGCAGCAATGAGATCGAAATAAAAATTTGTGTCACTTCAAATGCAATTAAAAATGCAAAAATTAAAAACAAAGTCAAAATATTAATTGCAAAAATGTGATGCTGTGGGCTGATTAATGTGAGGCACTGTGTCTAAGAATGTATGTAGTACAACTAGCAAGGTGAGGCCATTAAACACCGCAAAAACAATAAAGCATTTCTCGCGTACATACATACATACATGTGTGATTGTGTGTGTTTGGCTATATTAATTTGGCATGATTTGCTGACAAAAAGCAACTTGCAAAAACAAGTAAGGAAGGCTTAGTTCGGGTGTAACCGAATATTACATACCCAGCTGAGAGCTTAGTTGCGTTGGTTTCGTAGGATATCGTAGATGGTTTATAATTGGTTTTTAATTCCATATCACATACGTTAGGGAAATATCGACCAAATTGTAGGCCAAGGGTGACGATTTTTCGTCATCCTTTGTCAAATAAGGGAAAATCACCATGTAGGGAAATGAACTTAAGGTAACCCTGGAATGTGTTTGTATGACATGGGTATCAAATGAAAGGTATTAGAGAGTATTCTAAAAGGGAGTGGGCCTTAGTTCTATAGGTGAACGCCATTTCGAGATATCGCCATAAAGGTGGACCGGGGGTGACTCTAGAATGTGTTTGTACGAAATGGGTATCAAATGAAAGGTGGTAATGAATATTTTAAAACGGAGCGATCCTTAGTTCTATAGGTGGACGCCTTTTCGAGATATCGCCATAAAGATGGACCAGAGGTGAATCTAGAATGTATTTGTACGATATGGTTATCAAATAAAAGGTGTTAATGAGTATTTTAAAATGGAGTGCGCCTTAGTTCTATGGGGGGACGCCTTTTCGAGATATCGTAATAAAAGTGCACTGGAGGCGACTCTAGAATGTGCTTGTACGTTATGAGTATCAAATTAAACGTATTAATGAGGGCTTTCAAAGGGAGTGGGCCTTAGTTGTTTATGTGATATCGACCAAAATTTGGACCATTGTGGGATTTCGGCCATTTTTTACACCAATACAAACTGAGTTCAGATAAGTACGTGGCATAAGTTTAGTAAAGATATATCCATTTTTGCTCAAGTTATCGTGTTAAGGTCCGAGCGGAAGGACAGACCGTCGACTCAGTATAAAAACTGGGCATGGCTTCAACCGATTTCGCCCATTTTCACAGAAAATATCGTCATAGAAGCTATGCCCTTATCAAATTTCACAAGGATTGGTAAATTTTTGTTTGACTTATGGCATTAAAAGTATTCTCGTCAAATTAAATGAAAAAGGGAGGGGCCACCCCCATTTTGAAATTTTCTTTTATTTTTGTATTTTGTTGCACCATATCATTACTGGGGTTGAATGTTGACATAATTTACTTATATACTGTTAAGATATTAAATTTCTTGTTAAAATTTTACTTAAAATATTTTTTTTTTAATGGGCGTGTTCATTCGATGTTGCTAATTATACCTTTCATGAAAATGAAATGGTATATTAATTTCGTCACGAAACCGAAAATTGTAAGTCCTTAGAGGAAAATAGATAGACCCACCATTAAGTATACCGAAATAATCAGGTTGAAGAGCTGAGTTGATTTAGCCATGTCCGTCTGTCCGTCTGTCTGTTTGTATGCAAACTAGTCCCTCAATTTTTGAGATATCTTGATAAAATTTGGTGAGCGGGTGTATTTGGGTGTCCGATTAGACATTTGTCGTAACCGACCGGATCGGACCACTATAGCATATATCCTCCATACAACCGATTTTTCAGAAAAAGAGGATTTTTGTAATATCTTACCCAATTTAACAGATTGAAGCTTCAAACTTCACCATATACTTTGGTATATTGCGCATATTGTTGCCCGAAAAAATTGATGAGATCGGTCATATATATAGTATATATCCCTCACAACCGATTGGTCAGATAAGGAACATTTCGTAATTACTGCCCTATTTTAAGAGCTAGAGGCTTCAAATTTCAACAAATGCTTACGTATATAGCATATATTGTTGTCTGAAAAATCATAAAGAGCGGTGGTATATATAGTATATATATGGTGGTATATATAGTATATATATATAGTATATATATATATATATATTTTCGCAAATTTTAGCCCCATTTTAACAGCTATAAGCTTCAAATTTCATCGAAACGTACGTGAAAAAATCATAGAGATCGGTTGTATATATAGTATATATCTCATACAACCGATTGTTCAGATAAGAAACTTTTCGCAATTTCTACCCCATTTTAACAGCTATAAGCTTCAAATTTCACCCATTGCTTACGTATATAGCATATATTGTTGTCTGAAAAAATCATAGAGATCGGTTGTATATATAGTATATATCTCATACAACCGATAGTTCAGATAAGTAACTTTTCGCAATTTCTACCCCATTTTAACAGCTCTAAGCTTCAAATTTCACCGATTGCTTACGCATATAGCATATATTATTGTCTGAAAAAATCATAGAGATCGGTTGTATATATAGTATATATCTCATACAACCGATTGTTCAGATAAGAAATTTTTCGCAATTTCTACCCCATTTTAACAGCTATAAGCTTCAAATTTCACCAAATGCTTACGTGTATAGCATATATTGATGTCTGAAAAAATCATTGAGATCGGTGGTATACATAGTATATATCTCATACAACCGATTGTTCAGATAAGTAACTTTGCGCAATTTCTGCCCCGTTTTAACAGCTAGAAGCTTCAAATTTCACAAAATGCTTACGTATATAGCATATATTTTTATCTGAAAAAATCATAGAGATCGGTGGTATATATATTATATACTTCATATAAACTGTCATTTTTGCCCCTTTTTTACGGCTAGAAGCTTCAAAATTCATCAAATTTCATCAAATAGTTACGTTTACGTCATATATTTTTGAAATACGTGATTCGTAGTCATAGTTTTTACATGCAGACCACAAAAAACGTGAAGCTTTGCATCCTCACACAAAGAACCTACCTATTTTTTATTTTATATTTATCTTAAAAATCGTTTAGGTATGTAGATCTGTTCACTAGATATTTCTTATCTTATACATCCGATTATTCGGAGATTACGAACGGGATAAAATTATTGTTGAGCCCCATTCATGAAAGGTATGAAGTCTTCGGCATAGCCGAAGACAGTCCCGTCCTTACTTGTTTTTATTAAGAACACATATAGTAATAGGGTTAAAGTTCCTGCCAAATTTCATCATGACTGCCAAATTACAGCTTGCAAAACCTACCTCCTTTTAAAAGTAGGCGGTTCCACGCCCATTCGCCATTATCGCACTTTTTCGGGTTTTCGCAATTTTCTATATCGAAAATGTGGACGTGGTTATATTCCGATTTCGTTCATTTTAAGTAGCGATCTGAGATCAGTGCCCAGGAATCTGCATACCAAATTTCATTAAGATACCTCAAAATTTACTCAGGTTATGGTCTTTTTTCACTCAGATTATTTTGATATATAGAAGTCTATATATATCTTTATTAGTTTATGCCGTTACGTATTACCGTTATGCGAACAAAACTAATATACTCTGTGAGCTCTGCTCAGCTGAGTATAACAAGCACAAAAATTTTGGGCCAACCTAAAATCTTACGAAGATAATTTGACGTTGTGAGTGAGATTAACATAAACAGCAACAATCAATCGCATATTCACACAAACATACATAGAATATCGTATTATGCAAACTTGCAATACAAATCACGACGAATATTTAAATCCGAAATAATTCGCAGCAATCACATAATTGCAGCTACAAAATGTTCACTAAAAGACAAAACACTATGAGAATTAAAGGTTTATTGTCAATAATTTAGTTAAGCATTTTTTAGTTCGCCAATTCTTTCCACTAATCCTTGCACTTTATTTTACAGCAACTCTTTTTGTCTAAAATTTTTTGTCCACTTCTAATTGAGTGTCTTTTAAATTGGTACACAATTATTATCTTAAGTGGCAAATAAACACTGCAATCTGTGTGAACTATGGCAGGTGTGGCATTACCGCCACTTCCTATGGCAATAAAATATAGCCAATGGTACAGCACAAAAACCACCTCCCTTTTTCAGAAGTTTGCATAAAATCTCGAAAGGATACCAAGCTTTGCTCACAGATTGTTATACTCAGCTGATTGTTATACAGAGCTCACAGAGTATATTAACTTTGTTCGCATAACGGCAATCCGTAACGACATAAACTAATCGAGATAGATATAGGCTTCTATATATTAAAATGATCTGGGCGAAAAAAGAAATTTATTTAGCCATGTCCGTCCGTCCGTCTGTAAACACGATATCTTGATGAAATTTGGTATGTGGATTCCTGGGCACTCATCTCAGATCGCTATTTAAAATGAACGAAATCGGACTATAACCACGTCCACATTTTCGATATAGAAAATTTCGAAAAATCCAAAAAGTGCGATAATTCATAACCAAAGACGAATAAAGTGATGAAACTTGGTAGCTAAGTTGACCTTATGACGTAGAATAGAAAATTAGTAAAGCTTGGCACAATGGGCGTGGCACCGCCTACTTTCCAAAGAAGGTAATTTGAAAGTTTTGCAAGCCGTAATTTGACAGTCGTTGAAGATATCAAGATGAAATTTGGCAGGCACGTTACTCCTATTACTATATGTGTGCTAAATAAAAATTAGCAAAATCGGATGACAAACACGCCCACTTAAAAATAAAAACATATTTTTAAAATCAAATTTACAGTATATAAGTGGATTATGTCAACATTCAACTCCAGTAATGATATCGTGCAACAAAATACAAAAATAAAAGAAAATTTCAAAATGGGGGTGGCTCCGCCCTTTTTCATTTAATTCGTCTAGAATACTTTTAAGCCCATAAGTCCTTTATATTAAGTCGCTTTCATGTTTGTCCCCTCATTTCCATACGAATTTTTGACCCACGGAAAAGTCTTTTTCGGTAACTACCCGTTGAGCTAGACACTTGATACTTAGAACATAGTTCAGATCTGAGAGACATTACAATGAAGGTGAAAAAAAATCCGCTAGGTGGCGCACGGATTGAAATATAAAGAAAATTAATTTTAAAATGGAAATTTTGCGATCGACTTTTAACTAACTTCTCGGCCATCCAGAGACTTGAAACTTAGCACATAGTTTGCGAGTCGATGGCACTATAATTCGTGGAAAACAAAATGCCGCCAGGTGGCAACCGAATCGAGATAAATGAAAGTCCCTGAAAAAACGCAGGGAATCTTGCAATCGATTTTTGAGTAACTTCCCGGTGAGCTGGAGATATGAAACTTGAGCCGTGAGTCACAACCCGGTGAAAATGCAATAATTTATCAAAAAAATTCCGCTAGGTGGCGCATGGATCGAGATATTAGGAAAATTAATTTTAATTTTGGAATCTTTCAATCCATTTTTAACTAACTTTCCGGTTACCTAGAGACTTGTAACTTAGCACATAGTTTGCGAGTCGATGGCACTATTATTCTTGGAAAACAAAATGCCGCCAGGTGGCAAACGAATCGAGATAAATGAAAATCCCTGAAAAAACGCAGGGAATCTTGCAATCGATTTTTGAGTAACTTCCCGGTGAGCTGGAGATATGAAACTTGAGCCGTGAGTCACAACCCGGTGAAAATGCAATATTTTATCAAAAAAATTCCGCTAGGTGGCGCATGGATCGAGATATTAGGAAAATTAATTTTAATTTTGGAATCTTTCAATCCATTTTTAACTAACTTTCCGGTTACCTAGAGACTTGTAACTTAGCACCTAGTTCGAGACCCGGTGGCAACAAAATGTACAGAAAACAAAACTCCGCTAGGTGGCGCGCTAAGTGAGACATACAAATCTTTGAAAAACCAGGGGAATCTTGCAGTCGATTTTTGAGTTACTTTCCGGAGAGCTGGAGATATGAAACTTGAGCCGTAAGTCAGAACCCGGTGACAATGCAATATTTTATCAAAAAAATTCCACTAGGTGACGCATGGATCGAGATATTAGGAAAATTAATTTTAATTTGGGAATCTTTCAAACCATTTTTAACTAACTTTCCGGTTACCTAAAGACTTGTAACTTAGCACATATTTCGAGACCCAGTGACAATACAATTTAAAGAAAACAAAGTTCCGCTAGGTGGCGTGCTAATTGGGATAACTAGAAATCCATGAAAAGCGAGGGGAATCTTACGACCGATTTTTGAGTAACTTTCCGGTGAGCTAGAGACTTGAAATTTGGGCCGTAGGTTAGAACCCGGTGACAATGCAACATTTGATCCAAAAAAAAATTCGCTAGGTTGCACGCGGATCGATATAGTAAGAAAAATTTTAATTTGGGAATCTTTCAATCCATTTTTAACTAGCTTCCCGATTACCTAGAGATTTGAAACTTGGCGCTTAGTTAGAGGCCTGGTGACAATACAACTTATAGAAAACAAAGTTCCGCTAGGTGGCGCGCTAGTCAAGATAACTACAAATCTTTTAAAAACGGGGGAATCCTCCGATCGATTTTCGAGTAACTTCCCGATGAGCTAGAGGCATGAAACTTGGACCGTAAGTCAGAACCCGGTGACAATGAAATATTTTATCAAAAAAATTCCGCTAGGTGGCGCATGGATCGAGATATTGAGAAAAATAATTTTAAATTGGGAATCTTGCAATCGATTTTTAACTAACTTCTTGGATACCTAGAGACTTGAAACCTTAAATTTAATTTAAAACTCGGTGACAGTGCAATGTTTGATCAAAAAATGTGAGCTACGTAACACACAAGTCGAACTGTTTAGAAGATTAGGCCATACCTTCATGGCTAGCCTCCTGAGTGTTGCAGGCGTTATAGAATTCCACCTCGTTGAAGGCCAAACTCAATGCACGTCTTTGCATGCTTTTAGGTGTACGCTACTTTCACCACGATTCTTTTAGACTTTCAGGCGTATGCGAATTTCACCACATTTTTCAGCTGTGCAAATTAAGTAGCTGACAAATGAGGTGGAATTCTCTTGTTATGATGCGAGGTGGAATTCTGTTGTTTTCGCCAGTGTTGTCTGCGAAAATTCCACTAATTCTATTAAATCTTGCTATTTTGAACAAATAAATAAAGATAAGAATTTTCACTTAGGAATTACTTAAATTACTAATGAAAGTTGCACTTGCCTTTTTGTAGGCAGTAATAAAAAATTGAAAATAAAAAGATGATAAAAAAATTTAAAGGACTACCTTTATATAAATGGGCCAAAAAATAGAAGGCAATTTTTCCTTTATTACAGACATAGTCCTGTTGAATTTTGACTAAAAAACTTTAACAATAGCTCTTGAAAAGAATTTTGGGATTTAAAATTATTAAGGTAGAGTGCGTGTTTAAATTTTAAATAATCAATTAGTTAATCACAAGTACACGGTTTGCCTTAAATTGAAAGATTGCGCTCCACCTTTATAGTTTTAAATGCTAAAATTCTTTTACAAGAGCTATTGTTAAAGTTTTTTAGTCAAAATTCAACAGGACTATGTCTGTAATAAAGGAAAAATTTCCTTCTATTTTTTGGTCCATTTATATAAAGGTAGTCCTTAAAATTTTTGTTATCATATTTTTTTATAATTTAATTTATACAGAGTAATATACACGTAACTATTATAGTTTATTTGTTGTAATAGATTTTTCTCACAATGAAATTTAGGCGTTAAAATCGAAAGTGTTTATTTCATAAGCCCACCAATCCGGCTCAAAGCATCGTACATTTGTTTATTTGTATATTTCATGACTTCTCTCACTTTTCGCACCTTTCAACTCTTGTTCAACTTTTGCTTTCAGTTAGTAACAAATATGCAGAAAATGCAGGAGATATAAAAACAATTTAATCAATTTTTCTCCTCCACTTTTCACGCTGCCCAACTCAACACTCATACATGCAAATGCTCACAGATCTAAGCCACAAGTCTACATTCATCCTGAAATGCTTTGGCATTGTTGTTGTTACTCTCGATTTTCAGCATAATTATACTCAGTTGAGCAGAGCTCACAGAGTATATTAAGTTTGATTGGATAACGGTTGGTTGTACATATATAAAGGAATCGAGATAGATATAGACTTCCATATATCAAAATAATCAGGATCGAAAAAAAATTTGATTGAGCCATGTCCGTCCGTCCGTCCGTCCGTCCGTCCGTCCGTCCGTTAACACGATAACTTGAGTAAATTTTGAGGTAACTTGATGAAATTTGGTACGTAGGTTGCTGAGCACTCATCTCAGATCGCTATTTAAAATGAACGATATCGGACTATAACCACGCCCACTTTTTCGATATCGAAAATTTCGTAAAACCGAAAAAGTGCGATAATTCATTACCAAAGACAGATAAAGCGACGAAACTTGGTAGATGAGTTGAATTTATGACGCAGAATAGAAAATTAGTAAAATTTTGGACAATGGGCGTGGCACCGCCCACTTTTAAAAGAAGGTAATTTATAAATTTTGCAAGCTGTAATTTGTCAGTCGTTGAAGATATCATGATGAAATTTGGCAGGGACGTTACTCCTATTACTATATGTACGCCTAATAAAAATTAGCAAAATCGGACAAGGACCACGCCCACTTTTAAAAAAAAATTTTTTTTAAAGTAAAATTTTAACAAAAAATTTAATATCTTTACAGTATATAAGTAAATTATGTCAACATTCAACTCCAGTAATGACATCGTGCAACAAAATAGAAAAATAAAAGAAAATTTCAAAATGGGCGTGGCTCCGCCCTTTTTCATTTAATTTGTCTAGGATACTTTTAACGCCATAAGTCAAACAAAAATTAACCAATCCGTTTGAAATTTGGTAGGGGCATAGATTTTATAATGTTAACTGTTCTCTGTGAAAACGGGCGAAATCGGTTGATGCCACGCCCAGTTTTTATACACAGTCGTCCGTCTGCCCTTCCGCATGGCCGTTAACACGATAACTTGAGTTAATTTTGAGGTAACTTTATGAAATTTGGCATGTAGGTTCCTGAGCACTCATCTCAGATCACTATTTAAAATGAACAATATCGGACTATAACCACGCCCACTTTTTCGATATCGAAAATTTCGTAAAACCGAAAAAGTGCGATAATTCATTACCAAAAACAGATAAAGCGACGAAACTTGGTAGATGAGTTGAATTTGTGACGCAGAATGGAAAATTAGTAAAATTTTGGACAATGGGCGTGGAACCGCCCACTTTTAAAAGAAGGTAATTAAAAAATTTTGCAAGCTGTAATTTGTCAGTCGTTGAAGATATCATGATGAAATTTGGCAGGGACGTTACTCCTATTACTATATGTACGCCTAATAAAAATTAGCAAAATCGGAGAAGGACCACGCCCACTTTAAAAAAAAATTTTTTAAAGTAAAATTTTAACAAAAAATTTTATATCTTAACAGTATATAAGTAAATTATGTCAACATTCAACTCCAGTAATGACATGGTGCAACAAAATACAAAAATAAAAGAAAATTTCAAAATGGGCGTGGCTCCGCCCTTTTTCATTTAATTTGTCTAGGATACTTTTAACGCCATAAGTCGAACAAAAATTAACCAATCCTTTTGAAATTTGGTAGGGGCATAGATTTTATGATGTTAACTGTTTTCTGTGAAAACGGGCGAAATCGGTTTATGCCACGCCCAGTTTTTATACACAGTCTTTCGTCTGTCCTTCCGCATGGCCGTTAACACGATAACTTGAGCAAAAATCGACATATCTTTAATGAACTTAGTTCACGTACTTACTTGAACTCACTTTATTTTGGTATGAAAAATCCGACAATGACCACGCCCACTTTTTCGATATCGAAAATTACGAAAAATGAAAAAAATGCCATAATTCTATACCAAATACGAAAAAAGGGATGAAACATGCTGAGGTAATTGGATTGGTTTATTGACACGAAATATAACTTTAGAAAAAACTTTATAAAATGGTTGTGACACCTACCATATTAAGTAGAAGAAAATGAAAAAGTTCCGCAGGGCGGAATAAAAAACCCTTAACATCTTGGCAGGTATTACATATATAAATAAATTAGCGGTATCCAACAGATGATGTTCTGTGTCACCCTGGTCCACATTTTGGTCGCGATCTGGAAAACGCCTTCACATATACAACTACCACCACTCCCTTTTAAAACTCTCATTAATACCTTTAATTTGATACCCATATCGTACAAACACATTCTAGAGTCACCCTGGTCCACCTTTATGGCGATATTTCGAAACGGCGTCCACCTATAGAACTAAGGCCCACTCCCTTTTAAAATACTCATTAACACCTTTCTTTTGATACCCATATTGTACAAACAAATTCTAGGGTCACCCCTGGTCCACCTTTATGGCGATATCTCGAAACGGCGTCCACCTATGGAACTAAGGATTACTCCCTTTTAAAATACTCATTAACACCTTTCTTTTGATACCCATATTGTACAAACAAATTCTAGGGTCACCCCTGGTCCACCTTTATGGCGGTATCTCGAAACGGCGTCCACCTATGGAACTAAGGATTACTCCCTTTTAAAATACTCATTAACACCTTTCATTTGATACCCATATCGTACAAACGCATTCTAGAGTCAACCCTGATCCACCTTTATGGCTATATCCCCAAATGGCGTCCACCTATAGAACTATGGCCCACTCCCTCATAAAATACTCTTTAACACCTTTCATTTGATACCCATATCGTACAAACGCATTCTAGAGTCACCCCTGTTCCACCTTTATGGCGATATCTCGAAAAGGCGACCACCTATACAACAACCACCACTCCTTTTTAAAACCCTCATTAATACCTTTAATTTGACACCCATATCGTACAAACACATTCTAGAGTCACCCCTGGTCCACCTTTATGGCGATATTTCGAAACGGCGTCCACCTATAGAACTAAGGCCCACTCCCTTTTAAAATACTCATTAACACCATTCGTTTGAAGCCCATATTGTACAAACAAATTCTAGGGTCACCCCTGGTCCACCTTTGTGGCGATATCTCGAAACGGCGTCCACCTATGGAACTAAGGATTACTCCCTTTTAAAATACTCATTAACACCTTTCTTTTGATACCCATATTGTACAAACAAATTCTAGGGTCACCCCTGGTCCACCTTTGTGGCGATATCTCGAAACGGCGTCCACCTATGGAACTAAGGATTACTCCCTTTTAAAATACTCATTAACACCTTTCTTTTGATACCCATATTGTACAAACAAATTCTAGGGTCACCCCTGGTCCACCTTTATGGCGATATCTCGAAACTGCATCCACCTATGGGACTAAGGATAACTCCCTTTTAAAATACTCATTAACACCTTTCATTTGATACCCATATCGTACAAACGCATTCTAGAGTCACCCCTGGTCCACCTTTATGGCGATATCTCGAAAAGGCGACCACCTATACAACTACCACCTCTCCCTTTTAAAACCCTCATTAATACCTTTAATTTGATACCCATATAGTACAAACAAATTCTAGGGTCACACCTGATCCACCTTTATGGCGTTATCTCGAAACGGTGTCCACCTCTGGAACTAAGCATCACTCCCTTTTAAACTACTCATTAACACCTTTCTTTTGATACCCATATTGTACAAACAAATTCTAGGGTCACCCCTGTTCCACCTTTATGGCGATATCTCGAAACGGCGTCCACCTATGGAACTAAGGATTACTCCCTTTTAAAATACTCGTTAACACCTTTCATTTGATACCCATATCGTACAAGCGCATTCTAGAGTCAACCTGATCCACCTTTATGGCTATATCTCAAAAAGGCGACCACTTATACAACTACCACCACTCTCTTTTAAAACCCTCATTAATACCTTTAATTTGATACCCATATCGTACAAACAAATTCTAGGGTCACACCTGGTCCACCTTTATGGCGATATCTCGAAACGGCGTCCACCTGTGGAACTAAGCATCACTGCCTTTTAAAATACTCATTAACACCTTTCTTTTGATACCCATATTGTACAAACAAATTCTAGGGTCACCCCTGGTCCACCTTTATGGCGATATCTCGAAACGGCGTCCACCTATGGAACTAAGGATTACTCCCTTTTAAAATACTCGTTAACACCTTTCATTTGATACCCATATCGTACAAACGCATTCTAGAGTCACCCCTGGTCCACCTTTATGGCGATATCTCGAAAAGGCGACCACCTATACAACTACCACCTCTCCCTTTTAAAACCCTCATTAATACCTTTAATTTGATACCCATATAGTACAAACAAATTCTAGGGTCACACCTGGTCCACCTTTATGGCGTTATCTCGAAACGGTGTCCACCTCTGGAACTAAGCATCACTCCCTTTTAAACTACTCATTAACACCTTTCTTTTGATACCCATATTGTACAAACAAATTCTAGGGTCACCCCTGTTCCACCTTTATGGCGATATCTCGAAACGGCGTCCACCTATGGAACTAAGGATTACTCCCTTTTAAAATACTTGTTAACACCTTTCATTTGATACCCATATCGTACAAGCGCATTCTAGAGTCAACCTGATCCACCTTTATGGCTATATCTCAAAAAGGCGACCACTTATACAACTACCACCACTCTCTTTTAAAACCCTCATTAATACCTTTAATTTGATACCCATATCGTACAAACAAATTCTAGGGTCACACCTGGTCCACCTTTATGGCGATATCTCGAAACGGCGTCCACCTGTGGAACTAAGCATCACTGCCTTTTAAAATACTCATTAACACCTTTCTTTTGATACCCATATTGTACAAACAAATTCTAGGGTCACCCCTGGTCCACCTTTATGGCGATATCTCGAAACGGCGTCCACCTATGGAACTAAGGATTACTCCCTTTTAAAATACTCGTTAACACCTTTCATTTGATACCCATATCGTACAAACGCATTCTAGAGTCACCCCTGGTCCACCTTTATGGCGATATCTCGAAAAGGCGACCACCTATACAACTACCACCTCTCCCTTTTAAAACCCTCATTAATACCTTTAATTTGATACCCATATCGTACAAACAAATTCTAGGGTCACCCCTGGTCCACCTTTATGGCGGTATCTCGAAACGGCGTCCACCTATGGAACTAAGGATTACTCCCTTTTAAAATACTCATTAACACCTTTCATTTGATACCCATATCGTACAAACGCATTCTAGAGTCACCCCTGGTCCACCTTTATGGCGATATCTCGAAAAGGCGACCACCTATACAACTACCACCTCTCCCTTTTAAAACCCTCATTAATACCTTTAATTTGATACCCATATAGTACAAACAAATTCTAGGGTCACACCTGGTCCACCTTTATGGCGATATCTCGAAACGGTGTCCACCTCTGGAACTAAGCATCACTCCCTTTTAAACTACTCATTAACACCTTTCTTTTGATACCCATATTGTACAAACAAATTCTAGGGTCACCCCTGGTCCACCTTTATGGCGATATCTCGAAACGGCGTCCACCTATGGAACTAAGGATTACTCCCTTTTAAAATACTCGTTAACACCTTTCTTTTGATACCCATATTGTACAAACAAATTCTAGGGTCACCCCTGGTCCACCTTTATGGCGGTATCTCGAAACGGCGTCCACCTATGGAACTAAGGATTACTCCCTTTTAAAATACTCATTAACACCTTTCATTTGATACCCATATCGTACAAACGCATTCTAGAGTCAACCTGATCCACCTTTATGGCTATAACCCTAAATGGCGTCCACCTATAGAACTATGGCCCACTCCCTCATAAAATACTCTTTAATGCCTTTCATTTGATACACATGTCATACAAACACATTCCAGGGTTTCCCTCGGTTCATTTTCCTACATGGTTATTTTCCCTTATGTTGTCACCATAGCTCTCAACTGAGTATGTAATGTTCGGTTACACCCGAACTTAACCTTCCTTACTTGTTTTTTGCTACCTTTTTCTTTATCGTTCACTTTTTCTGCTTCACTTATTCATTGGTATTTATGCGCTTAACTGAATTAGTTTACATTAGATTTTGTTAGAGTTGTTGTTCCAATGCGCTCAAATGTGTTAAAGTGTGCGCTAATCGCATGCGCAGCGGTCATGCAATGCCCATTTGTAAAGCGCACCAATAGCGAATAATAGGGGGACTCATGTAACCTTATAAATGCCTTTTAAAGTGTGTAAACGTATAAATTTATCTAGTGCGTAAACGAGCTGTCAAATTTTGTATGTACGCGCACATTTCATTATGTAAACGCGGTAAACTCAAAGGAATGCAACCTTGCAGATATTACAGCAGGCATTTTCATCAGAAATCTCCAACATCAGAAGGTAAAGACGTTTTAGTTTCGATTTTTCACTTAGTATTGGCATTTTTTAATTTGTATAACAATCAAAAAAAATTTTGTATGATTTTAATAATCGGGGATTGCCCATATTGCTTTTTTAAATGTATGAAAACATTTATTTGAAGCAATTTTTTAATTTTATAATTTATTTAATAATTTGGGAAACATTTTTTTGTCACGTTGTTTAAATTTTTCCCAAATTATTAAAAAAAAAATTTTGTTGGGAAATAATACAGCTGATCGAAAATCAAGTGTATCAAGAATATTAATAGGTGCGTTCATATAACAGTGTGTGTAAATGGATATAATTTTACACCTTATAAATTTATATGCTTTTATGAGTCCCCTAATATGTTGTTGTAAAAGTGAAAGATAAGCAAGTAAGGAAGGCTAAGTTAGGGTGCAACCGAACATTACATACTCAGCTGAGAGCTTTGGAAATAAGGGAAAATCACGATTTAGGAAAATGAACCTAGGGTAACCCTGGAATGTGTTTGTATGACATGGGTATCAAATGGAAGGTATTAAAGAGTATTTTAAAAGGGAGTGGGCCATAGTTCTATAGGTGGACGCCATTTAGGGATATCGCCATATAGGTGGACCAGGGGTGGCTCTCGAATGTGTTTGTACGATATGGGTATCAAATGAAAGTGGTAATGAGTATTTAAAAAGGAATAGGCCTTACTTTTATAGATGGACGCCTTTTCTAGATATCGCCATAAAGGTGGACCAGGGGTAACTCTAGAATGTGTTTGTACAATATGGGTATCAAATGAAAGGTCTTAATGATTATTAAAACGTAGTGGGCCTTAGTTCTTTAGGTGGACGCCATTTAGGGATATCGCCATAAAGTGGATCAGGGTTGACTCTAGAATTTGTTTGTACGATATGGGTATCAAATGAAAGGTGTTAATGAGTATTTTAAAAGGGAGTAATCCTTAGTTCCATAGGTGGACGCCGTTTCGAGATACCGCCATAAAGGTGGACCAGGGGTGACCCTAGAATTTGTTTGTACAATATGGGTATCAAAAGAAAGGTGTTAATGAGTATTTTAAAAGGGAGTAATCCTTAGTTCCATAGGTGGACGCCATTTAGGGATATCGCCATATAGGTGGACCAGGGGTGGCTCTAGAATGTGTTTGTACGATATGGGTATCAAATGAAAGTGGTAATGAGTATTTAAAAGGGAATGGGCCTTAGTTCTTTAGGTGGACGCCTTTTCGAGATATCCCATAAAGGTGGACCAGGGGTGACTCTAGAATGTGTTTGTACGATATGGGTATCAAATGAAAGGTGGTAATGAGTATTTTAAAACGGAGTGGGCCATAGTTCTATAGGTGGACGCCATTTAGGGATATCGCCATAAAGGTAGACCAGGTGTGACTCTAGAATGTGTTTGTATGATATGGGTATCAAATGAAAGTGGTAATGAGTATTTAAAAGGGAATGGGCCTTAGTTCTTTAGGTGGACGCCTTTTCGAGATATCCCATAAAGGTGGACCAGGGGTGACTCTAGAATACGTTTGTACGATATGGGTAACAAAAGAAAGGTGTTAATGAGTATTTTAAAAGGGCGTAGGGCTTAGTTCTATAGGTGGACGCCTTTTCGAGATATCGCCATAAAGGTGGACCAGGGGTGACTCTAGAATGTGTTTGTACGATATTGGTATCAAATTAAAGGTATTAATGAGATGTTTAAAGGGGAGTGGTGGTAGTTGTATATGTGAAGGGGTTCTCCAGATATCGACCAAAATGTGGACCAGGGTGACCCAGAACATCATCTGTTGGATACCGCTAATTTACTTATATATGTAATACCTGCCAATTTTTCAAGGGTTTTTTATTTCGCCCTGCAGAACTTTTTCATTTTCTTCTACTTAATATGGTAGGTGTCACAACCATTTTACAAAGTTTTTTCTAAAGTTATATTCGCGTCAATAAACCAATCCAACTACCATGTTTCATCCCTTTTTTCATATTTGGTACAGAATTATGGCATTTTTTTCATTTTTCGCAATTTTCGATATCGAAAAATTGGGCGTGCTCATAGTCCGATTTCGGCCATTTTTTATACCAAGATAAAGTAAGCTCAGATAAGTACGTGAACTAAGCTTAGCAAAATAATATCGATTTTTGCTCAAGTTATCATGTTAACGGCTAAGCGGAAGGACAGGCGTTCGACTGTGTATAAAAACTGGGCGTGGCTTTACCCGATTTCACCCATTTTCACAAAAAAACTGTTATGGTCATAGAATCTTTGCCCCTACCAAATTTCACAAGGATTGGCGAATCTTTGTTCGACTTATGGCACTAAAAGTATTCTAGACGAATTAAATGAAAAAGGGCGGAGCCACGCCCATTTTGAAATTTTCTTTGATTTTTGTATTTTGTTGCACCATATCATTACTGGAGTTGAATATTGGCATAATTTACTTATACACTGTGAAGATATCGAATATTTTGTTAAAATTTGACTTAAAAAAAATTTTTTTTTTAAGTGGGCGTGTTCGTCATCCGATTTTTCTAAATTTTATTTAGCACACAAATAATAATAGGGGTAAAGTTTCTGGCAAATTTCATCATGATATCTTCAACAATTGCCAAATTACAGCTTGCAAAAATTTTACTAATTTTCTATTCTGAGTCATAAGTTCAACTCACCTACCAAGTTTCATCGCTTTATCCGTCTTTGGTAATGAATTATCGCACTTTTTCGGTTTTTCGAAATTTTCGGTATCGAAAAAGTGGGAGTGGTTATAGTCCGATTTCTTCATTTTAAATACCGATCTGGGATGAGCGCACAGGAACCCACATACCAAATTTCATCAAGCTACCTCAAAATTTAGTCAAGTTATCGTGTTTACGGACGGACGGATGGACGGATATGGCTAAGTGGATTTCTTTTTTCGCCCAGATCATTTTGATATATAGAAGTCTATATCTATCTCGATTAATTTATGCCGTTACGGATTACCGTTATGCGAACAAAGTTAATATACTCTGTGAGCTCTGCTCAGCTAAGTATAAAAAAATCTCTAAATGATTTATTATTAACGGCCTCGGGTATGCTCAGATAGAATTACGTAAACTTTAGAATATTATGGTGAATGGGAAAAATGCATTCAAATGCTTCTGACCTGAGATTACTTATCCAAGGGAAAATTTTACAAAATGTGTCTATAAGAAATCATATTAATACTATATACCACCGTTTAAGGGTCCACCAATATTTAAGTTTGCAAAAATAAACCCACAAATCATTTTGGGGAAGAATATTGGCGGTCGTACCGCCCCTGTAGTTGCCGTTAATATTCTTGTATCCAGGGGGCTAGGTCATCTCATTTAGAGTTCCGCGGCATTCAGTGATCGATTTTGCGTTGTCGACTCATGATTCCGAGGTCGTTAGCTGGACCTGGCTGTTCAAGAAATGTATAACCTTTCTCCCGTCTTCAGGTACAGGTTTTAATGATTTACAACATCGCATATTGTTAAATATTTCCGCTAGATATACCCTTCAATGGTCAGGAAGGCTAAATATTAACAACCTGAATAGCTTTTGACTATTCCCCATTATTTTTGTAACTTCCAGATCGAGTGGTGGTAGGTGTAGGAAAGCGTTGAGTAGCTCTGTCGAAGTGGAGACAAGAGTGCCGCCAATGTAAAGCTCCAAAATCTTGTGAATTGTTTGTAAGCATTTGAAATTTTTTGGCCTTTGTAGGTGCAGGCCACCAAACCAAAAAACCATACAGTATAATTGGGCGCAGAATGGCCGTATTGGTCAAACTTGGTGCTTTGGGAGAAAAACCCCACTAGACACCTAACGCAAGTTTTGCTTTCTTCACTCGCTCTGCTACATTGCCACTCCAGATTGATTCCCATATACTTGAATTTATTGTTGAAAACCAGACTAGCGCCAGATATCTTGGGTGGTATAGGATTCGAAGCTGTATTCTTTTTTGTGAAGAGCGCCAGTTCAGTTTTTTTCGAGTAGGTCTGGAACTTCTTAACCATTGCATATTGTGGTAAATGTTGTCCCCCTTAGATTGCAGAAAGTTCGCGTAGGCAATCACTTTTTGGCTTCCACCTCCATGAGCAGTTGAATAACGGCCACCACCCAAACCACCACTTAAAGTGGCGAAGAAAGAACATCTCTTTACGAGGTTCCTCTATTTACCAATCTATGGCGAATATTTCCACCTCGCTACATGGCAATCTCTCTGCGAATAAGCATATTGGGTATAAACATAACCAGGCATGCGTCGATTTGCAGAAGAGACTGCCTCCGGAGGAATATTATTAAAGGCCCCTCCAATATTTAAGAATGCGACCAGTGTGTACTACTTGAAATCGATTGAGCTATTAATGACTGATATCACGGGGTGCAGAATAGTTTCGGTTGGCCTGTGGTGTTGTCAGGTGTGGTGAACCTGCGGTCTTTCAAAGTTCGACAATGACAGGTTGAAGACATGTGTCTGGTATCCATCTCCTTCATCTCAAAAGTAATTTAACATAGGCATGGCTTTGCCGTTTGCGTGTACTATTTGGAGGTTTTTTTCCTTTTTGATGACTTTGTGGACCTCTATGATCTTGATGAAAATCAAAGAAACGTTGTTTTTATGTCTATGCGCCCCCGATCATCTCGTGGTATGACAATCTCAACCGAAAAATGCATAAAAATAGCCAGCATATAGAGTTGTTGTTTTTTGTAGCAGTACCTGGGTCCATTCAATACTTACGGTTATTCATAAATTATCGTCAATATCTACCGGAAGTCCAAGAAAACTTGCAGTTTCATTGGGTTTGAAATGTCTCTTAGAGATGTTGATTCTACATTGCAAGTGAAAAGATGGTTGATGTCATTTGGAAACACATTATATGCAAACTGCGTATTCACCAAAATGCAGGCCCTGATCGAATTTCAAATCCAGTTGTTTTGGGTTTTGGTCGGAAGCATAATGTCATCGACTTGGATACTCAATATTGTAAACATTTGCTCCATCCAAGTTCTAAATAAGGCCGCCAAAGATTTGGTCAGTGATAGTACCTAATTTGGCGAGGTGCAAGAACTGGGCCGGCTTTTATCTACCAGCAAAGCTCATCAGCCAGCTGCTACCTGTGGTGTGCTCCTACACGACGGGCCCCAGCTGAACAAGCATTCGGTGGGCACTACCTTTTGCGCTACTTTATGCTTCACTGCCCAAATTTTTCTATAACTAGGCGAAATTATTTCGGTCGCTACCCACTTAGATCTCCGGAGGAGTTCGCTCTCATTCAAAGTTATATCTTTGATACACAACGACTCTCTAAGTAGCTATAGCTTTCATCGCACTTATTCTATGTCAAAACGGACCTTCAGGCTATCCAACTGAGCTTCCCCTACCAGGGCATCTACCGCCTAGCTTAACCTAACCTAAAGGCCAGGACGTATTGCTATTATCGTGAAATCGAAGGCGTAAGACACAATGGTAAATCCTTCCGGTGGGGAAAGGAGTTTCGATATGTAAAAATGAAGTAACATTGTGAATAGCACATCAGTCTGCAACACCCTTTGTTTAATTATTTTAGGGTTTGATGTTGCACACAGATAATTTGCGGTCCGCCTTTTGATACTCGGAGGAAGGTTAGACCTTTCCGAGTGCTCTTTATTAGCTGGTTTGTTTTTGTTGCTGTTGTAGCGACAAAAACCGAATATTTTGTGGAATTTTATCAACGTTGATGATCCTTAGTCAGATATAAATCTGGTACGATCTGGTAACAATCACCATTAAGGTCTTTCTCGAGATGGACGGGTACATCTCGAGAACGACCACATCGAACTTTCTATGCTACAGCGCTCCCCACCCTCATCGTCCATAAGGAACTGCTAAAGCAACAGGATTCTCCACGGGTAGGTGAGGCGGACAATGGGATTGCAGAAGCTATAAATTGCACTGGCAACCCCTTGAATCTTTTGGGTATTTTATTCGCCTCTTAGGATAGGCATACCTGCCGTGGGTATATTCTTAGCCCTCTAATCTGCTGAGGGGAAAGTGTGGTTTCATACGCTTTAGTAGCGGTATCACCCTCACCATTATCAATTTTTCAATGATGAAGAAAGTGGACAGAGGCAAGTTGAAGGCAAGCTCCAGGTAACAAAATCGCTCACTGCCAAGGTTTTTAGACATCGGCATGACGATCCCGTATGGATCTATTGCTTTAGATGGCTCAACATGCTTGCTGGCTTCTTCAACCTCTTTGTTGGTGATTATAATGGGAGACACACTATGTTTGTATATATATGCGTGTCGGGTTTGACAAAACTTTATCAATTTAAACTATTTACAAATTCTCGTTGTATTTTTTCGGGGCTGGAAAAGACATTACGATTGACCAATCTGTACGAGCATCAGGGGAGAGTTAGCTTTTCCTCCGATGATGATGTTGATACGAAAGATGTCTGATATCCGAATTTAGCTCCCTTATTTGAGGTCTTATGAACTTAGTTGTCGCACAATATAACGTTCCTTCTCAAGGGTGATTTTTTTATACTCAGTTGAGCAGAGCTCACAGAGTATACTTACTTTGATTGGATAACGGTCGGTTGTACAGGTATAAAGGAATCGAGATAGATATAGACTTCCATATATCAAAATAATCAGGATCGAAAAAAAATTTGATTGAGCCATGTCCGTCCGTCCGTCCGTTAACACGATAACTTGAGTAAATTTTGAAGTATCTTGATGAAATTTGGTATGTAGGTTTCTGAGCACTCATCTCAGATCGCTATTTAAAATGAACGATATCGGACTATAACCACGCCCACTTTTTCGATATCGAAAATTTCGAAAAACCGAAAAAGTGCGATAATTCATTACAAAAGACCGATAAAGCGACGAAACTTGGTAGATGAGTTGAACTTATGACGCAAAATAGAAAACTAGTAAAATTTTGGACAATGGGCGTTGCACCGCCCACTTTTAAAAGAAGGTAATTTAAAACTTTGCAAGCTGTAATTTGGCAGCCGTTGAAGATATCATGATGAAATTTGGCAGGAACGTTACTCTTATTACTATATGTACGCTTAATAAAAATTAGCAAAATCGGAGAAGGACCACGCCCACTTTCAGAAAAAAAAATTTTTTAAAGTAAAATTTTAACAAAAAATTTAATATCTTTACAGTATATACGTAAATTATGTCAAGATTCAACTCCAGTAATGATATGGTGCAACAAAATACAAAAATAAAAGAAAATTTAAAAATGGACGTGTCTCCGCCCTTTTTAATTTAATTTGTCTAGGATACTTTTAACGCCATAAGTCGAACAAAAATTAACAAATCCTTTTGAAATTTGGTAGGGGCATAGACTTTATGGCGTTAACTGTTTTCTGTGAAAATGGGCGAAATCGGTTGAGGTCACACCCAGTTTTTATACACAGTCGTCCGTCTGTCTTTCCGCATGGCCGTTAACACGATAACTTGAGCAAAAATCAATATATCTTTACTAAACTCAGTTCACGAACTTATCTGAACTCACTTTATCTTGGTATGAAAAATGAACGAAATCCGACTATGACCACGCCCACTTTTTCGATATCGAAAATTACGAAAAATGAAAAAAAATGCCATAATTCTATACCAAATACGAAAAAAGGGATGAAATATGGTAAGGTAATTGAATTGCTTTATTGACGCGCGAAATATAACTTTAGAAAAAACTTTATAAAATAGTTGTGACACCTACCATATTAAGTAGAAGAAAATGAAAAAGTTCTGCAGGGCGAAATAAAAAACCCTTAAAATCTTGGCAGGTATTACATATAAAAATAAATTAGCGGTGTCCAACAGATGATGTTCTGGGTCACCCTGGTCCACATTTTGGTCGATATCTGGAAAACGCCTTCACATATACAACTACCACCACTCCCTTTTAAAACTCTCATTATTACCTTTAATTTGATACCCATATCGTACAAACAAAGTCTAGAGTCACCCCTGGTCCAGAAAGGCCCACTCCCTCTTAAAATACTCATTAACTCCTTTCGTTTGATACCCATATTGCACAAACGAATTCTAGAGTCACCCCTGGCCCACCTTTGTGGCGATCTCTCGAAACGGCGTCCACCTATGGAACTAAGGATTACTCCCTTTTAAAATACTCATTAGCACCTTTCATTTGATACCCATATCGTACAAACGCATTCTAGAGTCACACCTGGTCCATCTTTATGGCGATATCTCGAAAAGGCGTCCACCTATAGAACTAAGGCCCACTCCCTCTTAAAATACTCATTAACCCCTTTCGTTTGATACCCATATTGCACAAACGAATTCTAGAGTCACCCCTGGTCCACCTTTATGGCGATATCTCGAAAAGGGGTCCACCTATATAACTAAGCCCCACGCCCTTTTAAAATAATCATTAACACCTTTCGTTTGATAACCATATCATACAAACAAGTTCTAAAGTCACCCCTGGTCCACCTTTATGGCGATATCTCGAAAAGGCGAACACCTATAAAACGAAGGCCCACTCCCTTTTAAAAATACTCATTAACACCTTTCATTTGATACCCATATCGTACAAACGCATTCTAGAGTCACCCCTGGTCCATCTTTACGACGATATCTCGAAAAGGCGTCCATCTATAGAACTTAGGTCCACGCCCTTTTAAAATACTCATTAATACCTTTCATTTGATACCCATATCGTACAAACGCATTCTAGAGTCACCCCTGGTCCATATTTACGGCGATATCTCGAAAAGGCGTCCATCTATAGAACTTAGGTCCACGCCCTTTTAAACTACTCATTAATACCTTTCATTTGATACCCATATCGTACAAACGCATTCTAGAGTCAACCCTGATCCACCTTTATGTCTATATCCCAAAATGGCGTCCACCTATAGAACTATGGCCCACTCCCTCATAAAATACTCTTTTATGCCTTTCGTTTGATACACATGTCATACAAACACATTCCAGGGTTTCCCTCGGTTCATTTTCCTACATGGTTATTTTCCCTTATGCTGTCACCATAGCTCTCAACTGAGTATGTAATGTTCGGTTACACTCGAACTTAGCCTTCCTTACTTGTTAAAAATGTATTGCAACAAAAATGAGGCGATAAAACCCAACACTTCGTAACTTTTATTACGAAAGCTATTATTGCACAAATTCGGCCGATTACCACCAAATATTTTGAAGCTTTTAAGAAAAAATGCAATTAAAAACAATCGAACAGCAGCCAATTTGTTTTCGATTATCTGGCGGCTGCGCTATTTTCTTTTATGGATAGGCGGAAAATTGTTTTTTGATTGCATTTTCTGTATTTCGCTTTGAATGGATAAAGCTTGTTGGCACTTAAAACAGACTGCCAAGCAAAGGCCGCGCTGGCGCACATTTCACAATTTGGAATGCTGTCGTTTTCTGTAGCTCATACAATTACAACAACTTTGGTTTAAAGCGCGGCAACCTCGTCACGTTAACATATTTCATTTGTTAGTTACGTTTAGTAAACGTTACCACTATTCACACTTAAGCTTATTAGGCAGATAATTTATTATGAAATAATATTTATTGTTTTATTTTACAAGTCAATGGAATTTTGGCTATACAAAATTTCCAACTTCCAAATGAGACACTTTCATCAAAACAAAAAAAAAGAGTGAAACGAATTAAGAAAGCATTAACCTTTATATAAGTCAATGTGTGCAAAATTACTATCTCGAACTGCCTATTATGTATTGTGGTCACTTTTTTTAAGGCCGAGTTTCAAGTTGCCATTGATTAGTTTGGGTATCGGCGGTATAGCGAAAATACGCCACGCATTAGCGGAAGCAAATTTTTTTGCTGTCATTGCAATTGCTTTTAGCGTGTTGCTTTTTGCGCTTGCATGGAATTTCTTACTTATTATTTTAACAGCATTTTTTTATAAGTCATTTTCACCATTTGCAGCTCGAGTGAATTTGTGACTTTCGTTTAGCTTTTATTGGTTATGCTGCGCAGAAGCATCGGCGCATTAACGCCGCCTAACCAGCGCATTGTCATTGTCATTATATTTTTGTGTGTTTTTGTATTACTCGTTTTTGCTTTTGCTTACAAAAATGAGTTTTGTTTTACTTTTTATACTCAGTTGAGCATAGCGCGCAGGGTGTATTAACTTTGATTGGATAACGGTTGGTTGTACAGGTATAAAGGAATCGAGATAGATATAGACTTCTATATATCAAAATCATCAGTATCGAAAAAAAATTTGATCGAGCCATGTCCGTCCGTCCGTCCGTCTGTCTGTTAACAGGATAACTTGAGTAAATTTTGAGACATATTGATGAAATTTGGTATGTAGGTTCCTGGGCACTCATCTCAGATCGCTATTTAAAAGAAACGATATCGAACTATAACCACGCCCACTTTTTCGATATCGAAAATTTCGAAAATCGAAAAAGCGCGATAATTCATTACCAAAGTCGGATAAAGCGATGAAGCTTGGTAGGTGGGTTGAACTTATGACGCAAAATCGAAAATTAGTAAAATTTTTTACAATGGGCGTGGCACCGCCCACTTTTAAAAGAAGGTAATTTCAAAGTTTTGCAAGCTGTAATTTGGCAGTCGTTGAAGATATCATGATGAAGTTTCGCAGGAACATTACTCCCATTACTATATGTGTTCTTAATAAAAATTAGCACAATCGGATGAAGAGCCCGCCAACTTTTGAAAAAAAAATTTTAAGTCAAATTTTAAGAAAAAATTGAATATTTTTACAGCATATAAGTAAATTATGTCAACATTCAATTCCAGTAATGATATAGTACAACAAAATACAAAAATAAAAGAAAATTTCCAAATGGGCGTGGCTTCACCCTTTCTCATTTAATTTGTTTAGGATACTTTTAATGCCATAAATCGAACAAAAATTTACCAATCCTTGTGAAATTGGGTAGAGGCATAGCTTCTATGGCGATAACTGTTTTGTGTGAAAATGGGCGAAATCGGTTGAAACTACGCCCAGTTTTTATACACAGTCAACCGTCTGTCCTTCCGCTCGGCCGTTAACACGATAACTTGAGCAAAAATCGATATATCTTTACTAAACTTAGTTCACGTACTTATCTGAACTCACTTTGTATAGGTATTAAAAACGGGCGAAGTTCGCCTATGACCACGCCCACTTCTTCGATATCGAAAATTTCGAAAATGGAAAAAATGCCATAATTCTATATCAAATACGAAAAAAGAGATGAAACATTGTGATTGGATTGGTTTTTTTTACACAAGATATATCTTTAGAAAAATCTTTGTAAAATAGGTGTGACAGCTTCCATTTTAAGTAGAAGAAAAACCAATGGTTCTGCAGGGCGAAATCAAAAGCCCATGACAGGAATACTGTTTGTGGTATTGCATGTATAAATAAATTAGCTGTACCCAACAGATTATGTTCTAGTTCACCCTGATCCGCATTTTGTCCATATATCGAAAACGCCTTCACATATAAAACCAAGGGCCAGATGAAGGAAAATCGTTCCAAAAAACGTCACCCTGGGTCTACAATTTCGGACTCTTATTGGACTCATAATTAAGAGCGCTTCGGAAATATTTCAGGGGTGATTTAAAAAAAAAACAAGTAAGGAAGGTGAAGTTCGGGTGTAACCGAACATTACATACTCAGTTGCGAGCTATGGTGACAGCATAAGGGAAAATAACCATGTAGGAAAATGAACCGAGGGAAACCCTGCAATGTGCTTGTATGGCATGTGTATCAAATGAAAGGCATCAAAGAGTATTTTATGAGGGACTGGGCCATAGTTCTATAGGTGGACGCCATTTAGGGATATAGCCATAAAGGTGGATCAGGGTTGACTCTAGAATGCGTTTGTATGATATGGGTATCAAATTAAAGGTATTAATGAGGGTTTTAAAAGGGAGTGGTGGTTGTTGTATAGGTGGACGCCGTTTCGAGATATCGCCATAAAGGTGGGCCAGGGGTAACTCTAGAATTCGTTTGTCCAATATGGGTATCAAACGAAAGGAGTTAATGAGTATTTTAAAAGGGAGTGGGCCTTAGTTCTATAGGTGAACGCCTTTTCGAGGTATCGCAATAAAGGTGGATCAGGGGTGACTCTAGACTTTGTTTGCACGATATGGGTATCAAATGAAAGGTGTTAATGCGTATTTTTAAAAGGGAGTGTGCCTTAGTTCTATAGGTGGATGCCGTTTCGAAATATCGCCATAAAGGTGGACCAGGGGTGACTCTAGAATTTGTTTGTACGATATGGGTATCAAATGAAAGGTGTTAATGAGCATTTTAAAAGGACGTGTGGCTTAGTTCTATAGGTGGACGCCTTTTCGAGATATAGCCACAAAGGTGTACCAGGGGTGACTCTAGAATGAGTTTGTACGATATGGGTATCAAATTAAAGGTATTAATGAGAGTTTTAAAAGGGAGTGGTGGTAGTTGTATATGTGAAGGCGTTTTCAAGATATCGGCCAAAATGTGGACCAGGGTGACCCAGAACATCATCTGCTGGATACCGCTAATTTATTCATATATGTAATACCTGCCAAGATTTTAAGTGTTTTTTATTTCGCCCTGCAAAATTTTTTCATTTTCTTCTACTTAATATGGTAGGTGTCACAACCATTTTATAAAGTTTTTTCTAAAGTTATATTTCGCGTCAATAAAACAATCCAATTATCTTATCATGTTTCATCCCTTTTTTCGTATTTGGTATAGAATTATGTCATTTTTTTCATTTTTCGTAATTTTCGATATCGAAAAAGTGGGCGTTGTGATAGTCGGACTTCGTTCATTTTTCATACCAAGATAAAGTGAGTTCAAGTAAGCACGTGAACTAAGTTCATTAAAGATATGTCGATTTTTGCTCAAGTTGTCGTGTTAACGGCCATGCGGAAGGACAGACGGACGACTGTGTATAAAAACTGGGCGTAGCTTCAACCAATGTCGCCCATTTTCACAGAAAACAGTTAATGTCTTAAATCTATGCCCCTACCAAATTTCAAAAGGATTGGTTAATTTTTGTTCGACTTATGGCGTTAAAAGTATCCTAGACAAATTAAATGAAAAAGGGCGGAGCCACGCCCATTTTGAAATTTTCTTTTATTTTTGTATTTTGTTGCACCATATCATTACTGGAGTTGAATGTTGACATAATTTACTTATATACTGTAAAGATATTAAATTTTTTGTTAAAATTTTACTTTAAAAATTTTTTTTTTCTAAAAGTGGGCGTGGTCCTTCTCCGATTTTGCTAATTTTTATCAAGCGTACATATAGTAATAAGAGTAACGTTCCTGCCAAATTTCATCATGATATCTTCAACGACTGCCAAATTACAGCTTGCAAAATTTTAAATTACCTTCTTTTAAAAGTGGGCGGTGCTACGCCCATTGTCCAAAATTTTACTAATTTTCTATTCTGCGTCATAAGTTCAATTCATCTACCAAGTTTCATCGCTGTATCTGTCTTTTGTAATGAATTATCGCACTTTTTCGGTTTTTAGAAATTTTCGATATCGAAAAAGTGGGCGTGGTTATAGTCCGATATCGTTCATTTTAAATAGTGATCTGAGATGATTGCTCAGGAACCTGCATACCAAATTTCATCCAGATACCTCAAAATTTACTCAAGTTATCGTGTTAACGGGCGGACGGACGGACATGGCTCAATCAAATTTTTTTTCGATCCTGATTATTTTGATATATGGAAGTCTATATCTATCTCGATTCCTTTATATATGTACAACCAACCGTTATCCAATCAAACTTAATATACTCTGTGAGCTCTGCTCAACTGAGTATAACAAATTATAAAGAAATGTGTTCTAATTTAACCAAATTTTTATATTAAAAAAAAAAATATTCAAATAAAACGAATTAATAGCTGAAGAAAGATGGCAAAGGCATGTTGCTCCACTTTTTAGTATTACCATTTGAAGGTATCCATGAATAAGACAATTTTGTCTCCAAAGCTCTCAGCTGAGTACGAAATGTGCGGTTACACCCGAACTTAGCCTTCCTTACTTGTTTTATATGTATTTAAGGAAATCGACGTTGTGGCCATTTTGGAGAGATCCGAGGTGTTTGGCTCAGAGTCTCACGGATCGTTCAACAAATTTCAGGAGAGGCTCCTTGCGGAGGGACTGTCCTTCATTCTTTTACTCCAGGGAGGCTTCGAACCTAACCCCGGTCTTAGGGACTGGTACTGCTGCGTCTGCCGAAAAATATTGAAATACTTAAAATGGTCACACACTTGTCCGTATGTGTCGTGCAAATCTTAGTTTCACCGAAGGAGATGTACTGGGATAACTTTTAATACTCGTTCTCGAAACGATCATTTGTGGCTCCTCGATGTACACGCATTAAGGAGAATTACGGTTGTTATTAGTGGTTTTTTTAATGTTCATGACTCTCTTGGCACAGTTTTAACGATTCGCATTAACGCTGACTTATTGTTCATCGCGCCAAAAGGCGCCTCCAGTATTTTCGGCTTTTTTTAAGATATGCGAACATCAGTAATTCCGACCACCAGTCGTTACTACATTTCCTGGCCCTCACAGCATATGCCAGCACTAAAGCTGTAGGACTGTGACTTCGAACTCACTCCACTACGTCAAAGCCTCACCTGGTAAATTTACGTGCCCACGTATTCACATATGTAACAGCAGCCGTAATATGAAGGTGATATTTTAACTTCGTTGATAGGCGGCCACCGTGGTGTGATGGTAGCGTGCTCCGCCTACCACACCGTATGCACTGGGTTCACAACCCGGGCAAAGCAACATCAAAAATTTTAGAAATAAGGTTTCTCAATTAGAAGACAATTTTTCTAAACGGGGTCGCCCCTCGGCAGTGTTTTGCAAGTGCTCCGGGTGTACTTCTGCCATGAAAAGCTCTCTGTGAAAACTCATCCGCCTTGCAGATGCCATTCGGAGTCAGCATAAAATATGTAGGTCCCGTCCGGCCAATTTGTAGGGAAAATCAAGAGGAGCACGACGCAAATTGGAAGAGAAGCTCGGCCTTAGTTCTCTTCGGAGGTTATCGCGCCTTACATTTATTTATTTGATAGGCTATAATCAATGTGATTCACACCAAGGGACTGGTTGGGATAGGCCCGCCAACTTTAGGAAATATCAAGCCGGGAAACTTGGGTGTTGAATGATGAAGTGTGAAAATTTAAATTAACATTTTAGGCGATATTTTAAAGTTTCTCAAATAAAGAATAAGTGTTTGAATAAAAGGCCAATTTTTCAAACCCTTCTCATACGTACATATATCCTCAACTTAAGTATGAGGTGAGAATCATTTCATAGGAGTGTTTAAACTACTGGAACTTAATAAAGGATTTTGCATCACTGATTTCGCCTATTCTTTAAGCCAATTGGAATATAGAATTTTTGAAAATAGCAGCAGTTTTTTTGGGTATTTTATTTATTCAACAACTTGAGCATAATTTGATATGTTCGCCTTGCGTCATTTTATTTGAATTCATTGTTCTTTATAAATTTTTTGAAAAAATTATGCAAAGTGAACATATACATTTTGTATATAACTTTTCTTTTAGTGTTTTGTTTTAATAACATGGTCAATTGGGTGATGCAAAGTCCGTGTTAAGCCGGCATGGAAAGTGGCTGTTTTTATACATTTCATGAAAATGAAATGGTATATTAACATGGTCACGAATCTCGACATTGTAAGTCCTTATAGGAAAATAGATAGACCCACCAATAAATATACCGAAATTATCAGGACGAAGAACTGATTTGATTTAGCCATGTTCGTCTGTCCGTCTGTCTGTTTGTATGCAAACAAGTCCCTCAATTTTAAGATATCTTGATAAAATTTGGGAAGCGGATAAATTTAGGTGTCCGATTAGACATTGGTCGGAACCGGCGGATCGGATCACTATAGCATATATCCCCCATACAACCGATTTTTCAGAAAAGAAGATTTTTTACATATCTTCCTCAAATTTATCAGATTGAATCTTCAAACTTCACCATATGCTTTCGTATATTGCGCATATTGTTATCTGAAAAAATGGATGAGATCGGTCGTTTATATAGCATATATCCCACACAAGAGATTGTTCAGATAAGAAGCTTTTCGTAATTACTGCCCCATTTTAACAGCTAGAAGATTCAAATTTCAACGAATGCTTACGTATATAGCATATATTGTTGTCTGAAAAAATCATAAAGATCGGTGGTATATATAGTATCTACCCAGTATAAACTGTCATTTTTGCCCCCTTTTTTACGACTAGAAGCTTCAAAATTCATCAAATACTTACGCGTACGTCATATATTGTTGAAGTGAGTGATTCGTAGTCATAGTTTTTACATCCAGACCACAAAACACGTGAAACTTTGCATCCTCACACCAAGTACCTATTTTGTTATTTTATATTTATCTTAATCGTTTAGGTATGTACATCTGTTCACTATATACTTCTTATCTTTTACAGCCGATTATTTGGATATTATCTATGGGATAAGGTTGTTGTGCAGCCCCATTCATGGAAGGTATGAAGTCTTCGGCACAGCTGAAGACAGTCCCGTCCTTACTTGTTTTAAATAACTTTTGAACAGTTAGAAAGAGTTAAATTTCGCAACTGGAATCTTAACGTCACTGGCAATTATGCGCATCCGTTTATAATCATTTCGAATATATCGGACCGATTTTCGCTATGAACAATAATGGCCTAGACCCGCCCCAACGGGTTAGAGGATCAGAATATACCCGCCGTAGGTATGCCTGTCGTAAGAGGCGACTAAAATACCAGATTCAAGGGGCTGTGTAGCGCAACCTTTCAGGTTGCCAGCGCAATATGTAGCTTCTCCAAACCCAATTTTCAACCTCATCTATCCTCGGCGAATCCTGTTTCACTAACAGACGACAGCTCCTCATGGAACTTGGAAGGAAGGTTTAATGTGGTCATATAAATCGTTCCCGAGATGGTCCGGCTAGCACCTTAATGGTGCAACGGTACCGGAGCGTACCGGATTTGTATCCGGCAAAGGACCATCACATCGATAACACTCCCTAAAGCCTTCGGGAAGCAACCTTATTGCTACAACAACAACAACAACACAGTCTTAAATAAGTAGAATATATAGTAACGCGCCGAACGCCACCGCCGCCGCGCGGTTTTTTTTTTTTTTACCTTCGCCGTTTTATTTAACGGCGGCATATATCTTTACTCTGTAGTCTTCCTTACTTATAAAAATTTTATTATTAAAATCTAATTTTAGCTTCCCTCTGGATTGCTTACTATTTTTTTTATATTGGTTGGTTGGTTGCTTTGCTGCCCGGCTATGGAGTCGGGCCCAAGTAGCGCTCTAGGCGCCATTTTTATGCACTTCCTCCTGGAACCAGTTACGTTTTGGATTTATGTACCCTGCCTATAGTTTTACTCAAACCACTTGGTTGGTCAATAAACCTACTGATGTCCTTGATTCGGCAGTTTGACACCGCCCTTAAGTCCGGAAACACATAACTGCCTAGAGTTCGGGACCGAAAATTCGGCTGGGCACTCGCAGAGAAAGTGAGTAACCGATTCCTCGGCATCCTCCTGTCTACAGCTCCTACACCTCCCATTGTAGGGGATACCCATTCTATTCGGGTGTGTGCCAAACGGCCAATGCCCTGTAATAGTGGCCGTGATTCTGTATATTTCCTTCCTAGGCTTATTTGGTAGGTCATCGGTTCTTTTCTGGGTACAGGTATCCGTAGAGTACCAATCTCGGATTGCTATTTTCCTTAGATAGGTGAGAATATCTCTTTGAACTGATGTGTGTGGTCGATGCACCGCGACTGCTTCCGTGATGTCTAACGATGCTCCTTCCTTTGCTATTTCATCCGATTTTTCGTTGCCGTCAATGTTCCTGTGTCCGGTATCTAGCTGAGAGTGACATCTGCCTGGTTGGCGGCTTTAGGGGATGCGTACGGTGATTCTAGCGCTTTGAGCGCCGCTTGGCTGTCGGAGTATATAACTACACCTCTGTCTACTCGGTTCTGCAAAAGGAAGATGCAGGCCCTCTCTATTTCTTGCAGCTCTGCTTCGAAGATGCATCTTCATCATCTTTTTATATTACATATATATAATAATTTTATTTTCATTTGCAGAGTAGTAAATATAAGCAAATTTCATATTTTTTACAAAACTTTCACCATCAAATTAAATTAAATAGTAAACATGATATTTAATATAAAATTCTTTGCTTCATGTTACCCGTTTCTTGATTTTTGTTTATAACTACATATGTATGTAAGTATAAGAGTGATTAACAATGCTATTAGTAGCTTTATTTTGATAACTATTTAAATCAAAACTGTGATAGAAAGGGTTTATATTTTCTCCACTCAAAAGTTAAGATGAATATGCAAATCAATAAAAAAAGCTGTAGTAAAATCGTAGCATTTATCAATTATGAGGTTACAAAAGCTTGGTTAGTTTTAATGGTAAAGGCTATTTTGTATTCATCTTTATATTTTTTAATCTACGCATTTTATTTTAATTTTTTCATCATTATCAAGTTCCTATCAAATATATCTTTTTGATCTCTAAACAAAAACCTGACATCAAAGCAACATCACTGCTTTAATTCCAATCCTGTTTTATAATATAAAAAGTTTTTATTTTCAAAACAAATTGATATTTATATTTTTGGTTTTGTTCACACAAGCACTTGATCCACAACAATTTATCTGTGCGAAAATTTTCTAGCTAAATGCCATATTGTTATGCATTAAATATCTTTTCGAATATCTTCAATTTCAAAATATTCCCATTATTGTATTCTAAATTAACTAAGACAACAAACGTTAACGTACTTAACCTTGCTGCATTAAAGTTATGTAAAAACCACAAGTCATTACTGAACACTTGTTACCAATTCAAAGTACCATTTCGAGTTCGTGCCCTGAGTCTTTCCATTTTTATGCTCAAAACGTAAAGTAATTCATGGTAAACGCTCGTATTTACAGCTCAGATTGACGTGTTCATGTATACAGAAACAACAATAAAGTACTAAGGCTACACTAAATCGTACTTCCTCAATTTCACGTCATTCAGCTATTTAAAGTTAACAACTCACAAACATAAAAAAGCAACTCAATGGGGACTTCGAAATTTTCATTTATGTTGCAGTCACGTTAACAATTATTTATTTTATTTATTTTGCCGCATTTTGGCAGTGTTTTGCCAAACACTCCGAGTGTATTTCTGTCACGGAAAGCTCAGTGAAAACTTATTTGCTTTGCAGATGCGTTTCGGAGTCGGCGTGAAACATGTAGGTCGGGACGACAATTTGTAAGTAAATGTATTTATTTAATTTATTGCCTCTTTTTGACGTGTTAACATCTCTGCTCATGGTATGGGGGAGTACAGAATGTAAGCGTAAGTGTAGTGGCTATCGATAACAAAGGTTATCGATGAGTTATTAGATTTTTCGCCTATTTGTTGTAACATTATCAATATGTTATCGATTTTTTTCGATAAGTAATCTATTTGTAGTCGGCGTGTTATCAATGTGTAATCGAAAACTATGGAAAGCATCTTATAGGAGCGCTACCGATTTTTTGAGGGTATGTTATCGGTTTTTTAAAGACGACTCATCGGTTTGTTATGAAACAAATATCTTGAAAGAACTTGAAGATAAATTCTAAAACTTCTTTATAACAAGAAGACAAAATGCCAATAAGAAACCGACGAAACTCTTCTCAATAACCCCTAAATTATCTGTTTTTGCTAAAGCCCCTTGGCAAGCTCTAGTTAATTTAAAAAAATTTTAGTTTACTAGATGTATATCTGTATATTTTCACAAAACACTTTTGACAAACACTTGTTTCTCATGAATTTTTTTCTTGCCATTCTTCTCTTCAATCAAAATTGCAATAAATTTTCAATTGTTACGCACACACCCGGAAAACGCATTCGGCACGCATGCGCGTCTTGCTGTTGGATGAAGCTTTTTTTATTGCGCTGCATTTTTGCAAATTATAATAAATATTTTATTATCATTTGGTTGCAAGTTGTGTGGTATATTATGTTAACTTCAAAGCGAATCCACCTGCAAACACTTTTCATTTCATTATATGAGAGGATGTTCGCGTGATTTTCATTGTTTTCTGAATTATAAATGTTTAATGCTTGATAACTACTTTATTGAATCCGCAGTAAATTATCATTTTTTCTACTTTCAATCATCTTTTTTTATATTTCTCTTATTATCGCATTTTACGGTATATTGAACTTTGACGTTTAATTGTCTTTCAAAGTGGTTATTCAATAGTCATAAGCTACAAGATTAGGCAGCTTAATTAAAGAGTTAATATTATGAACTTTATCTGTTTTTATTAAAACATAATTAAGCCCAACTGAAACCGATATATTACGCAGGACGCGGTGTTTTAGCTTTGCTGTGGGGCCACCAACCAACTTCCCAGGTTGTTCGATGACGGCTACTGCAAACTTGCAGCGTACGCAAAAGACGTTTCAATAATCAAAAGTGACAAATGTTCGCCAACAGTTAGCTTTTTTATGGATTGGACATTTAGAGTGATGCATGCTCGATACGTGATCGTATAACACGATACGGTCCCTGTTCTTATTTAGTAGGACGAAAAGATATGGCATTTGATTAAACCTAACTGAGAATAGCAATCCTATAGGTAACACAGCAAAATATGTCAATGCTCCCTTGACCACACCAAGTCATTATCGAAGCTCAATGTATAGGAGGGGGCTTTACATAACCTCAACGATATGAATGCAAAAAAATTTTTAGATGCACTTGGGGCTTATCCTCTTCGCATTTTCATGTTATATTTGTAGTGCATATCTTTATATTGTTGTTCTTGTTTAGTGGATAACCACACAAAAACAATATTCTTTCAGAAACTAGAAGGAATAAACCGTTTGCACTGATGGCCACAGGTTTTGTTGCATGGAGTTTTATGCATGATTGTTAAAGTACTTTTTATCCTAATTTCAAATATAGAAGCCATTTTTTCTAGAAGCTACTTTCCGAAGTATTTAATAATAAAGTTTTGAGTAAAAATAATTTATTTTTATTTATTTTTTTTTTTTTTCAACAAATTAGCTTTATTATTATTAATACCATTGAGTCAAATTTTCTTTTAAGAGATTATCTTTTATAAGTTCATTCAAGAGCGCTACTCTAAATGCTCCAACAGGAATCATCAGCATGTGCGCGTTCCTCCAATATCGCCCTTCCATATTGCAGAAAACTTGGTGAAAGCACTCGCCCCCTTTTTCACTGAGATCACCTAAAATATCAGAGATGCGGTCCAGATGTCTATGGAGCAAGTGCATCTTGATACGCATGTTTACACCTAAATATTCAAAGTACAACATCAGTTGGTCTATATGCTCATAGATTTTATTTAACTTCCTGTTTCCTTGAAAGTTTGTTACAACCCAAACGAACTAGTCTCTTGCAGATTTTTCAGGTGCTTTCATGTGGCTAGTGAATTTTGGATCAAAATTAGTTTTCTATTCTGTGGGCTATTAAAAATGCCAGCTTTCACCTTTTCAGAGCTAAGTTTTGGAAATGATTTACCACTTTTGTCTAAAGCATTTACATATTGACTCATAAGACCCAATTTTATATGCAGATTATACGTTGTCTGGGTATTAGTTGAGTACTGATGTGGTTAACCTTCTCTGGATTCAGAGATTCTTTTAAAGGCTAATCTTTTTTAGTCTTATTCTCTGAGCTTATTTTACTGTGCAATAGGTAAAGAACCTAATTTATTTCCGTTATGTAAGAACTCTCGTTTCAGATTTCATTTTGACGAGTCTAGAAACAAACGACATTCGTTTGGGTCGTAGCTTTCTTGCCCCATTGCAGTCACGAGACCTAGAACATTGTTGCAATAGACAATTCTTTCCTTTATACGTGAAGCCAGCAGCTGTGCTGCTAATCTTGATAGTTTAAGATCTCTAAGTCATATTGATTAATAAGTTTAAGCTCACCAGGGTCGATAAAATCAGAATGATTGCCATCATCTTGACCAATGTTGCTCTCTGCATTCTGCTGAATTAAATCCTCTGAATGATGCCTGGAGGTACTGCTTTCAGGCTCTGATGAATGCCTAGTAGAAAGGACAAGTCGAACAGCAGTCATTAGGTTTATATAAATCTATTTAGAGTGATTTTTGTGGTTTATTCCAATTATGTTCACCACCAACCAGAAATAACAGTCGCTGTGATAACCTGACGGCTCACGCCAAAAGGAGCTTCGTACTTGAAATTATTTATGTGCATTAACTTGGCAACACGCATAAATATGTACAATGGGGTGGGTCGATTTGTATGGACGAAAGCTAACCGACATCGCGCCATCGATTTTTCGATAGGATTTGGGCTCAGGAAAAAAGTTCCACTACGCATACCCAAAAAAATAGTTTTCGAAAAATTAATTTGCTGAGATATTTTATATGCCAAAAGCACACTCGAAAAGCTTTCCATACCACTCCCGAGGGGCTGCCCTATATTAGTAAACAAAAAACATGACGGCCGCCATATTTAAGTTATCGCTAAATATTAAGCTAGATAAAAGCGTTGTCACTTGGCTAAGGTGGATTTTTCTACTTTATTTCAGTTGACGCTGAAAACACGTGTGTTCCTACTTTTTCAAGTCATATAATGCTTGTGAAAACTAACTTGATAAAACGCTCTGTATTTGCCACTACCAGAGATCGTAATTTCAGAAATTAGTCTCCAGCTAGGTTTACCCAAAAATGGAAGCTTTTCCGATTAGCCCAAAAGTCGAAGAAAAATTGTGTAAATTGAAAAAATATTTAAATAAATGCAGTTTCGCCCCTGAGGAAGCTAAGGTGCTTAGCGAAACGTTGCGACGTAATAGTGGAGTTTAACTTGCATCAAAAGGAACATTATGGTCAAGAAAAGCCTATCATAACACAAAAAAATTGTTTCCATCAAATGGACAAAAGAAAATACTTACTGTTGCTATTATTTTTCAATTTGTTGGAGCTGCTTAGAAAATTAGCAAAATATGTGATGCGATGAATTAAGTCTAATGTTGTTTTCTTCTTTTTGTTGTTATTATTGAAGCTATTCGTACTTGTGTTATATACAAATGTCTTATGCATTTATCTCATTTTCTCTACACACACAAACATGCATATCATTGTACTTATGTACATATATGTGTACTCAAGTTTTGCAATCAAACCATTTCGTCTGTTGACACACACATTCGCTTATAACCACAGAGTTGTGGCTTGCTCGATAAAATACAATAAAGAATTGTGCAAAAACGCTTCAAATATGTGATTTTCAAAATGTATATTAAAATATCTGGAAATAACCCATAGTATTCGCTAGATGCAAACTGCTTGGAATCATTTTCGAAATAATTCTGAAGTTGCTCCGAAATGATATCTAAAATAATCCTAAAATGTTCCTGAAATTGTTCCAAATTGTACCAAAATAGTTTCGAATTGATTTCCAAATACTCCCGAAGTGTTCCAGAAATGTTCCCAAAATGTTCACGAAAACGTCTAAGAGTAGTTTCAAAATAGTCTAAGAATATACAATAGTCCATCCCCTTCCGCCCTCTACTGAATATTGCTTCCGAAAATAGTCCCAAAGTGTTGCAAAAATTCTCCAAAAATGTTAACGAAACTATCGCAAAGGAGTCGCAAAATGGTCTTCTTATGTAATGTGATATTCCCTCCCATCTCCCTCTTTACTGCATAACCTGATAGAGCCGCTGTATTCGAAATGTATATCCAAAGTTCTAGAATTTACCCCAAATTGTCCTAAAATAGTCTCGAAAGGATTCCCAAAATAGTCCCGAAGTCTTCCCAAAATGTTTACGAAGCAGTCCCAAAGTAGTCACAAACGGTATAAGAATATACGATATTCCACCCTCTTCCCGTCTCTATTGAATAGCGATTCCAAAAATAATGGCGAAATGGTGCAGAAGTACTTCCAAAATGTTCAGGAAACAGTCCCAAAATTGTCCCAAAATGAATAAACGATATTCCATCCCATTCTCCCCTTAACTGAATAACCTGATCTGGTATGAACTGGTATGTCTTATTCTTATGAAAAATAAACGATGTGTTTCCGTTATATTGTTAGAATCGATGTATCCACACTTTTACAAAGAAATTATGAGTCCAATTTACACTGCTCTCTTTTCTTTAACCGCACTTTTACGGTTATGTTTATAAGTTCCACTTTTATTCACTTTTGATACAAATCCCGTTTTAACTGTCGGCTTAAAATTTGAAAATTCTTTTGTTTTAGTACCTAGTAAATGGAAGCAAATACTAATATCTGAGAGCATAGATGAAAGAAATTCACCTCTTTTGTCTGCGGACGTTATTTCTGCTTTGAAAATGAGGCAAAGCATGCGGTCTTTGCTAGAACCAGACTGACCATCAGAGCTTTATCGACCTGAGTATGAATGCAGTATTAAATAATAACGCTATATATCAGCATTTTGGCGGCTCGTAGATGAGTACGCCAGTCAATCCTTCTTATCATAGAAAATATTGGGATGTATAATGGGATAGTAAGGATCCCAGTGCATAGAGGCCTAAAAATAATAAGAATACCCTCTTGTTGTTGTTTTAGCGATAAATACACTCCCCTAATAAATTGGGGAGTTTTGTCAATGCTGATAGTCCTTTGCCGGGTATAGATCGCTGCGTTTCGGTAACAAGCACCATTAAGGTACAAGCCCGACCGTCTCCGAAATGTCTTAGTATGACCACATTCAATCTTCTAGGCCATCCCGCCCTCCATTCCCCAATTTCATGAGGAACTTGGGATCGTCTGAGCATAAAGTAAAGTTTACTGCTATAATTGGTACAATTTTATTTTGGGACAAATCAATCCCAGTCAGAACAAGTAAGGAAGTCTAAGTTCGGGTGAAACTGAACATTACATACCCAGCTGTACACTTGAAATGCTGTTGTTGTTTGTTTTGTGTGCTTAATAGTGTTATAAGGCTGCGCAATAATCCATATGTTTCTATTCTGAACTAATTTTTCTACGAGTTTTGGCTCCCGAAACATAGAAAATTGCTTAGTCATAAAAGGGGCGGTGCCATGCCCATTTTTTTAAATTTGAAGTTTTTCCCATTTGTTGTTATAAATCCACTTGGGAAATGAAATACCATTGATATAAAGGTTTTTTGCAAAGATATAGCTTAGTTTTTTCGTCTATAACCCCTTCAAAAATCTCTTATATAAAAGTGGGAGTGGTCCTTAACCGATTTCGTTAATTTTTCTTCAAAAAATTCCTTATAGTAACGATAGGTTTAACGGTTTTTGATTTAGATTAATAATATTTGTAAAATTTATTTTATCAAAAATGGGCGGTGCCACGTCCATTTAAAAAATTTTTTTCAAATTTTTATCAAGAGTCTCAATATCAGTGCACACGTCAAATTTCAACATTCTAGGTGTATTAATTACTAAATAATCAGGTTTTTTGTGTTTTCCAAAATGTTATATATATAGAAAGTGTGCGTGGTTATGATCCGATTTCGCTCATTTTCAATGCCGATCTATTCTGGGTCTAGATAAGCTCGTGTACTAAATTTGGTGACGATATCTCAATATTTACTCAAGTTATCGGACGGACATAGCTCAATTGTAAAGTTATTTGGCAACCCTTTTATCAGATGAGAAGTACGATCGAATGACAAAGCAAAAGGAGTTGAAAAGTATCAGCGAAAGCGAACGGACGTCAATTCAGGACACTTAACTATTATTCATTTTTTTTTACAATTAAATCTTTAATGTTTTATTAATTATTATCATTCAATAAATAAACTTAAATTACAACTTAATCGTTGTGAAAGTATTACTCATTCTATCAAACGGCCATCCCGATAGAGTCAGAGTGGAATGTGAACTTCTGCAAAAAATTGCAGAAACGCCTACGACGAAGTTACATTAAAAATATCTACGTACAACAGTGTGTGCAAGTGTATTTTTGCAGTCACAACGAGAGACAATTTTTGCAAAGCGCAAACGGCACGTATAGCAAACGGCGCAACGAATAAATTTTTGGAGTCTCAACGGCGATGATAAAACACACAACGTTACATACACACGTTGAGACAGCATATATGTAAACGTATACAACATATATGAAAAACAATTGCCAGACGAAATAGGCAAACGTGCACGAACAAGCAATACGAAGAATTTGAATTTGGCGTAGCAACGGCTAACCGAACGATACTGGTAGGCAGCGCTACAACAACAAAGATTGCAACGAAAACCACCCTTATTGTGTGAGCAATAACGAAAGCAAGTAAGCGCAAGCATACTGGCAAAAAAAAAAAAAAAACGAATAGTTGTCAACGTATAGACAGCTAAAAGCAAAAATTGAATACAATTAATTCAACGACAAGAAGTGATTGTATTAAGACGCAAAAAGTAAAATTCTAAGATGTTGAAGTTAACTGCGCTTAAAGTTGCTCAACTTAATGAATTATTAAATGCAAACGGTGCAACAACGACGGGCACAAAGGCCCATAAAATTGCAAAGCTTCAGGAGTTGTTGGGAACGGACGAAATCGATCCAGACGAATTGGAGGAGAACAACACAACAAACGCAAGTGAGCTACAAAAACAAATTGATGGACTGAAGTCAATTATGGAAAAATTGACAACAGCGATCACGACAATGGCACCTATTGCAGGCAGTAGCATCGAAAAAACAAATGTAAGTACGGAAAATGGCGGTACTACACCAGCACCTATAGATGGAATTGAACATGCAAAAAGTGTGCTATACGCACCACGGCAATCAACGATGACCATTCAAGATATGGTTGGAATTCTTCCCGATTTTGACCCAGTTAAAGGCACTATCACGTCAGGGCAATTCATAACGAAAATTGAACAATTAAAACAGAACTACAAATGGCCTGAGGTAATGGTATTAGTGGCAATACAGCATAAATTGAAAGGCATGGCGAAACTTTGGTTGGATGCACAGCCGGTACACAGCAGTTGGTCAGATTTTGTGCAAGCGTTCTATGTAGATTTTCCGACTGGGTATAATACAGCTGAGGTGCACAAACTGATGGCCAACCGAAAACGTAAAAACAATGAAAACTATGTTGAGTTTTATTATGCGATGATATCTATTGGGCGTCAGGGTGCGCTTGATGATTTGTCAATTATTACGCACATAATTAGCGGGTTAAATGATAATGCATTATCAAAGACATTAGCGGCAATGCGATTTAAATCTTGCAGCGAATTGCTAACATCTTTAAAGAATTTAAAGGCAATGAGCAACCAAGTGACGATGAATACAGGTACAACACAGCAGCCAATAAAAGTAGAGGGCAAGTCCAACGTTAGGACTCCAGGGCAAGTAAAGTGCTACAATTGTAACGAGCTTGGACATATAGCGGCTAAGTGTTCACAGCCACAACGTAGGCTCAGGTGTACATCATGCTCAAAGACAGGTCACATCGCGAAAGATTGTACGAATAATAAGGCTACGGTGTTGGAGATTTCTAATGATAAGTACGTTAAGGAGGAGACTACTCCAGTAACAAAACAAATCGAAGTGGACGGCAAATCTGTAAATGCTTTTGTCGACACTGGCAGTGGATGTTCGTTCATTAAGAAAACAGTAGCAGACCGTATGCATAACAAAGTTAAGGTGCAAAAGCAATTTATTGGTTTCGGCGGGTGCAAGGTTGAAGCATCTGAAAAACTAGAGGCAAAGATAACGATGGAGAATATGCAACGACAGGCGACCTTGTATGTTGTAGAAGATAAGTTGCTACCTGATGACGTTTTATTGGGTCGCGATATACTACAGGAGTATGGCTATCGTCTAGTTGTTGATGACGGAGTCTATCATATCAACGAAGGCGATTATCATTTTAATATATCGAACGATTTATGCATCGAAGAGCGTGGTAAGGTGCTAGATCTTTTACTAATGTTTAAGTCTTGTTTTGCAGAAGACATTTGTGACATTGGGCGAGTAAAGGGTACCGCGATGTCAATTCAGGTTACGACAGATAAACCGATTATCGGAAAGCGATACCAGGTTCCGTTTTCGCAGCGTCCAATATTGTCGGGTATAGTTCGTAAACTACTGGATTGTGGTATCATACGGAAAAGCGATTCACCAAATGCTGCATCAGTATTGCTGGTAAAAAAGAGCAACGGGGAAAGTCGAATGTGTGTCGACTTCCGAAGTCTCAACGAAGTTACGGTCAAGAAAAATTATATCATGCCAGTGGTAGAGGAACAACTCTCACGTTTAGCAGGAAATAAGTTTTTTACCACTGTTGACATGACGTCAGGCTATTATCAGGTTCCATTGGCAGAGGAATCTAAGAAGTATACGGCATTTTTGACACCAGAGGGTCTTTTTGAACATAATGTGATGCCCTTCGGGTTGGTCAATGCGCCGATGGTCTTCCAAGAAGTCATCGTTAACGTTATAAAGACGATGAAGCATCCGGATAAGGTCATCAATTACGTCGACGAGGTTATTATTGCAACGAAATCTGTCAATGAAGGTTTAGAAGTTTTGCACGATTTTTTGACAGCAGTTAAACGTCACGGTCTTACGCTGAGGCCAACGAAAAGTACATTTCTGGCAGAGGAAGTCCAATTTCTTGGACATGTTATCAATCGTGAAGGTATACGACCAGGTGAATGTAAGACAAAAGTAATCGAGGAGTTTCCGGTTCCGTCTACGGCAACAGAGGTACGACAATTTTTGGGAATAACCGGATACTTCCGGAAATTTGTAAAGAACTATGGTGTTGTAGCACGACCGCTTACAGCATTATTACGTAAAGGTGCAATTTTCGAATGGACAAATTTGCAACGAGATGCTTTTGAGGCACTTAAGGGCGCTATTACTACAAAACCGGTTTTAGCCATGTATGATGAGACAAAAACGCATGAAGTGCATACAGATGCCAGTTCTAAGGGTCTGTCTGGTGTGCTTATGCAACGTGAAGAAGGTGGGCTGAAGCCTGTATTTTACTTTAGCAGGCAATGTAATGATGCCGAACGTAATTATGCGAGCCATGAATTGGAAGTTTTGGCGATTGTCGAAACATTGCAGCGATATAGAATGTATTTGATGGGAAAACATTTTAAAGTGCTAACGGATTGTAATGCGGTGGCAGCAACGAAAGCAACTACGGCGCTGTTGCCTCGTATAGCTAGATGGTGGCTCAAATTGCAAGAATTTGATTTTGAGTGTGAGCATCGTCCAGGAACGAATAACGAAGTGGCGGACGGGTTGAGCCGATGTCCAACTCTTCCATCAACTGAACCGATGACGGTTGCCGATGCAGTGTACGCTGTTACTACCATTTCGGAAGATTGGGTAGCAACGATGCAAAGGCAAGACGACAAGCTAAGGCAGATTATAGAAATCATCAACGGCAATGATGGGTTGAACGCAAAACAAATTAGAAGTGACTATGTGATACATGGGCATCGATTGTATCGTAAGATGGGTAATGACAAACGATTGGTTGTTCCACAAGCTGTAAGGTGGCGATTAGCAAGGGCATGTCACGACGAAGCAGGGCATTTTGGTGTGGACAAAACTGTTGAACGCATATCAAAAGATTTTTGGTTTGCCCGAATGCGACCATATGTAAAGTCGTACATTGAATCTTGTCCAGACTGCTGTTTGAACAAGGTGCGCGGAGGGAAACGAGAGGCACAACTACATGTTGGGGAAGTGGTACCCATTCCGTTCAGAACTATACATCTTGATCATTTGGGACCATTTGTGCGAAGCAAGCATGGCAAGTACTATATTTTGGTTATCGTATGCGCGTTCACGAAATATGTTGTGTTGAAAGCGTTAAGCAACACAAAAACAAATCCAGTATTGAATGTTATGAAAGACTACATGACCGTGTATGGGCGTCCAAAATGCGTGGTCACTGACAGAGGGACAGCTTTTACGTCCAAAGAATTCGAAAAGTTTATGGCGGATCATGACATTCAACATGTGAAGACGGCAGTGCGAAGTCCTAGAGCCAATGGACAAGCCGAACGTATAAATCGTACAGTGCTAGCATCACTTAAGTGTAGCACTAAGAATGACAAAGAATGGGACGAGGCTTTGCCACAGCTGCAATGGCAGTTGAATTCGCAAACTAACGCTACGACTAGGCAGAGTCCTAATAGCTTGGTATTCAATTATAAGCTGAAAGATGTTACAACAAATCGGTTAATACAAGCTGTGCAAGACGAAGATGAATCTGAAATTACGGGTGACGACTTTCGAACACAAGCAGTAGGGAAACGAATACAGCAAGAGCGGCTTAAATGGAAGCAGCGTTTTGATGCGCAACATCGTGCACCGAAGCCGTATAACGAAGGTGATTTGGTATTAATCACTCATGTCCCTTCTCCTACAGGTATGTCTCATAAATTAGAGCCAGCATATAAAGGACCATACATCGTTACCAAAGTCCTTCCACATGACCGTTATTTGGTGGAAGATTTACCAGACCTACAGAGGAGTCGTAAAAGGTATTCCGGGGTGTTTACCAATGACAATATGAAACCGTGGTGCACCTTAGGAGCAGAAGATTGCGACGAGACAAATTCAATTATCAACGATTCCGAAGAAGAGATAAATATAGAAAGTTCCAACAATGCAAAATCGTCCAGGGGAGACGATTCATCAGGAACGGCCGAGCTGTAAAGTTATTTGGCAACCCTTTTATCAGATGAGAAGTACAATCGAATGACAAAGCAAAAGGAGTTGAAAAGTATCAGCGAAAGCGAACGGACGTCAATTCAGGACACTTAACTATTATTCATTTTTTTTACAATTAAATCTTTAATGTTTTATTAATTATTATCATTCAATAAATAAACTTAAATTACAACTTAATCGTTGTGAAAGTATTACTCATTCTATCAAACGGCCATCCCGATACAATCAAATTGTTTTTCTATACTGATGATTTTGATATATGGCAGTCTATATCTAGCTCGATTCCTTTATAACTATACAACCAAATTTTATGCAATCAAAGTTATAATACCGTGTATACAAGTACAGCTGGGTATAAAAATTCATTTGTAAATCTGCATTATCTCTAACCAGTTCAATGCAGCCTTTGTGTGTCAAAAGTTTGCATGCGTGTGTGTGTATATAAGAATCAAGTCACTTGGCGTGCAATTTTCGTATGTTGTAACTGTGAAATGTGACACCTTTCCATCGCTGCGGTGCCGTTGTTGCAGTTGACAGTTAAACAGTTGTTGTACATCTTGTTTAATTCGTTTTTGTTACATGCTCTTATTATTTTTCCTCCATTGCTTTTTGATACTATGTGCTATGCTACTTTGGATGGTTAACTTGTTCGCAATTTTATCGGTTGTGTGGATATACGTAAGTATGTATACATGAAGCTGTAGTATCATCGAGCCGTGACGTCAACGTTAATTTTATTAATTGGCTTATTATGGTTGTTTGTAGTCATCATTGCTGTTTGCAGATTTGTTGCTCTTCTTGATGATGCTTTTATGATTATATAAAATTATTATTCTGTGTTTTTATCTTTGCTTTGACTGTAAAACTGATGAGAGATGTTTAAAAGAATTGCTTAAATGAAATTATTGCCACTTTTCTGCGGGTTTAAATTGCATATCGACTGCTGACTGAGAAACGTTTCTGCTGCCGTTTCAAAAACGCCCTGTCTAAGAAAACGTTTAAATAAAGCCCTATTTCAGAATTTGGTTGAAGAGCGCAGTGCCTTCACTCCTACCTGTCTTTAAAGAAGATATATACCTTCAGCTTTGCCCCTTGGATTTATCACTCAAACACTTAGATGGCGAGCTTTATCATTCGAATCAAATATTATTGGGTTCCTCCAGCACCTCTAAAACCACTTTGGATTACCCGAATTGTATTTCTACAAATTAATGCATTTGGTCCAGTCTTGTGCGTTTCTTAAATATTTTCCCTACAATACTCACCATATCCCTTGGTATATTATAGCATACAATGTGAATTACTTGATTTTATCCCAGCATATGCGACATACTCTATCATGCTGGATTGCGGGATAAAGTTCGTATCTTGACATTGGAATCGGGCGACCATCAGAAGTTGCCAAGAAAAGCGCAAAATCACGAGCGAAATCAAAGATAGGTGGCAAGAATGGTGGAAAGAATCGAGGAAAGGGCGCTAAAACATCACCTCCAATAAAAACAAGTAAGGAAGGTTAAGTTCGGGTGTAACCGAACATTACATACTCAGTTGAGAGCTATGGTGACAACATAAGGGAAAATAACCATGTAGGAAAATGAACCGAGGGTAACCCTGAAATATGTTTGTATGACATGTGCATCAAATGAAAGATATTAAAGAGTATTTTATGAGAGTGGGCCATATTTCTATAGGTGGACGCCATTTAGGGATATCGCCATAAAGGTGAACCAGGGCTGACTAGAATTTGTTTGTACGATATGGGTATCAAATGAAAGATGTTAATGAGTATTTTAAAAGGGAGTGATCCTTAGTTCCACAGGTGGACGCCGTTGCGAGATATCGCCATAAAGGTGGACCAGGGAGGACCCTAGAATTCGTTTGTACGATATGGGTATCAAATGAAATATGTTAATGAGTATTTTAAAAGGGAGTGATCCTTAGTTCCATAGCTGGACGCCGTTGCGAGATATCGCCATAAAGGTGGACCAGGGAGGACCCTAGAATTTGTTTGTACGATATGGGTATCAAATGAAAGATGTTAATGAGTATTTTAAAAGGGAGTGATCCTTAGTTCCACAGGTGGACGCCGTTGCGAGATATCGCCACAAAGGTTGACCAGGGGTGACCCTAGAATTTGTTTGTACGATATGGGTATAAAATGAAAGGCATTAATGAGTATTTTAAAAGGGAGTTGGCCTTTGTTCTATAGGTGGACGCCTTTTCGAGATATCGCCATAATGGTGGACCAGGGCTGACAAGAATTTTTTGTACGGTATGGGTATCAAAAGAAAGGGGCTAATGAGTATTTTAAAAGGGAGTGGGCCTTTGTTCTATAGGTGGACGCCTTTTCGAGATATCGCCATAAAGGCGGACCAGGGCTGACTAGAATATGTTTGTACGATATGGGTATCAAATGAAAGGGGTTAATGAGAATTTTAAAAGGGAGTGATCCTTAGTTCCACAGCTGGACGCCGTTGCGAGATATCGCCATAAAGGTTGACCAGGGGTGACCCTAGAATTTGTTTGTACGATATGGGTATAAAATGAAAGGCATTAATGAGTATTTTAAAAGGGAGTTGGCCTTTGTTCTATAGGTGGACGCCGTTGCGGGATATCGCCATAAAGGTGGAGCAGGGGCTACCCTAGAATTTGTTTGTACGATATGGGTATCAAATGAAAGGGGTTAATGAGAATTTTAAAAGGGAGTGATCCTTAGTTCCATAGGTGGACGCCGTTGCGAGATGTCGCCATAACGGTGGACCAGGGTGACCCTAGAATTTGTTTGTACGATATGGGTATCAAATGAAAGGGGTTAATGAGTATTTTAAAAGGGAGCGGGCCTCTGTTCTATAGGTGGACGTCGTTGCGAGATATCGCTATAGTGGGTGGACCAGGGGTGACCCTAGGATTTGTTTGTACGATATGTGTATCAAATGAAAGGGGTTAATGATTATTTTAAAAGGGAGTGGGCCTTAGTTCTACAGGTGGACGCCTTTTCGAGATATCGCCATAAAGAATGTGTTTGTACAATATGGATATTAAACTAAAGGTATTAATGATGGTTTTAAAAGGGAGTGGTGGTAGTTGTATAGGTGGTCGCCTTTTCGAGATATAGCCATAAGGGTGGACCAGGGGTGACTCTAGAATGCGTTTGTACGATATGGGTATCAAATGAAAGGGGTTAATGATTATTTTAAAAGGGAGTGGGCCTTTGTTCTATAGGTGGACGCGGTGCGAGATATCGCCATAAAGGTGGACCAGCGGCGACCCTAGAATTTGTTTGCACGATATGGGTATCAAATGAAAGGGGTTAATGAGTATTTTAAAAGGGAGTGGGCCTTAGTCCTATAGGTGGACGGACGCCTTTTCGAGATATCGCCAAAAAGAATGTGTTTGTACAATGTGGGTATTAAATTAAAGGTATTAATGAGGGTTTTAAAAGGGAGTGGTGGTAGTTGTATATGTGAAGGCGTTTTCCAGATATCGACCAAAATGTGGACCAAAAATGTGACCAAAACATCATCTGTTGGATACCGCTAATTTATTTATATATATAACACTACGAAAAGTATTCCTGCCAATATTTCAAGGGTTTTTTATTTCGCCATGCAGAACTTTTTAATTTTCTTCTACTTAATATGGTAGGTGTCACACCCATTTTACAAAGTTTTTTTCTTAAGTTATATTTTGCGTCAATAAACCAATCCAGTTACCATGTTTCATCCCTTTTTTCGTATTTGGTATAGAATTATGGCATTTTTTTCATTTTTCGTAATTTTCGATATGGAAAAAGTGGGCGTGGTCATAGTCGGATTTCGGCCATTTTTTATACCAATACAAAGTGAGTTCAGATAAGTACGTGAACTGAGTTTAGTAAATATATATCGATTTTTGTTCAAGTTTTCGTGCTAACGGCCGAGCGGAAGGACAGACGGTCGACTGTGTATAAAAGCTGGGCGTGGCTTCAACCAATTTCGCCCTTTTACACAGAAATAGGTTATTGTCCCAGAATCTAAGCCCCTACCAAATTTCACAAGGATTGGTAAATTTTTGTTCGACTTAAAAGTATCCTAGACAAATTAAATAAAAAAGGCGGAGCCACGCCCATTTTGAAATTTTCTTTTATTTTTGCATTTTGTTGCACCATATCATTACTGGAGTTGAATTTTGGCATAATTTACTTATATACTGTAAGGATTTTAAATTTTTTGTTAAAATTTGACTTAAAAAAAAAAAAATTTAAAGTGGGCGTGTTCGTTATCCGATTTTGCTAATTTTTATTTAGCACACATATAGTAATAGGAGTAACGTGCGTGCCAAATTTCGTCATCATATCTTCAACGGCTGGCAAACTACAGCTTGCAAAACTTTTAAATTACCTTCTTTTAAAAGTGGGCGGTGCCACGCCCATTGTCCAAAATTTTACTAATCTGCTATTCTGCGTCATTAGTTCAACTCACCTACCAAGTTTCATCGCTTTATCCGTCTTTGGTAATGAATTATCGCACTTTTCCGGTTTTTCGAAATTTTCGATATCGAAAAAGTGGGCGTGATTATAGTCCGATATTGTCCATTTTAAATAGCGATCCGAGATGAGTGCTCAGAAACCTACATAACAAATTTCATCAAGATACCTCAAAATTTACTCAAGTTATCGTGTTAACGGACAGACGGACGGACATGACTCAATCAAATTTTTTTGCGATCCTGATGATTTTGATATATGGAAGTATATATCTATCTCGTTTCCTTTATACCTGTACAACCAACCGTTATCCAATCAAAGTTAATATACTCTGTCAGCTCTGCTCAACTGAGTATAAAAAGCTTTGATCTTTTTCCAACTCATTCTTTACTACCGCTAGGTACGAAATTGGAAAGAATACATGGGTATAAGTGCTTCCTAATCTTTCTTATCCTCCCTTTCACTTTTGCCTCGCAAACGCCGAATCCAGTTACGCTGAGTTAAAAAATATCATACAGATGAGAGCAGCGACACATCCTCTAGAATGGTGGCTGTTCTTTCTAAGGATAAGATAAGTTGTGTTCTTTCAGCAGAATCTTTTCCATATCATTCGTTGTCTTGTTTATGTTGAGGAGGAAGTGAACAACCTCCTCCGATGATGGGGATATCAGAAATAGCTTCCGCCATTAGGATCAGTTTGTCTACCAATTTAAATTTCGCTGTTGGCCGGAATTCACTCCACGAAGTTTGAGAAATATTAGGCTCCGACATTCTCACACTGTGGTACTACCCCGACTGCCTCGTTTAATATTAACTTTTGGGCCCTTGAACATTCGGTTCTATGAAATTTAGACGCCTTTTATGACAGACGTGAGTATAAAATTCTCAAACCCTTAAGCCACTGGGGTATTTAAAGCGTACCCTTCTGACTTACTTTTGATATTTGGAACAACTCCTTTACGCCATCTTAATGACACGTTGATGTAGCACCTAACCTGCTGCAGGCCATTGTATCAATATGAGGCATTGAAAAATGGAATCGGTTGAACTTTCCCTACGCTTATTTTCTCGAAAACCCCCCATGTTACTGCATTAACTTCCTTTAACAGCCTTGGTTGGGCGAAATCTTTTTGTCTCTTCCACATCTGAACGTTCCTTTCTTTATTCCTGGCATACGAATATTACTTTTCTCCAACTGCTGCTTTGGGGCATTCGAGATGCATGGTCGCTCGCTACTACCAGCTTTTTCTTTCCTATCAGGTTCTGAGATTTTATCATCCCCCAACATAGTCATCCTACCCCCTTCATACCCCTTAAAACCATGTTTCTAAGAGGAGGTGAGCTCCCTTATAAAATGGAACGTCGCAGATCTGGCTTAGCCACATAGCCGTATGCTATGGTGTTCTCAACAAGGTATTTTTCCTAGAGAAGGAAGCAGACAAGAGCCGCGAAAAGGTATATCAATGCTGGGAGTGCTGATCATATAACAACTTCATACTATCAAATTGAAACATACAATAAAATTACACGCTTTACGATAGTTTTGACACCCGTTCTCCGACAAAATTTTTTGAGAGTCTGTGATTGGAAGCCTTGTATCTATAGGCTATAGGTTTCGTGTGTACTCTTACAATACACCCTAAATTGAGAAAACTTGCAATCCCATTTGTTCCATACCACAGCTGTGCATACAAAGCTATTGTCTTACACCAACTAATGGGTTCTGCGATCTTTACAATGCGTTTATCGCCCCTTAAACCCAAAGAATCGTTATTTAGCATTTGTATTATGTTTTCGAAAACTATTTTAAACCTTGAACATATCTTGCAATAAGGAAGCAACTTGAAGACATATCACATATAGCCTCATATAAAGGCATGTCCATACTTACATATATGTAATTCATGATGACAATTTTATTTACGTAACCATCTTTTGCGCATCTGTAATTTTTTCTTGGGCTTCTTACTCATTTAATAGTGATGAGTCGATGTAGTCTTTCTTTGTTCTTGCTATTTTTATATGTACTACTGACAAAGCTTTGAATATAAGAAATGAGTGTGAATTGTATTTGAATGCAACTTTTTTCTTTTTTTTTTTTCAGAAACAAATAAAAAATTTCGAATTTGCTTGAACACCTGCGGGTTATTAGTAAATTTTCGAATAAAATAACGACTCTCATATATAAGAGATTTTATGGTGATGCAATTCACGTGAAGTACCTACTACTAAAGATGCTGAAGAGCCACGTACGTACTTGTTGTACGAGGGAAGTTTGCGCCTGCGACTTCAATAAATGGTAGCCAAGTAGCGTATGACCTCCTATTTTTTTTAGCAGACCCATATATCAATGTATATTTCTGAAAATGGAGGTCTCTGATCTTAAGCACCGATGATTCTCAGCGCACCGAACTAGGGAATTTGAAAATGTTTGAAGAAAACGCTGAAAATGGGTAGGAAGAAAAATAGTAAAGAGTAGAGATAAAAATAAATGGTTGGGAGAAAGAAGAAAATATATCTATCGAGAACGAAAGAGATGGAAACGAAAAATCAGCAAAAGAAAACAGGATGAGTTTAAGTTCAGTAGAGGTAGTGCAAGGAGAAATGTTGGCAACAAATAATGATAGTCGGAGATAAATATAAGTAGGGGAAAAGCGAGTATAGAGGAGACAAATGTAATGTGAAGATCCTTTTATGATGAAAGAGGTTAAGGAATAAATATTGTTTCATTTGGAGCAAGTGGAGGTAGGGTCAATGTTGATAGAGATGGGAAATTTTGCAAGAAACGGAATGGAGGGAGTAGGATTGATTCATGGGATAGTTTTATGTTTAGACCGCGCAACTCGGAATACCTTACTAATAAATTAATGGAGATAAATAAAATTCGGGAAAGACCCCATCTTCGACTTAAATTGTTTAAAAAGGCTTGGATATCCTTGACAGATTTTGAATGTAAAAAATATAAATTAGAATCAGAGCCGAATTAACCCTCAACGGGACCCTATGCAAACATCAATTTGGGGGCCCTTTTTTCACGTCCGTTCCCTTCTTTTTTCGATTAAAAAATACAAACTAATATCTTTCATACAAATTTTATTGTCACAATGTCATATATTAATAAAATTACTATCCATATTTTAAACATGTCGTTTTTATACTCAGTTGAGCAGAGCTCACAGAGTATATTAACTTTGATTGGATAACGGTTGGTTGTACAGGTATAAAGGAATCGAGATAGATATAGACTTCCATATATCAAAATCATCAGTATCGAAAAAAAATTCGATTGAGCCATGTCCGTCCGTCCGTCCGTCCGTCTGTCCGTTAACACGATAACTTCAGTAAATTTTGAGGTGTCTTGATGAAATTTGGCATGTATTTTTCTGGGCACTCATCTCAGATCGCTGTTTAAAATGAACGATATCGGACAATAACCACGCCCACTTTTTCGATATCGAAAATTTCGAAAAATCGAAAAAGTGCGATAATTCATTACCAAATACGGATAAAGCGATGAAACTTGGTAGGTGAGTTGCACTTATGACGCAGAATAGCAGATTAGTAAAATTTTTGGACAATGGGCGTGGCACCGCCCACTTTTAAAAGAAGGTAATTTAGAAGTTTTGCAAGCTGTAATTTGGCAGTCGTTGAAGATATCATGATGAAATTTGGCAGGAACGTTACTCTCATTACTATATATCTGCTTAATAAAAATTAGCAAAATCGGAGAACGACCACGCCCACTTTTTAAAAAAAAATTTTTTAATTCAAATTTTAAAAGAAAAGTTAATATCTTTACAGTATATAAGTAAATTATGTCAACATTCAATTCCAGTAATGATATGTTGCCACAAAATACAAAAATAAAAGAAAATTTCAAAATAGGCGTGGCTCCGCCCTTTTTCATTTAATTTGTCTAGGATACTTTTAATGCCATAAGTCGAACAAAAACTTACCAATCTTTGTGAAATTTGGTAGAGGCTCGATAACTGTTTTCTGGGAAAAAGGGCGAAATCGGTTGAAGCCACGCCCAGTTTTTATACACAGTCGACCGTCTGTCCTTCCGCTCGGCCGTTAACACGATAACTTGAGCAAAAATCGATATATGTTTACTAAACTCAGTTCACGAACTTATCTGAACTCAGTTTGTATTGGTGTAAACAACGGCCGAAATCCGACTATGACCATGCCCACTTTTTCGATATCGAAAATTACGAAAAATGAAAAAAATGCCATAATTATATACCAAATACGAAAAAAGGGATGAAACATGGTAATTGTATTGGTCTATTGACGCAAAATATAACTTTAGAAAAAAACTTGGTAAAATGGGTGTGACACCTACCATATTAAGTAGAAGAAAATGAAAAAGTTTTGCAGGGCGAAATCAAAAGCCCTTAAAATCTTGGCAGGTATTACATATATAAATAAATTAGCAGTATCCAACAGATGATGTTCTGGATCACCCTGGTCCACATTTTGTCGATATCTCGAAAACACCTTCACATATACAACTAAGGGCAACTCCCTTTTAAAACCCTCATTAATACCTCTAATTTGATACCCATATCGTACAAACATATTCTAAAGTCACCCCTGGTCCACCTTTATAGCGATATCTCGAAAAGGCGTCCACCTATGGAACTAAGGCCCACTCTCTTTTAAAATACCCATTAACACCTTTCATTTGATACACATATAGTACAAACAAATTCTAGAGTCACCCCTGGTCCACCTTTATGGCGATATTTTGAAAAGGCGTCCATCTATATAACTAAGGCCCACGCCCTTTTAAAATACTCATTAACACCTTTCATTTTATACCCATATTGTACAAACGGATTCTAGAGTCACCCCTGGTCCACCTTTATGACGATATCTTGAAAAGGCGTCCATCTATAGAACTGAGGCCCACGCCCTTTTAAAATACACATTAAAACCTTTCATTTGATACCGATATCGTACAAACGAATTCTAGAGTCACCCCTGGTCCACCTTTATGGCGATATCTTGAAAAGTCGTCCACATATAGAACTAAGGCCCACGCCCTCTTAAAATACTCATTAACACCTTTCATTTGATACTCATATCGTACAAACAAATTCTAGAGTCACCCCTGGTCCATCTTTATGGCGATATCTCGAAAAGGCGTCCATCTATAGAACTTAGGCCCACGCCCTTTTAAAATACTCATTAATACCTTTCATTTGATACCCATATCGTACAAACAAATTCTAGAGTCAGGCCAGGTCCACCTTTATGGCGATATCCCTAAATGGCGTCCATCTATAGAATTATGGCCCACTTCCTCTTAAAATACTCCTTAATACCTTCCATTTGATATACATGTCATACAAACACATTCCAGGGTTACCCTAGGTTCTTTCTACTACATGGTGATTATATCAACATTCAAATTGATATTTTAAAAGAATCTTTTATTTTGATTTTAAATATAAAAATTTATTTTTGTTTATTTTTGAGTTTAGATATTTTCCAACTAATTAGAATTTTCTTTTTTTGAAGTTATTCAAAATTTTAAGTTAACACGAAAACTCAATTAAAATTATTTTAAAAATTAAAGTAAAGAGTACAAAGTAGTTAACACTATATTTAATCCCCCTCCAAGAAAATTTAAAACAAACAAATTATTAATTAATATTAAATGTAACCTTTTTTTGTTTTTTGTTGTTTAATGTATTTGTATTTAAATTAGTGTTAATAAGTATGTTTGCTGGTTTAAGTAAATCAATTGAAATATTTTTAATAGTATTATTGTATTGAATTGTAAATGTTTTATGTTTCTTAGATATAACTTTAAAAGGTCCTTCATAAGGTGATTCTAAATTAGATTTACGAAGAACTTTAACAAATACATACTCACAATTTTCTAGTTGTTTAGGAACGAAAACATTTTCTTTGTTATGATGAAAAACTTTAGAACGAACAAGTGAAAAATATTCTCTTATTTTATGAAGAGCGTCATTAGAAAAATCATGTTCTTTATTACTATTTGAAATAATTAATTCACCAGGTATTCTAAGTGTTTGGCCATAAACAAGTTCAGCAGATGAACATTTTAAATCTTCTTTAATAGAAGTTCGTAAACCAAGTAGAATGAATGGTAAAATGTCAGACCAATGAACCGAGTCGTTTGATGCTATAATTGCTGCTTTTAAAGTTCGATGAAATCTCTCTATCATGCCATTTGCTTGGGGATGGTAAGGAGATGTATGAATTTTATGAGAACCTAAAAGTTTAGTTAATTCTGTAAAAAATTTTGAGGTGAATTGTGAACCTTGATCTACTGTAATATTTAATGGTATACCAAATCGTGGTATATAATTTTGAATAAAAGTTTTTACTATAGTATTTGTTGAAATATCTTTAAGCGGATAAGCTTCAGGCCAACGTGAAAATCTGTCAATAATTGTTAAAATATAACAATTTCCATTTGAAACTGGAAGAGGTCCAACAATATCCATATGAATATGTTCAAAACGGCCTGATGGTATTTGAATTTTTTGGATAGGAGATTTAGTATGTCTTGAAATTTTGGATTTTTGACAATTGATGCAAGATGAAGTCCAATCGTTAATCTCTTTACGCATGTTAGGCCAATAATATTTATTTTGAATTAATTTTCTAGTTGTTCTTATACTTGGATGAGATAATGAGTGAATTTTGTCAAATATAATTCTTCTCATAGAATGTGGAACATAAGGTCGAAAAGGTTGTAGAGAAACATCACACCATATATTTAAATTAATAACTGGAATATGAATTTCCTTTAAATTATTTTTAGAATTTTGATCAGAAATGGTTTTTTGTAAAAATGTATCAGTTTGTTGTTCTTTATATAAAGTTTCTAAATTTATATCTTGAGTTGAAATTGCATTTATTTCTGGAATACGGGAAAGTGTGTCGGCAACTATGTTGTCTTTTCCACGTATATATTGAATATCATTAGTAAATTGAGCAATATATTCAAGATGACGTAGTTGACGAGGAGATCTATCTACTTTAGAATTTAGAACATGAATTAAAGGTTTATGATCAGTATAAATTGTAAAAGTTCTACCTTCAAGAAAATGTTTAAAATGTTTAATTGAATTATAAATTGCCAAAAGTTCACGATCAAATGTTGAATATTTAGATTCTGTTGTAGTTAGTTTTCTTGAAAAATAAGCTAAGGGTTCTAGTATATTATTGCTAGTTTGTTGAAGAACTGCTCCAATAGCAACATTTAATGCATCTACTGCTAATGATAAAGTACCATTTTTGTCGAAATGTGTAAGTAAAGTATTTTTAGCAAAAAGTTTTTTAACATTTTCGAAAGCTGTTGTGGTTTCATTTGTCCAATTTAATTGTTTGAGTTTGTTTTTAATTGCATGTGTTAACATTTCATGCAGAGGACTAAGTTCTGTTGCTAACATTTTAATATATCTGTGATAGTAATTTATCATACCTAAAAATTTTTGTAATTTATTTATAGAAATTGGTTTTTCAAAATTTGTTATGATTTCAATTCTATCTAAAGATGGTTTAACACCTTCGCCTGAAATTTGGTAACTTAAAAAATTTAATTTATTTACACCGAGAGTACATTTTGAAGGTTTGATATTTAAATTATATTCTTCAAGTCTTTTGAAAACTGATTTTAAATGATTTATATGTTGATCTTCATTATCACTGGCAATAAGAATGTCATCAATGTATGTAAATACAAAATCGAAATCAGAAAATACTTCATTAATAAAGCGTTGGAAAGTTTGAGCACTGTTTCGTAAACCGAAAGGCATTCTTACGAATTCAAACATTCCAAAAGGGGTAGTTATTGCAGTTTTATGAATGTCTTCTTCTGCCATTGGAATTTGGTGGTAAGCACGCACAAGATCAATTTTGGAAAAAAATTGTTTGTTTTTTAAATCAATTGTTAAATCGTGAATATGTTGTAAAGGATACCGATCTGGTGTAGTAATAAAATTAAGTCTTCGATAGTCTCCGCAAGGTCTCCAATCATTTGGTTCTTTTTTAGGAACGAGATGAAGTGGAGATGCAATAGGAGAATTTGAGGGTCTGCATATACCCGTTTTAACTAAAAATTCAAATTCAGCTTTAGCAATTTTAAGTTTGATTGGATCAAGACGTCTGGGTTTCGAAAATGGTAAAATACCTTTTGTTTCTATCCTGTGAACCGTATGGTGTTTAACTTTTTTAGTATAATCTGGTTCACAGGTAATAGACGGAAATTCATTAAGTAATTTTGAAAACTTATTTTCGACAATAGGAATTTTGAGTGAGAAAATATCAGAAAATCCAGAAGATCCAGCAACTTTAATTTTTGTAGTAGAATCCATTATTTCTTTATTTTTAATATTGACAATAATTCCGAATTTTTCTAAAAAGTTTGCTCCTAAAATTGGTGTATCAATGTTCGCAATAATGAATGGAAATTCAAAATCTCTTCTTAAACCTAAATCAATTTTAAGTAGTTTTGTACCAAAAGTTTCAATTGAAGAACCGTTTGCTGCGGTCAAAGTAAGATCCGAATTTCTTTTATAAATTTTAAATTTAGAAAAAGGAATAACTGATACAACTGCGCCGGTATCGATAAGAAAATTAAGTTTATTGAATTTATCAAATATGAATAGGCGACGAGTAGGTTTAATAATAGTTCCATTATCCGTCACCGTCATAATGGATCGTTTCAGTTTAAATTTTGTTCGTAATTTGAATTATGATTTTGATTAAAATTGCATGGGGGTATACATTTGAGAGCGTTATTCTTAAATTTTTTGTGATACCAACAAATAGTTGTTTGTGAATTAAAATTACGATTGATTGAAAAATTTCTTGATCCTGAAAAATTTCGAGATTTAGATCTATTTCTATCTTTAGATCTTGAACGGATTTGTAATTGATTAATATCATTCGAAATTTTATTTAAATTTTGATAAATAGCCATGGTTAATTCAGTTAAATTTTTAACGCATTGTTCTAAAATATTATTATTTATACTTGAGACTACAGGAGATTTGGAAGAATGACGTTTGTTGATTAAATCAAAAAGTTTGTCAGCTAAAATAATTACTTCATCTTTATTTTGATTGTTACTAGAAGTTAAATGGATTTGTATTTCTTGTGGCAATTTACGAATCCATAATTTGAAAAGTAATTCTTGACTTACAATGGAGTCAGTACCTATAAGTGATTTCATAAATCTGAATAATTCAGATGGTGAACGATCACCAAGTTCAGTTTTTGAAAATAATTGTTCTAATCGTTTTTCTTCGCTAAGAGAAAATCTTTCACATATAATTTTTTTGATTGTATCATATTTATTAAAAAGAGGAAGAGGGTTAATAACATCTAAAATTTTAGATATAGTATCTCGTTGAAGAGTAATTAGAACATTGTGAAATTTTAAATTATCATCATTGATATTGTTAATTTCAAATTGTCCTTCAACAAGCAAAAACCAGGCATCAGGACAATCTTGCCAAAATTGTGGTAATTTAATAGATTTAGTAGAAGGAAAATTTGTAAAGTTATCTTGTGTTGAAGTATTTTGTGTTGTATTAGAGATGTTGTTTTGTGTTGTATTAATGTTAGAATTTTGAGTTGTATTGTGAGTCATGATGTTATTTGTATGGTTGATATTTTGATTTTCTGCATTTGTAAATTTACGAGTTCGTATTGGTGAACGTAGAACCATATGAAAAAAAAAAAATAAAATAAAATAAAATGAAAAATTTGAAAATTAGGAAATATTTGAAAATTAGGAAATATTTAAGATTTTTTTTTTTTTTTTTGGAAAGGGAGTTAACAATTTAAATAAAATATTTAATTTTATATAAAAAATAAGTAAATTTAAATAATTGTTAAAATATAAAAATAATCTTAAAATAAATTTGAAAGTTAAAAGGTTTAAAATTTTAATTTAAATTATAATTGAAAAATTTTAAATTTAATATTAAAATAAAAATTATACTTACATAAAATTAAATTTAATAAAAAATATTAAAATTAATAAGTAGTTGATTGATGATTGTTTAAAAAATATCTTGAAATTAATATCTGGATTGTTTGATATCGTAATGCTTTTAAAATATGCAATGGCTTTGTTGTTTTATTTGTAAATCTCTTAATTTTCATCGTGATGTCTTCATTTTAAATCTGTTCTTGTGTGTATTGCGTGCAAAATTGTGGTTGTGGTTTGGATAACCCAATTGCTGCTTTTAAGAGTATTAGGTTGTAAATGTTTTAATTTTGTTTACACACACGTTTTTAGAGTTTTTTATGTTTTTAATTTGATTTTCAACATTTATTCTTTGTTTTAATGTTTCGTATATATAATTTACAGCGACTGTTATATGAAATTTGCACAGAATGTTGTTGTATTGCTTCCAATTCTTTCGGCAGATCGGAAAGTTGATTGCATGACAAATTCAGCAAAGTAAGGCGTGTAAATAGAGATACAAATGCTGGTACTTTAGTTAGTTGATTCTTGACAAACACCAAATCACCAGCACAGTCCTTGAGAAGTTGAAGCAATTCAGGCAATGTACATTATAATGGATTGTTGATAGATATTGTATTGTAATAGTAGAGAATTTAATTTTGTTTTATTTTTGTTCACTATTGAATTAAAAATTTAAAGATTCTTGTTCAATTAATTTAATGATATTGAAGCGAAAATTTTGCACATAAACTATTTTGTAAATAATAGTCTAAATTATTTTAGATGTTTTTACACTATACACATTTTTAGTTTATTTTAGAATATGTTTCTGTTAATCAAGTTCCTATATAAAATAGTTTTTGAGTTTTAAACTAATCACTGCCTTAATGATCTGGCTTTTCTTTAATCACATTTCCGTATCATTGTGTAAGCACATGTATGTGATAATTATAGTCACATTAACATCTATAATTCACTAGTTCTGCATTTAACAACGTTAATTTAAGTCCAAATTCGTTGTACAAGTATGTACGTTCAATTAATTTTAGGTCCGTTGGTAGGATCGCCAATATATCAACATTCAAATTGATATTTTAAAAGAATCTTTTATTTTGATTTTAAATATAAAAATTTATTTTTGTTTATTTTTGAGTTTAGATATTTTCCAACTAATTAGAATTTTCTTTTTTTGAAGTTATTCAAAATTTTAAGTTAACACGAAAACTCAATTATTTTAAAAATTAAAGTAAAGAGTACAAAGTAGTTAACACTATAGTGATTTTCCCTTACTTTGTCTCCACAGCTCTCAACTGAGTATGTAATTGTCGGTTACACCCGAACTTAGCCTTCCTTACTTGTTTACATTTGTTTTCGGCAAATTCATCAATTATATCATCAATATCGATTTTGCTCAATAAATCTGACTCAATGCAAAGTTTACCTTACATCTCGAGTCGCTCTTGTCGCGTTGTAGCTCTTTCAGCAGCTTTGATTATTTGATCGTTCGGCAGAACAATTTGTGATCATTAATGTTAAAAAAATCCGAAGAGCTATTTCTGTGTTAGGAAATATATCGGCTAGTAGATCTTCCAACAGAATCTTATACAAATGACTATGAGTTTTTGTCCATCAGTGTATCTGGAGTTCACGTCACTTTGGAATTGTTTCATTTCAATGAAAAATTTTTCCAAACCTCTAGAATAAACAAGTAAGAACGGGACTGTCTTAGGCTGTTCTGAAGGCTTCATACCTTTCATGAATGGGGCTGAACAATAATCTTATCCCATTCGTAATCTCCAAATAATGCGCTGTAGAAATATATAGTGAACAGATGTACATACCTAAACGATTTTAAGATAAATATAAAAAATGGCAAGAAACCCCCTTATCTGAACGATCGGTTGTATGGGATATATATTATATATAGTTCCGATCGAAATGATTTTTACAGGAAATCTTCTATGATATATTAGAATAAATATCACCAAGTTTAACGTTTTTATATTGGAAATTAAGGGAGAAATTGTCAAAAATATTTCTATCTGAACGATCGGTTGTATGGGATATTTATTATATATAGCTCCGATCGAAATGATTTTTTCATGAAATCTTCTATGATATATTGAAATATATATCACCGAGTTTCACGTTTATACCTTGTAAAGTAAGAATAACTGGCCAAAAATCTTTCTATCTGAACGATCGGTTGTATGAGATATAACTATATATAGCTCCGATCAAACTTATTTTTTCAGGATATCTTCTATGATATATTAGAATAAATATCACCAAGGTTAACGTTTTTATATTGGAAATTAAAGGAGAAATTGCCAAAAATCTTTCTAACTGAACGGTCGGTTGTATGGGATTTATATTATATAAAGCTCCGATCGAAATGATTTTTTCATGAAATCTTCTATGATATATTGAAATATATCAGGAATGACCAAAATCATCTTATCTGAACGATCGCTTGTATGGGAGATATATGTTATAGTGGTCCGATCCTACCGGATCCGACAAATGTCTAATATAATACAAAAATACATCGTTGTGCCAAATTTCATTGAGACATCTCAAAATTTCAGGGACTAGTTTGCGTTCAAACAGGCAGACGGACGGACAGACGTACATGGCTATATCAACTCAGTTCGTCGCCCTAATCAATTCGGTATACTTAATGGTGAGTCTATTTTCTATATTTCTCAACGTTACAAACATCGGACCAAAGTTAATATACCATTTCATGTTCATGAAAGGTATAAAAATAACTAAGTTATTTATAGCTTCGTGGAGGTCTCCATCACTTAGAGAAAAGTTGATGAGAAATGCAAATCTCTCTGAAACTTCCATATACTTTCACTGTGAAGATTGTCGATGATTTTGATGAAACCTATTGCCCAAAAATCATCGCGAGGCGAAAAGTCTACTTCTGGAGCATATCCGTCATTAGGTTGTTTTTTTCTACGACGACTACGTTTTGCGATTTCTGTATAACCTACACCAGGTAATAATTGTTTTGTTTTTTCCTCGAAATCATTGAACTTTTCGCGGAATGAAACTAAACTCTCTTCCAACGATCCATACAAAAAAGCACACATTTGCAAATCCACCTTTTCACTTTGCAATTACTTACTGACTGAACGCATAGCAGTCAAAATAGAGTTGAAGGCTTCTACACTCTCTGTTCCAAAAATAACCGAAAATTTTCAAAATAAAAACAACCACTATATATTTTGAGAATTAATTTTTCAAAAAGGAGCTTTTTTGCCGATACATAAAAGACAAAAACTTTGTTTTTTTCTTATTCTCTTACGCATTCGATGTGTTAATATCACATCTTCATCAGGGATTTTTATTTTTATTTAAATAGAAAATGGTCTGCGATATACGGTGCCGATCCGGAAATTAACATATTCTACAAGCCAGATAACTTTAGCGTTTTCCAAGCGGAAGTATTAGATGTAACCATAGTCACTGAAAGATAATACCTTAAACTGCAGCCGTATTAACTTTTATATTGACAGCCAAGCAGCAATTAAGGCAACAACCTCGCATAGCACAGCAACTAAAAGTATGTTAGAGTGTAATCAATCCCTGGAAAGAATCGGGACGGGGAAAACCATACATCTATATTGGGTCACAGGGCATATGGGAATAGATGAGAATGAAAAAGCAGATGAACTAGCTAAAAAGGGCGCATTACTTGACCCTTTCTCCGTAGACGTCCCAATATTATATTGGGCGAGATTAAGAGAAAGCGAGAGGTTCACATGATCGACCAAGCGGGAAAGGCGTGGATCCAAGCGCAAAATGGGAATAGTGGGCGTGACTTAATACGAAACAGCCAAAATAACTAAGCACTGGTTAAGCGTAGTTAATTATGATGATGATGGTACTTCCTTTGTAGGCGTCCAGTTATAGCGTGCACTAGGTTTATCCAAGCATTCACACAGGGAAAGTTTTGTGCCATTTGAATGCCTTCCGTTTGTGTAAGCCAAATGTTTTCTAATTAACCGCCAATATACAGCTCACTTTTCCATATAAACTTAAGCATAGCCTCAACTCAAAGACTACAGAAATAACGTTAGTCCAAAATTCTGAATGGCTTTGCAATTCCGGACATTGTTATGAAATGATCATTTCATTAGGACCTCAGGAAACTCAATATGTCCGCAGTGTTTGACAACGGCATAACACGCGTTGAATCGACCACTCTACTTGCTTATTTTGTTGTTGTAGCAATAAGGAAACTCCCCGAAGGTTTTGTTGAGTCTTATCGATGTTAATGTTCCTTTTCCATATATAGATCTAGCACTCTCTCGTAACAAGCACCATTAAGGCACTAGCCCGACCATCTCGGGAACGATTTAGTATGACCACATAAAACCTTCTAGGCGGTCGCGACCACCTTCCTCCTAGATCCATGAGGAATTTGGTGTGGTTGAAAATTGTGTTGGAGAAGCTATAAATTGCGCTACACAACCCTTTGAATCAGTTTGGTATTTTAGTCTCCTCTTATGGCAGCCATACCTGCCGCGGGTATACGCCCCCTAACCACTTGCTCATCTTAACAGCTGCTGCAAAAGGAACTTCATGCCACAAGCCATCGTCAAAACATCTGTGCAATAGAACGAAACATATGATAACGAGCGTAAATACTCTCGCCTCGAATTTGTTATGCTTGAGCAAAAAGCTTGTTCTTTTAGTTTCCATTACTGTGGTTCGCCCATATTTAGTACGTTGGACTCACATTGTATTCCTTGATTTCTCGCACAATATAAACCACACTCTGGATATCACCAACCCTTTATTTGCACATTTATATAAGTTGGCTGGGATGTGGCAGCCAGCTTTGCATAGACTGATTGCAGTATAGGGAAGCGTTTCAAAATTGCACCAACACCGCGCCGTTGATGGATCGGTTCCAATCTGAAGCAAAAGCGGAAGGGAAGGAGATATAAAATTTCGTATTTATAATCGAAAGTCTCTGAGCACCTAAGGGAAAATAACCATGTAGGAAAATGAACCGAGGGAAACCCTGGAATGTGTTTGTATGACATGTGTATCAAATGAAAGGCATTAAAGAGTATTTTATGAGGGAGTGGGCCTTAGTTCTATAGGTGGATGCCGTTTCGAAATATCGCCATAAAGGTGGACCAGAGCTGACTCTAGAATGTGTTTGTACGATATGGGTTCAAATGAAAGGTGTTAATGAGTATTTTTAAAGGTGGTCATCCTTAGTTCCATAGGTGGACGACGTTTCGAGATATCGCCATAAAGGTGGACCAGGGGTGACCCTAGAATTTGTTTGTACAATATGGGTATCAAAAGAAAGGTGTTAATGAGTGTTTTAAAAGGGAGTAATCCTTAGTTCCATAGGTGGCCGCCGTTTCGAGGTATCGCCATAAAGGTGGATCAGGGGTGACCCTAGAATTTGTTTGTACAATCTGGGTATCAAAAGAAAGGTGTTAATGAGTTTTTTAAAAGGGAGTAATCCTTAGTTCCATAGGTGGATGCCGTTTCGCGATATCGCCATAAAGGTGGGCCAGGGGTGACTCTAGAATTCGTTTGCGCAATATGGGTATCAAACGAAAGGAGTTAATCAGTATTTTAAAAGCGAGTGGGCCTTAGTTCTGTAGGTGGACGCCTTTTCGGGGTATCGCAATAAAGGTGGACCAGGGTTGACTCTAGACTTTGTTTGTACAATACGGATATCAAATTAAAGGTATTAATGAGAGTTTTAAAAGGGAGTGGTGGTAGTTGTATATGTGAAGGCATTTTCCAGATATCGACCAAATGTGGACTAGGGTGACCCAGAACATCATTTGTTGGATACCGCTAATTTATTTATATATGTAATACCTGCCAAGATTTTAAGGGTTTTTTATTTCGCCCTGCAGAACTTTTTCATTTTCTTCTACTTAATATGGTAGGTGTCACAACCATTTTATAAAGTTTTTTCTAAAGTTATATTTCGCGTCAATAAAACAACCTCACCATGTTTCATCCCTTTTTTCGTATTTGGTATAGAATTATGGCATTTTTTAATTTTTCGTATTTTTCGATATTCAAAAAGTGGGCGTGATCATCGTCGGATTTCGGCCATATTTTATACCAAGATAAAGGGACTTCAGATAAGTACGTGAACTAAGTTTAGTTAAGATATATCGATTTTTGCTCAAGTTATCGTGTTAATGGCCGAGCGGAAGGACAAACGGACGACTGTGTATAAAAACTGGGCGTGGCATCAACCGATTTCGCCAATTTTCACAGAAAACAGTTAACGTCATAAAATATATGCCCCTACCAAATTTCAAAAGGATTAGTTAATTTTTGTTCAACTTATGGCATTAAAAGTATCCTAGACAAATTAAATGAAAAAGGGCGGAGCCACGCCCATTTTGAAATTTTCTTTTATTTTTGTATTTTGTTGCACCATATCATTACTGGGGTTGAATGTTGACATAATCTACTTATATACTGTAAAGATATTAAATTTTTTGTTAAAATTTTACTTAAAAAAATTTTTTTTTAAAGTGGGCGTGGTCCTTCTCCGATTTTGCTAATTTTTATTAAGCATACATATAGTAATAGGAGTAACGTTCCTGCCAAATTTCATCATGATATCTTCAACGACTGCCAAATTACAGCTTGCAAAATTTTAAATTACCTTCTTTTAAAAGTGGGCGGTGCCACGCCCATTGTCCAAAATTTTACTAATTTTCTATTTTCCGTCATAAGTTCAACTCATCTACCAAGTTTCGTCGCTTTATCTGTCTTTTGTAATGAATTATCGCACTTTTTCGGTTTTTCGAAATTATCGATATCGAAAAAGTGGGCGTGGTTATAGTCCGATATCGTTCATTTTAAATAGCGATCTGAGATAAGTACTTAGGAACCTACATACCAAATTTCATCAAGATACCTCAAAATTTACTCAAGTTATCGTGTTAACGGTCGGACATGGCTCAATCAAATTTTTTTTCGATCCTGATTATTTTGATATATGGAAGTCTATATCTATCTCGATTCCTTTACATATGTACAACCAACCGTTATCCAATCAAACTTAATATACTCTGTGAGCTCTGCTCAACTGAGTATAAAAATAACTACTGACACACATTCGTTTAGTTCATTATTTTGAATCTGTATATAATGAGAGCCCAATGCAGTCATGGAGATTTACGTACAATGCATCTCCTTGAAAGTTAATTTGGTACACGTAATTTAGCTTGAGCTCATTTCATACGCGTTGTATACTTCTACTTATCTGTTCACGCGGTTTGAATATTATTTTCAAACATGTGTAATTTTATTTAAAACAAGTAAGGAAGGTTAAGTTCGGGTGTAACCGAACATTACATACTCAGTTGAGAGCTATGGTGACAACATAAGGGAAAATAACCATGTAGGAAAATTGAACCGAGAGAAACCCTGTAATGTGTTTATATGACATGTGTATCAAATGAAAGGCATTAAAGAGTATTTTATGAGCGAGTGGGCCATAGTTCTATAGGTGGACGCCATAGGTGGATCAGGGTTGACTCTAGAATGCGTTTGTACGATATGTGTATCAAATGAAAGGTGTTAATGAGTATTTTAAAAGGGAGTAATCCGTAGTTCCATAGGTGGACGCCGTTTCGAGATATTGCCACAAAGGTGGACCAGGGGTGACCCTAGAATTTGTTTGTACAATATGGGCATCAAACGACTGGTGTTAATGAGTATTTTAAAAGGGAGTGGGCCTTAGTTCTATAGGTGGACGCCGTTTCGAAATATCGCCATAAAGGTGGACCAGGGGTGACTCTAGAATGTGTTTGTACGATATGGGTATCAAATTAAAGGTATTAATGAGGGTTTTAAAAGGGAGTGGTGGTTGTTATATAGGTGGTCGTCTTTTCGAAATATCGCCTTAAAGGTGGACCAGGGGTGACTCTAGAATGCGTTTGTACGATACGAGTATCAAATGAAAGGTGTTAATGAGTATTCTAAAAGGGAGTAATCATTAGTTCCATAGGTGGGCGCCGTTTCGAGATATCGCCATAAAGGTGGACCAGGGGTGACCCTAGAATTTGTTTGTACAATATGGGTATCAAACGAAAGGAGTTAATGAGTATTTTAAAAGGGAGTGGGCCTTAGTTCTATAGGTGGACGCCTTTTCAAGGTATCGCAATAAAGGTGGACCAGGGGTGACTCTAGACTTTGTTTGTACGATATGGGTATCAAATGAAAGGTGCTAATGAGTATTTTTAAAAGGGAGTGGGCCTTCGTTCTATAGGTGTTCGCCTTTTCGAGATATCGGCATAAAGGTGGACCAGGGGTGACTTTAGAATATGTTTGTACGATATGGGTATCAAATGAAAGGTATTAATGAGGATTTTAAAAGGGCGTGGGGCTTAGTTCTATAGGTGGACGCCTTTTCAAGGTATCGCAATAAAGGTGGACCAGGGGTGACTCTAGACTTTGTTTGTACGATATGGGTATCAAATGAAAGGTGCTAATGAGTATTTTTAAAAGGGAGTGGGCCTTCGTCCTATAGGTGTTCGCCTTTTCGAGATATCGGCATAAAGGTGGACCAGGGGTGACTTTAGAATATGTTTGTACGATATGGGTATCAAATGAAAGGTATTAATGAGGATTTTAAAAGGGCGTGGGGCTTAGTTCTATAGGTGGACGCCTTTTCGAGATATCGCCATAGAGGTGGATCAGGGGTGACTCTAGAATGAGTTTGTACGATATGGGTAGAAATTAAAGGTATTAGTGAGAGTTTTAAAAGGGAGTGGTGGTAGTTGTATATGTGAAGGCGTTTTCAGATATCGACCAAAATGTGGACCTGGGTGACCCAGAACATCATCTGTTGGATACTGCTAATTTATTTATATATGTAATATCTGCCAAGCTTTTAAGGGTTTTTTTATTTCGCCCTGCAGAACTTTTTCATTTTCTTCTACTTCATATGGTAGGCGTCACAACCATTTTATAACGTTTTTTCTAAAGTTATATTTCGCGTCAATAAAACAATCCAATTACCTTACCATGTTTCATCCTTTTTTCGTATTTGGTATAGAATTATGGCATTTTTTCATTTTTCGTAATTTTCGATATCGAAAAAGTGGGCGTGGTCATAGTCGGATTTCGTTCGTTTTTCATACCAAGATAAAGTGAGTTCAAGTAAGCACGTGAACTAGGTTCATTAAAGATATGTCGATTTTTGCTGAAGTTATCGTGTTAACGGCCATGCGGAAGGACAGCGGACGACTGTGTAAAAAACTGGGCGTGGCATCAACCGATTTCGCCCATTTTCACAGAAAACAGTTAACGTCATAAAATCTATGCCCCCACCAAATTTCAAAAGGATTGGTTAATTTTTGTTCGACTTATGGCGTTAAAAGTATCCTAGACAAATTAAATGAAAAAGGGCGGAGCCACGCCCATTTTGAAATTTTCTTTTATTTTTGTATTTTGTTGCACTATATCATTACTGGAGTTGAATGTTGACATAATTTACTTATATACTGTAAAGATGTTAAATTTTTTGTTAAAATTTTACTTTAAAAAAAAAATTTTTTTTAAAGTGGGCGTGGTCCTTCTCCGATTTTGCTAATTTTTATTAAGCGTACATATAGTAACAGGAGTAACGTTCCTGCCAAATTTCATCATGATATCTTCAACGACTGCCAAATTACAGCTTGCAAAATTTTTAAATTACCTTCTTTTAAAAGTGGGCGGTGCCACGCCCATTGTCCAAAATTTTACTAATTTTCTATTCTGCGTCATAAGTTCAACCCATCTACCAAGTTTCGTCGCTTTATCTGTCTTTTGTAATGAATTATCGCACTTTTTCTGTTTTTCGAAATTTTCGATATCGAAAAAGTGGGCGTGGTTATAGTCCGATATCGTTCATTTTAAATAGCGATCTGAGATGAGCGCTCAGGAACCTACATACCAAATTTCATCAAGATACCTCAAAATTATTCAAGTTATGGTGTTAACGGACGGACGGACGGACGGACGGACATGGCTCAATCAAATTTTTTTTCGATCCTGATTATTTTGATATATGGAAGTCTATATCTATCTCGATTCCTTTATATATGTACAACCAACCGTTATCCAATCAAACTTAATATACTCTATGAGCTCTGCTCAACTGAGTATAAAAAGTAGCTGGCAAAGTAATAAGAGCAGCAACAGTAAAGCGGGTTCGTTTCTTAAGTCTTTCTAAATGCACTGAAAATCAAACTTCTTAACAGGTACTTATACGAAAAATTTTTGTCAGTACAATGATATTTTTATACTCAGTTGAGCAGAGCTCACAGAGTATATTAAGTTTGATTGGATAACGGTTGGTTGTACATATATAAAGGAATCGAGATAGATATAGACTTCCATATATCAAAATAATAAGGATCGAAAAAAACTTGATTGAGCCATGTCCGTCCGTCCGTCCGTTCGTCCGTTAACACGATAACTTGAGTAAATTTTGAGGTATCTCGATGGAATTTGGTATGTAGGTTCCTGAGCACTCATCTCAGACCGCGTGGGCACCGCCCACTTTTAAAAGAAGGTAATTTAAAAGTTTTAAAAGCTGTAATTTGGCAGTCGTTGAAGAGATCATGATGCAATTTGGCAGGAACATTACTCCTATTACTATATGTACGCTTAATTAAAATTAGCAAAATCAGAGGAGGACCACGCCCACTTTTTAAAAAAAAATTTTTTTAAAGTAAAATTTTAACAAAAAATTTAATATCTTTACAGTATATAAGTAAATTATGTCAACATTCAACCCCAGTAATGATGTAGTGCAACAAAATACAAAAATAAAAGAAAATTTCAAAATGGGCGTGGCTCCGCCCTTTTTCATTTAATTTGTCTAGGATACTTTTAACGCCATAAGTCGAACAAAAATAAACCAATCCTTTTGAAATTTGGTAGGGTCATAGATTTTATGACGATAACTTTTTTCCGTGAAAATGGGCGAAATGGGTTGATGCCAGGCCCAGTTTTTATACACAGTCGTCCGTCTGTCCTTCCGCATGGCCGTTAACACTATAACTTGAGCAAAAATCGACATATCTTTAATGAACTTAGTTCACGTGCTTACTTGAACTCACTTTATCTTGGTATGAAAAATGAACGAAATCCGACTATGACCACGCCCACTTTTTCGATATCGAAAATTACGAAAAATGAAAAAAATGCCATAATTCTATACCAAATACGAAAAAGGGATGAAACATGGTAAGGTAATTGGATTGTTTTATTGACGCGAAATATAACTTTAGAAAAAACTTTATAAAATGGTTGTGACGCCTACCATATGAAGTAGAAGAAAATGAAAAAGTTCTGCAGGGCGAAATAAAAAACCCTTAAAATCTTGGCAGGTATTACATATATAAATAAATTAGCAGTATCCAACAGATGATGTTGTGGGTCACCCTGGTCCACATTTTGGTCGATATCTGGAAAACGCCTTCACATATACAACTACCACCACTCCCTTTTAAAATCCTCATTAACATCTTTCATTTGATATCCATATCGCACAAACATATTTTAAAGTCACCCCTGGTCCACCTTTATGGCGATATCTCGAAAAGCCGAACACCTATAGAACGAAGGCCCACCACTCCCTTTTAAAAATACTCATTAACACCTTTCATTTGATACCCATATCGTACTAACAAAGTCTAGAGTCACCCCTTGTCCACCTTTATTGTGATACCTCGAAAAGGCGTCCACCTATAGAACTAAGGCCCACTCCCTTTTAAAATACTCATTAGCTCCTTTCGTTTGATACCCATATTGCACAAACGAATTCTAGAGTCACCCCCGGCCCACCTTTATGGGGATATCTCGAAACGGCGTCCACCTATGGAACTAAGGATTACTCCCTTTTAAAACCCTCATTAATACCTTTAATTTGATAGCCATATCGTACAAACACATTCTAGAGTCACCCCTGGTCCACCTTTATGGCGATATTTCGAAACGGCGTCCACCTATAGAACTAAGGCCCACTCCCTTTTAAAATACTCATTAACACCTTTCGTTTGATGCCCGTATTGAAAAAACAAATTCCAGGGTCACCCTGGTCCACCTTTATGGCGATATCTCGACACGGCGTCCACCTATGGAACTAAGGATTACTCCCTTTTAAAATACTCATTAACACCTATCATTTGATATCCATATCGTACAAACGCATTCTAGAGTCACCCCTGGTCCACCTTAATGGCGATATCTCGAAAAGGCGACCACATATACAACAACCACCACTCCCTTTTAAAACCCTCATTAATACCTTTAATTTGATACCCATATCGTACAAACACATTCTAGAGTCAACCCTGGTCCACCGTTATGGCGATATTTCGAAACGGCATCCACCTATAGAACTAAGGCCCACTCCCTTTCAAAATACTCATTAACACCACTCGTTTGATGCCCATATTGTACAAACAAATTCTAGGGTCACCCCTGTTCCACCTTTGTGGCGATATCTCGAAACGTCGTCCACCTATGGAACTAAGGATTACTCCATTTTAAAATACTCATTAACACCTTTAATTTGATACCCATATCGTACAAACACATTCTAGAGTCACCCCTGGTCCACCTTTATGGCGATATTTCGAAACGGCGTCCACCTATAGAACTAAGGCCCACTCCCTTTTAAAATACTCATTAACACCTTTCGTTTGATGCCCATATTGTACAAACAAATTCTAGGATCACCCCTGGTTCACCTTTATGGCGATAACTCGAAACGGCGACCACATATACAACAACCACCACTCCCTTTTAAAACCCTCATTAATACCTTTAATTTGATACCCATATCGTACAAACGCATTCTAGAGTCACCCCTGGTCCACCTTTATGGCGATATCTCGAAAAGGCGACCACATATACAACAACCACCACTCCCTTTTAAAACCCTCATTAATACCTTTAATTTGATACCCATATCGTACAAACACATTCTAGAGTCACCCCTGGTCCACCTTTATGGCGATATCTCGAAAAGGCGACCACATATACAACAACCACCACTCCCTTTTAAAACCCTCATTAATACCTTTAATTTGATACCCATATCGTACAAACGCATTCTAGAGTCACCCCTGGTCCACCTTTATGGCGATATCTCGAAAAGGCGACCACATATACAACAACCACCACTCCCTTTTAAAACCCTCATTAATACCTTTAATTTGACACCCATATCGTACAAACGCATTCTAGAGTCACCCCTGGTCCACCTTTATGGCGATATCTCGAAAAGGCGACCACATATACAACAACCACCACTCCCTTTTAAAACCCTCATTAATACCTTTAATTTGATACCCATATCGTACAAACGCATTCTAGAGTCAACCCTGATCCACCTTTATGGCTATATCCCTAAATGGCTTCCACCTATAGAACTATGGCCCACTCCCTCACAAAATACTCTTTAATGCCTTTCATTTGATACACATGTCATACAAACACATTCCAGGGTTTCCCTCGGTTCATTTTCCTCATGGTTATTTTCCCTTATGTTGTCACCATAGCTCTCAACTGAGTATGTAATATTCGGTTACACCCGAACTTAACCTTCCTTACTTGCTTTTAAATACTAATAAAATAATAATAATTCTTTGAACTCCTAATCAAATAAAATTGTTGTTTTTAGTAAAAAAGATTTTTTGTGCCATTTTTGTTTTACAAGTTTAAAATACAATTTCACGCTTCACATACGAAATTGTTGCATTGCATTAATGAATTTTTTAATGGTTAAACAGTTGTACTTAACTGCATCAAAACTTAAGCTGCCACTACCTTATTTCAAGCTATGCTTTGCTCATATTATTTTTGTATGTTTGCCTTTCATAATTTTTAGCTCCAGGAGGTCATTAAATTCAATCGCTGAACTAATTGATATTGCTAAAATTTGCGAGCATTACCAAAAAATTTGCACGCGATTTTTGTAAATTTGCACTTTATTTTGAGTTGATTTTTATTTCAAATTAAATTGCTGTCAGAGCATGGCACAAAATATAAGCAATAATTGCCTCATTGTTCTGATTTTCAAATAAATTTTTGAAGGTTTAAGCCTTACGCATAAGACTAAATGTATGGGAGCAAAATGTGTTTTATGAAAGCGTTTACTTATGTGGTATATAATGAAGGAGAAAAATGGGGATAAAGAAGAGCATGTTTTGTTTGTTGTTGTAGAATACTTCGCTCCATCAAATAGGTATGATCACTCACAAATTGTCATCAATATCCCCTAACGTAGTGACTCCTTAACATCCTCGGAGAAAGGACCTTTTCAATTAGATGCCGTTTGGGATATCCAGGTTTATGATTGTCCAACAGAAACTGTTTTTTTAGCATTTCCTTTCTCATCCGTATGGAGTGTATCCTCCCGAGTACACTCTGTTGAATTTCTGCGCGCGGTGTATTGACAGATCTGCGTTTCCTCCTGGGTGTTGCTTTTAAATCAATTAGTTCATAAGTGGTTATAGGCATATTACTTTTCTTTGCGCCAAAGAGAGTCCGGAACATTTTGTTGAAGCTCTGAACTTTGGGTTCAGTTGTGGCTTCATGCTCTCCAAAATATAGGTCCTCTCCAAAATATAGATCCTGATCGAACGATACACCCAATATATTTGGATGCAAGACAATCGGTAGCGTGATGCCATCAACGTGGATATCCAATATTGCCAACATTTATCACGGCATGTGACACCAGAAGGCAGTGTCCACTCAGAATACCCTTATGAGTCTACAGTCCTCTCTTTTTAATGATAGAAGCAACTTTGTTAGTCCAAGGTTGTAAGACCAGCGCATAATCTTCGAAACTTTACAGCCCCGCGCTTGAACCCACGCCTTTCCTGCTTGGTCGATCATGTGCACCTCTCGCCTTCGCTTAATTTCTCCCAGTCTATTTGGGACGTCTACGGGGCAAGCTTCAAGTGATGCGCCCTTTTTAGCTAGTTCATCCGCTTTTTCGTTCCCATCTAGGACCCAATATAGATGTATGCTTCTCCCTGTCCCGATTCTCTCCAGGGACTGCTTACACTCTAACACGCATTTAGATGCTGTGCTATGCGAGATTATTGCCATAATTGCTGCTTGACTGTCAATATAAAAGTTAACACGATTGCAGCTTTGGTTCTACCAGGGTTTCTACTGCTTTGGTTACTGCTACTACTTCCACTTTGTAATGAAGCTCTATGAAAAACCAAAACCTTTTTTGCGTATAAGAGGTAATGGGAAGTTTTTCTGGTAATATAAATCTAGGTCATCATTCTTTGTGTGGAAGCGAACGCTTTAGCAACGAATCGTTCGTGCCCTTGCACTATGTTAAAGGATAGAAGCAAATTAAAACGTAAGGACCCACAAAACTGATAAAGAAACTAAGAGGCGATTCTTTGTGGTAATTTAGACAAATTTTCATTCGAAATTATTAAATTCTGTACGAAAGTCTCAAAAATATTGTTTTATTTTTTTTTTTTGCTTTTTTGCTTTTTTTCGCTGTTTTCTTTTATTTTACTACATTTTAAACCAGGGCGAATGAATCCATACAATGTTATGACAACGCGAATTCAACACAATTCGCCGTGCAGAGGAATATCAAGTCAAAGGAAAATTTGCATTGATTTTGATTAACGGACATATTGTTGTACCAAGGCATTGTATAGAATATGTCAAAAAGAAGCAATCAGCTGCTGGTATAACACCACCTGGTACTGAAGTCGCCTTCTTCTGAACAATATAAAAATTTCTGGACGAATAGCCACTATTTTCTTTAATTTTGTATACGCTAAATTCTTTAGGGTGCTTATAATAATTTAACATTTAATTAACAATAAAACTTTTTGTGATTAGAGCCCCATTGCCAAATAAATGTGATTAATGCGTTTTAATAAACAATAGTTAAGGCTAATCTTGATTTCATTAGATTTTTAAAATAAATAAAAAAGGTATACGTATGATATACGTATACAATATTTATTTTACACACATACAAAATTAAATGCACGTACCCATCTATTCATATTAATAAAGTCGAGTTTAAAATAAAGCCAAACGGACATACAACTTATAATTAACAAGTAAGGAAGGTTAAGTTCGGGTGTAACCGAACATTATATACTCAGTTGAGAGCTATGGTGACAACATAAGGGAAAATAACCATGTAGGAAAATGAACCGAGGGTAACCCTGGAATATGTTTGTATGACATGTGTATCAAATGAAAGAGTAGTATAAGAGGGAGTGCGCCATAGTTCTGTAGGTGGACGCCTTTTCGAGATATTACCATAAAGGTGGACCAGGGGTGACTCTAGAATACGTTTGTACGATATGGGTATCAAATGAAAGGTGTTAATGAGTATTTTATAAGGGAGTGGTGGTAGTTGTATAGGTGAATGCGTTTTCCAGATATCGAACAAAATGTGGACCAGGGTGACCCAGAACATCATCTGTTGGATACCGCTAATTTATTTATATATATAATAACACGAACAGTATTCCTGCCGAGATTTCAAGGGTTTTTTATTTCGCCCTGCAGAACTTTTTATTTCATTCTACTTAATATGATAGGTGTCACAACCATTTTACAAATTTTTTTTCTAAAGTTATATTTTGCGTCAATAAACTAATCCAAATAACATGTTTCATCCCTTTTTTCGTATTTGGTATAGAATTATGGCATTTTTTTCGTGTTTCGTAATTTTCGATATCGAAAAAGTGGGCGTGGTCATAGTCCGATTTGGGCCATTTTTTATACCAATACAAAGTGAGTTCAGATAAGTACGTGAACTGAGTTTAGTAAAGATATATCGATTTTTGCTCAAGTTATCGTGTTAACGGCCGAGCGGAAGGACAGGCGGTCGACTGTGTACAAAAACTGGGCGTGGCTTCAACCGATTTCGCCCCTTTTCACAGGAATAAGTTATCGTCCCAGAATCTAAGCCACTACCAAATTTCACAAGGATTGGTAAATTTTTGTTCGGCTTATGGCATTAAAAGTATCCTAGACAAATTAAATGAAAAAGGGCGGAGCTACGCCCATTTTGAAATTTTCTTTTATTTTTGCATTTTGTTGCACCATATCATTACTGGAGTTGAATGTTGACATAATTTACTTATAGTATACTGTAAAGATATTAAATTTTTTGTTAAAATTTGACTTTAAAAAAAAATTTTTTTTAAAAGCGGGCGTGGTCGTTCTCCGATTTTTATAAAGCATACATACAGTAATAGGGATAACGTTCCTGCCAAATTTCATCATGATATCTTCAATGACTGCCAAATTACAGCTTTTCAAATTTTAAATTACCTTCTTTTTAAAGTGGGCGGTGCCACACCCATTGTCCAAAATTTTACAAATTTTCTATTCTGCGTCATAAGTTCAACTCACCTACCAAGTTTCATCGCTTTATTCGTCTTTGGTAATGAATTATCGCATTTTTCCGCTAGTCCGATATTGTTCATTTTAAATAGCGGTCTGAGATGAGTGCTCAGGAACCTACATCCCAAATTTCATCAAGATACCTCAAAATTTACTCAAGTTATCGTGCTAACAGACGGACGGACATGACTCAATCAAATTTTTTTTCGATACTGATGATTTTGATATAAGGAAGTCTATGTCTATCTCGATTCCTTTATACCTGTACAACCAACCGTTATCCAATCAAAGTTAATATACTCTGTGAGCTCTGCTCAACTGAGTATAAAAATAACAATGAAGTTAAATTACATCAATTAAAATGTAGATCAATAATTTGTTTGCCCTCCATGAGATTAATAATTCAATGCTTCAAATATACGACTGCTAAGAAATAACCACTTACACTTTCAAATTTCAGAATGAATGACTATCTCTATTTTGTAAGCAATTCTGTTATACCCAGCAGTACTTTGATTGGATAACGGATGGTTGTACAGGTGTAAAGGAATCGAGATAGGTATAGACTTCCATATATCAAAATAATCAGTATCGAAAAAAAATTTGATTGAGCCTTGCCCGTCCGTCCGTCCGTCCGTCTGTCCGTTAATACGATAACTTGAGAAATATTGAGATATCTGCACCAAATTTGGTACACGAGCTTATCTGGACCCAGAATAGATTGTTATTGAAAATGAGCGAAATCGGATGATAAACACGCCCACTTTTTATATATATAAAATTTTATAAAACACAAAAAACCTTATAATTTAGTATATAATATACCTAGAACGTTGAAATTCGACATGTGGACTGATATTTAGACTCCTGATAAAAAATACGTGACACCGCCCACTTGTGATAAATTCAATTTTTCAAATATTATTAATCATAAATCAAAAATCGTTAAACCTATCGTAACAAAATTCGGCAGAGAGCTTGCGTTTACTATAGGGAATGCTTTGAAGAAAAATTTACGAAATCGGCTGAGGACCACCCCCACTTTTATATAAAATATTTTTAAAGGGTCGTGGACGAATAAAATAAGCTATATCTTTGCTAAAAAGTGCTTTGCGTCAATAGTTTTTCATATCCAAAATAGATTTATAACAATAAATAGGAAAAACTTCAAATATTAAAAAATGGCCGTGGCACCGCCCCTTTTATGACTAAGCAATTTTCTATGTTTCTGGAGCCATAACTCGAAGAAAAATTAATTCAGAATAGAAGCATATGTATGTGTATGTAGTATTGCGCAGCCTTGTAACACTATTAAGCACACAAAACAAACAACAACAGCATTTCAAGTGTATAGCTGGGTATGTAGTGTTCGGTTTCACCCTAACTTAGACTTCCTTACTTGTTATTGTTTCCTTTTGTTGCATCGCTTATGACTAAGTAGCTCTTAACTGTTTTTTTTTTTTTTGATTATAGCAAACACTTGTTATTTTGTCTTACAAAATAACCAATTAGCTTCAGGTATTTTCATTGTTTATATGTATGAATATATAAAATATCAGATGTAATTAAGGTCAGTTTACCGAATTATTTCACTTAACATATCCAGTTAAAAATTTAAGATGAAATCTCATAATTGATTGCGTTAGGTTGTTGGTTGGAGCCAGTGGCGGATCTAGGATTTGGTACTGGGGGCGGCTTGAAATTTTTTCACTTTCAAATTTTGTTTTTGTTTTCCATGATGTGTTAAATACATGTATACAGAATATAAAATGACGTGATAAAACGAGGATTTTCAAAATTAAAAAAATTAAATAACTTACTAATAAAGTAAAAGCAATATTTTCTGAAATGAAGTTCTTCTTTTATTCAGCACACTCGAGATAATGATATAACAACCATATAAAAATAGTCATAAAAACCTTTTTTCAAACCCATTTATTACTGGTTCAATCTTCTATTGATCAATCCAAAGATTCGAATCGTCGAGGCTTCGATTTACAGAAAAGATCGGTTATTTCTTCAATGTCCGTTTATATTTCTTTGTCGACGTTCCCTAGTGCCAGACCATTCAGTCGATTTTCAGACATATTGACTCTCAAATAAGTCTTCAAACGCTTTAGAACAGAAAAAGAACGCTCTGTGGTCGCTGATGTCACGGGGATAGTCGCAAATATTTGCAACAGTGTCGTCACGTTTGGAAAAAATGAAGAAAAGTGTGCTGATTTAATGATTTTCAGGGCATCAGTAGCTGTTTGAGCACTCTTGAATGAATCAATTTTGCTATGGTTATGCCACAATAAAATCTCATTTTTCAGCACTGTCTCATTGTGACTGATGAGATCTTCTTTATAAACTTTAGCAGCAAGTTCAATTTCTTCAATCGTTACTCCTCCAGAGTATGCTGGAATCAGTCCCTCTAGGGGCAGTATTTTCAAAAATTCACCTTTCAACCTTGACGTCAATGAAGAAATCATGTAGTCCAGGAAAGGGTAGTAAATTGTAGCTCTGCAGTTTGAGTTTAGCCTCTAGCCCTTTTTTTTGCCCTCTTTAAAATGTTTGCCCTTTTTTGGCTCCAAATCTATTTGTGAAATTTGTAATGTCTGTATCAATTGACATCGATATTTTATTATATTTTTTTCGTTATGATGATATGGCAGCTTGGTAATCAGTTGATAATAAAACATTAATCGATTATCAAGTGTCATCACTTACACAACGTAGAAATGAAAAGATAAGGAAATATTTTGCATAAAACGCCACTAAAGAATTTTTTTATCAGATATTTAATAAAAAAGCAAGTGCCAGCAACAGCAGAAAACTTCGAAAATGAAGAAAGCGATGAAGGTGATGAAAGTCGTTTCGATGACAAGACGAGCCATATGTGCCGGCATTAAGTTGTTTCTTATATTTGGCGGAACAAAGTAATTACTGCTTACTTAACGTATTTTTATTATTAAAAAATATAAATCGAATTATAACAAGTAAGGACGGGGCTGATAATATGCTGTTAAGTTTTTAACGAGTAGAGCCCTCTATGCCATTTATTTCAACTTTAAGAAAGTGAGTTTAAATCCATTTCTGTAAAAAATGCGAGATGCATTCGGTAAAAATATTCACACTAGACAATTCTTGGCATAAACAATTTAAAACCATACCGTGTGTCCTCAGTATGCCGTTACTTGCAAAATGCCTCTCCCCTAGATCCGCCACTGGTTGGAGCTAAAAAAACCAAATAAAACTGTAAGCCAAATAAATAATTAAGTAGCTAACTAACGAACTATAAATATAATAATTTTTGTTACAATTCCACTGTCGGATGGAATATTATGCTATTGCAGCAAACTTTTGAAAAACGTCCTATATCGGTATTATTGCACGGTTGGTACAAAACATTTCATTATCAAACCAATTATAAAATGCATGATTCTTAGTCTTGTGAGTTAGGTTAAATTTCAAAAATACTAAAAATATTTCAAAATTATAAAAAAAATACCATTTGGGCTATTCCCGTGTCCCTGGTTACCTGAATGTCCCCTTATGCTTGTATTTTGGACAACAATAAATTTTTGCAGCTAGGGTTACAATGAGCTACATAGCAATACCACTGCGCTCAATACACAGATACATTTTGGATTGAATCAAGAACCCCACCACAGAAAAGCACCCATAGCGCTAGACTTATTAGATTAGTTTGATGCAGTAAATCGCTGCACGCTGCTGTCATACTTAAAAGGGTGGATTGCACATTACCTGTCTTATCGGCATACATCGGTGCAATTCGGGAAAGTCATGTCTAAGCACAGAAGAATTAAGCAAGGAATGCCACAGGGTGGTGTCCGATACCCGCTTTTGTCTTACGTCTACATATTAAAGCTCCTTCGGCGCCAGAAGGAGTTACCATTTTATCCTAATCCGATGACTGCACAATAATGGCAAAAGGTCCCGGCCCAACTATTGATGAGCTCTGCAATAAAATAAACGACTATTCCTCGTATTTCTAGTTCTTCGCCTCCTCGACGACTTTATTTACAACGTGGAAAAAACTAATGTCGACCGTATTGGAGATCCACGTCGATATCATTGCGCCACCAACTGTCTACCATCCAAAAATACTTAGTGTGCCCTTCGATAGGGATCTGCATTTTTGTGAGCATGCATTCGCGGTTGTACCTCAAATGCAAAGCCATTATAAAATCCCGAAATCTTTTATGGTAAATATTAAAAGACACTCCTTACCACTTACAAAGCAATTGCCCGGCCGCTTGCATGCTAAGCGTCCCCAATATGGTCGCTAAGCCTAGGAGATATACACTGCAAGAAACTCTAAGCCTTTAGAAAAGACGCTCCCATAACTTCTAACGGTTATCCTCATAACACCATCTACAGAGTGAGGCAAAGTAGCTGCCATAAAGAAGATAAATTAAATTCTGAACAAACAGTATCTGTTGAGGCCCCGCACCACAGGGACTTAAAAAGTCATCTTAGCAAGCATTATGAAGAAATACCGCTAATGAGAACTCAGCAGATGCCGTTCGAAGTCGGCGTCCCGGCAATATGTAGGAAAAATTAAAAGGAGCACGACGCAAGTTTGAAGAAAAGCTCGGCCTAAAACCGCTTCGGAGGTTATCGCGCCTTGCATTTTATTTATTCTCCCAATTAGCACTTATTTGAATTTTTCCTTGGGCGGTGCGAAATACGGGTCAAAACTAAACGCCTTTTTGCGCAGCTTAGTCCTATTAGTTGGAGGACATTAAAATAAAAAACTCAGTCTATGAAATTTTCTCACTGTAAATAAAAATAATAGCTTTACACTTTAATTGAATATCGACTTATTTCGAATATTCAAAACTGTCTTATCTCAGAATTCGATTGAAAAACGCCCCTTTTTTCATTTGGTTTTAATCGTTCAACCTCTGCTAACAGTGTATTTTATTTATGCTGAAATAGGGCATTTTAAAAGAAAAAGAAGCTGAAACACGGCGTTCTTTATACCCATGACTATGGAGCACTATATGGAAAACTTAAAAACTTCGACGGTTTTTAAAAATTTCGGTGCCAAAATATTGTACAGAGGAAGAAAACTTAAAAATTAAAATAAAATTCGTAAATTTTGTGAGTTTTAGATGGTAAAAAATGGCGGTCTACACGCTCGGTGTTAACTAAGGTGGTACTACAACAACAGATCTTGGTAAATCACTTCGTAGTAAAACACAATCAAAGAAAACTTAGCTCCTTTCTTTTAATTGATTTTGAAGAAGTTTTCGGTACCTCATTCCTTCTACACTTCTTCTCCCACTACCTGTTTTCTGTTTCCCCCTTTCTTTAATTCTTTTCTTGCGTGTTTCCATATTCTACTTGCTCTCTTTCCGCTTCACTCTCTCTTTCTTTCTTTCTGACTTTCCATTTCTCTAGCGCTCCACCTTTGCCACCCTCGCAATCACCTGTCTTTCTTCTCAAGGGAAAATTCCTCCGCCCTTTCTCTCTCTCTTCGTTTCCCTTATTTGCGTATTACTCACTCTCTCTTGCACTATCCCTTTCAAACCATCAATGTAATTTCTTCTTATAGGCCGACGTCATTTCGAGTAGAAAGTATTTTAAGTATTAGTCTAAGCAAAAAGCTTCCTTACATACGTCATCTGATATTGTCGGTGTATAAAATAATATGATTAGCCCCTATAATAATATCCCAAACAACTCTATTAAAGTATTAACCTACTTACATACTAAATTTCGATAAACCTTTTAGCATGTCTTCTTCTAATCCTAATTAACATATATTAATATGAAGCGCAAAATGAAATAACCCAATATATATGTAGGTATATTTATGCTATTGAACAAAGTTTGAGTCAAGTGAAAGTGAATTTTTTAAAGCAACCAAAAGTCACTGACCAAATGTGGTGGCTGCATCGTCACAGCAGCAGAACCGCAGCACCGCCACCAACAAATGGTGAGACTAGCATTTTGTAAGCGCGACAAGATTGACGATTATATTTTGCCATGTGCCGCATAACCAAAACTGGCTGTAATTGCAACCACAAATATTTAAAAAAGAAAAAATAAGAAACAGCGGCTAAAAACCTGCTTAGTGCTTGGACAAAAAATAAGTAAACATTTAAATTCGCTGAATAAATAAATACAAAACTTGTGAGACTGAATTATTGTCGCAGTAGACGACCGCAATGCACAATCTTACAAAAGCAATGAATAGAAAATATGAATTGATAATAAAAAGCAATTCACAAATTATGGTTACTAAAAGTATGAAAAATATGATTTTAAATAAATAAAAAATATTTTTAATTCTTATAAGTAAGTTCGCACGTTTCAATAAAAATAGCGAACACTAACATTGGTTTTTTTATGAAAAACATAGATAGAGAGGGCAATAATTCACCCCTAACCTTGACTATCACAAGATGACCAACACCTTCATATCCATGAGCAAAGCTTCTGCTAAAACATCATCGCTATGTTTGAAAAACCTTTCCATCGGAAGCCTTGATCCTGTCTCTGTGTACTGTATGCAAATTTGCAGCTTTCAAATCACCAGCGTAGCCTGCGTGAAGTGCGTAGTATACGTAATTTGACACTATCACCGAATTAACCGACGATAGTTTTATTCATGGCATAGGCAGTGCTTATAGGACTAGTACTACTAATAACCATGTATGTCCCTTAAATCTAGGGTATCAAATTTCATATTACTCTCATTTTCATATTAAATAGCAGAAAAAAAATATGTGATCCGTCACGGGACGCCTGACAGATGTAAAGCATCGATATTATTTTCTAAAAGTAATTTGCAGAAAAGAACAGATTGCGAGATACACTAAATATGGCATAGTAATAAAATAAAATAGTGCGATTTTATATGAAGTGATGCCGAAGTGAACTTAAGAGAATCCCAAGGAAGTCCCCAAAATCATACTGTAATGACCTCGAAATGAACCCGGGAGGACCCGCACAAAACCCGGAAAGGACGTCTTTACGACCCCGAAGAGATCCCCAAATGACCTCGGGAGGATCGCAAAAAATGCCGTCAAAATTATGGTGAAATGTTTCGGAAGTGAACCCCAAATGACGCCTATATAACCCTAAAAATCATCCTTAATTACGCCCAAATAACCCTGCGAGAACCCCGAAAGAATCCTCGAAATCATACCGAAATAATCTCCAAACGATCCCGTATTAACCCCCAAATATCCTTAAAATTACCCCGGAGGAATTCCGAAAGAGTCCCTAAAATCATCCCAACTTCACTCCAGGAGGACCCCGATGGATTCCCCGAAGTCATCCCAAAATGGCCTTCAAAATGAATGTTTTCTCTTTAATGAAACTAAGTGTTGTTTTCTCAACCTCATTTCAAACAATACTATTCGAAGAGCTGGTTTCGAGTTGGTAGAATAGATTGTACATTAATATTTTTTATTGGAGTATTCACGTCATTATCAATTTATCTGCTTAAAACTCACTAAAATGAGCTGATAACTCGGTTCACGTGAATACCACACATGCATTTTGCAAATTATTATTATTTTTTTTTTTTTTCAATTAAATTTCCAAATGCATGTTAAGGCTTCACCACAAAAATATTAGCAATAATCTAGCTAAATCATTTCTCGGCTATTTTCGTGATCTTTTATGCTCTATTTCTTTGCAATATTTGGTCGAAAAATGGCCAGTGAATTACTTATTTCTAGAGAGCAATTACAGTTTATTTCCAAACTATTGCAACGAAATCGATAGTTCGGTGAAGCGGTTTTTATACTCAGCTGAGCAGAGCTCACAGAGTATATTAACTTTGTTCGCATAGCGGTAATCCGTAACGGCATAAATTAATCGAGATTGATATAGACTTCTATATATCAAAATGATCTGGGTAAAAAAAGAAATTCATTTAGCCATGTCCGTCCGTCCGTCTGTCCGTCCGTCTGTAAACACGATAACTTGAGTAAAGTTTGAGGTACCTTGATGCAATTTGGTATGTAGGTTCTTGGACGGTCATCTCAGATCGCTATTTAAAATTAACGAAATCGGACTACAACCACGCCCCCTTTATCGATATCGAAAATTTCAAAAACCGAAAAAGTGCGATAATTCATTACCAAAGATAGATAAAGCGATGAAACTTGGTAGGTGTGGTGAAATTATGACGCAAAATAGAAAATTAGAAAAATTTTGGACAATGGGCGTGGCACCGCCCACTTTTAAAAGAAGGTAATTTAAAAGTTTTGCAAGCTGTAATTTGACAGTCGTTGAAGATATCGTTATGAAATTTGATAGGCACGTTACTCCTGTTACTAAATAAAAATTAGCAAAATCGGATGACGAACACGCCCACTTTAAAAAACAAAATTGTTTAAATCAAATTTTAACAAATAATGTAATATCATTACAGTATAAAAGTAAATTATGTCAACATTCGACTCGAGTAATGATATGGTGCAACAAAATACAAAGATAAAAGAAAAATTCAAAATGGGCGTAACTCCGCCCTTTTTCATTTAATTCGTCTAGAATACTTTTAATGCCACAAGTCGAACAAAAATTTACCAATCCTTGTGAAATTTGGTAGGGCATAAATTCTATGACGGTAACTGTTTTCTGTGAAAATGGGCGAAATCGGTTGAAGCCACGCCCAATTTTTATACACAGTCGACCGTCTGTCCTTCCGCTCGGCCGTTAACACGATAACTTGCGCAAAAAACGATATATCTTAACTAAACTTAGTCACTTTATCTTGGTATAAAATATGGCCGAAATCCGACTACGACCACGCCCACTTTTCTGATATCGAAAATTACTAAAAATGAAAAACATGCCATAATTCTGTACCAAATATGAAAAAAGAGATGAAACATGGTAACTGGATTGGTGTATTGACGCAAAATATAACTTTAGAAAAAACTTTGTAAAATGGGTGTGACACCTACCATATTAAGTAGAAGAAAATGAAAAGTTCTGCAGGGCGAAATCTAAAGCCCTTGGAATCTTGGCAGGAATACTGTTCGTGGTATGACATATATAAATAAATTAGCGGTACCCGACAGAAGATGTTCTGGGTCACCCTGGTCCACATTTTGGTCGATATCTCGAAAACACCTTCACATATACAACTAAGGGCTACTCCCGTTTAAAACCCTCATTAATACTTTTAATTTGATACCCATATCGTACAAACATATTCCAGAGTCACCCCTGGTCCACCCTTATTGCGATATATCGAAAGGGCGTCCACCTATAGAACTAAGGCCCACTACGTTTTAAATAATCATTAACACATTTCATTTGATACACTAGTCATGAAAACACATTCCAGGGTTACCCTAGGTTCATTTTGCTAAATGGTAATTTTCCCTTATTTTGTCTCCAAAGCTATCAGCTGAGTATGTAATGTTCGGTTACACCCTAACTTAGCCTTCCTTACTTGTTATTTATAAAATCGTTTTGACTTACTTACAAAGATACCTGCCAAAGTGTATGTGGGGCATTCCAAGCCAACTTATCCAGTATACGAATTTTGCGCCATTGGTTGCTGACAGTTGACACATTTTCTTATTCCACCGAAATGCATCTATGATTTTTTAAATCTGGTTTCTTTCGGTCAATCATGGGATGGATTGCAAAATTATGGAGCTATTTTTCATTCAGTATGAATATCTTCATTATGAGAACTTAAGGTATTTTTTTAGGTGATCTTGCTTTGTTCAAGCAATAGGCGGCGTGAACTGTGCATCAGGGCGATAGAAAAGCCATAAAAAGGCCGATTATTTTCGCAAAACGTACGCTCCAACACCGTCTCCTCTGAGAGGCAAACTGCAATAAAAACGCTATAAATGCCAAGGACCGCAGATTACATAGGCATTCCTGTCAACTGCATATGTCAAATTGTTTAGAAGAGCGACAAACTCTATCAACCTAATACTTGCAGCTTTCTTTGTCTACCTAGCTTAAGCTTACTTTCAATAAACATGCAAATGTGCAATGGGTACAGAAAACCACTACCGGATAGACTTAGGCAGATAAAGCCAAGCATTTATAAAATTAAACTATGTTCGACATCTTCTCTTAGCCTCTCAGCCTGCTGGTTGGGCTAATGTTGGAACACTTTGTCGCTGTTTCGCGGATCAAAAAAATACAAGACGCGGGTGGGGTCCTACATGTTTTTATGAGCAGTTGTGTTTTCACTGAGAAGCTTTTCATGGCAGAAATATATTCGAAGTGTTTGCCAAATTACTGACAAGGGGCGACCACATTTTGAAAATTGTTTTTCTAATTGAAAAAAGCTTGTTTCTAAATTTTTGATATTGTTTTACCCGGGACTTAAACCCGGGACCTTTGGTGTGATAAGCGGAGCACGCTGCCCCACAACTACGGTTTAGCGGTACTAATTTGCCCCGAGCACGATAAAATACTATATCAATTCTTAAACCAACGCTCTTTCGATTTCATAGCAGAATTTGGTTTTGTGGAAACCGCGAATATACCTAATAAATACGATAGTTCAGTTCCATGGGGATTGGAAGGCCAGAATTGCTGGCAGTGGTATTAAAATTAAAACCCCGTCTTATAAGCAGTTTTTCATATAGTTACGTTTAACGCAATCTTATGCATAATGAAGTAGCAAACTTCCAACTTTTGTTGAAGCAAAGACTAGGAAGCAGAATTGAATATATGCTTTTGCTAAGAGTTATTTCACACTTTGCAAGTGAAGCTATGTTTCCCACTTATTGGGACTTCTCTAAAATGTTTCACAGTTAAAAACTGTAATTTAACAAATTAATAGGACACAAAATATGTTAGCAAATATTTTTCTTGTAATGTGATTGAGAATGTTTATAACCAAGTCTGTAGTTCCTTTATATTGTAACGAATTTAGAGAAATTCTGCTTATTTTACACCTTCTACTAACATTCGTATCGCTAAATTGTTGAATAAATAACTCCAATATTCAATAATGCAAAATGGTCTTTATTAGACTACTTTGAAAGTACTTCACAATAACACTTATACTTCGCAACCAATAGCGTGCTTAAATCAAACTGATTACGGGCTACTCAGCTTCTGCTGCTTTTATACTCTCTGCACACGTTTCTTCTTCTAGAATCCTCTACCTGGTCATCAGCTATACGCGCGTGTATTTGTAGTGTGTAACCATGTGCGTGTGTATATGTGAGCGAAGTAGTAGCTGATGATGACATGCGTTTGTGAGAATCTCTCTGCTGCTTGTATGTATGTGTGTACATAATGATTAATTTGTTTACGTACATACAATGTGGCAGCTTGCTTTATTGTTGTTGTGGCTTTATTTACTTAGTATCAGATTAGTGATGTGAGTATCACTTAGTGTTACTAATATTCGTCACGATATTTACAAATGCAACATCAGGCGTGATTGTGGCGATGTTGTTGGCATGCATAAGATCTTCTATTTAAAAAACTTCATCAGACAGTGGGTCAAAGTATGTTATTCTGCTTAAGAAGGGGTAGCCACACAAACCTAAGAGAAAGAGTTAATCCGCCACAAAAGTCACCATGGATGGTACAGCCAATTTGGAAAGTATTAGTGAAGTTTGTAAGAAATTTGGAAAGGGAAGTCATTCCTTATAAAGGCAGGTGATTTTGTAGTCTCATCCGACACTTTTATAAAATGGTAATTTATTACAAAAATTATACACCGGAATACAATAGCTTCGTAAGAAATGCGTACTCGCATTTTAAGTGATAAAATTTCAAAACTTCTACAATCACTTAAAATTTGAACCAAAATCGGTTCAAAATCTCGTACCGTCACTTTATAAAAAAATAAATAAATGTAAGGCGCGATAACGTCCGAAGAGATCTAAGGCCGAGGTTCTCTTCCAATTTGCGTCGTGCTCCTCTTGATTTTCCCTACAAATTGGCCGGACATGTAGGTCCCGTTTTATGCCGATTCCGAACGGCATCTGCAAGGCAGATGAGTTTTCGCTGAGAGCTTTTCATGGCAGAAATACACCAGGAGCGCTTGTCAAACACTGCCGAGGGGCGACCCCACTTAGAAAAATATTCTTCTAATTGAAAAACCTTATTTCTAAAATTCTGATGTTGCTTTGCCCGGGCGCGAACCCAGGGCATACAATGTGGTAGGCGGAGCATGCTACCATCACACCACGGTGACCGTCACTTATTAATATCCAAAAAAATATAATTTCTGGTAACTGCACTACAAAACTATACCTAAAATATATATTTTCAAGAGTAGTATTTCTGACGGAGGGGTGACATAAGGTCAATAGCCATAAATTGAACTGAACTTATCACCACTTCAAAAACCCACAAAGTTAATTGAATTTATGACCATGTAAAATGGTCCCAATGTCAAATTTAAAATTGTTACAATGTCAACGATATTGACATTATGACCAACCCGCATTTCGAAAATGGTCATAAAGCAACTCTTTTTTTCTCAAGTGGCATCAAGGCCTATTATTTTGCTTGGTACCTCCACGTATTAAAATGTTTACAACTGTTGAATAACCAATACGTTTAATTGTTTCCGTTATTTTTTTGTTTTATCAAATTGAAATAGAGTTTTTTTATTTCAAAATTTCGGATACGGCCCTGTAGGGAAATTTTCTATATCAAAACTAGTGCGCTTCTAGTGCATTCGAAACCCCTACTAGCTTACCCTCGATCTCGATTTCAACTGGCGAATTTGACATGGCGATGTCTTAGTTGATTTATTGGTTACTCTCTGAGATAAAAAAGCAAACTCAACTACACGATTTTTGTTTTATATTGTAGTATCATTTTACTGCAAGATTTTATTCAAAGCTAGGCCGGTGAGGGCTCCTCCGAAATAACATCATATTCCAGCAAACGTCTAACCCACCATGCGCAAGATTTTTTGTTCTGATTTTAAATGGTTGTCTTTTTCCGGAGATGGTCATAGGGTCAAACGGACATTTCCTTAATATATATACTTAAATTAAGAAAATTCATAAAGGCATGTGTTCTCATGAAATGCCCCATAATATATATCCGTAGCAGCTACTAAATACCTGTCAACATTTGAAATGCTTTTCAGCGTAATAATGTTTTGTATTTGTATCAGTTTCAGCTTAAGTCGCGCTGTGGTGCAGTTTCGATTTTCAATTTTCTATGCAAGTAGCTTTGGCAGCAATAAGCCTCAATATTGATTTGTAGCGGATTGTCTCCTCTGATTGACTATGAATAAATCTTTTGAATATGAGATTAAAATTTTTAATGCTGCAACTATTTTTCTAGAGCTTTTTATTTCTTTTTTTCAAAGCATTTGCATTGCGTTGTTTATGTAGTGCTTGTCAACATTCTCAACGGTCAGTTAAGAAATATTTTTTGATGTGGGAAAATACAAGAAAATTGTCTGTTAATTCTCTGAAACACAGTTGTCAACAATTTTTTTTTCTACATGCATAGCTGCTAAACTTTCCCTGTAGAGAAAATCTCTAGTTCAAAACTGTTGCGCTTCTAGTACATTCGGAACCCCTACTGTTGCGTGTACAGGCAATAAGTATTTCCAAATCCCCGAAATTGCCTTCTGAAAGATTTAGCCATGTTAAATATGAATTGTCTCAAATATAACTTGTTTGTCATTGTCTAAATGTGCTTTGTTTTATCTATGGCGAAAAATGTCTTTAATAGAACTCTTTCCTGCCAATTTGCTTACCTATGTGCTATGGAGTTTATGTGAGGGAAAAGATTAAAAGCTTCTTAAATCTATTAACAGTTTTTTGTAAATATAATATTTTTCAAATATGTGTTAAACTAGCGTTTTCGGATGAGTTTTTTTGCCAGGACACTGGTTTACCTATAATTAAAATGGGATCCTCGCTACCATTTTTCACTCTCTAACCCATTCTCTTCTACTTTATCTTCAATTTTTGTTCTTATTTTTTCAATACCTTATACCATTTAACGATAACGATTTGTCTATCGCTGTGTACGGACGTGTTTCACTAGAGCTCTGTGTTTTTCGTTTTACGATATTTTACGATATTTTTCTATTTGTGTAATACAAATGTATTTTGTGTTAAACAAATATTAACAAATATAATCAAATATTAACAATTTGTGCAAAGCAGATTTAAATCAATTCCGTGCAATTCATTATATATAAACAATATAAATTAAAAAGCAGTGCAGGTGTATGTTGATTTGAGCTGTTGACAGTTGTCTGCTTCGCATATTATTTGCCTTGTCTACACGTTGTTTTTGTTTTTGTCTTCATAGCTGTTTTACACAAACAATATGCCCTGTTTCTGTGGACACAGAGTTGAACGCGCTCAAAGCAGTGTGCAGTGTGAAAAATGTAAAAAAATTTATCACCTGCAGTGTGTTGTTGGTACCTTAGCTGCCGATTTTTTTAAAAATTCGGATGAGATGTATATTTGTGGCGATTGTGCTGTTGATGACAATACTATTGCTGTACAAAAACAACAGCAACAACATGTAAATGATAATTATCTAAATTTTATGTTATCGTCTATTCTTGCCGAAGTGAAAAGTTTGCGAGCACAGCAAGCAAGCGCGGTTGCCGGTATACACTCTCTGCAAGCGGACAAAAACCCGTTATTAGGCGAATTAGAAATTTTACGTTCTGAGCTCAGTAATTTACATAAGCTCTATGATGAAGCGGTGGGTGGCGTACTGCGGGGTAGTGCTGGCAAAAAAAAGAAACGAAACAAAGACAAAGGCACAATCATGGGTAACAATTCTGCCGGCGCTAACATTGAAAAGAGTTCTGGCCCCGTTTTTGCTGCTAATGTCCAAAGCAATTTCAATGATGCTGTTAGCTCTGCCGAAGTGCCTTGCGCTACTAACACTGCTAATGGCGGCGCTAACATTTCTATGAACACTGCCTCTTCTCATGCTGTTAATAACCAAAATATTGTAAATGATAGCAACACTGCGCGTACTTTAAATGGTAATGACGCTGTATCGAATGACGATAACATTGTTGATGTTGCTGGAAATTTGGGTGATACCAATTTAGATCCGGCTGGTCCTAGGTTGGTTACTGCCGTGCCGCCCCGACGGGCTATTTTCGTATCAAGATTGCATCCATTTCTGACGGAGTCTGATGTCGTTAATTATATCTTAGCTAAGATTAATAGTACAGGTTCTATTAACATTAGTGCACATAAATTTGTTTTTAAGTATGTGAGGGATTTTTCTTCATTTAAAATATCAGTTCCAGATGTATATTTTGATTTGGTTCTTGACAAATCTTTTTGGCCTATACATTCGGTGGTACATTTGTACACCACAAAGTCGAAGGTTGAGCCTCGCGCACGTATAGTTTCAAAAAACTTGATTACCAGCCCTGCAAATACGATTCAAAAGTAATTATTCACTATCAGAATGTTCGTGGTTTACGTTCTAAATTAAATGCATTTTACCTTAACAGTTTTACTTTTACTGCGGAAGTGATTGCTTTCACAGAGACTTGGCTAAAACCTGATAATTTAAATTCAGAGTTATTTTCAAATGACTACGTTGTTTTTCGGTGTGATCGTCAATCGAGAGCAGGCGGTGTCCTGATAGCTGTATTGTCCAGTATTTCTACTGAATTTTTGAGCTTTGAGGACGCGCTTGACATTCAATTTATAGCTGTAAAGCTCTTTTTCCCGAATTTTTTCTTATATATTTCTTGTTCCTACATACCGCCTCGGTCAGATATGCACGTTTATGATTGCCATAAAGCAGTTATCCACAGCCTACATTCTCGTTTGCGTGATAACGATCGCCTAGTGGTTCTTGGGGACTTTAATTTACCATACGTTAGTTGGATTGGCAACGATGATTCAAACTTTTTGACTCCTGTTACTCAGCATGATTTCATTGGTTCGCTTATGGAATTGCCGCTAGTTCAGATTAATAACGTGGTGAACTCTAAAAATAAGTTGTTAGATTTAGTTTTTGGTGATAGTTCAATAGGTACTGGTCTCAGTCGAATCCCTGCCTTATCCCTGCCTGAAGATCCCTTGCACCCTATACTTGAGGTTACACTGGACAATTTACTGCCTACGATTCACTTCATGGAAGTGTTATGTCGTTCTCGTTCGAGATGTTTTAAAAAGGCTAACTTTGATTTGCTTAATCAACTGTTAGCTTCCCACGATTGGTCTGACCTTTATGCTTGTACTGATGTTGAGGCTGCCACGTCTATTTTTTATAGTTACCTAAGTGACTTTATTAATCGTTGCGTTCCGGTTCATTTTGTTAAGGCTAAGAGTAGTAAACCACCTTGGTTCTCGAGGCAACTTGCTAACCTGAACAATATTAAATCGAGGCTCTATAAGCGTTTTAAAAGATCTGGTTCTTCTGAAGATTTTTCTAAATATTTAGTTGCCCGTTCCAATTTCCAACGCCTGAATCAAAACTGCTACAAGTCGTATTTAACAAGATGCAAAATTGAGTTTTTTAACAATCCTAAAAAATTTTACGGGTTTGTTAATTCAAAGCGCAGATCTTCGGGATTTCCATCATCTTTGTCTTTGGGTGGGGAGAATGCTAGCCTTGACCATGATATTGCCGACTTATTCGCAGACTTTTTCAAATCGACCTATTCGTCAACCTGTACCCAAGCCGGTAGTTATCCGTTCGAGATAGTTAGTTCTAACTGTATTCTCAATCCAGTCATTGATAGTGCCACTGTACTTCAGAGTTTTTTAGCTCTGAAACCGATTTTTTCTCCAGGGCCCGATGGTATTCCTGGCTATATGCTTAAGTTCTGTGCTGTGAACTTAACAGAACCGATCGTAAAATTGTTCAATTTATCTTTGCAATCGGCGTCATTTCCATCAATTTGGAAACAGTCATTTATCATACCTCTGCACAAGAAGGGTAGTAGATCTAATATTGAGAATTATAGGGGAATTGCTAAGCTTTCAGCTATTCCTAAAACCTTTGAACAAATAATTACCTGTCAGCTTCAACATTCGTGAACTTCCATATTATCACCCTTTCAGCATGGGTTTGTGAGATGTAGGTCAACCACCACAAACCTACTTGAGTTTACCTCTTTAGTTCGGGATGGTTTTTTGGCTTGCAAGCAAACTGATGTGATTTATACGGATTTTAGTAAAGCTTTTGATTCAGTGAATCATGAACTTCTGATTCTGAAGCTTGATTTACTGGGCTTTCCGAAGAGTCTGACTTCATGGCTCTCAAGCTATCTTTCTAATAGAACCCAAAAGGTGCTTTATAAAAATATTATTTCAAAATCAATTCATGTTACCTCTGGTGTACCTCAGGGCAGTCATTTAGGCCCATTGCTTTTTACTCTTTTTATAAATGATCTGCCACAGATTTTGAATCATTCAAGAGCTCTAATGTATGCCGATGATGTAAAAATTTGCTATATATGCTTGCCTTCGGAGTTAACTCGCTCAAATCTACTTCAGGTTGATTTGGACTCATTTCAACGCTGGTGTACAATAAATGCATTAGTTCTAAACTGTTCCAAATGTAAGTTCATGACATTTCATCGCGTGAAGCCTGTCCTGTCGTCTTATGCACTTTATGGCACTCTTATGGAGCGTATATCTTCGATTAACGATTTAGGGGTTCTGTTTGACTCGAAACTGAGCTTCAACTCACATATTTCAGCTATTACTAATAAAGCAATGGGTACCCTTGGTTTTGTGAAACGCTGGGCTAAGGAGTTCAAGGATCCGTATCTGACCAAAGTCCTCTACACTTCGCTGGTCCGCCCAATACTTGAGTATTGCTCGTGTGTTTGGTGTCCATTATATATTACTCATATAAAGCGTATTGAGTCTGTGCAGAAACAATTTTTAATTTTTGCTCTACGGGCCTTTAGCTGGGACTCAAATCTTCATCTTCCGTCTTATAGAAGTAGACTTCTTCTCATTAATTTGCCAACTCTGGAAAATCGTAGAATATTATTCGGGGTAATGTGTCTGCATAAGCTAATTCTAGGTGAGGTTGACTCCTCTGAGCTGCTAAGTCGATTGAGCTTTGCAGTTCCTGCTAGGACGTCCAGACACTACGTGCCCTTCCATTTACCCCTGTGTCGTAGAAATTTTGGCAAAAATGATCCTATACGTGTTTGGTGCTCCTACTATAACGACTTGTATAATTGCATTAGTATCGAATGTTCGTTTGTTGCCTTACGCAATGGTATACTTTTCAGTCTCAACTGATATCTTAAAGTTTATTTGTTTAATTTGTAATGATAGTTCAATTTTAGTTCTTGTTCAATGTTAAAAGAAATTGTAAATTTTTAATTTATTCCATTTTTAATTCTATACTTGTATATATTTTTACGCTATCTTTTTTTTATGTTACTTTCCTTTGTATTTTGTTAGTCGACCACTCTTGTTAGTTGACTTTAAATAATTAAATAAATAAATAAATAAATTTATCTTCCTCACACTACCTCTTCCACTCCCAGACTCTTTCTTCCATTCCCAATTCCACTCCCACTCTAGCTCTCACTCGCAATTCCATTCCAACTCCCACTCCAGCTAAAATCCCTACTCCCACCCTGACTCACACACTCCACTTCCACACCCATTCCCTCTCCCTCACCCACTCCCAATTTCACTCGAACTCTCTCTCCTTCTCCCACTCCCAATTTCACTCGCACTTCCTCTGCCACTCCGAATTCTTTTCCTACTCCAACTGCTACTCTTTTTCCAAATTCCACACTCACTCCTTCTCGCAATCCTAGTTCTACTGCCACTCCCGATTCCAATCCAACTTCAAATCCCTCTGCCCATTTCACTCTCATCCCAATTGCCACTCCCACTGTCTCTCAAGTCTTCACTATCTATCGTATTCTCTTCCAATTTATCTTTCATTCTTCTACATACCTTGTTCCATTTGACTCCCTCCCAATCCCGAACCCCTTTCCACTTTCACTCCTACGCCCTCTCCCACCCTCAGTGCCATTCCCACTCCCTCCCACACACCCACCCACAATTCCACTCCCTCTCCAACTTCCTCTCCCCCACTTATACTCCAAATCCCACTCCCATTCCCATTTCCACTCCCATTCTTATCCCACTACTCTCCCGCATATGGAATCTTCATACTAAATATTGAAAACCTACTTCAAATAGTTGCGGGGAAAAAGCGTTGTTAAGTTTTTTCTTAATAAGGGGTGTGGCCCACTTTAAAAAATCTTCTCCTAAGCCAGCCGTGCACCACAACGAACGAAACTAAAAGGTTATCGGAATCCGTCCAGTCGATTTGGGATTTAGCGAGACTAAGCACAGCGATTCATTTTCATATATAAGCATAGATTCTGAGGACGAACGAAGTTGTCTCATATTTACTCACCTTTTAAACCATCCCTAGGCTTCCAAAAAGAATTCAAAACCAAAGTTGGCCAAATCGGTACAGTCGTTCTCTAGTTCTAGCGAGACTTACGAACAGCAATTGATTTTTATAAATGAAATATAAAACCCCACACTGTAGATTATAATAATTATTGAACTAGACATAATCTAAATACTATCGAACTAGTACTTTAGGTCTAGTTCTGAACCAGAAATCCGTATCACTAGTTACTGACTTCCCTACAGCTTAAGAACCGCTTAATGTTAAACGCACTAAATTTATTTGTATGATTTTTTGATGCTACAATCAAGTTGAACGACCAACAAAGGCAGCTTTTATGGGGAAAAGTTTGTGTCCAAAGTCTTTTGTTCGCTAAACGTTTTTCGGCATTTAACTGCAAATGTTTTTTTTTTATTATGTCTGTAGTAGTTTTTTAGATTTGTTGTACTTTTAAGGAACTTTTAAAGTCTTTATTCTGCTTACGTAATAAGCCAACAAAAAAATATATTCTGCAGTTACGCAATTCTGGGCGCATATTTGCTACAATTCTTGTTTTCAACCTCGCAGAAAACGACAACTTGTTGAAATTAATGAAGTTTAATAAGAATTTTTTTTGGCGGCCGCCGTGGTGTGATGGTAGCGTGCTCCGCCTACCACACCGTATGCCCTGGGTTCACACCCCGGGCAAAGCAACATCAAAAAAAAATTTAGAAATAAGATTTTTCAATTAGAAGAAAATTTTCTTAGCGGGGTCGCCCCTCGGCAGTGTTTGGCAAGCGCTCCGAGTTTATTTCTGCCATGAAAAGCTCTCAGTGAAAACTCATCTGCCTTGCAGATTCCGTTCGGAGTCGGCATAAAACATGTAGGTCCCGTCCGGCCAATTTGTAGGGAAAATCAAGAGGAGCACGACGCAAACTGGAAGAGAAGCTCGGCCTTAGATCTCCTCGGAGGTTATCGGGCCTTACATTTATTTTAATTTTAATAAGAATTTTTAAACATAGTGTACAGTAACAAAGCACCTGCTGGTAACTTTGTGTTTTTCAACATTTACTTTTTGTATACTTAAACTCTTTAGATTTCTCTTTGTCATTTGACATTTTTCGCATTTTTTATAATTTTGCTCTCTTTATAACAATTGTTTTTATTATTTCTACAACCTGTATATGTCGTTTATAATTTATTGTGCTGTCACAAAAAGATACTTACATCTAATCAGCAAATTTTTTCTTAAATCGTTGTCCATTGCTTCAGTCAGAGCTGAGTTTTATTGCTACATTTTGCGCTTAGCTGCAATGGCATTCTATTTATTGTTCGGTTTTTTACTTTGCTACTTCTTTCTATTGGTTTTACTTCTAATATTCTTTGAAAGTGAAAATTCTTTACTGGTCTATATGCCACGCCGGTAACCGGTTAGTTGCTGCTGTTTTACTTTAATGATTTGAGGAGAACCACTTTATGTTGTTGTTTATTCATACTTGTTAGTTATGGCTATCACATCATGCCGTGCTTGTTACAGTTAACAGCTATAATAACTTTTGTTGTTAAATGTACTTATGCAGGCATGCTCATGGGTATATGGATATGAATATCACATTAATTGCGAAGGTGTACAACAAAAAGTAAATGACTTTGAAACTCGCCTGAATGTATACTTTCAATGTAGTTAATGTTGATTTTACAAGTAGGAAGCATCACCAACTATAAAAGATGGGTCTGGATTGGTAGAGTGTGCATGAAAACTTCCCAGACTTCCATTCGAAGACACTTTTTGATGTGCAATCATCTTTGGTCACGGTATGGGGGAAACCAAAATGTAAGCGAAAGGTAAGTGTAGGAGTAATATTTGGAAGTGGTATGCTATATGAGGGAATATAGAATGTAGGCGCATTGTGGTTTTGGTATGCAGTATGGATGAATTCAGAATGTAAGCGAAAAGCAAGGCATAGCAAGGCAAAGGAAAGGAGGTATAGAAGAGTTATCGAATTATCGTGGTTTAGAATTTTTATAGAAGCATTGTCGGCTTCCTATGGAAAAGCTATCGGTTTGTTGCCATTAATTATAGAAAATTTATCAATACAAAAATAAAAAAAATGTATTCCTGGTGCAATTTATTTTCGGGAAGATTTAGGCCGAGCTTGGTGTAGGGGTCTTTTGTTAAGATATAAATGTAACCGGAAAGTTTAAGTTGGCTGATCACTGCAGCGTCTTGCAAGCGAAATTATCTGCTTTTTTTTTTTTTTAAGAATGCGATGGATGAAATGCTATCTAGTGCTACTACGGTTAGGAAATTTAACATCTACTCTGATAGCCAAGCGGCAATTAAGGCCTTGATTTCAACTATAGTGCGTTCGAGGTTTGTCTGGGAGTGCCTGACCTCGGTCCCGGGCCATAGTGATATCGCGGGCAACTGATCTTTTAATCCGCATCGGTACAACCGGATGAAGATGACTGTAAGAATTTCGGGACTCCGCTGGTCACCTGTGGTTTGCTCCTGCATAGATTGGCCTCGAGAAGAGAAGCAAGATCTTTCTGGCCGGAAGTGGATGGCATCATCTATCAATGGCCATTGGGGTTTTGACAGGGCACTGTCCAATGGGAATCCATGCTGTATGTGTCAATATGTTGGAAACCTCATCCTACTGTGAGTTTTCACTGAGAAGCTTTTCATGGCGGAAATAAATTCGGAATGTTTTCCAAACCATTGCCGATGGGCGACTCCGCTTAGACAAATTTTGTCTAATTGAAAAACTCTTATCACAAAGTTATCTATATTTATTTTCAATTTTTTATCGGCTTGTAATCGATTTTTTAACAACGACTCATCGATTGGTTATGAAACAGATACCGATAAAACTTAAATATAAAATCGATGACGCATTTGTCACCCGTTGATAACAAGTCGATAAAAACGAATAAGAACACGATAACACCGATAAATCGATGAAAATTTCGTGTTTGATAAAAATCCGATAGTAAAACAATAACTTCTCTTCTTCTTGTATCGATAAGGAAAATGTTTTGGCTAGTTTTATCGACGTTGATGGTCTTTTGCCGAATACTTATCCGATATGTTCGGGAAAATAGCAGCATTACGGAACTAGCTCAACCAGTGCGGGGACGATTTTGAGTCACCAGAGCCTCACGATATCAGTTTTTACCGCTAAGAAGCTGACGAAGCTCTCCCCAATAGCCCGAAATAATTTTTTCTCTGGGAAATTGCATAGATTATATCATGTACAGTGCCTAGAAATATCAGTATGCACAATGATTGGCTGCGGAACTCGTAAAATTTATAAAAATATGAGAATCACGGTATTAGATGACATGGCAATGGAACTAAGTATTACATTGGGTCAAAATTTACCTAACCTGGAATAATATATCCAACCCACACCAAGCCTCCAATTTTTCTGGAATCGATCTCCCTCTTAACTGTTCTGTTGGGATAGGTTTGCTTTGCTTACTGCGCTTTTAAATCTAAGCTTGTTTATTTGGTGTTGCGGAGTTACTAGCGGATGGTATGACAATGGATAATATCCTCTACGGGAGTTCAAAGACACTTGCTGTTTCAACAGGGATGGACCATAATGAGAGGGGTGTTAGAGGCGTTGGCTCCACATTACAATTGAAGAGATGGTTGGTGTCATGTGGGGACACATTACAAGCAGGGCATACATTTTTTGTGTCGGGGTTGATTCTGGATAAATAAGAGTTTTACCTGTTACAGTACCCAGATCGAAGTTGAGCTAGAATGACTCGCGTTTCCCTAGGGAGTGTGCGTTCCTCCTTTGCAAGTTTAGGGTATTGTTCTTTTAGTACAAGATTCACCGGGCAATTCTTGACATAGAGGTCCGACGCCTGTTTGTGGAGTTCACTGAGGGCCTGCTTGTATTTTCTTCATACGGCTGTGTTCTCAGGTGCCGTATTTCCTCATAATGCTTACGGAGATGACTCCTTAAGTCCCTGGGCGGTGTTAGTTCATCAATCAGATGTCAGAACAGGAACTCTTTGATTAGCATTTCATTTCTCTCCCTGATGGTGAGTATTCTCGCTTCATTATGTAGATAGTGTTCTGGGGACATAAGAAGACAACCCGTGGCGTTTCTGGGGGCAGTATTTTGGCAGGCATGTAGCTTCTTCCAGTGGGTAGTCTTTAGGCTTGGCGACCATATCGGGGACGCGTAGCTTGCAATCGGCTAGCCAATTGCTTTGTAAGTGGTAATGAGCGTTTCTTTATCATTTCCCCCAAGTACTGCCAGCAAGAGATTTGAGGATTTTATTACGGCTCTGGATTCTCGGTACAATTGCGGCTGCATACTCACCAAAATGTAGGTCTTGATCGAACGTCACACCCAAGATTTTTGGGTGTAAGACAGTCGGTAGCGTAGTGCCCTTGACGTGGATATTCAAAATGGTTAACATTTGGGACGTCCATGTTGTAAATAAGGTCGCCGACGATTTAGTCGGTGATAATGTCAGGTTTCACGAGGTGAAAAAACTAGAGAGATCAGGGAGGTAGCCGTGTAAAGCAGTAGTTGGTTTTGCGAAGCTTAAACTAAAATTGTTTAACTCTAGTCAGATTTAAACTCCAGTTAAACTACTGAGCGGTTTTTCAGTAACAGTTTAGGGCCGCATTTGGGGTAGGCTTTTTGGTACGGCAACATTGGTTTTTTATTATCTAGATAATTTGTAGATACGGCAACAGCTGGATTTTGCCTACCCAACAAAGATTTACAAGATATTCCTCCAACGAAATATATATCTGTTTCCGGAGATGATATCCAACATCATTATCTAGTTATTCTTAAACCAGATAGTTCTCAATTTGATATCCAACTTCATTCTCCAATCACTATCCAACAATTGACAAATTTTGTAAAATTAAAAGTTCTCGAGTTGATCTCCAACGTCATTAGCATTTTCAAATTATTATCCAACCTTTGAGAGATTTTGAGATATGTACAGTTCTCAAATGAATATTCAACACGTTTCTTAAGTTTTTATCCTACATTGGATATCGAGTTGAGGTGAAGTTCAAAAAATATCTACAAGGTGGTACCACCAAAGCCAACAGCTATTTATTGTGAGAAATTATATATATTTTATTTTATTTTCGTGAAAATATTGTAGTATGGGAATCTTATACTTGACTCCAGTCAAAGAACCACAAATTGGGACCTATCATTCCTTCAACTTAGGCAATAACATTTTTCGCTTTCTAAAAAATTCCCTCCCCCTTTTGCTGAGTACGCTATGATTCTCAAGTTGAACCACTGTTTCGTAACAACTCTTGAGATTTTAGAGTTTTGCTAATCATATTGCTCTAATGGTATTCAAGCCCAAATGCTTGTTGGCTATATTCGACGCCATTTCGAACGAACGCAAATCACCGATAGGTTAACTAGAGTTTAACCCTGCCAGATCGGCCGCTTAAGCTCAGTTAGACTTCACTTAAAGTATACTGAAAAACTGCAGAATTAGTTTAGGCGTAGTTTAACTAAAGAAGATAAATATAATAAGAGACGTCACTCGTTACTTTGCGTATTGTTATTCGTTAGGGTATTTGCAGGTTTGGGCGAGATGGGCATAAATGTCTTCTATACATTTCGTGGGGTATTTGTGTTTATTTTTCCAACTTTAATTAATTAATTAACTAATTAATCCTCTTTCCAAAAATAACATTTGCATAAGGTGCCTACACGGCATGGATAAATGCGAGACAATTAAAAATGTCCCTCACAGAAAACATTATACATCAATTCTTTTGATTTCTAACGAGTTACTCGCCACTCGTAGAAGACTGGTGGCTCTTTTATTAATCCTCTTTGGTTTAACTGACAAACTGAGTTGAACTTGTATTGAAAAACCTGGCCTTAATATATGTGACCCGGCCAATGGAAAGGTGGCTTATGGCTCAAAAAAGAAATTGCGAGAAACAGCTGTTAACAGCTGTTTTTTTTTAGTCATAAGCCACCTTTTCATGGCCGGGTCACATATAACATTTCTGATATTTTGGGTATTCCTTCAATAAATTAGTTACCTTTGAAAAATCTGAAAAAAAGTGTTTTCTATATTGTACTGGCTAATCCCAAATACAATCACCAATAATTTGATCAATCTGGATATAAAAGAGGAGAAAGAGACATGAAAGGTATTATTTTCGTAATACTTATTACAAGTAACAATTACGCTTAAATATTGATACTGCTATAGATTTCAAATAAACCAAATCACACAAAGATTTTCACTTTAGAATAATTAAAAATTTTTCATATCAATTGTTTGCAGTTGCTTGTGGTATGCCGCGATAACTACCAGCATCAAAGAAGTACCATAAAAGCTTCAAATTCCAACGGAAACAGCATAAATGAGTAATTAAAATTTACCAAACGAATGAGCTCAAACTGACCACTCTGCAATACAATGGAAAGCATGAATGCCAACAGTAACAATTTTAATGGTATTATCAACAATAATCACAATAGCAACAACAACACCACAAATATTAAAAGTGATATGAATCGGCAGTCAGAGTCGCCTGCACGCACAATAGATTCACATGACTCTACTGTCGATAGCATGGATACAATTGTCGATCGTAGCATCAATCGAGAGGATCTCGTACAAGTTGCCATAGAGCAAAGCATGAATACAACAAATGCACAACAACACGATAGTCTAACTAATTCACAAAAATCCATATTGCATCCAAATAGTAGTGATGGCGAGGATCATCATCACCAACAGCAGCAAAAATTAAACCAACAACAAAATGCAAATCAGCAAACACAACACCAAATGCAGCATTTACATGCTGATGCACAAAGTCACATTTACTCAAGTCCTGTGTATGATCACAAACCGGCACCATTGAAATTAACAGCAGCTACCTTGGTCTCCTCAATCACAGGGAACCACACGGGACGGGAACACAGTGATAGTAATGATGATACAAAAATGCTCAAATTAATGACACATGAAGAATTCCAGATGCAATTACAGGCAACAATGGCGTCACGTGCTAGTACACTTGAATCTCGCATCAGCAAGAAACAACGATTTCCACCGGAATTGATTAAAATCCACGATGGCGATGGTAGCTCATCAAATTCGGCAAAAGCTGCTAAATATGAAAGACGTTCCAAATCTAGTTCGGACTGTTGTTCAGCATTTCCGTGGCAAATCGTTTTGGGTACATTGCAATTGATGTTGGCCATTGCGCTTGTGGCGCTTGGTTCACTCCTTATTGTGCGCGAAGCAGCGCTCTCCACGGCTGGTTGTGGCATTTGGACGGGTCTGGTGGCTGCAATTACGGGCTCACTGGGTGTGGTGAGCATACGAAAGACACAAACTGCTTTCCTTGCGCTGAATTTGGTTTCTATTGCGACAAGTACACTTGCACTGGCAATTTCCGGTATAGGGCTCTCGAGAGATGTGAACCGTGTCGAAGAAAAGGTGGGGAGTGTATTGAATGTGCCTTTTAAGTTTTTAATGAAATTGTATTGCAATATTTTTTTTAATTTAGCTTGATCTATTGAATGCCAGCAATGAGATTTCCGCTGCTTCCGGTTTAATTTTGGCATTGTTTTTGCACTTTGTGGTTAGCATTATTTCAGTATACCGTTGTGCTTTACAGATATGCTCAAGGTAAGTGCAAAATTCGAATAATTCTTACAATTCTTATTTTGACCGAGGTCTGTTAAATTCAGTTTAAATGATTCATTAATTTTTTCACCAGACCTAGCAATTAATAATTAATTAATTAAAATGTAACTAAAAATAATCATAAATATTGGCCTTTAAAAAATTACCAAAGGAATAAAAATATTCATGCAATCAAATATAATCAAATAATTAAAATTAATCGAAGAATTATTAAAATAAGTAGCTGAAACTAGACTAACTCCAGAATTATGCAGTCAAGGCAGCCTAACCTTACAGGCTTTCTGATTAGCTACGACAGCTATATGTCCTTGACCATAAAGCGAACTGTGTAATCATCAGCCAATCTTACAAAGCCCAAAGTGCTTCGCATGTTAACAACACTGGCACAGCTGCGAACTGGACGGTGAATGGTCACGCGAAGGCTGTGAGCTGTGTTGCCCGATGTGTCCCAGAATGAACCCCATTCAAACGTTCAAAGACAAGCTTGAACTTATAGAAAACGGTCTAAAGAGCTAACGGGTAATTTAAATATATAATGGGAGACTTTAACGAAGGAGACGTTGAACGGGAAACTAATATCAACGTACTAATATCTTCAGGCTCGGACTGATTGTATTCAACATTGGAACGACCTAAAGATATCGACGGCCAGGGGATTATCGGTTCCCGATATAACCTTGGTTTCAGAAAGCTTGCTACCAACCGCTGCTGGATGGAGAGACATTAAGGATCCAGCTGGCAGCGACCAGAATTATATAGTTTTCTAGCTTAATCACCCCGGTCAGAGGCAGATTCCGAACCAGTTAAGCAAGACATAGACATCCAAGGTTGACGCTGTCATTTTTTCGGCATCCATACTGGAGGATAGTCGATAGATAACCCACAGCTCAAAACGGCCCTGCGCAGCATGGAATCTAGAAAGGTCCAAGGTCCTGATAGAAGAACCAGCGAGGCAATAAGTTGAGATGCAAATATCAGCCCAAGAATTTTGTTGCACGTGTACAACAAATATCTTGAAGCAAAACTTTTCCCCACCAGATGGAAGACAGCACGGCTAGTTCTTATTCCGAAGGGCAAAGGAGACTCAAACTCTCCGTGGTCTTTCTGCCCACTATGTATGCTGGACAATGCAGGAAATCTGATGGAGAGCCTAGAATGTGTCCCGCCGAGCTATACCGGTAGTCTTGCAGGTCACGCTAGACGCCAAGAAAACTTTTAACTCAGCCAGGTGTGACGACATGCCTGAGACATAGAATGCTATTTCAGGTTGCCACAATACCTGCTATAAATTCTGACATACGACAGTCTTCTTCGATTGGACATGCCAGAAACAACATTCCTAGTTGCTTTGGCGGCCGACATCGCAGCTGTCAATACATCGTAAAGCTGGAAACTGGCACAGCTTAAACTGAATCAGGTCATACGCAGTGTAAAAAGTTTGATGGCTGATCACGGTCTTCAGCTAGAAACAGCAAAAACGGAGATCATTATCCCTACGAAGAGGCGTATTCCCACTATCATTAACGTAACGGTTGGGAAACAGCAAACAGAAATACGCACTATAACAAAATATCTGGGGACGAAGCCAGACAATAAGCCCACCTTTACGGAGCACATACTGGAAAGGGATGCGTCCTCAATAGCAAATTTGAGTAGATTAATGGCAAACACAGGCGGTCCAAAGCCATGTACAAGGAAGCGGCTTGCAACAGCCTCGGATTCTGTACTCTTATATGGTGCAGAAGTCTGGGCGGACGCAATGATATACCGGAAGAACCGAATCGCCCTCATCTCGGTCTAATGCAGAGGAGCGATGTGAATTGCTTCGGCTTATCTCACGGTCTGAGCTGAAGCTGTCCTGGTCGTTGCGGGGCCATACCGATGTACTTTCTCGCTGAGGAAAGAAAAGCAATATACGACAGCGGATCGGAAGCGAATGGAGCTACTGTTGCCATACAGACGCGAGAACAATCGATTCGACACTGGCAAGAACAGTGGAGCAACAGCATCCTAGCAAATTAGACCAAGGAACTTATTCTGAACTGAGCCCATGTTTAAGGCGACCACACGTAGAATTCGACTTTTACCTGACTCAATTTCCAAACGGGCACGGTTACTTCCGCAAATAGCTCCACAGAATTGGCAAGGTTGAAAACCCAAACTGCCTTTACTGTGTAAAATTAGACAATGTATGTATGTATGTATGTATCAAGTAGTTATTAAAAATTGTTAATCAATAAACTTTTTTTAATAATAATTAATTAATAATCATTAAAGGACATACCTACTGGCAATTAATCATTAAACAATTGGCTGAGGAAAACTCAATACAACTAATAATCATTAAAATGTTTAATCATCACACTATGCGACAAAATCAACTTTTTTTCTGGGTAATGGACCAAGCCCACCTTTTTGTAGAGATTGAGGCTTAAGTAGACAAAGTACTATCTCCGTTTTTCGAAGTTAGCCTCCGAAAATAAATATCGGCTTTCGAAGTTCGAAATTCTGCATTTCGAAATTTTATTTTTTTTTTTTTTTTTTGTTAACGCGTGGTCGTGGTCCGCTCTTTTCCCTTATGTGAAGGGCTGAATTGTGCAGACATGAAAGTAGTAGCCACTATCATGGGACTATCTGACTTTTCACCTCGTATAACAGCTGCTATTCAAAATTTCTCAAAAAAGGAATTCAGCCCTTCACATAAGGGAAAAGAGCGGACCACGACCACATTTTTACTTTTTTTATTTGCTGAACGCGTTAACAAAAAAAATAAAATTTAGAAATGTAGAATTTCGAATTTCGAAAGCCGATATGGAGGCTAACTTCGAGAAACGGAGATAGTACTTTGTCTACTTAAGGCTCAATCTCTACAAAAAAGTGGGTTTGGTCCAATAACCAGCCGGCTGTTGAACAGTGTAATTTTACAGAACAATTTTAAAATTATCCGTAATACATTTCGTGAAAAATTGCACATATAGGCGCATAGTCATAGTCAAAATAAAATAGGTTTCGCATTTAGTTGCAGCTTTTTAGACAGATAGTCCATTGAAAATGTTGTCAAAAAGCTGCAACTATATTTATAACCTATATTATTTTTACTATGACTATGCGCCATGTATAAGTATAATACATAATTGCAATTAATACTCATATCCGGTTTGTGGAGTGAAAAGTCAATCGCAAAATCTTTTACAATATTTGACAAAGTAGTGATGCCAGATGGTTTTTTGAAACATAAACTGGGGGCATTTGGTATTCTGTGAAGTGATAAAATGAAAAAGAGTTTTTATACACTTGAACAAATTTTTGTTTGAAATTGTTTTTCATTTTATCAATTCATAGAACGAGAATTGTCTAGCAAAGCCGAAACCCCCACTTTTGGCTGTTATGATTTTATTGGATAACTATCGAAAATATAGATATGTAGTAATATGAAACGAGAACAGCTTAGTCTTCCAACGGCTTTAATTTGTACTAACACAAGCTACGTTTACGTTTACGTTTTTTATAATGGCATTCAAAAATGATTCAAAAATCTTAACCAAAACGATTGAAATATATTCACGAATATGATCAGAAAATGACTGTGAAAAGCAGTCAAATATTACTCTAAAACTATTAAAGCTCAATTTTACAATATCAAATATGAATAAAAAGCGTTTCGAAATAGGAATCATAAATGATTATTCAAGAGTAATCACATTTATGGTACATTTTTCTCTAGACGATACGTTAAGTTTCGAACAGAAAATGCTTTTAAATTTGAACGTTTTTAATCATCTTGGGGTATGATATTCAAATATTTTATGATCAAAACTTTCAATAAATACTGGGTGGGAACTATTTTGTTTTAATTTGTAATGTTGAATACATAAATGGTTTTAAGCCCAATCCCAAGTTCTATGCACAAATAAAAGCTGTGGTACTTTACTCCTAAGTTCTACGCATGCCAATTAGTATATATACAATACAAGGTAACGGAAAACACTTACCACGTAGCAACATCTTCTGCATCTGTCCTTCTGTAAAAACAGACTCCACGGCAGACATTACGATGGCCGTGTTGGCAATATTTCCTTTCAATTTTTCATTCTCCTCACGTAGCTTAAGATTTTCCACCCTCAAGCGGGTAATTTCTGATTCCATTGCACACTGGAGTAATATTTCACTAAATAAATTAAATTTATATGAGGTATTAGAAAGACTAAAATGTAAAGTGAATAAACTACGGGAACTTACTGCGTCTGGGTTTCACAGCTTATTTGTTGAACATCATGTATATCCGTTTGTGTGCTGCAGTTTTTCCGTGCCAAGTATTGGCTTTTCGCTCCAAACGTGTCGCTTAAACAAAAAAAACCAAACATGTAGAAGGGACTTTATCAAATAACTTGCATATATTATCTTACTTTTCTTTCATATTAGAGATGAAAGGTTCACTTTGTAGCGGCGAAAGTATTGTCCGAAATTTTGGTAGATCACCGTAGGAATTACGGTTATGGACGACGAGACAACTTTCGTTTTTAACAAACTCTTGATTAGTACTCCTAAGTCATAAATAAAATTATATTTCATTTTTTATCTTGCACCAATCGGGAAACTGAATACTTACATAAAAGCCGGTAAATATAGCGACGGAGTGGAATTGGGCATCAAATTTACTCTCTGCGCTCCCACAATTAGGTCAGAGGCTTGAAAATGGAGCGAGCAAATGAAGCCGTTTTGGGGAAACTTAACGCCACAAGCCTTTTCCCAATTTTTTCTCTTCCTTGGATCTTGCGGGACTGTGAAAAGCTTCACACCCGCTTTCTCCCTTCTAATATTGCACAAACAACACTTTCCCATATTTAAATATGCACAAAACACAAGTAAATTCTGTTTTCTTTACAAAAATTTGCAAAACATTTAAAAACCACTGCGTATTAAGAAATTTTCACATCAAAAGTAAATAAACGAAAAATGTAAACATAAACAAAGTTTGACATTTTATGACCACCTTCGAATGAAAAAACATGTAAAATGCAACTCTGATGCTTTTACCTGGTAATTGTACCATGGGCAAAACTAAAAAATTCTGCTTGGCCTGTTTCTCGCCATGTGGCAGCACTGTGTTTATCGAACTGTCAAAAGCTGACGGATTTCAGTGCAAATTGGACAATAAGCAAAAAGCTGCAGCAGTAAAGTGAAAATTTTATTTATTGTACGGAAATTGGTGAACTTTCATTGAAAATGATTAGAAAAAATAATAAAGTGAACTTAAATGACGCGTAGTTAGGTACTTTTCTGGCATTTGAACGCGCCATCTAGGCATACAATATAAAATTGATTTCGAGCATATAAACAAAGCGACCTGTAAAAATCTCGCCCACGCCTTCCTTCCGCTAAAAACCAGACACACAATTGCCCACCGCAGCCCAAAGGAGCAGCAACAATAACCAGTGAAAGTATTTCTAATTAGTTTTAAAGGTTTTTACGAAAATTGAATCATCTCTTAATTGGATCACGGCGACATTAGAAACGACGCGATTATCTACAGAGGTCATAAGCCTCAACGACGCCATGCCACTGGCCGATTTAAATAAAGATTTACGCCAGCAACAACAGCTAGGCGTTGGCATTGCTGCTGCTGGTGGGGCAAATACCCATTTGGAAAATACCAATGGCATGCTTAACCAACAACAGCTGCGACAACGTATGCACATCACATCGTCGGGGTGCAGTAGTCTAGCCGTAACTCCAATGGAGCATACACCCACAGACGAAGAGAGTGGCGGTGTGACCACAGTGACGTCATCGCAACGCAGACAGCAGGTACTGCAACAACAACAGCAACAGTTGCAACAAACAGCATTACAAGCAGCATTAGAACATCATCACATTAGCTCGGTTACGGCTGAATGTAGCGAATTGATGGATTTAAGTGATTATGAAGGTTATGCACCAGCCAACAATAGTGGCACAGAGTTGCGAGAAAATGAATTTGAATTACGCGAAGTTATAAAGGAAGGTCATGAAAAAGCCGACCCCTCACAATTCGAGCTACTACGTGTATTGGGCGAAGGAAGCTTCGGCAAAGTGTTTTTGGTACGCAAGGTTATTGGCAAGGATGCTGGAACCTTGTACGCTATGAAAGTGCTGAAAAAAGCCACATTAAAGGTCAAGGATCGTGTGCGTAGTACAAACGAACGTAAAATATTAGCCGATGTGGGGCATGCTTTCATAGTAAAATTGCACTATGCATTCCAGACGCCCGGTAAATTATATTTAATATTAGATTTTCTGCGCGGTGGTGATTTGTTTACGCGGCTATCCAAGGAAGTAATGTTTACAGAGGAAGATGTTAAATTTTATTTAGCCGAACTGGCTTTAGCGTTAAATCATCTGCATTCTTTAGGTATAATCTATAGGGATTTGAAGCCAGAAAATATATTGCTGGACGAACACGGACACATAGCGCTTACAGATTTTGGGCTATCGAAACAACCATTGGATGGTTCAAAAACATACAGCTTTTGTGGAACCGTCGAGTATATGGCGCCTGAGATAGTTAATCGTAAAGGACACGACTTTGCTGCTGACTGGTGGTCCTTTGGTGTGCTTATGTATGAAATGTTAACAGGCAATTTACCATTTCATGGCCAAACACGACAAGAGACAATGAATCAAATATTGCGTTCAAAGTTAGGTATGCCAGAAAATCTATCACCTGAAGCACAATCACTCCTGCGCGCTCTCTTCAAACGAAATCCACAAAATCGTTTGGGTGCTGGTCCTAATGGCATACTTGATATAAAAGCGCATTGTTTCTTTGCCACAATCGATTGGTTGAGCTTGGAACGGAAAGACGTGCGTCCACCATTTATACCAGCAGTTTCACGAGACGATGCATTCTACTTTGATGTTGAGTATACTTCTAAATCACCACGCGACTCACCAGGTGGCCCTATCTCTGCGTCAGCTCACGAAATCTTCAGAGGTTTCAGCTTTGTAGCGCCTGTGCGTTTAGATCAAACATCCAACAATTCAAGTCCCTTATCGCCATTTGTGCCCACTGCGCTACCACCACAGCGTTCACTGCCCGGTGTGCTGGCAGGAAACTTCCATTCTGAATACAATTTATTGCAAGAACTCGGGCGTGGCACATTCTCCGTGTGTCGTTTGTGTGAACATCGTTCAACAAAGAAACATTTTGCTGTCAAAATTATTGAAAAGGCAGCAGCTGCAGCATCATCGAGCTCTGCAGATTGCTGGGAGGAGGTGGAGATTATGTTGCGATATGGCAATCATCCAAATATTGTTACCTTATTCTCAGTATATGAAGATGTTACTTCAGCGTACCTGGTTATGGAGTTGTTGAAGGGTGGTGAACTGCTCGATCGTATACTCGTCGTGGGTCAAATGTGTGAGAGTGAAGCGAGTGCTGTTTTAAGAACGATAGTGTCAGCGGTGGCGTACTTGCACGAACATGGCGTAGTACATCGTGACCTGAAACCATCGAATATGATTTATGCAAGCATGAGGCAGACACCGGAAACCTTAAAGCTATGTGATCTCGGTAAGTCTATATTTGATCAGGTTCAGCATGCTCTCTAATTCTAATTTACTTTTACAGGTTTCGCAAAGCAATTACGCGCCGACAACGGTCTCCTTATGACTCCTTGCTACACAGCTAATTTTGTAGCGCCAGAAGTGCTGAAACGCCAAGGGTACGATCTCGCCTGTGATATCTGGTCGTTGGGTGTTTTGCTTTATATTATGCTCTCTGGCCGCACGCCGTTTGCCTCAACACCGAATGACTCGCCTGAGGTGATATTAAAACGTATCGGTTCTGGTCACGTGGACTTCACATCGAATCGTTGGACTTTGGTCGGTAGCGAAGTGAAAGATTTATTACGTCAAATGCTACATATTGTACCCGAAAATAGACCAACAGCTACGCAAATTTTACAACATCCATGGCTGCGTGAACAATCAACAGGGTCAGTGCGCCTGACTGAATATGCGATAGTACCTACGCTTATGACGGGAGCGGGCGCCATTACCGCTGCAGGTGATAGCAGCGGTGGCGGAGGAGGAGGTGTTGGCAGCATAGCAGGGAACGCCCTCGCAGTTCGCGAAGCGACAGCAGCATTGCGCGGTGCGGTCGATGCAACTTTTCGAGCCATTGCAATACCACAAGCGGCCAATGTTGGTCCAGTAGAAATGTCGAAATTAGCGAAACGACGTGCCAAAGATCGTGCCAATGTACATTCCTAATTATTTGTGGACAAAGTTGGTATGAGTCATGAATTGTCAGATACTTTTTTGTGCGTCAGTTGGTAAGTTTGTTATTGTGTATGTAAAATAGAAAAGAGGCGCGCAAGCTTTCCAAAGCTCACATCGTTAGCATGTAATTATATGTGAAAAAACAGGAAAGGTATGGCTCTCTAGAGTGGGGTAGAGAGCGCTGAAAGAATAATATCTTAAGGCAGTTTTCGACTACCCATGTATCACATCCTTATATGCAACTGAAACAATGCATGAAGGTGGGTGAAAGCAAGCAGCTGCTGTACATTCATATATTTGCATGTCGGTATGTATGAGAAGAATTTTGTGTAAAAGTTAAATCTTTTTTTTTTATTTAGTACAAATTACATACTACATACGTAGTACATAAAAATGTAGAATATGAACAGAACAAATCATATATTTTTGGCAAAATCTTTAAAAGTTAATCATAAATAATAGGCAAAATTAAGATGGTTACCAAAATAAAAAAGAAACTCAATTTAATTGAAATCAAAAAAAAAAAAAAAAAAAACTTGAGGACAAAAAGAGAAAAGTAAAATTCTTTGTATGTTGAAAAGGCAGAAGCGCTTAGTGGTTACAAACTAAAGAAAAATTGCTACGGAATCAATTTCAACCACAATTAGTGCTCGAGATTAAACGCCTATTTGTTCCTACAGTTCCATAGCTTATGATTTAAGCGGGAGTCATTGGTGCCGTATGTCGTATCGCTGTAGTCGTATCCCTAACGTAATCAGCTGTTTATCGTTACGACGGTAAACCAAAAACCAATTGGTTGGCTAAGATACGGTTACGACCTTAGCGGCACCAATAATCGATTGCATTGATTCCCATAAGGTTGGTCGAATCAGCTGTTATAAGGTTACCGATACGGTTACCGATAAAGCACTAATGTCTGCAGCTTTATACAACCAGATCGTAGCCGTGTTCTTTTATACACGCGTATACGTTTAAGTTTGCGCGTGAAAAAAACGCCTATCGCTTAGATAATGCTTAGGAGACCCATCTAGCGGCAGTGGTTAAATAACTAGCTACAGCCACAGGGTGTACCGAAAAGCGGAGACACAACCCTATGATGGCCATAGGGTCTAACATTTAGCTAAATCAGTTGCGATGAATTGTGGACACACATAGAATACATAGAATTAGTGTAGAGGGTGAAACAAAAACACATATTTCAGTTACATCTGAGTATAATGCGTATTGAAATTTAGTAGTACACATTTTATGCACAGCAATTTCAGAGGTGTATTTAAAGTTTGACGCTTAGCAGTCCATATAAAGTTTAAGCGTATAGACGTTTACGTGTAAAAAAAAACACGGCTAGTAATATACTAATTAAAAATCCCTGTAGTCAATATATTCCGTTGTAAAAATTTTTACTTTACGCTTAACTGCGCATACTGTTTTTAGTTTCATTATAATAAAAAAATTTGAACTGCCGAAAGGTTTCATATGGCGTTTTCTTTTCTGATAATAGTGTCGCCCTGTTGGTTCTTCTCAGCTGTCCAGTGAGATTGTGTGTTCCTTTCACAAATTTCTCTCTTGCTTTCTATGCAATTTGTTAATCTACATATTACCAATTAGCAAAAAAAAACGGCTATTACTATAGAAATGTGAGTGTCACAATATCTTAGCTTTCATATCGAACGGCGCTACGCCGATTTCCAAAATCTTAATTTGTACAATTTCTTGTTATAATGTCATTTTAGAAGTAAAATATTATAAGTAAAAGACACAGAGTTATTTTTCGCAAATATATTGCCTATTATATTCGCCCACAATTTTTTTATACTCAGCGTGCTTTGCACACAGAGCATATTAACTTTGATTGGATAACGGTTGGTTGTACAGGTATGAAGGAATCGAGATAGATGTAGACTTCCATATATCAAAATCATCAGTATCGAAAAAAAAATTGATTGAGCCATTTCCGTCCGTCCGTCTGTCCGTTAACACGATAACTTGAGTAAATATTGAGATATCTTCACCAAATTTGGTACACGAGCTTATCTGGACCCAGAATAGATTGGTATTGAAAATGAGCGAAATCGAATGATAACCACGCCCACTTTTTATATATATAACATTTTGGAAAACACAAAAAACATGATTATTTAGTAAATAATACACGTAGAATGTTGAAATTTGACGTGTGAACTGATATTGAGACTTGATAAAAATAAAAAAATAAAAATTTTAATGGGCGTGGCACCGCCCACTTAAACCACGTTAAACCTATCGTAACAAAATTCGGAAGAGATATTGCCTTTACAATAATGAATGATTTGAAGAAAAATTAACGAAATCGGTTAAGGACCACGCCCACTTTTATATAAACGATTTTTAAAAGGGTCGTGGACGAATAAAATAAGCTATATCTTTGCAAAAAACAGCTTTATATCAATGGTATTTCATTTCCCAAGTAGATTTATAACATTAAATTGGAAAACACTAAAATTTTTTAAAATGGGAATGGCACCGTCCCTTTTATGACTAAGCAATTTTCTATATTTCGGGACCCATAACTCGAAAAAAAAAACAACGGATTGCAATAAAATTGGGTACACAGATTTTCTCTATGTCAGGAAATATTTCTAGAAAAAAAGGACGAGATCGGTTGAATACCACGCCCACTTTTATATACAAGATTTTTAAAAGGGTCGTAGACTAGAATAATAAGCTATAACTTAGCGAAAAAGAGCTTTGTATCAATAGAATTTTACTTTCTAAATTGAATTATAACATTAAATTGGAAAACACTAAATTTTTTTAAAATGGGAATGGCACCGTCCCTTTTATGACTAAGCAATTTTCTATCTTTCGGGACCCATAACTCGAAAAAAAATCAACGGATTGTAATAAAATTGGGTACACAAATTTTCCCTATAGTAGAAAGTATTTCTGGAAAAAATGGACGGTATCGGTTGAAGACCACGCCCACTTTTATATAAAACAAGTTTAAAAGGGTCGTAGACTAGAACAATAAGCTATAACTTAGCGAAAAATAGTTTTGAATCAATGATATTTCACTTATCAAGTTTTATTGTAAGACATTTTTTTTTTAACAGGCGGTGGCACGTGTTATGTAGAAAAGTAATTTATCTGAAATGAAATGTGCAATTGAAGCTCACGCTGAGTATATAATGTTCGGTTACACCCGAACTTAGACACCTTTACTTGTTAAATTTGTATATAAAAGTAGGCGTGGTCCTGAACCGATTTCGTCTATTTATCTAGTTTCTTGCACTTTAAAAGTAAAATGGCATTGGTTTAAAGTTATTTTGAATATTATATATGTACGTCTATGATACTTTTGAAAATTTTGATATGAAAGTGAACACTTTTCTTAGCCGATATCGTCCATTTTCTCAGGCGCATTCCTTACGACAAGGCTAATGCATTTGCCGAATTTGTGGTGGTTTTTAATTTATGACCAATAATAATTGCAAAATTTATACTATCAAAAGTGGGCGGTGACATTCCCTTTTTTTTAAATATTTGGATAAATTTAAATTACTTAGGTGTCGCAATTTCCAAAATGTTTATATACAGAAAGTGGGCGTGCTTTTCGTCCGATGTCGATCGGAAATAGCGATGGGTGATGAGTGACTGGGAGCCCAAATACGAATTGCACTAAGTTATCACAGTTAAATCAAGTTGGTCTTCAGACACATTTCGATAAGCCGCGGTTTTCAAATCTTTACTGAGACAGGACATTTTCGGCGATGACAGGGTGATAACAAAAAAAGTCGAATTTTTTTTTAAATCAATACGCTTATAATTGTATTTTTATTATAAACAGACATATACTCTAGATTCAGACTCTATAAGCTTCCATTTAAAAACTCCCTATCTCAGAAAACTATTGAAAACACCCTATTTCGGAACTCGTTTAAAGAATGCCCAAACTCAAAATCTTACTGAAAAACTATCTACCCGAGGATAAATGAGATACAACGTTTTCGAACTGGCTAGGGTGATATTCCACTCAGTAGTCTCGGTGTGGTGAAAGTTGTAAGCCACGCTGCTGCTGAAAAATTTAGATTGAAAAATTGTGTGATCGCAAAAATATACAACCAGCCATTTGTAGTTGAAGTAAGTTAAAAGTTTGACATTTGACAACTCGACTGTAGATTCGAATAAAAATTAATGCATATACATACATATACATTTACATAAATAAATGTTGTATTTACATTGTCGCTTGAAATTATATAATACGTATACTATAAAAATTATTAATATAATAGTAATTTGGAGTTAAACAGTTATTGCCAGTCAAAGTTTGCATGATTGAATAATTGTAAATTAAAGAGTTCTAGGGTAGTTGCGGAAAATATTTACATTGATATGTCGCCATAGTATTTTATCACATTTATTATAGTATATAAATTTATATTAAAAAAAATATAATAAAATGAAATAAAGAAAAAATATTTATATAAACATATATATAAGTTATACAACAGTATACCTTTATGCCCTCGTAAATGTATATACAATAATACTATACATACATACTTAAGAATTTATGAAAAACATATATTTATAATCTACAAACTACGTATTTTAAAATTGCGAAAATTGCTGCATGCATCATAAAGGGTTTACAAATAAGATATGTATCAGCTGTTCGTTCACAGCTTTTTCCATCTGATCAAAGTGCTTGTCCTTATACCTTTTTTGGAGGCTCTTCGCCAGAATCGTACTCATAAGGTTATGTAGTTTTTAGGTTTAGCGACCATATAGGGGACGCGTAGCATGCAATTGGCTGGCCAATTGCTTTGTAAGTGGTAATGAGCGTTTCTTTGTCTTTTCCCCAAGTACTGCCAGCAAGAGATTCGAGGATTTTATTACGCGCTCACCAAAATGTAGATCCTGATCAAACGTCACACCCAAGATTTTGGGGTGTATGATGGTCGGTAGCGTAGTGCCATCGACGTGGATGTTCAAATTGGTCGACATTTGGGACGTCCATGTTGCAAATAAGGTCGCGGAGGATTTTGTCGGTGATAATGTCAGGTTTCGCGAGGCGAAAAACCTGGAGAGATCGGGGAGGTAGACGTTTGTTCTGTTGCAAAGCTCATCGATTTGTGGGCCTGGGCCTTTGGCCATTATTGTGCAGTCATCGGCGTAGGAAACGATAGTAACTCCTTCTGGTGGCGAAGGTAGCTTTGATATGTAGAAGTTAAACAAAAGTGGGGATATCACACCACCCTGTGGCACTCCTTGTTTAATTCTTCTTGGTTTTGATGTTTCGTTTCTAAATTGCACCGATGCCTGCCGACCACCCAGATAATTTGCGGTCCACCTTTTAAGACATGGCGGAAGGGTAGACCCTTCCAGGTCTTGCAGTAACGTGCCATGGTTGACCGTATCAAAAGCTTTTGATAGGTCTAGCGCAACGAGTACTGTCCTTTGGTGAGGGTTTTGATTTAAATCGCAATTTATCTGGGTGCTAATGGCATTTAGCGCGGTGGTGGGCATATGGTGTTTTCTAAAGCCATGCTGATGACAGGCTAGCTACAAATTTGCTTTGAAGTAGGGGAGGAAAATGGCTTCAAGTGTCTTGGCTACTGGCGATAGGAGAGATATCGGGCGATATGACTCTCCTATGTTAGCTGGTTTCCCAGGCTTTAGTAGCGGGACCACCTTGGCCATTTTCCATTTTTCGGGAATGACAAAAGTGGAAAGAGACAGGTTGAAGACATGTGCTAAATATTTGAAACCCTCTTTCCCTAGGCTTTTAAGCATCGGCATAGCTATGCCGTCTGGGCCCTGGATGGTTTAGCATGACCGATGGCGTCCTCAACCTCTTTGGCGATGGTGGTAATTGGAGACGCGCTGAATTTATGTTTATGTGCGTGTCTGTTGGCCCTCCGTCTATCTTTGTCGACCATAGAATGCATTATATATTATCGGCAGAAAGCGCTCGCGCATTTTTTCGCATCCGACAGCACTTTATCGCCAAAGGCGATGGAAATATTGTCATTGTGCTTAGACGGATTCGATAGGGACTCGGTGGACCAAAGTTTACATACACCTGTCGAGAGGTTACAACAGCTTGGGTGCTCCTCCCATTTCGCTCGCTTGTGTTCATCCACAAGCAATCCTGTGCGTTTGTTTTTATCCCTTATTTGGGGGTCGCTGGGAACGAGCTGTCTTATAAAGTCACCTTCTCTCGCTAAATTTGCGGCCTCCGCCTGAAAGCGAGATTCTACCGGCGGGAATGAAGCGAGCCGAGGCGGATTCAACGACCTTGTGGAAAGCACGCTCCCCTTGGCAGCATCAGTCGGGATATGGAGGGCAGCAAAGCGGTTGTCTGTAAAGGATTTGTATTCGTCCCACTTTCCTTTTTTTATACTTTATGAAAGTGCGTTTTTCTGTACGCTCGAGCGAAATTTGTATAGGATGCCAATGCTACCATCGCCAGCCAGTTGACGCAGTTTACGAGTCCTGCGCTCACGATTGATATATCCGGCGAACTGTGACAGCTTCCTATCATACGTGTGGGAGCGTCTCCGTTTATTGTGCAGAACGTCGTTTCTTCTATTTGCTCCGCCAACATCTCACCCTACTCTCTGCCTGCAAGTTTGAATGTCATAGATCATGATGGGCATTGAAATCGCCTAAGATAAAGCGATTATTGCCAGTGAGTAAGGCGCTTATATTAGGGCGGCATCCACTTGGGCAGCAGGTGGCGGGAGGGATGTAGATGTTGATGATTTCTAGGTTTGCATCGCCTGACCGCACATATAAGCCTTGACGTTCTAAGACACTATCCCTGCGGCCGATATCGGGATCAAATATATGATATTGCACAGAGTGGTGTATGATAAACGCGAGGCCGTCTCCATTTCCGCTCGCGATCTTTTCTGTGGACAATATACCCTGAACTGGTCTGCAGAGCAGATCTTGCTGTGAGTTTAGTCCAAGGTTCCGGAATCAGTGAGCTGAACCGCATGTCATTTTCAGGAGAGTGTCGATCAGAAGCTATCCCCACTTGCGTTGACTAGATAAACGGCGCCATCTTTTTTCATAAAACCTATAAACAGTTTTGTTCAGGTCTGCGTATTGATAAAGGTCACCCATTACAATTTGGTATACCGGTTTTATTTAACTATGTTTTAGGAAAGCGAACCACAAATAAAACACTCGCCAACAAAAAAATCCTATTACAAAAGCTGTATACATAAAATACTTAAGCTTCGAGTGAAATATCACCCAGCTTATGGCGTTTCCTTTTCTCAAAATAGTGTCGCCCTGTAGGTTATTCTCAGCCATATCGTAAATTTGTGTGTTCTTTTCACAAACTATTTGTTTACTAAATTAAAAAAAGGGGGACCATTACCACCAAACAGAGCCATTTGCTTAGCGGAAGGTGACCTAGTTTAAAAGTTAGAATTTAAGAGAGCAACATGCAGGTAAATTTTTCCCAGAACAGAAAACGCTATTAGAAAACTTTTGAGAATGCCCCTATATCAGGATTTGGTTAAAAAGCGCTTATCAGCCAAAATTTATTAATTTCCAACCTGATTCTGAGACAATACGTTTTTGAAACAACACTGGCCTGAACCCGTTTTTGCAAAATATTCCAAGTAAGGGCGTTTTCGAACTAACAGTCGAGATAAGGAGATGTTTGACACAACAGTCGATTCATAGTGAAGCTCATTTTGGTACTGATACGGCACTCGCTTAGTTATTTACACTGGCTGTCATTTAAAAACGCAACTTATGCGCACAAATACTAAAATAAAATTAATTTAAAAAATATGTAAAAAGAAAAAAATAAAAACTTCATTGTATTTATTGAACAGTAAAAAAATAAAATATTAAACTTAAAATATACGCTAATTACCGTATCTTTCGTGCTCGCTGCTGGCTAGCATTTGTCGTATTAGTGCTAAGTTGGGTGTGAATCGTGAAGCAGATGAAAATATATATAAAACAAAAGCAAAAGATTGCTTCCAGTAATATAAATTTTAAATCTATAACTGCAGAAAACGTATTTGTTTTCTGTTTTTTCTTTCTCTTTTGAACAAATATTAATAATAATAAATACATATTTAGAATTATATTCAAAAATACTATATTTATACATATACATATACCATATTTCATATATGAAACCCACTGAGTTGTCAATTTACATCGCAATTATTGTGCAAATATTGATTTGATTCACCTACAGATACCTAAATACAAACATTTCATAAATATTTTATAAATACATATATATATATATAAATACATGTATATATAAATGCCCAGCCAGCATTTTTTGAAAATTTTGATCAAAAAATATTCAAATATCATACCCCAAGATGACTAAAAGCGTTCAAAGTTAAAAGCATTTTCTGTTCGAAAATTAACTTATCGTCGGTAGAAAAATGTACCATAAATGTGATTATTCTTGAATAATCATTTATGATTCATATTTCGAAACGGTTTTTGTTCATATCTGATATCATTGTAAAATTGGGCTTTAATTGTTTTAAGAGTAATATTTGAATGCTTTTCACAGTCATTTTCTGATCATACTCATGAACATATTTCAATCGTTTTGGCTGAGATTTTTGAATCATTTTTGAATGCGATTATCATGCATTCTTCATATCTCATACATACTTCATGCTAATCTTATTTAATCAGGGGAAGAAAGCACGCGGAAGTGAGCTATTTGAACCAAAAGTAATTTGCAAACAAACTAGATCAATATACACCTGCGACTACAACATACAGCATCAGCTATTATAGTCAACATCTTAAAATACGATATAGTACGGGATGTTGAAGCCATATCCAAGTACATATGTCAAAAGAGTTTCACTTACCTGGGGTTCAAATAGTTCACAACCTTTGTATTGTCTAATGGTTGGATTTGTATTTTCTGGGAAGCCGAAGGTGGATAAATGGTTTGGGACATCTTTTGTTAGGAGCAGTATATACATACATTATTTCTCGTCATGAAGAATAAAATTTTAATATATTCCCACTCAGCATTTAGGTGAATAAATTTTGAATTTCCCTACATATCAATACAATTTTAATACTCTTTTCATAAAAAAAAAAATTTTTTTCACATACACATATTTTTTCAATCATGAAGCTAAAAAAAATATATAAAAATTTTGTTATTCATGCAAAAGATATTCTTCAACACAAAGATAATGTAATGCTGCTCGTGAACGAAGATTTCCCCAATCATTTCTCCCCTTCAGCTTCCCAGAAAATACATAATGATTGGACAATGCATAGGTTGTGAGCTATTTGAACCCCAGGTAAGTGAAACTATATTGACATACCTGGATACGGCTTCAACATCTCGTATCGTATCCGTGTTTTGAGATGCAGACGATAATGCTGATGTTGGATGTTGTAGTCGCAGGTGTATATCGGTCAAGTTTGTTTGCGAGTTAGCTGTGGTTCGAATAACTCACTTTCGCATGCTTTCTTCGCCTGATGAAATAATATTATTATGTAGTATCCTATTTTGAATGAGATATGAAGATTTAGATTTTTTTATAATGACATTCAAAAATGATTCAAAAATCTCAACCAAAACGATTGAAATATATTCACGAATATGATCAGAAAATGACTGTGAAAAGCAGTCAAATATTACTCTAAAACTATTAAAGCTCAATTTTACAATGATATCAAATATTAATAAAAAGCGTTTCGAAATAGGAATCATAAATGATTACTCAAGATTAATCACATTTATGGTACATTTTTCTCCCGACGATACGTTAATTTTCGAACAGAAAATGCTTTTAAATTTGAACGGTTTTAATCATCTTGGGGTATGATATTTAAATATTTTTTGATCAAAATTTTCAAAAAATGCTGGCTGGGTTTTTTCTGAACTTCATGATTGAAAAAATGTGTGTGTGAAAAAATAACATCTTCAATCAAAAGTAAAATTTTAACAAGTATAAAATTCATTATTCAGTCAACAAAGATTGTCAGAAAAGATTCAGGAAGCTGAATGAAAAATGATTAAAATTTTTATCACTCAAAGTAAACACATTTGATTCAAATATGATTCCAAAATGTGATTGAAAAACTATATTCAGTTTTTGATCATCAAAAGTATTCATATTTGAATATTTCTTTTATTCAATTTTATGATAACTCATTATTTAGTCAGAAATAGTAATCAAATTGTATTTATATGTAGGGAAATTCAAAATTGAATCACCTAAATGCTGAGTGGGTGTATATATGTATAAATAAATAGATAAATATATTTTATGGCATTTACTCATTCATTGCTAACAATTTATTCTACATATACATACCTACAATGGTATTTATGTATGGCAGGCATATAAACAAAGGTTGATTTTCCTTAACTGAAATTTACAAATTTTTGTGTAAATATTTTAATTGTATAAGACCTACATATATAATGTTATTAAATTTATTATTATATAATTATATAAGCATTTATGTCTTTTTAAACATTCATATATATGCATATTTTAACAAATTGATTTAAGTTTTAAAATATTAGTAAATTCTGAAATGAAACTGCTATACTTAACAGAAGTTATGCTTTTCATGATCACCTTTCCCATTTCCGCCAGTGTAAACAGTGTTCGGACTTTTATCACCGTAAAAGAGGCGGATAATTGTCGTTGACACAAATATATAAATTTTAACCCAAAACTACCGCTACATTTTGACAACTGTTCAGCCTATTAAGATTTTTACGTCCGCACACTGACTGTAATACATTTTCAAAATTACATATACATACATATATACACAAATTTATAAAAAAAATTGTCGATCAGTAATTAAAAAAATTGTGTATTTTTTCCGTATTAAATATTCCAGACTTATTAAAATTTAATATATGTAAATAAGAAAATATATTTAACAAAAACAAAACACAATTTAAAAACTGATAATTAATTATATTTACATATTTAATTTAATTAAGATTTAATAAATTATTTAATTGAATAAAGTTAATTAATTAAAATTACAATCAAATTATTTTTAAATTAATGGAAACATTTCCAACCACATCATTTGATTGCGCTTTACCTCCTATGCGATTTTAGCATTGCTTAACAATTTACGCTAGCTATCCGTGTTTCGCGATAATTGACGACAATTGGGAGCATTGAGTATCGGTTTCTCGCAACTCAGCGAAGCTCTTACCCTTCCTATGCTTCCAAATACGTCTGTTTAAACTTTCTAAATGGGAGCGTCTTCTTCCATTTTTAAACGGTTTTATTTAGGTTGACTTGACAGGCTGCACGGCCGGCCGTTGTGGACTAATTTTGTAATTAAAATTAAAGTAACTTTCCGATAAGCTACAAGCTTGAAACTTGGAATATAGTTCAGAACCCGATGACAATGCAATAATACGCGCAAGGATCGAGATATTCACAAAATCGTATTTGTGGTCCGATTTGGCTCATATTTGGAACAAATAATACATACAAGATTATAAGGCGATCTATAAAAAAAATCGCCGCTAGGTGGCGCATGGATCGAGACACTAACAAAAATCGTATTTGTGGTCCGATTTGGCTTATATTTGGAATACATAATACATACAAGAATAGAGCGACAAGCGACCTATGAAAAAAATTGCCGCTAGGTGGCGCAATGATCGAGATATTCACAAAAATCGTATTTGTGGTCCGATTTGGCTCATATTTGGAACACATAATACATACAAGATTAGAAGGCGATCTATAAAAAAAATTGCCGCTAGGTGGCGCAAGGATCGAGATATTCACAAAAATCGTAATTTTCCGATTTGGCTCATATTTGGAACACATAATAGAAAGCGGCCTATGAAAAAAACGCCGCTAGGTGGCGCAAATATCGAGATATTCAAAAAAAATCGTATTTCTGGTCCGATTTGGTCCATATTTGGAACAAATATTACATACAATCTGGTAGAAGTGAAATCAAAATATTTTGGAGTTGGAGGAGGGACAAGTATACGTTGCGCAGAGTCGAGTAAAGTCTTTGGAAGGATTATGTATTGAGGACTTAGATTGCAACAAATTGTCAGGAAAGAGTCCTTGTAATAATGAGTCACTAAATTAACTAAATAGAATGAGAAATAATAGGCAATTAAATAAAGACTAAAAACTTTAAAATAAAATAATAAAAAAAAAAAAATTTTGAAGTTAAACGGTTTTATTGACAACAATACTTACATGAAATAATAATAATAATAATAAAAGCTAGAAAATAATTAGGTAGGTCCTAGCTACTAGTAATCACATTCCTCATCAATCTAGGGCGTTGATCAGACAATTAAATAAAAGCGTTGGACGCGTGAAATTTCTAAAAATGTGAAGATGAAGAGTGTGATTACTAGTACCTAGGGCCTACCTAATTATTTTCTAGCTTTTATTATTATTATTATTTCATGTAAGTATTGTTGTCAATAAAACCGTTTAATTTCAAAAGTTTTTTTTTATTATTTTATTTTAACATCAGGCCGTGCAACTCATCCAGCTCATCATTAGTAATCTATAATACTTCGGAGAAACTTCTCTCGATTACTCCTTCCATCATTCTTTGGCGAATATGATGAGAGACTTATAACGGTTTTAGATCGTCTAGAAAGGACTTGATTTTCAATTGACTAAGCAATCTACTTAGGAACTTTTTGGCAAGATTGGGTCTTCGTGGGATTCAAGGGGTTGATAAGCGCAATAGAAAACTTAATAGCTTTAGAGCTCACGCGGCCCAATTGTTAACCTCGCCTACGCGAGGGTAATTCTGTTACACATATGAATGTATCATACACATATTTACCTGGCGATGCTCTGCTGACCCCAAGTTCCTAATGAAACTAGGATGTGGGACGCAGGGTGGCCTAGAAGGTTTGATGTGATTATGCATACGTAATCTCGGTTTTAAAATTTGCCGATTAACGTCCAGTTTCTACCTGCTGGAAGTAAAATCGGAAAGTTGATCGCAGAACTTTTAAAGCCGGTATTTATGTAAATGTACATACAGATACTGAAAACGTTTCAAATCAGTCCATTTTAAAGGGTCCTACGCAGCTCTTAAGTAAACGCTAAATAAATATGATATGCTATGCATGAGGAATGGAAGCTTTACCTTCGACCTTTCCGCAACCGGAGGAGTCCTTGGAATTTTCGCACAAAGTACCTGCATTGGCGGACATCGGCCGGTTTGTGGATTAAAGTTATACCTGCGCGAGTACATCGCATTCTCGTTCGATACTATAAATTTTGTTTTTTTTTTCAAAAAAATCGATCGGGATACAAATCCCTAATATTTTTTGTCCGATACCATCGCTGCTTAGGGTTAGAACGACTTGAAAAAACTCAGAGAACAATTGTGATAGTCATGAGCACAATTCCGAAATTATCGCGAAAAAAGCCTGAATAGCCCCGAAATAATCCAGATGTAGTCCCGAAAGGTTTACCAAATTTTAATTGAATCATCTTGAAATTAAAGGTATTAATGAGGGTTTTAAAAGGGAGTGTGTATATGAAAGCGTTTTCGAGATATCGACCAAAATGTGGACCAGGGTGACCCAGAACATCATCTGTCGGGTACCGCTAATTTATTTATATATGTAATACCACGAACTGTATTCCTGTCAAGATTCCAAGGGCTTTTTCGCCCTAAAGAACTTTTTCATTTTCTTCTACTTAATATGGTAGATATCACACCCATTTTACAAAGCTTTTTCTAAGGTTATATTTTGCGTCAATAAACCAATAAAATTACCATGTTTCATACCTTTTTTCATATTTGTGATAGAATTGTGGCATTTTTTTATTTTTCGTAATTTTCGATATCGAAAAAGTGGGCGTGGTCATAGTGTGATTTCGGCCATTTTTTATACCAAGATAAAGTGAGTTCAGGTAAGTACGTGAACTGAGTTTAGTAAAGATATATCGATTTTTGCTCAAGTTATCGTGTTAACGGCCGAGCGGAAGGACAGACGGTCGACTGTGTATAAAAACTGGGCGTGGCTTTAGCCGATTTCGCCCATTTTCACAGAAAACAGTTATCGTCATAGGATCTATGCCCCTAACAAATTTCACAAGGATTCGTAAATTTTTGTTCAACTTGTGGCATTAAAAGTCATATATGTAATACTCCTATATTGCTAATAGAATATGCTGGCAATGTGTTTTGAATTCGAAAAACAAGACAGCCTTTTAAAGGTTGTGATTGTGGCAGCATAAGTGTGACAAGAAAAAATTTAAATTTAGATACATTCGATTATTGAATACAAAAACAAAAACATTTAAACAGTAATATATCGGCACTGTGATGTTTGGGAATGTACCTAGCCTTTTGTAGCAATATAGGAGTATTACATATATGTTAAAAGTATTCTAGAGAAATTAAATGAAAAAGGGCGGAGCTACGCCCATTTTGAAATTTTCTTTAATTTTTGTATTTTGTTGCACCATATAATTACTGTAGTTGAATGTTGACATAATTTACTTATATACTGTAAAGATATTCAATTTTTTGTTAAAATTTGACTTTTAAATTTTTTTTTTAAAGTGTCAGATTTTGCTGATTTTTATTTAGCACAGATATAGGAATAGGAGTAACGTTCGTGCCAAATTTCATCACGATATCTTCAACGACTGCCAAATTACGGGTTGCAAAACTTTTAAATTACCTACTTTTAAAAGTGGGCGGTGCCTCGCCCATTGTCTAACATTTTATTAATTTTCTATTCTGCGTCATAAGGTCAACCCATCTACCAATTTTCGTCGCTTTATCCGTCTTTGATAATGAATTATCACACTATCAGTTTTTCAAAATTTTCGAGATCGAAAAAGTAGGCGTGGTTATAGTTCGATTTCGTTCATTTTATATAGCGATCTGAGATGAGTGCCCAGGAACCTACATACCAAATTACATCAAGATACCTCAAAATTTACTCAAGTTATCGTGTTTACGGACGGACGGACATGGCTAAATTTCTTTTTTCGCCCAGATAATGTTAATATATAGAAGTCTATATCTATCTCGATTAGTTTATGCCGTTACGGATTACCGTTATGCGAACAAAATTAATATACTCTATGAGCTCTGCTCAGCTGAGTATAAAACCGACGTCTCTCAATAGGAAGCGGGTGGCACTTCCCTTTTTTCCCAAATTTCTTTCAAGACAAACATCCACACATTTATATCTTTTAATAACACGGAACTGGCTACTCTGGAAATTGCATATTTCGGCCACATAAGTACCCGTTATTCAACTAAACACACTTCCTAATATACACAATTAGAATTCCTTTTAAATAAATATGTTTATTTTCGTAATTTATTAATAAACGTTTTTATTGAACGAGATTGTTATGATTTATTTTAAGCTTTCCAAACTCTCTTAATAAATTCGCATTATTTTTTTTTTTTTATTGATTCATAACGCGACCCAACAGTTACAATTGTTTCTTATGCCCAATTACAACTAAAAAAGGAATATTATTATGTTAATGATCCAATAATATATGTTGAAAACAAATATTATAAATAAAACTCGTATCGGATATTGTCAGTATCATATTGAGCACACAAATACAAACAAAATAAATTATTATGGACATAAAGCAAATAATATATTTTTATTTTCTGCTAAATGGTGCAAAAACCTTAGCTTGTAAAAAAGAAAATCATTGCCGTTACAACAAAATATTACTTTGTCTACTGCACTACAATATTTGCATACCTAACACACTTGTTTTCTTTTTACGCAATTTTTAAATCTAAAGTTTTTTATTGTGTTGCGTTTATATTTACTAATTAAGTTTACGTTTAAGATTACAATCTACTTAATTATTTATTTTTAGTATAAAATATATTCTACGCTATAAAAGCGTATTTATTTATTTCCTCAACGTTTATCTTTGCGATTACGATTACGATGTTGTTGTGGTTGCTGATGATGCTGCTGTTTTTCTTTTGATTCATTTGTGTTCTCCAGTAGGGTGTAGGACGCTTCTGTAATTGTAGAGAGAGAGATGTGGAAGTGAAATAGTTTCAGGGCTTGATTAACTTATCACAGTGCGTAAAAGATTGAGCTTGATTAAAAGTTTTTTGAAAATCGCTTGATCTACTTTCTGTAACAAATTTTAGCCTCTTAATTTAGCGCGCATTGGCAAGCGCTTCTAGCACTTAGACGGCGCCTTTAAAAGACAAAGAACGTTGAAATTACCAAAAAAGCGATTAAGTTACTCACCTTTTTCTACAGTTTTATCATCATCTACAGATTCGATAGCATCTAGGGCAGATATAGCAGCTGTTAACTCGTTCACATCTTTTTCAACCGTTGCTTTATTGGACTGACTCGCTCTCGCATTATTGATGCATTGTGTGAAATCAGCACTCTCGATATTTGATTGTATATCCGTCTCCACTTCAATGGTAGCTTGAGCTTGCTGTTTATTCAATGCTACAACCAATTCATCCTCATCTTCACTCTCTTGATGTTCTTCAACTTCAATTTGTGCCTTTGTTATACCATTTACTAATGTTAGCGTCTCATCCTCACACGCTTCTGTGGCGCTTGGTGTTATCTTGGCACGACACTCTTGTAACACTTGGGCACATTTTTTCTCCCATTCAACATGTTCTTTATAATACTGATAGACGGGAATTACTATAACTGAGATATCATCAACTGTTGCAGCTGCCTTACTATCGGCTAAACGCCAGTGACCTGAATCATTTATTTTGCCACGCGCTCGCGCCACCAATTCTTGTGCTACCATTGTGTAGCGATGTTTCTCGGTAGGGTATTTAGCAAGTGTTTGAAAAACTGTACGTGCTACTGCTTCATTTTCCGAAACATCCCATAAACCATCTGTTGCCATAACAAGAATGCCATAGTCGCCATCTTCATTATTTTCACCTGTAAAAGAAAACTTTAAATTTTAATGTTGTCCTTTTAACCCATTAAATTAAGCAAAATATGTAGTATAACAGTGGCCAATAGGTCTAAATGTGTTGTTGTACTATTATTACGGTAGTCCGCTCAATTCTAAAAAACTGACCTGGAATGCTGACAATTTTGGAAAGATCGCGTATAATAACTTCCGGATGAGGTGTGAGGAATGGTTTGATTTGTGTGCCTGTGTTAATGGCTAAGAGATCATGATCGCCAAAGCCACGCGTTACACCTAGAGTACCTAGCAAACGACTACGCTTTCCTTCGCCGGTCACCTGCAAGTCAAAATCAGATGATAAATCAAAGTACAAAATAACATTTTAAAAGCATTTACTCACCACCGGCATGCGCAAATCTTCACGGGTCAATGTTTTGTAAGTCCATCCCTTCATGGTGCCTTGTCGACACAAAATTCGCTGACCCAAATCCTTCATATGCGGTCGCTTGGCATACTCCATGGCAGCGTAGTGTTTGTCCATCAAATGTGGCTTCAAACGTGCTACTGTAAGCAATCTTAGACGTTCCGTTTCTGGTGTATGATCATATGAGAATGGTACCGCAAATATATCTTGTCCATGAGCAGCGCTATTAGCGTTTGTGGCGCCAGTATCCGCAATACTTTTCACCTCTGGATGCGTGGTTCCAAATTTACGCTGTGACAAGACAGCGCGACTATCACCAGCGTTCGCAACAAATAATTTGCCATTGATAAAAAGCGCAACACATGCAGTACAACCGCCTGCATCACGATATCGATCACGATCTTGTGCAATCAAAGCATCCATATTGAAGAAAGCACTCTCAAGGGCACCAATAATGAGTTCGTCCTTGGAGATACGGCGATGAAATTGACTGGGATGAGGGAAACTACTTTCTGATTTTGTACTGACCATTTCTTCTTCACGTGGTAGAAGTAATTCTATGCAGTCGACTAATTTTTCATGTAAAATATGATGGAATTGATGTGAAGCAGCTAAAGCGGCACCATAGCCGGCATGCCCATCGAAAATGCCATAATATGTATATGGTAAATCCGGATGGCAATGTGCTGGGTCAGAAAGAATTTGTCTATTGGATTAGATAAAAAAAATTAGGTTTTACATTATAATTTTCTATGATTTTATGGGTTTTTTTTTAAGGGATAAGTATTCCGAAACAACTAAGCACTGCTAGTTACACTATCGGCACATTTAACCTAAGTTGGGTCTCTATTGAACGGCCATTCAACCTATGCATCACTGGTAGAACTTGTAACCTAGGATAGGCCAAAAAAAGGAAGATATTAAACGGAGATACGACGTTCCTGAGAAATTGATTATAGTTACAATAACGATAAAAATTATCGCCGAAATATTGAAGTGTTATCGAACTTTGGATTATAAATCCGGAATGCTTCTGGTAATCTAAAGATTCAAGTCATAATATTATTGTCATCAATCAGCCACCCTGTCGGAAAGTCAAGAAAAAAAGGAATTTGAATTTAACCTACTTGAAATGAATCTTAAATGCTTGTAATGTTTTATGGTAAACGATGGTAGTTTCTAAGGTACTCCTATAAAGCTGTGACGTTGTTGTAACCGCCAAACTACTGTCATAAGGTTTAGGGGAGTGTTGCGGTTATGAGCAGTCCCTTGCTAACTCGAGCTGTCATGTCTGTGGATTTTATTTGCCACAGTCGACATACATATCTTACAGCTGAAGCATTCTGTGCTTCTTTACGTGCAGGGGCAGCGGGGGTCACGCTTTCACTATTGTCGAAACCGTACTAATGTAGCTACAACAGCATCAGCTATGGTATGAAGAAAACTTTGTTGGCACACAATCATATCTTGGTTTTATCTAACACGCATTTTATTTTAGTCTAGAACTGTTTATCAGTTTCGCTGTTTAGTCCTAATATACTTATCGCCCATATTACTTCGATCATTAAAAAAATGCGCAAATACCTTGAAGAATTAGGCACACAACTCTAAGCGATAAGCGTTAGCACAACAAATTATTTAATGAATTTAAAGTTGTAACTTTTGCGATAAGCTTTTATGGTTGTTGTGCTCTTGTGCAAGTGATATGAGTGTATGTGACGTGTACTTACCTAGCAAATGCAGCCTGATCTTCGTTCCACTCTGATTTGCCTGAATTTACGCACTCGGCATAACCAGTGCCCCATGGTAGCAAATTAATATCGCGTGGCACAATGATGGGCCGTACATTGTGATCTGCTGAGGCGCGTAGTTCATCGATTGTCAATAATTGTAGAAAAGGTGGACGTGCATAAGCGAATTTGTCTGGCATTTTTTGTTGATGTGCCATACGTAGTTGATAATTATTTGTGTGACCACCTCCCATACTGCTGCCGCGATATATCTGATGATGATTGGGTACTGAAGGTAGCGGTGGTATATCGGGTGCTATAACCGATATAAAACGATTTTTAATATTAGTTATGCTGAACATATTAGACATCTGTTATCTCTGATAGAGACTTTGAGGCAAGTAAATAAATAAATTATATTACGAAATGTTAGTAAAAATGCGAGATGTCGTATGCTAGCAGCTGTCTACTTGGTGGAGATGTTGTAGCGATAAACCTCCTATAGATACAAGCTTCCAGTAGCGCAGAGCTTTGTGTGATATTTTCCTTTTTACTTCAGTGTGTTAATATTTGCTGGAACAGCAAAATAATATGCGTCAACGTAAGCAACGCAAAACGTTGGTGGCTATAAATTTGTTGAGACTATGCAATCGCTCTAATTTTCTAGTTGTATGTTTGTTTATTCTGTATATACAAAGACAACTGATGTGGACAAACGTTTCTGCAACTCCTCTTTCTTAATATTTCACTTTTCTTATTACCAGCACAAATAATGTTTTTGTTTTCCACACATTTTACACCTCGCTCGTGACTTTAGTTCAACCCTTGTCCAATGCTCGTAATTTGCCAACCAACCACTGCCGTGTTGGTTGTCGTCAGCGTTTGCAGAAATCAATAATCCAGCGTGGGCTTTCCTCCTACTATTACATCCAAATATTTATTCGAAAAAGCACGTTCTCTATCCCTTATCAAAATTAGTCAAACAAAATATAATTTCCAGCAAATATTTATGTTTTCGTATTAATTTGCTTTTTACAAATTTTCACCTAGAGAAAATCGAACCTCTCTGATTTTCTTCTCTTTTCTGTTTTTGCTTTGTCAACTTGAACACCTCTGGCTTTGTGATTTGGCACAAAACGTCAACTTGACAACAAGCACTGTTAGCGCCTGTCAAATAACTGAAGCTTTTTCGTGTACAATGCAAGCTTTTAAAGTTGCAAAATACCTACCCAGAAAATTTGCTTTTTCACTTGGAATTTTTAATTTATATGTACTTATAAATCATTTTTTTTTTCTTTTTGGCTGTCTATTGAATTGAAGTTTTTATTTGGTACTAAAATTTTTTTCTGGCAATCGATATATGTACATATGTATATGGATCACAGGCACTTCCGGCTGAAGCAAACTTGAGCAGCTGATACATTTCTGGTTTTACAGTGCCATTCAAACTTGTATAGTTTTGCAGGGCAACTCTGTTCGATCGTCATCGTGTCGTGATCACGGTCGTTAAAAAACGAGCAATGATCGGCTCATGGTGGTCCGCAAATGCCTTGCAAAGGAGTATTGTTAGTGTATTCCAACATGAAGAAAATGGAACACGTAATACAACAATTTTTGAAGTGTACATACTATAGTATAGAGATATATTCAAAGAGGAATTGTATCGGAAAGAATAATCGGAGTGAATTTAATTTAAAAGACAAACAATTTTATTGGTGAAAAATAAAATAAATAAAATAATTATAACCAAGTATATAATGGTAAAACATGGAATAAAAGACGTATTCAGAAAATGGAGATGGAAAAGTTTGCGCGTAGATCGAAAAATGGAGAAAATGCGACCCTCCAAATTATTGTTAATTGTATACCTTATACTACGAATATTCTTATGTTATTTAGCATTTGCGTGAATAAAGAAACTAATATGATATTTTTTATAAATTTTATGTTTTATTTTGGGTGGCTTCTTCTCCAGCGATAGTTTTAAAGTACTCTTCCATAGCTACTCCAAGGAGTAATGCTTTGAGAGTACTTTATTAATTAATCTCCTGTAGGTAATCCATCGAGGTTGGTTTAACGAGTACTCATTTGCTAGTATTCCAAGGAGTAATGTTTTGAGAGCAGTTTCGAAAGTAATCTCTTGTATATACTCCATGGAGTAATATTTCAGGAGCAGTTTAGAGAGAACTGTTCCGCAGATACTCCATAGAGTAGTTTTTCTGGAGCATTTTGGCATATGATCCTCTGTGGGCGCTCCATGGAGTATTACAGTGAAAGTACTTTGGAAAGTACTCCCACGTACATATATACTCTATGGAATACTCACAAACAAAGCGAGATTGTGATCACCTATTCCTCTCCTAGGACATCGCAATGTAAATTGGAGCACATTTTTTGTTTGAATACAGATTAGTTTTGGAGCAGTCCTATACTCCTAAAGGAGTATTCCTTACACTATTTATAGAGTACTCGCGTTTTTTGAAGGGAATTCTCGAAATTATAATGAGATCTAACGGAACAAATTAACGGAATAAATCTGTGTGCTAGGGGTTTTTACTTTGCGACATTTTAGTTAGCAACTGTAAATGTTGCAAGTATATTACTCTTATACGTTTGTTAACCTGGCGCTTTAAGGGGCAATTTAAAAGTCCTCTTGCCAACAATTGGAATTGGAAGATTCAATTCCCAAAACGGAAAAAAGTATCACGTTTTTGAATTTCATTCAGGAAAAGCTTTATTAATTTTAGATTTTCATACGATGATTGCTAATAATTTGGAAGCACAGCAAGAAATGTTTAAAGAACGTTGATTTATGGCGAACTTATATGAACGCTTTGGTCACTTCAAAGTGAAGAAAGTGACAACGCATTTCAATGTTATCTTATGGGTTATGTAAAAACGAAGCAACGCGATCAAAGCGTTTATGTTAGTTCGCCTTTACTATTATCCGTAACCGTCCTCAATAGCTAATCTAGGTGTACACATTTATCTCATCCTAGGAACTCGATTATTCGCTGTCAAATTTTCATGTTCCTACACTATTTCGTCTTTACAACTAGGGATTCCAGCCTAGATATGGTTCTGCACTTAGAAAAAAAGTCGGCATTTCTGAAATAATTATCTTTATTTTCGTACTTAACTTCTTATAACATATAGCTGAGTTTTTCTTACATGTATATATATATGCACTTAAACTTTATATGGACTGCTAAGTGTATGACTTTATCTAATTTTATGAAGTTGTTGCGCAGGAAATTAGTACTGATAAGACCTAGTTTACATATAACGAAATTTTCTTCATTTTCGTACTTAGCTCCTAATCGTTAATTAAACAAATTGGCGCGTAATCATAGTCAAAATAAAATAGATTTTAAATTTAGTTGCAGCTTTTTGACATAATTTTCTATGAGCTATCTGTCACAAAAGCTGAAACTAGGTAGGTAGGTTGAACTTGGCGGTCCATGAGGACCTCACATAGTGTTACAAGAAGTTTGTTTTAACGACCAAACTGAAAAACCCTATCAAAAACCAGAACCTATGTTATAAAATAACTCCGTCCTCTTGGCAAATACTAGAAGCTTCCTAGGACTTAAGCCACTTGCTGCTTCTAGATCTGACAGCTGTATCACTCCTAATAGCTGGAGTCTTAGCCTGGCAAGTGCAGGGCACGAGCACAGAACGTGCTCGATCGTTTCCTCCTCCAACCCGCACTTCCTACATCTGCTATCACTGACCAAGCCTAGTTTAAAGGCATGTGACGCCAGAAGGCAGTGTCCAGTCAGAATACCCGTCATGAGTCTACAGTCCTCTCTTTTTAATGATAGGAGCAACTGTGTTAGTCTAAGGTTGAAAGACCTACACATAATCTTCGACACTTTACAGCCCCGCGCTTGAACCCACGCCTTTCCCGCTTGGTCGATCATGTGCACCTCTCGCCTTCGCTTAATCTCGCCCAATCTAATTGGGACATCTACGGAGCAAGCTTCAAGGGATTCGCCCTTTTTAGCTAGTTCGTCCGCTTTTTCATTCCCATCTATTCCCATATGCCCTGGGACCCAATATAGATGTATGCTTCTCCCTGTCCCGATTCTCTCCAGAGACTGCTTACACTGTAACACGCATTTAGATGCTGTGCTATGCGAGATTATTGCCTTAATTGCTGCTTGACTGTCAATATAAAAGTTAACACGGTTGCAGCTTAAGCTATTCTCTTCCAGGGTTTCTACTGCTTTGGTTACGGCTAATATTTCCGCTTGGAAAACGCTACAGTAATCCGGTAGCCTGTAGGATCTGCTTATTTCCGGATCAGCGCAGTATACCGTAGACCCTACTCCTTCCACTACTTTGGAACTATCGGTGTATACATGTATCGCCTCGTCCGCCATTTGCGCACCCTTGCGCCAACCGTCCACCTCTATTGTGGCCTTAAGATCTCCCTCGAAGCGAAGATAGGGAATAATGTAGACTGTTCGTCTTGTGATTGATGACGCTATACTACTATGGCCATATGGTCGGCGCTCAAGCTGCCCCGAAGCACCGAGCCTGGTTGCGGTCGTTAACGCTTTGTTCTTTGCTACCAGGTCTACAGGTGGGATGTGCAAAATGGCATATACAGTGCAGCCGTCGGGGTTGTTTTCAGGGCTCCCGTAATGCTAAGCATCGATAGTCTGCAGGGCGAAGCGCCCGATCCATCAAAGAACTAATCGTTGGAAGGCACTTTCCACTTATGACAATTGCAACGTCATCTGCGTAAGCCGTAAGTTTTACGGGTCCCTCATCGAATTGCCTGAGCAGTTGGTTGATGACCAGCGTCCACAGCAGAGGTGATAGCACCCCTCCCTGCGGCGTGCCCCTGTCCACTGATTTCGTGGCCTCGTACAATCCCCATTGTGATGTAATCTTTCTGCAATTTAACATGCAGCCGATCCATCTGATTAAGGCAGGATGTAATTAAGACCATCCATAATCGCCGATTTTTCAACATTATTGAAAGCCCCGGCAATGTCCAAGAAGACTCCTAGAGCATACTCCTTATATTCCAGGGATTTCTCTATGCTTACTACCACCCTATGCAATGCGGTGTCTACCGACTTGCCTTTGGTGTACGCATGCTGTGTTGTGGAGAGCAGCTTTTCATCCACGTTGGACTTTATGTACACATCTATCAGCCTCTCAAAGGTTTTGAGCAGAAATGATGTTGAGCTAATGGCTCTATAGTCTTTGGAATACATGTGACCGATCTTCTCCGCCTTTGGTAGAAAAGCTACACGAGCAGTTCTCCAAGAGTGCGGTACATGATTCAGTCGTATGCACGCATCGAATATTATTTTAAGCCACTCCACGACCGCCCTACTTGGGACTTGTAGCATGGCCGGGAATATACCATCTGGGCCCGGCGATTTAAACTTAGAAAACGTCTTCACTGCCACTCGATCTTGGTATCGGTCACCAAGCCCGGCACTACTAGCTCCGTGATCGGAGTGTGAGTGATGTTTGCTGGCTCCTCTAAACCGTCTCCCGATGGGAAATGTGTATCGAGAAGCACCTCAAGGGATTCCTCACTATTACGTGACCATTCCCCGTTCTCTTTCTTTATTAGTCCCTGGACTATGTTTCCCTTTGCTAGGACTTTTTTCAACCGTGCTGTTGCGCTGCAGCACTCTATCTCCGTACAGAAACTTTTCCATGAGTTTCTCTTCGCCCTGGTAATTTTATGCTTGTAGATGCTCAGTATATCCCTGTACTCGTCCCGACACGCTTCGCTTTCCGCGGTCTTTGCGAGCTTAAACATTTCTTTAACCTGTCTTCTTAGAAGACTCAGCTCATTGCTCCACCATGGCGGCTTTGCTTTTCCTCTGAATCTTCTTAGAGGGCAAGCTTTGTTATACGCAGTCATAAGCGTCCTTGTTAGGAATTCATTCGACTCCTCCAGTTCCTCTACATTAGCAACCTCTTTGGGTTGTCCCAGTTTTGTTTCTACATGTTTCTGGAATTTAGTCCAGTTCGTTGACCTAGGGTTTCTAAAGGTTCCTCCCTTCTCTACCCTCTTTAGGGGGATGTTGAAGCTGATATACGCATGGTCGGAGAAGGATGGTCTATCAAGAACCATCCAATCATACCTTGATATATCACGCTCGGAGCTCAATGTAATATCCAGAACATTGCTGGATGTTGGACCAATGTATGTAGGGACATTTCCCCTGTTGGCTATCTGCAAATTGGTTTGCAGGATGTAACAAAACGGAGATTCGCCTCTCTCGTTCGTATCTGCTCTTCCCCACGAATTGTGGTGCGCATTTGCATCTGCGCCTATGACCAGCCGCCCTTTGCGCCCTTCCTCCTGTAATAGCCTTTTGCACTCCATCGGTGGGACCTCCGCAGCATGCCTGCTTATTCTTTTGCTCAACGGCCACCGCTACGAGATCCTCAGTGGTGTAATTAGGCAGCATATATGAATGCAGCTGTTTCCTTACCATTACTACAGCTCGCACCCGTCCTTCCGTTTGCGCATAGTAAACGCCAAACCCGCGCGCGCTAAGACCAGAAACCTTTCCTCCCGATGAGAGCCACGGCTCCTGGATCAGCGCCACGTCAAACGAACCCTCCTCAAGGGTTAGGAGGAGTGCGCTCGACGCCACTTTACTGTGTTGGAGGTTTATCTGAAGGACTCGCAGCACCATTGGGCTGTTTGTGCCCCTCCAGCACCTTCGTCTTGACGTCGTCGTCCTCTCCTTGCCCTTTTGGGTTAGAGTATTCGAGGCCCCCTTCAGCCTCTCGTGACTGTTGTGCAGGGTGTTCCTCTGTGCGAGTCACAGCACCATTTAGCGGTTGTTCCTCTTCTAGCACGTTCGTGGTGACGTCGGGGACCCCCACCTGTCTGAAACTAAATTTAAAACCTATTTTATTTTGACTATGATTATGCGCCCTAGACTTCCCCATATACATTTTTCCTTTCGATAATCGGTTAGTATGAACACATTTTAGAGATGACATTTTGTTTTCATAGAAAAACTGCCACCTCTAGAGTGTTATCTCTAATTGACAGATATTAAACTAGGTCCTAGGGATGAAACATATGTAAACGGATAGATTATTTACTTTAGATAAGTGCATGTGTGAACGTGGTCTAAATTTCAGTGTGCATTATACTCAGTTGCAGCTGAAATGTGTCTGTCCATTTTATCTCCACAATATTCTCTGATGACCGAAAAGTGTGTGTGTGGTTCGTGCCTCCGCTATTCAGTACAACCTGTTTTGAAGCGAGTTATTTATCCACTGCCGCGAGACTTCAATAATTGCCGCTAGATGGGTCTCCTAGACATTATCTAAGTGATGATAAGCGTTTTTTTACCCGCAAATGTAAAAAAAAACACGGCTAATAATTAAATGAAACATTTTTCCTTCGAAATTATCGACTACGACTATGAGTAAATTGTAGAGATATACATTTTTTGGATAGAACCGTCTCTAGGGTGTGATGTCTAGGTGGAAGTAATAATCTAGTTAGTAGGGATGAGACATTTGTGAACAGGTAGTTTTGATGCTTTTAGAACTCCCCCCTGGGTGACGAATCGAATCGTAACGCTTCTTACCTTGCGTCCGTGATAGAGGTGACGCTTTTCGCGGGTGATAATTGCATAATCCAAAACGACTGAAATTCGCATCATGATCCCTGTTATTGAAATTTGCGAGCAGAGGGCAGGGGACAGGACCTTACAGAAAAGATAGATGATACGACTACACCCCTTTCACCAAAACCGTAGAAAATTGTCAAACTTCAGAAGATATCTCTTTCGCTGGCAACCGCTACCAGCACTCGCTTCTTACCACTTCCACAAACTTCCCACTGCATATCGAACATCGGATTTTATTACTGCCAAATGCTGTCATAAGAGATAATATACGGGGCGCTCCTTTTCTACGTGGAGCGAAGGAAGAACTTAAGTCTAGCGAGCGAACGTTATTTGTGCTATATCTTAGTCCACAGGAAATGAAACTTAACTTGGAGAAGAGATGGCCTGTGAGCCAACACAAATCAGCCGAATGAGGGGAGCCAAACACTGGTAAGTCACGACTGTGTTGCCAAACTCTACAAAACATAGCGATAAGATATCAATCGCTTTTGGCGATACAGTTTAGTCGGATTTTCTAGAGCTTTCTGGCGGGAGTTTGTGATGAGTCCTTCAGTTGATAAGGGCAGACGGTGAGCTAAAAAAACGGCTCACAAACATAAAAACAAAGAAGCCACGCGATACCCTTTAAATCAGTTGAAGATACATATCTAACAAATGAAACATGAAAACAAGCAAGAATGGTAGGTAGAATCGTGTCCAGCAGTATCTCTCCTTTCGCCAGTAGCGAAGACAAAAGAGACACTTTATCGCAGGCATTCCACTAGGTAATCAAAAGCAGTGCTTTCGAGACTACAACGATTTTAGCTTATTGGCTCTGCCATAGGTTCCAGACAAGCAGATCAATATTGAAATTTTTCCGGAGACCTACATATGCATTTCAGATGAGAGCTTGAATGTTGTTGTTGTTGCGTTGCTATCGACTCTGGTGCGATAGCATCTTCGTATGTACATATGAAAATTATGCTGGCGTCGAGGTCTCATAATTTTTCCTTTATATACACATACTTATAATCCGTATTATCTATCAACTACGTATGGCTTATATCCTTAACAATTTTTCTCTTTCCAGAAATGAAGCGGCCGAACTGCGCAATGTGATCATCAATTCAAATGCTAAGGGAATGACACTGGATCAGGAAAAAGTGGATCAATATATTAAAACGATGTCCTTAACTAGCAGCGAGAAGGTAAATATTTAGAAAACATATGTATTAAAAGAAATCAGTACTGAATTTATAATCACACATGCTTAAATAATAGGAAAATGCTGAAAAATTGGCGGCCATGTGGATGTATGCAACACAAATGGGAAGCTCACGTAATACAGCGCAAGTGGGAAATAACCGTCCGATTATGTTAATACCAGCTGGAAGTACAACTGTGAGTTCACATTCAATTGTAATAAGATAGTTATTTACAGAAGTTAGCTCATAAGACGATGGTCCCCATTTTGTCCCATTTCGAACGTACTTTATCCTTTTATTAGTGCCCAGCTTCTTTAATGCGGGTTGCTTGTAAATTTCTCTAGACGCGATTTTACACACAAAATGTTTTGTTGCTGATTATCGGCAACTTCTTTTGGAGTTGCATATCCTGGTTACACACGCCGACTCTATCTATGCACCAATTCGACATTTTTTTCGATTCTTTCTAAACATTTTGTTATTTATTGAAAATTTAATGCCGAAGACCTGCAAATGATCTTGGTTGCACGTCTTTCCTGCTTGACTGATCTTGCCCTTTTTTTATCTCACCCAATATGACTGAGAAATCTACGATACAAGCTACGAGGGTTGCACCCTCTTTGGCACTTTTATGCCCGGTTTCTCAGTGCGAGTTTAAACTCCAGTCAAAGTTAACTAGAGTTAAACCTTGATATTGATTAAAATAGATAACAATGTATTTTTTTGCATAACTTTACAAAAAATATTCGCACGGCCCTGCAAATCTAGACATGCGCTTTTTCTGAGGAGCTGTGTTATTCTTCCACGCGAACAAGAAAACGTACTTCTCCGGCCTTGTTTTTCGCTAACGAAGGTGTATAGGCTTCGATTCTTATGTTGTTGACAGCAGGTGCTTCGTTTTATCCCTACTCACCTCAGGACCCACTTGGCTCGTGTATTTGTCCAGGTCAAAGAGGAAAGAACTTGCAATTCCCTAACCTGCTAGATTAGGACAACATATAACAATACCTTTTGTTAAACTTTCACAATATTCTCCTACTTCGCAGATGTTAGCAACACCTCCACCACCGGTACCACATCCACCTGGCACCATGGTCGTACCTGGTATACCATATCGTCCTGGCATGACATACACATTACCCTACATGCGCCCAAACCCGGTAATTTACGCACCGGCTGGTAGTGCACCCGGTGGCTTATATCATACACATAAGAATAGCAAATCTGCAGGACCGCAACATCGACGTCGACGTCCGGGACCACCTCCAATACGTATGGGCAAAATGCATCCAAATCGTCGTCAAAGACGTAAATCGGAAGCTGATATACTAGATAATCAGGCCTTTCAGTATACAGGACTTGATCGCGATATAGCTGATAATTTTTTGGCGCGTCAAGAGCAAACAAATAGCCAACCTGGTAGCAATGTGGATTATTCATCATCGTCCGCTAGTGAGACATATGGCGGCAAGCAGCGTTCGGGTTCATCAACTAAGACGAAAATTGTTTGTCGCGATGTTATGATGTAGTCAAGTGATGAGCTTCGGGAGTTGGAGGAACAAAGCGAATTGCGAGTGAAATAGCGTCGAGTCATTCTAGCGGACAAAATCGATCCGCCGGAGAACCTTTTAAGGAAATATGCGCACATTTATAAATAGTATATATTGTACACTTAACCCCCTATTCATAAAAATACAAAAGTTTATAAAGCTTTTTAAAGTGACATATTCAACAAATTTCCAATTATAAGAACTTTATATAGCGATTTTATTTTGTATAACTAAGGGGGTTACTATATAAATAACAGCAAAATTGTAACAATCGTATGTCTTATTTCATATTTGTTATTGTAAATAACTTTATTGTATAAATTTATTATTTCCTTAGTTTATTCGATGATGTAACGTTGGTGTGGCTGCAAATTATGGATTTAGTAATTTGTGAATTAATTTTTAGATTGTTGTATATTTTATCTGTAAATATAAAAAATAAATTATCTTAGAAAACTTACTTAATCAGAGTGATGATGCACGAGCTGAAGCCTCCAGTGTCTTTAACTTGGTATGACGAAAAACTCAAATTTAAGTTAAAAATGTGAATTTAAAGTCATATTCATTAAGCGATTATTTATAAAAAGGCTTGAAAAGTATATGGAACTGGATTCACAACCAATCAAATACGATAGAAGTTAACATGGCTCCAGGCATCGAACGCTCCCCACAATTGAAATTAACCTCTTGCTTGTTTTTTCTCAAATGCTTTTCGTGCATGAAAAAGAGTTTGACAATATTCCGCCTGGGATTATTTAGAGCCAGGGCCGCACAGAGCCGAGCCGGGCCCCTGGGACAGTTCGCGTTTACGGGCCCCCTAAAAAATAAACTCAATCCAGTAAAAAAAATAACATAACATACATAAATTTTTCAATTCACATTGTCAGTTTTATTTCATATAAAATAAGATTTACTGGAGCACTTACATAAATAAAATGTTAGATTTCATTGTTTGATTTACTTACATTAACTTCTTCTAAATATGTACATTTTAAGAGCTTGAATCAGCCAAGGAAAACCTTCCCTGCTTTTTGGTCTGCAAATATGAAAATTACCGATTCAAAACTAATGCTGCGAGCAAGGCTGGCCTCCAACGTCAATGTTCCAAGGCTTGTCTAGCGATTTTGGCTCATAGTGGAACGTAAAAAATTTTTCACGCGAGACAATAGAGTAAAAGAACGCTCCCCTTCAGCCACACTAACTGGAAGTGTGCAAAATATTCTTAATGCTACGCAGATGTTCGGAAATAATACTTCCATCTTCAAGTCATGAAATTTTTCAGAAGTTGAAATGGTAGCAGCGAATCACATCCCAAATTTGCTAAGTGGATGGATTTGAAATTAATGATTTCATCTATTATATCCGTAGAAATATCGATACCAGAATGCCGCTGCCTTTTCTCTGAGCTCATCTTCCCTCAGATCCTGATACTTCCACATTCATTTACGGCTTCGAAACGTCTTGTCATGTTACCAATCAAGCAGTTCAAAAGAACGTAAAAAACTTCCTGTTTGAAGTGAGGTGCGGAATCACACTCAGGTGATTCGCCAGGTAATTCATCGAACTGGCGCTTTCTTATCTTCCTTTTTTTCTGCCAAGGTATTCACAACTCCTATACTCCCTGCCATAACCTTACATTCTTGAAGTATTATCCACCATTGATCCCTGAACTTCTTCAACTCATCAATCAGGCTACTTCTATATATTTTCTGTTTCCACGTCCAGTGTGGCAATTCTAGCTTGCAGTACCAGATTTCGATGGTTGATAGATAAAATATTGCATTGTCACCGGGTTCTGAATTACGGCTCAAGTTTCATATCTCCAGCTCACCGGCAAGTTAATAGAAAATCGACTGCAAGATTCCCCTCGTTTTTCAAGGATTTGTAGTTATCTCACTTAGCGCGCTCAAATTTCCCCATATATGCTTCAATACCTTTCAAATCCGTTACTGTTTCTGAACTCAGATTCAAAAGCTTGATTTCATCAATAGATTTCAATATTTGGGGGATGTGAGTTGCGAAAGGTTTCACACTATACACACGAGCAGACCATCGTGTTTGTGACATGCTGTGCAAGGAGCTATTCGTTTTTTTCTTGAGAATTTCCCATCTCTGAGGGCTTGCGCTAAAGATATTATACAATTTCTGCATAATACCGAAATATGTGATGACTTCTGCACAACATTCAGCAGCTTGCACTCCACATAAATTTAAACTATGACAAGCACAAGGTGCAAATATTGCCAGGGAGTTATCTCTCAGTATATGACTCTGCGCTCCTTTGTAATGACCGCTCATATTACTGCCATTATCATACCCTTGCCCACGGCAGTTATCCAGTGCAATATTGTGCTTTTTTAGAGTGCTGCGAATCAGCTCAGCGATAGCAACTCCTGATTTTGCGTTACAATCGACAAACTCTAAGAAGCGTTCTTGGATTTTCCATTTTCCGGAGTCCCTGTCTAATAAAATATAACGCAATATAAAAACAGTCTGCTCAATATGCGCCGAATCAGGGGTTGCATCCACTATTACTGTGTAATACATGACGGACTTTCTCTCGCCTTCTATCTTTCTAATTACTTGACTTCCACAGATTTCTATGAACTTATTTTGTATTCCATCAGACAAATAATGTGCTTGGAGACGATTCTTTTTCGTTTGAGATTCCCTCACCTTCTCCAAATGTTCATAAAATAGGGGGTCATAATTGCTGATCAGTTCCAAAATACCACGAAAGTTTCAATTTTTTAGATTTCCGATCAATGAATTAATCCCTCTAAATGCCAATCCTTCTTTTTATCCAATAAATAAAACAACATCAAGAATTCTGCGAAGTATCTCTCTCCAGCGAGCTGCTTCATTTTTAAGGGTTTCCGCTAAGAGAAAATCCACTGAACTTGCATTTCAAATTCTCATTGCATATTGGCTCCACTATATATAGCAAGTTTTATGATTTTGACTATTATCATGTTCAGGAATTTTGTCGTGAACCTCTTCAAACCTTTTTCTTTAGAATAACCTGAAGACTTTGTCAAAGCTGATCGGGTATTTTCGAAAATTTTGCTGAAAAGCCGGCATGGAAAACAAAAAAGCGCTTCTTTTGTTGCACTCCAAACGAGGCAATCACGCTTTACTTTTTCTCCTTTTTTTAGAGTAGTATGGAGTGTGAATTGAAGGAAATGACGACCACTTAAGTCGTTGGGAAGTCGAAATAAAATGTGATTTTAAGTTAGTTTAAGCATTTTTGACAGATAGCGTTTATAAAATTGTGTCAAAAACGTTTATATAAATTTTGAAATGCTTAATAAGAGGGCTCCGCGTGGTTTGCTTTAAATTTGTGTTCAAATTTACATACGTATATTAGCAACAGAGATTACTGAGGTGCTGAAATACCACCTGAATTTAATAAAATGTTTAACAAGTAAATTATAGGCATGGTTACTTAACGGTTCCCCCACTTCCAGTCAAAAAATGTCTCATAACCAAGAAAAATAATATACCGAATTGACATAAAAAGTCACAACTACCCCGTAAGGAGAATCTCTAGTTCAAAATAAGTGCATTTCTACTGCATTCTGAACCACTAATAGTTCGCCATCTATCTCTTTTTAACTGGCAAGTTTAACATGGCGATGTCCTAGGTGGTGGAAATCGTCCACGCTGCTTTCTTTTTGGTACTTTTTCGATAGTTATGTACTGGTGGTAGCAGTTTTTTTGTCGAATTTATAACTGAAATTCTAGCTTATTTGGGACTCTAGGTCGAGTTCTAAACCAGAATTTTGTATCACTAGTTACTGACTTCCCTTGAGGGTAATTAACTAATATCATATGAAGTTAGAATAGGCTCCTCTTCTTTTGGTACAGTTTTGCTTATATGCTTTAGTCATATGCCCCATATATTTCAGCTCCGCGGTCAATTATCTATTTTAATTTTATTTATGAATCAATTTTAATTACAAATTTTTTTCAGTGCTTTAATATTTTAGAATAATTTTTAGTTGTCGAATTGTTAGTGTAAATTTTTATATCATATACAAGTGCCTGACCTTCATACGGGAGTGCTTTTTCTTGGCACTTTCATATGAAATTCGAGTATTTTCATATGATTCGAAATTATATGTGAGGGCATATGGTAGTGCTTTGAAAATTTTTTTTTATATTCAAAGTGTGAATTTGAATCTGTGCCTATGATACAGGACAAAACAAAAACAAAAGTGCTACAAGTGTATAGGGGTTGAGCAGCTCGTGTGATCACTAAACGATGGATTAATAGTTGTGTTTTCTGAAAGCCACCAGTAAGAAAAACTGCTCTTTATAACGATTGCGCGATCACTAATGGTCATTATAATGTTATGCAAATATCCCAGAGAATCTATTTACTTACGAACTCCAGAGCTACGTTTTGAAGTTACAAGCACTGACGTTAATATTAAAAAATTTAAAAATCTTCATCACTATGATGATCCGGTTTGCTTGCTGTTTTCGGACGTAACGGTAACTCGCCGGTGATCTTCGAAATGCTTATATCATCTATTGAGTTTAAATCAACTGAAACGTAAAACATTGAATATGAGAACAACTACTTTACAAAAAAATATGGTGACATTAAACTTACAATCATCGTCCACCAAATCAGCAAACTCTGAGTTCAAATTGCTTAAATGATCGCTAGCTGCCGCTCCACGCCCTATACCTAGCAATCCATCCATATCCATTTCACTGTCAGAACTGCCAAATGAGCTATCATCCTCATCGCCCATGCCAACGCGATTGCTCAACATGCCACCCTTTGAAACACCAGCGGCACCCACTACGCCTTCATTAGCAGCATCGCGTTCTGCTTGTGCACCCATTGTCGGTCGCCGCGTCCGACCTGTTAATGGCCGTCCACTACGTGAAGACGCTGTGCCTGGTCGTTTATTAAGCTTACTCCCTCCCGCAACCTCTTCCATAAAACCACCATACGCTCTTCGATTTTTTAACATTAAATCCTCATCACGTATGTCGGGAATATCAGCATCCAAACCAAAATTTCCATGTCTTAACACACCGCTACCATCAAGCTCCGCTTCACCACCATCATCATCATCATCATTTTCTATGAGACCTTCCGGTATGAAAGGCATCGACGACTCCTGTGGCTTTTGTAGTAGTGGCGATGCCGTAGGTGTGCTGCGCTTCATACGCGCTTCATATTGCACCTTCAATGCATCGCGACAATGCAGGCGTTTGAAATATTGTTGAAATAACTCTTCCAGCTCCTTCTCGCATTCTTCGAATTCTTGCATGTGTGCGGGACGTATTTTCTGCAGCGCTTCTAGCCGCTGTTTGGTACGTTCCAATTCGGCGCGCTTGCGTTGCAATTTCGAGGTGAGCGCATTCATTTCAACGCGCGCGTTTTCTAATTGTGCGCGACCCGATTGTAGTTTGACTTGCGCCGACGCTATGGCATTCTTGAGTGCGCGTTCTACAACCGACAACTCCATGGGACGGTTTGCTTGCGCTAAGCGCTCTTCACGATGTAACATTTCTTTGGCGAGCAGCTCCTGTAGCGCCACACCGCGCTGTGTTAAATCTGCTGAGAGCTCACGTGCGCGGCGCAAATCATCCATCTTATCACCGATGTCCACTTGATTGAGACTGCGATATTTCTCTTCTTCATCTCTATCCTCAGCGGTTTGTCGTGGTGCGATTAACATGCGCGTAACCTTTTGTAGCTCGGTTGCAGTTACGGCGGACGAAGCGTATAATTTGCGCGGATTTAGTTTGATTGCCGATTTGGTAACAAAGAATTCGGTGGCGGAGCGTATGAGCAGCACTCGATTGCTTTCGGTATCTACGCTGCCAGCTAATACTGCTCCGGGCTCAAGTAGACCTGCAAGCCATTGAAGAACCTCGGCAACGACATGAAATGAAGCGAGACTGCCGAAATTATTGGCCAATGATTGCAAGGGAAATGCATTTGGATAGCCAAGTAGCTTGAGATGTTCAGCCAAATCTGAAAAGAAAATAGAAGTAGAGTAATTTCAGTAAGTCCCACAGATTTGATTTAATTAACTTTTTCACTATCTACCTCGCACATCCTTGAACGACATTTAAATTTTTTGCTTGGTAAATTGGTTAAGTATTTTAGTGTAAAAAATTATTCTACTTTTACTTATTTCGTTTGTTGTGAAATGAAGAATATCCTTTGCTACCGTTGCTAAGATACGTCTAGTCTGCCTGCACATATTTAACCCTCGACTATCACTGACATTAAAAGGTGGTGGATTGTTGGAATTTGGTATTAAAATGAATAAATAGTATTATAAACGTAAGTACGTATAGTAAGAAGTTGAGTCCGTTTCACCCGTTGCTTATGCTATTCGACCAAAGCTCTTTATTTTACAATTCAAAGTTGATCGCAGATCCGCAGACCACCAGATTACTCCTTCGCCGACAACTCAAGAACTTAAATTGGGAAAGGAGAATATTATTGAAACGAAATAACGGTTGCAAGTTCGAAAATCTCCCAAGGATATGCTTTTTCTCTGCCTTAGTGAACAGGATACGTTCCGTCGTAAATGTCATGTTCAAACCAAGGAATGTAACTAAAAAGGACTTGAATAGGTTCACAATTTGTAAAACTAAAAAAGATAGCTACAAGTTTTCGGTAAAAACAAAAAACCATCTACAGTATAAGAGCATATGGGAATAGATGGGAATGAAAAAGCGGATGAATTAGCTAAAAAGGGCGCATCCCTTGAAGCTTGCTCCGTATACGTCCTATTTAGACTGGGCGAAATTAAGCGAAAGCGAGAGGTGCACATGATCGACCAAGCAGGAAAGGCGTGGGTTCAAGCGAAGATTATGTGCAGGTCTTACAACCTTAGACTAACAAAGTTGCTTCTATCATTAAAAAGAGAGGACTGTAGGCTCATGATGGGTATTCTGACTGGACACTGCCTTCTGGCGTCACATGCCTTCAAATTAGGCTTGATCAGTGGTAGCAGATGTAGGAAGTGCGGGCTGTAGGAGGAAACGATCGAGCTCTTGCCCTGCGCGTGCCAGGCTAAGACTCCAGCTATTAGGGGTGATACAGCTGTCAGATCTAGAAGCAGCAAGTGGCTTAAATCCTAGGAAGCTTCTAGTATTTGCCAAGAGGACGGAGTTATTTTATAACATCGTCCTGATTTTTGATAGAGTTTTTCAGGTTGGTCGCTAAAACAAACTTCTGGTAACACTACGGACTTACTCAGTCTATGTGAGGTCCCCATGGACCGGCCAGTTCAACCTAACCTAACCTAACAGTACAAGAGCTCATCAATTTAAATACCTGTTGAAATTATCCAGCAGTTATCGCGTATTAGATTATTAATATTCCTTGGAAGTTTCGATATGTACAAATTAAACAAAAGTGGGACAAATTCCCTTCCGGACATATTCCATTCAATTTTTCTCGCACCTGGTACCTCCTTGATTCTTACATCCAAGCAGACGAGTTTTCGCTGATAAGTTTTTCGTGGCAGAATTACGCCGGAGTGTTTGCCAAACCATTGCCGAATAGCGACTCTGCTAAGAAAACATTTCATTTAAATGTAAAATACTTTTTTCTGAAGATTTTGATGCTGCTTTTGCCGGGCCTTGAGCGCAGGCATCGAAAGTCCTGGGCATGCAAGTTACTACCACACCACGGCAAATACAAAGTACATTTTGAGATTTAATATAAACTACGAAAACGAAAATTAATGCGTACCAGTTTTGATGCACTCAGGGTGGGTATAATCTAGATAGCACCAAAGTTGACGAAACACGAAAATAAGTGAAACAAGTAAGGAAGGTTAAGTTCGGGTGTAACCGAACATCACATACTCAGTTGAGAGCTATGGTGACAACATAAGGGAAAATAACCATGCAGGAAAATGAACCGAAGGTAATCCTGGAATGTGTTTGTATGACATGTGTATCAAATGAAAGGTATTAAAGAGTATTTTATGAGGGAGTGGGCCATAATTCTATAGGTGGACGCCATTTAGGGATATCGCCATAAAGGTGGATCAGGATTGACTCTAGAATTTGTTTGTACGATACGAAAGTTTTGGGGAGTATTATCATTGTTGATGGTCCTTTCTCGACCATCTCGGTAACTGTTTAATATGACCACATTGAAACTTCTAGGCAATCCTGCCATAAGGAACTTGGGGTCGCCAGAGCCTCGGCTGTTAAAGAAATATGATTCGCCACGGTTAGGTGAGGTTGACAATTGTTTTGGAGAAGCTATAAAATCCGCTGGCAATCCTTTGAAAGGATTGCGCTACACAACCCCTTGAATCAAAAGTCGACGTCGATGAGATGACTGATCGGCTAGAATACTCCTGCGATGGACATGCCTGCCGTAAGAGGATACGCGAACATCTAGGAGGTCAAAAAATTTCCTTTTCTTATGCAGCGCAATATCGAATTGGTTTGTCTTCTACGAAGAGCAGCACATTTCATTACTGAAGTAAAAAAAATGTTCCCTCCCTACCACCTTAAAATTCATGACGACAAATTTTTGTTGCCATAGCACTGACTTCACCTGTCTATTTTATTGCATCATATATCACCCCCTAACATTTTTTCAACCTTTTTTGGGTTTTGGAACTTCAAAAGCTCACACCAAACTTCGAAAAACAGAGATATCACATTTGTTTTGTTTATGTTACAGTGCCTTCAACCAAATTAGTTTGATGCAAACCCAGTCGTGCGGGTTTATAATTAACTAATAATTATTACTGAGCTGTTTTCCAGTAGAGAAATTACTGTTTTAGCTGAGAAACTAATTTAACTTTTGGTATCTCGATTAGCTTGATTCAACTTTCGTTTCGATTATGTTTCTGATAAACGATTCTCACTTAGCGCTTCAGTTTTGACTCTGGTAACGGTTGCTTATCCGGTTTAGGTTTTGAGCATCTAAATAGTTACGATTTCAATAACAGTAACTCTATAACTTGCGGGTTTGCTTTTGCTTTTAGTTTCCCGTTAAGTTTATTTATTTATTCTCTTTTACTTTCAACAGTATGATGTTGCCTTTATTAGTTTCCTTGTGGCGAAACTGGTAATTGTTGTATTGCGTATGATTTTTATAGACTTCTTTTTTTATTTTTCATTATATATGTATGGTTATTTTCTGCAAAGTAATTGAGCACGTGTCTTCAATTTCATTCCTTTATTGATCCCGGTGATAGGGGGGTAAAATTAAAGTTGTCTGACAACTGTATACTTTCTTTAAACAAAATGGGGGCGTGTACGTATGATAAGTTATAATTCTTTGGAATTATAAAATAGTTTTTAATAAACACAATAAAATAATAAAAGGACTGGAAAAAGTTTGTCAACAAAGTCAATAAACTCCAGTTTAAATTAAAAAGTAAAATAAATAAATGTTTATTTTCTTACATTAAGACTGTTTGCGAGTTGACCTTAATTTCTACCTAAATAGAGAAAAAGCCTAAATCACTGGAAACTGTCGGTAAGGCAGTGCAAAATAAAAAATTTGAATTTTTATGAGCATACTTTTCAACCTAAATTCAAATGTCAAATTTCAAAAACAAAAATATTGATTTTTCAATATTGTATATGCAAATAAATGGCTCTTGTCCATTCAATTTAAGTAAATCATAGATCATAGAGCGATGATCCCTGCTGCAATTACGGTCCGATCGATTGAACGTGATGGCGAGCTCAATTTTGTTCAAGCTGATGTTGGCGACACAAGAATTGGATCCTTCTCAAATATGGACCGCAATCTGAACATATTTGGCAGCCAAGTGCACTAATTGGCCTAAAGAAGTTATTGGAGGCATACCAATATCATCCCAACTGCACCGAAATTTGGATGGAACACCTTTCCGCCGGTGAGGGTTGCATAGCAGTTCCAAATATCCCTGCAAGAAACCTTCCGAAGTATTGTTCTCGTCGTACGTGTGTTTCATCGTACTACTCATTACCCTGGTTCGTTCTCTCACACTCTGTTGTTTGGCCAATGAACTACTTCGTAGAGCTTGCGCTTGACGGATTTGCTTTGCATAATCAGAATCGTTCCGACGCTTCACGAGAGTAGTGTGTCCTGGATAGAAACCACCCTTGCATTCTTTCTGCGAAATTCTTTCCTTGGTTTTAGTGCGTCCGTTAGGGCTTTTCAATGCCAGTGTTTCTCTCACAGGTACCTTCGGTTTTGATTTGTTTGGCCCATTTGTTCCATCAACCTTTGTTCGATCTACTTTCCTTGACTTTCGTGGTCTCTGTCGAATCTCCTCCTCCTTTCACCATGTGATTCACGGTTCGAATCCCGGTGAAACCTTTGATAACATTACAAAATTGCCTGATGATGATTACGTTGGCGGTTTTCGAAATGGGTCCATCGCAATATGCCAGTAAATGTTTCTTTATTTTCAGTTTCTCTTAGAAAACATAATAATTGAAATTCAATTATTATAAGCCGGTGTTAAGCTCATGAATTCTTAAATATAAGTATAAACTGAACACACCGAGTTTACAAAGCTTCTCATTCGCAACGAAGAAGAACTTTACAAAAACAAATCTACATGGCACACAAATCAATATAGAGACAAAATGTCTTAATTGTGTTGTTAGTGTAGAAATGAGAAAAACTGAATTAAGCATGAAAACAAATACCAGCGGGATGGCCTAGTGGTTAAAGGCTACTGCAGTTTAACCATGTGATTCACGGTTCGAATCCCGGTGAAACCTTTGATGACATTACAAAATTTCCTAATGATGATTACGTTGGCGGTTTTCGAAATGGGTCCATCGCAATATGCCAGTAAATGTTTCTTTCTTTTCAGTTTCTCTTAGAAAACATAATAATTGAAATTCAATTATTATAAGCCGGTGTTAAGCTCAAGAATTCTTGAATATAAGTATATCCTCCACCAGCACTCGCTTACTGCTTAACCCTTTTTCCAAACTGAAGTTAAGCGGCACATCCTGGTTCTCATAACGCATCACCCTTCTTTGCATCTCGATCTTGATGTCGTGGTCAACCAAGAAGTCCACTTCCAATATGACTTCATCAACAATCTCTGCCACAATGAATTTGTGTAGAACCATGACCTTCCCAATTAAGACTTCACATATCACTTCTCCCTGGACTTTGTTATACTCGCCTGTGACCGTACGCAACCTTGCTCCAGGTAATGGCTTTACTCTCCTATTGACCAAATCAGATCGGATTAAGGAGTGAGATGCGCCCGTATCTACAGTCAGTACACGCTCCTTGCCATCCAGCTTTCCTCTGACGGCAAGACTGCTCGATTTTCTACCAATTTGCGACACAGATATTACAGGACATTCAATAGCTGGAGCTAGCTCTCGATCTCTACATCTTACTCGCTCTTGCTCATCCCTTCCAGCTTTGTTATTAAGACTACCCATGCTGTTGAAACCACTAGGATCAAGATCGCAATGACGTGCAATGTGACCGGGCTTCCTGCGTTTGAAGCATTTGATAACTCTCTCACTCCGCTTTTGCGATCCTTTCAGCGCCACCAATATTGCGTCTACCCACCCTGGCCTTTCTACTTCCACACGGCGTGCTTTGATAACTGGCTTACACAGAAGCGACGCTGTTTCCTGAATCAGAGCTTGTGAAATCGTTTCTGCGAATGATGGCTTCGGGTTTGCGTATGAAGTTCGCTTTGTTTCGACGTCCCGTATGCCATTTATAAAGCTCTGAATCTTTACCCTTTCAGTGTATTCCACGGGTGCGTTCGCATTCGCTAAATGTGCCAGCCTTTCAACATCCGACGCAAACTCTTGCAATGATTCACCAGGCCTTTGGAAGCGATTCATTAACTCCATTTCGTATATCTGTCTTCTATGTTCAATTTCGTATCGTCTCTCTAGAGCACTCATCAATGTTTCGTAGTTGTTCCGCTCCCCCTCGGGAAAAGTCTGTAGGATTTCAGCAGCACGATTAATGCCACGAATAGTGCAGCAACTTTATCTTCAGCACTCCAGTTGTTCACTGCTGCGGTCTTCTCAAACTGAATCTTAAACACCTGGAAAAGAACAGAGCCGTGAAAAGATGGAGTTTTTACCTTCGTATTGCTTGCTGAAACAACTCGGCGATTTAGTTGCAACTCCTGTATCTGACCTCGCATTGTTTCAATCTCGGCATCGATTTTGTTCTCAAGTTGCAAAATTTTTTTGTCTTGCGCCTCCATCTTCGAAGAAATACGTCTTTCTTGCTCTTCCAGTTGTGTAGAGATCTGCGCTGATATTTGTGCCGACATTTCGGATATTCGTGCCTCTTGTGCTTCAATCTTCCAGGTTATACGGTTCTCCTGCGATTCCAGTTGTGATGACATATAAGTTTTCTGTTCATCCAGTTGAGTTTCCATCTTGGATGTAATCTGTGTCGACATTTATGAAATACGCGTTTCTTGTGCTTCAATCTTTGACGTTATGCGGGTCTCCTGCGATTCCAGTTGGGATGACATTTGTGACAACATTTCTGACATTTGCGACGACATTGAAGTTACTGTCGATGTTTGTGCAGATATTGCAGCCAAAATCATGTTCAAGTCTATGCTCGTAACTCTCTGCGATGTTTCGTTCTTCTCTACAATTTTTGTTGTTGTCTCGTCCCCATCAGGATAAAAGACATACTCGTCCACATCAATTCCTTGCGACTCCATTACCTCTCGTGGCCGTGCTTGAAGTTCGATCTTATTGCCGGTTGTATTCAATCCACGGTTCTCCAACTCCTTTTTCAGTTGCTGGATCCTCAAATCACTCAACTTTGCCATGTCTCCAGAATTTATTCAACAATTCCTCTTCTGACACCAATTGTAACGAATGTACTGCAAATCCTCTTATTTGCAACCTTCTGCTAAGTTCGAATCACTAAACTGTTGAATAAATAACACCACAATTCAGTAATGCAAAATGGTCTCTATTAAAGTACTTCACAATAAATAACTCTACTATTTCTCGACAGATAGCGTGCTTAATCAAAACTGATTGTAGCGCCTCTACTATTGCTGCCTTTTATACTCTTTGGTTTCCTCGTCGCATCTTCTAGGCGCTTCTGTTCTAGAATCTATTGGTTGGTTATCTGCTATAATTATAACTACAGATGTACGTGTATAGCTCTCATATGTGCGTGTATTTGTGAGCGGCAGTTCCACAATTATAATTACATATCTCAGATGAGATATCTGCATGTGTTTGCGCGTTGCTTCTCCGCTGCGTGTACGTACATATGTGTAGACCTAATGATTGATTCGTTTATGTAGATACATAATGATTGATACATAATGGATGTGCATACAAATCACACTTAGCATCGGCTTAGAGATGACAGTACCCCTTAGTGTTGCTAACATTCGTAACAATATTATGTAGCACTCAGGCATCTGGTCCTTTATATAAGAGGGAAAGTAGAGGCAGGAAACTCGGCCATATATATAAAGTTTCAAGCTCAAAATAAATAAAATAATAAAAAAATGTTTTTGTAAGTTAAATGGTTTTATTTAAAACAATACTTACATTAAGTAATAGATAATAATACTAAAAGCTAGAAAATAATTAGGAAGGTCCTAGATAATAGTCATCGCACTCCCCATCAATCTAGGTCGTTGAGCAGACAATTAAAGCGTTGAGCGGGTGAAATTTCTAAAAATGTGAAGCGTAGCATAAACCAATTAAGGTTCAGTTGGTCTTACTTACTTACTTAATTGGCGCTTAACCGTCTAAACGGTTATGGCCGTCCAACAAGGCGCGCCAGTCGCTCCTTCGCTCCGCCAACCGGCGCCAATTGGTCACACCAAGGGAGGTTAATCGTTTTACACTTATGACTGTCAATAGAAATTTTACAGGGTCCAACACTTTTATTTAATTGTCTGATCAACGACCTTTTAGTATTATTATTACTTAATGTAAGTATTGTTTTCAATAAAACCGATTAATTTAAAAACTAGACAGATTCAAGCTAAATAAAACCATGGTCATAAATACAAAGTAGTGAGCGCCGTAAGCATAAGTTTTTCTTCAAATAGGTGGTGTATTAACTGATATATTTGCATGACATTGACAATGGTTCACTGTTGAAATTACCAATAAAATTTGTTCTTTAGACAAAAAAAAAAGTGTTAGATTGCTTAAGATTGATTTTTACAGAATAATGTTAGCTTGAGACCAACAGTCTCTTTTTTGTTGAAATAACTAAACAAATTTGTTCTCTTAACAAAAACTCGGTTGAATTAACCATAATGCGATCAATATTACCCAATGTCTATTAATTCAAAAATAACTATCCTCATAAGTTGATTACCTAGCGCCATTTATTTTGGTGTGGGAACCTGACTTAACACCACAAATGGTAGTTCTTTCAGCCAAGAACTTCAACGGAGAATCGCGCTTGCAAGCAAGTTACTAGCTTCTTTGAATTAAGTCGGTAATCGGGTATTAAAATCATACAGCGTATAAAGCTGGACTATCTAGGGCAGCGATGGGCAAAACGGCTCGTATGAGCCTTTTGCTCATACGGGCACGCTTTGCACATTTAAGTGCTAGGTGAGGGACGATCAAGTGCAGGTATGTGGGGCGAAGAACACAGGAAGAGAATAATATACAAACACACATAAAGGCCCCATTACTGATACTTAGCATAGACTTGACTTGACTATACGTAAACTTGGCAACTTAGCCTTGATTATACTCCACTTAGTGCATACAATTTGGCATCATAATCAATAAATGTCAATTTGTTTGACAAAATGTCAAAATGAAATGGAAACAAACAAATGGCATCTCAAAATGTAAACGTCACTTAGAACTTATATAGAAAATCAAAATTCAACAGACTTCTAAAGGCGGTGGCACAATGACATATTTCATATAGATGCGTTTAACACAAGCTTATGCATTCCAATAACATCGCCACAATCAACCACGATGTTGCGTTTGTAAATATGAAGGAACTTCAGACTTGACAATTGAAGTTTATTACGCCTTGCCCATTCACATACAAAATTTCGCAAAGCACTGTTGTAAACATTCTCTCTATACAACAAAAATACTTGCTAACATATTTTGTGTCGTATTCGATTGTAATATTGCAGTTTTTAATTGTGAAAAATGTTAGAAAATTTACCAACCAGTGGGAAAAATAATTTCACTTGCAAAGTGTGCTAACACCCTTAGCCAAAGCAATGTCAAATTCTTCTTATGATTTGCTTGGAACAAAATTGGGGAGTTGGATACATTTCAATATCAGATGGCGCTAGTGTCCCTCATTCTAGCATTCTCCATAAAAATAAATGCAATCTACTCATAATGCATAAGCATGTGTTAAACTCATCTATATGAAAAAACTGCTTATGTGTCGGAACTGTAAAGGGCCCATTACTGATACTTAGCATAGACTTGACTTGGCTTGAGAACTGTCACTTACAGTTCTGTTAAATGAACATTGCATGTTACTGATTACTCAAAACTTGGCAACACTTAACTTGACTTAGAAGTCTGTTGAATTTTGATTTTCTATGTAAGTTCTAAGTGACGTTTACATTTTGAGATGCCATTTGTTTGTTTCCATTTCATTTTGACATTTTGTCATACAAATTGACATTTATTTAAAAAAAAAATTTCAACGCTGATTATGATGCCAAGTTGTATGCGCCAAGTGGAGTACATTCGTGGCTATGTTGCCAAGTTTACGACAAGTCAAGTCAAGTCTATGCTAAGTATGAGTAATGGGGCCTTAAGATTCATAAAGAGAGAGTATTTGGCCTTATATATATGTGGAAAATAGAGCTGCCACCGCTCTTATTATGTTCAAATTATTAAGCGTTTTAGGATAAACTAGCCTTTATTTACCGGCGGCTTCGCTCGCACTATAGGTCACAAATATGTAATGTTGCTTTTGTATTTCACAACTCGAACTGAATTTTCAGTTGTAATTTTAAAAGTTCCTTTATGATTCACATCATAAACAAAGCAAATTTTAAAATTAGAAAAATGGTCGCCGTAAATTAAACACACATGCAACACATGCCCCAAAAAATTTTGCAGTGTGGATTTAACGATATATGTATGTGAGCTGAAGAAATTTGAAAATTCCTGCATAATTTGAAATTTATAAATGAAAGCAGTTATGTTTATAATAAAACTGGTAAAATTGGTCGTTGTTTATGCGATTGGTACCTTTTTTATTTGTAAACTGATACATTTCTTTCTAGGCTCACGGAAACATTGCCAACAAGTCTGAAAAGGGTTTCGTTTTCCCATGATTGTATACGAAACGTGCATTAGTACGTTTTTCTACTACTACTGCCTCTAACGCTACTACTTTAAAAATACTTTTTTAAATGCTTCTATGTATATATTGCAAAATGAATCGGCTTGCATATAATTAAATGTATGTGAAGGCGAAATGAATGTCAATAATGCGCTGCTTAACATAAAGTCGACTTCAGTCTATGGTTATTCCTTTTTTCGTATTTCTTGCCAAAAAATGTATGCCTTTGTTTTCGTACTATTGCAACACAGTTTGGGAATTGGTTTTTGAGGTTGAGAGAGAATATTTTCATTTCAGTTTTTTAGTGTTTCCGCAACCACTGATGACCTGATACGAAATATTCATTCTCTCTCAATTCGTTTCCAGGAATGGGGCTTGAAATCAGCTGTCTGTTCATTCAATTGTAAACAAAAGTTCATTCGTTTCCAAGAATGGGGCTTGAAATCAGATGGCTATAGAGTTGCCTAAAATACGCAAAAAAAAATTCTCCAAGAAATCCGTTCGGCTTCATTATTTTCAAATAAATCAGCAAGTAAGCTGATAAAAACTTATTAAAATTTATAAAAAGGTTAAAGTTTTGTAGAAATATTTTGTGGTAGATAAGTGAAAAAATATGAAATAATATATTTCAATTGCGCTGCTTTGCTTTGTTGCTCTGACACCGCCATAATATAACAATAAGCGGCTAGCCCCTTTTTCACTTTGATGCGACCAAAACGTTTACGTACATACATATGTATATCCACATACAATAAAAAACGCAAAAAATGTATAAGAAATTACGAAATTATATCACTTGGTGAAGTATCTGCGTTTTCGCATTAATTAAACATGTTGCGTTAACCTATACGTATACCTACAATTTATCTCAGCTGTCAAAAATGGAATGTCGCAACGCTCCACAAAAAAAAAAAGGCCTTTATGCATCCATTTACATTAATGCGAAGACTAAGAAGCTGACTTTTATATCAATCGAAAGTTGCTACCAAAACCCGTTTCGTGTGCAGCCCTTCGATGAAAGGTGTTGTCACTGATAAATTTTCCACATGTGAAAAAGAGTTATTTTTTTCATCGGATTTGTAATTCTGACAAAAATTCGAGTTTTTTGATATCCCATTTGACAATCTTGAGTAAATTTTCGGTGAAAATCATAAATTTAACCTTTACGATGCAAAATACCCCAAAGTTATTCTGAAATGCCCAAATTTGATTTTGAGTATGATGGCATCTATAGCCAATATTATAAAAAATGCACATTTTCATGCGCTCTCAGAGAGCGAGAAGTTTCATATCAGGTCATCAGTGTCCGCAACCTTCTTGCGATGAATATCATTTCAGACAAAGCGTACGATATTTTCAATGTATTTTTCCCCCCAACACCCCAAAAAAACAAATGACCCTCCAAGCACTCGCTGGCACTGAAACTGACTTAGGAGCCGAAAATAGGCCCATCCCTGATCTAGGGAATTCCCCACATGAACTTCCATTGAGCAGTGACCTGTTAATACGGCTATTACCTTGGATAGGTAAACATTTGGCCAATCAAACGCCCACAGAGCGCTTGGATTCAACAAGCGCATATTAAGCTGACTTAAATCCCCTTGTCTACGCGTAAGAAGAAAATAGCCGGTGGAATCCTATCTGTCTCTACTGGCAGTTCCGTTCAGTATGCAAGTGCCCGATCGGGACAAAATATAAGCAATACAGTTATTAGGGAAATGCTGATGCAACACTTCATTTCCATCATGATTTCATCCGCAAACCAGTTCACCACACTCACGCTACATATTAATTTCCCATCCCACTTCTCCCTTGAGGACTATGGGTAATTTTCTTAGTTTGAATTTAAAGGCAGATTAATTTTAAAATAGACATGACAAAAAGGCCCTTAGGGTATGATTGTAGCAACTCGGGTGGATGATGGTGCACAGTAGTCTTTGTTGCTTATCAAGAAGTCAAATCCGGTCAGAAGAGGAAGTGTCTATGGTTCGTATGATTATCAGTGCATTCGAGTTTTTTTGATACTTCTATGGTTTCGAACAGGTATTAAAAGAAACTTATAGAATAGAACTTTCTTATATAACAGCTTTACCTAAGTCACTCCACTACACTATGTTATGTGGGACTAGCTTTTTCAGATAAGAGCTGAGCCTGCGTCTCCTTAAATGGGAGTAAATCTCTGATAAAGGCGTCCCCTGCGGAAGGGGGGGGGGGGGGGAGGGGGACTGATTGCCTAGTTATCACACGCTCGGAATGTATGAAGAGTGATAATAATTCCCCTGACATGCAAAGGGAGAGGTCAGTCACACAAGCAAAGCTGGGGGCATTACCTAATCGATCAGTTATTAATGTCGCTTCTGCTGAACAACTTTTCAAGTTTTATATGTACATTCATCTTTGAAGGCGTGCATATTTTATGTGATTGTTGTTGTTTTTGGTTTACATGTTGTTAGCAACGATTGTAGCACATCAGGAGCAAACAACATATTTATCGACTAAGTAAACATTTACTCTGTGTACTAAATGGAGATTGGGTGGGGCTGGGTAGTCTCGCGCTTAAAGTTTGATGATAACTTTCAGCTATTTGTGCATTTGCTCTGCTGTTCTAACTGTACAATAGCTTGAGGGAATAACAAAAAAAATACGCAAATATGAGAATTTGTGTTAACAATTTAATCCATTTCTATTAAAAAAAAGAACTGAAATACAGTTAAATCATTGCATTTATTTTAGTTGTTAGTCTTTCTTGAAAAGCTCGTGCTCAGCAGAATACAGGTTGACCCTTGGTTCCTCTCTGACCTGGGCAACAGCAAAGGAATATTTCCAGTTTGCCGAATACACTGGTTTACAGCCAAAATGCACCAGAGACGCCATTATGAAATTCCTATGTAAAATCACCCCTGATTGCGAGGTTATTTTTAATTATATGGTAATGTTTTTGAGATACTTACGAATAACCGTTTAAAAAAAAAAGAAAAATTGGGTCCCCTTAATCATATATATCTCAAGAACGAATATAGCAATTCCAAAACGGCTCAAAGCTTTTAAAAGGTAATAAAATTTGCTTTAAACTGTGCATACAACACTTTTTGCTAGGCCCTGCAGATTCAAAGATAACGAACAATCATTACGGATTTTTTTCATTTTTTTTGTAAAAATATAAAAAAATTTGTACTTTGCGAGGAAGGATCTCGACAACTTTTTATTTGTTTGCGGATTTTTTTTTTCTCTAAGCTCTGTTTTATTACAAAAAAAAAATAAGCTTTCACTCAACAAAATCGATGGACTAATATAAAAGTTATAAGCATTCAAGTAAATATATCCATTTAATACTTAAGTACCCTTCTGGTACATATGTGTTAATATTCCTGACATACGAATACTAACACATACATATGTGCCAGTAGGGTACTTAAGTATTAAATGGATATATTTACTTGAATGCTTATAACTTTTGTATTAGTCCATCGATTTTGTTGAATGAAAGCTTATTTTTTTGTAATAAAACAGAGCTTAGAGAGAAAAAAATCTGCAACAAAAAAAATAAAAAATTGCGAGATCCTTCCTCGCAAAGTAAATTTTTTTTAAATATTTTTACAAAAAAAATTGAAAAAATCCGTAATGATTGTTCGTTATCTTTGAATCTGCAGGGTCTAGCGTTTTGGAATTGCTCAATTCGTTCTTGAGATATATATGATTAAGTGGAGCAAATTTTTTTTTTATCTCACCATAGAATTAAAAATAATCTTGATTTTCACAATTAGGGTGTGATTTGACATACACATTTTATAATGGCGTCTCTGGTGCAGAAAAAAGGTTGGAATTTGTGATCCAGTTTTATTAGAGGTGGGTAGGTAGTGCAGATAAATATTTGCGGACTGGCCTTCAGAAAACATGTTTACCTTGCCAGTCAAGCTTATGTCCTCAAGTGATATTTAGAGAAAAATAAATAGACTCCTCACAGATTTTAGACAAAACATCTTTGCTTATCTTTATGCGTCATTCATTGATTAACTCGGTTTGGCACAGCACCGAAACCGGTTTACCCCCAAGCTAATTTTACATGTCTCTGTTGGATAAGAGGTAAAGGACAGTGCTTTCTTAGCTTTCTTTCTCAAGGTTGTTTGAAATATATATTGGTATGTACCAGAACTTTGAAGAGTAGGTATGCAAATGACGCATCGCAAAACAGTGCAATGAAGGAGAGGGACCCGAATTTATAGTCGCCACTTTGTGAGCATACGGCACAATCGTCGTACACTAGTAATGAAACACAGTTGAGATGAGAGCAGCTACCCTCGCAGTATGCCTCTACATATATATATGCTTATAACTGTTTTTGCTTTAGCTCAGTTGCTATCAATTTCTTATTTATTCATTCAGCTCCTTCCATATTGTCATCGGATTATGTAGAGTACATTGTTATTGAAAGCATTTTTCGCGCCCATGCTGTTGTTTTTGAATACTTGATTTGCCTGTGCAGAAGGAGTTAACTATTCTACTAACACTACTTATTGAAGAATGACCTCCGATAATCTCCGAATACCTCAAGATATTCTCTTTTGTTTGTTTATTTTTGAGAACTTCTGAAATGCTTTTTGAATTAAGGCAGTGAAAATTGAAAGATGTAAAGGCGAATATGCTTTACAAGTTCACCCCTTCTTTCTGTCCAACTTTCGAAAAATATTCTTGCTTTCTGCCATTTGGACGGGGTGTAAGCGAGTCGATTGCAAGCAGTGCAGATTTCGCGAGTCCTTGCTCCAAAATTCTTGGGCCTTCTGACTGGAGTAGTATCTATCTGTTGCGATTTATATGTTTGTTATTTCCAAGGTAATTTTCTCTGCGAGTATTGTTTTTTTTTTGATTAACACTTCAACTAGTTACTAATCTGCCATTTTTCTACTTTGCGCTACCTAAAAGAATGTCAACAGCTGCAGTAAGTAGCCCTGCTAGCTTTCCAAAGGTCTTGTTTGAACGTTCCCTTTCAAGCCAACTGACAATTTTCAAAATACTTGCTTTGATCCTTAAAAATCTCTAAATGCTCAATGACTGGAGCACGACGCAAATAGAAAGAGAAGCTCGGCCTGAAATCTCCGGAGGTTATAGCGCCTTGTATTTACTTTAATTTCTAAAAAAAATTAGGAAATTCTGATTATTTTTCACCTTCTGCTATCGTTCGAATTGCTGAACTGGTGATTAAATAACCCATATATTCAGTATAGAAATATCTTTTTTATTTACAACTCTACTGTGGTAATAGTACTTCACAATTACAATACCCACGTACTCGCTCGTAGCTTGTTAAAATAAAACTAATTCATTATTCTTCAGCTTGCGTTGCTTTTATACTCTCTCTTGCCTCGTTGGCATATTTGTCCTAAGGTCTAGACTTTTTGTGAACATCTGCTTATTTATATCTCCTTTATGTATCTGATATTTACGTCTGCCTCCTAGTTATATGAGTGTATATGTGTGAGTAATAACTTCAGCCCTTACCCTGCGAAAATCGTTGGATAATGTGGTCCACTTGTGTCATACGGGAGTACTCTGATGTAACGCTGAGCTGGAGTATATGGTCCAGTCCTAGGACATCGCAATGTTACTTGAACCATATTTTTTGTATGAATTGTGGTTAATTTTGGAGCACTCGCAATGGACCAAACTACATGCTTGCATGGAGTACTCGCGATTTTTGCAGGGTATACATCCTTAATATTTATAATGTACATAAATTTTAATATCGTCATCTATTTCACTTCATTTACATGTATTGACTTCATTTTCTCTTTTCTTTATGACAGATACTAATTATTAATTCATATTTTTTACACGTTTCATCGCCGCGTGTCTCTATCATTCATATCAGTTTTTATACTCAGTTGAGCAGAGCTCACAGAGTATATTAAGTTTGATTGGATAACGGTTGGTTGTACATATATAAAGGAATCGAGATAGATATAGACTTCCATATATCAAAATAATCAGGATCGAAAAAAAATTTGATTGAGCCATGTCCGTCCGTCCGTCCGCCCGTTAACACGATAACTTGAGTAAATTTTGAGGCATCTTGATGAAATTTGGTATGTATATTCCTGAGCACTCATCTCAGATCGCCATTTAAAATGAACGATATCGGACTATAACCACGCCCAGTTTTTCGATATCGAATATTTCGAAAAATCGAAAAAGTGCAATAATTCATTACAAAAGACCGATAAAGCGACGAAACTTGGTAGATGAGTTGAACGTATGACAGAATAGAAAATTAGTAAAATTTGGGACAATGGGCGTGGCACCGCCCACTTTTAAAAGAAGGTAATTTAAAATTTTGCAAGCTGTAATTTGGCAGTCGTTGAAGATATCATGACGAAGTTTGGCAGGAACGTTACTCCTATTACTGTATGTACGCTTAATAAAAATTAGCAACATCGGAGAAGGACCACGCCCACTTTTAAAAAAAATTTTTTATAAAGTCAAATTTTAACAAAAAATTTAATATCTTTACAGTATAAAAGTAAATTATGTCAACATTCAAATCCAGTAATGATATGGTGCAACAAAATACAAAAATAAAAGAAAATTTCAAAATGGGCGTGGCTCCGCCCTTTTTCATTTAATTTGTCTAGGATACTTTTAACGCCATAAGTCGAACAAAAATTAACCAATCCTTTTGAAATTTGGTAGGGGCATAGATTTTATGACGCTAACTGTTTTCTGTGAAAATGGGTGAAATCGGTTAATGCCACGCCCAGTTTTTATACACAGTCGTCCGTCTGTCCTTCCGCATGGCCGTTAACACGATAACTTGAGCAAAAATCGACATATCTTTAATGAACTTAGTTCACGTGCTTGCTTGAACTCACTTTATCTTGGTATGAAAAATGAACGAAATCCGACTATGACCACGCCCACATTTTCGATATCGAAAATTACGAAAAATGAAAAAAATGCCATAATTCTATACCAAAAAGGAAAATGGGATGAAACATGGTAAGGTAATTGGATTGTTTTTTTGACGCGAAATATAACTTTAGAAAAAACTTTATAAAATGGTTGTGACACCTACCATATTAAGTAGAAGAAAATGAAAAAGTTCGGCAGGGCGAAATAAAAAACCCTTAAAATCTTGGCAGGTACTACATATATAAATAAATTAGCGGTATCCAACAGATGATGTTCTGTGTCACCCTGGTCCACAGTTTGGTCGATATCTGGAAAACGCCTTCACATATACAACAACCACCACTCCCTTTTAAAACACTCATTAATACCTTTAATTTGATATACATATCGTACAAACGCATTCTAAAATCAACCCTGATCCACTTTTATGGCTATATCCCTAAATGGCCTCCACCTATAGAACTATGGCCCACTCCCTCATAAAATATTCTTTAATACTTTTCATTTGATACACATGTCATACAAGTACATTCCAGGGTTTCCCTCGGTTCATTTTCCTACATGGTTATTTTCCCTTATGCTGTCACCATAGCTCTCAACTGAGTATGTAATGTTCGGTTACACCCGAACTTAACCTTCCTTACTTGTTTCTAATAAAATTTATATAAATTTGTATATATTGTACGGTTCCACCCGACTTTACACTTCGCTACTTATTATACTAAGGCATCACAGGGATGCACGAGGAAACAATGTCAGATCGCATGCAACAAGCCCTTCGCATCTTAGGGAGGTAGTGCGATACCTAAAAAAACTGTCGTAGTGACTTTCACCCGGAGAAAGAATGCATCCATCCCAGATCCATCCCTGGGTGGAACTAAAATACAATGTTCAATGAAGGTAAAATACCTAGGGGTCACACTGCATAGAACCCTCACGTGGAATGCTCATTTAGATGCTATCCTAAACAAAACAACAGGAGCGTTCTTCGCCTGTAGTCGACTCTACGGAAAAACATGGGGAATATCTCCAAAAATGGTATACTGGACATTTAATACTGTTGTAAAGTCACTAGTCACCTATGCTTCTCTGGTTTGGTGGCAGATCGGCACGTAAAGAACGGCAACAGCAAAACTAAGCAAACTGCATCGACTAGTTTGCATTAGCATAACGGGTGCGATGAGAACGTCCCCTGCTGATGCATTTAAGTGGGAATACCTTCCTTTCCTATTCTGATAGAGAAAGAGGCAACACTAGGCGCACTAAGACTTCAAAATATTTCGCAATTGAAGCTTGGAAACATGATAGGGCATATGAAAGTAATAAAAAAATTCATAGGAAATCCCATATTACAACGGAACTATGAAGTGTCCATTGTGGACAGAACCCACTGGGAAACAGGGAATCCTTATAATTACCCTGATGCAGAGGTCTGGTTCACGGATGGAACGAAATTCGATGAACCTATGGCCTATGGACCGAACTTCAAGAAATCGATTCCAATGTGATGCTACGCCACCATATTTCAGGCAGAAATCCATGCAATAGAAATTTGCGGTAGAGAATTTCTATGGAGAGGCTCATCCTTGAAGAGCATCTAGATTATGTCGGACAGCCAGGCGGCCCTGCGTGCCTTACAGTCATACATAGTTACATCTACGCTAGTGGATGACTGCATTGAAATCCTTAATGACCTGCGAGCCAAGAACAAGCTTTGGCTAGGATGGGTTCCCGGATATCAGGGACATGAAGGTAATGAACATGCAGACTACCTAGCAAAGCATGGTGCTGCAGCAGCATTCTATGGTCCATAGCCCTTTTGTGTACTCACAAAAGCACACACCACGGAAACTATAAGTAACTGGGAAACAAAACAATGCAGATGTCACTGGATTGACTGCCCAGGGCAAAGACAGGCCAAACTGTTTATACTTGCGGCAATGAAAATATAAGCCAAACTCTTTAATCTAGCAGGGAGGACCTACGAACTCTTGCTGGGTACTACACGGGACACATTGGTCTACGATATCACCTAAGTAAGTTAAATCCATTTGATACTCAAATTTGTCGTTTAAGTGAGCTGGAGGATAAAACGCCGGTTCACATTCTCTGCGAATGCATCGCTCTGGAAAGGTAGAGAACAGTACAATCTATGTTTAACCTCAATACAACTTTAATTCTATTTCCCATTTCCGAATGATGCGTACGGTATAACGAAAAAATATTTTCACATTTACTTGCAAGTAACCAACATCATTTCCCATTGACATCATCTTTTATACTTTCGTAAACATTAGATTCTTCATATCATATCATGTTACACTTTTTTTGTTCATCTATTCAATTTATAAATTAGCTCAGTAATTGTTTATAATTTATTATTTACCAGTAAACTGATACTTCATACTTTTATTGAATGCATTGTAAATTCATCCATTAGCAGTTTTCTTTTTGAAATAAGTCATTTGATATTCACACTCTGCATTTGTGACAGTTATACACACCTGTAATAGAGGTAAATAAATAATTTAATGTAGCAAATATCATAAGCAACAACTGTACTTTAATATACCACTGCTATAATAACAGCAACATACATACCTAGTTTTTTTTTTCAAATTAATATTTTAGTGTTTCAAAATTAATTTTTATGGACAATAAAATAAAACCCATCCAAGAAAAGATAATAAGTGAAAACCGCTTTGTTACACGTGATGTGTTTTGACGTACCCTGCAAAAATCGTTGGATCATGTGATCCACTGGAGTACTTACCATTATACTCCACTGTTGTGCAGCAATGGACCAGCTCATTTTTCTACACTAACATATTGTAAGCCGATGATTGTTACCCTGCAAAAATCGCGAGCACTACATGCATGCATGTATGGAGTACTTGCTATGGACCAACCGAGTGCTCCAAAATTAACCACAATTTATACAAAAAATATGGTCCAATTAACATTGCTATGTCATAGGACTGGACCATATACTCCAGCTCCGCATTACATCAGAGTAATCCATGGAGTACCCACAGTCCAATAAACATCGTGTAGTGATTACAATCGTTAAAAGCGAGCAATCATCGGCTTACAATATGTTCGTGTAGAAACATGAGTTGGCCCATTGCTGCATTACAGTGGAGTATAATGTTAAGTACTCCAGTGGACCACATGATCCAACGATTTTTGCAGGGTAATTGGACCATATTTTTTGTATAAATTGTGGTTAATTTTGGAGCACTCGGTTGGTCCATAGCGAGTACTCCATACACGCATGGAGTACTCGCGATTTTTGCAGCGTAACAAAAGAAAGAATAAGTAGCATTTTACATAATTTTATTATGAAATAGTAGAAGTGAGTTACATATTTGAATTAAAAAACAAGTAAGAACGGGACTGTCTTCGGCTGTGCCGAAGACTTCATACCTTTCATGAATGGGGCTGAACAATAATCTTATCCCGTTCGTAATCTCCGAATAATCGGATGTATAAGATAAGAAATATATAGTGAACAGATCTACATACCTTAACGATTTTTAAGTTAAATATAAAATAAAAAACGGGTAGGTACTTTGTGTGAGGATGCAAATTTCAGGTTTTTTGTGGTCTGCGTGTAAAAACTATGACTACGAATCACGTATTTCAAAAATATATGACGAAAACGTAACTATTTGATGAAATTTGATGAATTTTGAAGATTCTAGCCGTAAAAAAGGGGTCAAAATGACAGTTTATATGAAGTATATAATATATATACGACCGATATCTATGATTTTTTCAGACAACAATATATGCTATATACGTAAGCATTTTGTGAAATTTGAAGCTTCTGACTGTTAAAACGGGGCAGAAATTGCGCAAAGTTTCTTATCTGAACAATCGGTTGTATGAGATATATACTATGTGTACCACCGATCTCAATGATTTTTTCAGACATCAATATATGCTATACACGTAAGCAGTTGGTGAAATTTGAAGCTTCTAGCTGTTAAAATGGGGCCGAAATCGTAAAAAAAATATATATATACTATATATATATACTATATATACCATCATATATATATTATATATATCACCGATCTCTATGATTTTTTGACACAACAATACATACTATATACGTAAGCAATCGGTGAAATTTGAAGCTTATAGCTGTTAAAATGGGGAAGAAATTGCGCAAAGTTTCTTATCTGAACAATCGGTTGTATGGGATATATACTATATATACCACCGGTATCTATGATTTTCTCAGACAACAATATATGCTATACACGTAAGCATTTGGTGAAATTTGAACATATCTAAACGATTTTTAAGATAAATATAAAATAAACAAGTAAGAACGGGACTGTCTTCGGCTGTGCCGAAGACTTCATACCTTTCATGAATGGGGCTGAACAATAATCTTATCCCGTTCGTAATCTCCGAATAATCGGATGTATAAGATAAGAAATATATAGTGAACAGATCTGCATACCTTAACGATTTTTAAGATAAATATAAAATAAAAACAGGTAGGTACTTTGTGTGAGGATGCAAAGTTTCTGGTTTTGTGTGGTCTGCGTGTAAAAACTATGACTACGAATCACGTATTTCAACAATATATGACGTAAACGTAACTATTTGATGAAATTTGATGAATTTTGAAGCTTCTAGCCGTAAAAAGGGGGCAAAAATTAGAGTTTATATGGGGTATATAATATATATACCACCGACCTCTATGATTTTTTCAGACAACAATATATGCTATATACGTAAGCATATGGTGAAATTTGAAGCGTCTAGCTGTTTAAAAGGGGCAGAAATTGCGCAAAGTTTCTTAACTGAACAATCGGTTGTATGAGATATATACTATATATACCATCGATCTCAATGATTTTTTCAGACAACAATATATGGTATACACGTAAGCATTTGGTGAAATTTGAAGCTTCTAGCTGTTAAAATGGGGAAGAAATTGCGCCAATTTTCTTATCTAAACAATCGGATGTATGGGATATATACTATATATACCACCGGTATCTATGATTTTCTCAGACAACAATATATGCTATATATGTAAGCATATGGTGAAATTTGAAGCGTCTAGCTGTTAAAAAGGGGCAGAAATTGCGCAAAGTTTCTTAACTGAATAATCAGTTGTATGAGATATATACTATATATACCATCTATCTCAATGATTTTTTCAGACAACAATATAATCTATACACTTAAGCATTTGGTGAAAGTTGAAGCTTCTATCTGTTAAAACGGGGCAGAAATTGCGCAAAGTTTCTTATCTGAACAATCGGTTGTATGAGATATATACTATATATACCACCGATCTCTATGATTTTTTCAGACAACAATATATGCTATATCCGTAAGCATTTTGTGAAATTTGAAGCTTCTAGCTGTTAAAACGGGGCAGAAATTGCGCAAAGTTTCTTATCTGAACAATCGGTTGTATGAGATATATACTATATATACCACCGATCTCTATGATTTTTTCAGACAACAATATATGCTATATACGTAAGCATTTGATGAAATTTGAAGCTTCTAGATGTTAAAATGGGGTAGAAATTGCGAAAAGTTTCTTATCTGAACAATCGGTTGTATGAGATATATACTATATATACAACCGATCTCTATGATTTTTTCAGACAACAATATATGCTATATACGTAATCAATCGGTGAAATTTGAAGCTTATAGCTGTTAAAATGGGGTAGAAATTGCGAAAAGTTTCTTATCTGAACAATCGGTTGTATGAGATATATACTATATATACAACCGATCTCTATGATTTTTTCAGACAACAATATATGCTATATACGTAAGCAATCGGTGAAATTTGAAGCTTATAGCTGTTAAAATGGGGTAGAAATTGCGAAAAGTTTCTTATCTGAACAATCGGTTGTATGAGATATATACTATATATACAACCGATCTCTATGATTTTTTCAGACAACAATATATGCTATATACGTAAGTATTCGGTGAAATTTGAAGCTTCTAGCTGTTAAAATGGGGCTAAAATTTGCCAAAAATATATATATATATACTATATATATATACTATATATACCACCATATATATACTATATATACCACCGATCTTTATGATTTTTTCAGACAACAATATATGCTATATACCTAAGCATTCGTTGAAATTTGAAGCCTCTAGCTCTTAAAATGGGGCAGTAATTACGAAAAGTTCCTTATCTGAACAATCCGTTGTGGGGGATATATACTATATATACGACCGATCTCATCAATTTTTTCAGGCAACAATATGTGCAATATACGAAAGTATATGGTGAAGTTTGAAGCTTCAATCTGTTAAATTGGGTAAGATATTACAAAAATCCTCTTTTTCTGAAAAATCGGTTGTATGGAGGATATATGCTATAGTGGTCCGATCCGGTCGGTTCCAACAAATGTCTAATCGGACACCCAAATACACCCGCTCACCAAATTTTATCAAGATATCTCAAAAATTGAGGGACTAGTTTGCATACAAACAGACAGACGGACAGACGGACAGACGGACATGGCTAAATCAACTCAGCTCTTCAACCTGATTATTTCGGTATACTTAATGGTGGGTCTATCTATTTTCCTTTAAGGACTTACAATTTTCGGTTTCGTGACGAAATTAATATACCATTTCATTTTCATGAAAGTTATAACAAGTAAGGACGGGATTGTCTTTAGCTGTATCGAACACTTCATACCTTCCAATGAAGAAGCTGAGAAATACCCTTAAGGGCCCATTACTCATACTTAGCATAGACTTGACTTGACTTGAGAACTGTCACTTACAGTTCTGTTAAATGAACATTTCATGAGTAATCACTCAAAACTTAGCAACACTTAACTTGACTTAGAAGTCTGTTGAATTTTGATTTTCTATGTAAGTTCTAAGTGACGTTTACATTTTGAGATGCCATTTGTTTGTTTACATTTCATATAAATTGACATTTATTGATTATGATGCCACATTGTATGCGCTAAGTGGAGTATAATCGTGGCTAAGTTGCCAAGTTTACGCCAAGTCAAGTCAAGTAAAGTCTATGCTAAGTATCAGTAATGGACCCTTTAGTCCATTCGTAATATCGAACAATCGGCTACACGGTCTAAGACTTTAGTTTATTTTTTAAACCTATTGAAATTTATTGCTGATTTTAAACTTTTGTATACTGCTTTTAAAACCACTAAACAAGTAAATGAATAGATGTAAGGCGCGATAACTCCGAAGAGATTTTAGGCCGAGCTTCTCTCTTCCAATTTGCGTCGAGCTCCTTTTAGTTTTTCGTGCAAATTGGTAGGACGTGATCTACTTGGTTTTTTTTGGCCGCCTCCGAACGCCAACTGCAAGGCATATGAGTTTTCACTGAGAAGCTTTTCCTAGTAGAAACACACTCGAAGTGCTTGCCAAACACTACCGAGCGGCGACCCCGCTTAGCAACATTTTCTTCTAATTGAAAAAACTTCTTTCTAAAATTTTGATGCTGCTTTGCCCGGGGCGTAAACCCAGGATATTCGGTGTGGTAAGCGGAGCACGTTAGCATCACACGACGGCGCAATTTCTAAGTTATCTTGGTTTTAATTTTAGTCCAGACCCTTGAAAATTATAATTTCCGATCAAGAGTTTAAAATTAAAACCAAACAGTTTTAACCGTACCACGTTTTTAAAATTTTTGAAAACTATTATATAAACTTTGAGAGGATAAACGCCATTTTTAATATATTTGGGTATAAATTTTAGCCGAGAAGTTTAAAAAATAGAAATTTCTGGGCTAAAATTTAAACCAAAATGTTTCAATTCAAAAACAGTCATATGAACTCGTTTCATTTTAAATTTCGTATGATCTGTATCAAAAACAAGTTGGTCACATACATATGTAGACCAAAAAGTTTAAGATTAAACCCCAAAATTTTTAAGCGTATATAGAGAACAGATGTTCATAAGCGACATTTTCGATAAATATAAATTAAACAATAGATCGGTAGTCCTCACACAAAGTTTCACTTTTCGTGCTGTATTTAAGAGATGGATTTTACCATGATATACATACCTATGTATAACGTATACATCATACGTAAGCATTTGGTGAAGTTTGGAGCTTCTAGCTATTAAAATGGCAGAAATGACGAAAAGAATCTTATCTGAACAATCGGTTGCAGAAGATATATGCTATATATATGACCGATATCTTTGATTTTTTTTCAGACAACAGTATGTGCTTTAAAGGAAAGCACGTGGTGAAATTTGTAGCTTCAATCTGATAAATTGAGAAAGATATGATAAAAATACTCTTTTCTGAGAAATTCCTTATTCCCCACACAACTGCTATGGTGGTTCGATCCGGCCGGTTCCGGCATATGTCAAATCGGAACGCTAAATATACGTGCTCACCAAATTTTATCAAGATATCTCAAACATTGAGGGACTAGTTTGAAAGACAGACAGACGAACTGGGCTAAATCAACTCAGCTCGTCATCGTGATCATTTCAGTTTACTTACTGGTGAGTCTATATTTTCGCCTTAAGGACACACAATTTCGAAATTAGTGATAAACTAAGTATACCATTTCATTTTCATAAAATGTATAATAATAATAATAATAAATATTTGGCGCGAATTACCGCCGCGGATATTGAGGCAGAGCTTCTTATCCAATTTGCAACATGCTCCTTTCTAATTTTTCCCCATGAATTGGCAGGGCGGCACTTATATGTTTAATGCCATCTCCGAATGTCACATGCAAGGTAGATGGGCTTTCACTGAGACTCAAAATATTTGCTAAACCACATCAGAGGGGTTACCCCGTTAAGAAAAACTCATCTCCAATTGAAAAAACTTGTTTCTTAATCTTTAATGTTGCTTTTAACGGGACTTGAACCCAGGACCTTCAATGTGGTAGGCCGAGAAACTACCACACCACGGCGACTGTCAGTTAGTGCCGATGCAATATAAGTTTTGTTCTGCTCACTACTTCTTTCAATTCCTGCTTCCAGTTACAGCTCTACTTCAAGTGCCGGTTAAATATTTGGTTCATGTTTCGATTCAGTTTTGGTCTCCTATTTCGATATCAATTCTGGATTTGGTTTCGGTTTCAGTTCCGGTTTCGATTGGAAGTTCAATTCCAGTTTTTATCTGGCTTCAGTTTCAGTTCCTGGTCTGGTTTCGGTTTCAGTTTCGGTTTCGATTGGAAGTTCAATTCCAGTTTTTTTCTGGCTTCGGTTTCAGTTTCAGTTTCAGTTCCGGTTTCGATTGAAAGTTTAATTGCAGTTTTTTTTCTGGCTTCGGTTTCAGATCCAGTTTCGACTGGGAGTCCCATTCAGTTTTTTTCTAGTTTCGGATTCTGGCTTCGATTCTGGCCTCGTTCTGGTACTGGTTTCGGTTTTGATTCTGAACTCTATTTCTGTTATAGTTCCAGTTCCTGTTCCGCCTAAAGATTCAGTGGCGATTGAGAACACGATTCTGCCTTCGGCTCCGGTTAAAGTTCCAGTTCCAGTTTCGGATTGCGTTATTTTGTTTTCATTTTCTGGTTGCAGGTCTGCTTTCGTTTCCGCTTTTTCGGCGTCTGTTTCAGTTTCGGTTTCGATTCGGAATTTAATTCCACTTTCGATTCTAATTCCGATTCCGGTTTCTGTTCCTGGCTCAAATTCCGGTTTCAGGAAAGAATATTATGCCTTTGCTAGTTTGCTATTTCTGGCTATTTATCTAGAAAAAAACTATAATGTCAATGTTCCTCTCTATGCGTTAGGAGCGAGCTTTTGGAAAAGCTAACCACCAAGAAAAAAGGAGAGGAAAATACTATCACAGAAGACATAACGCTCAATTTGTTAATTTTCAGTAAAAGAGCTCTTTTCGAAACTCCAAATGATCAATCACTCAACGCGGGCGCACCGAAAGTATTCATAAAAGAAGGTCCGAAATGCATCCAATTCCAATGAGCGAACCGTATTATAACTACTTTGGAAACTTTGTTGGATTTTTTTCTGACTCCATTTTGATCGTTTTTGTTTTCAATATTTGAACATTTTTTATCCTTTGAAGCAGGCATGCTTAACCAACGAACCGATATCATTTCGTTACGATAATTAACGTTAATAAACGAAACAAAGTCATTTCGTTTCGTTTATTAACGTTAAGAACGTCAAATTAACGAAATGATTTCGTTTCGTTTTCTGCCGTATCAAAACGGAATCAAATCGTGTATGTTGATTATTATTTTCAAACTATGCTGGCAAAGCTGATTGATGGCGGAGTCATTAAAGGTGAAAGCATTAGCCAAGCTGATTGCAACTTTGCTCATGAATTTTGACAGTACGAACATTTCTCAGAGTGTTTTTGACATTACCACTAACGAATTACACAAACAAATTATATGGAGTTTGTGTGTGTATGTGCGCTCATTGTTACCACCTTACGGCTTCACCATGGCTATAGCATTGCCAGCACAATTCAAACATAAAGTATCACGTTTTTGTTAACGTTTTTAACGTTAACGAAAGCTTTTCGTTTCGGTTAAAAACGAGATACAATTTATCTTGATAATTTCTTTATCGATAATATTTCGAAGTGTTTCAACGGAAACGGTGGAAATTTTTTGATAAACGATTAGCTTAACGTTAAGGTGCATCCCTGCTTTGAAGCAATACTTTTGACAAAAAATACAAGCATATATACAACATTTATAATCTGGGATTAGCTAACAGTGTGTCCGCGAGATCCAATCAAATGGGATCGAGCTCTGTTGGTCTTAAAAATAAAAAGTACGATGCACCATTACGCATTTTGCTGCTGGAGATTTGGAGGTTTCTGATTGTCCGCTGTTCTATGAAAAAATTGTTTTATACATTTTAGAAGCACTGCACTGAAAGAAAAAGACTGGTAAAATCAACCGAAATACGGGTCAATTCAACCGAAATTTTCCGTAAATTTGTATCCATCGCAATAAGATGTTGAATCAACTGCGCACAAATCGTTGATTCGTAATTTACCGTTTTAGTAGTCATATGCACAAAAAAATTTTTTGCGACAGCTTTGTACGAGAGTAACTATGTTGCGGCATTTGCAAGGCAAATTAGTTTTCACTGAGACCTTTTCATGGCATAAATACACTCGGAGTGCTTACCGAATATTGCCGAGGGGCAACCCCGCTTAGGAAGATTTTCTTCCAATTGAAAAACCTTATTTCTAAAATTTTTATGTTGCTTTGCCCGTGGTGTGAACCCAGGGTCTTCGGTGTGGTAGGCGGAGCACGCTACCATCACAACTCGGCGGCCGCCATATACATACGTAAATATGGGCATACAAATAGTACACATAAGTACAAAGTAGAGAGCGCAGTACGCGTAAAATTTTCTTTGAAATTTGCTCATGTATTGACTGTTGATCGCTGTTGAAATGACCAGTGAGACCAGTTGTGTTAACAAAAAAATCAGTTAGATTGATTAGAAATCTGTCAACTTTACCGAATTTAGAGCGATAATTTCTCTTCAGTTGAAATGACTTAACTAATTTGTTCGCTTGACAAAGAACTCAGTCGAATTGACCATAATTCGATCAATTTTACCGAATCTCCATTAAGTCAAGAACAACAGAACCGATTTATTGATTTTACTAGCACCATTTCTTTCAGTGTGCCAATGTTGTGCATCACTGTTCTATGTTTATAAGTAAATATGCAAATCAATTTGTACTTAATGCGCACCGACAGCTGTTGCTAAATCACTTAATTCACTTCAAGTTTTTCTTTCATTTTTGATATATCTTGAAATATGCAAATCTCTAGACCAATAAGCACTTCGAGTAATATTAATAACTTCAGAATGAGTAAATAGCCTCTAATTAAATACAATTAGCAATAAGTGAATGTTAATCATGAGCTTTTGAAATGTAGGTAACTGCTTTTTGATTAGGCTACTTAATGAGAATGAAAAAAGAACTAATAATACATATATGAAAATAATTAGATTTGTTATACGATTATCATATTGATTATGTCTCATTAGGCAAGTGATTGGTTAGGTAAATGAGATATAGACGGGTTTGATGATACATTCGAAATACAAAATCATATATGTATGTAAACAAATATACAACAATACATTTAAATAGGGAGAATATTGGGTCCGAAGTTGTTTTCGGTCGTACAGTTTTCAAAATAACTCGGACTTCAAAATCCGGGTCAGTGTAGCTACGAATATTCTAAGTAATGCAGTTAAGTTCTCAGCTGCTTTTTAAGAGCAATATTTTTCAACTCAGCTGAGCAGAGCTCACAGAGTATATTCATTTTGTTCGCATAACGGTACCCCATAACGGCATAAACTAATCAAGATAAATATAGACTTCTATATATCAAAATGATCTGGGCGAAAAAAGAAAATGATTTAGCCAAGTCCGTCCGTTCGTCTGTAGGTCCGTATTTGCTCTCTGATTACTTTCTGCGTTTTGACTTCCGAAATTTGACTTATGAATTTTGGTTTTCTGAAAAAAGAGTTCTGAAAGAACAAATGTGTTTCTGAATTTTTGTTTTCTGAAATATGGGGGGAACCCTAAGTCACACTATTACTCCTAATCTTATCCTTATTCTTAATCTTCCTGTTAGCTTCTTTTTACAATATTTCTTAAAGCCCTATTCTACTTTTAATCTCACTATCCATCTTTCTTTGTTCTTTAAAGTTTTCCGACTTCCCTCCAACTTCCCCAACTTTTTTTCCCTTTTCCTATTCTTTTTCCTACCTACTACTTTAAAACTCATGACCGGATTATGAGGGCCGTAAAATTTTTGTTGTTGTATTACTGAATTCACCTGTCTGGTTTTGTTGCATCATGGTGCTGCAACTAAAACTTAAGCCCAGAAGCATTTCGCGAGCACGCAGAAAGCATTTGAAACCATTTTTATAAACAAAAAGATTTATAATAGTATATAAAGGATAGATATTTCCAAATAAAATAACTTCAAATTCGGGGAAATGAAATAAGTTCTTGCGCGTTTTCTCATGACTGGGCACCGCGCTACAAAGTGTACATGAACACATTGCAGTTGTATGCGAAAGAGTGGCCAGCTCACTGGTGAATTTGATAGCATTATGTGGTGAGCACCATTGCTTTAGAGCTTGCCGCCTTATTGATTTTAAGTGTTTTATGGAAAAAATATTTAATAAATCGCATGTTTTATTGTAAACAGATGTAATCCAAAATTAAATTTTTTTTTGGGAAAACGCAGTTTTTTTTCATAGAAATTGAGTTGATTTAAAAGCATATATCGTTAGCTTAATGTGAAAATGTGCTAAGTCACTTTTTTTGAAAAATTGTATTTTAATGCAGTTTTAAAACTGAATTGAAAATACATCGATCACAAAAAAAAATATTTAAACTTTTCATTTTTACGTGCTGTGGGCAATGATGTGTAAATGTGCTAAGTCGTCAGCTGTTAAAAAAAATGTGCTAAGTCAATTTGTCAATAGTATAAATCTGAATTACTAGTCATTCCTTTGTGCGCGCATTTTATTTATTTATTTAATTTATTCAGTCTAAAAGTACATGCTTTATTGTTGTTGTATTAACGATAAATACACTCCCCGTTTTGGCGAGTGTTACCGATGTTGATGGCCCTTTGCCGGATATATATCCTGTACGTTCCGGTAACAAAGCACTATTAAGGTACAACTAGCTCGATCATCTCGGGAACGATTTATATGACAACATTAAACCTTCTAGGCCATCCCGCCCTCTCCACGCCATAGTTCCATGAGGAACTTGGGGTCGCCAGAGCCTCGGCTGTCAATGAAACAGGATTCACCAATTGGGTTGGAGAAGCTATATATTGCGCTGGCAACCCCTTGGGAGAGTTGCGAACACAACCTCTTGAAATTGGATTCACCTAATTGAGACATGCCTTTAGTGTTTGATAAATGCTTTGCGCTGACTTTAATCTACTTCAATTCTTACATGTCGATAACTACATGCTTTCTTACAGACTAGTTAAAAATAGAAAACAATTCAAGCTTAAACTTATATAAGCTGTTATTAAAATTAATAACATTACTGAATCGAGTTGCTAGATGTATAGTCCTATTTATAGGTTCATTCATAGCATAATTCGTTTTATTAGTTATTTCGATAAATAATCTATTATGCCAAAGATCACGCAGTGGAATATATGGAATGAACAAAGTAGATAAATCAGAGCAATTCGTGCTATAGTTTATTACATTATAGGCAAGCATGAGTGAGATAAAGATGCCGTCTGGCCAGTGAAACATACGTAAAGCAGTTTTGTAAACATTTTTGGAACTATCTCAATTTTATAGGAGTTAGATTCATAGGGCGGCCACCGTGGTGTGATGGTAGCGTGCCCCGCCTACCACACCATATGCCCTGGGTTCGCACCCGGGCAAAGCAACATCAAAATTTTAGAAATAAGATTTTCAATTAGAAGCAAATTTTTCTAAGCGGGGTCGCCCCTTGGCAGTGTTTGGCGAGCGCTCCGAGTATATTTCTGCCATGAAAAGCTCTCAGTGAAAACTCATCTGCCTTGCAGATGCCGTTCGGAGTCGGCATAAAATATGTAGGTCCCGTCCGGCCAATTTGTAGGGAAAATCAAGAGGAGAACGACGCAAATTGGAAGAGAGCTCGGCCTTAGATCTCTTCGGAGGTTATCGCGCCTTACATTTTTTTTTTTTAGATTCATAGAAAGGATTCCATATTATTGAGCAATATTCAATACCACTTCTGACCAAGGATATATAAAGTGCCTTCAACGTCATATTGTGCCTAAAGTCACAGGTGTTACGTCTACTACCCAACCATTGCAACAAATTTTGAAACAACGAAATCAATGTGACAAGAAAAAGAGAGTTTGGAGTCAAAAATTATACCCAAGTCTTTACCCTCTTGACAACGATTAAGAGATTTAGCATTTAGTTTGTAGATAAAGTATGTGGCAGTTGTCTTTATGGAATAAGACACAACACAACATTTGTTTGAATTTAAAAATAAGTTATTGTCTGCAGACCATCCGACAAAAGAGTCCAGACAAAAACCCTTAGAAATAAAATAAATAAATAAATGTAAGGCGCGATAACCTCCGAAGAGCTTCTCTACCAATTTACGTCGTGCTCCTTTTTTTAATTTTTCCTACAAATTGGCGGGACGGGACCTACTTGTCTTATGCCGACTCCGAACGGCATCTGCGAGGCAGATGAGTTTTCACTGAGAGCTTTTCATGGCAGAAATATACTCGGAGCGCTCGCCAAACACTGGCGAGGGACAACCCCGCTTAGAAACATTTTCTTCTAATTGAAAAACCTTATTTCTAAAGTTTTGATGTTGCTTTGCTAGGGGTGTGAACCCGGGGCATTCGGTGTGGTAGGCGGAGCACGCTACCATCACACCACGGTGGCCGCCAATAGTTAGAAACAGTTTGACAAATAAATAGTATTTTTTAATAAATATATAGTTTTAGTGCTATATTTCAATCATTAAAGGGGAGGAGTGATGGGGATACATATTGAGTAAAAAGTGCTAAGTTAGGAGAAAAAATTAGTTTTGAGTGAGGAAATTGTGCTAAGTCATAAAATAGCTGCTGGGTTAGCATACATGATTTTTATTTACCTTTTTCAAACTTCTACACTCAAAAGTATTGCAACTACATTATCCTCATTCACAGTTTTGAAAAAAAAGATTATGTTAAAAATTATTCGGATTTTTTCGTCTCCTGTAAAATTTGTAAAAAGTGACTTAGCACATTTTCACATTAAGCTAACGATATGTCCACTTTTTTAGTCAATTAGGGTATTCTATAAATATCAGAATAAACTCGTCAGTTGGTTATCTTGGTGTGTCATAAAATCTAAAAAAATTAAAATTTTGAGTTGAATCAGTTTACGATGAAGCGTGCGAAATTGTGCTGCATACAAATTTTAGATTATAGCTTTTAAAGTACTAAGGAATGTAAATTAAAATTGAATACAAACAAATCGCATAAATTCTTTTTTTTTTGCTGAAATACGCTTTACCTAAAACAGACAAAATTCAAATATTCATTGCGTGTATCTATGTAAATATTTAGGCAAACATTTACATATGTATTTTTTAGAATATAAATTTTGACATTCGTATAAAAGTATAAATGCCTCAGTACTGTATATAGAGTTTATACATATGTACTGCCTTAATATAGGTATGTAACAACGCCGAACATATTCCGAAAAATTTAAATTACAAATAGTACTTTTGTATATATTTGTATAACAAATTCTATTTGTATTCTTGCGAGCAACGTATAATATCCTTATTCCTTCTATCCATTTTCATCTACAATGTAAATTTGAATATGTAAGAATAAGGGCAATTGCGTTTGCATCTTAATGTTGAAGAAAATTTCTTTCAAGGCGGCATTTCCTTGCATATATTTCGGCATAGTATTTTTAATAATATACCATACATACATAAAAACATATATATATGGGGTATTCCATCCCATTTCGTCCAATTTTGAACCCGACCCCTTTAGAATTGGCTGAAAGTTTTTCTTCTTTTTCTAGCTTACGAAAGACGTTTTTCAGAAGTTTTTCAAATTTTTTCATCCAACTCAAAAAAAGTTATGAATTTAAAAAAAAACACCGTTTTTGTTTACAAAATGCTATAACTTTTTCAAAAATTTACCGTTTGGGATCTTTTTTTTTTAAATTTGTTTTTAAATGTACTTTTCGGAAAAAATACAAAAAAAAGTTTTTTTTTGTAATTTTTCAGTGTTTCGAGATTTTTCGTATTTCGCCCTTTTTTTCCCATAAAAAACTTCAATCAATTCTGCAATCATCCCCACTAATCCCGGAGTGGGCCAACAATTTTTTTTTTTTATTTAATTGAAAAAAAAAAACTTTAATATTTTTTTTGTATTTTTTCTGAAAAGTACATTTAAAAACATAAAAAAAAAAAAATGATCCCAAACGGTCAAATTTTGAAAAAGTTATAGCATTTTGAAAAAAACACCGTTTTCCAACTCAAAATAAGTTTTAACGGTGTTTTTTTTTTAAATTCATAACTTTTTTTGAGTCGGATGAAAAAATTTGAAAAACTTCTGAAAAACGTCTTTCGTAAGCTAGAAAAAGAAGAAAAACTTTCAGCCAATTCTAAAGGCGTCGGGTTCAAAATTGGTCGAAATGGGATGGAATACCCCATATATATATATATGTACCTAACTGTTAAGCGTGAATGTGCCTTTGGGTATAACGTAACGTGCTGAAAATATTTTTCCTAACATTTAGCGACATCTTCAGTGTTTATTTATATCTGTGCTTACAAATGTCTGGTAATTTCTCTAAATATGTAAATGTTTGCAAATTAGCATGAATGTAAACTAACATCACGCGTGAAATATTTTATATGCTTAATGAGTTAGAACTCTGTGAGTTACATACATCTCCAAACACTTAAGTAAATACCCTGCAATAAAATATTTAACTATTCAAAAAAAAACTAGATCGCAAATAGAAGTTTCTGAATGTTATCGAATTAGCTCTAAAAAGAACAAACTTGTAGTGGGGAATATACTAATAAATTATATAAAATAAAATAAAGAAATAAACAAAAACTAAAAGAGTACAACAAACAATAAATTATAATAAAATGAAAAAAAATATCAAAATAAAATTTTATAAAATAAAGTAGAAAAAAAAAAAAATAATAAAATAAAATAGATAAGAATAAAATAAAATTGAATAAAATAAAATAAAATAAAATAAAATAAAACAAAATAAAATATAAAACAAGATGGAATATAAAATAAAAAAAAAAAAAAAATAAATGTAAGGCGCGATAACCTCCGAAGAGATCTAAGGCCGAGCTTCTCTTCCAATTTGCGTCGTGCTCCTCTTGATTTTCCCTACAAATTGGTCGGACGGGACCTACATGTTTTATGCCGACTCCGAACGGCATCTGCAAAGCAGATGAGTTTTCACTGAGAGCTTTTCATGGCAGAAATACACCCGGAGTGCTTGCCAAACACTGCCGAGGGGCGACCCCGCTTAGAAAAATTTTCTTCTAATTGAAAAATCTTATTTCTAAAATTTTGATGTTGCTTTGCCCGGGAGTTGAACCCAGGGCATACGGTGTGATAGGCGGAGCACGCTACCATCACACCACGGTGGCCGCCGAATATAAAATAAGATGGAATAAAATAAAGAAAATAAGACAAAATATAACAAAATGAGGTAAAATAAAATATAATAAAATAAAATATAATATATTAAAATTAAAAAATTATATAAAGTAAATTAAAATAAAATGAAATAAAATAAAATAAAATGAAATAAAGTCGCGGGTTCGAATCGAACTCAAGGTCTAACAATAATTATTTTATCATTATTATTGTTATGATAAATTTTTTCTTAATTGAAAAAATTATTAAATTAGAATAGAAGAAAGAAAAAAATTTTAGACAACTGCCAAAGCTCGTTGTATGGATCCATTTCGGGAACTGCTAAATTCCTTCATCGGCCACGTTTAGGCATAATAATGATAAAATAATTATTGTTAGGCCTTGACCTCGATTCGAACCCGCGATCTTACAAATCAGTAGGCCGATATAACAACAAAAATTGTTAAAATGAAATAAAATAAAATAAAATAAAGTAAAACGAAATAAAATAAAATAAAAGAAAATAAAATAAAATAAAATCAAATAAAATATAATAAATTAATGAGCTTTAAACGGTGATTACCCTTATTGCTTTTAATGTATGAAAACATTTATTTGAAGCAATTTTTAATTTGTAATTTATTTAATAATTTGAGAAAATATTTAAACAGCGTGACATCAGGACGGACAAGGCGACAGCTGTTTCGATTATACCTTGTAAATCTCTTCAAAGCCTTTTCTCCAGGGAGTGGGATTTGAATCCGCACTCCTACGATGGTTGAAGTGTTACAAACGCATTCAGCCACGCCATGCCTTAGTTGTTGGAAACCTTATCCCAATTGCCTTCTTTGCATATTTTCTTTATTCCCAAATTATTAAATAAATTTAAATAAATTAAACTAAAAAATGCAAACAAAATAAAATAAGAACAAATAATATAAAACTAAATAAAATAAAATGAAGTATAAAGAAACTCAAGATAAAAGAAAATAAAGTAAAATAAAATATAAACCAAATAAAATAACATGTAATAAAATAAAAAAAAATAAAGTACAACAAGCAAAGGTGTCTAACTTCGGGTGTAACCGAACATTATATACTCAGCGTGAGCTTCAATTGTACATTTCATTTCAGATAAACTACTTTTCTATATAACACGTGGCACCGCCCGTTTAAAAAAATGTTTCCAAATTTCCTCTTACAATAAAACTTGATAAGTGATATTTGTCTTATTTCTAAGTTGCCGTGGTCTTTAATCGATCCCGTCGATTTTTACTAGAAATATTTTCCGCTATAAAGAAAATATGTCTACACAATTTCATTACGATATGTTATTTTAATTTCGAGTTATGGCTCCCAAAACATAGAAAATTGCTTAGTCATAAAAGGGGTGGTGCCACACCCAGTTTCAAAAATTTTAGTGTTTCCAATTTAATGTTATAATTCCATTTAGAAAGTAAAATTCTATTGATACAAAGCTCTTTTTCGCTAAGATATAGTTTATTATTTTCGTCTACGACCCTTTTAAAAATCTTTTATATAAAAGTGGGCGTGGTCTTTAACCGATCCCGTCCATTTTTACTAGAAATATTTTCCGCTATAAGGAAAATAAATCTACACAATTTCATTACGATATGTTATTTTAATTTCGAGTTATGGCTACCGAAACATAGAAAATTGCTTAGTAATAAAAGGGGCGGTGCCACGCCCATTTTTTTAAATGTGAAGTTTTTCCTATTTACTGTTATAAATCCACTTGGGAAATAAAATACCATTGATATAAAGCTCTTTTTCGCTAAGATATAGGTTATTATTTTCGTCCACGATCCTTTTAAAAATCTTTTATATAAAAGTGGGCGTGGTCCTTAACCCATTTCGTTAATTTTTCTTCAAAGCCTTCCTTATAGTAAAGGCAACCTCTCCGCCGAATTTTGTTGCGATAGGTTTAACGATTTTTGATTTATGATTGATAATATTTGCAAAATTGATTTTATCATAAGTGGGCGGTGCCACGCTCATTTAAAATTTTTTTTTCAAATTTTATCCAAAGTTTCAATATCAGTCCACATGTCAAATTTCAACATTCTATGTGTATTATTTAATAAATAATCAGGTTTTTTGTGTTTTCCAAAATGTTATATATATAAAAATTGGGCGTGGCTATCATCCGATTTCGCTAATTTTTCTGGGTCCAGATAAGCTCGTGTACCAAATTTGGTGAAGATATCTCAATATTTACTCAAGTTATCGTGTTCACGGACGGAAGGACGGACGGACATGGCTCAATCAAATTTTTTTTCTATACTGATAATTTTGATATAGGGAAGTCTATATCTATCTCGATTCCTTTATACCTGTACAATCAACCGTTATCCAATCAAAGTTAATATACTCTGTGTGCGAAGAACGTTGAGTATAAAAAAAAAATAAATAAAAAAAAAAATAGAACCAAAGAAAATTAAACAATATATATACAATATAGCAAAATGAAATAAAATAAAATATGATAAACCAAAACCAAATCTAATAATAAAAAAAGCAAAATAAACTAGAATAAAATAATCAAATATAAAATAAAATCAATTAAAACAGAATAAAAACATATATAGTAATATCTTCTATCTATAAATCTTATAAAATAAAGTTGCTAAATGCCATGTATGCACATAACTTCACACAGAATGCTCCGATTTTAAAACGGTTTTTTGCATTTGAAAGCTTAGCTACGTGGGATGGTATAGTTAATATAATTTGAAGGTATATATTATAGGGCGTGGCAAATTGCCAAAATGTAGTACAAAATCATAAAATTTTTGTTTACACAGCTATAACTCATAAACGGAAGGATGGATTTAAAAAATTCTACTTTTCAGTAAAACCTTGAAATATTTGCCTTCGATCTGCATCAAAAAAAAATACTTGATTCCTTTCTTATATCAGCCAAATTGTTTAAACAAAAGTAACATTTTTATCAAAAAATGCGTATGTGTGTTTGTTCGCTGTGTACTGTCCGCGCTAATTGCTTTTGAGTGAGGCTTGATGCGACACATACATACGTACATATAACAAAGTCGCCTTTTCTGTCCCTATGTCCCTTTGAATGCTTAAACCTTTAAAAATACGCAACGGATTTTGATGCGCTTTTTTTAATAGATAAAGAGTGATTGAAAAGGAAGTAACGGATGCACATATGTGGCTGAAAATTGGTGGAGGGGTAGCTTAGAACCAGTAGACAGACATAGGCTAATTTTTATCCCGTTCTGGATAGGGTCTTGAGATCAAAACGTGGACCTGGGTAATCTAGTGTATCGAATGTAAGCTGTTCACGAGTATTTTGATACGGGGTATTTTTCGTACCCGCGGGTAACTAAGGTCTCGAGATATAAGCGAAAACGTGGACGCGGGTACCCCTAGAATGTGTTTATAGAATATGGATAACGAATGAAAGCTTTTGATGAGTGCTTTAGTACAGGGTAATTTTCATACCTATTGGTGACTAGGGTCTCGAGATTGAGGCCAAAACGTAGACCCGGGTACCCCTAGAAAGTGTTTATACAATATGGATAACAAATGAAAGCTGTTGATGAATGCTTTAGTACAGAGTAATTTTTATACCGCTGGGTGACTAGGGTCTCAAGTTATGGGCATAACCTGGACCCGGATACCCCTAGAATGTGTGTGTAATATGTATATCAAATGAAAGTTGTTGCTGAGAGCTTTAAAGTAATTTTCATTGTGATATTCGATTTAGTTGCATTAACCTGGCAAAACTGATAAATGTGCATGCGAAGCCGAAATAAAGACATGAATTAATAATACCCACCTAACTATTTACATACGTCCTATTCGATTTGCCTGGCAATAAGGGATGAAGAAGAATGGGAAAAACTTTAGAGAAGGGAAAAGAGAGAAGGAGAAGGAGACTGAGAAAGAGATAGATTGAGACGAAAATAGAGATATATGAAGCGAAAATACGGAGGAAGGAGTGAATAAAAGGATTAAGAAAATGCGAGGAGGGGGGTGGCAGAGTTAGACGGAAAAAACTTATTAAAATGTATGGAGATAGACCAAATTTAGGGCAGAACAACGTCTGACAGGTCTGCTTGTATTATATAAAGTAAGTATTTTTAAATACATCGAATCACACGAGTGGCATAAAACATACTACATTATTAATGAAAACACCAAATTTGTAGCTTTTTTATTTTTAAGGTTTCTACTTTATTTTTTAGAACATTACGTTGCAAAAATAAAACCTTATTCTAAATGTAAGGCCCAATAATCTCCGAACAGATTTTGGGCCGAGTTTCACTTCCAATTTGTGTCGTGCTCCTTTTTAAATTTTCTTACAAATTGCCAGGACGGGACCCACGTGTTTTATGCCGACTCCGAACGGTATCCGAAATTCAGATGAGTTTTCGCTGAGAAGCTTTTCATTGCAGAAATACACTCGGAGCCCTCGCCAAATCACTACCGAGGGGCGACCCCGCTTAGGAAAACTTTCTTCTAATTGAAAAAACTTGTTTCCAAAATTTTGATGTTGTTTTGTCCGGGGCGTGAACCCAGGGTCCTCAGTGTGGTAGGCGGAGCACGCCACCTACACACCACGGCGGACGCCACAAAAATCCCCTTAATCTTGCTCTTATTATTTTTTACAAAATAAAATAAAATAAAATAAAATAAAAAAAAAAATAATAAAATCAAACTAAATAAAATAAATTAAAAAGTGAGCAGAAGTCTCCATCGAGACTGGCCGCACTTCAACTACGTATTTTCACTTACAATAATTAAACCAGGATTTTTATTAGCTTTTTGATGGTCCATGATCTCGAACGCCAAAACGCGTCAAATAGTAGGTTACTTTGTCAAAATGTAAAAATGACTGGTTCATACCCTGCAGTCAAACCAACTAGTTGTATACTAGAAGAATACTAGTTTGCCAAAAATCGTAACTAGTATGAGTTCTGTCTTTTTTCCATATTAGCAACTGGTATTTTTAACACGGCGATGTCCTACGAAATATCAATTGCCAGCCTCTGCATCAGCATCATACCAATTGACAAACTAGTCATTATATACACCAACATCGTACCAGATGGCATACTAGTCAGCATACCCATCAGACTCATACCAATTAACATACTAGTCAGCCTTTGCGCCAGCATTATACCAGATGGCATACTAGTTATTATATACACCAATATCATACCAATATAATCATATATATAAAAGGTATGTATATATATACATATGTATATAACTTTAAAATTTATCACTTTAATACATTATACTTTGGAATAAATTTTAATAAAAATACGTACATATATATGAAAACTAAAAAGTAACGGACTAACACACGAATGTGATGCAATCTCAAGACGCAGGGCTAAGTTTATGGGTTCACCATGGCCAGAACATTCCCACATTAAATCCCTCAAGCCAAGAGAACTGCTAGGGTTCATCATGGAAGTCGGATGGGATGAGGTGCTGACCAATGGTCGCAGTGCAATCCTCAATAAATTATCTATCTATCTAACCGAGAAGGAACGAACCAGTAGTGGGTGACTGTGTCAAAACAGGCCAAGCTGTCCTAAGCTACTGAGCCCTCTTGGCCAAGGTATTTTGGCATCGGTATAGGTCTTCCGTCTGGGACTGTTGATATCGCAGGCTTGGCCTTTTCAATAACTTCTTTGACCTCTGTTGAGGTAACGGTGAGGGTTGACTCGTCATGCTTGTGTTTATGTGCGAGTTGATTTGGACGATATCTAGCATTGTCAACTGAAGTATGCATTGCAAATTGGCTACAGAAAGCACTTGCGCATTTCCTCGAGCCGACAGACGAAATTCTAGTCAAATGAATTATTTAAATACTAACTAGTATTAATAACACCACAAAATTATAGGCAATGAACTATTCAAAAGCTGACTAGTATGAATATACCCACAAAATTCTAGTCAATGAACTAGAATGTTTGCTGACTACTTTGGCTTTTGACTGCAGGGTACTTGTAATGAATTAGTGTACGACTAGTTTATTTGACTGCATCAATGAATGTGTTTCCTTTTTTATAACTTCAAGAGTAAATTATGAAGTGCAATACATACCTGACGATTATAATTTTGTGCAAATTACACTCTAACGAATATTAGGCCAAGCTTATAGCAACTGAATGTTGATATATGAATGTATTTATGTATGTTTGTACTTATAAATATATAACAGTTTGATCATAGGTTTAGCACCCATCGAAATACCACCTTATTACCAATTTACAGTTCAGTAAAATTTGTTCGTATTTTCCTGCTGGAGTCTCGAAATCAGAATATTTGTGTTATGATTCCAACAAATTTTTTTTAGCCATTGTGCTCATACAAGCAATAAGTTTTATATCTATGTGCACTTATTTTTACAGCAAATTATCTTTCATTAAAGTCTACTGCAAATATGTAGCTCCAAATTTAGAATGTGCAGTCACAAAGCTAACAAAAGGTGTTAAGCTATAAATAAGCTAGTTTAAAATACAAACAAAATTTATTTTTTTAATTAAAACTTACATGTTTATAATGCTATCGCATATATTTACATATGTAGCGGTAGGAAACAACGGATATTGTTGGTGATTTCGGTATGAGTTCTATCTCATGGTAATGTCTCGATGAGCGAGTTAATCTTTAGAAGAGTTACCAGTGGGGCACATGTGATAACAAAAACTGTGACAGAAGCGACAAGTGTTCGGTAACGGATTTGGTGTAGATTTGCATGAAGGCAAATTAGTGGTCTCGTAGATTAATATGAAGTAGCATCTCGAAGCTTGATTTTTAATGTCGTTTAAGATATATCCATCAAAATTAGGACTAGGTGTGAGCCTAGAATATGTTTGTATAAAATAATGTAATAAAAGAATGTGATTAGGGAGGGTTGGCGGTTAAGATCAGGGGCGAGATTGAAAGAAGTATTATATGCAAAGTCATGGGCAGAAAACGAGAGAAAGGGGGAAAAGAGATGGAAGTAGTAGGAAATGAGGAGGAGGAAGAAGAGAGTGGTAGTAGGAAAAAAAGTTAGAAACTGAGAAAGCGCGTGGGGGAAGATGGAAAGGAGAACAATAAAGAGAAGGGAAGTAGATTGAGAAAAATAGAGGCAGGTTGAGGAAGAGGAAAAAACACGATTGCAATGGAGAGTGAGAAAGTTAGTAAGGGAAGAAACGGGAAAGAGAAAAGGATAAAACATGGAGAGAGAAGGGAGAGGAAAGTAGATACACATGATTTTTTGTCGAAGATACAATATGATGAATGCAGCTATTTACTAAGAGATATATTATATATATAGAACGTCTCTATATATAAAAACTAATGCGATTTTAAAAATTGTATCTATAATTTCGTAGAACTTTATAATAAAAAAAAAATTGTAATCGCTCTGCCAGGTAAAGCAATTGGGGGGTTTTGTGTAAATAGGGGTCAAGGGTCGATGTTCCCTCTTTGCTGAAAACAACTCAATAGGAAGAGTACGTCCAGTTTCCTACCCATATCAAATATTTTTTTATACCTCTGAAACTCATTTCATGACATGTAAAGCTCTGCGGTAATTTTTTGCTTTGTTAAAAAAAATTTAGTTACTCATAAGTCAATCTCACACAGAGGCTTAATGTAATAATTAGTCAAGTTTGCTACATTAAAGCCCTTATTGAATTCAATCTACCATACACAATACAAATTCCTAATTATCTTATTATTACTTTATTGAATACCTAATGTAATAAAAAATCTAGTCAGCTTTGCTTCGTGTTTCGTATTTTATCGTCAATGTTACAAATGGCAATAAAAATGAATTATTTTCAATAATTTAAGAAAAAATTCAAATTTTTTTTTCTGCATTTGCTGCAAAAGTTAATATGGCCTTTCCAAAAATATGCACATATTTGGTTAAGTGCAAACCTCTATGAGTAGTTGCAAATGCATTTTATTTTGATTGCCTGTATAGTTAAGGAGAAAATTGCTACAATGTAATGTAACTATTTTTTATAAAAGCGTTATACATATATTTTTGGGGCTATTGGCATATATTCGCTTTATGAAGCAAGTGACCCTGTGTGAAAAGGAAAACTTAATTATTTCTAAATAAAATTGTGATTGGATTAAAATTTTGTGTGAAATTGGTAATACTCCCATACAGTGTGCCTCCCTATATACGCTTGGTAAACATTAGCCGTTAAGCTAAATCGGACCACAAATAAATTTTAATTACAAAATTCGCGCTGGCCGGCCGGCCGTGCAGCCGTCAAGTCAACCTAAATAAAACCGTTTAAAAACATAACATCTATCGTAGATTTGATTAAGCTTACCGAAATTTTGCTCTTCAGATTTAAGTTTTATAATTTTCTATTTTCATGTTCAACGTTGTCGTTTGCAGTATTTAATACAATTATTTAATAAATGCAGTCTGCCCCTGAGGAAGCTAAGGAGATTAACGAAACGCAGGGCTTGAATAGTGGAGTCCTTTGACTTGCACTAAAGCAAAATTTTGGTCATTTTCACCCTATTTCTATTACATACATAACATCTATCTTCAATTTATTTCGCCATTATTGGTGTAAATTGTGAATAATGCATTTTGTGAACATATACATTGGAAATGCTATTAGACCCACCTGCAGAATGGCAACTTAACTTTTTAACTCAGAGCCAAAAAAATAACCTGTCGTTCTGCAAGTGGGCCTCAGTGAAACAAAATATATAATAAGAAAATTTTCCAAATACACAACAACATAACTTCAAATGTTATGGTTGAACTAGCCAGGCTGTGGGGATCTCACATAGACTGAATGAGTTTGTAGTGTTACCCTTCAAAATGTTTAAAACACGAAAATATCAAAACAGTATATTCACACAAGTTCGGTTTTTGTACGTAACTCCTGAACTATATAATATTTATCAATTTGATATAGCCAAGTTCTCGTCAGACACTGAAATTCGATTCTAACTTAGTTCTTGTAAGATACGTCAATCTATTGATAACCATTTCAGCTTTTCCCTAAAATATACTATTAATCTGTTAGAAGTATGTTAGCATATCTCTATTCTTAATACCTTTGATGTTGACCATGGCCTAGGCAAGTTACAGGGACTACTTAGCAAAGCAAATATACCTAAATAGGTTATGACTTTGATGGCAGTGAATAAAGGTGCCCTCACCATAATAGCAGGCATCCTTGACAGCCCTGCGGATATTTCCATTGTCAGCGCGGAACTTAAGCTACAAATTCATGAACATTGTAAATGAAACAGTTGACAAGCGAGATGAAATTGTACAAGGTCTGAAAAGATTGAGAGGCTTTGCATAAATTTCTACCTTTATTAACTGCATCGAGTGATAACTTTTGCTCAGTTTGGCATCGCATCACCGCCTATGCTACTATCAGGTGTTTGGTCAGAAAATTAGAGGGTACAAATGTTTAAAATCTATATGGTATCCAGCTTACGCGGGCCGACCTTTCCCTGGATTATTATGGTAGACACTCACATTTTTATATTGATATAACGTTTGTTTAATATACCGGAAGTTTTGTAACATTTAAAATATTAACAAAAGAAACAGTTAAGAAGCATAATAAATGAAAAAGCACTCCACCTGACTTTGGTGTTATTAAGCTGAATCAATTCTAATTGGATTTGTTAAAAATTAGTCATCTCATAGATTTGAATTGTTAACAGGTCGAACATATGCCAGAACATGAAAATTATTAAACAGAACAGTAATTGCAGAAATACAAACAAACACACATATCTATTCTATACAGTTCTTAGAGTAAGCGCGCTAAAAACAATCGATTTGTGGGCAATAGTTGTAAGTAAATAAAGAACATAAATAATTAAGAAGTAATCAGTTCTGCTGCGACCTTGAAACAGACAAAATGCGTGTGTGCACATTGTTCCATGTTCACTCTACCTGTTTGTGCTTCACCAGAAGTAAATATGTAATATTATATATGCCAAAATCTTATTCGTATTCAGAAAATAATACAGTCGCACTTGTAATAGCGTCCATTCACAAATGTGAAAACTTTAAATATTCTTTTAGGATGGCTGTAGTATTCATATCAGCGTATAATTATGTTCTTGTTATATATATATTACTTGTTATGTAATATTATTCTTAGCTCTAGCCGTATTTGAATGAAAACCAATGTGAGCTATCTACTTGCGCTCTAGAGTACGAAAATATAATAGGAATTGCAATTGTAAGCAGAGCTGCCAACTTGTTTTATTTGGACCAGAAACGGAGCTTTTTGAGTAAATTTGGTTCGCAGTAGACATTTTCAATCATTTCTTGGGAACTTTGGAACAAATCTAAGAATTGATAAAATTCTAGAAAAATAAACGAAATTAATAGGCAGATAAAACAAAACCTAACGTTAGTAAACCAAACATGGAAATGTCAAAAAGTAATTGACAATATACAAAAATCCAACATTACGCATATGATCCATCAAGGAGGAAAGGCTTGGACAAAAGCGCGGGGATGCAAAATTTCAAAAATCATGTGCAAATCCCAGGATGTCAGACTCACAAAGCGTTTCATATCCCCATATTACACTGCCTTCTGGCGTCACATGCTTTTAAGTTAGGTTTCGCCAGTGACAGGAAGGTGTAGTAAATGCGAGCTGCAGGATGAAACGGTTGAACACGTTCTGTTCTCGTATCCTGTACTTACCAGGTCAAGGCTCCAGTTGTTGAAGGCAGCAGAGTTGCCAGATATCGAGGCGGCAATTAAGTTGGGTCCTGGAAATCTTTTAAAATTAGCCAAGAGGACGGATTTGTTCTGTGACATAGGTCCTGGTACCTGATTGGGGTTCTTCCGTTTGCTCGTAAAACAAATTCTGCTAACCTCATGGACACAATCAATCTATGTGAGGTCGTTATTGACGGGCCAGTTCAAACTAACCTAGCATCATGTAGTCAGTCTGAATGCTAAGTTTTACGATAATAGCTTAATTAGACAAAGGAATATCGAATAAATCAATTTATAGGAAATGTTGGATGTATAAAAAGTGGGCGTGATTATATACCGACTATGGCTATTTTTATTATGAACCTTACTCGAATGGATGGTTGAGCATTGTTAACATTTAATTTGCTTCGGTTGGGCCTACCGAGTTTTTCGATGAAAAATCGGTTTAGGATACACTCAGAGAAAGAACACTGTAATATTAACAGTTCTCTGTTGTTGCTTTTAAAAACCGCTAAAACAACAAATTTTTTGTTAAATTGACGGATTTATGGTGCAAAGGAACTGTAAAAAACTGTTTCTATAACAAATAAACCTGTTCAGCTTATTACAATAAATTATTGCCAGAAATTATGTTTCTCATAACAACTGACACTGTTGAATTAACTGTCTCCCTGTAGACTTGAATCCTAAAATTGTTAATTTAAGCTGTTTGGTGTGACTGGTAATTCAACAAATAAATCTCTTGATTACTAACAGAAATCGCAGTTGATTTCCCAATTACCACTGTTAGATACACAAATCCCTCCATAAAATTACCAATTGTCACTGTTAAATAAATCGTACATCTGTTATTTCCCTTTATCTGGTAACAACTAATAGAATTTGCAGCTGATTTAAAAATGAATCAATTTGGGTTCGAGTCTGTTGAAATAAAGACATATTTTTGTTGGCAGAAGACAGACGCGTAGTAAGAAACTCAGTGAATTGTGAAAAATGTATCAAGTGTTTTCGGATCGCGGATAATTTATAACTTTTTATACTCATTTGAGCAGAGCTCACAGAGTATATTAACTTTGATTGGATAACGGTTGGTTGTACAGGTATAAAGGAATCGATATAGATTTAGACTTCCATATATCAAAATCATTAGGATCGAAAAAAAATTTGATTGAGCCATGTCCGTCCGTCCGTTAACACGATAACTTGATTAAATTTTGAGGTATCTTAATGAAATTTGGTATGTAGGTTCCTGAGCACTCATCTCAGATCGCTGTTTAAAATGAACGAAATCGGACTATAACCACACGAACTTTTTCGATATCGAAAATTTCGAAAAACCGAAAAAGTGCGATAATTCATTACCAAAGACGGATAAAGCGATGAAACTTGGCAGGTGAGTTGAACTTATGACGCAGAATAGAAAATTAGTAAAATTTTTGACAATGGGCGTGGCACCGCCCACTTTTAAAAGAAGGTAATTTAAAATTTTGCAAGCTGTAATTTGGCAGTCGTTGAAGATATCATGATGAAATTTGGCAGAAACGTTACTAATATTACTATATGTATGCTTAATGAAAATTAGCAAAATCGGAGAGCGACCACGCCCACTTTAAAAAAAATGTTTAAAGTACTCTAGGACGATAACTTACTTCTGTGAAAAAGGGCAAAATCGGTTGAAGCCACGCCCAGTTTTTATACACAGTCGACCGTCTGTCATTCCGCTCTGCCGTAAATAAGATAAATAACTCATAAAATACTCATTAACACCTTTTGTTTGATACCCATTTTGTACAACCACATTCCAGGGTAACCCTCGGTTCATATTCCTACATGATTATTTTCCTTATGTTGCCACTATAGCTCTCAGCTGAGTATGCAATGTTCGGTTACACCCGAACTTAAGCTTCTTTACTTGTTAATAATAATATGGACGTGTCCGAGATAGTGATCTTAATATATTTATATGTGAAAGCAAATAAGTGCAGGCAGACGAAAGACTTTTAACTTTGCTAACGGAATGGGAATTGGAAAAAACTTAAGTGTGTGCCTAACTGCAAATTTAATATTAAAGTTTGCGATATCTACACATTAAAAATATAGAGTTTATTGAGTGTTCATAATACTTGCGATTTATATAAAAAACGGGAGATATTTGCAAAAAGAGCTACAGTGACTCTGTGCCTGCCAGTACAACAAATGGATGAGTACTTGCAACTGCTTCTTGCAAATATCTCCTGTAAAAGAATTTTGCTTCTTTCTGCTTTCGAATTACTGATACCAGGGCGAAAACGCATATTTTAATACCTCTCGCGAAACTAATTATTTTCATATGCAAACTAAACGGGATCAAGTGAAAGTGCATATTTAATTTCCAATAAAATTATTTATTGAACCTTTTCTAATCATGTATATACTTCTTTATAGACGCCAGTTTTGGAATTGAAGAGTTGAGGTACTTCACTGAAATCGACTTGGACAAAATTTTCCGTCAGTTGATGTAGTAGGCAGTAAAGCGAAATTGCGTGAAAAACTCAAATTGTGGAAAAAACGGGAGGTATGAATACATTTTTTAATAACACCTTTTTGTTTATACTTTTCCAACTTTATTTTAACAAACGACAAGACGTACATCATTTCTGTCATTATTTCAACTGTCGATGCACTCTGATTTTCATATTTTTTTAAGGTATAACGTCTGCGATGCAAAAATTTAACTAATGGATTAAGGAGAACGAGGGTGTTTCATTCAGCTCTACAGCGTTGAGTGCATCACAAACTTCGCATGAATTTTAAGGTAATAATATACATACATAAGTATGCTTGGATCTGTGGCATTATTATTTTATATTTTATAATGTAGGTAGACATTCAAAATAGCCTGGAACATTATCCTCGATAAAAGTACGCTCTCGATTATTACGTAGATCAACAAACTCTTACACCATACCACCAGCAAAGTATCTCAAATTGTGTTATTGACCGTTATTTGGTTTCCTGAATTAAGCTTTCTTTAACGATTTGGACAAACTTGCAAGCACCGCTATTTTAATGATTCATTTAAGTATTTAAAATGTAAAATGCAATTTTAAAATTGATACAAGTTTTTGTTCAATAGCCACCCAGTGTGTATAAGTTATTTTAAACACAGTTAAGTTTTATTTTTAAATATACATATTTCATAACTAAAAATATGTAAAATAAATGACTGAAAAAATTTACATATATCCATCCCGTGTATTTAATCATTTTGTAAACTAAAAAAACCAGTTTTGACTTTCCACAAAAACACATTTTCTCTTAAATCAACTGCATTTTTTGTAGTTAAATGAACAGCTTAAACTTTTATTTACACAAAAAAATGTGGCAAAATAACCGTCTAAACTGTGAACAATTACCAAATGAATTGTTGAACAAACTAGTTACAAAAAAGTTAAGTGAACATTAATTTTATGAATACAACAGTAAAACTGTTGAAATTTGGGCAACCGATAAGCAGCTGTTGTTTCAACAAATAAATCCTTTGGATGTGATTTACCTGTGAAATCTGTTGTCTCAACCCCTAGTTTGGTTAATATTACAGTATTTTTTCTCTGAGTGTACCGATAACAACAAGATATGCTACCCAAAACAAATTTACAGAATGAAAATCGACACTGATGATGGCACAACGACGAAACCGGTTTGTCCCAAAACCAAAAGAAACAGTTAAGAAGGGATGACGGAAAATCGTTCCAATATACATCAAATTTACCTATTACTTGTCCATCTTTATCTCCTGCATTGACTTCGGTGCTAGCACATATTCAATGAAACAAAAACGTAGTCTAGTCTATGGATTTCGAATCAATGTTACAGTCATATTTCAACTCGAAGTCTAATTATTTTCGAAGACCTTTAAATGTAACATAAGTCGAAAAATACAAATTTTTAGGATATAAAAACGAAATTCATTGCCCGTTATTATTATATGAAGAATTTTTTAAATAAAAATCTAAAATATTTGTTTTTGAAGATTCAAAAGAAGAAAATAATTTTTAAAAATAATTTTGGATAGCTAAAAAAATATTTATTGCGCAAAATTATTTGAAATATTTTTTTTTTCGTATTTATTGAAATTTCTGTTACTTTTTTGAAACTCGGAAATTAAATAATTTTTATTTTGGGTGTCTGAAATTAAGTATTATTATATGAAGAATTTTTTAAATAAAAATCTAAAATATTTGTTTTTGAAGATTCAAAAGAAGTAAAAATTTTTAAAAATAATTTTGGATAGCTTAAAAAAATATTTATTGGGCAAAATTATTTGAAATATTTTTTTTTCATATTTATTGATATTTCTGTGACTTTTTTGAAACTCGGAAATTAAATAATTTTTATTTTGGGTGTCTGAATTTTTTATAGATAAAAAATAAAAAAGAACTCCCCTGTATTTAACTTTAAACATCAAGTTTCATGTCGATATCGAGGGCAAATCAAACACTCATACATTAAACGTACACGTTTTTGGCACTAAGGAAATACTGATGTAATATTCCAATTTTATGCTTAACTATTTTTCAGTTTCCTTTATTTGCTTCCGTTATTTACATATGTTAATTTTGATTAACGGTGTGCTAAGGTAAAATATTCAGTTACCTCTCAACTTATAAGAATCCGTTTGACATAGCGCATGCGTGACTTCAGTTTTGATTACTTAACATGAAATAATCACGACCAGAAGATCTACTTACTGCATGAGACATATTAGTAGTCATTGCATATTTCGCTCAAAGCCTTCATTCCAGACCGTCAGCCCCAGTTTTGTTACTGGTAGCAAAAGTGACAAGAAACCAGTATCTGCCTAAATTTTGCAGTTGCCTTTAAAGGTAGAAAATTTAAATTAAATTGCACTTTAATATTATGGTACCTACTACATATGTATATATTTTTGTGAAAAAAAAAAAAATAATAGTAGTTACAAGTTGCATATTCGTACTTCATATATACATAGTTTATAATTGGGGTTTTTGTCTACAGCTTGAAAATTTTGTCTGCTCTGTAAAAAAAAACATTAAAACTTTTTTAAATTGAACTTCGTTCGCATTTTCGTTGTGATTAAAAAGACCGCAGAAAAAAAATGGTTACACATTTTGGTAACAATAGCCGTGTTTTTTTTTTTTACACGCGTATACGTTTCGTTTGCGCGTGAAAAAAAGTCTATCCTCGCTTAGATAATGCTTAGGAGACCCTTCGGGTGGCAGTGGTTAATCAACTAGCTACAGCTACAGGGTGTACCGAAAAGCGGAGACACAACCCTCTGTTGTATTTCTGTGTATAACATATAGCTGAATCAGTTGTGATAGATAGTGGACGCGCATAGAATACATGGAATTAGTGCAGAGGGTGAAACATAGACACATATTTCAGTTACATCTGAGTATAATGCGTGTTGAAATTTAGTAGTACTAATTTTATGCGTAGTAATTTCAGAGGTGTATTAAAGTTTGTCGCTTAGCAGCGCATATAAAGTTCAAGCGTAAACGTATATAGACGTGAAAAAAACACAGCTAATATTCTTTACATAGCACATTACTGGTAACAGTTTCAATCAGTCTGTCATACGCATGTTTGTGATAAAAACAAACCGGAAGTTGTGCAGACATTCAGAGCAATGGGAAGATGTTGATTACATGGGTACATATGGGCATACATACATGCGAATATCTCTTGATGCAAAATTATGATGCAACTGCTGTGAAAATTGTACTTACATATGTACATAATTACAAGTTGCTTTGTATTTGCATAGCTGTTCATGATGGGAATTTTATAGTTGCTGTGAAAGAGAAGAGATGAAGAGACTTTAACTTAAGTGTCAAGTTCATGTAACTAAGTTGATGTGGCGAATCTTGCTTATATCTGACAGCTATGTAGATCCAAGGGATAACTTAAGCAAGATCATTTCCAGCGTTACGAATGCTCTGACTAATTTTATGTTTAAACATCTATGCTCTTTTTATGAGGGAATAGAGAATGTAAGCGTTAGGTAAGTGGTAGAATTAGCACAGTTTTGATATGTGATATGCTATATGGGTAAACATAGAAATAAAGTGTAGGCGAAGTGTAGGGGATTGGTATGATGTTTGGGGAGCAAAGTACTGTAATTTGGCAACAATGTACTTAAATTACGCTTACAAAATTTGAACTTATGCTCCAAGTATTTTGATGTCACTTCTACCGGACTGTAAGTAATATTTGTTCAATGAGCCAAATCGGACAGAAGAGTACGAGTTTTTTGAATATCTCAATTCTTGCGGCAGCTAGCGTGATTTTTTTTTACTAAAGCGGTTTCTATTTCTGTATGTCATATATGTTTTCCAAATATGAGCCAAATCGGTGCCCAAATATGATTTTATTGAATATCTCGATCCTTGCGCCACCTGGTGGCGTTTTTTATTCACGTATGTATTATATGTTCAAAATATGAGCCAAATCGGACTACAAACACGATTTTTTTTAAATATTTCGATCCATGCACCGCCTACCGGAGTTTTTTCTTATTATTGCATTATCATCGGTTTCTGAACTATATTCCAAGGTTCAAACGTGTACCTTATCGGGAAGTTACTTAAATTTCAATTACAAAATTCGTAACGCTAGCTACACAGGGTCAAGCTAAATAAAACCTTTGTGGTAAATAGGGATAAGACAAAGTACTTGGGGTTATCCAAAAAAGAATTTGCGCATTCGCGCCTTGGAAGCCACGTCAATGTGGATAGATTTAAACTCGAGACTGTTCTCCCGAAAATCGATTGTCCCGGCCGTACCACGAACAAAAGCCCAAAGGCTTTGCTAGATATGTCATGTTATGCGAATGGACAAAGACGCGCCGGCCAAGAAGATATGTCAGTCGGCACTGCAGTCTGGGAGCAGAGGATGAGGAAGATCTGCACTGAGTTGGGAGAGGCATGTACAGGAAAATTTGACCTCCCTTGATGCTCCCACATGGCATCAGTTATTGCAAAACAGGGATAACTGGCGTGAATTGTTACGAAATGGCCAAAATGCTTATGCGGTCAAGCGCCAATTAATGATGATGAGTCCCGATATCACTTAGAAACTATCAAAACAGGATTCAACTACGCTGTCGCATGCCGGTGAATGCCATCGCATAATCAAAATGAACATAAACAGGAAGTGCAATAAGTGAGATGAAAAAATAAAACATTTTGCATACCAAAAGCAACTCTAACTAAGTATGAAAAATCCATAAAACACAAATGGCAAGTAGAACAAAAAGCATATTTTTTTTGCCAGCCAGAAATTTGCATGAGAGCAACATCGCCATCATCGCTCACTCACGTACGAGTACCAGAGACCAGACAACGACATAATAAAATTCAATAAGAACTCATATACATAGAACTTAATAGAATTAAAGTTAAAAGCATAAAATTTCACACATACACACACACACACAAAATTCATAACAAAAACGTTATTGTTTTGTTGAAATGTGTGAAAGTTACTATAGAAGGAGAGGTGCAAAAAGAGGATGGAATTTTGTGACGATGTTAACTTGAATTGAAGCGGAAGTGAGAGTGTTTGTCATGTAATTATGTAAATGTCGTGATGAAAGAAGTGTTTCGTATGAGCTGTTAATGGAATTGTATGCATGAAAGTTCGTACATAAATAAAATCAAAAAACTATGTCCACTTCTGAAATAATTAAAACCTTTTAATTTATAGCAACCAAATTTTTGAGGGCAATTTGCAACCACGCTACTGTTAGCAGCCATAACTTCGATATAGTAAAAGACTTCGTTTATATGGGAACCAGCATTAACACTAATAACAACATCAGATCTGAAATCTAGGGAAGAATCACTCTTGCCAATATATGCAACTTTGGACTAAACAATTGAAAAGTTAAGTCCTCTCTCGACAAACGAACGTTATGCTCTACAAGTCAACTATTGTACCCGTATTGATATATCGTGCAGAACCATGGACCATTACAGCATCAGTTGAAGCGGCTCTGGGAGTGTTCGAGAGAAAATTGCTTCGAAAAATTTAGGGACTTCTACGCGTTGGCGAGTACCGAAGAAGATTTAATGATGAGCTGTACGAGCTTTACGCAGATATCAACCTAGTTATTAAAACACACGGCTGCGCTGGCTGGGCCATGTTATACGCCTATGGAAACAGAGGAAGAGGGCGGCCCTCACTCCGCTGGAAGGACCAGGTGAAAAACGATTTGAACTCCCTTGTTGGGACCAATTGGTGTCAGTTGGCAGAGCGAAGAAGCGACTGGCGCGCCTTGTTGGACGACCATAACCGTTTAAACGGTTAAGCGCCAATTAAGTAAGTAAGTAGGTAATTTTATTTTTATTTTACTACTTACAGACTCGGCAGACGTTGTTCTGCACTAAACTTGGTCTACCTGCATACATTTTAATAAGCTTTTTCCATCTAAATCTGCCCTCCCCTTCTTAATTTTTTCCTAATCCTTTTATGCAATCGACCATCCGTCTTTTTCGCTTCATCTATCTCTATCTTCGTCTAATTCTATCTCTTTCTCAGTCTCCTTCTCTCTTTTTTCTCTGCTCTCAAGTTCTTCTCATTCTTTCTCATCCCTTATTGCCAACCCCAGAGGGTGGTATCTATTTTGTTCCAGTCCCATTCCGAGTCCCAGTCCCACTCCAAGTCTTAGTCCCAATCCTAGTCCTGATCCCAGTCCCTGTCCGTCTCTGGTCTACTTCCTGGAAAAAAGGATCTTAAATACTAATAAAGGCAAGTTTATATACCAAATTTCAGGCAAATCGAATAGGACGTGTGTAAATATGTATGTGGGTATTATTAATTCATGCCTTAATTTCGGCTTCGCATGCATATTTATCAGTTTTGCTAGGTTGATGCGACTAAATCGAATATCGCAATGAAAATTACTTTAAAGCTCTCAGCAACAGGTTTCATTTGATATCCATATTACACGCACTTTCTAGGGGTATCCGGGTCCACGTTTTGGCCTATATCTCGGGACCGTAGTCACCAATAGGTATGAAAACTACCCTGTACACATCAACAGCTTCAATTTGATACCCATAATGTAAAAACACATCCTAGTGTTACCCTGATCCCCGTTTTGGCCTATATCTCGATATTCTAGACACCAATAGGTATGAAAACTTCCCTGTACTAAAGCACTCATCAACAGCTTTCATTTGATACCCATATTGTATAAACACTGTCTAGGGGTACCCGGGTCCACGTTTTGGCCTAAATCTCGAGACCCTAGTCACCCAGGGGTGCGAACAATTCCCCGTATCAAAGTACTCATAAACAGCTTCCATTTGATAGCCATATTGTACAAACACATCCCAGGATTACCTTAGCATAATAAATATATTGAAGAATTAAATTTCCTTAGTGCACAGATATTAGCATATACATGCAAAAATTCCAAAAAATAAAACTTTTGTTTAAGAATTTTAAGGAAATGTTCAATATTTTTAACGAAAGATTATTTTTCAAGAGATGTTTGCATTCTTAACCATTTATGTTGCATTAACTTGGCAACAACGCATAAATATGTATGTACATATATATGTCAAGCTCATATGATATGAAAATACATACATACTTCCATACATATAAATGTACTCAGCGAATGATACATATATATGTGTCGCCTGCCTCACTCAAAAACAATGTGCGCACACAGTTGACACCGAATAACCACACACACGCATTTTTTGGTAAAAATACTACTTTTGTTTAAACAATTTGGCTGATATAAGAAAGGAATCAAGTATTTTTTTGATGGTAAATATTTCATAGTTTTAATGAAAAGTAGAATTTTTTAAATCTATCCATCCGTTTGAGAGTTATAGCTGTGTAGACAATAATTTTATGATTTTTTACTACATTTTGGCAATTTGCCACGCCCCTCTAACATATAACTTCAAATTATATTAACTGTACCATCTCACGTAGCTAAGCTTTCAAATGCAAAAAACCGCTTTAAAATCGGAGCATTCTTTATGAAGTTATGTGCGTACATTGCATTTAGCGACTTTTTTTTTTATAAGATTTAAGAAGATAAGAAAAGATAAGATAAGAAGATAAGATACATATAGATATGTCATGGTGGACCCGTATCTTATTTTTTCGATGCTGTGCCATCGTAGAAAATTAAATTTTGATTTTGTTTTTGAGCGTCATAAACGTGACACTAGAGTGATTCACTATTGATGGCTTTTAAAAAAATTACCCCAACCAAAATGACAGATAATACTGCATTAAAAACACAGACTGACTTCACTTTCATGCCAGTCTACTCTTGATACAGGTAAGAACTGGCCTCCATTGGGCGAAGACTACTATTTCAGCATAGCCTCCATACTATTCGGCTCGGACTGTTACAAAGCCAAAAGTCATTCTAGAGTGGTACTTGCTCTTGTCGGAATTTGATTCAAACCACGGTTGCGTGATTCTAAATCCTTTTTGATTTAAAATCCAACTTCTATTCCAAATTTTTATTTTTTATTTGATTCAGCATCCAAATAAAAAATATTTTTTATTTGTTATTTGATTCTTCATCATCAAATATACTTTTTATTTTTTATTTACTCGGCGTACAAATAACAAAATATTTTTTATTTGTTATTTCATTCTTCAGGCAAGGCAAAGATAATTTTTTTTTATTTGCCCGGCGTCCAAATAAAAAATAGTTTTTATTTGCTATTTGATTCTTCAGCCAAATCAAATATATTTTTACACCTTTCATATAAATGGACTGGTACATTAAGTTTGGTCCGAATCTCAAAATTGTAAGTCCTTAAAAAGGAAGATATATACCCACGGATAAAAATACGGAAATAATCATGATGATGATCGCAATGTGTTTAGCCACGGGCGAGTATATGTATATTGCTTTCTGATTAGAACTCTGTCGGAACCGACCGTATAGGACCACTATGTTATATGTTCCTTGGTGAGCTTTCTGGCCTCTGATCTTTGGCAGACTGGATGTCTGCTATACATAGCTTGGGATTGAGTTTTAAGCTCTTGGTTTTTTACCTGAATCTGCCTCCAACAGGTGACGTAAAACTCTTTTTAATGGAAAAGCAACATAAACTGAAAACTTCCTATTTCACACATACTCTATGGAACAAAATTATCAATTCATATACGAGATGCCATAACTCGTCATATGGCACAGTACGGGACTGTCGAAAGGAACAAAACTCTGTTCATATACCCAGTTAAAATGTCCTCATTTCTACTAAGACTAGTGTCGTACATTATCCGTAGAATGGACAATACATTCATAATACTAAAGAATTCTAGCATAGTCTGGTTGATTTATTTACATGTATTAAATAACATAGTCTATGAGTTTGTAAAATTTATGATTTTTTAAACAGTTTTGCTTTATATAAGACTCTTTTTTCAAATTGTGCATCTACCATCCGGTTGTACTTTGGTAAATCCAATAAAGTTGCAAACGAGAATAACCGTTAAACCTGCACTGAGGAAGGTAGAGCTGTATTACATTTCAGAAGAAGTTCTTTACTGCAAAAAAGTCATTAAGATTATTAAGCGAAGTTGAAGTTTGATTGAAGAAGTGTCTGAACTCAGACTCATCCTTTAATAATAAAGGAAAGCCTTCATTAAATACATAATTGTCAACATTGCTGACGGAATAAAAAAAAAATTCCTTTTAATTTTTTCGGTGCTCGCTATTTGTTTCATTAACTACAAATAACCTTAGAATATATGATAAAGTTTCATCATTTCAAAATTTGATAGGAGTCAATCAAGCCTTTAAGGATGGACAAAGGTGACACATACATAGCTCAAAATTAGTTGATATACACGTGCACTTATTTGTAACACGTATCAAGTAAGAAGCATAAGAAACAAAAAGTATATTTGATTTGGCTGAAGAATCAAATCACAAATAAAAAGTATATTTTATTTGAATTTCGAATCAAATAAAAAATAAAAATCGATTTCCGAATACAAAAGAACAACAACAATATAATATTAGACTGGTACACCAAACCTACATCATCTGGTAGCCTAATAAACTTCCTATCCTCACAGCCTAAAAAATATAAAGTAAATACTGCGAGAAAATTCAACACAAAATACTGACAACAAGTCACCCCAAATTTCATGACGCCAACATTAAATTAATTAAAAGAACGCTAAAGAAAAATAATTACCCAGATCACTTAACCAATAACTTAATTCAACAAGAAATAATAGAAATGCAAAATATAATAAATCCATCACCAACAACAGATATGACAAATGAACCCAAAAGATATTTTAACGTCACATTCGTTCCCAGGCTCTCAGAAAATTTCACAAACATTATACAAAAACCAAACTTATGCTTAGCCTACAAATCAAATTGCACACTAGCGACATGCTTCACAAAAACAAAAAGCCCAATAGATCAGCAACAACAAAGTAATGTAGTGTACGAAGTAACTTGCAAAGGCAACAACAACGAGAATTGCAACAAGATTTATATCGGGACTACGAAGCGAAATTTAAGCACCAGACTAGCAGGGCTCGAGGCTGATATAAGAAAACAAAAACACAGCACAGCACCATCACAGCATGCAATGGCAAACAACCACACAGCTGATTTTGTCAACACAAGAATACTAGATAAGGAACGAAGAGAAAAGACTAGATATACTTTGGAGAGCCTACGTATAATGCAGAAAAGGGAATATATGATTAACAAGAAAGAAGACACCGATGAAATAGCCGTGACTTATTTGTTATGTTTATAGTTTAGTTTAGTATGACAAGAGTACCACGAATGATGGTATCAACATTGTATGTTTATGTTTTTGTAAAACTAAATGCAACAATATCATTGTTTAGTGTTTTTTTAACGTAAATATTTAATGTAACAAAAAGCTACCATATTTAGTGTAAGTTAGATATAAATTTTTAATGTGTGTTTTAAACTTTGTGCACCTATATGTAACACCTACTAATGTTGTTTTTGTATTTTTGCTCTTTTTATGGATTTTTAAATAAACTTACAGTTACGCTCCTGAAGATGCTAAGAAAATCTTAGCGAAACGTTGAGCTGTAAGGTGGAAAAAGCTTTGTCTTATTCGCACCCCACATAAATAGATCAGACCAGCTTATTATATATAAAATTAGATAAATTAACTAATCGGATAAATACGAAAATATAAAAAGTTTTTGTTTGAAACTATGTAATTTAGATCGTGCAATTTTATTTCTAATGTTGTTTTTGTCTTTTTTATTTTGTTATAAACAAATATAGACCGCCCCTGAAGAAGATAAGGATAATTATCGAAACGTTGGGCTAAATGGTGGAATAAATCACATTTTATTTGCACTTGACCCTAATAGATCAGTAAAGCTGAAAAACTACATATAAATTAATAAAACTGATCGGAAATTACCATTATATAAAAAGTATCTTTGATTTGGCTGAAGAGTCAAATCACAAATAAAAAGAATCTTGTTTGCTTTGTTTGCTTTCTTTATTTTCTTATAAACATTTATAATTATACAGTATTACAATCTAAGTTAATAATTAAATAAGAAATTAGATAATGACGTTAAATACTCATATTATGAGCAGTGGAAATGCGATTTCTTCCATTCGGTATTCGATTTTTTAAAATGCTTGTGGGGCGCATTACAATAAAAAGGTACAATATATAAGATAAGCATGAGCAGATATATTCAATTATACAACTATTATAAATACAAACAATAATTAGAGATATAAAGTAATTTATTTTTTTTTTTACTATAAGAGTACATCAGATCTTAATAAACATCAAAGAATTATGAGATAGGACGCAGCAGAATTTCTATCTCCTCATGATTGAAACCAAGAAGCCATTTCTTCACTTCCCTCAGAAACGCTGATAGCCTTCCAATAAGCTGTATCCCAGCAGGTAGTTTATTGTATAGTTTACACGAGACAATGGTGTAGAAGTTACGAAAAAGTGTGGTGCGAAATCTAGGAACTCTTACTAGAGGCAGCAATGCCCTTCTTAGATTGTTAATGTTGTATATCGGACTTTGTGCAAACCCGCTCTTTATAAAAAATATTTTTAGAACTTTATAATAGTATAAATGTCTCATGGGAAGAATATTCAGTGTTTTGAAAAGATCTATAGAATGCGTTAGACGACCAACGTTGCACATTCTTCTGATAAGACATTTTTGTAGAATTAAAAGTTAATGAATTTTACAAGCATAGGCACCACCCCAACAACTAACACCATATTGTAATTTTGAGTGAAATAGTCCATAATAAACCATAGCCAAAACCCTATTTGAGCACAATCTTTTTAAATTATAAAAAGAGCGTACGGCTGACAGCATATAAACCTTCATAGCAGATATATGCGATGACCAACTTAAATTTTGGTCAATTATAACTCCTAAATATTTGAAATTTGAGACAATTTCGATGTTAAAGCATTTACTGACACAGTTTATTGCCTCGTTAAAACTGAGTGTAGTGATATGTTGAGAACAATTATTATCGCACAATTTGTGTCTCTTGCAATTGGAAGCATGAAAGATAATATCGTTCCTTGCTGGTTCCCTTCCACTTAAGTTAAAATATATTAACTTTGTTTTACTGCTTACCACGAGTTTATGGGTTGCGAACCAAGTTCTTAACAAAAAGCATTAAGATTAAAAGAATTTTCTGAACCATATGCGATGGCTAGGTCATCAGCAAAGGCTGTAACTTTACCAATTAATGGCAATGAGAATACCGAATTTATGTAAATTAAAAACAAAATTGGCCCAAGAACCGAACCCTGTGGCACATCTAAGTTTATAGATCTGGGTTCGCTTAGAATATTATTAACTTTAACTCTCTGAACTCTGCTCGTTAAGTATGACTCAAGCCAACTAAGAAAGTTACCACGAAAACCAGCCGAACTGAGCTTATTCATTAAAATACTGTGATCTACCATATCAAACGCTTTTGTTATATTTACAAAAAGACTAGCACAGCTTTTACTTTCGTCAATTGCTTTGTAAATAGAAGAAAAAAAGTCAGTTAAAGTTACTTAAATAAAATAAAATCTCACTTTTCGCTGCTTTTTCAGAAACTTTTGATACTGACGACAGTAGTGATATGGGCCTGTAGGTATTTTTGTCTTTTTTGTTACCGTTTTTGAAAAGCGGTATCACGGTGGCGCATTTTAAGTCTTCTGGAAAAACTTAAGAAGTTATACTTAAGTTAAATAAATATTTCAAAATATCGACAATATAAAGAGCTATGTTCTTTAGCACGCGACTCGAAATGTTGTCACTACCACTTGAACCGGAATTGTTTAAATTCTTGATAATATTAAGAATTTCTGAACCTGAGATGGGATCAAAGAAAAAGCTGTTACTAGGAGGTATGAACTCTGCGTACATAGGATCTACTTGGCAAATGAAATGATTTGTATCGCTTAACGTTTCAGAGACGGTACCTACATTCACAAAAAAGTTATTAAATACATTTGAAATTGCGAGAGAGTCAGAGACATCAACACCATACACACTTAACACAATAGAGTCAGGCTTTCTCTTAGAGCTAGGGTTTATAATTGTATTCACAGCATCCCATTCCTTTTTTGAGTTGCCATTTGCTGCAATTATTATACGTGAAAATATTCATCGCGACTTTTGCGTATATCTTTATTTAATCTATATGTCAAGCGACGTACCCGTTTCCTGAGCTTGGTGTTCATCGGATGTTTATTGCTTTTGTTCCTTAACATATTCTTCAAATTAATCTTTTTTACTAAGGTATGATTTATCCAAGGTTTGAGAGGTAAAGTGTTTCGGTTAGGAAAAAATGAAATACTTGCATAGTTTATATAGTCAGTGAGTGTTTTTGTGAACAAATTGCAAGCCCGGCTTACGCTGCTTTCAGCAAAAACAGCTCCCCAATTTTCATGGCGAAGAGATTCACTTAGGACATTGAAATTTATTTTTCTTGTGGCTTATAATATAGTATTGTTAACTCGCCTATTTACATTAAGATTCCTTAGCTGAACACCAGTCATGCAATAATCGGAAATTCCAAGATCAAGGTTTATTCCAATATACATATTATCATCCATATTATTCCCTCTAACATATAGATGATCAATACAGGTCCCTGAGTCTGGACGTGTTGGCTCTTGAATGAAAGAAACTAAATCATGGTCTGCTAGAAGCGCAAGATAGCTATCTAATAAAACGTTAGTTCTTAATAGGTCAAAGAAGGTTACTAATAAATTCAAGATTATAAACTAAGGAGTCAAAATTCCGCGTCAGGCTTCTCACATTCTGATGTAAAAAATTGAATTGGTTGTCCTTTGTTGCTAATAAATGAGGGTCATAAACAACATTTATTATAGGGCTATTATTTATAAAAACTGATCTTGTGTTCATAATTTAACTAGTCGTAAACTTAATAAACGAAATAATAAATTTAGTTTAGCTAAATTCAAGAAGATCATCGAGAGTTTTTACAATAACAGCTCTTTCATTTTCATTTTTTTTTCATTAAAAGCTTCGAATTGTTGAACCATAAATATTTATTCTTTTTTCCCTTTTTACTTTACTAGCAGCTAAGAACAAAGCTCTATAATAATTAGTAAAGCTATTATTTATATAAATTGCCGAATCAAATAAAAATTAAAAAGTATCTTTGATTTGGCTGAATAATGAAATGACAAATAAAAAGTCCCTTTTATTTGAATGCTGAATCAAATAAAAGTTAAAAAATATCTTTGATTTGAAAACATTTTCAAATAAAAAATATATTTTATTTTTGGGTTCGTGAGTCATTGAAATAAAAATCGGGCAACCCTGATTCCAACAAAAACTCATACTTTGCAACTGCTCCTACAACAACCTAGTTCCATAGCCCCGGAGCTTTCTGTAGAAGATATCGCTAATTTACTTCAATCGTGTCACAACGCAAAAAACATGACTTTTGAGTTAATAACATATAAACGTACCCAATAATATGATCTATGTTGTACAAAAAAATCTTTGTGATCCGTTGCAAATTTACCACGTGCTATACAAATGAAAATATGCCTTTATATGCGCAACATGTGGCAGTTAAAATCTTTGAATGACTCTCCTGGAAAATTGTATTTTTTTAGTTATGACACTATTGAAGTAAATGAGCGATATGTATGTAAAAACAATGGAAACATAATTGGGGGAAGCTTCTGGTATATTGCGGATACCTGGCTTCGACCCTTGATCAAATCTTCCTCGGTGGAGGATTTCGTCTCGTTTCATGTTCATTTCGAGGCTGCAGATGGCCTTTAGTGTCCAATCACATCTGTTTCTGCGCATTGTTCATAAATAGCCCATCCAGCTCAACATGAAAACTTTTATGCGTATCAGCTTATTCAGATTTCTTTCCCTACATTTTCCTCTGAAAAATTTATAATAATATTGTTATGAATATTAGCAAAACTAAGGGGTGCTGCTATCTATAAGCCGATGCTAAGCAGTGACGTGAATTCACATCAATAATTCAATCATTATGTATCTAAATAAACGAAACAATAATTGCGTCTACACATATGTACCATTTACGTATACGAGCAGCGGAGAATCAATGCGCAAACACATACATATATCTGAGATACTCCTGAAAGTATGCAATGAGAAAAGCTATAAAATCGTGCAATTGTAGTTACAGCTGAGAAGTTTGAGAGCTGATGGACTAGTAGATTCTGGAAGCGCATAGAAGATGCGAACGTTGAAATCTGAGAGTATAAAAGACAGCAAATGTAGAGGTGCTGGAATTCAGTTTGATTTGAGCTATCAAGCAGTTTCGATTAAGACGCTATCTAGCGAGCAAGAGCAGTATTATTTTGAAAGTCAGTTTCATTTAACCTATCAGTTTGTTTAGTAAGCCAGCTAGTTGCAAAATATAAGTGTTATTGTGAAGTACTTTAATAAAGGCCATTTTTCCATTATTCAATATTGGAGTAATTTATTCAACAGTTTAGTGATACGAACTTAGAAAAAGGGCAAATAAGAGGATTTGCAGCAAATTCGTTACAATATTATATAATATAATCCTCTCCTCTCTTTCCTTTCTATGCGTGTTCACGCCTTGCTTACATTCTGTATTCCCCCCTACTGAGCGCAAAGATGTTTACACATTTAGCATTTCCATCAACCAACGTATCTTAGGAGCCGTTTAAATATATCTCCCTGCTGCAATGTCCAAAGGAAATGAGCTCACATGATCAAGTATTCCGAAATATTAAAATTGCTATTCGTATGCGATACCGTGGCGTATGAGTAATAAACTATTTGATAGCATGAGAGATTAGGAGAATACACATAGATGGTTAGGTTAACCTACATATAGATGACTTTGTGTAGCAAAAAAAAATATGTACATATACTAGAAGACCCGGAAGACGTTGTCCTGCCCTAAATTTGGCCTATCTGCATACATTTTAATAAGCTTTTTCCGTCTGACTCTGCCCTCCCCCCCTCTTCACTTTTTCCTAATCCTTTTATTTAGTCCTCCCTCCGTCTTTTTCGCTTCATCTATCTCCATCTTTGTCTCATTCTATCTCTTCCTCAATCTCCTTCTCTCTTTTCTCTTCTCTCAATTCCTTATCATTCCATATTGCCTGTCCCAGAGGGTGGTATGTATTTTATTCCAGTCCCAGTCACAATCCCACTCCGAGTCTCAGTCCCAGTCCTACTCCGAGTCTCAGTCCCAGTCCGTCTCTGGATAATATATTACTCTGTACTAAAGCACTCATCAACAGCTTTCATTTGATATCCATATTGTATAAACACTGTCTAGGCATTCACTGGCCCACGTTTTGGCCTTTATCTCGAGACCCTAGTCACCCAGGGGTATGAAAATTATCCTCTACACAACTAAAGACTCTCCTGAATTAAAAAAAATATCATAGTACCTCTAAATCGCGGGCCCCCTCAGAAACCCTACACACGGGGTGCAAACAAATTCAAACTCGGTTCAGTAGTTTAGGAGTCCATCGCGGCCAAAACTGTTGTGACACGGGTTTTTTATATATTAAAATATATGCATACATACTTTTTGAGACATGTATCAAGTTATAGTTCTATACAAATATACAAAATCTGCATACTCAGAGTTTCCAATAGACCCTCAAAATTTGGAGGCGCCTTCGACCACTTTTTATAGTTTTAGGTATACTATTTTTCTAATAAAGTGAGTAGTATTCACCTTATAACAGTAGATATAACAAATCTGCATTAAACAAAAGCTTTTCAACTTCCCATTTAGCAAAAGTCATTAAGACAAAAACATTTCAATCTACTTATATGAGCTAAAATAATTGCAAAATGTGCTAACATTAAATGTGATGTGACAGCAACATAAAAATTGTGTAAGTGAGTGACAAAGATTGCCAATTATAGTCAGTTCCATTTGTTGACATCAAAGTGAGAAAGCTGCGCGTTATTTAAATAAGATTAACTAAAATACATTTCATGTGGTGATGCAAGACCAGTATTTTTTGAGTTGTCAAATACACGTGCATCTAGACACCAGTGTATGTATGTATATATTTACATAAATATTTTTGCGAGAATATTCATTTTATAACGAATTTTTGCACAATGAAGAGGCTTAAAGCTTACCAAGTAATATTTTCAATTATATTTAGGTTTATTTCGATTGGCTGTAAAAAGTTGTTTATGCAAATTGAACGAATTACGGTGAATTTGTAATAACTTAATTACAACCAATTGTTGGTTTGTTCAAATAATTTGCTTAATATGTCAGCAAACAACACGCTTGTGTGGTATTTACACTCAAATTATGCAATATCTGTTTAATAGTCTTTAAATTTTGCTGCTCTTTGTAATGAAATAATGGACTGAAGATTAAACTTATTGGTCCAAATTTTAACTAAATAAAAGGACCGTGCGGCCACCGTGGTGTGATGGTAGCGTGCTCCGCCTACCACACCGTATGCCCTGGGTTAACACTCCGGTCAAAGCAACATCAAAATTTTAGAAATAAGGTTTTTCAATTAGAAGACAATTTTTCTTAGCGGGGTCTCCCTTCGGCAGTGTTTGGCAAGCGCTCCGGGTGTATTTTTGCCATGAAAAGTTCTCAGTGAAAACTCATCTGCCTTGCAGATGCCGCTCGGAGTCGGCATACAACATGTAGGTCCCGTCCGGCTAATTTGTAGGGAAAATCAAGAGGGGCACGACGCCTTAGATCTCTTCGGAGGTTATCGCGCCTTACATTTATTTTTTTGTTTTTTTATAAAAGGACCGTGCATGTACGCTGTAAAGAACGTTACATCTTTGTGCCATACTAATTTAATAATTTTGACATTTCATCCCACGCACAATTCGTTCCAGATTTTGTTTTTTCAAACTTCTTGTTTAATGTCAAAATCGTACATGCGCCAAAGGATGAAATTTAAAATGAGTGGAAAGGGGAAAAAAGAAAGGAAAAGAAGTATTGTCATCGATGAAATATCGGGATGCGTTGTCGAATTTTGATAAATTTGCTATCGATAACAAAGGTTATCAATAATTTTTTATCAGCGAGTTATCTATTTTTTATCGGAATGTTATAGATTTATTATCGACAAATTATTGATTATTTAACGAAAAGTTATCAATGTGTTACCCAAACGTTATCGACATACATACATTTATTTTTAAAAATTGACTGGTATGTGTACAGAAAAGCTATGGATTTACTAGCGACCTTTTTACTTAAAGCTATCGATAAGTTTTGAAAAAATTATCAATTCGCTATCGATATATTATCGATATCTTATCGATTTGTTATAAAAAAATCGATTTGTTATCGAATCGGAATGTTATGAATTTCCTAACAAGGTTTTTTTTTTATCGTAATGTTGTAGATTTATTATCGAAAAATTATTGATTATTTATCGAAAAGTTATCGATACGTTACCGAAATACTATCGATTTACTATCGACCTTTTTACTTAAAGCTATCGATAAATTATGAAAAAAGTATCAATTAGCTATCGAAATGTTATCGATTTTTTATAAAAATCGATTTTTTATCGAATCCTTATCAGAATGCTATCAATTTCATATCGACGTTTTTTATCGGAATGTTCTAGATTTATTATCGACAAATTGTTGATTATTTCTCGAGAAGTTATCGATATGTTACCCAAGTTTTTAAAAAGTGATCGGTATGTTTCTGAAAAGCTATCGAATTACTATCGACCTTTTTGCTTAAAGCTATCGGTAGGTTATGAAAAGTTATCGAAATTTTATCGATCCGTTATCGATTTGTAATCAAAAAAATATCAATTTAATATCTAATCTTTATCGGAATGTTATGGACGACTCATCGATTTGTTATGAAAGAAATACCGATAAAACTTCACTATAGATTTTCAGGTCAAATGAAACTTTTTTCAATTCAAATGAAACTTTTTTTATTTCAAATGAACCTTTTTTCATTTTAAATGACACTTTTTTCAAGTCAAATGAAACCATACTACTAAGATAATTGTCAATGTATTTGTCGAGGAATGCTCACCATTTGTCGAGGAATGCTCACCATTCAAAATGTAATTTCCTTTATTAATAGAATTTTCCTCACACGACATTTTTATAATTTCAATAAAATTATTTCACAATTGCTGATATGCGCAGTGAGTTCCTGAACGCTCTGTTTGACTTCACGTAATTTCAAGTAATGAAAATGGTTGACACAATTTTAAAGTTTTCTCAATCATTATCTCAAGAACTACTAGATTGTTTCATATCTACACTTGAGTGAAAACTCTATTCAGCCATATCAAAGCGTTCAGGACCACACTCGGTAGAGCACTTTAGCTCTTACCTCGCTCACAGCAGAAAATATTGTACAGTGAAAAGTAGGTACATCAAGAGTAATGAAATACTATCTCTCATAGTATAATTGGAACAACGAATCAGAAAATTCAATCAAAGACGCCATTGCATTAAAGCAAATACTACTACGATCATAGTTACATGCAACCTTTATTGAATGGACAAAGTAGTTTTAGCAAAGTAGAAGTGAACATACAGTATGTTCTACATTTTATGAACTAAATCAGATACTGCACCGACACGGCCTTCCTGACGATCACACGTCCTCGTGGTTGTCTAAAAATTAAAGACTGGATGTTACAATTTGCGTGGTTTACAAATTTATTAACATTGTTCTTTTTTTTTTTTTTTTTTTTTTTTTTACATAAGCCTTTAGAAATAAATAAATTAATTCAGGTTTCCATATTTGGTGTGAAGGTAGAGACTTCTGACAGGATGTTCTGTAATTTTTTTTTTTTTTTTTTTTTTTTTTTTTTTTTATATTAGATATGCTCAAACAACAGTTACCACAGGCTAGGTTCTTATTAAAACTTCAGTTAGTAATTCTCAATTAAAGCTTCTTATACATCTTGAAGTAACAGGGTATATCTTTTATATTTACAGTATTAATAGACCCCCGCCACAACACCAACTGCGCCACCCGCCATGATCAAACAATTGTGTTCGCACTTGAGCTTGCAATTATAGTGACTGTGGTGCGATCTACTGTCTTTACTTTGCATGGACGTCTCTTTCAACGTTTTCTTTATCAACACTTTTATCAGTACTAAGCTCACCAGACAATTCTGTGGTAACCTGTCCTTCTGGCATCTTCCTTAAATGCTCGTGGGAGTACTTGTACGTCCTTTTATTTGTTAATGAACTCAACACATACCTATCTCCGTCTAATACCTCTGCAACCAAAAATGGACCTCTGAACTTAGGATCTAATTTCGTTTGGTGTCGCTCTTCATTTTTTAACAATAGCTTGATCAGATGGTAATGGGTTACGGGAGAGAAAGTCTACATGGGCCATACGTTTCCCTTCTCTATATTGTACGTCAAAGTCAAATGACTGCAAATAGGCCCACCAACGGTGAACTCTTGGAGTTAAATCAATTTTATTTCGTGACGCCTTTAAGGAATTACAATCTGTGAATACTATAAATTTTCTGCCTTGCAAATAATGGCGAAAATGCTTTATTGAATTAACAACTGCTAATGTTTCCAATTCATATGAATGATATTTGGATTCGGCTGGCGACGTTCTTTTGCTATAGTACTCAACTACGTGCGGCTTATTTTCGATTTTGTGCAATAGAATTGCACCATAACCGTCAGAACTAGCATCAGTATGTAGCTCTATTGGAAATTGAGGGTCAAATATGGCTAAAACGGGCTTATTTGTTAGAATTGAAATGATGTTCTGTCGTACCTGCTCATTTTCAGTTGACCAGACAAAACTATGTTTAGCAGAGGTAAGCAAATATAAAGGTTTCATCACTTGTGAAAATTTAGGAATGAATTGTCGGAAATACGATGCCAACCCTATGAACTGTTTTAGCTGTGTAACAGATTGAGGCGGGGGTAAAGCGGTTAATGCTTGGACCTTACGTGGATTAGGTCGAATCTCACATGACTTTATTTCGTAGCCAAGATATTCAACACTGGTCTTTAAAAAGGAACACTTTGTTATATTGAATGAAAAACCTGCTTTCGTGAGAACATCTAAAACTATTTTCAATCTTTCCAGAGCTTCTTCTTTTGTTTTAGCAACTACCATGACATCATCCATATACACGACAACAAACGAATGAGCAAGTTCGCCTAAAGCTACCATAACAGCGCGTTGAAACACTGATGGTGCATTCTTTAGGCCAAATGGCATTGCCAAATATTCGTACTGGCCTTCCGGTGTAACGAACGCTGTACGCTCTATAGAATCAGGATGTATGGGAATCTGGTGAAACTCACTTGCCATGTCAAGGCAACAAAAATATTTTGCCCCCCGTAATCTAGCTATCTGATCGGAAATAAGTGGTAGAGGGTATTTGTCAGACACAGTATTAGCATTCAGCTCGCGATAGTCCACACAGAGGCGATCAGTACCATTCTTTTTCCTGACAAGAAGCATCGGGCTTGCAAAACGTGAACAGCTTGGCCTAATAATATTAAACTTTCTCACTTATTTTATTTCGAACAGTTTCTTTTTCTTCAGAGCTTAGTCTATAGGGTCGCCTCTGTACAGTTTTATTTGGATCAACCAACCGTATCTCTAACTGACCAGTATTAGCCCGAGTTCGCGGAATTCCATCAATAAAACAATTTGAAAATTCTTTTAAAATTTGCAACAAACACTCTTTATCAGATACATCAAGCTCTGCGTCTTTATTTATAAGATCCTTGTAATTTTCGGATACCGAACACGTATTTACGCTTTTCGAAATAAAAATATCAAAGCTATCAACCGACATGGCAACTCCGAAACCTTGGCTTATAATTTCACGACCAATTATTACATCGTACGTTAAATGGCAATCTAAAACTACATGAAATAAAACTTCTAAGGCATGCCCACCGATTACAACATCACATAAAATTTGTAGTGTGCTACATACAGTGGCATTACCGATACCTTTCAACACAACGTTATTATTTATTCTTTTACCCACAAATTTTTTGATACAGACTCTTTTAAAAGCGAACATTCAGCCCCAGAATCAAAATAAAATGGATACGACTCACCAGACTGAAACAGCATACCTTTTGGCTCAGCTACTGCACATAAGTTCACCTTCTTCCCGTACGAGTTCTCCTTTATGCCACTCAAAGATGTGCTGCTTCCCTTTGGACACACAGTCGCTACATGACCTGCTTCACCGCATTTGAAGCATGTAATCGTTGGCCGTTTTCTTTCCAGCGATGAACTGCTCTGCGATTGATTTCCTCTTGAAGCGTGGCTCACATTATTTCTTTTCAAACGGCAATCCGCAGTTTTGTGACCCGTTTTACCACAGTAATGACATTTTACAACTGTTGACAACCTTGATTTCTTATTTTCAGGATACGTAGAACCAGCAAAAGTAGACGACTCCTTTCGCTTTCCAAAGGCAAAAGCTTGAAGGTTTTGCTGAAGCTCATTTCTAGTTTTCATATCAGTTGTGAAAAGCAAACGCTGTAATCTGTTATCAAACTGTGCAGTGTGCGCAAGAACGACAGACACGGCGATCTCCTCAATGTTCATTGACTTCCATCTTGACACAAGGGAAGTTACCAATCGACTTCCATACAGAGAAAGGCATTCACCATCACTCGGACGACCATTCAAAATGTGTATCAATGCGGCCGCTGGAGTCTCAACACCCACGAATCGCTGCACGAACAAGTCTTTAAATTGCTGCCACGTTATGCCAACAAAGCAAACTTGTGACAACCACTGCGAAGCACCTCCTTCTAAAGCTTTACTTAAGGATATGATTAGCGCACTACCCACTAATGAATTTTCCGCAAAAATCATGTCGACTGTAGTGCACCACGAAATTGGGTCAGCGCCAGGACTATCTGGATTAAACTTCGGCAACGAGATAACTTTTGGCTCTATAATATTAGGTTTATGCATTGCTCTAATTAACTCCTGGAAGTTTCGATTTTGCGACTCCAGAAGCGCGCGCCAACATTCATTTGAGGTTTCTTCAGGCGGGATCCATCCCACTTCTGATGTCGAGGAATGCTCACCATTTGTCGAGGAATGCTCACCATTCAAAATGTAATTTCCTTTATTAATAGAATTTTCCTCACACGACATTTTTATAATTTCAATAAAATTATTTCACAATTGCTGATATGCGCAGTGAGTTCCTGAACGCTCTGTTTGACTTCACGTAATTTCAAGTAATGAAAATGGTTGACACAATTTTATAGTTTTCTCAATCATTATCTCAAGAACTACTAGATTGTTTCATATCTACACTTGAGTGAAAACTCTATTCAGCCATATCAAAGCGTTCAGGACCACACTCGGTAGAGCACTTTAGCTCTTACCTCGCTCACAGCAGAAAATATTGTACAGTGAAAAGTAGGTACATCAAGAGTAATGAAATACTATCTCTCATAGTATAATTGGAACAACGAATCAGAAAATTCAATCAAAGACGCCATTGCATTAAAGCAAATACTACTACGATCATAGTTACATGCAACCTTTATTGAATGGACAAAGTAGTTTTAGCAAAGTAGAAGTGAACATACAGTATGTTCTACATTTTATGAACTAAATCAGATACTGCACCGACATATTTATATCGTACTTTATAACGCTAAGTCAAATTTTTTTTAGTAGGTCATGAAAAAAGCCTTAAAAATCAAAGTCAAAAAAAGTAAAAAAAAAATGAAATTTCGCAGGCTCGAAAATTATTTGTTTGGGTATGCTTAGTGAAACTTTTTTTCCTGACCCCAAATCCTATCGATGGCGCGATATCGGTTAATAAATCGACCCATTCCAATATATATATTCTAAGTATTACATTTAAATACAATATACAATGAAAAATAATGGAATAAAAACAAATATATATGTTTTCAAAGGCCCAAACGAGTGAAGTGCAATGTAACTACGCCATAGAGTAGAAAAGATCACTTTTTACCGTTATGTTTTTCAGCATAGTTAAAATAGATCTCTCCACAGTCCACATGCTCTACTATATAGTTGGTAAAAGCAATGTTTCTCTCAATACCTTGCTATCGTTCTATGTTGTTTGGTAAGACGTTGGCCAAAGAGAAAAGCATAATACAGAGGATTCAACCGATGTGTTAGTTGGTGTCAGACAGTGAATAGGAAATACGCTCACATCATGTTCTTTGGTTCCTTCTCTTTGTTCTCCGTTACTTTATTCCTACGTTGTTATCGAAGTATATGTAGAAGAAGAATGTGCTTTATATATAAGAGAAGTAGATACAAGTAAAAAATATAGGTGCTTATTTGAATGGGTGGTTAAACTGTAGTATACAAGTTGCCTAGCGTATAACTCTGCTACTTTATTTACTAAAAATTTAAACGACCAAAAGGCAAGGCTAAACTAAACCAACCTTAGCTGCAGCTTAAATTCACAAAGAAAATTTAAGCAAAATTTTACCTTCAATGTGGCTAATTAGAAATAGTTGTCTTAAAGAAAAATTTGATATATACTTAGCGTTATAAAGTACGATACAAATATATTGACAATTACCTTAGTAGTATGGTTTCATTTGACTTGAAAAGTTTCATTTGAAATGAAAAAGGTTCATTTGAAATGAAAAAAGTTTCATTTGACTTGAAAAAAGTTTCATTTGACCTGAAATTGGTATATAAACTCGCTGACACATTGATAACCCGCCTATAACTAGCTAATAACCAGCCACTAAGTAGTCGATGACTCGCCGATAAATAGCCGATAACAAACCGATAAACCAACGACAATATCTCGCTGTTCATAATAAGCCGATAATAAAACAATAAGTTGCTGTTATCGGATGTCAGAGATAAGAAGCCGACGAAGGTCTTCTCAAAAGTCCGGAAATTAATTCTTTCAGGTAATGTTGCCCCTCCCATGGTTTAGCTTCAACTCGTTAAATTTTACAATGGCATGCGTGTGATATTTCTGGCATGACGCTTTTGAAATGGCCTGCTATAGCAATGTTACATAATATCATAATTACCTACACATATTTTCAACAGCACATGTACTTTCAAACGATTCAATTGTTCACGTGCACTTTGTTAGCCACACAAATTACAGCAAATATTTACGCACAGGTGTGAAGATAGAGCTTTTGATTGTACTACACCCAAGTCTGGAAATTGGTTACGGAAAATTTTAATGACATACGCGTAGATACATGAGGAACGTTGTGTACAAGTAGCACACAGAGCGCTATTTTGATGCTCTTTCTCCTGGAGCCAATTGTTTTTGTATTAAAGAGTACTAGTTGGTGGATGGAATGGAGCCATCAATGAAACTAATGATATCTTTTACGGAGCATTTGGGAACTTCCTGAAGTTCCATCTGTAAATAATTGGCCATAGTCTGAAGCCTTGTATTTGCTAGAGCTCGGCATTCCAACAGCTATAACGACCTCTTGTTTTCCTCAATGTTACTGTGAACCCATATTAGCGTGTTGCAATCTTTGAGGGATCTTTCGAAATACGAAGCCCTTCGCGAACTTTTCACTTTTGCTATTCCTTCTTGAATCGTATTAGAGACTGCTTATTTTTTCTGTGATATTATGTAACACAATTGTCCCTTTTTTATAAAATATGTGCGCTTATTTATCATACCGAAGGTCCTAGGTTCAAATCACTGGAAAAGAAGTTCAAATTATGAGCGATAGCATGGAAAACACCGGAGTGTATTTCTACCACGAAAAGTTTCTCGGCCAAAATTCATCTGCCATGTAGATGCCGATCGGCGTAGGTATAAAATATGTAGGTCCGGAGCGCACAGCACATAGGCAGAGAAGCTTGGCCTAATTTTCTTCGGAGGTTAATCGTGCCAAGTACTTTTTGTTTACCAATCTTTATTCATATGTATCCCCATAGGATTGGAATTAGGAGTGGGAGTATGTTTATACGCTTGTAAGCTAGTTTTAATCTGAGTACTTTCATGCGATGTTTATTACTTTGTTTTACAAATAGACAGCGAACGACATTCAAAGCCATTACAAAAGCATTTCACACAGAAGCATAAAGAAAAACGATAGAACAATATTGGACCAAAGGGGAAATCTTCCATGGCTTTGACTCCAAAATGAATGCAAGCAGCAGCAAAAACTAGATGACAGATAAGAATAATAATAATAACAATGATATTTATAAAACGAGCGCCAATAACAACAAAAACGAAACTTTGTTGCAGATGCAACAACAAAAGTTGTTATGATCAACATCGCTATGATTAGATATAAAGAATACAAAATATTGAATTTACAATAAAACAGTCAAATACCATGGAATAAAATTTGTATGCAACAGAGAATTTGTTCGGTTTAGTTTTTATGAGGATCACTGAGAAAATCAATTGCGCTTGAATAAAGCTATGCAACCCTTTGGTTAATGACCTAAAAGGGACATGTGCTCCACAAGTCGAGCGTTCCATGAAAAATTGTAAAGTTTGCAGTAATTTTTAATGCCAAGATATTTTAAAGACATCAAATAACCATTTAGAGAGAGAGAAGAATATAAAATTTGAATTAAATTTAAAAAAAAAAAACAAGTAAGGACGGTGTGAACGATTTTTAAGATAAATATAAAATAAAAAATGGCAAAAAACCCCCTTATCTGACCGATCGGTTGTATGGGATATATATTATATATAGCTCCGATCGAAATGATTTTTACGGGAAATCTTCTATGATATCTTCTTAATATATTGTCATGGATATTAACATCACTAAGTTATACCATGACTAAGGCGATGCCAAGGCCACGATAAGCAGTATTTACGTCAATAATCAAATCATGTATACACATATATAAGGCAGCCGAAAGATGTCACACACAGATGCATTTACTTATACGCCTATGTATGCGCGAGAGACTGTAAACTACAAACATTCACATCAATAATTCAATCATTATGTATCTACATAAACGAATAAATAATTGCGTCTACACAAATGTACGTATACGAGCAGCGGAGCGGCAATGCACAAACACATGCATATATCTTATCTCAGTGGTCACAAGAGAGAGCAATAATTTGTGCACGTAGTTGTGGCTGGCGATTTTGTAGCCGAAACTAACTAGTAACTTCTGGAAATCGAAGAGCCTAGAAGTATGCAGCGTAAACTATAAAAGCGGGGCAGGCGGGTAAGAAGTAATTCAGTTTGAGTTGAGCTATTAATCAGTTTGATTAAGCACGCGATCTGGCGGCCAATAGTAGAGTTTCATTTGAGTTATCAATCAGTTTGGTTATTAAGCCAGCGAGTAGCAAAGTATGCATAAGTGTTATTGTGAAGTACTTTAATAAAGGCCATTTTTCTATTATTCAATATTGGAGTTATTTATTCAACAGTTTAGTGATTCGAACTTAGCAGAGGATTGCAAATAAGAGCATTTGCAAGAAAATTCGTTACAATATAAAAAACACGTGTCACACAATTGAGGTCAATGGACTCCTAACTGTTGAACCGATTTTGAATTTGTTTTGCACCCCGTGTGTAGTTTGATCTAGCTTGAAATATAGGATAGGTGACTGGGTGAATAGGGTCTCGAGATATAGGCCAAAACGTGGACCCGGGTACCCCTAGAGTATTTTTATAGAATATGGATATCAAATGAAAGCTGTTGATGAGTTCTTTAGTAGAGGGTAATTTTCATACTCCTGGGTGACTCGGGTCTCGAGACATAGGCCAAAACGTGGACCTGGGTACCCCTAGAATGTGTGTATAGAATATGGATATCAAATGAAAGCTGTTGATGAGTGCTTTAGTAGAGGGTAATTTTCATACCCCTGTGTAACTAGGGTCTCGAGCTATAGGCCAAAAAGTGGACCCGGGTACCCCTGTTGTTGTTGTTGTAGCAGTGCTTCACCCCACTTAACAGACGCGACCGATCACAAACTGTCATCAATATCCTCTAACGGGAGTCCAAGGAAACTTGCTGTTTCAACAGAGGTGGACCATAGGGAAAGGGGTGTTAGAGGCGTTGGTTCCACATTACAATTAAAGAGATGGTTGGTGTCATTTGGGAACACATCGCAAGCGGGGCATACATTTTGTATGTCGGGGTTGATTCTGGATAGGTAAGAGTTTAACCTGTTACAGTATCCAGAACGAAGTTGAGCCAGAGTGACACGCGTTTCCCTGGGGAGTATGCGTTCCTCTTCCGCAAGTTTTGGATACTTTACTTTTAGTACTGGGTTCACCGGGCAATACCCGGCATAAAGGTCCGACGCCTGTTTGTGGAGTTCACCAAGGACCTGCTTGTGTTTTTTCTCTTCATACGGCTGTGTTCTCAGATGCCGTATTTCCTCAAAATGCTTACGGAGATGACTCCTTAAGCCCCTAGGCGGTGCTGGCTCGTCAATCAGATGTCTGTTGGGATGCCCAGGTTTCTGGGTATTCAACAGGAACTGTTTGGTCAGCATCTCGTTTCTTTCCCTGATGGGGAGTATTCTCGCCTCATTATGTAGATGGTGTTCTGGGACATAAGAAGACAGCCCGTGGCAATTCTGAGAGCAGTATTTTGGCAGGCCTGTAGCTTCTTCCAGTGGGTAATTTTTAGGCTTGGCGACCATATGGGTGACGCGTAGCACGTAATCGGCTGGCTAATTGCTTTGTATGTAGTCATGAGCGTTCCTTTTTCTTTTCCCCAGGTACTGCCAGCAAGGGATTTGAGGATTTTGTTACGGCTCTGAATTCTCGGAACAATTGCGGCTGCGTGCTCACCAAAATATAGATCCTGATCAAACGTCACACCCAAGATTTTGGGGTGTAGGACAGTCGGTAGCGTAGAGCCATCGACGTGGATGTTCAAAATGGTCGACATTTGGGACGTCCATGTTGTAAATGAGGTCGCGGAAGATTTAGTCGGTGATAATGCCAGGTTTCGCGAGGCGAAAAAACTGGAGAGATCAGGGAGGTAGCCGTTTATTTTAGTGCATAGCTCATCGATCTGTGGGCCTGGGCCTGTGGCCATTACTGTGCAGTCATCGGCGTAGGAAACGATTGTGACTCCTTCCGGTGGTGAAGGTAGCTTAGATATGTAGAAATTAAACAAAAGTGGGGATAGGACACCACCCTGTGGCACCCCTTGTTTAATTCTCCTTGGCTTTGATGTTTCGTTTCTAAATAGCACCGATGCCTGCCGACCACCCAGATAATTTGCGGTCCACCTTTTAAGACATGGGGGAAGGGTAGACCCTTCCAGGTCTTGCAGTAACGAGCCAGGGTTCACCGTATCAAAAGCTTTTGATAGGTCTAGCGCTACGAGTACTGTTCTATGGTGGGGGTTTTGATTTAAACCGCAATTTATCTGGGTGCTAATGGCATTTAGCGCGGAGGTAGTGCTATGGAGTTTTCTGAAGCCATTCTGATGGGAGGCTAGTTGCAAATTTGCTTGGAAATAAGGGAGCAAAATGGCTTCGAGCGTCTTTGCTACTGGCGATAGGAGAGATATCGGACGATACGACTCTCCTATGTTAGCTGGTTTACCAGGCTTTAGTAGCGGGACCACCTTGGCCATTTTCCATTTCTCGGGTATGACAAAGGTGGAAAGACACAGGTTGAAGACCTGCGCTAAATATTTGAAACCCTCTTTCCCTAGGCTTTTAAGCATCGGCATGGCTATGCCGTCTGAGCCCACTGCTTTGGATGGTTTAGCGCGACCAATGGCGTCCTCAACCTCTTTAGCGGTGATGGTGATTGGTGACGCGCTGAATTTGTGTTTATGTGCGTGTCTGTTGGCCCTCCGTCTATCTTTGTCGACCGTAGAATGCATTATATATTGTCGGCAGAAAGCGCTCGCGCATTTTTCCGCATCCGACAGCACTTTGTCGCCAAAGGCGATGGAAACTTTGTCTTTGTACCCCTAGAATGTGTTTATAGAATATTGATATAAAATGAAAGCTGTTGCTGAGTGCTTTAGTAGAGGGTAATTTTCATACCCCTGTGTGACTAAGGTCTCGAGGTATAGGCTAAAACGTGGACCTGGGTACCCCTAAAATGTGTTTATAGAATGTGGATATGAAATTAAAGCTGTTGATGAGTGCTGGGTGACTATGGTCTCGAGATATAGGCCAGATCGTGGGCCGGGGAATGCCTAAGCAGTATTTATACAATATGGATATCAAATGAAAGCTGTTGATGAGTGCTTTAGTACAGAGTAATATATTATCCAGAGACGGACTGGGACTGGGATTAGGACTAGGACTGGGACTGAGACTCGAAATGGGACTGGGACTGGGACTGGAATAAAATACATACTACCCTCTGGGACAGGCAATAAGGGATGCAGAAGAATGAGAAGGAATTGAGAGAAGAGAGAATGAGAAGGAGATTGAGATAGAAAGAGACGAAGATGGAGATAGATGAAGCGAAAAAGACGGAGGGAGGAGTGAATAAAAGGATTAGGGAAAAGTGAAAAGGGGGGAGGGCAGGGTCAGACGGAAAAAGCTTATTAAAATGTATGCAGATTGGCCAACTTTAGGGCAGGACAACGTCTGCCGGGTCTTCTAGTATAGGAATATATACCACCAAGCTTAACGTTTTTATATTGGAAATTAAGGGAGAAATTGCAAAAAATCTTTCTATCTGAATAATCGGTTATATGGGATATATACTATATATAGCTCCGATCAAAGTGATTTTTTCAGAAAATCTTCTATGATAACTTAAAATATATATCACCGAGTTTCACGTTTATACTTTCTAAATTAAGGGAAAAATGGCTAAAAATCTTTCTATCTGAACGATCGGTTCTATGGGATATAACTATATATAGCTCCGATCAAAGGGATTTTTTCAGGATATCTTCTATGATATTGTATCGAATTTACTGCAAATCCTCGCATTTGCAACCTTCTGCTAAGTTCGAATCACTAAACTGTTGAATAAATAACACCACTGTTTAGTAATGCAAAATGGTCTTTATTAAAGTACTTCACAATAAATAACTCTACTATTGCTCGACAGATAGCGTGCTTAATCAAAACTGAATCTAGCGCCTCTACTGTCGCGGCCTTTTGTACTCTTTGATTTCCTTCTTGCATTTTCTAGGCGCTTCTGTTTAGAATCTTTTAGTTGGTTATCTGCTATGATTATAACTACAATGTAGGTGTATAGCTCTCATATGCGCGTGTGTTTGTGAGCGACACTTCCACAATTATAATTGCATATCTCAGATAAGATATCTGCATGTGTTTGTGCGTTGTTTCTCCGCTGCGTGTACGTTCATATGTGTAGACATAATGATTGATTCGTTTATGTAGATATATAATGGTTGATTTATGGATGTGCATACAAGGCGCTGCTTAGCATCGGCTTAGAGATGGCAGTACCCCTTAGTGTTGCTAATATTCGTAACACTACCCTCCACCTAAGTCTGATCGTCCAGATCAGACAAATCTCTCGATCTAAACGCCGCCAGCATCTCCAAATTTACCACGCTTCTACCTCGTGGTTCCCCAATGGTTTGTATGCGGTAGATGGTGTCACTGATCTTCTTCACAACTTTGTACGGGCCTTCCCAACTGCACCGAAATTTGGATGGAATACCCTTCCGCCGATGAGGGTTGTATAACAGTACCAAATCTCCCTCCAAAAACCTTCCGAATTCTTGTCCTTGTCGTACTTGTGTTTCATCGTACTACTCATTACCCTGGTTCGTTCCCTCATACTCTGTTGATTGGCCAATGAACTACTTCATAGAGCTTTTGCTGGATGGATTTGCTTTGCATAATCAGTATCGTTCAGATGCTTCACAACATTAGTGTGCCCTGGCTTGAACCCACCCTTGCATTCTTTCTGCGAAATTCTTTTCTTCGTTTTTGTGCGTCCCTTTGGTTTTGCCAATGCCAGTGTTTCTCGCGCAGGTACTTTTGATTTCGCTTTATTTGGCCCATTTGATCAATCACCCTTTACCTTTGACTTTCGTGGCTTTTGTCGAGTCTTCTACACCAGTACTCGATTACTGCTTAACCCTTTCTCCAAACTGAAGTCAAGCGGTCTTTCCTGGTTCTCATAACGCATCGCCTTTCTCTGCATATCAATCTTGTTATACTCGCCAGTGACCGTACGCAACCTTGCTCCAGGTAACGACTTTACTCTCCTGTAGACCAAATCAGATCGAATCATGGAATGAGATGCGCCCGTATCTACAGTCAGTACACGCTCCTTGCCATCGACATTCCCTCTGACTGTAAGGCTGCTTGATTTCCTTCCAATTTGCTAACAGATATCACAGGACATTCAATAGCTACAGATAGCTCTCAAACTCTACATCTTACTCGCTCTTGATCATTCCCCTCCAGCTTTATTATCAAACCTACTCATGCTGCTGCAACCACTAGGATCAAGATCGCAATGACGTGCAATGTGACCGGGCTTCCCGCATTTGAAGCATTTGGTAACTCTCCCACTCCGCTTTCGCGATCCTTTCAGCGACTCCAATATTGCGTCTACCCACTCTGGCCTTCCTACTTCCACACGGCGTGCTTTGAAAACTGGCTTACACAGAAGCGACGCTGTTTCCTGAATCAGAGCATTTGATACCGTTTCTGAGAATGTTGGCTTTGGGTTTGTGTATGTAGCTCGCTTTGTTTCGACGTCCCGCATGCCATTTATAAAGCTCTGAATCTTTACCCTTTCAGTGTATTCTACGGGTGCGTCCGCGTTCGCTAAATGCGCCAGCCTTTCAACACCCGAAGCAAACTCTTGCAATGTCTCACTAGGGTTCTGGAAGCGGTTCAGTAACTCCATTTTATATATCTGTCTCCTATGCTCAGTTCCGTATCGTCTCTCTAGAGTGCCCATCAATGCTTCATAACAGTTCCATTCCCCTCTGGAATGGTTTGTAAAATCTCAGCTGCATGCCCTTTCAATGCCATGAACAGTGCAGCGACTTTATCTTCAGCATTCCAGTTGTTCACTGTTGCGGTCTTCTCAAACTGAAGCTTAAACACCTGGAAAGGAACAGAACCGTCAAAGGATGGTGTTTTTACCTTTGGATTACTAGCTGAAATAGCTGGGCGATTTAGTTGTAACTGCTCCATACGACCCTTCAAATCATCGACTTCTGCCTGAAATTGAGCAATTTCCGTTCCTGGAGTTAGTTTAACGCCGCTTGTATTCAATCCACGGCTATCCAACTCCTTCTTCAGTTGCTGGATATTAAATTCACTTAACTTTGCCATGTCCTTGTTGTATTCGAAATCTTCGGAATTTATTCAACAATTCCTCTTCTGACACCAATTGTAACGAATTTACTGCAAATCCTCTTAGTTGCAACCTTCTGCTAAGTTCAAATCACTAAACTGTTGAATAAATAACACCACTATTTAGTAATGCAAAATGGCTTTTATTAAAGTACTTCACAATAAATAACTCTACTATTGCTCGACAAATAGCGTGCTTAATCAAAACTGAATCTAGCGCCTCTATTGTCGCGGCCTTTTATACTCTTTGATTTCCTTCTTGCATCTTCTAGGCGCTTCTGTTCTAGAATCTACTAGTTGGTTATCTGCTATAATTATAACTACAATGTACATGTATAGCTCTCATTTGCGCGTGTGTCTGTGAGCGACACTTCCACAATTATAATTGCATATCTCAGATAAGATATCTGCATGTGTTTGTGCGTTGCTTCTCCGCTTCGTGTACGTACATATGTGTAGACATAATGATTGATTCGTTTATGTAGATATATAATGATTGATTTATGGATATGCATACAAGGCGCTGCTTAGCATCGGCTTAGAGATGGCAGTATCTCTTAGTCTTGCTAATATTCGTAACAATATATTAGAATATATATCACCGAGTTTCACGTTTATACTTTCTAAATTGCAGCAGGAATGACCAAAATCGTCTTATCTGAACGATCGGTTGTATGGGAGATATATGTTATAGTGGTCCGATCCTACCGGATCCGACAAATGTCTAATATAATACAAAAATACAACCTTGTGCTAAATTTCATTGAGATATCTCAAAATTTGAGGGAGTAGTTTGCGTTCAAACAGACAGACGGACGGACGGATAGACGGTAATGGCTATATCACCTCAGTTCGTCGCCCTGATCAATTCGGTATACTTAATGGTGAGTCTATCTTCTATATTTCTCAACGTTACAAACATCGGACCAAAGTTAATATACCATTTCATGTTCATGAAAGGTATAAAAATTTTTATATAAAAGTGTTTGTGCTTGAACTCCTTCGAAACGGCCGGATCAATTCTCATGAAGTTGCATATTGAGTAGGTTTGAAAATCGGATATTATTATTATTTTTTTTTTTCATACCACAAAATGGTTTTTCTTAACAAAACTTTATATTTTTATTTTTTATGAAAAAACATTCAAAAATACATACAACCCTCTGGGACTGGGACTGGGACTGGAATTTGTAATTAAGGAATAGAGAAGCACAAAAAGAACTACAGAAAAGAAAAACGAGGAAAGGAAAAGAGACTAAGAAAGAGATGCAGAGATAGGAGTGAATACATGGAAAAAGTACAAAGGAGAGAGGGAGCGTAAGAGGTAAAAACTTCTAAAAAGTTATGGAGCTAGATCAAAGTTAGGTAAGAAAAGCATCTGCCAGGTTTGCTAGTAAATTCATAAAAGCAAAAAAATGGTATAAAAAGTAAAGGTATCCAATTTTAAAAGTACATGAATAGTAACATTAATTTATTTAAAAGCGGGGCCGAAACTGTTATTCCTTTTATAATTTAATTCCTTGCAAAACTATTAATTTTGGACTTTTAATATATTTGGATCAAGATAAAAATTATTTTCGAATTTTTATTTTTTTGATCCTATAGAACTAGTTAAACTCGGACTTTTAAAAGTAAAAGCCCCGAAATAAAAGTTAAATCCGGACTTTTATTTTTCAAGGCCAAAAAAAAAATGTTCTGATTGATAACAAAGAAACGGCTTATCCGAAACAAATAATTTTTTTTTAATTCGGATAAGCCGTTTCTTTGTTATCAAGCCGGACTTTTATTTTGGCCTTAAAAAATAAAAGTCCGGATTTAACTTTTATTTCGGGACTTTTATTTTTAAAAGTCTCCGAGTTTAACTAGTTCTATCGGACTAAAAAAATAAAAATACAGATTTTACTTTTATATTTGGACTTTTATGGAAAAAGTTCGAAAAATAAAAAGGATGCCTGATTCGACATGATATTGCTATACGGATACCTGGGAACTCAAACATTTTCACCTCGGACAATTTTTTGACCAGGACTTTTTCGACTCCAAAAAAAAAATAATTATTATTTTCCGTCCCTGTTTAAAAGCCATCTATTCCCAGAGTGTTCGCTTCTGGGAATAGATCAAGCCTGTGTTTATCTGGAATGTGTTAATTTCACTTAAAATAAGCAAGCGGAAGTAAAATTTCATGCATAGACAATGCAGAATATAAAAACTTGCTAATCTAATATCAATAATAAAAACTGGCTAAAGTTAGATAAGGTTGAGCTGGCCGGTCAATAAAGATCTCGCATAAATTGTGTGTCTCCATAGCGTTACCAGAATTTGTTTGACGTCCAAACGAAACAACCCCAATCATATGCCAGGGCTTATGTTATAGAATAACTCTGTCGTCTTTGGCAAATATATCTACTAATATACATGGAATACTCCTTAAAGTTTTCTTGACTTGTCTGATTAAAAAATAGTCATATGGTCGACTGACGGAAGTATTCCCATATCCTTGTTGCTATTCATGTAGCCGGAAAAACAATATTAAAATATCTTAGATAAATGATGTATATTGGAACGATCATCAGTCACTGTCAAATTTTGAAAAAACCCCGGTTCAAAATTGTGCCATCCTCAGTGTAAATAGGTTTATCCACCAAAAAATGTTCTGTATTATTGATGTTACTTGTCCTGTGCTCTGAATCTGATATTTTTGGTGGAAGTCCATCAAAAACAACTCTTTGCCACAGCTGCTGTTTACAAGTATCTTTTAAAACATACAAGGTCAACATATGTATGTCAGTACATGCATATATATATACGCAACAGCAAGCAAGTTCATAAATCACCATACAGAATTCCATTGCACGAACCCAGTGGGCGACTTTAATCAATTGTGTAGCACGAAATCGTGACCAAAAAGCTTCCTAACAAAAGCTGTATGAGTTAAATTTTAAGGGTAGAGGAAAGTCAACGTTAAATAATGGTGGATTGCTATTTACGTCAGATACTTTATACCGTCTGCAAATGTATCCTTATAAGATATGGGACACCAGCGATTACTACCAATAGAGCACAACTTATATGTGAAGGCTTCTCAAAATAAATGAAGTATTGAATTCAGTTAACATTAACAATGAGTCAATAGTATCAAATTTCGAAAAAAAAAAAAAATATATATAACTATATATACGGGAAACTTTCCTTTGTGTTGCGTTCGGACATCGCCACTTTCTTACAAAGTGAAATATTACGTATACGCAGTGCGAAGCGCTTGATTAACTTTTTTCATCCAAAGAGATAAATTCAAAAACTATCAAGTAAATAAGTTTTGTTAAAGTCCTCTCAAAAGAACCACAAAAAGAACCACACCACTGAACTGTATGTCAAATGCATAGAATAAAATCAAGTGGGCCTGAGGCCAGAATTTAAGGCGAGGATGTACAAGAAGATTATTTCGGCGATCCTGATCTAGGTAGATCTAGTGTGGTGGAGGGAAGTCGAGGTGAACTACATGACGCTCTGAAGCATGGGTCTACAAAATGAGAGCGCAATTGTGCTACAGAATGCAGACCACTGTTTTGAAGCCATCGACCGATTTTACTGTAAAGGAATTTGCATGGCAGGAATCTTTTAGGCTTCGGGAGTTGTAACTCTGCAAGAGGCGTACATGCGGAGAAGACCGTATTATGATTAAGGTTATAAAATCCTTTATCACAATGAAACCGTTACACCAGCTGAACCAATCACTTTATTATTGGGTACTCAGAGTTTCAACATCTTAGTTTTCGATGACGGATATAAAATGGCCTGTCAGTATCGAAATTAGTATCCTTAACTGGTTAGTCTATTTAATCTCCGTAGAGGGTAGTAAAATGACTTGAAAGTCACATGACGCTTATTTAATTTAGGTGCTTGAGCATCGTAACATTTAGGGAAATGAATTGGCTATTGACTCAGAACTCCGCGGATTGGCTTTTAATGTGGTAGAAACGAAAAATCATCCCTAACACACACAAATGTAGCCAAGTCGGGCCCTAAGAGAAATTTTAACTAATAAGTAAAAAGAATTTAAGTGCCATGACAAAGTGGTGCCCTCGGCAGATATTTGGCACCCACTGCGAGTGCATTTCTGCCATGAGAAGATTTTCAGTGAATTCATCTGCTTGTAGATGCCGTTCGGTATAAAACATATTGGTCCCGTTCCGCCGATTTTTGGGAAAATTCAAAAGTTGCAAGGCGCTAATTGGACGAGAAGCTCGGTCTAAGTTACCTCGGCGATAACTAATGCCAAGTATTTATTTTTGTTAATGTTACAATACAAGACTTGGTATGTTTTTCGGCTATAAATGAAGCTGGTAAAGAAACGTTGACGTATGATCAGAGAAAGCTCTGGCTGCATACTGCACCTGCAAAAGGGCTTCGTGAACTGAGTACTCTGTCAACGCAAATCATCCATGGTATGTACAACGAAGTCATTTGGCCCATACTAAAAAAAAACAGAACAATGAACTGAGGGTTGGGAAGGTCAGGTGCAGTGCAAGAAGCGAACCTCAGGCTCAGACGAATCAACAGAATACAGGCACACGACGATATAAGATGAAATGGCAAGGGAATGTTTAAACGGGATCATAACTGATCAAACGTCCGACACCAGATGCAGAACATAAGATATTCTTCAAGGGAGGAATGGGAATAAGGCCGAGACGGAAACAGTGGCATTAGAGAATACACAGACGGCTCGAAAATGAAAAAAGGATGAACAGCTAGAACGTACTCGAATCTTCTACATGTAGATCAGTTGTATCGACTTCCTGACTCATGCAGTGTTTTTTAGGCGGAGTTCTATGCCATAGAGAGAGAGCGGCCAGATTCCTCTAGGATAGAACGGTCCCAGACATCAATGTAATTATCTTTGCTGACAGTCTGGTATAAGAATGCAAATTATATCGTACGAAGGAGTCAAGCCTCGCTGGCGTTTATAGGACATCTCAATTTTGTACTTTGCTGGATCTCTGATCACAGCGATGTTGAAGAAAATCTATTTGCAGATGAGATGTTTCGTAAAGGTTCCGAAATGGATATCAGCTAGGCGGGCAGCTGCGTACCACCACTGCTAGATTATCTCCAGAGGAAAATCGAGGAATATGAAGTTAGAAGAACACACTTACTGTGGGCCAACTGGAGCTATTGTGAGGGCTCGAAGTGCTTATGGTCATTTTTGAATAAAAAAAATCTAGTTTCCTTCTCCAGCTAAATAGATCTGAAGTGACAACACTTGCGCGAGTCATCACAGACTTTTCCGATATTGCAGTGATGCTTTGATGGTGGCACATACAAAAAAGCTCGCATTGAAGAAGCTCTCAAGAGAAGGAGGAAACGGAGTCCATTCATGAACTTCTCTGCCTATCCTCAGGACTGCAATCAATACGACTCAGATTTCTGGACATACTGTTTTTCGACAGTGTAGCAGAGCTTGGGAAGGTAGGTCATTAGTTCCTACTTAAGTTCATCTGATAAAGCAAGTCGTTTCTTTGAGTACTACTAACAAGTAATTTGGTTGTAGGAATTTGTTGCCATCCAGAATTTACAGAAAGCAAAATCGTCTCCGAGTGAAAGTGTAAGAAGTTCCATGCACGTTCTCTTAACTGAAGTAGATATCGCCACGAAAGTCTTCATGTATTGCACCGTGTATCGTATTTTATGTATAGCGGTGATGCCAGGGATTGCTTTACTAAGGCCATCGCCATATTTATTTGAAAGGGTTTCGAAAGTATCGGTTTTAGACCCTGAAACTATATCCTTTAAATGTCCAGTTTTATCTATCAAAAAAGCACCAGTGCCATTCTAAGTATCTGCCATACTCCTCTTTATGTTTCATTTTCTGAGTATATGTACAATATTTAACTTTTTGAACTTAAAGAAAAAAGGCCACCTATAAACATTGCACATCCCTACATACAAATTACTTCTGAAGAGATATATATACATACAAACAGATGTGTTTAAAACAAGTAAGGAAGGTTAAGTTCGGGTATACCCGAACATTACATACTCAGTTGAGAGCTATGGTGACAACATAAGGGAAAATAACTATGTAGGAAAATGAACCGAGGGAAACCCTGGAATGTGTTTGTATGACATGTGTATCAAATGAAAGGCATTAAAGAGTATTTTATGAAGGAGTGGGCCATAGTTCTATAGGTGGACGCCATTTAGGGATATCGCCATAACGTGGATCAGGGTTGACTCTAGAATTTGTTTGTACGATATGGGTATCAAATGAAAGGTGTTAATGAGTATTTTAAAAGGGAGTAATCCTTAGTTCCATAGGTGGACGCCGTTTCGAGATATCGCAATAAAGGTGTACCAGGGGTGACTCTAGAATGTGTTTGTACGATATGGGTATCAAATGAAAGGTGTTAATGAGTATTTTTAAAAGGGAGTGGGCCCTAGTTTTATAGGTGGTCGCCTTTTCGAGATATCGCCATAAAGGTGGACCAGGGGTGACCCTGGAATATGTTTGTACGATATGGGTATCAAATGAAAGGTGTTAATGAGTATTTTTAAAAGGGAGTGGGCCCTAGTTTTATAGGTGGTCGCCTTTTCGAGATATCGCCATAAAGGTGGACCAGGGGTGACCCTAGAATATGTTTGTACGATATGGGTATCAAATGAAAGGTGTTAATGAGTATTTTAAAAGAGCGTGGGGCTTAGTTCTATAGGTGGACGCCTTTTCGAGATATCGCCATAAAGGTGGACCAGGGGTGACTCTAGAATGTGTTTGTACGATATTGGTATCAAATTAAAGGTATTAATGAGAGCTGTAAAAGGGAGTATTGGTAGTTGTATATGTGAAGGCGTTTTCCAGATATCGACCAAAATGTGGACCAGGGTGACCCAGAACATCATCTGTAGGACACCGCTAATTTATTTATATATGTAATACTTGCCAAGATTTCAAGAGTTCTTTATTTCTCCCTGCAGAACTTTTTCATTTTCTTCTACTTAATATGGTAGGTGTCACAACCATTTTACAAAGTTTTTTCTAAAGTTATATTTCGCGTCAATAAACCAATCCAATTACCATGTTTCAACCCTCTTTTCGTATTTGGTATAGAATTATGGCATTTTTTTCATTTTTCGTAATTTTCGATATCGAAAAAGTGGTCGTGGTCATAGTCGGATTTGGTTCATTTTTTACACCAAGATTAAGTGAGTTCAGATAAGCACGTGAACTAAGTTCAGTAAAGATATGTCGATTTTTGCTCAAGTTATCGTGTTAAGGGCCATGCGGAAGGACAGACGGACGACTGTGTATAAAAACTGTGCGGGGCTTCAACCGATTTCGCCCATTTTCACAGAAAACAGTTAACGTCATAATATCTATGCCCCTACCAAATTTCAAAAGGATTGGTAAATTTTTGTTCAACTTATGGCATTAAAAGTATCCTAGACAAATTAAATGAAAAAGGGCGGAGCCACGCCGATTTTGAAATTTTCTTTTATTTTTGTATTTTGTTGCACCATATCATTACTGGAGTTGAATGTTGACATAATTTACTTATACACTGTAAAGATATTAAATTTTTTGTTAAAATTTTACTTAAAAAAAAATTTTTTTTAAAAGTGGGCGGGGTCCTTCTCCGATTTTGCTAATTTTTATTAAGCGTACATATAGTAATAGGAGTAATGTTCCTGCCAAATTTCATCATGATATCTTCAACGACTGCCAAATTACAGCTTGCAAAAGTTTTAAATTACCTTCTTTTAAAAGTGGGCGGTACCACGCCCATTGTCCAAAATTTTACTAGTTTTCTATTCTGTGTGATAAAGTCAACCCATCTACCAAGTTTCATCGTTTTAGCTTTGTTTGGTAATGAATTATCGCACTTTTTCGGTTTTTCGAAATTTTCGATATCGAAAAAGTGGGCGTGGTTATGGTCCGATTTCGTTCATTTTAAATAGCGATCTGAGATGAGTGCTCAGGAACCTACATAACGGACGGACGGACGGGCATGGCTCAATGAAATTTTTTTTCGATCCTGATTATTTTGATATATGGAAGTCTATATCTATCTCGATTCCTTTATACCTGTACAACCAACCGTTATCCAATCAAACTTAATATACTCTGTGAGCTCTGCTCAACTGAGTATAAAGATTTCCATTAGTTAAAACTTTTTGTATTTCCAACGTAGACCACAAAACTCTGTTATGTGTCGTTAACAGCGCATCTAAATGTCACTCACAGGATGATCACATCTAATGATGTCATTGCTATCACGATAAAAGAATGAGCGCATCAGCAACTTTAGCCATTGCGTCAACAGTAACAATGTCAACTACTTAAAACATTTATATCAACCTCTCATTTTATGCTTTGGTACAACATTTAAACTATTCGATTTCACTGATTCACGTCAACTTCTTATTTAAATTTAGTAACACTGAAAGCCATTCGACGTCTCACCAAATCTGTTGACCTTTGACTTTTTGGCTAGCATTGACACTTTGTTTTATCAATCAGCCATTTGAAAATATTTGTTTAAATAAAGTAAACAAAGTGTGGCATGTGTAGAGAGCACTTGAAATGTGAATTGTATGATTGATGGTATTAAATGTACTTTGATTTTGGAAAGAAAGACTATTTTTGCTGTTGTGATGGATTTATTTAAGTATCAAATAATATAGCAATTAAGCTTTTACTAAATATCATATCTCTAAGTAACACAATAGATCGAAAACAAATTTAATAGATTATACAATTTCTCCCTTTTGTTGTTTGTCTTTTAAATTGGCAATTTAAGTAATTCTGTAGGAGAGTACCTAAGGGGTTCCTATGCGCGAGTGACATCTCGGCATAGTTTACTGCGTTACCGTTAACAGCTGTTTCTTGAAAACGCCAAAGGAGTAAATGCTTTTCAACCTCCAGCCTTGCTCAATGCAGTGAAAGGCTCGACCTTTTATGCTACGCAACACCTTATCGATGGAAATATGTTCGTCTTCATCCATTCGCATAGAATGCTCATACATCACATGAAGGACCGAATTTATTTTTTTTCTTACAGCTTATAGATAAAAATTCTAGCTTAAACCAATTTACTATAATAAATACTTAGTCTAATTAAAATAATTTATTTATGAGACCAAAGCAGACTAAGCCAGTTGTATCTGGTTTAGATGCTGTTTACGCTTTGGCTGATTTTTTGTATGCTTCCAACTTTCAGCGCAGAATACTTGAAATGTAATTCGGAAGTTGGTCCATCCCACACTAGAAAGGCAATGTTCTGCAATAACCATATAATATACTTTTAAACTCCCTTACATTACTAGATTAAACGCCCCCACCCGCGGCAGGTATGACTGCCGCAAGAGGCGACTAAACTACCAAATTGATTTAACCCTTTCCATCCGAACGGGACCTATGTGTCCCGGTATGTGTTTGAGGATGCCAAGCCTGGAAATTAAGTGACTAAAATCGGTTTAGCTGATTCCATTTGGTAGTTTATTGTATTCTTAATGCTATTCCTTTCCGTCATTTGGCATTCAATGGTAAATTCGCGCTTTTTAGTTAAAATAAGAACACAAGTTTGGGCGCAAATTTTTCAAAACAAACCTTTTACCAATTATTGATGATGTCAGTTGGCAATTGTTAGGTAATCAGTTCTTAACTTGGACAAAGACAAAACCCACTCATTGAGTTCATGATAGCTCTGGCGGAAAATATGATAGCTGAAGGGAAGGAGGGAGTAGCTGTTCGTCGAAGTGGCATGTTTGGGAGAAGAAGGAAACTAGCCGCAGGTCACCTACCTATTCCAAATCCTAAGCGAAGGCGTTTGCACAGGCTGCGCGGAACAAAACAAAGAGAGGAGAATCAAGAAGAATTCCTCTCTGTAAGGATTGCTTTGCACCTTATCATAAATAAAAACCTACTTTTTGTACTGTATTTTTTCTCTATTATTTTCTCTTTTATTCTTTACCGAAATTATTCGTTGAATTTGAAATAAAATTAATTTTCTATTAAAAACCAATGCCATTATATTTCAGATAAGGGATCATAAAATACTAATCCGGACAAATAAGTCCCATACAAAAATACTGACCGGACGTATGTATCCCAGCTCCTTTTTACCCGAATTTCAGTTTGATGTGATATAATGCTTTTACTTTGCCCATTGTACCGATTGAACACCTTTAACAAGTTCTGTTTACCTCAGAGGCTTTTCGAATCGAAAGGGTTAAGGTGTAGTGCAGCGCAACCTTTCAAGGTGGTGCTAGCGCAAAAATTTAGCTTCTCAAACCCGATTGTCAACCTCACCTACCCATGGCGAATCCTGTTACTTTAACAGCCGAGGCTCTGGCAGCCGGGATCTGTGAGTGGGACGGTGGGATGGCCTTGAAGGTTTCATGTGGTTTTAATAAATAGTTCCCGAGATGGTAGGGCTGGTACCTTAACGATACTTGTTACCGGAACATACAGGATCTGTATCCGTCAAAGGACCATCACCATCGCTAACACTCCCCAAGGTCTTTGGGGAGCGTCCTTATGGCTACAACAATAACAACAACAACAACTGGATTTAACATCGTTTGATAGTTCATTGTAGCATTTAGTGCCTAAAAGTATAAATTGCATTTGTCCGCTTCAATTTTGTATGAAGTTAAAGCAAAATTTATTTAATAATTTGGGAAAAATTTAAACAACGTGACATCAGGACGGACAAGGCGGCAGCTGTTTCGATTATACCTTGTAAATCTCTTCAAAGCCTTTTCTTCCGGGAGTGGGAGTTGAACCTGCAATCCTACGATAGTTGAAATGGTTATAAACGCATTCAGCTACATCATGCCTTAGTTGTTGTAAAGTTTTTCCCAATTGCCTTCTTTCGCATATATTATCTTCCACACATCACATAATTCGTATGTAGTTATGTGTTGAAGTTATGCCAGTTTGTAAGGCAGAGAAACTTGGTATTTGTTGTTGTTTTTGTTCTATTTATAGAACTACTACGAATTAAAATTTTGCTTAAGTTTTAAAAATTGCTTTAAATAAATGTTTTCATACATTTAAAGCGATACGGGCAATCCCCCGTTAACTCATAAAAGCAAAATTATTTACTTTTCAGGAGAAGTTTTCTCTCGGCTGGTGCTGATGCTATAACCCCTCCATACCATCTATTATTTTGAACCGTAGGCTTGATGAGATTCTTATTCAGCACCGTTTACGCGGCAGATGTTGTCCTATCTAGAAATAGCTTTGCCTATATTTAAAAATGTGTCTTTCCTTTCTGCTTTCACTCTCTATCTCACACTCGCCTATTTTATATTAGATTTATCCTTTTTCTTCTTGTCCTTTTCTTATTACATTTATCTCCATTAACTTCCCAATCTTATTCTTATTCCACTCTCACTCGAACTTCCAATCACATTCAAACTCCCACTTCCACCGGAACTTTTGCTTCTATCCCCTTTACATCACCCAGCTAAATTTTTTTGCGTCAATTATTTTTGGAGATATACCGAAATTAAATTTTTCCTAAAAGGGGCTTGGCATCGTTTGCTTTTTCCAAATTCTACACAGATTATTATATAGAACTAGATACATATATTCAAACATAAATAGGTTGAGCTAAGGAGACTCGGATTTTTGCCAAAATAAAGTTTAAATTGCTTGGAGGCGTGGTCCCACAAACTTTTACCAAAATGCAGATTGCCAGAAAAATATCGAGTGACCACAAGAAATTTTGCGTAAATTTCGTATACATCGGTTGAGACCTCTGGATACCCTTAGGATACACACATATCTATGTTTATTTAAAAGATATGATATTTGCGATTCCATCACAACAAAACAGCTGATGAGATTTCCGTGATGCAGGCAGCTAACAGCGCTCTCACAGGGAACCTATTTTTCATATATAGTTATAACCCCAAAATCACTTCAAAACCCACAGTTTAGTCTTGCTTTATTCTTGGACATAGAGAGATCTTCGGCTGGCAAAAAAGTTCGTATTGTAAAGTGGCGAGAGCCCAGAATTGTTATCGCTGGTCACAAAGCTCGTGAAAAAATTACGACGGAAATGGAATGAACGAAGTGGAACTTACCTAGTCTTAATGGTCAACAGAGAAGTCTTTCTAATAGTACCAAAAGCCGGGGCTACTTATGAAACCTAATCTATCTGAATTGTAGGCTTAATTGCAGGCATACCTTGCAAGTCTGATATAAAATATGCCACCGATCGATCTCATTCCAACGACTGATCCCTCTTGTTCTCAATGTTTATCACTTATATACCAGAAAAACACACAAGAAGTAAATATTTGATAAACAGTCCTCTACAGAAAATATAAGCTGCTCTCTGCTGCAAAGAAAGATGAAAAATATGGAAGGCATCATAACATTGAGGACAACGATATAGCCACAGACTTAACACGGCGGTCAACTGTTTTCGCTGTCGCAGAAGCGAATGAGCTCCTTGTATTCTTGCGATGACATCTTTCAGCATAGGCTTAGCGCGATTAACAAGGTTGAAGTGATTGCAGTATTGTAGGAGTTCCAAAGCATATGGCTAACATACACCAAAAGAGATCTGAGGAATTTTAAAATAAGGTAGTAGTGATATATTCAGATAGGTTAAGTACCCATCAAGCACAAAAAACCAATGCTTATGCGATTAGGTTTGGATTAGAACACAATACATCACTTTTCAGTTGCAATCTTATAAAGGGGAGGCCGGTCCAGTGGACTGTCCAATCAGAATGGAATTTTTAGTAAAACCCTTTTCATGGATGCTTGGCTAGACTCAAATGATGTAGTGGAGGATTGTCACCACGAATATTGAGAAATTTTCTGTCTTCCTTACACATACTACCCGTGGAAGTTCAGCTGGAAAAGGTCTGTTGTGAGACAACATAAGATAAGGCCGATGTACACTAAAGCTTTTTAGAGAATCAAATACGAACGATTTCAACTCTGGATAAGACCTTCGGAGATCCTAGTGAACAGAGAACAAATTGCATTAGTTCGGTTCTGGCAAAAGCTCAATAGTCAGGCATGGAGTGTCTCGCTGATTCTACCGCATCTTTTGCCATGTAGCTGCAGAAAGAGATGTTCTCCTTTATGTTACGACTCATCGTATGGAGCCCCATAAAGCAGTGAGCCATAAAAAGCCCAACAACTATCAGAAGATGAGCTATGGTGAACCAAATAATATCAGCAGATCTCCTGCTATCCATTTCCCTGCTAGAAGAAAGAGGGTGTGTTCCTCCAGCGTTTGCTTATATAGAAGTAGGCCCATCCACAACATCCTTAAATGCGGCAAACTCTACTACACAGCGATGGGGAAGCTAAACTTGCGGCTCAAATCGGGCTCCACACCAAAAAACCGCATCCAAACCTCTTATTCCCATACTCTTGCATACAAGTGCTAATTTGAAATGAGAAAAGTCTATATTGAGTTTTACGACCTGCATGCCGACATGGAAGGCAACTAATGCGTCGAAAATAAAAAAAAAAAAGCTGGTCGAATATTATTGGCTTTTCTTGTTGTTTTAACAGGTATCTGTTATTGTCTAGACGGTTAAGCTCCTTTTAATGTCGAGGATGATGATGCTAGCATATGCAAAGAATTTGTAATGATTTTCATTTTCATATTTAATTTAAGTCAGCCTTTAATCTAATCTTTATCATACAAATAATATTAATGTACGAAATGGCAATCATTTGCTTGAGTTCATTAGCCTTCGCCACAGCAGTAGGTCATTGTCACTTTTTTTCGTTTTCGTAGAAATATATACCACTTTACAAAATGCTTTATAGACATATTTTGTTCTAAAATAACCTTTGGAATGTGCGTGTGGATAGTCAACGAGTCGCCTACACTACCGGTAAGAGCTGGTGTAGCCATAGCTAATTGTGTTCGAGATATACCTGTAATATAACACTGTAAATATGAATGTGACCACTAAAAACGTCAACAATCCCAAATGTGGCAGCCAACATATTTACGTGTTTACTCTATCTGTATCAGCAAAGAAGCTCCAAACCAAACAAATAACTTTTGGTGCTACCACTGAGGCTGTTAGCACCTACTGTAATTTATTATGCCAATGTGGGTATTGAAGGAAAGTAGTCCTTACGTCGTGCTGCTTTTAATTTTGCCTAGAAATTTGCTTTCTTTTATTCCGACCCCGAACGGTATCTGCAAGGCAGATGTGTTTTCACTGAGAGCTTTTCATGGCAGAAGTACACTCGGAGTGCTTGCGAAACACTGCCGATGGGCGACCTCACTAAGAAGAACTGTCTTCTAATTGAACAAACTTGTTTCTAAAAATTTGATGCTGCTTTGCGCGTGGCGTGAACCCAGCGTCTTCGGTGTGGCAGGCGGAACACGCAACCATCACACCACGGCGGCCGCCTTAAAACTATGGTGTTACCAAATTACCATTTAGAGGTGGTCGGATTTTGTTCGACTTATAACCTTAAAAGTGTTGTGGAGAGATTAGCTAAAGAAAAGCAGGGCCACGCCCATTGCATTTTTTTAATTTATATACTTTGTCCTATCAAAGCACTACATGTAATATAGTTAAATAACAGGAATATTGTAGCAAATTTTAGTAAACATCTGATTATCCTACACCTTCTGTTGTCGTTCGAGTCGCTGAACTGTTGAACATATAACTCAAATATTCAGCATAGCGAAATGTTCTTTACATAAAACACTAATATGGCAGTACTACTTCATAACTAACGCGTAATTAACTTCCTGCGATTCAAGTCAAAATTATTCACCATCACTAGCAATACGCTGCTTTAATACTCTCAGTTAGCTTCGTTCACCTATTTCTCCCAGGGTCTAGACGTTTCGCGAACAGCCGTCTCTTATTTATTTCTCGTTTGTTTTTCTCATATTAGCTTTGGCGTGGCTATAATCTAATGTCGAGAATTTTCAATACCAATTTATTTTGAGTACAGTTTTGCTCAAATTAATGGACTGCTGGAAGAACAAATGGAAGGTAAGTTATAAATAGTGGACATCGTTTCCAATTGTTTAGTGCATGTTTACCAATTTCGCCCTTATTTTCAATTATTGTTATATACAATACTCTCACCAAATTTCATTAGGATTGATCGATTATTGTTCGATTTATGGCTTGATAGTACTATAGAGGAATTAAATATGAAGGAAGCGGGACCACGCCCATTTCCGAAAATATTTTTATACTCTTATTTTTCTGCACCATGTCACTGCTGGGGTGAAAAATCTATATACATAATTTAGTTATAACCCGTAAGGCTGGTGAAGTTTCTGTTACCATTACTTTAAATAATTTTTATACTCAGTTGAGCAGAGCTCACAGAGTATATTAATTTTGATTGGATAACGGTTGGTTGTACAGGTATAAAGGAATCGAGATAGATATAGACTTCCATATATCAAAATCATCAGTATCGAAAAAAAAATTGATTGAGCCATGTCCGTCCGTCCGTCCGTCCGTCTGTCCGTTAACACGATAACTTGAGTAAATTTTGAGGTATCTTGATGAAATTTGGTATGTAGATTTCTGGGCACTCATCTCAGATCGATATTTAAAATGAACGATGTCGGACTATAACCATGCCCACTTTTTCGATATCGAAAATTTCGGAAAACCGAAAAAGTGCGATAATTCATTGCCAAAGATAGACAAGGCGACGAAACTTGGTAGGTGTGTTGACCTTATGACGCAGAATAGAAAAGTAGTAAAATTTTGGACAATGCCCGTGGCACCGCCCACTTTTAAAAGAAGGTAATTTAAAAGTTTTACAAGCTGTAATTTGGCAGTCGTTGAAGATATCATGATACCACCTTTATGGCGATATCTCGAAAAGGCGTCCACCTATAGAACTAAGGCCCACTCCTTTTTAAAATACTCATTAGCACCTTTCATTTGATACCCATATCGTACAAACATACTGTAGATTCCGCCCTGGTCCACCTTTATGGTGATATCCCTAAATGGCGTCCACCCATAGATCTATGGGCTTACTTACTTACTTAATTGGCGCTTAACCGTCTAAACGGTTATGGCCGTCCAACAAGGCGCACCAGTCGCTCCTTCGCTCCGCCAGCTGGCGCCAATTGGTCACACCAAGGGAGTTTAAATCGTTTTCCACCTGGTCCTTCCAACGGAGTGAGGGCCGCCCTCTACCGCTGCTTCCATAGGCGGGTTCCGATAGACACACTTTCTTGGCCGGAGCATCATCATTCATTCGCATAACATGGCCTAGCCAGCGCAGCCGCTGAGTTTTAATTCGCTGGACTATGTTGATGTCTGCGTATGGCTCATCATTAAATCTTCTTCGGTACTCGCCATCGCCAACGCGTAGAGGTCCATAAATCTTTCGAAGAACTTTTCTCTCGAACACTCCGAAAGCCGCTTCATCTGCTGTTGTCATGGTCCATGCTTCTGCCCCATATAGCAGGATGGGCACGATAAGTGACTTGCAGAGTATGATTTCCATTCGCCGAGAGAGGACTTTACCTTTCAATTGCCTACCTAGTCCAAAGTAGCATTTATTGCCAAGGTTGATTCTTCGCTGGATTTTATTGCTGATGTTGTTGCTAGTGTTGATGCTGGTTCCCAAATAAACGAAATCTTTTACTATTTCGAAATTATGGCTGCCAACAGTAGCGTTGTTGCCAAGGCGCATATGCGCTGACTCTTTGCTGGATGATACAGGTACTTCGTTTTGTCCTCATTCACCATCAAACCCATCTTTACCGCTTCTTTTTCCAGTTTGGAGTAAGCAGAACTAACAGCGCGGGTGTTTAGGCCGATGATATCAATGTCATCAGCATATGCCAGTAATTGCAGATCTATGGGTTACTCCCTCTTAAAATACTCTTTGATACCTTCCATTTGATACGCATGTCATACATACACATTCCATGGTTACCCTAGGTTCATTTTCCTACATGGTGATTTTCCCTTATTTTGTCTCCATAGCTCTCAGCTGAGTATGTAATGTTCGGTTACACCCGAACTTAGCCTTCCTTACTTGTTTATTTTTAAAATGGCCGCGTTCGTAAACCGGTTTTGCCAAATTTTTCTAAGTGAATATATAAATAGAAACAAGAAAAGTCTCCCTGCCAAATTTTTACGTGATACCTTTAACGTATTTTGATTTACGTCTTTTAAACTTTATTTTTTTTTTTTAATTTCGGCGTCGCTATCTAATTTTCCAAATAAAACCTGATATTTATTTTGCGTCATAAACTCAACCAACCCATCATCATGAATTATCTAATTTTTCACATTTTTTGAATTTTGTGACACCATAAAAGTGGGCGTGGTTATTGTTTCATTTCGCCTATTTTCAAAAACAATCTCTTTCAGATAAGCCCGCACACCAAATTTCGTGAAGATATCCTAAATGTTACTCAAGCTATAATGGTAAGGGACGGACGAACAGGGCCCAATCAAAATCCTTTTCAGCTCGGGCTGCCACCTAGCATTGTTATTTATATATTGTATATTCGTTTGCATATCCGCTATCTTAAGAGAAATAGCTCAACCGGTTTGGATGAAACTCGATAGATCGATAGTAGCCAGTAAGAATAGGAGATAACTTCGAGCTTGTTAAAAGTTGGCTTTCTGTAAATCAGTAAATCTTTGAAAAAAATCTGACTACTATTGCATTATCATGGCCGAAAATATTCAGAGATGGTTTTTTCTGCATTACTTGTCAGCTCGTTTGGGTCAAAAAATAACTTAGCGTGTGTTTAGGCCACAGGCCTAAATATATCTGCCCTCCCTCGTAGCAATGTACTTAGTTAACCAATACATTCATAAAGGTGTGTTCACAAATACGCACACACATTCATATGTATAAGCTGCAATTGTTTATACACATTACTTTAAACCTTTTTTACTTTACTGCTATGGACGGACTATACTATGGGCTCATAGCTTTTTCTCTGCCAAGCGCGCGGTCTCTTTTGATCCAGCCATCTAAGCGAAAGCATCCTGCCAACGTCCACGTGAGGTAAGCAATATTCCAAATTTATTTCATTTGAATATTCCGAGATATCTAAATTAATTTCCACAACTTTTGTTATAATTTTACTTAACACTTTTTGTTTGCAATACCTTTCAATAAACCTATTTTTTATCCTGAATATTAATTTGAAGTTTTTCGTTTTCTTATTTCCTCCTTTTTCCGCTTAAATCTACTCAGCTACAATTCCGTGGATGCGCGCCGTTGCCACCACGAGATTGTACAGCTTGTTTCCAACTGTTATACTTAGCTGATATGAAAAAAACATTTACGATCTGGAGTGCTCTCATCCAAATAAAAGCCAAATCGATTTGGCTTTTATCCTGGATTCATAAAAAGTAATATTGTTTCCCATATTTTTTAAACAAATTAATTTGAGATGTCTCAAAAGGTATTTTTAGTCATATGCTAAAAAATATTTTTTATTTAAGGATACTACCTAGGGTATTTGCCTACCAAACCAAGTTCCTGAGTTCGAGGACCAGGAAAATTAACAACAAATACTTTAGCCAAGTTTTCCTATTCAGGGTTGCCCCCCGGCCGTGCTTCGGCCGTGATTCGGCAAATACTTCCAATGTATTTTTGCCACGAAATCGCTTTTCCTCGAAAACGTATCTGCTTGCAGAGGAGTCGGTTGCCATAAAGCCATATTAAGTTTATTATTGAACTAACTTAGCAATTTTACTTTGTTGTCACTACTAGAATATTTTTGCATGGTTGTAAACGGCAAACGATGTACATATGAAGTATGCAAATATGCCAAATAGCGTTTGTCAATAAAAATTGAATTATAATGACGGAGATATATTTCATATATAGAGAGGGAAGATATAGATTTTCGTCCATTAATAGAGTTTGTTATGGGTAGCTGCTTCCTCACGGAAAGAAATCGAAATCGAGAATTGCGGAAACCACCTTGTCAATAGCCATTACTTCTCTTTTTCCCTGAATTATGCCCAACGTACTATAGAGATTAGGTAAATTGAAGATTTCGCCTACTTACAATGACATTTGAGTTTCCTTAAGCATTAGACTAAGTTTAAAGTCAATATTTTAAATGATGTTTTAAATTATTTTGATATTATTATGTAGCTCCAACAAAAGGAAGCTTGCCTCAAGAGCTTAATATTTCAATAACATCAGTATAATCTTATCGTCAAAGGAAAACTACGAAAATTTAAATAAAATAATGATGATGTTAGTATTGACAAGTGCGTGACATTTATGTGCTGATATAAATAAAATGATTTCATTACGAGTACGATGCCAATTTGTTCATGTTCCTTTTTGAATTGCAAGCTTAATTGCTAATTTGCGGTTTCATGCTGGTACAATTGTAAAATATATTTTCCACGTGTTTTATAATAACTAGGTTTGTTTATGTGGAATTCGGTCTGCCAAATCGAATGCTGAGTGGAATGTCACCCTGACTCGGCTGCCGTTTCGAAAACTCCTTATCTCAGAATTTGCTGCGAAAAGACCTATCTCAAAGTTCTGTTAAAGAACGACCTATCTTAGATATTGTTTCATTAGCACCCCAGCTAATGTCAAAATGAACCGAATTTGGGCTCAAATAGGATGCTTTTGAACAAAGTCTGAAATAGGATGTTATTCAAGGTTTTTGTAGATACGACTTTTCAACAGCAGCCGAGGATGATATTCCACTTAGCAGTTGAAATGTATGTGCCAAACCAACCAAGGATTGCATATCACAGCGGGTTAAGGCGCTCCGAATATAAACACAAAATTCGTGGCTGTCGTAGGAGGCGACTTAAATCCATTGATCAATGGATGAGAAACATTAATCATTTAGTTCAATTAATCGAATAGAAGCATTGGTTCTACTTTGCAATTCAAAAGATGACTGGTGTCATGTGGGCATATGTTGCTGGGGCAGGGGGCAGGTCCTCTTCAATCAGATTTCCGTTGGGATGCACAATACATTCCTCTCCCTTATGCGGAGTTCTCTCGCATCAATGTTGAGAAGGTATTCTGTGGACATAAGAAGACCACACGTCGCGATTTTGAGTGCGGTATTTTGATAGGTCTGTAGTTTATTCCACTGTGTATCCTTTAGACTCGGCGGCCATATTGGGAACGCGTAGAATACTATTGGCCGGCTAATTGTTTTTGAAGTGGTAATAGGCGTTTCTTAATATTGACCCCAAATGTTCTCGACAAGAGATTTGAGGATTTTGTTACTGCTCTGGATTTGAGGTAAAATTGCGGACGCATGATCGCAAAAATGTAGATATTGATCGAATGTCATACGCAGTATTTTTGGATGTAAGACAGTCGGTATTGTAATGCCATCGACGTGTATGTCCAATATGGTCGACTTTTGTCTTCCCCACATTGTAAATGAGGTCGCCGAGGATTTGGTCGGTGACAATGTCAAGTTTCGTTAGGCGAAGAAACTGGGGAGACTAGGGAGATAGTTGTTTATTTTATTGTATAGCCCATCAAAGGGTGAGCCGATACCTGTTGTCCTCCTCGTGCAGTCATTGTCGTAGAATACAATGGTAACTGCTTCTGGTGGTGGAGAGAGTTTTGATATATACATATATGTTAGTTTAGACGTTAGTTTCTGAAGTGCAACGATGCTTGACGACCGGCCAGATAATTTGCAGTCCACTCTTTGCTCCTAGGAGGAAGAGGGACCCTTCTACTCTCAGTAACATGCCGTGATTTACTGTATCAATAGCTTTTGATAAGTCTAGCACAGTTTAATGCATCAAAAGCTATGGCGCTTAGTTATAGATATATAGAATAAATAAGACACTTAAATTCCTTATTTGCAGTTTTTTGACATAATTTTCCATGAACTATCTGTCAAAATAGTTGCAACTAAATTTCAAATCTATTTTATTTTGACTATGATAACATGTTTCGTAAACGTGGTTTGCGTGCACTATGCCAATGATAACATAGGACATATGGGGTAAAGTATATCAACCGTTCCACTTAAAAAGCTTCATCGCTTCGATTTGTATGCTGAAATTGCTGTGCTATATAGTAGTGTTAATTTCGTTCGGTGTTCGCTCCTAAAATTTGGATGGTTACGGAGATATAAGAGTCTGAATTCAAAATTTTTTTTGTGGAAACCTTTTTTCTATAAATCATAAGTCGTGTAATTGGCTTTGAATAATGAATTGAAATGAATAAAACGGTTTCTAAAGTTTTTTTCCATTCTTTTCGAATATAAATATGAAAAAATTTTTTAGAAAAATTTTAGTAAAAATTTTATTAAAAAAATTTTTATTTTAATTTTTCATATTTTTTTTTAATAAAAGCTTGATATTTTTGCTTTAAAATGATACCTATCTTATTTTGGCTCGCGAAAATTTCTTTAATACATTTTTAGTTTAAACATATAGAGTTCCAGCTAAAATTCACCCATAAATTTTATAATTTTTATTTTTTATTTTTTTTTAAAAGTTTGAACATTTTAAGTATTTTTATTTCTATTTTTATATAAAAGCTTCATATTTTTCCTTTAATATGATACCTATCTTGTTATGCTGCCCGAAAATTTCATTCATACATTTTTTTTAACATAGAGGTACAGATAAATGTATTAATTTTTTTATGCGCGCTTTAAATAGTTTTTTTTTTACATAAATTGTAATAAAAATAAAGTTTTGTACAAATAAATAAATATAACTCACGTGTTCACTAAGTATTAAGTGGAAGAACTATGCGATCGCATTTACAAGTTAAAGCCTCATTCATATATTGCCAAACAACAGTCGAGCTTTTTCAAAGATAAAAGAGAAAACCTAAAAGAAGGCGAATTTCTCGTAACATGTGACTTTGCTGAAAATTACTCTTTCATCGTTCAAAATGCTGCACAATCTTTTCACTGGAATAATGACCAGATGACGATATTCACTGTCGTTTTTTATTATAAGGAAGGAAATACTGATTCACATAAAAGTATGGCAATTTTATCAGATAGTCTGAAACATGACACAGTAGCTGTATATGCTTTCCAACAACTACTGATGAAGTATTTAAATAACAACTTCAAAGTTACCAGAATTATATATTTTACTGACGGGGCAGCACAATATTTTAAAAACAAGTATAACTTTCAAAATCTTGTACATCAAGAGGATGATTTCAGTATTCCAGCAGAATGGCATTTCCATGCTAGTGCACATGGCAAAGGCGCATGTGATGGAGTTGGTGGAAACTTGAAAAGACTTGCAAGGCGTGCCAGTTTACAAGCTTCGCCGGATACTCAAATTCATAACTGCGATTCTTTTTATCAGTGGGCAAAAAGAAACTTACTTCAAACAGAGATTTTGTTCAGTTCTAAGGAGAGTGATGCAAAAACAGGCAACGAATTAAAAGATCGTTTTCATTCAACTGAACCAATACCTGGAACACAAAAATTTCATTCATTTATTCCTGCTTCTACAATACAGCTTGAAGTAAACAGATTTTTCCTTCATACTAGCAGCCAAGAATTTCCCAAAAGCAAAAAAAAAACATTAGTATGTACCATTCTACTATATTGACTTTGAACTGAGTAGATTTTAATGCAGTATGTATAATTTTAGATTAAATTTATTCACTAAACTAGTAAAAGTCTGTAAGTACAACCTGTAGAATGAAATAAATAAAATGGTTTTATACACAGAATAATATACAGGCGTTCAAGTGATTATAAAATAAATATTGTCACTAATATTAGCAACACTAAGGGGTACTGGCATCTCTAAGCCGATGCTAAGGCGTGACTTGCATGCACATCCATAAATCAATCATTATGTATCTACACAAACGAATCAATAAATTATGTCTACACATATGTACGTATACGCAGATAGAAGCAGTGCACAAACACATGCATATAACTTATCTGAGATGCTCCCGAAAGTATGCAATTGTAATTGGGGAAGTGTCGCTCACAAATACGCGTGCATAGGAGAAGCTATACACGTGCATCTGTAGTTATAATTATATGGCAGTAACTAAGTAAATTCTGGAAGCGCCTAGAAGATGCAACGAGGAAATCACAGAGTATAAAAGCACCAAAGGTAGAGGCGTTAGAGTCAGTTTTCGATTAAGCACGCTATCTGTCGGGCAATAGTAGAGTTATTTATTGTGAAGTACTTTACTAAAGGCCATTTTGCATTATTAAATATTGGAGTTATTTATTCAACAGTTTAGTGATTCGAACTTAGAAAAAGGTTGCAAATATGAGGATTTGCAGTAAATTCGTTACAATATAATGGCATTATGTGGGCGAATTTTTATCTGTACCTCTATGTTAAAAAAAAAGTATCAAAGAAATATTCCGGTGCCAAAATAAAATAGGTATCATTTTAAAGGAAAAGTATCAAACTTTTATTTAAAAATAGAAATAAAAATACATAAAATGTTTAAACTTGAAAAAAAAAATAAATAAAAAACAAGTAAGGAAGGCTAAGTTCGGGTATAACCGAACATTACATACTCAGTTGAGAGCTATGGAGACAAAATAAGGAAAATCACCATGTAGTAAAATGAACCTAGGGTAACCCTGGAATGTGGTTGTATGACATGTGTATCAAATGGGAGGTATTAAAGAGTATTTTAAGAGAGAGTATGCCATAGTTCTATGGATGGACGCCATTTAGGGATATCGCCATAAAGGTGGACCAGGGCTGACTCTAGAATTTGTTTGTACGATATGGGTATCAAATGAAAGGTGTTACTGAGCATTTTAAGAGGGAGTGGGCCTTAGGTCTATCGGTGGACGCCTTTTCGAGATATCGCCATTAAGGTGGACCAGGGGTGACTCTAGAATGTGTTTGTACGATATGGGTATCAAATGGTAATGAGTATTTTAAAAGGGAATGGGCTTTAGTTCTATAGGTGAACGCCTTTTCGAGAAATCGCCATAAAGGTGGACCAGGGGTGACTCTAGAATATGTTTGTACGATATGGGTATCAAATGAAAGCTGTTAATGAGTATTTTGAAAAGGAGTGATCCTTAGTTCAATAGGTGGACGCCGTTTCGAGATATCGCCATAAAGGTGGACCAGGGGTGTCTCTAGAATGTGTTTGTACGATATGGGTATCAAACGAAAAGTGTTACTGAGCATTTTAAGAGGGAGTGGGCAAGAGGTCTATAGGTGGACGCCTTTTCGAGATATCGTCATTAGGGTGGGCCAGGGGTGAATCTAGAATGTGTTTGTACGATATGGGTATCAAACGAAAGGTGTTACTGAGCATTTTAAGAGGGAGTGGGCATTAGGTCTATAGGTGGACGCCTTTTCGAAATGTCGCCATTAGGGTGGGCCAGGGGTGACTCTAGAATGTGTTTGTATGATATGGGTATCAAATAAAAGATGGTAATGAGTATTTTAAAAGGGAGTAATCCTTAGTTCTATAGGTGGACGCCTTTTCGAGATATCGCCATAAAGGTGGACCAAGGGTGACTCTAGAATGTTTGTACGATATGGGTATCAAACGAAAGGTGTTACTGAGCATTTTAAGAGGGAGTGGGCATGAGGTCTATAGGTGGACGCCTTTTCGAGATATCGTCATTAAGGTGGGCCAGGGGTGACTCTAGAATGTGTTTGTACGATATGGGTATCAAACGAAAGGTGTTACTGAGCATTTTAAGAGGGAGTAGGCATTAGGTCTATAGGTGGACGCCTTTTCGAGATATCGCCATTAGGGTGGGCCAGGAGTGACTCTAGAATGTTTGTACGATATGGGTAGCAAACGAAAGGTGTTACTGAGCATTTTAAGAGGGAGTGGGCATTAGGTCTATAGGTGGACGCCTTTTCGAGATATCGCCATTAGGGTGGGCCAGGGGTGACTCTAGAATGTGTTTGTACGATATGGGTATCAAATGAAAGGTGGTAATGAGTATTTTAAAAGGGAGTAATCCTTAGTTCTATAGGTAGACGCCTTTTCGAGATATCGCCATAAAGGTGGACCAAGGGTGACTCTAGAATGTTTGTACGATATGGGTATCAAACGAAAGGTGTTACTGAGCATTTTAAGAGGGAGTGAGCATTAGGTCTATAGGTGGACGCCTTTTCGAGATATCGCCATTAGGGTGGACCAGGGGTGACTCTAGAATGTTTGTACGATATGGGTATCAAACGAAAGGTGTTACTGAGCATTTTAAGAGGGAGTGGGCATTAGGTCTATAGGTGGACGCCTTTTCGAGATATCGCCATTAGGGTGGGCCAGGGGTGACTCTAGAATGTTTGTACGATATGGGTATCAAACGAAAGGTGTTACTGAGCATTTTAAGAGGGAGTGGACATTAGGTCTATAGGTGGACGCCTTTTAGAGATATCGCCATTAGGGTGGGCCAGGGGTGACTCTAGAATGTTTGTACGATATGGGTATCAAACGAAAGGTGTTACTGAGCATTTTAAGAGGGAGTGGGCACTAGGTCTATAGGTGGACGCCTTTTCGAGATATCGCCATTAGGGTGGGCCAGGGGTGACTCTAGAATGTTTGTGCGATATGGGTATCAAATGAAAGGTGTTAATGAGTATTTTAAAAGGGCGTGGGGCTTAGTTCTATAGGTGGACGCCTTTTCGAGATATCGCCATAAAGGTGGACCAGGGGTGACTCTATAGTGTGTTTGTACGATATGAGTATCAAATTAAAGGTATTAATGAGAGTTTTAAAAGGGAGTGGTGGTAGTTGTATATGTGAAGGCGTTTTCCAGATATCGACCAAAATGTGGACCAGGGTGACCCAGAATATCATCTGTTGGATACCGCTAATTTATTTATATATGTAATACCTGCCAAGATTTCAAGTGTTTTTTATTTCGCCCTGCAGAACTTTTTTTCTTCTACTTAATATGGTAGGTGTCACAACCATTTTATAAAGTTTTTTCTAAAGTTATATTTCGCGTCAATAAAACAATCCAATTACCTTACCATGTTTCATCCCTTTTTTCGTATTTGGTATAGGATTATGGCATTTTTTTAATTTTTCGTAATTTTCGATATCGAAAAAGTGGGCGTGGTCTGATAGTCGGATTTCGTTCATTTTTCATACCAAGACAAAGTGAGTTCAAGTAAAGACGTGAACTAAGTTCATTAAAGTTATGTCGATTTTTGCTCAAGTTATCGTGTTAACGGCCATGCGGAAGGACAGACGGACGACTGTGTATAAAAACTGGGCATGGCATCAACCGATTTCGCCCATTTTCGTAGAAAACAGTTAGCGTCATAAAATCTGTGCTTCTACCAAATTTCAAAAGGATTGGTTAATTTTTGTTCGACTTATGGCATTAAAAGTATCCTAGACAAACTAAACGAAAAAGGGCCGAGCCACGCCCATTTTGAAATTTTCTTTTATTTTTGTATTTTGTTGCACCATATCATTACTTGAGTTGAATGTTGACATAATTTACTTATATAGTGTAAAGATATTAAATTTTTTGTTAAAATTTTACTTAAAACAAAATTTTTTTTTTTAAAAGTGGGCGTGGTCGTTCTCCGATTTGCTAATTTTTATTAAGCGTACATATATTAATTGGAGTAACGTTCCTGTCAAATTTCATCATGATATCTTCAACGACTGCCAAATTACAGCTTGCAAAACTTTTAAATTACCTTCTGTTAAAAGTGGGCGGTGCAACGCCCATTGTCCAAAAATTTACAAATTTTCTATTCTGCGTCATAAGTTTAACTCATCTACCAAGTTTCGTGGCTTTATCTGTCTTTTGTAATGAATTATCGCACTTTTTCGGTTTTTCGAAATTTTCGATATCGAAAAAGTGGGCGTGGTTATAGTCCGATATCGTTCATTTTAAATACCGATCTGAGATGAGTGCTCAGGAACCTACATACTAAATTTCATCAAGATACCTCAAAATTTACTCAAGTTATCGTGTTAACGGACGGGCGGACGGACGGACGGACATGGCTCAATCAAATTTTTTTTCGATCCTGATTATTTTGATATACGGAAGTCTATATCTATCTCGATTCCTTTATATATGTACAACCAACCGTTATCCAATCAAACTTAATATAATCTGTGAGCTCTGCTCAACTGAGTATAATAAAAATTATAAAATTTATTGGTGAATTTTAGCTGGAACTCTATATGTTTAAAATAAAAATGTATTAAAGAAATTTTCGCGTGCCAAAATAAAATAGGTATCATTTTAAAGGACAAATATCAGGCTTTTATTTACAAATAAAAATCAAAATATGAAAAATGCCCCTCTTTGAAAAAAATTAAAAAAAAAATTTTTAAATCAAATTTTTACTAAAATTATTCTAAAAAATTTTTTTATATTTATATTCGAAAAGAATGGAAAAAATACTTTAAAAAACCGTTTTATTCATTTCTTCTTAGAAAGTCAATTACACGACTTATGATTTATAGAAAAAAGGCTTCCACAAAAAAAATTGAGAATTCAGACGCTTATATCTCCCTAACCATCCAAAATTTAGGAGCGAACTTAAGTGAAACTAACACTACTATATAGCATAGCAATTTCACCATTGAAGTCGAAGCGATGAAGCTGTTTAAGTGGAACCGTTGATATACTTTACCCCATATATCAGAAAACATAGTGTCACATAGAACTTAAAACTAATTTTATCAAATGCAAAAGTTTATACTGATAAATTGTAAAAGTTTTAATAAACAAAGCGACTCTATCGATTTGATCAAAGTAGAGCAATAATATTTACATATGTATGTACACATTAGTGCACTAATATAAGAGAAAATAGTATATGGAGACCACTTAAATTGTTTATCACCTTTTATGCGTCGAAATAAATTTCATTTTCTTTTCTTTTGATTCCATCATTTATTTATTATTGATGAAATTTGTTTTAAGAAAACAAAAATAAAATAACCATAACACTTTTAGTAGTGTAGTGCAAAGTAAATAAATTCATATATGTGCATACATATATGTATTAGACTGACTCGATTTTGCATCATATCTTTATATTTTTGATGTTGAATGCTAAAATCCTTCGAATATTTTTAATTTAGCATTCAAAGTGATAATTTCATATTTTTTGTACTTTTTTTGTAAATTGTTCGTGATTTTTGCGGGATATATTGTTTGTAGAGAAAAACTTATACCGGCATCGTGTCCAGCGACCTCGAAAACATATCGCTAGCCTATTATCGGATACATTTTTTTATCATCTACTATCCCCGCCTTCTCTGCAAGAAAGCTCTAAAATGGAGTGGCCAAAACTCGTTAAAAACGGACACTCGCATCGGGTCAATTTTCGAGATTCGCATCCAAACTCTGGAAAATAACTTCTGAGACCTATTCGAAGGTGTTTAGCATTCAGCAACAAAAATATAAAGATATGATGCAAAATCGGGTCATACTATTTGGTGTGTTTTGAATTTTATTTGGTGTTGCTGTGGCTAAGTATGCCTGCCGACTTAAAGGCCTGTCGACTTTTGAGAGCAACCCTAACTTCTTTAAAGTCATATCCCACAAATATCGGAGTTTTCGAACATACTTGTAGCTTAAGCTTGATACATAGATCAGAATAAATATTAGTATGTATTCTCGTTGTGGCAGCTTGTTCAAAAGGAGCATATGGGGCATATTAAGCGCATGGGGCATCACCAAAATTTACCGAGAGTACAGGCAACCGATGAACGCGATTGCTATCATCATCAAGATTCATAAACGCTTTACCGGCCAGGGCCTTTTGACAGTTGCATCGCAATATCAATCCGTCAGCATTGTTTCATAATAAGTGACTGCGTCTCAGGTTTTCCAAATACCTTTTTAAAAACTGCTTTTATTGCAAACGCTTTAAGCTCATCTAAACAAACTGTTAGATTAGATTTATGCTAAATGCATGCAGAGCTGTTAACGAAAAAGGGACTGCTAAAGGATCTTAGACGTGTTGCAGGTAGAACCTGAAATCCACACTGAATTATAAAAAATTCTTTTTAACAGTTTCTTCAGTTGTCATAATTCGAAATACAATATTTATGGCAGCGGACCTTTTCCAGTTACTGGTGCGGACTGGTCTAAGTTCATGAGTGTCGGTTCTAACCCTATCCATACGACTCCTTCTCGTATTTCTTTGTAGCCTGAAAAACTCGTGGTTTTAACATAGTTTTGGTTTATTTTATTCACTTAAAAACTGCAATGTTGCCATTGGTTACTCTCAAAATTAGGTTGGTTTCCCATATTTTTTTAATGCTAAAGCTCTAAGTGCCAGTTCATGAGACATCGCATTTCTATCGATATCCCATATCATATAATGTACAAGCTTTATACAGACATCAGCATAAAAATCTAATAAATAAATATGATTTACCCGGCGGGGATCTAGGCCGGGCTTCTCTTCAAATTAAATTCCGTTGTGCGGATTTTTATATTCCCTACGAATTGTCGGGACGGGACCTACATGTTTTACGTCTACTCTGAACGGCATCTGCAAGGCAGATGAATATTCACCGAGAAAATTTTCATGGCAAAAATAGACTTGGCGTCTTTGCCAAATCACTGCCCAGGGGCGACCTCGCTTAGAAAAAATTGTTTCTAGCTGAAAAAAAAAACATTTTTCTTAATTTCTGATGTTGCTTTATCCGGGACTTGAACCCAGTACCGTCGGTGTGGTAGGCGGAGCACGCTACGACCACACCACGGCGGACATCAACATAGTCCAACGAATAAAAAAACAAATCGGTTATGCTAATGAAAACTGATGTTCCGGCCATGGAGGTAATCTTTTCGGAACCCGCTTATGGATGCAGAGAACGAGGATGAACTCCAGATGGAAAAAGATTGGTCTTACCAATCGGATCCATTTAGCCCAGCAAAGAAGCGACTGGTGCAATTTGTTACACGGCCAAAACTATTTAAGCGGTATGCGTTAGAGCTAGACTCTTATAGTTGCCTAGCTACCAGATAAGATGTTTTCATACTTTACCAGTTACGAAGACAAAACCTGAAGTAATTTCCGGCTTTTCAACGTAGCTTTCTTCTAATAATTCCTACTTTGGAGGATAGTATTATTGCTGGACTCATACTTTAGTTTGCGACAATAAAAACTGATTGCGGAGATAATTGTGTCTTTCAGCAGTAAAATAAAGATACTGTGGGCATACTTCCATCCGTCAGATTGCCTGAGTTAATTTAAGCACACTCTGTTCGCCAGCCGCCATTATCGGCCCAATTATCAATTACTGAAAGAAAACAATCGAAGCGGCCATGTTATTCAGGTGGGTTGCTGGTCTAACAAAGAGAAGGTCTCAAGTTCAAGACGGGACAACGAACATAAACAATTCTTTAGAGTCAGTCCACGTGATTCAGCGGTAAAATATGTCTGTCATATGACGTGACACAAACCCACAGACCTGAAGGTTTCGAGGGTAAAACAATCCTTAACGCGTCATTTATAAGATTTATACCCAGCAACGTACTGCCGAAATCCCTAAACTTTTTATAACTATTTTTGCGGCTACAATAAAAAAACATTAACAGCAAAAAATTATATCCGCCGTTCAGAGTCGGCATAAACGGCGTTTGTATGTCCACAGTTTTGTTGCACAGAAAGATGTGTGTTCTCAGTACTCGTGAAGTTCGTTGAATACCTCTAGAAAGGTGAATTTTTAAACTAACGAGAGCTCGTCCCGGTGTTGAAACTAAACAGAGCCATCTCAATCACATAGACTGAATGAGTCCGTAGTATTACCAGAAGTTTCATTTATAGACCACACTGAAAAACCCTATCAAACACCAGAACCTATGTTATAAAATAACTCCGTCCTCTTGGCAAATACTAGAAGCTTCATAGGAATTAAGCCACTTGCTGCTTCTAGATCTGACAGCTGTATTAGTCCTAATAGCTGGAGTCTTAGCCAGGCAAGCGCAGGGCATGAGCACAAAACGTGCTCGATCGTTTCTTCCTCCAACCCGCACTGCCTACATCTTCTTTCACTGACCAAGCCTAATTTAAAGGCATGTGATGTCAGAAGGCAGTGTCCAGTATATACCACGGGTAGTATGACCGTCACGAGTCTAAACTCCTCTCTTTTTAATGATAGAAGCAACTTTGTTAGTCTCAGGTTGTAAGACCTACACATAATCTTCGACAATTTACAGTCCCGCGATTGAACCACGCCTTTCCCGCTTGGTCGAACATGTGCCCTCTCGCCTTCTCTTAATATCGCCCAATTTAATTGGGACGTCTACGGAGCAAGTTTCAAAGGATGCGCTCTTTTTAGCTAGTTCATCTGCTTTTTCATTCCCATATATTCCCATATGCCCATGGGACCCCGATAAGATATCGATAAATGTTTTTGTAAATTACATATTGATAATTTATTGATAAGTTTTCGATAGCAAACCGATATATTTTTGAAAAAAAAAGAATAGCTACTTTAATCTATTTACTAAACATTTTAAAACTTCGTTATCGATAACAAATATGTAATGCTTCGATAACAAATCGATTATTTATCGTCGATAACACACCTATAACAAACCTCCCCCATACCGTGAGCGAAGATGTTGACACACTAAAAGTGAAAAAAAAACAGCACACCACAAATTGAAACAGAAGTTTGGCCTATATCTCCTCTAACTTCCAAATTATTACTAATATTACGTACGAGCTAAGAGAACGCAATATCTCAGCCTCTAACAGCTTACACGTAAATCGTTTTCAATAGAACTTTACATGGAGGTATAATTCAAACAGTCCTGCATAACAAACAAAACAAATGCCATTCTAAAACCTTTTGGTAAGTTTGTAAGTATTTTATGTACTTCGTTATAATAACCGCCTATAGAAATGAAGGAAGTATGTAATAAAGTTATATAGTCATCGTCCTTTGACATTTGCTTTACCAAGCAGCGATTTTACTAAAAATGAGTCAGCCAGATGTGGCAATGCTTTTGTTCACTGTAAAGTAGCAAAATTTCACATGTCACTATCTAAACGGTAGCACGTGATAATAAGTGCTTCAATTTGTTGAACATAAAATACATATGTATGTAAATGTATATGTGTCGCCATGGAGGACCACTTGTCATTTTTTTGAGACTTGACTCTCTTACTATAATGACGACACAGAAAGACTGCTGTCCAAATTCTGTGAAAAGCTAAGGAAACGAAAATGCTTAATCATATTTTAGAACATGTCAAAAAGTAAAAAGATGATATCAGCAATATTAGTAATGCATTAAGCGTTCGACTTTCAGGCACATTTAATAAGCGTACACTTTTCGTTTTTTTCTTTTCGCTTATAAGCATGCATTTGGGTTTACACGAGCAGATTAGAGGACTTAGAATATACCTGCGGCAGGTATGCTTGTCGTAAGAGGCGACTAAAATACTGTGGCAAATATTAGCATCACTATGCTGTTAGTAAATACTCACACCAACAAAAACAGCAAGCAATCACGCTTATGTACATGTACACATACAAGGCGACGCAGAATATCTCACATACACATATGTAGTCATCAGATAAGTGCAGAAGCTGTTATTCACACATACACATGCATATAACTAAATTACCAAACAGGAGATACAACAGTTCAAGAATGTGAAACCTTAGGAGAAATATGCGGACGAGGCAACATAGAGTATAAAAGCAGCGCAAGCTGAGGGATGACTAATCAGTTTGATTAAAACACGTTATTGAGAAGTACGTGATATTGAAGTGTAATTGTACTACTCCCAAAGAAGTCTAATAAAACCATTTTGCAATACTGAATATTGGAGTTATTTATTCGACAGTTCAGCGATACGAACGTTAGCAGAAGGTGCTTAATAATCCGAAACCCCCAGAATTTGTTACAATACCAAATTGACTCCAGGGGTTGTGTAGCGCAATATATAGCTTCTCCCATAGCTTACCTACAATGGCAGAGAGGCCACAATTCTTTAAATGCTGGTCCCGTTTCACCTGCTTACGTTTGTCCGCAAGCTGTCTAATGCATTGCTTAACGTTCCTTCTTAGAGAGTCGCCTGGGTTGCGCTTTTTTATAAGGTCACGCTCTTTTGAATAGGTTGCGGCCTCCGTTGGAAAGGATGGCCGTATTTCCGGGATTCTTCCAGCGAGAATAAAATGAGTTTTGATTCGGTATCGAATTTATATTGACTATTTTTCGTTTGTTATCGAAATAATATCGATTTTTTATCAAAATATTATCGATTTATTTCGGAGTGTTACCGATTTTTTATCGAAGAGTTATCGAGTTGTCGGTTTGTCATCTAAGGGTTCTTCGATATAAGAAGGAAATTTTATAGTGTCAGTTATTTTGGAGAGATTTTCTTATTGCATTTTAATACTTTTAGAAATATACTCCCAATTTATTAGCTCTAATTTTTATACCAACCTGTATTTCTACACAGTGTGTTATAACTTTGATTGGATGACGGTTGGTTGTTGTTGTTGTTGTATTAACGATAAACATACTCCCGAAGGATGTGGGGAGTGTTATTGATGTTGATGTTCCCTTGCCGGATATAGATCCGGTATGTTCCGGTAAAAAAGCACCATCAAGGTAGTAGTGCGACCATCTGTGGAACGATTTATATGACCACATTAAACCTTCTAGGCCATCTTGCCCTTCCCACCCCCTAGTTCAATGAAATAGGATTTGCCACGGATAGGTGAGGTTGACAATTGGGTTGGAGAACCTATATATTGCGCTGGCAACCCTTTGAGAGGATTGCGCTACACAACCCCTTGAATCAATTTGGTATTTTATTCGCCTCTTACGACAGGCATACCTACCGCGGGCATATTCTAAGCCCCCTAACCCGCTAGGGGATGACGGTTGGTTGCACAGGTATAAAGGAATCGAGTCAGATATAGACTTCCATGTATAAAAATCATCAGTATGGAAATTAAATTTGACTAAGATATGTTCGTGCGTCCGTCTGTCTGCCCCCTATCACGATGACTTGAGAAAATATTAAGGTATCTTCGGTGTACGGGCTTATCTGGACCCATAATAGAATGGTATTGAAAATGAGCGAAATCGGACGACAGTCATGCCCGCTTTTTCGATATCGAAAATTTAGAGAAATGGAAAGAATTAGATAATTCGAACACGAATACATCTAAGCTAATACAATTTCGTACGTGGATTAGTTTTATGACCCAAAACATATATTCCAAAAAAATTTGGAATATGGGCGTGGTACTAAACATATTTAGAAGAAGAAAATTTAGAAGTATACCAAGCCCTAAATCAAAAGCCGCAAAAGATATTACATTGTAATTTCACAGAGACACTATCCTTGCCAAATTATATAGTCTGAGTGAGAGACCACGCCCACTTTTCCTAAAGGTCTTATCTTTACAAAGTAGAGGTTTACACCGGTCACCTAATCGGCGGCGGCGGCGTAGGCTCTATTATATACCGGCGGTGGCGGCGTGATCTGCGCGCCGACAAAGCGATCGGCTTAAACCTCTGAATTGAATGGCTGGAATTTAGAGTATCACATTGTCCACAACTAATGAATATGGAAACATACTGCTGACGTCAATGGTATATTTGACGATCTGGAACAATATCATTAACTTAAGGATGAGTATCTGGAAGGTTTGTAATGCGAAAATTTAAAAAAATACTATTTGGAAAGGTTTTGTTTATATATATTTAAGAAAGTTTCGTCCATTTCGGAAAGATCCGCGGTTTTTGCCTCAAAATCTCGAGGATCGTTTAAAAATTTCGGGAGTAGCTCCTTACGGAGTGAGAGGGAAATGCTTAAAATGGTCACACTTTTGTAGCGTAGTTTCACCGAAGGAGATATTCTGGGCTAACTCTAATACCCGTCGTCGGTACGATTTCTTTAAATCATTTTTGGCTCTGTGTGGGTTATGACTGTCGTGGCACAGTTTTAACGATTAGCATCAATGCTGGCTTATTGTTGATCGCGCCAAATGGCGCCTTTAGTTTTTTCGGCTGTTTCTAAGAGCTACAATTCCCGACGTGTGAATAGTAGCAATCCCGACCACCAGTCGCTACCACGCATCCTGGCCCTTATACCATATGACAGCACAGAAGCTATAGGACTGCGACTTCGAACTCATACCTTCGTTTACTTTCCTAGAGGCTCTAGGTGTAGATCCGAAGACTTTTTGACGGATGTTTTTGTCGCGCTATGCTTCCGAGCTACACCAAGAAAACACCTTGAAACGTTCGGGAGTAACTATTCGGCCAAGGATGCCGTCCTCGAAATCATGAGCAATCTAAGTGCGTTCTCATGGGTGAAAATCGTATAATTCTTGGCGCATCTACATAATTTAAACTTTATAAGGACCGTGGATAAAAGTTGTAGACCAAACTATGCAGGCGTTTGTGTTCGATAGATTTACTTCAGTAGTCTTCCTTTTCGGCTTTATGATATAAGAGATCATTATGGATGACCAACTTCATTTTTAATACTAGTTCGACTATCCCCTGCGTTAGGGTAGTAGAGCACCCGGTCAACTGTTCGACTGTCTTCAGAAAGATTTTGCTTCACCACTTTGAGTGTTCTTGCGAAGGACAAACCTTAATCTGGTTAAAAAATGTGCTTACGTATTCACATTTGTACAGGAGCCGTCACGTATAGGTCATATTTAAACATGGTTGATAGGCTTTATCCAATGTGATTCACTCCAAGGGACTAGTTGGGGATAGGGCCGGCAACTTTAGGAAATGTTAAACCGGTAGACTTGGGTGAGGAATGGTGAAGTGTGATAATCAAAATTAAGATTTCAGACGCTATTTTAAAGTTAAGCAAATAGATTGATTTTTCAAACCCTTCTCATACGTGTGGAAGATATATGCAACTTAAGTATAAGCTGAGAATCATTTCAAAGGAGAATTTAAAACACTGGAGCATACTAAAGAATTTTGCATCACTGATTTCGCTTATTCTTTCAGCCAATCGGAATATAAAATTCGGCCCCCTTTTCGGGTAACTTGCTTTTTAACAACTTTAAGACAATTTGAAAACATGTTCGACTTGGGACATTTTATTTAAATTCATTGTTCTTTAATAATTTTTTGAAAAAAATTATGCGAAGTGAGCATTTAAATGTATTATATAACTTTTCTTTAAGTGCTTTTATTTAATAACTTGGTGAATTCAGTGATGCGAAATCCATGTTAAGCTGGCATTGAAAGCGCCTGTTTTCTCAAATTACTTTTGAACGGTTAAAAAGTGTTAAATTTCCCAATTGAATTTTTATAACTAGCAGTGATGCGCATCACTTGATACCCCTTTCGACCATATCGGACCAATTTTGGAGATGAACAATAAATGGCCCAGACAGCCTTAAATAATGTAACGGATTTACTTGAATTTCCCTTATTTGCAAACTTCTACTAATTTCGCATCACTAAACTGTTGAATAAATAACTCCAATATTGAATAATGGAAAAATGGCCTTTATTAAAGTACTTCATAATAACACTTATACTTTGCAACTAGCTTGCTTAAAAACCAAACTTAAATGAAACTCTACTATTGCCCAACAGATTGCGTGCTTAATCAAAAACTGATTCCACCGCTGGTGCTTTTATACTCTGTGATTTCCTCGTGGCATCTTCTAGGCGCTTCCAGAATTTACTTAGTTACCGCCATATAATTATAACTACAAATGCACGTATATAGCTTCTCATATGCGTGTATTTGGGAGCGACACTTCAACAATTACAATGGCATACATTGGGGAGCATCTCAGATAAGATATCTGCATGTGTTTGTGCATCTCTTCTCTGCTGCGTGTACGTACATATGTGTAGACATAAAGCGGGAGTCATTGGTGCCGTATGTCGTATCGCTGTAATCGTATCCCTAACGTAATCAGCTGTTTATCGTTACGACGGTAAACCAAAAACCAATTAGTTGGCTACGATACGGTTACGACCTTGGCGGCACTAATAATCGATTGCATTGATTCCCATAAGGTTGGTCGAATCAGCTGTTATAAGGTTATCGATACGGTTACCGATAAAGCACCAATGTCTGCAGCTTAATGTTTTATTCGTTTATGTAGATACAAGTGACTGTCTGCTTTATTGTTGTTGTGACCTCATTTACTTAGCATCAGACTAGGGATGTGAGTATCACTCATATTCGTCACAATAAGTAGAAAATATAGTAGCGCGTCGAACGCCTCCGCCGCCGCCGCCGCGCCGATATTTTTGACATTCGGCGGCGGCGTATATCTCTATTACAAAGTTTGCAATAACTCTATGATATTTAACTACATTTAACTGCTATTCTACCTCAGTAGTGGTATGGTTGAGCTAAGAACGAAACTTAAAGAAATTTTGAAAATGTGCGAACAAGCGAGATTATTGCGCAGCCTTATAACAATATTAATAACAACAACAGCGTTTAAAGTGCACAGTTGGGTATGTAATGTTCGTTTTCACCCGAACTTAAACTTTCTTACTTTTCTATACAAAATTTATTTATGTGTTAATACTGCTTATGTATTTAGCAAATAATTATATAACTTGATTATGCACAAAATTATCTGCTGCCTTGCAATATTAATAGCTAATGAATTTCACACGAATATTTTAGAAATTTTATTCCATAAAAGCACAAATTTATGAATCTTGATTAAAAATTTACACCCATTTGCCATCGACCGCATTAGCGGCTATAAATTTATTTATACTTTTCCATACAAGCAATTTCATTATGAATTTAATTAATTCAATTTAATGAATTGCACATTTCATTTTACATCCATAAAGTGTTGTAAGTTCAACTAAAATACGCCGTAAAATATTTATTTATGGCCATTCTCGGCGCTGGAATTGGGGGCAACACCTGCTGCCAATTACACGCTTTTCATTGTTTCAATGCGCCAAGAGTAATTTTTTATTTATTTTGTTGGAATAACTATTGTTAAATCTTAATTAATGTGAAATTGATTAAAATTTTGTTTCAGTTACTTGTATTATTTAAAAGGACCAAATGTGCATAAAAAGATACATCAAGCTACATGGCTGTCTCCTGATCGAAATACTCGCAATCAGATCCATCACGTTGTGATAGACGGACGGCACGCCTCCAGTGTTTTAGATGTGCGAACGATCCGAGGACCTAACATCGATTCGGACCATTATCTCGTTGCAGCCAAAATACGCACCCGCCTCAACGCGGCTAAAAACAAGGAACAAAAAACACAAGGAAAGCTAGACGTCGAAAAGCTTCAATCACAACAGACTGCCAATGATTACGCAACTCGACTCTCACACCTGCTCTCTGAGGGCACAACTCATCCTGAAGGAATACAGGAGCAGTGGGAGCATATCTCCAAAGCACTTCATACTGCCGCCGAGGAAAAAATTGGTTACCGGCGGTCACGAAAAACAACTGGTACGATGAAGAATGCCGCGTTGCAACCGAAAGAAAAGACGCTGCCTACAGGGCTACGTTAAAAGCGAGCGCGACAAGAGGAGTGTGTGAATGCTATCGTGAGTTGAAAAGGGAAGCGAGACGCCTTTTCAGGAAGAAAAAAGCAGAAGCAGAAAGGCGTGAGTGCGAGGAGCTTGAGCTGCTAGCCACCAGGAATAACACCCGAAAATTCTACCAAAAAATACGGCGACAGACGGAAGGTTTTAAGACCGGGGCAAACTCCTGTAGGAATGAAAACGGCGACCTTGTAACTGATGTCCAGAGAGTGCTTAGATTATGGAGGGAACACTTCTCTGCTCTCCTAAATGGAGGCAGCAATTCACCGCGCAGAGATGAAGAACCCGATCCCGCAATCGATGATGATGGAATATATGTCCCCCCGCCCGATTATGACGAAGTTAGAATAGCAATAACCAGATTGAAAAACAACAAGGCCGTGGGCGCTGATGGATTGCCTGCGGAGCTATTCAAGTTCGGCGACGAGGAGTTGGTAAGGCGCATGCAGCAGCTTCTTAGCAAAATATGGTCGGACGAAAGCATGCCCGACGGTTGGAATCTAAGTGTTCTTTGCCCAGTCCACAAGAAGGGGGATACTGCAAAATGTACCAACTATCGTGGAATCAGCCTTCTTAATATCGCATATAAGGTCCTTTCAAGTGTATTGTGCGAAAGATTGAAGCCCACCGTGAACCGGCTGATTGGACCTTATCAGTGCGGCTTCAGACCTGGTAAATCTACCATCGACCAGATTTTCACAATGCGCCAAATCTTGGAAAAAACCCGTGAAAAGAGAATCGACACACATCACCTCTTCGTCGACTTTAAAGCCGCCTTCGACAGCACGAAAAGGAGCTGCCTATATGCCGCTATGTCTGAATTTGGTTTCCCCGCAAAACTTATACGGCTGTGCAAAATGACGTTGAGCAACACCATCAGCTCAGTCAGAATTGGGAAGGACCTCTCCGAGCCGTTCGAAACTAAACGAGGTTTCAGACAGGGTGACCCCCTATCGTGCGATTTCTTTAATTTGATGCTGGAGAAAATTATCCTAGCTACAGAACTTAACCGCACTGGAACAATATACTATAAAAGCGTGCAATTACTGGCATATGCTGATGACATTGATATCATCGGCCTAAACACCCGCGCTGTTAGTTCTGCTTACTCCAAGCTGGAAAAAGAAGCGGTAAAGATGGGTTTGATGGTGAATGAGGACAAAACGTAGTACCTGCTGTCATCGAGCAAAGAGCCAGCGCATAGCGCCTTGGCAACCACGCTACTGTTGGCAGCCATAATTTCGAAATAGTAAAAGACTTCGTTTATTTGGGAACCAGCATCAACACTAGCAACAACATCAGCACTGAAATCCAGCGAAGAATAAATCTTGCCAATAAATGCTACTTTGGACTAGGTAGGCAATTGAAAAGTAAAGTCCTCTCTCGGCGAACGAAAATCATACTCTACAAGTCACTTATCGTACCCGTCCTGCTATATGGGGAAGAAGCATGGACCATGACAACAGCAGATGAAGCGGCTTTGGGAGTGTTCGAGAGAAAAGTTATTCGAAAGATTTATGGACCTCTACGCGTTGGCGATGGCGAGTACCGAAGAAGATTTAATGATGAGCTGTACGAGCTATACGCAGACATCAACATAGTCCAGCGAATTAAAACGCAGCGGCTGCGCTGGCTAGGCCATGTTATGCGAATGAAAGATGATGCTTCGGCCAAGAAAGTGTTTCTATCGGAACCCGCCTATGGAAGCAGAGGTAGAGGGCGGCCCCCACTCCGTTGGAAGGACCAGGTGGAAAACGATTTAAACTCCCTTGGTGTGACCAATTGGCGCCGGTTGGCGGAGCGAAGGAGCGACTGGCGCGCCTTGTTGGACGGCCATAACCGTTTAGACGGTTAAGCGCCAATTTAGTAAGTAAGTAATGTGCATTTAATTTAGCCATTCGGTGCCAAAATAACGGTATTTAAATTTAGTCAATAAACTAAAAAAGGGGAAATATTCATTAAAGCCACAAAAAAGTTACAAGCAAGCAAAAAAATACTATTTTTTATCAATTAAGTTTTGATCTTTTTCCAACTTTGTTAGAATAAGTATTTTAAAGGTAAGTTTAGGTGGTGGTTAGGGGTAGGGGAAGCTCACTAGGACAGCATGAAAGTCCGTGGTGATACCACATATTGAGATGTACCGCATTGATTTCCATTGTACAGTGTCCTGTCAAAACCCCACTGATAGATGAGCCTTATCATCCACTTCCGGCCAGAAGTATTTTGCTATCAAGCAAGAGATGGTGTCCGCCAAACGCTTACTAAGCTGACTCGAGGCCCATCTATGTAGGAGCAAACCACATGTGGCCAGCGAAATCCCGAAATCCCTACAGTCATCTTCATCTTATCAGAGTTGGAGGGATACAATTATATTATAATCGGGATGAAGACAAATGCCTGCATTAGATTATGCAGGTGCAGTAGAAAAGTAAAAATAGTTAAAACAAGTAAGGACGGGACTGTTTTCGGCTATGCCAAAGACTTCATACCTTTCATGAATGGGGCTGAACAATAATCTTATCCCGTTCGTAGTCTCCGAATAATCGGATGTATAAGATAAGAAATATCTAGTGAACAGATCTACATACCTAAACGATTTTTAAGATAAATATGATTTTTTCAGACAACAATATATGCTATATACGTAAGCATTTGGTGAAATTTGAAGCTTCTAGCTGTTAAAATGGGTCGAAATCGCAAAAAAAAATATATATATACTATATATATACTATATATACCATCATATATATATTATATATATCACCGATCTCTATGATTTTTTGACACAACAATATATACTATATACGTAAGCAATCGGTGAAATTTGAAGCTTATAGCTGTTAAAATGGGGCTAAAATTGCGAAAATATATATATATAATATATATATATACTATATATACCACCATATATATACTATATATACCACCGATCTGTATGAGTTTTTCAGACAACAATATATGCTATATACGTAAGCATTCGTTGAAATTTGAAGCCTCTAGCTCTTAAAATAGGGCAGTAATTACGAAAAGTTTCTTATCTGAACAATCGGTTGTGGGGGATATATATTATATATACGACCGATCTTATCAATTTTTTCAGGCAACAATATGTGCAATATACGAAAGTACATGGTGAAGTTTGAAGCTTCAATCTGTTAAATTGAGTAAGATATTACAAAAATCCTCTTTTTCTGAAAAATCGGTTGTATGGAGGATATATGCTATAGTGGTCCGATCCGGCCGGTTCCGACAAATGTCTAATCGGACACCCAAATACACCTGCTCACCAAATTTTATCAAGATATCTCAAAAATTGAGGGACTAGTTTGCATACAAACAGACAGACGGACAGACGGACAGACAGACAGACAGAGAGACGGACATGGCTAAATCAACTCAGCTCTTCATTCTGATTATTTCGGTATACTTAATGGTGGAACTATCTATTTCGATTTTGGTAGAATCAAGGAAGGTCTAGTCTTCCTACACCTACCTCTCCAACTAAGTGGTGATCTAACCCTTGCTGCAAGTTATTATTATTATTACTAATAAAACCTCATAAAAAAAACGTTTGAAACAACCGAAGCATGTATCGTACTCTATGAGGACAGTTCACGTTTTCGTTCTTCAAGTTAAGGATAAGTTATTTGTACACGATTGGCGCTTAGACTCCTGAGTGATTTTTGCCGTTTCGTAAAAAGTCTGGTCGGCTATCTTTTGGTGATAACTCACGCCAATTGGCAGCATCGAGGGTAGCCCAGTCTTCCCTTTACTTTTCTTTTGTCAAATATTACCCTACTTTGGGTCGTGCGGCAATTGACAGCGGGTGGAATGAGCGGGTCTCTTCGTGCAATACCTTCACTGACACTAAACACAATGCTGAATCTGCGTCCGTTCGACATCGTTGAAAAAATGGCCGCAGATTAAAGCGGGATACAAGCTTGCGAGCTATGGACACTCCAGCGTCGGCTTTCGACTTGCTTCCACTTTCACTACTCATATTCCCTCGAGGGTAGAATGGATTGTAGAATTAATATGGGACGGGTGTCTGGTGAGCCTGTCCACGGATTGCTCTAGGCTGGACGGAAGGGTTTGAGGCAGAATATTCTGCTGTGAGTTTGGTGTACGCCTGGAATTTAAGCGGCCCGGTCAGTCCATCCTCTTCCATGTGGAAATCGCGGCTATGAAGGATACGGTAGATGGGATGGTATTCTCATAGTCAGGCGGCTATCAAGATGCCGAATTATGGCATCGTGAGGTCAAGAGCTGCGAGGAGCTGTTTGACCTCACGGTGGCATCTTACTTCTTATTGAAATCATTTGTGTTACAAAGCAAAAGGTTATCCCTGGCCATTGTTACTCTGATATTTTGGCCCACGCAGACACTGGTGAACTGAACTTGTCTGCAGTGAAGACTTTGCGGCTTCCGTTACCCACTTGTGCTCGGCATTCGCACAATTGGCCTTGAACCAGCTGTGCTTAAACCACCTTCTGCCGCGTGTCGATATCGTTCCGGCTGATTGTTGATTTAAAGCGCTCGGTGGAGCTATAAGGGCTTACAATATCTCATCTATCTATAATTATTGGAGTATTGACTGGCCAATGGTGAGTCCATAGGATGCGTCTTAATATACTGGATGACCCACATCCTCGCAAATGCCTATGCAGTTGGGTTGTATCCGATTCTCCCGCTGAAATTTTCATAATCGATTGGTGCCTATTTCGAAGCTTTATCGTTTTCACGCAGCGGTTGGCTGAATAACGGGAAGCGAGTCTTACTCTTAGAGTAAGTGGTAACACAACGGACTAACATAAAAATGCCAAAGCTGTCTGTTCCATTACTGAACAGTTACCATAAAAGCTAACCTTATTTAACCTTACCAAAACTAACCTAACCTAACCAAAACCAACAAATGGGATATGTAATGCTAGTCTTACCATTAGAATATATGGTAACAGAACGGACCAACATAAAAATGTCAAAGCAAATGCTCCTTTATTGAACAGCTGCTACCCAACCTTAACTAATCTAAGATTACCTAAGCTAACCTAACCTAGCCGAAAGCAACTAATGGGAAATGTTACGTTCTACAAAAGGATACCTCAACGCCAAATTAATGGATAGTTCCTGAGTTATAACATTTTTATATATAAATAAAATTGATTTTAGGCTGAGGTTCTCTTCCAACTTGCATCGTGCTACTTTTAAATGTTTTTTACGAATTGGTGGGACGGGACCTGCTGGTGTTACGACGATTCGGAGCGAGATCAACATGGCATATATTTCCGTTAAGAAGAAACTTAAACCTATAGTCACACTAACTACTGTGGAGGAGTGACCTGGGTCAGAAAATTTTGCTTTCAGTATTTCATGTTGCTTTTCCTGGGACTTGCTCCCTGGACCTTCGGCATGGTAGGCAAGCATGTTATCGCCATATAATTCACTTAAGTATTCCCACGTGGCCGGATTCTCGGCGTAGAGACAGCAATAGCAAAAACCAATTAAAATTCCATACAACAAATAAGAAAGAAAATGTGCCATGAATAAATTTTATATAGAGCACAAAATATTTCTTACACTTCATTTCGCTATGAATGTAATTTGTGGTTGATTTGTTGAAGTGTATGCAAGCCGCAGCATCATCAACGCCATTAACGTAAAACAATACCAACAAATTAAATTTGCAGCTTAACACAAACAAAAACTTAGCAAGGCAACGGTAAATGTCATTGCCAGCACATCAACATAGAATGGCAAAAGCAAAGACAAAGTAAAACGTTGGAATTTCTATATATATAGGTGGGTATATATTTTCATGGCAGGTTTTGTGCAGCACAGTTTGAGTTTAATGCACAAATCGAATGGCAGCTACTTCAAAAGCAAAAATCACAAAAGGTTATGATATGCACATGCACATCCACTCATACATACATTTATGTGATAGATAATGGTATGATGCACTCTGCTCGACTTTTCCTATTGCAGAATATCAAATAGTGACGTTAGTACTTTCATGTAAACCCATTGGCAAACTCATTATTTTATCGGTCGGTGCTAATGTGCTGCTGATATCAAAGTGAAAGTTAATATGTACACACATACATACATACATCCAAAAGCTTGTTTGGTTTGTTGACTGCTTGACAGTTTTGACTTGCATTGACTAACCTTGTCCTTATTGCCTTCGATTATTTTCGGCTCATTACAATTTCACATTGACCTAATTTTGTACCTTTGCAGAGTTTGCTTTAAAAGCAAAACATTCTATATGAAGTGAATAAAAAAGAACACCGAACACAGCGATGATAGTTGTGATAATAGCCGACATACTTAGTTGACTTTGAATGTCTTTTGCTAATGCTGATTGCTTGATGAAAGGGAGTAGCGATGAAAGTTCATGAATGCGCTTTAAATTTTTTCTGAATACTTCACAGATGTCGTAAGTGGCACAGTGGTGTTAAACAAACTGTAGCTGGCAGTTGTATGAGTTTACAAAACAACACGAATATTTTATTTCTGTGACAATATTTTAACGGTTGATTGACCAACTATTTCACCTCTTTGACAAACAACACTTAAGCGAGTCTGTAAAACTTTCTCGACGCATATTTACCAGGGCTGACAACCGGTTCGAACCGAACCGATTCATGAACCGAACCACCAGCTATTTTGGGGCTTTGAACCGAACCACGAACCGAACCGTTTTTTTCTTAACTCCAAAAACCGAACCGAAAACCACCCAAAACAAATGGTTCAGTTCGGTGCCAAATAAAGTTTCAACAAAAATCACTTAACTTATTTAATTCACTACTTTGGTTGGAAATATAACTCTAAGATAAAATTGCACATATTTTTTCTCGATGGCAACGCCGTGAGTTGTCACTTTTGATAGTAGTATCGTCTACTTGGTCAAAAGCTTATGAAAAAATAAACAATTTACATAATGAGTTCAAACCCCGTGCATAACAACTTTGTATATGACAGAGCTTTTTCATTAATCATTTATAACATTTTTTCATTTATATCATAGTCTGAACTATAACACAAACCACATACATTTGTATAATTATAACATTTTTTAAGTTAAATTAATAAAATTTCTATCAATTTTCTAAAATTTTTATTAGCAGGTTTTTGGAAAATTTCTGAATGTGCAGTCTTGAAGCTCATTCAATTGTAGTGTAATAGTGTGCAAGTTTCAAGTAGATGAGAATTACCGTTAATTTTTATAAATTTTTTTCCCCGAGGGTGTTGCCCACATCTTCCATATAAAAACAAATTTTGTTCATGCGGTGTATGGAAAAAAATGCGGACATCCTCTTGAAACTTGCACATTACTACACTACAGTTAGATGAGCTACAAAACTGCACACTCAGAAATTTTTCTAAAGTTTTTAATAAGTCTGGAAAACTGATGAAAATTTCATTAATTGTTGGTAGTTTTGTGTAAGCTTTGAAATGTATATATATATATATATAGTTTGTGTTATAGTTAGAACAATATTTTAAATTGGAATTATTAAAAACTAATAAATAAACATAATTTGCGAACAATACCGTTTTTCAAATAACCGTATATAAAAGTTTATAAGCTTAATACCTAAGAAAAGCAAAGAAGATATTTACGTTTTCATGAGTATCTTTTAGTTTGCGTAGTAATCACGCATTTAAAATTTAGTAGGTATGTTTTATACGTATGTATATTGAAAGCAGCTAATTGAATTGTTTTTCTTCTCTTAAAAATACGACTACTTTCTTACGAGCAGAATATAAGCGTTGTAAATACTCCCCATAGGTACAGTCATGCATTCTACCATTTTCGTTCCTTACATTTTATAATAATCAACAAACCGTTTTGATAAGTTTTATAAATAAATACATACATTGATTTGATCTCAATAACTGTATTTTATTTGTATGCTTAATAGGTACATATCGATGGTTGGGTGCACACAGATCCCAAGTGACGAATTTCAAATTTTGTTGACTATAAAAACTTAGTATTAAACGTTTGAACCACTTGAAACGAACCCGTTCGGCGGCTCAGAGGTAGCCGCGAACAGGTTCACGAACCGGTTCAAGTTTTGTCTGTGTGTGTGGTTCGAACCACTGAAACGAACCGCTTCGATTTTCGAGGCGGTTTTCAGCCCTGATATTTACACGATTTACCATAATATCACTCATACGCCATGGCTTACGCTTAAAATATTTTAACATCACTAAATAAATGCACAACAACAAGAAGTAAGGAAGGCTAAGTTCGGGTGTAATCGAACATTACATACTCAGCTGAGAGCTTTGGAGGCAAAAAAAAAGGAAAATCACCATGTAGAAAAATGCACCTAGATTAATCCTGAAATGTGTTTGTATGACATGTGTATCAAATGGAAGGTATTAATGAGTATTTTAAAAGGGAGTGGGCCTTAGTTCTATAGGTGGACGCTATTTCGGGATATCGCCATAAAAGTGGACCAGGGGTGACTCTAGATTGTGTTTGTACGATATGGTTATCAAATGAAATGTATTAATGAGTATTTTAAAAGGGAGTGGGCCCTAGTTCTATAGGTGGACGCCTTTTCAAGATATAGCCATAAAGGTGGACCAGGTGGACTCTAGAATGTGTTTGTACGATATTGGTATCAAATTAAAGGTATTAATGAGGGTTTTAAAAGCGAGTGGCCCTTAGTTGTATATGTGAAGGCGTTTTCGAGATATCGAACAAAATGTGGACCAGGGTGACCCAGAACACCATCAGTCGGGTACCGCTAATTTATTTATATATGTAATACCACGAACAGTATTCGTGCCATGGTTCCAAGGGCTTTTGATTTCTCCCTGTAGAACTTTTTCATTTTCTTCTAATTATTTTACCATTTTACCATTCCATTCTACCATTTTACAAAATTTTTTCTAAAGTTATATTTTGCGTCAATAAACCAATCCAATTACAATGTTTCATCCCTTTTTTCATTCTTGGTATAGAATTATGGCATTTTTTCATTTTTCGTAATTTTCGATATCGAAAAAGCGGGATTTCGGCCATTTTTATACCAAGATAAAGTAAGTTCAGATAAGTACGTGAACTAAGTTTAGTAAATATATATCGATTTTTGATCAAGTTATAGTGTTAACGGCCGAGCGGAAGGACGGACGGTCGACTGTGTATAAAAACTGGGCGTGGCTTCAACCGATTTCGCCCATTTTCAGAGAAAACAGTTATCGTTATAGAATCTATGCCCCTACCAAATTTCACAAGGATTGATAAATTTTTGTTCGACTTATGGCATTAAAAGTATTCTAGAAAAATTAAATGAAAAAGGGCGGAACCACGCCCATTTTAAATTTTTCTTTTATTTTTGTATTTTGTTGCACCATATAATTAATGGAGTTGAATGTTGACATAATTTACTTATATACTGTAAATTGATGTTATTTTTATTTTTATTTTTATTATATACTGTAAAGATATTCAATTTTTTGTTATAATTTGGCTTAAATTTTTTTTTTTAAGTGGGTGTGTTCGTCATCCGATTTTGCTAATTTTTATTTAGCACAAATATAGGAATAAGAGTAACTCTCCTGCCAAATTTGATCATGATATCTTCAACGACTGCCAAATTACTGCTTGCTAACCTTTCAAATTACCTTCTTTCAAGATTGGGTGGTGCCACGCCCATTGTCCAAAATTTTACTAGTTTTCTATTCTACGTCATAAGGTCAACCCACCTACTAAGTTTCATCGCTTTATCCATCTTTGGTAATGAATTATGGCACTTTTAAAGTTTTTCGAAATTTTCGATATCGAAAAAGTGGGCGTGGTTATAGTCCGATTTCTTTCATTTTAAGTAGCTATCTGAGATGAGTGCCCAGGAACCTACATACCAAATTTCATCAAGACACCTCAAAATTTACTCAAGTTATCGTGTTTACGGACGGACGGACGGGCATGGCTAAATAAACTTCTTTTTTCGCCCAGATCATTTTGATATATATATATGCCGTTACGGATTACCACCATGCCAATAAAGTTAATATACACTGTGAGCTTTGCTCAGCTGGGTATAAAAACCTTAAAGCTACATAAACACATTAATCATCATTTACACACATTACTCACGCACACACATGTAGTCATCAGCAGAAGTAGTTACGCACCCATACACACGTATATGGCTATAAGAGAAACATAAACTACAAATAGGTATACATGTACATTGCTAATAACCAAGCACAGAATACAATTGTTCTGGAATACAGTTTCGCGAAATGACTAGACCTTGGGAGAAATGGATGAAGGAGAAAACTGAGAGTATAAAAGCGGCGCAAGCTGAGAAATCAGCAATCAGTTGGATTTAAACACGCAATTAGTTGTGAAGTATCAGTGTTATTGTGAAGTACTCTCAAAGTAGTCTAATAAAAACCATTTTGCATTAGTGAATATTGGAGTTATTTATTAGCGATTGGAAAGTGGCAGAAGGTTTCAAATAAGCGGAATTTCCCAAGATTCGTTACAATATCTTAACTCAGCTAGATAAAAGCACTAGACAGTATTTATAAATGTTCAATTGGAAAAATATGTTTGTAAAAGTCCGCATTTCAGCATATGCCTGAAAAGATCGCTGGTAGTCACTCGTTGGCACGACAAGTTGCGTTCTTTCTTTGTGCACGAGCCCTATTAAACGGATTCATTATCTGGCCACCCTCTGTAGAGCCGAAAAAGGTTGTAAAAATACCTTGTAATCGGCCTTTTTCGACCAACGGCAATCCGGGTGAGTGTTTCTATACCTTATATCACACAGGTCATATCTTTATACCTATATCTAAACTCTACGTTTTCTCATTTGTGGTTGTACATTTAGGCATCTTCTGTAAGTCTAACTCAAGTAGATTATTTTAAGGAAAATCTTACTTCGGGGACTCCAGCGTCTGTGATTTGATCCACACTCTACCAACGACAACGAAATTTGCGTAGAGAACCCGTAAATATAGATGGGTTCGATCGTGAATGAGGACAAAACGAAGTACCTGCTGTCATCGGGCGCTTTGGCAACCACGCCACTGTTGACAGCTATTATTTCGAAAAGTAAAGGAACTTGTTTATTTTCGAACAAGCATTAGCACAAAATCCAACATCTGCTCTGAAATCCAGCGAAGAGTCAGTCTTGCCAATCAATGCTACTATGAACTAGGGAGGCAATTGAAAAGTAAGGTTCTCTCTCGGCAAACCAAAATCATGCTCTACAAGTCACTTACCGTATCCGTCCTACTAAAGAATGCAAAAGCATGGACCATGGCAACATCAGATTAAGCAAATCTGGGAGTATTCAATATTTACGAATCTCTACGCGTTGACGATGGCGAATATCGAAGCAGATTTAATGATGAGCTCTACAAGCTTTACACACACATCAACATAGTTTATCGGTCTAGAACACGCTATGCTTTACGTTTGTAGTAGGTATAGGATTTTTAGAATCCGAAAAAAAGTTTATATTAATATGCGGAAAAAATTTACAATGCATTATTTCGTAAATCAATAGCTTTTGGATAACTAATCGATAACTTTTCAATAAAGCATGGATAACTTTCTTATAAATTATTGATAATAATTGATGATAAGTCGATAATATACTGATAACTTGTAGATAAAAATCGATAAGTCATAGATAACTTATGTTTCTTATGCCTAAGAAATGGATAATAACTCATCAATATCAAATCCATAACTCATAGATAGCTAACCCATTAACGCTTCGATAACCAATTGGTGGCTCACCGTCTGGATTCGATTCTGGCCCCGGTTTTCACCTCTAATCATACCTCTTCCATTCTTTTATTTTTTTACTTTCCTTCCATTTCCCCTCCTTTCCTTTAATTTCCTTTTCTTTCATTTGCCTTCCTTTCTTTTAGTTTCTATTCCTCGAAACTCTACTGACGGCCTTAAAGCTAACAAAGTGTGAACCTCTCCGTATTGCTGGCATCGTCGTTAAAACTTTTAGCCATAGTCATTCGAAAAATCCACAGCATCGTTACTTGTTTTTAAATTCAAAAATAGAACCCTATTTTTTAACGGTTTTATTTAGCTTGACTTGACAGGCTGGCTGGTTGGCACGAATTTTGTAATTGAAATTTAAGTAATTTACCGATAAGCTACAAGCTTGAAATTTGGAATATAGTTCAAAACCCGATGACAATGCAATAATAAGAAAAAAGTCCGATAGGATGAAGAACATTACATACCCATCTCTACACTTTAAATGCTGTTGTTGTTCGTTTTGTATGCTTAATAGAATTACAAGGCTGCGCAATAATACATATGTATATGATTCTTTTCTGAACAAATTTTCGCTTAAAAGAAGCAAAAATGATACAGAGGCTACTACCAATGACCTTGAGCGGGTAATAATGCAGTTTTCCTTCAGATATTGGGATTTCCCTACTGTTTATTTTAAAATAAAGATATAAGAGAACAATAAACACAAACACACTAGTGTCATTGTACTAAAAAGCGTTATTGCTCCCTAAGGGTTGTTTTTTACCTAGCTCTGCACTTACTAAAACAGCATCGCTGCAATAGTACTGTGTGTTTCATAGTAGCAGGTAGTGAACAATTTTGGCTTTTGTTAACTGAGGAATTGAAATTGTTGGTAGCCATTGACCTGTTAAATGTTTATGGAAATGTGTGACGAGCGACGCAGTTGTTTGAGTGAAAAGTAAAATTTTAGTTTAGTATTGTTTGATCGCTTAGTAGTTACGGTTAATAGTTAAAGAAAATAATAAATCTAATACGTTTTTTTTAAAACATATAAAAACCAAAAAATATTTAATAAATATATTTGTGCGTTATTATCAACATCGTGAGGAAGAAGGCAAAAGGAAGAACGGTTAACGGTTAATAGTTAAATAAAATAATAAATCAAATGCGTTTTTTTCAAAACGTATAAAAACCAAAAAATATTTAATAAATATATTTGTGCGTTATTATCAACATCGTGAGGAAGAAGGCAAAAGGAAGAACGGTTAACGGTTAATAGTTAAATAAAATAATAAATCAAATGCGTTTTTTTCAAAACGTATAAAAACCAAAAAATAATTAATAAATATATTTGTGCGTTATTATCAACATCGTGAGGAAGAAGGCAAAAGGAAGAACGGATTTACCACCATCACCAGAAATTTTGAATTAAGTAAAACAAAATTTATTAATAAATATTTTAAATACATACATTTTATATTTAGTGACATTAAACCATATATATAAATATTTTTCATAAACCATGCCTAGGCTAAGTAGAAAATCTATTAATCTGAGACGAGTCGCAGCTAGGAGGGGAATGCATGTTCTTCGTGGAGACGAAGAATATAGACAACAGTCACAAACCCAAAATACGTTAGACCACAGAACCGCCGCGAAAATTCCGAAATACGCTCTGCAGAGCAAAGTCGTAATACCTCCGAACATAGGTCTCGCCGTGACAATCCCGAGATTCGCGCCGCTGAGCGAATAATCAATACACGGCAACATAGAGTCCGTCGCGAAAACTTAGAAATTCGCTCTGCAGAGCAAAGTCGTAATACCTCCGAACATAGGTCTCGCCGTGACAATCCCGAGATTCGCGCCGCTGAGCGAATAACCAATACACAGCAACATAGAGTCCGTCGCGAAAACTCAGAAATTCGCTCTGCAGAGCAAAGTCGTAATACCTCCGAACATAGGTCTCGCCGTGACAATCCCGAGATTCGCGTCGCTGAGCGAATAACCAATACACGGCAACATAGAGTCCGTCGCGAAAACTCAGAAATTCGCTCTGCAGAGCAAAGTCGTAATACTTCCGAACATAGGTCTCGTCGTGACAATCCCGAGATTCGCGCCGCTGAGCGAATAACCAATACACGGCAACATAGAGTCCGTCGCGAAAACTCAGAAATTCGCTCTGCAGAGCAAAGTCGTAATACCTCCGAACATAGGTCTCGCCGTGACAATCCCGAGATTCGCGCCGCTGAGCGAATAAACAATACACGGCAACATAGAGTCCGTCGCGAAAACTCAGAAATTCGCTATGCAGAGCAAAGTCGTAATACCTCCGAACATAGGGCTCGCCGTGACAAATCCGAGATTCGCGCCGCTGAGCGAATAATCAATACACGGCAACATAGAGTCCGTCGCGAAAACTCAGAAATTCGCTCTATAGAGCAAAGTAGAAATACTTCTGAACATAGGTCTCGCCGTGAAAATCCAGAGTTTCGGTCAGCTGAGCGAATAATCAATACACGGCAACATAGATCACGTCGCGAGAACTCCTCCAATCGCTCTATCGAGCAAAGTTGAAATACTTGTGAGCACCGATCCCGCCGTAGAAATCCAGGGAATAGACATCGAGAACAACTTAGAAATACTCTTGCTCGTAGAACAGTCCGTAGAAGAGCTCATGAAGAAAATTCTAGACAAAGACGTCAAAGTCAATTCCGAATACATCGCCATAGAATAAATTTACAAAATAGAAGAAATGAAAATGAAAGGCAAGCTGTGAGAAATCGCTCAATGAGAGAAAATGAGGGTCGGGAGAACGAAGATATAGTAAATGAATTCGGACTACCAGATTTTCGACAAATATATTTTAGGAATATTAAGAAGGGACCGACAGAGATTTGCGTTTGCTGTGGTGGGCTATGGTTTCCGTACCAAGTACAGTCCTTAAATTTCAATTTAATTTCTCAAAGTCATCCAGACGTTGCATCTGCCTTTTATTTATCTGATAAATTTCCCGCCGAAGATGGTAGATATAAATTCTGTGTTACTTGTCGAAACGCAGTTAAAAGAAATACTCTTCTAAAGATATGCTTGTCTAATGGTTTAGATTTTCCCGAGCTCCCAGAATGTCTAAAAGATCTTACGCCTTTAGAAGAACGCTTAATAATGCCCAGATTACCTTTTATGACTATTCGACCTTTGGGATACCAAGGACAGAGCTCATTAAGGGGGGCGGTAGTAAACATTCCTATTTCAGTTAACGAAATTGTTACTTCTCTCCCAAGATCATTCGATCAAGCGCATGTGATTCAAGTCCATTTAAGAAGACGTATGGAGTATAATCATGATTATATGACTGATACCATACGCCCTGCGAAAATTATGGAAGCCTTGCGATATTTAGTGAATACCCCATTATATCAAGAGCACAATATTCAAATTAACGAAGAGTGGGTTGCAGGTTTTAGTGATAATGAAGAAATTCCGTTTATTTCATCTATTGAAGATGTACCCGTTCTTCAAAATATTCAAAATTGCGCAGGAGAACCTGCAATTGAAGAAATAAATCCAGGTGGCCTTGAGACTCTTCTCGATAATGTTCCAGTAGAAAATTTGGACATTAATCGCTTGATTATTGCACCAGGTGAAGGCCAAAGACCCCTGGATATCATTCAAGATAACAACTCTGAGGAACTCTCTTTCGCAAGCATCTACGCTGGGCAGAAGCGAACTTGTAAAGAGACATATGGCAAGATTGTTCGCTCTGAGATTCGTCGCTACGATAGAAGGGCTTGTACTATTCCTAAGCTTTTCTATAATTACAAGAAGTTAGAACTGCTTCAGATTAAGAATAGTACATCGATTTGTCTACGAAAATTTTCTGGAAGTAATCGAGTTACGGCCCAAAATATTTTAAATGAAAATTTTGTTCAAAATTTGATACAGCGTGACGATGGATATAGGGTTCTTAAAGGTGTAAGATCTTCCCCAGCTCACTGGGAGGCAGAAAAAAAAAAAGCAATTGCCATGATTCGCCAATTCGGTCTTCCAACCTTTTCTATAACGTTATCTGCTGCTGAATCTCATTGGATAGAATTACTGGTTATTTTGGCTAAAACTGTGGACTCAAGAAGTATTTCTGAAGAAGAGGCCAGTAATTTACCTACACAAGAAAGATATCGTCTGATTCGATCAGATGCAGTCACATGCGCTAGATATTTCGACTATCGTTACCGTCAGTTGCTAAAGATTTTTAAAGAAAATGGAGGTATTTTCGACGAGCATTTTGTTGAGCACTTTTACTGGCAAATTGAATTCCAACAAAGGGGCTCACCTCACGTGCATGGCATGTATTGGCTCAAGAATGCTCCTAAGATCGATCTTAGCGAACCTGAGTCTTTTCCAAATGCTATTAGCTTCATTGACAAATATGTCTCTACAGATGGATCCACAAGTCATTTAGAAAACTTCATTGAGTACCAAAGACATAACCATAGTCGGTCCTGTACCAGGGAAATAAGAGGACAGCAAGTTTGCCGATTTGGTATCCCATATCCGCCCATGCCTTCCACCCAAATATTATTGCCACTTCCAGATGATATTGAAAATTTAGAAACATATAGGGAGAACTATTCAAAGATTCAAAATCTCTTAAATGCTAATTTAACTTCTTCAGATATTTCCTGTTTAAATGATTTTGAGGCTTTTCTCTCTGATACGAGAATAAATTTGTCTTTCGATGTATATTTACTTGCTCTCAGATCAAGTTTAACCAAACCTAAAGTTTTTCTTAAAAGAAAGTTCCAAGACCGCTCAATTAATGCTTATAGCCCCGTTATCTTAGAACTACATAGGGCCAATATGGATATTCAGTTCATATTGGATGCATACGCTTGCTGTTCCTACATAATAAATTATATAAATAAGTCAAATAGGGGTATCTCTAGGCTTTTAAATGAAGCAATGATAGAAGTTAATGCAGGAAACTACACTGTCAAGCAGAAACTTCAGCATATAGGTCACAAATTTATTTCCGGAACAGAAATATCCGCCCAAGAGGCAGTTTATTGCTGCATTGGTCTTCATCTTTCGGAAGCTAGCAATGCAGAAATATTTATTAATACCTCTCGACCTGAAGAACGAGTGCGAATGGTGAAACCCAGGGCACAACTTCAGAATCTTTCTGAAGGTTCTACCGATATTTTTGTGGCGGGTTTGTTAGAGCATTATGCTGAAAGACCTTCTCTTCTCGAGAATGTTTGTCTAGCTGATTTCGCAGCTATGTTTACATTTGTAAAATCAGCTAGAACGGCACAAGGTGACTCCGATAATGAAGAAGATATAGAAGACGATAATTCTTTAGTTGGACGAGTAGCAATTCCACTGAGGGATGGTAGTGGTTATGTAAGGAAACGTACCAGACCGTGTGTAGTTCGGTCAAGAAGGTTTAGTCCAGACACTGCCAGAGATGATTATTTCAGGGAAATGGTGATGCTCTACCAACCGTGGCGGGATGAACAACGGGATATTATAGATAATAATAATGAGCAAACCTGCGTAGAAAATCGAGTTCCTATAGAGGAAAATCGAAAAAAAATATGACGTGTTTGAACAGAGGGAGCTCGAAAATGTTCTGAATAGATTAAGGGAGGAGGAAGTTTTCATACCAGCTGAAATGGATAGGCCGGATATTGTTGACAATGAATTCAGGGTACTGGCCCTTCCCGAAATAAACCCTGATATAAATTTATTAAACCTTCACGATAGTGATCCCGAAATAAATGAGAATGACTCCAATGGCACTCTTAGGCTCATTAAACTTCCTCCCTTAGTTCCCGTTGAGGACCTGCTTGCATCCGTTCGGATGCTGAATATGAGGCAGAGAATGTACTTAACTCATTTGCTACACAATTTCAAAAAGGATCAGCCATTTTATGACTTTGTAGGTGGTGGGGCAGGCGTTGGAAAAAGCCGGCTTATATCATCAATATATCATACTCTCAATTACCGTTTTAATTGCATACCTGGATCAAATCCAAGCTCTTTGAAGGTACTTCTTTGTGCTCCTACGGGAAAAGCAGCTTTTGGGATAGGCGGCTTGACACTGCATTCTATATTTTCACTACCTGTGAATCAGTCCAATAGAGAACTCCGACCGCTTAGCAACGATATTATCAACTCAATGTATACTAGACTATGTGATTTGAAGTTGATAATTATAGATGAAATTTCAATGGTTGGCGCTCGAATGTTTAGCTTTATTGACGCCAGACTAAAGCAGATTTTCAAAAGTAATATTCCATTTGGTGGTATACCTGTTATTGTTTTTGGAGACTTGAAACAATTGTCTCCTGTAGGCGATAGATGGATTTTTTCACCAAATCCGAGCGATAATTACAGCGTCTTAGTCGGTTCGCCATTATGGGAGCTCTTTAAATATTATGAATTGAATGAAATAATGAGACAGCGTGGAGATCAACCGTTTGCTATTGCTTTGAATAATATGGCCTCCGGGACTATGACCAGTGATGACATATCTTTGATTGCAAGTAGGGTCGTTAACTCTGACCAGGTTCCTGAAGAAGCAATTCACTTATTTTGGTCAAATGAGGAATTTGCCAACTATAATGCCCTTAAATTGGGACAAATTCCTTCTATAGCAATTTTCTCAACTGCGAAAGATGTCGTTAAAGGAATTGCCATTAGTGGCCAAAATGCTAATATCTTAGAACGGGTCAAGTTATTCAAAACTTCGGAAAGCAGGGTCTTATGTATAGCTTAACACTAAAAACCACGGCCAAATATATGATGACAGTGAATATCAACACAGGCGACGGTTTGGTCAATGGTGCAACTGGCCAGCTTATGCAGATAGATTTAGATTCATCGGTTCCAATAACATTGTGGGTAAAATTTTTGGAGCCTTCTGTTGGTTTGATGGCTAGATCGAAAAAGACCCATCCCAACGAAACTTCGTGGACACCCATTGAGAAGACTGTTAGAGCATTTCAGTATAAAAGAAATGAGCAGATAACAATTGAGAGACACCAGTTTCCAATTGTCCCCGCTGAGGGAATAACAATTCACAAAAGTCAGGGTGCTACGTATAACAAAATGGTTGTTCACACCCGACCTAGAATGCCTAGATCATCTTTATATGTAGCCTGCAGTCGAGCTACTAGTGCTGATGGTCTATTTATATTAGGTAACTTCATTCCACCCAATCCCTTTTGTGAATCTGATCCTGTTTTTAGGCAGTTGACTGATTTGACCACAACAAAAGCTTTGGCCCCAACATTTAACTTTATGCTTTCTCGAACATCGAGCCTTCAAATTATATTTCATAACGTCCAGAGTCTTCATGCCCACATAAATGATATAAATAATGACATCTTGAAGCTATCTTCGGATATCCTGTGCTTTGTCGAGACATGGAGTTATCCATCTGAACACTTTGAAATTCCTGGGTTTATTTCACTAAATGCTTTACGTATAGATAGCACCGAAACGGAAAACAGAAATTAGCGAGGCGTTGTAGTGTATGCGAGACCTAACATTGCTTCCGCAATCGAATTATGTAAGGTGAACAAAATTTGCTCTGGTCGCAAGGTTTTAGAAATCGTTGTATTAAAATGCAAAGATTATCACATATTGGTGCTTTATAGGAATTCCACATTTCCTATCAGGCATTTTGAATCCGAACTGCGAGAAATTCTCACGACAGATCTGCATGAAAAAAATGTATTAATTTTGGGTGACTTTAAATCTATGCCTTAAGTCTGGAGATAATAGAATTCAACATCTGCTGAGAGATAATAACTTTAATTCACTGCTAGACCCCCAGTATTTCACCACACCTGCAGGTACACAAATTGACTGGGCATTTTCAAATATTAATACAACCCATGTTAAAGCTACCACTTATGAAACGGTATATAGCTACCACGATAGCATCTGCGCCTCTTTTTATGAAAATAGTGAAACTAACTAAGATAGATTAAGATATTTATATACTGTAGCTAATTCGGTACATATTTTTCTGATTCTTAAGATCTATTATATTATCAATATTATTAATTTACACAAATAAGAGAAGCCTTAGTTTTAAGTAAATATAAACTTTTTAATCGAAATTAAAGCTTTAAGTGTATTGTATTGAAAATAAAAAAATAAAAAATGTACTAACTAGTGATTACAACATACAAAAGGTTGACTTTGATAATAAGATTTAATAAACATCGCAGTGATGAAATTAGCATGTGTGCTGACTTACATACATAAAAATTGGTCCAAATGTTTCTTTTCTTTGCAGGTCATCTAATCTATCAAGGTTAATCATTATATATACACATGAACCTCGACTGCTTTCAGAGGTAAAATATTTTCTGTTCCTATTAATAAGGAAGGGAAGGTCTAGTTGTGATTCGACTTTTTTCCATTTTAATATTGTATAGTATAATTTCATTGTTCAATATCAATAAAATTTTGAATTTTTTAATGAGTATAGTTTTAATCCGACTCATTACTAACTCTCAAACTTTCTTTAGTCGGCAATTTAAAGTTTTTATGAAGCTTTTATCTATATTTCGTCTTTAAATTGCACCCATATCAAATCTGTGAAAAACGCAGTTTCGAAAAATGTGTTGTGAGTTTATGTGACACTGTGGATATCAATCAAAGGTATTGAAGAGGTTATCAATATGGGAGGGTTATTATTTCAAAAACCCACTTAGGTTTGGGGATATTGGCCTACATTTTTACCATAGAATAGGCGTTTGACACTTATTGTATTGGCGGGGATATAAATATGTGTTGCTATTACTTTCAATAAATCATTTTGCTTGAGCAGGGGATTTAGGATGGAACAAATAATTACAAAAAAGTGGGCAGGATAATTAACGAAAATTTCCAACTTTTACTAAAAATAGCCTATTACCTGCATCTACGCACTTTTACAAAATCTTTTATATAAATGAAGGCGATTTAGCCAATTTAGTAGATTTTTACTGGAAATATTTCCTGTTAAAAGGCATACATGTGCACAAATTTTTCGTCGAGCTATGGCTTCAGAAACATTGGGAAATGCATTATAAAAAAGGGGCAGTGCCACGTCCATTTTTCAAGATTTAAATTTTGTCTCATTTCTTGTTATATTGACTATTTTTCGCTAAGATTAAACTTATTATTTTTGCCTACGACCCTTTTTAAAGTAATTTATATAAAAGTGGGCGTGGTCTTTAACCAATCTTATCCATCTTTACTAGAAATATTTCCTGCTATTAGGAAAATATGCGTACCCAATTTTGTTAGGATATGTTTATTTTTCTTCGAGATATGGCTCCCGAAAAATTGAAAAGTGCTTAGACAAAAAAGGAGCGATGTCACATCCATTTTCTAAAATTTTAGTGTTTTCCAATTTAATGTAATAATTCAATTTAGAAAGTCAAATGTTATTGATATAAAGCTCTTTTTCGCTAAGATATAGCTTATTATTTTCGTCTACAACCCTTTTAAAAATCTTTTATATAAAAGTGGGCGTGGTCCTTAACCGATTTTGTTACTTTTTTTTCAAAGCATTCCTTATAGTAAACGATTTCAGATTTATGATTAATAACCAACCGTTATCCACTCAAAGTTATAATACCCTGTGTACAAGTACAGCTGGGTATAAAAAGTATTTTTAAAGGGAGTTCGCCTTAGTTCTCTAGGTGGACGCCTTTTCGAGATATCGCCATAAAGGCGGACCAGGGGTGATTCTAGAATGCGTTTGTACGATATGGGTATCAAATTAAAGGAATAAAGGTGTTTAAAAGGGAGTGGCCCTTAGTTGTATATGTGAAGGCGTTTTCGAGATATTGGCCAAAATGTGGACCAGGGTGACCCAGAACATCATCTGTCGGGTACCGCTAATTTATTTATATACGCAATACCACGAATAGTATTCCTGCCAAGATTCCAAGGGCTTTTGATTTCGCCCTGCAGAAATTTTTCATTTTCTTCTACTTAATATGGTAGGTGTCACACCCATTTTAAAAAGGTTTTTTTCTAAAGTTATATTTTACGTCAATAAACCAATACAATTACCATGTTTCATTCCTTTTTTCGTATTTGGTATATAATTATGGCACTTTTTTCATTTTTCGTAATTTTCGATATCGAAAAAGTGGGCGAGGTCATAGTCGGATTTCGGCCCTTTTTTACAACAATACAAAGTGAGTTCAGATAAGTACGTGAATTGAGTTTAGTAAAGGTATATCGATTTTTGCTCAAGTTATCGTGTTAACGGCCGAGCGGAAGGACAGACGGTCGACTGTGTATAAAAACTGGGCGTAGCTTCAACCGATTTCGCCCTTTTTCACAGAAAACAGTTATCGTCCTAGGAGCTAAGCCTCTACCAAATTTCACAAGGATTGGTTAATTTTTGTTCGACTTATGGCATTAAAAGTATCCTCGACAAATTAAATGAAAAAGGGCGGAGCCACGCCCATTTTTAAATTTTCTTTTATTTTTGTATTTTGTTGCATCATATCATTACTGGAGTTGAATGTTGACATAATTTACTTATATACTGTAAAGATATTAAATTTTTTGTAAAAATTTTACTTTAAAAAAATTTTTTTTTAAAAGTGGGCGTGGTCCTTCCCCGATTTTGCTAATTTTTATTAAGCGTACATATAGTAATAGGAGTAACGTTCCTGACAAATTTCATCATGATATCTTCAACGACTGCCAAATTACATCTTGCAAAATTTTTAAATTACCTTCTTTTAAAAGTGGGCGGTGCCACGCCCATTGTCCAAAATTTTACTAATTTTCTATTCTGCGTCATAAGTTCAACTCATCTACCAAGTTTCGTCGCTTTATCGGTTTTTTGTAATGAATTATCGCACTTTTTCGGTTTTTCGAAATTTTCGATATCGAAAAAGTGGGCGTGGTTATAGTCCGATATCGTTCATTTTAAACAGCGATCTGAGATGAGTGCTCAGGAACCTACGTACCAAATTTCATCAAGATACCTCTAAATTTACTCAAGTTATCGTGTTAACGGACGGACGGACGGACGGACGGACATGGCTCAATCAAATTTTTTTTCGATCCTGAAAATTTTGATATATGGAAGTCTATATCTATCTCGATTCCTTTATATATGTACAACCAACCGTTATCCAATCAAACTTAATATACTCTGTGAGCTCTGCTCAACTGAAAATTTCTATTTATAGTCATATATAAGACCAACTGAACCTTAATAAGGTTATGCTACGGCTCACATTTTTAGAAATTTCACGCTCCCAACGCTTTTATTTAATTGTCTGATCAACGCCCTAGATTGATGAGGAGTGTGATGACTAGTACCTAGGACCTACCTAATTATTTTCTAGCTTTTAGTATTATTATTACTTCATGTAAGTATTGTTTTCAATAAAACCGTTTAACTTAAACATTTTTTTTTTTAAATTATTTTATTTGTTATTCAGCCAAAATCTCATAAGAACTTAACCGTTTAACCAGTTTGGATCTAGGATATCCAATAATTTTTTTACCACGCCATTTGTTTCTCTGCTTTAACTGATTCATGTACGCATTCACTCATTGATTCATGCATAAAACTTGTCCGGAGAAAAGAATGCATATCTAGACGAAAAATAATTAAAAGTTCAAACGATTTTCTTTCCAACTAAACTAATTTACAGTGAATAAAAGAACTATGAAACTGGTGCCACGTATAAAAATGCAAAAAAATAAAATAATAATAATAAAGACAAATTACTTATGAACTTATGGGATGTTTATGGTTATAAACTCAAATAAAATAAAAATAAATATAAGGCGCTCTAACCTTCGAAGTGATTTTAGGGCGCGCTTCTCTTCCAATTTGCGTCGCGCTGCTTTTAGTTTTTCTTACAAATTGACATGATAGGACCTACTTGTTTTATGCCGACTCCGAAATATATCTGCAAGGCAGATAAGTTTTCACTGAGTGCTTTTCATGGCAGAAGTACACTCGGAGTGCCTGCCAAACACTGCCGAGGTGTGACCCCGTTAGAAAAATTTTCTTTTAATTGAAACAACTTTTTTTGATGTTGCTTTGGCCGGGGCGTGAACCCAGGATATTCGGTGTGGTATGCGAAGCACGTTACCATCACAGCACGGCGGCCGCCATAAACTCAAAACTTAAATTAAATTCAATTGAAGCGAAGCCGCGAATAACGTTTTAAAAGCCAATTTTTGCAAAACGTGTTTTTTTGCAGATTTCCGTTACTGTTACTCTGTTGCATCTCTAAGGCATGAAATAAGTTAAAGTTACGTACTAAAGGGCAATTAAAAAGCAATTAGAAGGAGTCAGTCCGTGGAAGAACGTTGTAAGTTACACGCAAAATGATACGATCGCAGTTGTCGCAGGTAATTGATAAGTGTAACAGAGGTACAAAAAGGAAATGTAATGTTGAAAATTGGAAAGATATTAAAAACAAAAGGTTAAGAAATAGTGGAAATACATATAGGATAGGATAGGTTAGGTGGTAGCTTCCCTGATAAAGATAGATCACTTGGACAACACGAAGGTCCGTTGTGATACCACATACACCAAAAATAACGGTGACTTAGATCTAGCTACTTAGAGAATCGTTGGGTAGCAACGATAAAGCTCCGAATGATACCGATCTCAACTTTGGATAAATCCTCGGGAGATCCAAGTGAGTCGCGACCGAAGTACTTTCGCCTAGTTCTGGCAAAAGCTGGGCAATCAAGTATAAAGTGATTTGGTGATTCCATCTCATCATCCTCCATACAGCTGCAGCAGGATGGAGTTTCCAGTATATTGAGACGTACCACATGGATACCCATGGGACAGTGCCCTGTCAAAACCCCAACGACCATTGATTAGTGAACCCAATTATTTCAGCAGACCTCCTGCCATCCACTTTCGGCCAGAAATATCTTGCTACCCTGCAAGACGTGGTGTCCGCCCAACTTGTGCTGAGCTGACTCGAGGCCCAGCTATGGAGGAGCAATCCACAGGTGGACAGCGGGATCCCGAAATCGCTACATGGAAATACATAAACAACCAGGAAAAACAAAAGTATCCCTCAAAAAACGCTCCAGAACAAGTAATGTGAAAAAACGTGTTAAGTGCACTTGCTGTAATTATACTCAGTTGAGCAGAGCTCACAGAGTATATTAAGTTTGATTGGATAACGGTTGGTTGTACATATATAAAGGAATCGAGATAGATATAGACTTCCATATATCAAAATAATCAGGATCGAAAAAAAATTTGATTGAGCCATGTCCGTCCGTCCGTCCGTCCGTCCGTCCGTCCGTTAACACGATAACTTGAGTAAATTTTGAGGTATCTTGATGAAATTTGGTATGTAGGTTCCTGAGCACTCATCTCAGATCGCTATTTAAAATGAATGATATCGGACTATAACCACGCCCACTTTTTCGATATCGAAAATTTCGAAAAACTGAAAAAGTGCGATAATTCATTACAAAAGACCGATAAAGCGACGAAACTTGGTAGATGAGTTGAACTTATGACGCAAAATATAAAATTAGTAAAATTTTGGACAATGGGCGTGGCACCGCCCACTTTTAAATGAAGGTAATTTAAAATTTTTGCAAGCTGTAATTTGGCAGTCGTTGAAGATATCATGATGAAATTTGGCAGGAAGGTTACTCTTATTACTATATGTACGCTTAATAAAAATTAGCAAAATCGGAGAAGGACCACGCCCACTTTTAAAAAAAATTTTTTTTTAAAGTAAAATTTTAACAAAAAATTTAATATCTTTACAGTATATAAGTAAATTATGTCAAGATTCAACTCCAGTAATGATATGGTGCAACAAAATACACAAATAAAAGAAAATTTAAAAATGGGCGTGGCTCCGCCCTTTTTCATTTAATTTGTCTAGGATACTTTTAACGCCATAAGTCGAACAAAAATTAACCGATCCTTTTGAAATTTAGTAGGGGCATAGATTTTATGGCGCTAACTATTTTCTGTGAAAATGGGCGAAATCGGTTGATGTCACGCCCAGTTTTTATACACAGTCGTCCGTCTGTCCTTCCGCATGGCCGTTAACACGATAACTTGAGCAAAAATCGATATATCTTTACTAAACTCAGTTCACGTACTTATCTGAACTCACTTTATCTTGGTATGAAAAATGAACGAAATCCGACTATGACCACGCCCACTTTTTCGATATCGAAAATTACGAAAAATGAAAAAAATGCCATAATTCTATACCAAATACGAAAAAAGGGATGAAATATGGTAAGGTAATTGGATTGTTTTATTGACGCGAAATATAACTTTAGAAAAAACTTTATAAAATGGTTGTGACACCTACCATATTAAGTAGAAGAAAATGAAAAAGTTCTGCAGGACGAAATAAAAAACCCTTAAAATCTTGGCAGGTATTACATATATAAATAAAGTTGCGGTATCCAACAGATGATGTTCTGGGTCACCCTGGTCCACATTTTGGTCGATATCTGGAAAACGCCTTCACATATACAACTACCACCACTCCCTTTTAAAACTCTCATTAATACCTTTAATTTGATACCCATATGGTACAAACTCATTCTAGAGTCACCCCTGGTCCACTTTTATGGCGATATTTCGAAAAGGCGAACACCTATAGAACGAAGGCCCACTCCCTTTTAAAAATACTCATTAACACCTTTCATTTGATACCCATATCGTACAAACAAAGTCTAGAGTCACCCCTGGTCCAGAAAGGCCCACTCCCTCTTAAAATATTCATTAACTCCTTTCGTTTGATACCCATATTGCACAAACGAATTCTAGAGTCACCCCTGGCCCACCTTTATGGCGATATCTCGAAACGGCGTCCACATATGGAACTAAGGATTACTCCCTTTTAAAATATTCATTAACACCTTTCATTTGATACCCATATCGTACAAACGCATTCTAGAGTCACACCTGGTCCATCTTTATGGCGATATCTCGAAAAGGCGTCCACCTATAGAACTAAGGCCCACTCCCTCTTGAAATACTCATTAACTCCTTTCGTTTGATACCCATATTGCACAAACGAATTCTAGAGTCACCCTTGGTCCACCTTTATGGCGATATCTCGAAATGGGGTCCACCTATAGAACTAAGCCCCACGCCCTTTTAAAATAATCATTAACACCTTTCATTTGATACCCATATCATACAAACAAATTCTAAAGTTACTCCTGGTCCACCTTTATGGCGATATCTCGAAAAGGCGAACACCTATAAAACGAAGGCCCACTCCCTTTTAAAAATACTCATTAACACCTTTGATTTGATACCCATATCGTACAAACAAAGTCTAGAGTCACCCCTGGTCCACCTTTATTGCGATACCTCGAAAATGCGTCCACCTATAGAACTAAGGCCCACTCCCTCTTGAAATACTCATTAACTCCTTTCGTTTGATACCCATATTGCACAAACAAATTCTAGGGTCACCCCTGGTCCACCTTTATGGCGATATCTCGAAACGGCGTCCACCTATGGAACTAAGGATTACTCCCTTTTAAAATGCTCATTAACACCTTTCATTTGATACCCATATCGTACAAACGCATTCTAGAGTCACCCCTGGTCCATCTTTACGGCGATATCTCGAAAAGGCGTCCATCTATAGAACTAAGGTCCACTCCCTTTTAAAATACTCATTAATACCTTTCATTTGATACCCATATCGTACAAACGCATTCTAGAGTCAACCCTGATCCACCTTTATGGCTATATCCCTAAATGGCGTCCACCTATAGAACTATGGCCCACTCCCTCATAAAATACTCTTTAATGCCTTTCATTTGATACACATGTCATACAAACACATTCCAGGGTTTGCCTCGGTTCATTTTCCTACATGGTTATTTTCCCTTATGTTGTCACCATAGCTCTCAACTGAGTATGTAATGTTCGATTACACCCGAACTTAACCTTCCTTACTTGTTTTTATTTTATTTATTGTTTATATTTAGGTTTGTGATTGTCGTTGCTATTTCAATTGCCAAAAAGTTAGTGTTGGTTAAATGAAGGACTATTGGCCTGAGAAGTACGCAGAGTTCTATAAATCGATCTGCAGTAAATAAATATAGTATATAAATCTCTTACTTGAAAGAGCACCCTTACACCATGGTTTTTCGTCCTCTTTATGTAAAAGTGACCGTGAAAACACTCGGAAATTAATATTTAAAAAGAAGTAAACAAAAAAGATAGTTTGGGAAGTTATTGTGTAAATGGGCTCAAAGCAAACCAAGCTTTATTTACAGTTTCTATAATATTTTCATTTCTGTTTTGAACAAATTTTTGTTTTGTTTTTTTTTTTTTTGATGCCGAATTTACTTTTTGTATGAAATAAATAAACTGTAAGCATTCTATAATATACTCTTTATTTAAAAAACAAACCAATACATATTTTTTTTTTTGCGATAGTAACATTTTAAATCCGTTCTTACAAACCTTATAGATCAGTGGAACAACGTTTTAAAAGTCATCAGTACAGATGCTGTGTATAATGGAAAAACGTTTTAACTGCTGTCGCGATTGGGATATGAAACATTTTTCCACTGAAAAAAGTTTTAAAATGACCGCTTACTTGTAATTCGAAATTGAGATTCCCCAATTTTTTGCATATAAGTTATTAATGTCATTGTTTGGACAAGCAAACAATACAGGAACAAAAAACAATCACAAAGCCTCCAAAAAACGTTTTTTTCTTTCCTGTAAAAAAAAACGATTTTGTCATTTACAACGTTATTCGCGGGTCCGCTTCAATTGTTTTATAAAGATTTAAAATCGTATTTGCACAGAAAATTGAACGTCAACTTTGCGGTCTTACTCGCCTTGGTGTCGATGGTTGGTCGGTTTACTTATTGACAGTGGAAGCAAGTGGTCTGATCGTTTCTTTATTGTTGGCCATAATTAAGTTAGTTTGTAATGACTTAAGTGCAGTAAAAGTGTAAACACTTTGTGGTGAAGTATTGTACAGGAAAGTTTAGAATTGACGAACTTAATACAGGTAAGAATTATAAAAGTTGTTGTGCAAAGTCAATCAACAGCAGGAAAATAAACAAACAGAAAATTTAAAGCAATTTGAAAAGATAAAAAATACTGATAGAAATTAAGTAGTTGCCAACTATCAGACAAAAGCCTGTTATCTTTTGTCATCGAGTTCTAGGCTCCATCACCATTTCATCCGTTCCGGGTTAATTACCTATACAGAGATTTGTTTTCTCTTTTTCTACGAGATTTAAAGCTTCAGAATTTCTCTGCCGTACAGGAAAAAATCAAGAAAAAAAAAAAACAGCTGTGCTATTAAGTTCTAATAATATGAAGTACTCCAGTGACTGCTAAAATCTTCCCAATCTTCCTGTTTTAAGCTTAGTTTAATTTATTTTAGAAATAAGATCGAGTTTTTTGCTATTCGAATAAAAATATTACATTTTTGCAAAAAGAGTTTATGTTGAAGTTTTGAATACGAAGCCTTGTAATAGTTAGTAAAATTTTAGACTCAGTAATAAAAGCCATGGCATCTCAGCGATCTCCGATTTAGACTTTATCATCCTATTTACAATTGTACCTAAGCACAAACCTTGATAGAGGATTTTGCTAAGTTTTAAAGTTGACTTTAATATCATATATGATAGAATAGAGGCAATTAGTTATTATATATTTACGTTGATTATCATTATTCTTAAAATTTAATTTTATAAAATAAGGCTGAGTAGATAATATAAACCGAAAAAAAGCTTTTTGATCAAAATCACATTTTCTCTAAAACCAAAACAAAATTTAAAGTATTTTTACGAATATTAGCAACACTAAGGGGTACTGTCATCTCTAAGCAGTGACTTGATGCACATCAATAATTCAATCATTATGTCTACACATATGTACGTACACGCAGCGGAGAATCAACGCACAAACACATGCATATATCTTATCTGAGGTGCTCACAAGAGAGGGCAATAATTTGTGCAAGTATTAATCACACGCATATGAGAAGCTATAAACGTAGTAGTGGCGGGTGATTTTGTAGCTGATAAGTAACTAGTAAGTTCTGGAATGGAAAAGCCTAGAAGTATGCAACGAGGAAACCAGACAGTATAACAGGCGACAACAGTAGAGGCGCGAGAATCAGTTTCATTTAAGCTATCAATCAGTTTCGATTAAGCACGCTATCTGTCGAGGAATAGAAGTGTTATTTTGAAAGTACTTGAACAAAGGCCATTTTGCATTATTAAATATTGCAGTTATTTATTCAACAGTTTAGTGATTCGAACTTAGCAGAAATAAGTGGATTTGCAGTAAATTCGTTACAATATTTTCTATTAATTTTCATGAGCAAATAGTATTATAAAAGCTTCAAGTTGTCATTGTATCCGTTGTCATTGTATAGTTAATCTAGCATGTTATGAAGCTGTTGCAATACTAATCCTGTATTTGGGTTTATTTTTAATTTAATTTTACTAAATAACATACATACCTGCAAACCCACATTTGTCACCTATGACAAGAAGGAGATTTTGCATATCACTTTTACTATTTACAGGTATAGGAGAAAGACTGCCTGAACCAAATAAAAATAGGTGCGGTCGTACCCGATCCATACTTTTATTTCTTGTGGTATGTCGAGCTTACGCGATCATGAACACCCCTTCGTAGTGCCAAGTCTCTATCTCTCGCTGCCATTTGGCCATCCTGTCCAGCCTTTTCGCAAGAAGAAATACGGAAATTTCATTGCCCTAAAAAAGGCGTGAGTACCAAATAGTCGATAAATTGAATGTGAAAACATAAAGGTGTACGTCTAGAAAACTAATAATTATAAGTTAACTAGAGCTCGCCTAGCGGTTGCAGTTAAATCATAATAAAGGTATCTTTAACAGAAACTAAATAATTTCAAACCTTTTGAGTGGAGCTTCTTCGGCTTTATATCGGCTACAAACTATACCGACAAGTTATTGTTTTATTCTTGGATTACTATCGATAGCGAATTAATATGATCGTGTTATCGGTTTGTTATAGCCGAGTCATCGGCTTATAATCGACGCGTTAGAGAAGTTTCATCCATAACAAATTGCTAACTCCACGAAGAAAACTGATAACCTTTGGATACCGAATCGCAAATTTTTTTATAAATAATCGATAAATTTTCGAAAATATATAACATTTTGATAAAATAGAGTTAACATAAAGTTTATAACATCTCTATAAAATATCAGTAGCTTTCAAATGATGAATTTAATAACTGCTTGGTAATATATAAGTTACTTTCTATAAATAATCGATAACTTTTCAAAAATAAAATCGATAGCTTGTTGATAACAAATCAATTATTATATATCGATGCTTTTTCGGTACAAATTCGATAAATTTTCGGTAATAAATCGAAAAATTTTCGATAACAAATCCATAACGCGCTATTATCAAATTTTGTAAACAACGATAAGATTTCCAAATTTTCCGATACATATTCGATAAGTTTTCGATAATAAATGCATAGTATTTCCATAGCAAATCGTTATTCATCGAAAAAAACAATAACTCATAGCTGGTCTGTGTTATCGATATGAAATTTAGACACTTCGGTGGTCGAAAACCATCTATAACATGCCGATAACTCGTCGATATCACACGGTTGCTTTCGTATCAACTTTATCACGTGCATTGTTCCCACACTACTCCAAAGTTTAGTGGCTTGACTTACGCTAGAAAGCTGTTCAATGATGAAGAGACTCTTGGAAGAGCTTTTTTGATGATATCGTGAGAAACCCTGGACTTAAATATACTCCTATTTATTCCATTAAGTTCATGATTAACATCTCCTTTTCCTTCTCTATTTCTTCCTCCAGTCCCCCGCCTTCCCCTATCACCGGCCTACCTTAACTTGCTTTGAATATTTCAAAAAAACCCGTTTCAGAAATTTGAACGCCCATAAAACACACGCCCACATACATTTGTGTTTACATACATATAACATAGACTCATCGAAGTGGTGGTAGCAAATATTTGAATGTTAAAGAAAGCTTTATAGAAATGAGTTGCCTTAACCACACTCGCACCATGAGTAATCAGAAACTTTTGCAGGCACAATTATCTGCTATTTAAATATAACTGTCTTAATACTTTTTAAACTTTATAATTTTCCTAGAACTAAGTTCCCCGAAGCATTTTTGTCAGAGTTGTGAACGGTAAGTTGGTTTAAGCAAGCGAGTAATTAGTATAAACCAAAATTACTCGCCAATTACTCTTTCAATTAAAGATGTTCCGCGGTGATGAGTTGTAATTAAACAGTTGCATGGCTACCAAAAACAAAAACTTAATTATGTAGGGTGGCATAATGTTCTCACTCCAATTTTATGATGACTGAGTATACTGACAACACACATACCCACATAAATATAAGCTGAAACCAACAGAAAATATGAACTGCCTACTACGTCGTGGTGTTTATAATATTTGCATTAGCGGTTGTGTCATAAATTTAAGCTCATTAACTACAGAGTGAAACGCTGTAACATGTTTCCGCAAATCAGCTTTGTAAAATGCTAGATAAATCCTGTGAAAACGTGTATGAGTGAGCAACTACCTTGCAGTCAGGCCAACTAGTTGTAATCTAATTAACAACTAGTAAGATTTCAAGGCTCAGTTAATGTGCGTTTTCGCATTTCAGCAAAAGGAGTCGCTGAGCATGAGCATGTCTTGCGGGGTGGGGGTGCTGAGAGATATATGTCTTTGCGATAAAATTTGAGCCTAGTTTAATCGTCGCCAGTCGCCAGAAAACAACCGATTTTCTTCCCAGCACACTTAGGCGTTAAACTCTCACAGATATTACTCGCAATTCCCTCAGTGCGGATGCATTCCTCATCTATCACATTCATTATAGATGTCAGTCTTTGCTCTTACTGTGACATCAACCAGCAGGAGAAAGGAACTTTACCTCAAATTGTAATCCTTGGCACGTTTGCAGGACACGTCATCAAAATAGAATACTTCGTATGAGACTTCATTTTAATTTAATTGGATACATATTTTTATTAAGCGTATTCGAAAGTCAGCAAATTGCTGCTTATTCTAAGCAGGCGCCTGCTCAAATTATAAACGTATATATCTCACATAAATCCTCAGTTTACTTAATAGCTAAATATGTACTAGGCGATAATTGCATTCATCATCATTTGTTTAGTCCAAAATGTTTACATAAAGTAATGCCATTATATTGAGTTCTGTGATTTTAACAATTCTTGCACCTTTACTTGGCATTTAGCTTGTTGTATAGGCCACATGATATGATATAATATCAAACTAAATAAAGCGAAGTATATAAAATGTCATGATGATGATATCTCATGTCAGTTCAGGGTCCGTATTACGTGTTACGATCTGTGATCGAAACTGTTTTTTTAAATCACAATAGCTCTGAAATGGTGGATTGGATTAATGTCATATGCGCACTAGCGATAAAGAGTACTCGTTGGATACATAAACTGTCATAATTTTTAAAAATAATTTGACAGTTGCATAATTATCGCTTGAGTGGAAATGGTTTTCAGTCACTGATCGTAACACGTGACATGCGCCCAGATTCTATAATAGTGCAGGACACTAAAGAAACATATCACGCCATAGAAGCATAGCTAAAGTTCCCTTGAGAGACAATACTTTACAGTAGATATACATAAAAAACCAACTATATACAACGCCATGTGCCACAGAACTAGAGTGGGTACTCAAAAATTATTAGCTACGGAATAATACAATATTTTGTATTGTAAAGAAATCAGTACTTATGTTGAATACCGAGTGTGATCTATGAACTTTATTAGTTGGAAGGTAGTCATTAAAGCACTAGTTCGAAACGTCGCTTTGTGTGCCCGTCTCCCATTTTTATCTGCAGGGTATTCAATGTAACTAAACTCATTCCGTACGGTTCATGCTGATACTAAAAAAGTTATTATAATTTTGCTGATTTCTCGCTGATGCTTTTCGTTTGCTTATTAATATTTATTTAATATTTGAAGTTAGTGATTACTCAACAACATTCAAGTGACACGCGCTATGACAACTTTTAATTAAAATAATCGTTGAAGATCCCTGCGTGCAAATCCTTTACGCAAATACCGACAAGTTTAGAAGAAAACGCTTACGATAATTAGTCATGACTAACTAGAAAATTATTTCAACTGACGTAAAGTTGTACGTTTTCTATGTGGCTAGTTGCTTTGCGCAAAGATTGAATATCAAGAAGCGGAGAAGAAATGAAAATTCCGAAGACAATAAATCACCGCTATGAAAGACGAATGATTAAAACAGCGGGGCTTAAAGTTTGCTGGTGAGGTTTTAGGTTAACAACCCTCGTAACATATCTATACAACCAACACTGGCAGTTGCCTTAAAGTTCCCTTCTTATATTCCAATTTGTAACACAAGGGTATTGTAACGAATTTAGTGCAATTCCTCTTATTTGCAACCTCCTACTAACGTTCGAATCACTAAACTCCACTATTCAATAATGCAAAATGACCTTTATTAGACTACTTTCAAAATAACACTTCTATTGCTCGCCAGATAGGGTCTTAAATCAAACTGATTGTAGTGCCGCTACCGCTGCTGCCTTTTATACTCTCTGGTTTCCTCGTTGCATATATCTAGGCTTTTTTGTTCTCGAATTTACTAGTTAGTTATCAGCTATAAAATTACCAGCTGTAACTACGATTATAGCTTCTCATATGCGCGTGTGTATATAGGTGATACTTGCACAAATTATTGCCTTCTTTGGTGAGCATCTCAGATAAGATATATGCATGTGTTTGTGTGTCTCTTCTCCGCTGCTCGTATGGACATATGGGTAGACATAATGATTGATTTAATGATGTGCATATAAGTCACTGCTTAGCATCGGCTTAGAGATGATAGTATCCCTTAGTGTTGATAATATTCGTCACACTGTCCTAAGTTTGATCATCCCGATCAGACAAATCAACGCTGCTAGCATCTACAAATGAACCACCCTTCTATTTCGTGGTTTCCCAATGGTTTGTATGCGGTAGATGGTATTACTTATCTTCTTCACAACTTTGTACGGGCCTTCCCAACTGCACCAACATTTGGATGGAACATCTTCCCGCCGGTAAGAGTTGTATAACAGTAACAAATCCCCCTCCCGGAAACCTTCCGAATTATTGTTCTTGTCGTACCTGTGTTTCATCTTACTACTCATTACCCTGGGCCGTTCCTTCACACTCTGTCCTTTGGCCAATGAAGAACTACTTCGTAGATCTTGTTCTTGACGGATTGACTTTGCATCATCAGTATCGTCTTGACGTTTCACATCAGTAGTGCGCGCTGGCTTGAAACCACCCTTGCATTCTTTCTGGAAAATTCTTTTAGTCATTTAGGTGTGTATATTAGGGTGTGTCAATGTCAGCGTTTCCCTCGCAGGTACTTTTGATTTCGCTTTATTTGGCACATTCGATCCATCAACCTTTACTTTGACTTTCGTGGTCTTTGTCGAGTCTTCTCCACTAGTACTCGATTACTGCTGAACCCTTTTTCCAAACTAAATTTTAGTGGTATATCCTGGTTTTTATAGCGCATAACCTTTCTCCGCATATCGATCGTGATGTCATGGCCAACTAAGAAGTACACTCCCAATATTACTTCACCAACAATCTCCGCCACAATGAATTAGTGTAGAACCATGACCTTTCCAATTAATACCTCACATACCAGTTCTCCTTGGACTTGGTTATACTCGCCAGTGACCGTACGCAACCTTGCTCCAGGTTATGGCTTTACTCTCCTATTGACCAAATCAGATCGGATCAAGGAATGAGGTGCGCCCGTATCTACAGTCAGTACACGTTCTTTGCCATCGACATTCCCTCTGACGGTAAGACTGCTTGATTTCCTTCCAATTTGCGACACAGATATCACAGGACATTCAACAGCTGGGGCAAGTTTTCGACCTTTTCATCTGACTTGCTCTTGCTTATCTCCTCCAGCTTTGCGTTTACGGCCACCCAAATTGGAACTACCAGGACCGGTGCAGCAATGATATTGCTCGTCATGATATTACATGATATTACCGCACTTGAAACATTTGATTGCACCATTATTTTCTGTTGCGTTCCTTTTAAAGCTTCTAAAATTGCGTCTACCCTCTCTGGCCTTTCTATTTCCACACGGCGTGCTTTGAAAACTGGCTTACGCAGAAGCGACGCTATTTCCTGAATCATAGCATGTGATACCGTTTCTGCGAATGTTGGCTTTGGGTTTGTGTATGTAGCTCGCTTTGTTTCGACGTCCCGTATGCCATTTATAAAGTTCTGAATCTTTACCCTTTCAGTGTATTCCACCTGTGCGTATGCATTCGCTAAATGCGCAGAATGGCGTTGAGCAACAGCATCAGCTCAGCCAGCATTGGGAAGAATCTCTCCGATCGTTCGAAACTAAACGAGGTTTTAGACAGGGTGAGCTCTTTCGTGCGGTTTCTTTAATTTGATGTTGGAAGAAATACTAGCTGCAGAGCTTAACCGTTCTGGAACAATATTATCATCAGCCCGAACATCCGCGCCGTAAGTGCTGCTTACTCCGAAATGGAAAAAGAAAAGAGGACGAAGTACCTGCTGTCATGGAGCAAAGAGTTAGCGCATTTGAAATAGTTGTTGTTGTTGTTGTAGCGATAAAGTTGCTCCCCGAAGGCTTTGGGGAGTGATATCGATGTGATGGTCCTTTGCCGGATACAGATCCGGTACGCTCCGGTAACATAGCACCATTAATTTGCTAGCCCGACCATCTCGGGAACGATTTATGTGGCCACATTAAACCTTCAGGCCATTCCCTCCCTCCCCACCCCCAAGTTCCATGAGGAGCTTGGGGTGGCCAGAGCCTCGTCTGTTAGTGAAACAGGATTCTCCGCGGATAGGTGAGGTTGACAATTGGGTTTGGAGAAGCTATATATTTCGCTGGCAACCTGAAAGGTTGCGCTACACAGCGCCTTTCAGGCATACCTACCGCGGGTATATTCTGATCCCCTGTAAAAAAGTAAAAGGCTGTGTTTATATGGGAACCAGCATTAACACAAACAACAATATAAACTCTGAAATCCAGCGAAGAATCACATTTGCCAATAAATGCGACTTTGGACTAGGTAGGCAATTGAAAAATAAAGTCCTCTCTCGGCAAACAAAAATCATGCTCTACAAGCCACTTATCGTACCCGTCCTGTTATATGGTGCAGAAGCATGGCAAGAAGCCTGAAAATGTTAGATAAACCAGTTCTGGCAGTGTTCGAGAGAAACGTTCTACGAAAGATCTACGGACCTCAAAGCAATGGTGACGGCGAGTACCAAAGAAGATTTAGTGATGAGCTGTACAAGCTTTATGCAGACACCAATATTGTCGCAGCGGCTACGCTGGCTAGGCCATGTTATATGAATGAAAGATAATGCTACAGCTAAGAAAGTATTTTTGTCGGGACCCGCCTATGGAAGTAGAGGAAAAGGACGTCCCCCACTTCACTTGAAACATCAGGTGGAAAACGACTTAAATTGCCTCGGTGCGACCAATTAGAGCCAGTTAACCCAGTGACTTGGGCGCCTTGTTGGACGATCATAACCATACGAACGGTTAAGCGCGAATTAAGCTGTGGCTTTGTAGCTTCTACAGAATATGCCATTTGCATATGTATGAGTTTAATTTTTAAGCTCTCATATCATTAAATGTTCATGATATTGCTCTTTAAATATATCCTTTAAAAATATTTGTGAGGACTTTACGGCTTCTTTAGATGTTAGTTCTATTTCCATATCCCAAGTTTTGAACTTGTCATCTCAAGGTTTTGAGCGTGTATTGGCAAATCTGACAAAAAAATCGGCCAGAAATACATATACGTACATGGGTTTTGTTAAATGTGCACGCCACATTCTACGGATTCCAGTCATATCAAAGACTCGTGAGTTTTTCGTTCTCACAAATGTATTTCCTTTAGCAATGTTCAAAGATTTATCATCGAAAATATTGGCGAATATCTATACGTAATAAGAAATAATATTATGACGAATATTAGCAACACTAAGGGATACTATTATCTCTAAACCGATACTAAGCAGTGACTTGTATGTACATAAACAAATCAATTATTATGTCTACACATATGTACATGCCAGCAGCGGAGAGATGCTCACAAAAGTATGCAATCACCAGCAAAGTATTTCTCACACATACACGTGCATATATCTGAGATGCTCACAAAAGTAGGCAATCAGTTCTGTAAGTATCACTCACATATACACGCGCATATGAGAAGCTATAAACGTGCATCTGTAGTTTATCGCTGGTGAGTTTATAGCTGGTGAGTTTATAACTGGTAAACAAGTAGTAAATTCTAGAAGAAGAAACTCGAAGTATGCGAACGAGACATCACAGGGTATAAAAGGAGTTAAAGCTGAGTAAGCAGTAATCAGTTTGATTTAAGCACGCTATTGGTTGCGAAGTATAAGTGTTATTATGAAGTACTCTAATAAAGACTATTTTGCATCATGAATATTGGAGTTACCTATTCAACAGTTTAGCGATACGAATGTATAAATAGTTTGATTTCCAATTTTGACTGGAAACTCCTTTTTAAAGGGCGTAATCTCAAGGATTGTTTTGCGTTATTTAAAAACTATGTGTCAGAAATAGTAAATAATAATATCCCGCGTTTTCCCGAAAGAGTGTATAAGTTGCCTTGGTATACCAAGAATCTAAAGAGACTTAAAAACTTACGTAATAAATTGCATAAGCTCTTCAAAGGATCTGGTAGCCTCCAGTACAAGCAACTATACTTAAGTTATGCCAAGGAGTTTAATTGCCTTGACAAATTTTTATATAAGCAATATATTCATAATTTTGAAACGAATATTAAATCGAACCTAAAATCGTTTTGGAATTTCATTCGCTCCAAACGCTCATCTTCGGCAATTCCCGTGTCTGTGTCGTACCAAGGTAAGAATTCCACATCGTCTTTCGACACAGTTAACTATTTTGCTGAATTTTTTAAGGCGAATTTCGTGATTGATGAACCACTGAATGACAATGGTGATATGTTCAATAATATACCGTCTTATCTCAATTTGTGCTCATCAGTTCTCGATATTGATGACATTACTTTGGGTATTAAGGCTATCAAAAATTCAAAGCAATGCAATTATCAACAATTCTCAGCTTTCTTTTTAAAGCAATGTGCGGTTTCTGTTGCGGAACCTCTAATGTACATATTTAATTTATCACTAAATTCTGGCATTTTTTTGGATGAATGGATAATTTCGTACATTCAACCAATTCATAAGAGTGGCAATAAAAATTATCTCTAAACTTCCTGTTATATCTAAATTGTTTGAGAAAATTGTTATGGCTAAAATATCATTCATGGTTAATCGTTACCTAAGTTCTTGTCAACATGGTTTTGTTCCAGGACGTTCCACAGTGTCCAATCTCACTGTATTTTCTAATTATTGCATTTCATTATTCACGGATGGCTGTCAAGTTGATTGTATTTATACTGATTTAGCCAAAGCTTTTGACAGAGTATCGCACTGCTTACTTTCTTAATGTGAGTTCCTTTTTACGATATGTAGATAAGAGAATTATTTATTTGTTGAGTCTGAATTCAATAACTGTTATTATTTTGTATTTTTCTTTCTATTCTAAATTATATATGTATCTTATATGTAGCTTATCTTGAAATAGAACATAGATACCAGCTGCGTTATTTTCCAATTTTACTAGCTGATATATATCTTTATTTGGGCTTGGAAAACTAGAGCTTTGTTTTCTTTGCCATTATTTTGTATGTATGCATGTATGTAAATTGAAAAGAACACAAATATCATATTACTAGCGATAAACCTGTGTGCGTTTTTTAAACGGTTTTATTTAGCTTGAGTTGACAGGCAGGCCACCGTGGTGAAATGGTAGCGTGCTCCGCCTACCACACCGTATGCCATGGGATCACACCCCGGGCAAAGCAACATCAAAATTTTAGAAATAAGGTTTTTCAATTAGAAGAAAAAATTTCTAAGCGGGGTCGCCCCTCGGCAGTGTTTGGCAAGCGCTCCGAGTGTATTTCTGCCATGAAAAGAGCTTAGTGAAAACTCATCTGCCTTGCAGATGCCGTTCGGAGTCGGCATAAAACATGTAGGTCCCGTCCGGCCAATTTTTAGGGAAAATCGAGAGGAGCACGACGCAAATTGGAAGAGAAGCTCGGCCTACAATCTCTTCGGAGGTTATCGCGCCTTACATTTATTATATTTGACAGGCAGGCCGCATGCACGGCCGCACGGCCGTTGTGAACGAATCTTGTAATTGAAATTTAAGTAACTTCCCGATAAGCTACAAGCTTGAAACTTGAAATATAGTTCAGAACCCGATGACAATGCAATAATAAGAAAAAAATCGCCGCTAGGTGGCGCAAGGATGGAGATATTCGCAAAATTCGCATTTGTGGTCCGATTTGGCTCATATTTGGAACACATAATACATGCAAGAATAGAAATCGACCTGTGAAAAAAAATCGCCGCTAGGTGGCGCAGGGATCGAGATATTCGCAAAATTCGCATTTGTGGTCCGATTTGGCTCATATTTGGAACACATAATACATGCAAGAATAGAAATCGACGTGTGAAAAAAAATCGCCGCTAAGTGGCGCATGGATCGAGATATTCACAAAAATCGTATTTGTGGTCCGACTTGGCTCATGCTTGGAACACATAATACATACAAGAATAGAAAGTGACCTGTGAAAAAAAATCGCCGCTAGGTGGCGCAAGGATCGAGATATTCACAAAAATCGTATTTGTGGTCCGATTTGATTTGGTCCATATTTGGAACACATAATACATACATGAATAGAAAGCGACCTATGATGCCCGATTTGGCTCATGTTTGGAACAAATATTGCATACAGTCCAGTAGAAGTGACATCAAAATATTTTGGAGTTGGAGGAGGGACAAGCATGCGTGACGCAGTGTCGAGTAAAGCCTTTGGAAGGATTATGTATTGAGGATTTAGATTGTAACAAATTATAAAAAAAGAGTCCTTGTAATAATGAGTCACTAAACGAACTAAATAGAATGAGAAATAATAGGCAATTAAATAAAGACTAAAAACTTGAAAATAAAATAATTAAAAAATATGTTTAAGTTAAACGGTTTTATTGAAAACAATACTTACATGAAATAATAATAATACGAAAAGCTAGAAAATAATTAGGTAGGTCCTAGGTACTAGTCATCACACTCCTCATCAATCTAGGGCGTTGATCAGACAATTAAATAAAAGCATTGGACGCGTCATATTTCTATTGATAGTTATAAGTAAAACCAACTGAACCTTAATCAGGTTATGCTACGCCTCACATTTTTAGAGATTTCACGCGCTCAACGCTTTATTTTAATTGTCTGATCAACGCCATAGGTTGATAAGGAGTGTGATGACTAGTACCTAGGACCTACCTAATTATTTTCTAGCTTTTCGTATTATTATTATTTCATGTAAGTATTGTTTTCAATAAAACCGTTTAACTAAAAAAATTTTTTTTAATTATTTTTTTGTAAGTAAATATAATTAACAAATAAAATTATAGATATTTGTAAAATAAAGTGGGGAAATCTAAACCGATGAAACCAAACATTATATACTCTCCTGTTGGCTTTTAATAATTCCTTTATTCGTTAATTGGCGCTTAACTTTCAAAAATTCATTCTTTCTCTGCCATAACTGATACTAATTGTGGTATCCACATGGTCTTAAGTCGTCCTTTAACTGCTTATTTCAACTCAAACCCATCTTTCTTACTTAAATTCTTATGGCCGTCCTACAAGGCGCGCCAGTCGCTTCTTCGTTGGTTAACTGGCGCCAATTGGTCACATCAAGGAAATTTACTACCCATACTATGGGTATGTCGGCGTTGATTTTGTATAAGTAAGAGTCTAACTCATTACAGTATAAAGATCAAAGATGAGGTAGAGTGACAAGCATGTCCCTCGAAAGGTTGTTTTCCTCAACTGCGAACTTAGGGTGTATGTCTTCAAAAACGCGGTTCCCTGGGCAATCCCTTGCATAGTGTTTCAACTCCTTTTTATGGATGTTTCTGAGGGCCTTGTCATGCTTGCGGAAATGACTTCTTAAGTTCCTGAGAGACGCGGCCCCTTCAACCAGATGACTGTTAGGATGCTCAGGTTTCTGCGTATTCAACAGAAACAGTTTGTTCAGCATTTTATTTCTCTATTTTATGGGAAGTATTCTCGCCTCTATGTGTATGTGATGTTCAGTGGACATAAGAAGACATCCCGTTGCAATTATAAACGCGGCGAATTGACAGGTCTGAAGTTTCCGCCAATGGGTTTCTTTGCGGCTCGGCTACCACATTGGAGTAGCGTAGCACATAAGCAACTGTTCAATTGCTCAATAGGGAGTTAATAGCGTTTCTTTATTTTTGTTCTAAGTGCGGCAAAAGACTTGAGAGTTTTTTGCGGCTCTGGAATTAAGACACAATTGCGGCTGTATGTGCGATAGCCTTGAAGGTTTTCATGTGGACATATTAACTCTTTCTTATTGAAAAAACTTTTCCTTCGGTGTAGTAGGTGAGCACGATACCAGCACACCACGATGACGATCAGTAATCGAGTACTTTCCCATAAAGAATCGATAATTTTGGAATGCAAAAGCGATAACTCGTTGATAAAAATCGTTAACTCATTGCTAAGGTTTGTTATACATATCAAGTTGTTAACACTTAGATAACAAGTCGATAACTCTTTTTATCTCGTCGATAGGACATTCACACATTATAAATCGATAACTCATCGATAACAAATTGAGAAGACACTGTCCTGTTTCTGTTCCAGCTTCTTTTCGTGCTTCCTCTCTTTTCTTTTTATGTTCTAGAAGGGTATAAAAATGCACAGCAATGTAAAAATTACTGAACTTTCAAAGTCATTTTTCTTCGTGAATGTTAATTAAACATCATGACAGTTTTCTATTGAATATTCATATGCTATGCTATCGGTTTAGATATTGCTGGAAATTACAACAACAAAAAAGTAAGAATGTTGTTCTCAAGGGAAAACACAAACATATAGTACAAGAACATATGTAAAAATAATAACGGTGTAATAAGTAATTAGTTCATATGGGAATTCTTGTCAAAATTGTTCAAGTGCTGCTCATTCAATTTATAATCAACTAAAGTTATATGTACGTACAAAACTGAAATAATAACATATGTTCATATCCTTAAATATAGCACATTTTACATGTGGGCTATTATTTTGCAATCAATGGAGCCTATTTTTTTGAAAGCCCTCAAAATTGGTACTTGCACTTTTTTGTTTAACAATATCCTGCCTTGGGCGATCAGGCCGTGTTCTGTCTCCACCTGGCTGTGGTGGTAAACGAGCTTCCTATGGTGCTAAAATCCTTATTTGGTCTATCTGGCAGGATTCGCGCTGGAATGCCCCTGGTAGTTTCTGATAAAAATAAACATCTAGATATTATTTTGAAGCCGAAACTCTCTTCGAGGCCCCATGTAGAGGTCCAGATTAGGAAGGTATTGGGGGTCTGTAATGCTGAATGGCGGCCACTTGCATTGTCGTACACTGACTTTATGAGATGATCGTCAAGACTATTATTCAGCAATTCGATTAAGGATGCTGCTTAGTGCTTAACATTGCTTGCGAATGCATCAAAGTATTTGCAGCTTAGAATCATTTATTTCCAAGGCCATAACGCCATAGCAGTTTTCTGGGAAACTTTCAAGCGGATCCACATATGGTTTGCTTGTGTAGAGATGAGGCTTGAGTACTCGGTGAGCACTATCTCCTGTTTAGATTAGTGAGCTAACCAAGATTCACATATTAACGGTGATTGCATTTCGGACGGGTCACTGTACAATGTCAATCCTTATTATATTGGAAAATCCTTCCTGCTGAAGCTACAAGAAAAAAAAAATGATGACGTGGAATCTTCGAGTCGCTTCGGTTTGAGTGTCGAGATGTTGCCAGAACTAAGCGAAGGTTTTTTCATAGGGCGAATAAAAATATAAATATTATATAGCAGCTGACCTTCATTTAGTCCAAAGGAGTCGATACTTGGCTGGATGGCGAGCGATGCACTACAAATGAGAGGTTCCGTGTGGACTTCACATAACATACATAAGTGAAATATATGTATCCACAAATGTTTGTTAGCAACAAAATAATGTTGCGTACAACAACGCAGTGACAACATTATTCATTCACACATACATACATACTTTCTATTGATTCGCCGCTTTATATACACATGTAAATAAATCTAGATATTTTTGTTTCTGCCAATGTTGTGTTATGTTTGAAGTCGAACAAGTTGGGATTACCAGTGAACATCGGTAGGTGGTGGTGGAGCATTGGAGCACACAAACAAACCCAACAACCTGTGAATTTCGAGTTTTTCGATATGAACCAACAGAACAAGCACGCGCATACAAACATATGCAAAAAATTGTGTAGGCAATAATGAAAACTTTGGCAGCGCAGATTTTTCCATTCAGAAATATGGTAATTTTAATCAATGTAGTTCTCTCTATAATCCTCACAATTAATTGATAAAACTGTAATATATTTTGTACAGTACAGTTTTGATGTTATAGAACACAACAAAAATAATTTTTGAAAAAGTTGACATGCCAAATCCTCGCGAAGAGGATCGTGTTTAAATAAGTTTATTGTAACATCGGGCTCTTAATGAATATTACGGACTTTAATGTGCTGTGACTAAAATTGCTCAAACCCCTAGACTTACATTTTTCTAAAAAATCCAAAGTCCAATGATTTTAAATACCTATTTAAAATATTTAATACTTGCAGTCGTAGTGGTGTGAGGGTAGTATGCTCGAATACCATACTGAACGTCCTGGGTTCAATTCCCGCGAAAAGCAACATTAAATACTCTAGAATGGTTTACCGAGCATGGTCGCTGATTTTTTGTGTAACTTTTTTAAATTGCTAAATTATTGTAAATTTGTATTCAGGAATTCAATGGCCAGCTCGTTGTAAGCAACATTTTTTGCACAACTAAACTTCTTGCAGAGTGCCGCTAACATTGTACGCTTTTATTATTTAAATAAAAATCACAAGTCAATTTTTTCACCATAAATCATAGTTTGTGAATACAACGAAAAAATTGCAAAAAGATGGTGTGTTCTTTTTCATAACAAAGATTTATTTATTGTATGCGAGTCGACCATTCAATTGTTGGTGCTAACTGTTTAAAAGCCTCTCATTTATAAAACACATTCCCGTCCTAAATTGTAACCTTTGGAGCGGACTATAGATTAGTCAATGCTTAATAGAAGGTTTTCGTTAGAGGTCCTATGCAAATCTGGATGTGATTTTAAAATATCCAGAGATTTCATCTCTATGATAGTCACGAAAATTGTGTACCAAATTTCTTGAACCAGTTTCGGAATTTATGTGTTTAACGAAAACAATGTTTAAGTAGTGATGACGGAAACCGACCGGCACCCAAAGAAAGTAACTGTATATTTAAACAGACCGATATATCTATGTATATGTGATGCTCCGCGAGAAAATGCAACTAACTCCGATGCCGTTGATCTCAAACGAAGAGCAGGTATATTAGGTCGTATACGCTACCTTTCGCTTCATCACTCCTATACGGCGACTGCCGATTTTGACTGCACGTAGCTCAAAAAGAACAAAAAATATATCGATCTCCGGTTTTCAACAAGTTCGAGACGGAACTTTTATTGTAATAACTCGTGAGGGAATTTTCTTGCAGAGCGTTCCTGGTAGGCGACTGCGCTTAAAAAAAATTTTGATATTGCTTTGCCTTTCCCCGTAACAATGACGACCGTTTGTTAAGAAAACACATTGGAGGGGACATCGTTATGGTGTGGGCGACATTTTCATCGAGAGGAAAAGCAAAAATTTTCCTCGCACCCCAAATTTAGTTCCAAGTTTTTAAGGAATTATTGGACGATGCTCTCGTTTGTGATGAAATGGACGAAGAAAGCATTTTTCAAACAGGATAACGCTGAAATTCATGTTTGTGAGGGGTTTTTGAAATGGCTTGCAGAACACAACAATCCACTTATGAAATGGCCTGCATGCAGTCCGGATACGAATCCGGTAGAAAATCTTTGTAGAGCAAAATTTATGAAGAAAAAGCACAAGGACACCTCTACAGGACTCTATTAGGGTTGAAGTTGGCTATTAAAGAAGCTTGGGAAGATTTAAGCAGTATGCTGCTGCAAAATTTAGCAAAGTCGATACCCAATCGAATATATGAAGCCATTTATAAAAATGGAGGACCAATTACTTGGTAAAAATTTAATAAACGTAATAACATTTAAAAATGCAGTTTCTGCGTTTAAATGAACATGCACCTGTTTGTAGTAGTATTATTGGATAAGTGATGATAAGGGTATAACAACAACCACGAAAACAGCCTTTTTAGCTAATTCAAAATAGTAAAATTAATATATATATATATATATACATATATATATATATATATATATACATATGTTTGTGTATATTAACATATCTTATTTAATCCAAATTGTGTGGAATATTTACAGGCGCGCTTCAGATGCATAATAACAATATTTTAGGTGTACTTAAATATCGAGACAAGCTCATATTGCTTTATGCAATTCATATACGCCCACTTTTATAAAAAAAGATTTTTAAAAGGGTCGTAGACGAAAATGATAAGCTATATCTTAGCGAGAAAAAGCTTTGTATCAATAGAATTTTACTTTCTAAATTGAGTTATAACATTAAATTGGAAAAAACTAAAAAAGAGGTGTGGCACCGCCCCTTTTATGACTACGCAATTTTCAATATTTCGGGAGCCATAACTCAAAGAAAAATTAACGGATCGTAATAACATTTGGTACACAAATTTTCCATATAGCAGGAAATATTTCTAGAAAAAATGGACGAGATCGGTTAAAAACCACGCCAACTTTTATATAAAAGTTTTTTAAAAGGGTCGTAGACGAAAATATTAAGCCATATCTTAGCGAAAAAGAGCTTTGTATCAATATAATTTCACTTTCTGAATTGAGTTATAACATTAAATTGGAAAACACTAAAATTTTTGAAAATGGGTGTGGCACCGCCCCTATTATGACTAAGCAATTTCCTATGTTCCGGGAGCCATAACTCGAAGAAAAATTAACGGATCGTAATAAAATTTGGTACACAAATTTTCCTTATAGTAGAAAATATTTCTAGTAAAAATGGACGGGATCGGTTAAAGAACACGGCAACTTAGATATAAAACAAGTTTAAAAGGGTCGTAGACTAGAATAATAAGCTATAACTTAGCAAAAAATAGTTTTGAATCAATGATATTTCACTTATCAAGTTTTATTGTAAGAGGAAATGGGGAGACATTATTTTTTTAAATGGGCGGTGCCACGTGTTTTGTACAAAAGTAATTTATCTGAAATGAAATGTACAATTTAAGCTAACGCTGAGTATATAATGTTCGGTTACACCCGAACTTAGACAGCTTTACTTGTTGTTATTGATATTAGAGAACAATTTCAAAATTTACAAACGGCGATGGCTTCTTGGATTGTTTCTGAATATCACTTCTTCATCATGTTACTAAGTAAACCTTATATAAGCTGCACACGTTTTGGTAGGAGCTCACTGTGAGTATGGTTGCAGTGCCGACAGCACTGCGGCGAACAAAAATTAAAAAAGATTTTCAGTTGTGTTTTGTGCGGCGTTTGCAAAGGTTTTATCTTAGCAGTGCGCTACAGCGGCGAGTCGACGGCAATATGAAAACCAGAATGAAACGTGAAATGTTTATAACTTGACTAAAAAATATATAAAAGATTCGTAAGCAAGTAAATAATAATTAATTTATACACAAAAGAGCAAAAAAAATATGTGTTAAATGTGCATAAATTCCTAAAATTAGATATAAAATAAAAATAAACGAATTTATTCAAATTGTTATGGGCAGAAGTTGAGCTAGATAGTGTAGATATTGTGGTCGAGTTTTAAGAATTCGACTTCGTAAGAATAAGAAGCTCGACACTTACTGCAAATAAACTAAAATTAAGTGCAAACAAATACAAACACAAATACATATGTAAACGTATGAGTATGCAACAAAAAAAAAAGAAAAAGTATTTTGAATTGTTTTAACGGAAATAAGATTTAATGTTTATAAAAATTAGTGCAAGCATATAAAATAATAAAATTATTATTAGTGAAATGTGTTAGTTCATTCATGTCAGCCCAAAATTGGTGTCTGAAATAACCACATAAAAATATCACAACAAAAAGAATAAAAAATATTCAACTTTAATTTAAACTCACGCTGACCATCGAACATCCGCAACAACAAATAAAATAAGTAAGCGGTCAAGTGAATGCAATGATTTGCGAATGTATGAGTGATTCAGCATGTGTAAAAGGTTATCGGCTAAGTGACATTTACAGATGCTGCTACCAGGGTTGCCTTTTGCATGTAATTCCATTTGCATATATTTAAAACTGAGGTATTTTATTCTAAAAATGTTATAAATTTATAATTTGAGCTGCATATTTTTACAATAGAAATGTGAAGTAAAAAGTTTAAAAAATTTGCAATAGAATTTTGTTCATGCGTATTCATATATCATGCGCGGCTTTATGAAGGATCAAATTTCACAGCTAGCAAATATAAAACACAAAAATGGTTTGGAACAGTTTTACAAAACGAGTTCGGTCATTGGCATTAAATCACGTTAGAGCTCAAGTCTCATACTTCTCAAGTCTCGAGAGTTGTTTGTGAACAGTGGCTCCACTTGATAATCACAGAACTCTAAAAAAAAAGGCATGTTTTTTATATGATGAAGAAATTGTCTTTCTCTAGTTGAGAAAGGGATATTTTTTAACTTGTACTCAAGTGTGATTCTCTAACGGGAATGATAATAATGTAATATATGTATTAGACTGGGTCGATTTATTAACCGATATCGCGCTATCGATTTTTCGATAGGATTTGGGCTCAGGAAAAAAAGTTCCACTACGCATACCCAAAAAAATATTTTTCAAGCCTGCGAAATTTCATTTTTTTTTTTTACTTTTTTTCGACTTCGATTTTTAAGTTTTTTATGACCTACTAAAAAAATTTTCATTCGATTGTAAAATTTTCATGTATACCCTGTAATATTTTTTTTTTTTTGCACAAAACTGTTATCGACAACGTTTTTAGCGGACATTTTTGGGTCGAACATTTTTTAGTACGTCATGAAAATAACCTTAAAAATCAAAGTCGAAATAAGTAAAAAAAAATGAAATTTCACAGGCTCGAAAAATATTTTTTTGGGTATACGTACTGAAACTTTTTTTCATGAGCCCAAATCCTATCGAAAAGTCGATGTTGCGATATCGGTTTACTTTCGTCCATACAAATCGACCCACCCTAATGTGTATAAATTATTTTGTAATTTTTATGCTTCATTAATGACATTTAAAATCCGTTGGCTTTGGTGGCGTCACTTCGGAGAACATTGCTATTTTCAACTTCCCCCCAACATGATATCCACTGTGGGATATCAAATGGAGAAATGTTTTGGATATAGATTTGTAAACTACATATTTTTGTCAACACTTCCCTAAATTTGGATAGTGATTGGAGAACGCTGTTGGATATTAGCTTTGTAACTATTTATTTCACGAACACTGAGAAATATTGCTGCAATGTATTTTGGGTTTGAGTGTATTTCTGCACCGAAAAGTTTATCAGCGAAAAACGTGTGCTTTACTAGGTATAGTAACAGAGCCATAACAATTTATAAATAAATGCTTGGTGAAATGTACCTCCGCGGAGATTTTGTCCGAGCTTCTGTTAAATATTTGGCATGCCACTTTTTAATTTTTCTCACAAATTGGCGGAATGGGAGCTACATGTTTTATGTCGACACCGAAATATGCAAGGCAGATGATATTTCAATAGTAATCTTTTAATGGCAGAAATACACTCGGCGTCCTGGCTAAACTACTGCCTAGGGGCGTTGTGTTTAGAAAATATTTATAAAGAAATTTGAAGTTGCTTTTTCGGTAGCTGAACCCAAAATCTTTGGAGTGGTATATAGATGAGCCAGTTACTCCTTTGTACCAATATTTTCGAACATAATGCATCAGTAAATTAAAATAATTACTTAAATTGTTGTTGTAACAGCTCAGTCATAAGTAATCAAAACAAGGTACCCTGTTTTTGCATCGTCATATTTCGAACTTTGTACTGTCTGGCAAAGCAAACGTAATGTTTACATATGCTGAATAATTACTGGTTTTTTTTTTATACTCAGTTGAGCAGAGCTCACAGAGTATTTTAAGTTTGATTGGATAACGGTTGGTTGTACATATATAAAGGAATCGAGATAGATATAGAATAATCAGGATCGAAAAAAAATTTGTTTGAGCCATGTCCGTCCGTCCGTTAACACGATAACTTGAGTAAATTTTGAGGTATCTTGATGAAATTTGGTATGTAGGTTCCTGAGCACCCATCTCAGATCGCTATTTAAAATGAACGATATCGGACTATAACCACGCCCACTTTTTCGATATCGAAAATTTCGAAAAACCGAAAAAGTGCGATAATTCATTACAAAAGACAGATAAAGCGACGAAACTTGGTAGATGAGTTGAGCTTATGACGCAAAATATAAAATTAGTAAACTGTTGGAAAATGGGCGTGGCTCCGCCCACTTTTAAAAGAAGGTAATTTAAAATTTTTGCAAAATCGGAGAAGGACCACGCTCACTTTTAAAACAATTTTTTTTTAAATAAAAGGAACTTAAAAGCTAAGCCTGACTCACTTGTGTTGAGCTTGAATGGTGTGGACGTCTCGAAACCTCTGGAAGTTGCTGAAGTTTTCAATAACTTTTTTGTAAGTGCTGGATCATCCTCTGCTACAACGAGTAACTCAATGCTTTGCATGTGTCACTCCGACCCAACGCTCTTAGGTTTCCCATCTCCCGTTTTTTGATCCGATTTCAGGTTCTGAAATACTTAGTATAATCAATGCATTGAAAAATTCCGGCTAAAGTGGTTGTGATAATATATCAAGTCGAACGTTGAAAAGTATATCCCTTTATATTGCCCTCTGGGGTTTTTGCAGAAGACTTAAAATGTGCCCCTGTAATACCGCTCTTCAAAAAGAGAAACAAAAAGGACCAAAATAATTACAGGGCTATATCTCTGCTATTTTCTATCTCAAAAGTGTTCGAGAAGGCAGTCAAAAGCGGAATATTAGCCTAGAGAAAATAAATTATTTTAGCTCTATGCAATTTGGTTTTAGATCTGGTCTTTCTAGAGAAAATGCTCTCTTAGAGTTTGCTCATTTATTTTTTAGGCAATTAATGATAGGAAAAGTTGTACAAGTCTTTTTGTGGACATCACAAAGGCATTGGATATGGTGGACCACAATATTCTAATCAAGAAGCTTAATTCCGCTGGTATTCGAGGTAACATCCTCAGTTGGTTTGAATCCTACCTTACAAATAGAGTTCAAAAAGTAAGAGCTGGTAATAATCTAAATAGACCGAGGCTTATAATACTAGGCGTACCCTAGGGCTCGGTTCTTGGACCAGTTTTGTTTTTAATCTACATTAAATCTATAAATCTAAAAAATTTAATATCTTTACAGTATATAAGTAAATTATGTCAACATTCAACTCCAGCAATGATATGGTGCAACAAAATACAAAAATAAAAGAAAATTTCAAAATGGGCGTGGCTCCGCCCTTTTTCATTTAATTTGTCTAGGATACTTTTAACGCCATAAGTCGAACAAAAATTTACCAATCCTTTTGAAATATGGTAGGGGCATAGATTTTATGACGATAACTGTTTTCTGTGAAAATGGGCGAAACCGGTTGATGCCAAGCCCAGTTTTTATACACAGTCGTCCGTCTGTCCTTCCGCATGGCCGTTAACACGATAACTTGAGCAAAAAACGATATATCTTAACTAAACTTAGTTCACGTACTTATCTGAAGTCCCTTTATCTTGGTATAAAATATGGCCGAAATCCGACTATGATCACGCCCACTTTTTCAATATCGAAAATTACGAAAAATTAAAAAATGCCATAATTCTATACCAAGTACGAAAAAAGGGATGAAACATGGTAAGGTAATTGGATGGTCTTATTGACGCGAAATATAGCTTTAGAAAAAACTTTATAAAATGGTTGTGACACCTACCATATTAAGTAGAAGAAAAAGTTCTGCAGGGCGAAATAAAAAACCCTTAAAATCTTGGCAGGTATTACATATATAAATAAATTAGCGGTATCCAACAGATGATGTTCTGGGTCACCCTGGTCCACATTTTGGTCGATATCTGGAAAACGCCTTCACATATACAACTACCACCACTCCCTTTTAAAACTCTCATTAATACCGTTAATTTGATACCCATATCGTACAAACTCATTCTAGAGTCACCCCTGGTCCACCTTTATGGAGATATCTCGAAAAGGCCTCTACCTATAGAATTAACCCTCACGCCCTTTTAAAATACTCATTAACACCTTTCATTTGATACAAACATATTCTAAAGTCACCCCTGGTCCACCTTTATGGCGATATCTCGAAAACGCGAACACCTATAGAACGAAGGCCCACTCCCTTTTATAAATACTCATTAACACCTTTCATTTGATACCCATATCGTACAAACAAAGTCTAGAGTCAACCCTGGTCCACCTTTAGTGCGATACCTCGAAAAGGCGTCCACCTATAGAACTAAGGCCCACTCCCTTTTAAAATACTCATTAACTCCTTTCGTTTGATACCCATATTGCACAAACGAATTCTAGAGTCACCCCTGGCCCACCTTTATGGCGATATCTCGAAACGGCGTCCACCTATGGAACTAAGGATTACTCCCTTTTAAAATACTCATTAACACCTTTCTTTTGATACCCATATTGTACAAACAAATTCTAGGGTCACCCCTGGCCCACTTTTATGGCGATATTTCGAAAATGTGACCACCTATACAACAACCACCACTCCCTTTTAAAACCCTCATTAATACCTTTAATTTGATACCCATATCGTACAAACACATTCTAGAGTCACCCCTGGTCCACCTTTATGGCGATATTTCAAAACGGCGTCCACCTATAGAACTAAGGCCCACTCCCTTTTAAAATACTCATTAACACCATTCGTTTGATGCCCATATTGTACAAACAAATTCTAGGGTCACCCCTGCTCCACCTTTATGGCGATATCTCGAAACGGCGTCCACCTATGGAACTAAGGATTACTCCCTTTTAAAACACTCATTAACACCTTTCTTTCGATACCCATATTGTACAAACAAATTCTAGGGTCACCCCTGGTCCACCTTTATGGCGATATCTCGAAACGGGATCCACCTATGGAACTAAGGATTACTCCCTTTTAAAATACTCATTAACACCTTTCATTTGATACCCATATCGTACAAACGCCTTCTAGATTCACCCCTGGTCCACCTTTATGGCGATATCTCGAAAAGGCGACCACCTATACAACAACCACCACTCCCTTTTAAAACCCTCATTAATACCTTTATTTTGATACCCATATCGTACAAACACATTCTAGAGTCACCCCTGGTCCACCTTTATGGCGATATTTCGAAACGGCATCCACCTATAGAACTAAGGCCCACTCCCTTTTAAAATACTCATTAACACCATTCGTTTGATGCCCATATTGTACAAACAAATTCTAGGGTCACCCCTGGTCCACCTTTGTGGCGATATCTCGAAACTGTGTCCACCTATGGAACTAAGGATTACTCCCTTTTAAAACACTCATTAACACCTTTCTTTTGATACCCATATTGTACAAACAAATTCTAGGGTCACCCCTGGTCCACCTTTATGGCGATATCTCGAAACGGAATCCACCTATGGAACTAAGGATTACTCCCTTTTAAAATACTCATTAACACCTTTCATTTGATACCCATATCGTACAAATGCATTCTAGAGTCACCCCTGGTCCACCTTTATGGCGATATCTCGAAAATGTGACCACCTATACAACAACCACCACTCCCTTTTAAAACCCTCATTAATACCTTTAATTTGATACCCATATCGTACAAACACATTCTAGAGTCACCCCTGGTCCACCTTTATGGCGATATTTCGAAACGGCATCCACCTATAGAACTAAGGCCCACTCCCTTTTAAAATACTCATTAACACCATTCGTTTGATGCCCATATTGTACAAACAAATTCTAGGGTCACCCCTGGTCCACCTTTGTGGCGATATCTCGAAACTGCGTCCACCTATGGAACTAAGGATTACTCCCTTTTAAAATATTCATTCACACCTTTCATTTGATACCCATATCGTATAAACGCATTCTAGAGTCAACCCTGATACACCTTTATGGCTATATCCCTAAATGGCGTCCACCTATAGAACTATGGCCCACTCCCTCATAAAATACTCTTTAGTGCCTTTCATTTGATACACATGTCATACAAACACATTCCAGGGTTTCCCTCGGTTCATTTTCCTACTTGGCTATTTTCCCTTATGTTGTCACCATAGCTCTCAACTGAGTATGTATTATTCGGTTACACCCGAACTTAACATTCCTTACTTGCTTTACCTATATTACTGTATTTATATATAGATATGTATACAAGAGTACATTCTCCTAACACGTCTGCCACTTTGGGCACCGGTTCCTTTCCTTTGGTTTTGGTACTTTTTATAAAAGTGTTTCTGATTGTGATAAAACAAGTTAACTGGAATCCGCAAAAATCCGATTAAATAGCTTTATTTGTTTATTGTCGAACGCTCCGAGAATGACCCCAGCACTTATGGAAAAATATTAAATGGCAGTTTGCATAGTTTTTTTTTTAGAGCGCCTGAAGGCTGTAAATGTTGAAAGAAGTTCCGCGCGGAGATGTTATGGGTCCCGGTTAATCGGTAAGGGACTATATTTTGCATCATTGCGAATTCATTCAGACTGGACCAGCCAGTTAAACCCCCTCCCGATTATTAGTATCAAACTAAAAGCGTATATATTGATCTTTGCCGACATTTTTGGACTTTTCAAGCAAAATGTCTACCTCTTGTGTTCCGATTTTCTCCCCGCTCATCTCTTTTCCTTACTTTATTTTAGAAAAGTACCGGGCTCTGCTCCACTTTTCGGAAAAAAAGCTTTTCAACTACTAATCTAGTCAAGGAAATACTCTGTACCAACATTTAAGCAAATCGCACAGTAACAATTTTTACATTCGCAAGTATTCGCGAGTCAAGCAAATCGTTCCATAAATAAGGTTTTCTTACAATAAAAGGAATTAAAAATTTCGTATATTTTACCTTTAGTCATTATTTTAGCAACAGCTTAATTTCGCCAATTTTTTAAGTCTTGTATTTATCTAAAAAACGAAAATCACAATTTAAAAAAATGCTCTGTTAAAACCAACTGATTATGGCATCTGATTAATTTGCCCATCCATAGTTTACTCATTCGTTCATTGCTAAAATGTGCAAAAAAAAAAAAGACCCACACATAAAGATTATAGAAGATTTAGCTTTGGCCACCTTCAAAATCCGGTTGCTACTTTAAGATAATTGTGACCTTAGAGCATGAAAACCTTTGCACTTTGGTCTAAATGTTTGTCTGAAATTTTGGATTTGCCGCTACTCAAAGGCTCCTTAAAACAGTTATTTATTTGGATACCGGGAATAGAACATAGCACAGACTTTCCACATCATATACCGCGTTACTCATTGCTTGTAATTTGAAAACTTTAGTATTTTTTCATAGTGAATTTTGGTCAATTTCACATGTGTAGTGGCAACCTTCTTGCTCAGGCCATTCAATGCACTTTTCTCAGTCACTTTTGATATTTCGCTCAACCACTCTCAGTCTTTTAGTTCGCAAATTATACCTCAGTTACCCACGAACGTACGTACAAAAAACGTGTCAGCTGACACGACCTATCTTATGAGTGTGCAATGTAAACGAAAACTAACCCGGAACATAGAAATCAAAACAATTTTAATTTTTTCTGTAAGAACGTGTCAGCTGTTCGCTCTCTCACAACACAGAGTTGCATATTAATATTTTGTGTGCTATGTTTGGACCAATTGCAGTTATTATACAAAAATGCCTAATGATTGTTTAAAATTTTGTTGAAATATCCTTAAATTATTATATAAAATTGGAGGTTACAAATAAATCAACTAGAAATTCTTATTCAGTATTTGTTTCTGCCATTTGCACCATGAACAATTTTAACTCCAAAAGTTGATGTTTGCATAAGCATGCAGGCAAACTGGTCAATGGCAACAGTGCTTTGCTGTAAACAATACACCTAAATATGTTATGTACATGTACACAGACGCACACATTGATTCCTACGGGCTTGAGGGTTCGGTCAAACGTGTTTCGTACGACAAACGTCCGTACGTACGGCACACGTCGGTGGGTAACTGCCGCTTTATACACTTACCTACATCGCTATACTTTTCTGCCTTTATCCGGAATCGTGAGAGGTATCTGCACTTTTTATTGTTTTCTTGATTTGCTGCTTTTGTTTGTTTATTTTTAAGGGTATTCTCCTGTAACAGCTAACGTCATTCGATGCATTTTGTAAATGCAGTAGTGGCTTTCAAGTTATTTTTGTACTCAGTCATAAAACTCCTTTTACATTCCACATCATCTTTTTAGTCTGGTCGGGTGGGCATTTTTATTTTTTGATATTTTGTTTGCCTTTCGCTATACTGATGAACGTCTTTTCTGGACTCTTGTTTTGGCTTTGTTTACAAGTATTTATTTGTGTACTTAGATACATATCTAGTACCTATAAGTATGGAGTGCACATGTATGTATGTAGGTACCTACTAGTCAAATGGATCTCTATTGATTCGTTTGGTTGTTAACAATTTTTGTTTTCTCATCTTCGTTATGACATTCTATTCCGACATACCTAGTATTAATTGTATGCGAACATTACTATTAACATTAGACCGGTGCGATTTTTATCTAAATAAAATGAGCAGTTGTGGTAGCTCAACGTGGAGGAAAGAGTGAACAATGCATTGACGGCACTTTATGCATGTAAAAGCTGACGTGTAGGTGGGGCTTATCCCCCTCTCTCTCTCTCTCTCATTCTGTATTTACAACAATTGTAAATCCTATCCTATACTATGGAGTCCTTGTTTGGTGGACAACCACACAAAAAAGAATTAATCTCAAACAAGTAAGGAAGGCTAAGTTCGGGTGCAACCAAACATTACATACTCATCTGAGAGCTTTGGAGACAAATGTTGGAGTTGAATTTTGACATAGTTTACTTATATCCTGTAAAGATATAAAAATTTTTGTTAAAATTTTACATAAATTTTTTTTTTTTTCAAATGGGCGTGTTCGCCATCCGATTTTGTCAATTTTTGTTCAGAACGCATATAGTAATAGGAATAACGTTCCTGCCAAATTTCATCATGATATCTTCAACGAATGCCAAATTACAGCTTGCAAAACTTTTAAATTACCTTCTTTTAAAAGTGGGCGGTGTCACGCCCATTGTCCAAAATTTTACAAATTTTCTATTCTGCGTCAAACGCCAACCCACCTACCAAGTTTTATCGCCTTATCCGTCTTTGGTAATGAATTATCGCACTTTTTCGGTTTTTCGAAATTTTCGATATCGAAAAAGTACGCGTGGTTATATTCCGATTTCGCTCATTTTTAATAGCGATCTGAGATGAGTGCCCTGGAACTTACATACCAAATTTCATTAAGATACATCAAAATTTACTAAAGTTATCGTGTTCACGGACAGACCGATGGACGGAAGAACATGGCTAAATTAATTTCTTTTTTCGCCCACATCATTTTGATATATAGAAGTCTATATCTATATCGATTAGTTTATACCGTTACAGGATACTGTTATGCGAACAAAATTAATACACTCTGTGAGCTCTGCTCAGCTGAGTATAAAAATTAGATTGGGTATGCAAGCTATCAATGCTTAGAACTGCGGGAGCCCAGAAAACAACCCCGACGGCTGCATTGTATGCCAAAGAAAAGAACAGAGCGTTAAAAACTGCAACGAGGCTCAGTGCCTCGGGGCAGCTTGAGCGCAGACCATACGGCCAAATTAGTATAGCGTCACCAATTAAACAATTATAGGAAGAACAGGCTACCAGATTCTGTTTCTGCGCTTCGAAGAGGCTCTTACAGCCACAATAGAGGTGGATGAAGGATGACGAGGCGATACATGTGAACACCGATGGTTCCAAATTAATGAAAGGAATAGGGTCTGCGGAAATAAACATATCCTATAAACTGCCAGACCACTATAGCGTTTTTCAGGCGGAGGAATTAAACTCAACCAAAGTAGTAGAAAAACTGAAAGAAAATAGCTTAAACTGCAAACAGCAGTTAAGGCAATAATCTCGCATAGCACAGCAGCTAAAAGTGTGTTACACTACGAGCAATCCCTGGAAGGAATCGGGACAGAGAAAAGCATAACTCTATATTGGGTACGCCCTGGGACTAGATGGGTATTAAAAATCGGATGAACTAGTTGAAAAGGGTGCATCCCTTGAAACTTGCTCCGTAGACTTCCCAAATAGATCAGGCGAGATTAAGAGAAGGCGAGAGATGCACATGATTGACCAAGCGGGAAAGGCGTAGACTTAAGTGCGGGGCTGCAAAGTATCGAAGTTTATGTGTAGGTTTGGAGGACTGTAGACTCATAACGGGTGCCTTTAAATAATACTTATTTATAGCAGATGTAAGATGTGCAGTTTGGAGGAGGAGACGATCGAGTACGTTTTGTGCTCATACCCTGCGCTTGCTAGGCTAAGACTTCAGCTATTAGGAGTGATACAGCTGTCAGATCTACAGCAGCACGTGGAAAAGGTCCTAGAAAGCTTCTAGTATTTGCCAAGAGGACGGAGTTACTTTGTAACGTCCTCGTTTTTGATAGCGGGGCTCAGTTTGGTCGTTGAACAAACTTCTGATAACACTACGGAGTCATTCAGTCGATGTAAGGTCGTCATGGACCTAATTGACAGTTTAAAATAGCCTAATCGAGTAGTTAAAATTATGTTTCCCTTAACTGGCATGAACAAGAAATTTTATATGTATGACATGGAACCAAATTGCACTTCTAAAATTCACAAATTTTTGCTGAGCTGAGTAGTCTCAATTGCTCGACCCGTTGCATGGTGAGGCATACCGAAGAACCTCGAGTGATTTGCAGGCGCGAGGATTTCTGCTTGAAACACACACCAATATGACGGCTGTTTGAATTACACAACGACCGGCCATAAGAATAAGAGAAGTTATTAATATGTGATGTTTTTCTTTTATTCCGCAGAAATCGAAAAAAAGCAGCATCAAGAATTAAACTTTTTGTCTTAAAATCGGTATTTTTTAAGTAAGGCACTGAGACGATTTTAGTTTTGGTTTTAATTATCTGCATAAAATGTACTGACTAATAAAAATTGAATGTGCTACGACTTCGTGTTAAAAGTTTGTTCAGCACACCGCGCAGGCTTTATTTGTTTTGATAAACACCGTTATTGCGATTTTAGCTTCGCACTTCAAAGTGTTTATCAATGTCATTTTCCAAATTTGTTATATTGTTTTATTTTCTGTGTTGCACGTGGTCGCTGTTGCATATTCCGGTCAATGCAATTGCAGGTGACAATATCGGTTATAAAAGATTCTGCCATTGCCGTTTGAAATCGCCACAATACCTATTAGAGGTTTACGCCGATCACTTTATCGGCGGCGACGGCATAGACTCTATTATATACCGGCGGCGGCGTGGTCGGCGCACCGGGGTACGCCGGTGTTCTTACTTTAAAAAGCTTAATTTTTCTATTTAAAAAAAATAATATTTAGGAAAGGTTTTGTTTGTATGTATTTAAGGAAATCAACGTTTTGGCCATTTTGGAAAGATCCGGGGTTTTCCTCAAAATCTCGAAGATCGTTCAAACATTTTCAGGAGTAGCTCCTTGCGGAGGGATTGTCCCTCGTTCACTTACTCCAGAGAGGCTTCGAACCTAACCCCGGTCTTTGGAGTTGCTGCGTCTGCTGAAAAGAAATAGAGATACCAAAAATGGTCACAATTTTGTCTGTATATCTCGTGCAAAGCGTAGTTTCACCTGGGGTTAACTCCTAATAATCGTCACGAATAAAATTTCTTTAAATCATTTGAGGCTCCTTGGCGGTCACGCACAAAGGCGATTTACGGTTGCTATTAATGGTCTTTTAATAATCATGACTCTCGTGGCACAGGGCGTATCCAGTTTTTTAGAGCTACAATTCCCGATGTGCGAACAGTAGCAATCACGACCACCAGTCGCTACTACGCCTCCTGACACTCACACCATATGCCAGCACAGAAGCTATAGGACTGCGACTTCGAACTCATACCTTCGTCGACGTCACTGTCCTAGAAGCTCTAGGTGTAGCTCCGAGGACTTTCTAACGGATGTTTTGTAGCGCAATGCTGCCGAGCTACAACAGAGAAACCCCTTGAAATGTTGGGGAGTAACTATTCGGCCAAGGATGCCGTCTTCGAAATCATAAGCAGTCTAAGTGGATATCATTGCGTTACTCATGGGCGAAAATCATATAATCCTGGGCGCATCTACATAATTAAAATTTTACAAGGACCCTGGATAAAATTTTAAAATGTAGACCAAAGTTTGCAATCGTTTATGTTCACAACATTGATTTCAATAGTCTTCGTTAAATCGGAACGATATTTTAGAATTAAAGTCGACCGATTTTAAGTTGACAGATGTTAACTGCTGTTTTCCGGTCTTATGATATAAAATCTCATTATGGATGACTAGTTCGACTGTCCAGTACGTTAGGGTAGTAGCACACACGGTCATTAGTTCGACTGTCTTGGGAAAGCTTTTTCTTCACCACTTCTTGCGAAGGTAAAAAGCCTCACCTGGTAAATATATGTGCCTACGTATTCACATTTGCAAAAGGAGCCGTAACGTGTAGGCGATATTTAAACTTGGTTGATAGGAATCCATGTGATTCACTCCAAGGGACTAGTTTTGAATAGGGCCGCCAACTTTAGGAAATGCCAAACCGGGAGGCTTTGGTGTTGAAGGATGAAGTGTCAAAATCAAAATTAACATTTCAGGCGCTATTGCATATTTTCGCAAATAAACAACAGATGTTTGAATGTAAGCCCACCCAAGTGATTTTTCAAACCTTTCTTATACGTACATATATCCTCAACTTAAGTATGAGGTAAGAATCATTTAAAAGGAGTGTTTATGCCCCTAGAACCTACTAAAGAATTTTGCAACACTGATTTCGCTTATTCTTTCAGGCAATCGCAATATAAACTTTTTTAAAAAATCGGCACCTTTTTTGGGTAATTTGCTTTTTTAACAACTTGAGGACAATTTGAAAACATATTCGCCTTGGATCATTTTATTTGAATTCATTGTTCATTATTAATTTTTTGAAAAAAATATGCAAAGTGTGCATAAATATTGATTATCAAACTTTTTTTTTTAGTGTTTTGTTTCAATAAATTTTGAACAGTTAGAAAGAGTTAAATTTCGCAATTAGTTTCTTATAACTGGCAGTGATGCGCATACGTTGATGGCACTTTCGACCATATGCGACCAATTTTCGACATGACAATAAATGGCCTAAACAGTCTTAAACGAGTAGAAAATATAGTAACGCTCCGGACGCCGGCGCACAGTGGTCTGGATTTGGCTTTATTTGTTAATAACACAAAAACTTTAATGGGGATCGATTTTAAGTCTCATTACATGACGTTTTTATATATGAGTATTTCTTCATAAAGTCTTAAACAAAAAAGTTAAAGCAAATAAAAACGCTTTTATTTAATTGTCTGATCAACGCCATAGATTGATAAGGAGTGTGATGATTAGTACCTAGGACCTACCTAATTATTTTCTAGCGTTTCGTAATATTATTACTTCATGTAAGTATTGTTTTCAATAAAACCGTTTAACTTAAAAAAATTTTTTTAATTATTTTGCTTTCGAGTTTTTAGTCTTTATTTAATTGCCTATTATTTCTCATTCTATTTAGTTCATTTAGTGACTCATTATTACAAGGACTCTTTCCTGACAATTTGTTACAACCTAAGTCCTCAATACATAATCCTTCCAAAGACTTTACTCGACTCTGCGCCACGTATGCTTGTCCCTCCTCCAACTCCAAAATATTTTGTTGTCACTTCTACCGGACTGTATGCAATATTTGTTCCAAATATGAGCCAAATCGGGCATCATAGGTCGCTTTCTATTCATGTATCTATGTTTTATGTGTTCCAAATATGGGCAAAATCGAACCACAAATATGATTTTTGTAAATATCTCGATCCTTCCGCCACCTAGCGGCGATTTTTTTTTTTTTTTGATAGGTCGCTTTCAATTCTTGTATGTATTATGTGTTCCAAATATGAGCGAAATCGGAACACAAATACGATTTTTGTGAATATCTCGATACTTGCGCCACCTACCAGCGATTTTTTTCTTATTATTGCGTTGTCATCGGGTCTGAACTATATTCCAAGTTTCATGCTTGTATATTATCGGGAAGTTACTTAAATTTCAATTACAAGATTCGTTCACAACGGCCGTGCAGCCGTGAATGCGGCCATGCGGCCATGCGGCCTGTCAACTCAAGCTAAATAAAACCGTTTAAAAATATTTGATAATTCATATTATACATTTAATTTTTTATATTGAATTTACATTTAACAATCCGAAAAGGTGCAAATCAAAAAATTAGCTATTCCAGCTTGTTCGTAAATTTTTTTTGTTTATATGATGCTTACTATTCCAGCTTGTTCGTTAGTGCCAAAAGAGTAATTAAAAGCAAAAATTATTCGAATAGTCCATGAAATCTCCAAATATACATATAGGTATATGACCAAAAAAAACTAAAAAAAAAAACAATTTCTATTATTTTAAGTAAATGTTCCATTTCATATGTAGTATGTATATTCGTACCCAATTAAAATTGATAAACTAAAATATTTAGTTTTCTGTATCATAGTCGAGGTTTTGCGATAGGAGTAGTAGAGATTTTACTTCTTCGGATATTTCCTCATGCTCACTAGGTAATTTCGATGTCCTCGATGAAATAAATGGGTCAGAAGCAACTAACAAATTATTTAAAATGTTCTCATTTGTGGCTTTGCGACAAATTTTTTTTTAAATCTTTATTTCATGGATTCAGCGGCTTCTTCGGACAACTTTCCAATAGGAATGGAACCAAAATGCTCTATTATTGAAGCTCCGTGTACTAATATTTTATGCACACTTGAAGGCTTGTAATACTATTCATATAGTTTTGTTTCATGGCCTACTATCAACTCTTTGTAACCTTTTTTATAGCAAGTAAATCTAAGCGTCACTTTGATTTCATGGCCAACTATTAACTCTGTATAACCTCTAAGATTCGTCGAGTTTTCGCGAATTTTGCACGCATTTTTAAAATAAAATTGAAAGCTTGTGGGTTAGACCATGATAAATTTTTTTATGGAGAAATATTAAAAATTATTTTAGTGAAGCCAAAATTGCTGGAAATTGGAAAAAATACCTAGATATACCATATGCTCATTAGGGTATGTCGATATGAAACCCGGTTACTAAAAGTGTCATAACTTTTTTAAATTAGGTTTTACGAAAAAATATTATATTAAAATAAATTATGGAATAAGATCACAGAACATGTACATTTAAAGTCCGAAGTCCCAACTTTTCAATTTCGGTCCACTGTGCGCCGCCGCGCCGATATTTTTGACATTCTGCGGCGGCGTACGAAAAACGACAAAAATCGGCGGCGGCGACGGCGTATATCTCTACTACATATGTATGTGAGAATCAGGCAAAAGTAAATATACAAACAAATGCATCTGTGTGGATTTTCGTTAATGTGTCTCTATGAAGTTTTTGTGTTGACATTCTACAAGTTTCAGTTTCATTCCAGTTCAAATGCATTCTTGAAATTGCAAAAATCCTATTTAAGTGAGACTTGAGTCCCGAATTCAAAAAAAAAAAATATTATTTCTTATTTTTCAATAAAAATTTAAGATGAAAGTGGAGTTAAACTAGAAGCTTAAAGTAAAATAGTAAAAAATTGTACGAGTTACAAAATAGAAAAAATTAATGCAAAGCGCGATAACCTTCGAAGAAATTTTTGGCAGAGCTTCTCTTCCAATTTTCGTAGTGCTCCTTCTAATATTTCCTACACACAGACGGGACGGGACCTATATGTTTTACGCCGACTCCGAACGGCATCTGCAAGGAAGTTAAATTTTTACTGAGAAGCTTTTCATGGCAGAAATACACTTGAAGCGCCTGCCAAATCATTGCCGAGGGGCAGCCCCGCTTAGATTTTTTTATAATTAAAAAACTTGTTTTTAAATTTTTTATGTTGCTTTGCCCGGGGCGTGAACCCACAATCTTCGTTGTGGTAAGCGGATCACGTTTCCCCCACACTGTAACTATTGACGGAAATAAATTCGAAACTGTGAAGGATTCCGTCTATTTTGGAACAAGCATTAACAGCAAAAACAATGTGAGATTAGAAATAAAAAGGATAATAACTCTTGCTAATAAGTGCTTCTTTAGACTGATAAGTCAATTTAAATGTAAAGTCCTCTCTCGACGAACAAAAATCGCGCTCTATAAGTCGCTCATGATACCTGTCCTGATGTACGGCTTGGACTCATGGACGGTAGTGAGAGAAGTTAAGATGGCTCTTGGGTTGTTCGGGAGAAAAGTTCTCCCAAAAAAATTAATGATCCTGTCTTCTTGATGAGATGTATGAGAGAAGTTGAGATAGCTCTTGTGTTTTTCGAGAGAAAAGTTCCCCCAAAAAAATTATTGATCCTGTTATCTTCATGAGCTATATGAGCTTTACGCAGATGTGATGATAGTGCACCGAATGGAAACGAAAACGCTCCGGCCAAAGTACTTCAATCAACACCGCAATTTGGAAGCAGAGGAAGGGGGAAACCTCGACTGAGTTGGCTGAGGTAGGTGAAAGAAGACTTGACCTCCCTTGGTGCTCCCATTTGGCGCAAGTTATCGCGAAACAGGGCTAGCTGGCGTGACTTGTTATGAAATGGTCAAAATCACTCAGGCGGTTAAGTGCCAATTAATGATGACGAATTCCTTTACTCCCAAAGCCGATGCGATACACGATGCCTTAGTTATGCAGGCCAAACGCTTCATTTCCGTTGTTTATTATTATGCCAACTAATCCTATTAAATCATCGACCGATTTCCCTAATTTGGCCATCATATTTTCACTAGCCTACCCTTATTCTCTTCTCAGGTTTGCCGCTTAACATAAAAACGCATGTTTGCGGCCTTGTGGACGCAGTTCACCTGCCTTGCTCTGATTGTAGGTGGAGACGTTGCTTTCACGCTTTTGAACTCCACTTCCTTCGATTTTGTCAGCGTGTGGCCAGGTTTTTCGAGAAAGCGAGTTAGCCTTAGTCCTGTAAATGGATTGAAGTGCATCTCCTTTGTGATTTATATATTGAATCATAATTTTTTTTGTTTGTGACCGCTATTTTAATCCGAATATACAGTCATCTTGAATGATACCGAGGTTGTCCACGCGAAGGCAGGGAGGCCACGTGAAAGTTGACGCTGTCCCCCATGAAGACTGCGTTCAGAGCCCGAACAGTTTGAATCGAAACGATCTTAACCGAATCTACCCCACAACTTTTATGATGATGGACTTTGAACGTACCACAATTTCTGCGAAGGTTTTGATGGAGCGGATACTATTGCAACATTACCCGTAAAGTCATTTGGGCGGGGAGTCACGCCGTGTACTAAGGCTTCCGAATTTCGCACTCACCAGCCCTTCTCAAGTATACCCAGCATTTCTCAAGTATCCCTAATTAATACCTTATTAAGCTCCGTCTTAATATGTTATCAAATATAAGCTTTCTTACCTCAACAGTTTGCTATTTTCTTTTAGTTATTTTTTCTTCCTTCCTGGATATGTATCCCGATCAGAGTAGTTGTCTCCCTATTTTTGAGTACGTATTCCCTCGGAGCAACCTAAATGTTGGTTGTGCATGCTTAAATTCTGGGCGGCATCTAATGCACCGTCACTGGGGCTTCAATAGGATGCATGAAGCCTATTAAGTCAAAGTCTCCTCGCTAACCGCTCATGATCGGTGCCTGCTTAATTGAATATTTGCAGCAATCATAAAATAACAGGCCGCTCACGGTTTGCCGGCAAAGACCCCCTTTGCCCCCACCTCTACCGCTACCTCTTCTTCTGTCTATACCGCTACCGCTACCTCTTCTTCTGCCTATACCGCTACCGCTACCTATATTATTATTGGCATTGTTTTCTTGCTTATGCTACCGATATACGAAGTTTAAATACTTAGGTCTTTTAAAGTTCCCATAACTCGCACACATTTATGTATGTATTTAGGTACATATTGCGTGCTTTTATTACTTTTCAGTTGTTGCAGCAATTGAATTTGTATTACATCTTATTTATTTGTGAATTTGTATGTATGTACATTTGCAGCAATGCAGGTAAATCGCTTTCAATGTGGCCTTTGCATCGCGCTTGGTTGCTATATATTACTTGTTCAACAACAACAAAACACTTTACGATAAACATAAATTGCAGTCGACGGCAACAAAATAAAACCAAACAATGTGTTGTAAAATATTTTTCTCGCCACTTGTGTCTCAAGCACAGTGGTGCACAGCATTAACAGCGGCTTCAAAGCACCAAATATTTTTATACTCAGCTGAGCAGGGCTCACAGAGTATATTAACCTTGTTCGCATAACGACAATCCGTAACGGCATAAACTAATCGAGATAGATATATCAAAATGATATGGGAACTTGAGTAAATTTTGAGGTATCTTGATGAAATTTTATATGTAGGTTCCTGGGCAGATCGCTATTTAAAATGAACGAAATCGGACTATAACCACGTCCACTTTTTCGATATCGAAAATTTCGAAAAATTCAAAAAATGCGATGGTAGGTGGGTTGACCTTATGACGTAGAATAGAAGATTAGTAAAGTTTTGGACAATGGGCGTGGCACCGCCCACTTTTGAAAGAATGTAATTTGAAAGTTTTGCAAGCCTTTATTTGACAGTCGTTGAAGATAACATGATGAAATTTGGCAGGAACGTTACTACTATTACTGTATATGTGCTAAATAAAAACTAGCTAAATCAGATGAAGAACACGCCCACTTTAAAAAAAAAAATTTTAAGTACAATTTTAACAAAAAATTTATTATCTTTACAGTATATAAGTAAATTATGTCAACATTCAACTCTCTATGGTGCAACAAAATACAAAAATAAAAGAAAATTTCAAAATAGGCGTGGCTTCGCCCTTTTTCATTTAATATGTCTAGAATACGTTTAATGCCATAAGTCGAACAAAAATTAAGCAATCCTTATGAAATTTGGTAGGAGCATAGATTCTGTGACGATAATTGTTCCCTGTGAAAATGGGCGAAATCGGTTGAAGTCACGCCCAGTTTTTATACACAGTCGACAATCTGCCCTTCCGCTCGGCCCTTAACACGATAACTTGAGCAAAAATCGATATATCTTTACTAAACTTAGTTCACATACTTATCTAAACTCGCTTTATCTTGGCACAAAAAATTGTCGAGATCCGACTATGACCACGCCCACTTTTTCGAAACCGAAAATTACGAAAAATGAAAAAAATTCCATAATTCAATACCAAATATGAAAAAAGGGATGAAATATTGTAATTCGATTGGTTTATTTACGCAAAATATAACTTTAGAAAAAACTTTGTAAAATGGATGTCACACCTCCCATATTAAGTAGAATAAAATGAAAAAGTTCTGCAGAGCGAAATCAAAAGCCCTTGGAATCTTGGCAGGAATACTGTTCGTGGTATTACGTATATAAATAAATTACCGGTACCCGACAGATGATGTTGTGGGTCACCCTGGTCCACATTTTGGTCGATATCTCGAAAACGCCTTCACAAGAAGAACTAAGGATCACTCCTTAAATGTAAGGCGCGATAACCTCCGAAGAGATCTAAGGCCGAGCTTCTCTTCCAATTTGCGTCGTGCTCCTCTTGATTTTCCCTACAAATTGGCCGGACGGGACCTACATGATTTTTATGCCGACTCCGAACGGCATCTGCAAGGCAGATGAGTTTTCGCTGAGAGCTTTTCATGGCAGAAATACACCCGGAGCGCTTGCCAAACACTGCCGAGGGGCGACCCCGCTTAGAACAATTTTCTTCTAATTAAAAACCTTATTTCTAACAATTTTGATATTGCTTTGCCCGGGGTTTGAACCCAGGGCATCCGGTGTGGTAGGCGGAGCACGCTACCATCACACCACGGTGGCCTTTAATTTGATACCTATATCGTACAAACACATTCTAGAGTCACCCCTCGTCCACCTTTATGGCGATATCTCGAAAAGGCGTCCACCTATAGAACTAAGACCCACTCCCTTTAAAAATATTCATTAGCACCTTTCTTTGATACCCATATCGTACAAACAAATTCTAGAGTCACCCCTGATCCACCTTCATGGCGATATCCCGAAATGGTGTCCACTTATAGAACTATGGCCCACTCCCTTTTAAGATTCTCTTTAATACCTTCCATTTGATACCAATGTCATACAAACACATTCCAGGGTTACCCTAGGTTCATTTTCCAACATGGTGATTTTCCCTTATTTTGTCTCCATAGCTCTCAGCTGAGTATGTAATGTTCGGTTACACCCGAACTTAGCCTTCCTTACTTGTTATTTTAACACGTTGTCTGCCAGTGGATCACCGGTAATCATATCCAAAAGCTACTCCCTGTTCTCAAGAACATATATTGGTTATGTTTGGTGACTTGGAGGAGCTTACGCAGCTCCTGTAAGCTGTAGTGTGCACCACTGCTTCATAGGTATGAACAGTATTGCGCAAGCTAAAAGCAATAAACAAAAGCTTAAAACTGTACTTTTTGATTCACGGTAAAGATTTTTTCTATAGATGAAAAAGTCATGTATGGCAATTAGACTGATTATAAAAAATTCACTAACTTTAGGTAATTACATGACTGGAGGTCAACACCACATAATAAATGATAGATCTACTACAACACCATAGCATAAATATAGCTTTGAAATCTTCGGTTTGAAAGGATATAGGTAGTGACCTTATTTTTAAGTGATCCCACTACTTCTGGTAACATATCCTTTTGAATCTCCGTAGGTACTAAACTTGGAGGAAATTTGGCAAAAGTTCGGAAAGAAGGGGAAAGTTATTTTTAATTTTTGTGTTTAGCGTTACAATTCTACATATATGGAACTCGACCAATGATGTTTATTATATGGGGGCCATATAGATCGATATAGATTTAAATTCCCTTGGTGTGACCAATTGGCATAATAGTTAACCCAGCGAATAAACGACTGACGCGCCTTCTTGGACGGCCATATTCGTTTAAACGGTTAAGCGTCAATTAAGTAAGTACATAAGAAGCATAGATCGAGGTCTAAAAAAATTTGGTAAAATTGAACAAAATCATTTTGAAAGTTAAATCGGGATCATTTCAAAACTATTCCGGGATTACTTTCGAAATATTTTTCTGCGAAATAATTTTCTCATACTCATCTTATTAATATTTTCGGTATCATTCGGTGATTGTTTAACGACCTATCCAAAACCATCTCAGAGACATGTTGCTAATAACTCCAGATCATTTGTGGATCATCAGTTGTAAATTTTTTTCGGAATAATTTCAATATTTTTCTCTGGATTAATTCAGTATTGTACCGGGATCGTCTTTTTGTCCTTTTTGAACCATCTATGAATTATTTCGGTATTGTTTTCGGTTTATTTATGGAATTTTTAACGGGGAATATTTGCATTATCTCAACTCAATTTAGCGACGATTTCGGAACTATTGCGAACATATTTCACAACTTTTATAGAATCGGTTCGTGATTATTTTGAGATTATTCACGGCGCAATATCAGGATCCAATCGGTTCAATTTAGAAGTTGTTTTCGGTATGTTTCAGGATTGTTTTGAGAATATTATAGGGAACATTATAAAAACTAACTTATCCCAAGAAATTTTTTGATTTATTTTATTCATGAGGACGAAGTCGCGAGTAAAGGCGAGTTTCAAATGAATTCAGCTTTCCTGCTGAGCATGCCTTACCGTCTGCAGGCATAACGGTCAAACTAAATCGTCAGCAACTGCAATAAGTCTTAACTCCTCGGTGCAGCTTGAGTTCAGCGCGGTTCCAGCACACGGTATATGGACTACATAGTCCGTACCTTAGCTTCGAAAGAGATCTTGAGGCCACAATAAAGCTACAGAGTTGCTGCAAGTCTGCGCAAATGGCAGAAAATACTATACACTTTTAAAACGATGCATATATAAGTAGATCCTACAGGCTGACAGATTACTGCAGTGCCTTTCAGGCGAAAACTATAGCCGTGAAGAAAGCAGCAGAAATTCTGAGGAAGCATGCTTAAGCTACAGTCGCGTTAATATATATATCGATAGTCAGGCGGTGATTAAGGCAATCAACTTACACAGTATTTCATGAAGAAGTTCCCTGGAATGCAATGAAGCATTACATAGACTTCGCTCTGGCTGTACCATACATATGTACCGGGTACCAGGCAGACGAGTTGGCAAAATCCTATTCCATCAGGCAGGAAAGGCGTGGACAATAGCCCAGGCTACAAAATTCCCAAGGTAATATGCAAATCCTACGTTTTTAGACTCACAAAGTTTGTCATATATAACTGGACACTGCCTTCTGGCATCACATGCTTATAAGTTAGGCCTTGTAGGTAGCAGCGAATGGTGGAAGTGCGAGCTGTAGGAAGAAACGGTTGAGCACGTTCTGTGTTCATTTCCTGAGCTCGCAAAGTCAAGGCTGCAGATACTAGGGGCGGTGGAGTTGCCTGATTCGAGGAAGCAATTAAGCTAGGTCCTTGAAAACTTCAAATATTAGCCAAGAGGACGGGGGTAATCTTTAACATTACTTCTGGCACTTGATTGGGGTTTCTCCGCTTTTGGCGTCAAACAAATTGTGGTAACACTCTGGTCACATTCAGTCTAACCTTCTCCTGAACAACAACGACACGTAGCTTTGGTCGAGTCAGTTTGTCAACAGGTCGGCCATTGCAGGATACGGGTTCGAGTCCCACTCCCCGGAAGAAGGTGCTTTGAAGAGACGTACAGAAAAAATGTACCAAATAATGTTAGGGCATTGAATTTTGGGCATTTGTTTTGCACAACACTGTAGCTGTAAGCGTAGCTGACCATTGTGCTCAACTACTTACTCCACATTCAGACATATAAATATATGGTATTTAAAGATTCCAACAATTTCATTAATTATGCATTTTGAGCCATAATATTCATTCAATGATTGTATAATACCCACATACATATATACATACGTACATATATACATACAAAATAAAATATATCTATTGACTTATTTATTCATTTCTTTTTCACTTTTCCATTGCAGTTTTTACTACTTACTATCTGGTATTGTTGTTTTGTTGTTGTCTGCTGCATTAAGGCAAATTACTCTGAATTTTTGTAATTTTGCTGAAAAATTCATTCAATGATTTAAGAGTAGATATTGAAAAATAATGTAGTAAACGAATTGAATCAATGAATTAAATTGTGCTGAATAGAGTTAAGTGAGCAACGCGAATATAATATTTGGTTTATGTAACGATCGTGTTGGCGTTTTTAGGGATTAATATGGTGAGTATTAAATTAAATGTTATATATTCTAAAATTTATAATTTTAACTAGCCTTAACTTTGGTCTATCTGCATAACTTTTGAGAAGTTTTTACCTCTTACTCTCCCTCCGCCTCTCTCTCCCTTTTTCTTATCCTTTTATGCACTCCTCCCTCAGCCTTTCCCTTTCACTACGTATTTTTGTCCCCTTCATCTTTTCCCTCATTTCTTTTCCGCTCCATCTATCCCTATCTCTCTATCTTCGTCTAACTCTATCCCTTTCTCCTTCCCTCTTTTCTTTACTCTTTAGTTCGTTTTATTCTTCTCCATCCCTTATTCCCAGTTCCAGTTCCAGCCCCAGCCCTAGTGTTCGAATATAGCGACTCCTGGTCCATTTCCCGGAAATAAAGTGTCGTAAATACTAATCAACCCAAAGGCATACCTACATACCAAATTAAGGTTTAATACCTGTATCCAAAATAAGGTGTTTTTATGGTTTCATTTAAATTGAAAAAATAATAAGCCCAAAATTGTTTCATTCTCAAGCCCCAACAGCAATTTTAATGTATCCAGCCAAAACAAAAAAATGTTTACAAGACAAGCTGATTTAAGGACCACGAAATAGTTCCAAGTGGCCTTATCATCATCATCGTTAATTTGACCTTAACCGCCTAAGCGATTTTGGCCGTTTCGAAACAAATCACTCCAACTATCCCTGTTTTTTGATAATTGATGCCATCTGAGAGCGCCAAGAAAGGTCAAGTCTTCCTCCACCTCTCTCTCCCATCGAGCGTAAGTCAAAATATTTCGTTGCCCACGCTGACAAAATCGAAGCGAGCGGAGGTCATGTACGTCAGGAACGTCTCCAGATACTACAGACCAAGACAGAATTTCTGCGACAGCAAAGCTCAAACAGATGCTTATACGTTAAACGCCAAACGAACTTATGAGGGAACTAAGGTTATTAGCTAGTGATAATATATTGGCCGAATAAGGGAGATCAATCGATGATTTGATCGACTTCTTTAGTGCGCGTGATAATAAGCAACGGAAATTTAAGCGCATAGCCTCCATCACTAAGGCATCGTGTAACGCATCAGCTCGGGGGGTGAAGGAATTCATCGTTATTAATTGGTATAAAGCCCCTATATGATTTTGACCGTTTCGCAACGAGTACCGCTATGTTTCGCGATAACTGACGCGAAATTGGAGCATCAAGGGAGGTCAAGTCTTCTTCCTCCTACCTCTGCCAACTCAATCGAGGTTTACCCCTTTCTCTGCTTCTAAAGTGCGGTATCGACTGAAATACTTTTATTAGCCGGAGCGTCTTCGTTCATTCGCATAACATGAGCTAGCCAGTGAACCATTTGGGCTTTATTCGCTGCAGTATCGTCATATCTGCGTAAAGTTCATACAGCTCATAGCTACACCTTCTAGTCGCCGCCAGCATTACGGACAGAACCATACATCACACATCACACATGTATAATGCGTGATTTGTAGAGCGTGATTTTTGTTCGTTGAATTGCCTACTCAGTCAAAAGTAGCACTTGTTGGCAAGACTTATTCTCCATTTAATTTCTAAGCTAATATTGTTTTTGCTGTTAATACCCTTATAATATATAGCACCATCACAGTTTAGTCCTACTGCTAGAATTATCTTCTCCAGCTTTACGTAAACGAAATCGCACGAAATAGAGTCACCTTGTCTGAAGCCTCGCATGTTTTCGAATGGTTCGGAGAGATCCATCGTAATCCTTCCGGATATGGTGGTGTTGCTCAACGTCATTTGGCGGAGCCTTATTATCTTTGCACGGAACTTAAATTCAGACAAGGCAGCATACAAGCAGCTTTTTGCGTGATGTCAGAGGCTGCTTTGAAGTCGAAAAAAAAGTGGCCTAATAGTTAGGAAAAAAGTTGACCTTATGTCACTAAACAAGAGAAGAGATAACTTTTTTTCTGGGAATTTTGCATACAAAACCTCATATAACAACTCATAGAAAAAATATTATAAGGAATAAAATGTTTCATAAAAATATGAGGTTTTCTTACTAACAAACAGGCAATAAATCAAATTTCCTAAGTCGACTTAGGTTGTAAACGCTTGTGACCACAGATAAATAAAAAATTTTTATGATAATAAAAATCAAAAACCGTTAATATCAATTTATTTCAAAAATTTTTATTCAATTTCTACGACAGGCGCAAATATTATATATGAACGTTAAAATCATAATTTTTCACCAAAATAAGTTAATTTTGTCTACAAAAAAGTTTTTCCGTTGAAAAAAATTCCCCATCTTGAATTAAAGGATTTTAGTGGATTTCGAAACCAAATCTTTAGCAGGAAAACGAATTACACATAAAACTACCCTGGCCGCCTTCGCGACGTTTATCTAAATCTTATTCCAACAATTTTTTAATTTTTTTTAAGGCCGAAGAGTGACACTATCCCAGTTAGGGTTATGAGACCTCATAAACTGTGTCATAAATCCAAGTAAGATAGTTGGGGTAACGCCACTGCAGTAGAGTTGCCATAATCCCAAGTAAAACAAGTATGGAAGGCTAAGTTCGGGTGTAACCGAACATTATATACTCAGCGTGAGCTTCAATTGTACATCTCATTTTAGATAAATTACTCTTATACATAACACGTGGCACTGCCCGTTTAAAAAAAATGTCTCCACATTTCCTCTTACAATAAAACTTGACAAGTGAAATATCATTAATTCAAAACTATTTTTTGCTAAGTTATAGCCTATTATTCTAGTCTGCGACCCTTTAAAACTTGTTTTATATAAAAGTGGGCGTGGTCTTTAACCATTTTTACTAGAAATATTTTCTGCTATAGGGAAAATATGTGTACACAATTTCATTACGATCCGTTAATTTTTCTTCGAGTTATGGCTCCCAAAACATAGAAAAGTTCCTAGTCATAAAAGGGGCGGTGCCACGCCCATTTTTTAAAATTTAAAGGTTTTCCTATTGACTGTTAAAATCCACTTGGGAAGTGAAATACCATTGATATTGTTACGAATATTAGCAAAACTAAGGAGTGCTCTCCAGGCCGATGCTAAGCAGTGACGTGAATTCACATCAATAATTCAATCATTATGTATCTACATAAACGAATCAATAATTGCGTCTACACATATGTACACATTCCGACGAGCAACATTTACATACAAGGCAGCGAGAGATGAGATGTCACACACAGATGAATTTACTTATACGCTTATGTGTGTGCGGGAGACTGTAAACTACAAACTCACATATGTACATCTGAGAAGCGCTAAAAAGTAGACAATTGTAAACAAGTAGAAACTATATGAGAACTATACACACACGAATATAGTTGGTAAGTTCTGGAAATGGAAGAGCCTAGAAGTATGCAGCGTAAACTATAAAAGCGGGGCAGGCGAGTAAGAAGTAATTCAGTTTGATTTGAGTTGTCAAGCAGTTTGATTAAGACGGTATCTAGCGAGCAATAGCAGTGTTATTTTGAATAGTAGAGTTTCATTGAGCTATCAATCAGTGTGGTTATTAAGCAAGCTATTCGTTGCACAGTTTGTTATTGTGAAGTACTTTAATAAAGGCCATTTTACATTATTACAAATTGGAGTTATTTATTCAACAGTTTAGTGATTCGAACTTAGCAGAGGATTGCAAATAAGAGGATTTACAAGCAAATTCGTTACAATATAAAGCTCTTGGCTTATTTTATTCGTCCACCATCCTTTTAAAAATCTTTTATATAAAATTGGGCGTGGTCCTCAACCGATTTCCTTAATTTTTCTTCAAAGCATTCCTTATAGTAAAGGCAACCTCTCTGCTGAATTTTGTAACGATAGGTTTAACGATTTTTGATTTGTGATTAATAATATTTGTAAAATTGATTTTATCACAACTGGGCGGTGCCACGCTCATTTAAAATTTTTTTTCTTTTCAAATTTTTATCAAGAGTCTGAATATCAACCCACATGTCAAATTTCAATATTCTAAGTGTATTATTTTCTAAATAATCACTTTTTTTGTGTTTTCCAATATTTTATATATATAAAAAGTGGGCGTGGTTATCATCCGATTTCGCTCATTTTCAACACCAATCTATTCTTGGTCCAGATAAACTCGTGTACCAAATTTGGTGAATATATCTCAATATTTACTCAAGTTATCGTGTTAACGGACGGACGGACGGACGGACGGCATGGCTCAATCAAATTTTTTTTCGATCCTGATGATTTTGATATATGGAAGTGTATATCTATCTGGATTCCTTTATACCTGTACAACCAACCGTTATCCAATCAAAGTTAATATACTCTTTGAGCTCTTCTCAACTGAGTATAAAAACTTGGGGTTGTGCTGCTTGGCAGTATGTCATGGCAAGTTTCGCTCTACCAAATATCCTTCGGGAAATTATGTGCACTTTTTGCATTATTGTAGAAGTATGCGACTACATGGAAATGCATTATGTGTGCTTACAAGCATGCTTTGTTGTTTTTTTTTTTTTTTTGCATACATATGATATGCTCTATATACTAGTGGAAGGTAAAATTATTGTTAATAAAATACTTGCATATGTAAATAAAAAATAAATGTAAGGCACGATAACCTCCGAAGTGATTTTAGGCCGCACTTCTCTTCCAATTTGCGTCGTGCTCCTAATTTTTCTTACAAATTGGCGGGACAGGACCTAGTTGTTTTATTTCGACTCCGAACGGCATCTGCAAGGTAGATGAGTTTTCACTGAGAAGCTTTTCATGGCAGAAATACAATCGGAGTGCTTGCCAAACACTGTTACTTACTTAATTGGCGCTTAACCGTTTAAACGGTCCATCACGGTGCGCCAGTCAATTCTTCGTTCTGCCAACTGGCGCCAATAGGTCACACCAAGGGAGTTTAAGTCGTTTTCCACCTGGTAATGCCATCGGAGTGGAGCCTCCCTCTTCCTCTGCTTCCATAGGCGGGTTCCGATAAAAGCACTGTCTTAGCTGTACCGTTTTTATTCGCTGGACTGTGTTGATGTCTTCGTAAAGCTCGTACAACTCATCATTGAATCTTCTTTGGTGCTCGCCATCGCCAACGCGTAGAGGTACATAAATCTTTCGGAGAACTTTTCTCTCGACCACTCCCAGAGCCGCTTCATCGATTTGTTATAGACTATGTTTTGTCGGGTTGTTATAGTTGAATAGTTATGGGTTTGTTTTTGATGTTTTATATAAAAGTTATCATTTTGTTATCAAAAAGTGATCGATTAGCTATCTCTATGATATCGGAAAGTTATCGGGTTTTTATTGATTTTTTATATAAACAGTATCGATATATTATCAAAAACCTGTCGAATTGTTAGCGTTGTTATAGTTCTTGTTGCTGTAGTGATAAAAACACCCCCCGAAGCTTTTGGGGAGTGTTATCGATGTTGATGGTTCTTTGTCGGATATACGTATATATATAGATTCGTTTCTTTGCTGTAACAAGCACCATTAAGGTACTAGCCTGACAATTTTGGGAATAGTTTCATTAAAGACCACATTGTCCCTCCTAGTACAAAAGTCCAAAGCCAACCGATTTGAAAAATCGTCATTTGAACTCCACTACAACAATAATATCCAACACTTTCTTGCTGAGTCAAAAAGTTTCTTCATTTTAATATTGAGAATTGTTGCAGTGAATTCCCCATGTATTTAGTTACACCATAACGTTTGCATCCACTAAAATAAATATATTGTAGAGGGACTCGTGATATTTACACAGTAAAAACTTTATAAAACAAATAAACCAAATAAATAATTGGTGAATACGTAATATTTCGAGACTTTTTCAGAGAAATGTTTAAATTAAGTGATACTGAATTATTGTTGTTGTGAATTAAATAAATAACCCCTGATGGTGCTAGCAAGCTTAGTAAAATATGAAAAAAAGTTCAGGATACTTCTGGGCTTTGCTGATGCATATTTTTCGAATAAATTTTATTTTGCTTGCGGTTTTCTCTTAAAATAAATTCCTCAACCCCAACTTACGAAAATTAATATTTAATTTTATAAATGTTCATTATATCAAAGTTTTACTGTGCATTCATTCATGCGCGTAAGTATTTTTTCCGTAGAAATTCCAAAGCCTTGGGATTGCATGTTAGGTATTTCGTGAATATAGTGGCGGTATGCAGCTTTTTGCGTTGTTACAGTTATTTTTCGAGGACATGCCACAGCATTTATTACCACTCGCGTTGCACTTAAAACACAAAAATTGCATGTAGTAAGGGAATCAGGGCATTAACAGCACATGAATTTACATATTTTATTGTAATTTTAATATTTATTTTACTACATTTTATTTTGACCTGTGCGTTACTTTGTCTACTAGGTAGATATGTAGACTGTCCCGAATGGTAAAACTTCTAGTTGGTTGGTGGGTTGTGAAACAGGAACTTTCCATTTCACTCAACTCAAATCAAATTTAAACTCAATTAAACTCAAATTAGCAATTTAACGACGTGGTAGTGAATTTTACACTCTCCCTTGTCTTTCTCTCATAAACGCTCTCTTTTTCGCTAGCATAACTTTATACTTTCAGTACCCTCATATTTTATTACACTTTTATTGTCAGTGTTGTTTCGCTTGTGGTGATGAAGAGTAACGCGTAGAAATTAGAGTGGCGGTGTAAAATTAACCACACATCATCATTAGTGGAATCTTTTCATAGAAAATGTTTTACTACCACATCAGAGTTATCGTATGTTATTCATAGAAGAGAAAATTACTACAAGTCTGCGTTAGCGTTATTTTTGGTAAGAAAAAAAAAAACAGCAAATCAGAAAACAGCTCTTAGTATTTTGGTGATTTCTAGGTCAACTTTAATTAATAAGTTAAAAATGGCCAGTTCAAAAAATATGAGCATACATACATGATACTACCAGAGTGTTAGAGGATGACGAGTTTTACGGTGACGAAATTTATGGTGATGCAAGTGACTTTATGACGAGGCTGTTGATCAAAATTTTTTATCTGAGATATGCAGTAATGGTGACTCAGAAGTATCCGAAATGGATAATGAGGAATGAATAGAGGAAGCCTCTTCTGAAGGAGAAGTGCAAAATGTTGATGGCATTGAACGGAACGAAGTTGGTGTAAGTAATAATAATTCTGAACGTGGTCACTACTACGGAAAAAATCGTTTTAAGTGGTCCGCCAAAGAACCACAAAGATGTAATAGGACTCCCTTACATAATATTGTAAGGCTTCCGACTTCAGTTGGTGGTACACGCTATCTAGATGGACAAGAAAATATGATGAAGAGGTCGAAAATATAATCATTGAACACACCAATAGAAAACTAGCATCAAAGTTTGAGTCTACAAATTCACTTGAAGCGAAACCTTTGGTTAAAATTGAATTCCGGGCATTTTTAGGCCTATTACTTTATTCAACTGTTTTTAAATCTAATCGAGAATCCACAGAACTAATATTTGCGACTAATGGAACAGGCAGATGTATTTTAGGGCTACTATGTCACGCCTTCGATTTCTCAACATCTTTTCGTGCTTACGCTTTGACAATTCTTCTAATCGAAAAGAAAGATTGCCAAACGATCCATTAGCAGCAATTTCAGAAGTATTTAATAATTATTTATTGAGCATTATAAAAAGAGTTATTCCATAGGCACTCACTCCTGTATTGAGGAAATGCTAGTGCCATTCCAGGGCAGATGTAAGTTTAAAGTTTATATGCCACATAAACCGGCAAAGTATGGTATAAAAATAATGGCTTTAAGGGATGCACGTACAAACTACCTTATAAATGCCTATATTTATTTTGGAAAGAACTCAGATGGTTTAAACCTTTCAAACTCTGAAAAAAGGCTTGCAGTTCCTACTCAATCGATATTGAAATTATGCGGTGTTATAGAAGGGAGTAACAGGAACATTACTGCCGATAATTGGTTCTCATCCATTCAATTATTACAAGTGCTAAAAGAACGTCAACTTACTTATTTGGGTACTGTTAGAACGAATAAAAAGGAAATGACTGCAGAATTTTTGCCAAGCAAAAAAAAAGACCCGTTGAAAGTTCAATATACGGATTTACGAAAGACATTACGCTTTTATCTTATGTACCCAGAAAAAATCGATCCGCTATTCTAATTTCTTCGATGCATAATCATAAGGCAAATGATCCAATAACCAATAAGCCAGAAATGATTACCTATTACAATAACACTAAAGGAGGAGTTGACGAGCTCGAACAAAATGTTTCTATTTACTCATTTAGTCGCCGTACACGACCTTGGCCGTTAGCTGTATTCTTCAGGCTAGTCGATATAAGTGCAGTTAATGCATATATTTTGAATCAGTCTTCTCGTAACTAATATGAGATTTTAAGAGCCAATTTTTTAAAAACCCTTGCTAGAAATTGAATTGTTCCGCATTTACAGAGAAGAGAATACAACAAAAGGTCAACTCGCTCCTTACGGGATTTGATTCATATTATATTGGATTCCGATTCTCTTCCAGAACCTGTCATGGAAAATGCTATGTCAAATCAAAACAAATCAAGCAAATTATGTTACATATGTCCTAATAAATTAAATAGGAGAACAACACACTCTTGTCTAAACTGTAAAAAACCAATGTGCATGGGTTGTATTAAACGCTTGTGTATCAACTGTACGAATACTGAATATGATGAGTAGCATAAATATTACCTGATATACTGATTGTTATTTTTTATACTTAAAGAGATTTAAGACATTTGCCTTTTTTTATTAAATTATATATTTAAAAAAAATAAATAAATAAATGTAAGGCGCGATAACCTCCGAAGAGATCTAAGGCCGAGCTTCTCTTCCAATTTGCGTCGTGCTCCTCTTGATTTTCCCTACAAATTGGCCGGACGGGACCTACATGTTTTATGCCGACTCCGAACGGCATCTGCAAGGTAGATGAGCTTTCACTGAGACCTTTTCATGGCAGAAATACACCCGGAGTGCTTGCCAAACACTGCCGAGGGGCGACCGCGCTCAGAAAAATTTTCTTCTAATTTAAAAACCTTATTTCTAAAATTTTGATGTTGCTTTGCCCGGGGTGCGAACCCAGGGCATACGGTGTGGTAGGCGGAGCACGCTACCATCACACCACGGTGGCCGCCGTGGTATGTAAAAAAATGCCGTTAAATTTTCCATTAAGTTTATATTTATTTTGCTCATGGCTTTGTTAAGAGTAACTATATATTTTGCTTGTATAGAAAAAGACATTATAATAAACTACCAATTTTTCTAACAACGCTACAAAGTTTTGTATTTTTCCTTCAAAATACTATAGCTCGAGACAATTCATATAGCTTTTTGAAATTGATATTAGAGAAAAATTGTAAGTTTATAAACGGCGATAGCTTTTATTCAATATGAAATCATTATAGTAAAAAAATGAATAATTTTTTCAAATAAATTAAGTGGTATCAGATTTACTACCACCTCCAAATGTATGTTGACAAATTTTACCTCATAAGTTAAAGGTTAAACTACTGAGCAGTTTTTCAGTCACAGTTTAAGGCCGCCTTTGGGGTATGCTTTTTTGTGCGGCAACATTGGTTTTTTCATTATTTAGATAATTTGTAGATACGGTAACAGCTGTATTTTGTTTACCCAACAAACATGCAGAAAAATATTCTCCAACGAAATATATATCTAGTTCAGGAAGTGATATCCAACAACATTATTTAATTATTTTTAAACTAGATAGTTTTCGACTTGATATCCAACTTCATTCTCCAATCACTATCCAACCTCTGAGAAATTTTGTAAATTTAGAAGTTTTCGGGTTGATCTCCAACGTCATTAATATTTTCCAATTATTATCCCACATTGCATATCCAGTTCAGGTCGAGTTGAAAGAAACCTCCAAAGTGGCACCACCAAAACCAACAGCTGTTAATTGTGAGAAATAAACACCTGGCTGATAGCAGTAATGAAGCGTAATTAATCAAAAATAAATTATATAGGCGACCGTCGTGGTGTGGTGGTAGCATGCTCTGCCTACCATATCGAAGATCCTGGATTCACGCCCCGGGCAACGCAACATCAAAATTTGAGAAACCAGCTTTTTCAATTTATAGAAACATTTTCGGTGTTTGAAAAGCACTCCGAGTATATTTCTGCCATGAAAAGCTTTCAGTCAGAACTCATCTGCCTTGCAGATGCCCGTTCGGAGTCGGAATAAAACAAGTACCGCCAATTTGTAGGAAAAATTAAAAGGAGCACAACGCAAGTTGGCCTAAAATATCTCCGGAAGTTATCGCGCCTTACATATATTTATTTTTTAAATTATATATATTTCATTTTATTTTCGTGACTATACTGTATTATGGAATCTCACATTTGAGCCCAGTTAGAGAACCACAAGACCCTCAACAATATATTAATACACATTTTTCAACTTAAGTAATAGCATTTTTTTCTTATAAAAAATTCCCCTTTTGCTGAGTACGCTATGATTCTCGAGTTGAGCCACTGTTTCGAAACAACTCTTGAGATTTTAGAAGCATGCCTAGTTATCAACATTAGCTCTAATGGTACTCAAGCCGAAATGCTTGTTGGGTATATTCGACGCCATTTCGAAAGGAGGCAAATCACCGATAGGTTAACTAGAGTTTAACCATGGCAGATCGGCTGCTTAAGCTCAGCTTTAACCTCAGTTAAAGTAGACCGAAAAACTGCAGAATAAGTTTAAGCGTAGTTTAGCTGACAAAGTGAGTTGAACTTGTACTGAAAAACCGGGCCTTAGGGAACCAAGTGCTTCTATTAATATATACTTAACGTGAGTACCTGCCATATTACGGCTCAACCTCACGGTATCAAACACACAACGGATCAAAATGAGCCGTTGATCTACGGCTCAACGAAGGCACCATGTTCACGCCAAAACACTTTAGTCCAAAACATTCTAACTACATCCGATTGTACAATCATAAGATCCTACCTTAGGTAAGTGTGAACTTGCCGGTTCATGAGGACATCACATAGACTGAATAAGTCCGTAGTGTTACCAGAAGTTTGTTTTAACGACCAAACTGAAAAACTCTATCAAAAACCAGGACTTATGTTATAAAATAACTCCGTCCTCTTGGCAAATACTAGAAGCTTCCTAAGATTTAAGCCACTTGCTTCCTCTAGATCTGACAGCTGTATCACTCCTAATTGCTGGAGTCTTAGCCTGGACAAGAGCGCAGAACATGCATGATTGTTTCCTCCTCCAACCCGCACTTCCTACATCTGCTATCACTGACCAAGCCTAATTTAAAGGCATGTGACGCCAAAAGGCAGTGTCCAGTCAGAATACCCGTCATAAGTCTACAGTCCTCTCTTTTTAATGATAGAAGCAACTTTGTTAGTCTAAGGTTGTAAGACCTGCACATTATCTTCGAAACTTTACAGCCCCGCGCTTGAACCCACACCTTTCCTGCTTGGTCGACCATGTGCACCTCTCTCCTTCGCTAAATTTCCTCCAGTCTAATTGGGACGTCTACGGAGCAAGCTTCAAGGGATGCGCCCTTTTTAGCTAATTCATCCGCTTTTTCATTCACATCTGTTCTCATATGCCCTGTCCCGATTCTCTGCAGGGACGGCTTACACTCTGACATGCATTTACATGCTGTGCTATGCGAGATTATTGCCTTAATTTCTGTTTGACTGTCAATATAAAAGTTAACACGATTGCAGTTTGGGCTATTTTGTTCCAGGGTTTCTACTGCTTAGGTTGCGGCTACTATTTCCGCTACCAGGTCTACAGGACAGATCCTACCTTGGTAAGATAAAAATTCTATCTAATTTTTTTTTTTCTATTTTATTGGTAATGCCATTCATGGCAATTCACCGTGAGTTCCAATACCATTCAAATAATCATGCGTCATGTTCTTAACCAGCGGAGAATAGACCTCATAGCTCCATTGATAACCCTTTACTGTTAATTTCGTCAAAATTGAACAGATGAAACAACAGCCCCCGATACTCTCCCACTAGGGGACCGAACCCAAGGACACGAGATGGGACCTGTAAGCAAGTATCAATTATACAAAACAAACAGATCACAAATGGTTTTTCCTGCTACCCGCAGTACAGTATTTAAGGAACATGATAAGATAGCGATGCTTTAAGCTTTGGAAAAATATTCTATAAAACCGGGCAATTGCTGACGCATGTTGATGACACTTATATCATCGGCCTGAACACCCTCTGCCTACTCCAAACTGGAAAAAGAAGCGGGAAATATGGACTTGATGGTGAATGAGGACAAAATGAAATCCTGCTGCCATCGAGCGAAGAGCCAGCGCTTTGACCCGTGGCAACCACGCCACTGTTGGCGGCCATAATTTTGAAATAGTAAAAGTCTTTATTTTCGAACTAGCACTAACACAAATAGAACCATGAGCATTGAAATCCAACGGAGAATCACTTTTGCCAATAAATGATACTTTGGACTGGGTAGCAGGGCATTTTTTAAGTAATACGAACGTGGCCAAATGGCCACGTAGTAGTCCGCCGTGGCCACGTAGTAATCATAATCTGGCCACAACTAAATTTCGAAAATGTGTGAACAACACCTAACTGAAATAATGTCAGAAATTTTCTGAACATACATGATTTCCCCAAAATGTCAAAAAATATATAACTTGCTAATTCTAATGAAATTTTTGGTACTAATCGAAGAAATTTATCAACGAATGAATGATAGTTAGAGATGGGAAAGGGGTAAATACCCAAATGGTAAATACACGGTAAATTGGTTATACATGGTAAAAATGGGTAAAGTCCCAAATATTTACCCAAAATAAATACCTACGACGGCCACCGTGGTGTGATGGTAGCGTGCTCCGCCTACCACACCGGATGCCCTGGGTTCAAACCCCGGGCAAAGCAACATCAAACATTTTAGAAATAAGGTTTTTCAATTAGAAGAAAATTTCTCTAAGCGGGGTCGCCCCTCGGCAGTGTTTGGCATGCGCTCCGGGTGTATTTCTGCCATGAAAAGCTCTCAGTGAAAACTCATCTGCCTTGCAGATGCCGTTCGGAGTCGGCATAAAATCATGTAGGTCCCGTCCGGCCAATTTGTAGGGAAAATCAAGAGGAGCACGACGCAAATTGGAACAGAAGCTCGGCCTTAGATCTCTTCGGAAGTTATCGCGCCTTACATTTATTTATTTATTTTTAAGGGTAAAAATAATCTTTTGGAAAATATGGGAAACCAACACACAAATTCATTCCAAAATGTATCCAATTTGTCCTATATTGGTGGGTAGTTATCCATTATGCTATCGGTTGAATTAGTTTTAATCTGTAATCCAGCGTTTTTCAAAAATATTTAGCCAATAATGCATGCCGTTGCAAATATTTAAGTTTACCCAGTAAACATTTTGAGTCGAAAAAGAGTCGGAAAAATATCTAAATTGGAGCCTTTACAGCCGGTATGTGCTCATTTGGGAGGCCGAAACCAGTGTATTTCCTTCTCGCAATGGTCGTCCTATATGAGCCTATTAATGTAAATCATTTGAGCCTAAAAAAGATGCTTATACAATAGGGCGGGTCGATTTAAAAATCGCTCATTGCTCTGTGAAAATCGTATTCTAGGGATCAAAATAAGGAACTTTGACGAAGGAACCATACCTCTAAAACGAATTCTGATGTCCCTCCCTTTGGGTCGAACTTTTGGGTAGGGGCAATTTTAATTCTACCTGCTGTGTCTTGTGGTGGCTTAAAAACAACAACACAAGTAATTTTACGATCTGCAATTGTGTCACAGTGATACCTTCATTTTTTAAAATGGTTGAATAAAAAACCCACAAAACTATGTTTACGACATGCAAATGCATCACAGTGATGCCTTGCTTTTAAAAGGGGGTTGTAAAAACGCTAATTTCTAATAATTTTTTAATTTCTTTTCTATTACTAAGTTAAATTCATTTTTTCATTTACATATGTTCCGACTAAATAAATTTCTAAAGAGAAAAATAAACTCCAAAAAGAAAAAAAACATAGGCATTTCAAAGTGGGATTTTTCAAAATTTGCAAGTTCGACCCAAAGGGGGGGGGGGGGCATCAGAATTCGTTTTAGAGGTATGGTTCCTTCGGCAAAGTTTCTTATTTTGATCCCTAGAATATGATTTTCACAGATCAATGGGCGATTTTTTTGCCTCCCCATAAATCGACCCGGCCTATTATACAATAAAAGAATAGGAAGGGTAAAAATAATGTACAAATGTAATTCATTTTGTATTAAAATGAACAGTGATCGTAACAAAGTTTCAAAATTTGTTCCAAACTCGCTGTGACGAACATAAATAGTTGATAAATGATAATTTTTGCATGCAAGATTAGGAGCTTTTAGGCCGTTAAATAAAAGGCAAAAATTAAATTTTCTTTTACCCTCCTACGCGTTTCGACGCTTTTCTGATTCCTATATTGTCCACTTATTTTGGATTCGTTTCGGATTCTTAAATTATGAGCGCCGTGAGCCTGTTTGTTTGGGTAAATATGTGTCCCTTATAAATATTCTCTTACAGTTCTGGAGTTTAATATGGTTCAAAAGCTTCAAAAATGCTATCACCTTAGAGTATTTTATGACTCCGATTTGATGAAATTATAAACAAACGAAAAATATTAGAATTAGTAAACTAGGCAGCTCCGGAAAAAAACTCTGAAATTTTTCTGCGACAATTTATTCTAAATAAATAATTAACTCAACTAATACTTATTTCATTTCTATCTTATCCTCATGTGAGTTTTATCACATTCTCCCCTATGTTTTCCGCATCGGATATATGTCAAAAATTCTTCCTAAAAGCCCTGAAGTAGTGTCATTAAAAGGCTCAAAATTAGCAGTATATGACGCCAATAAGGCTCATATATGATATCGGAAGAAGGTCTGTATAAGACTTATGTTAGAGGCAAAATATAAGCATATAGCATTCGCTTCAGGTTCCTAAATGAGTTTATAACGAGTGCAAACGATCCAAAGTTTGGACTCCTTTCAGACTAATTGTTGACTCCGAGTGTTTGCTGGGTTGTTTGTTTAAAATAAAAACGAAATTTTTTTAATTTCAAATGGCGTATAAATTTAATTGCTGAATTGTAATTCCAAGCAGCCTCGATTCAAACGATTTTTAAATACGCAAAAAAAGATACAAAAAAGGAATATTCCGGGTATTTTCCCGGTATTTACCCATAAAAATGGTAAATACCCGGTAGAATCCCAACTCTAATGATAGTTCATCAAATATACTATCAATGAGGATTTATATGGAAAAGAACATAGGTACTCACGACTTCCGTGACATATATAAATTCTACAAATTCTGCACGTGCTCGAGGGTTTTTTGTCAGCATATAATAAAAAATTTTTGGCAAAGTATGTAATAAGTTGGATATGAAAAATAACTATTCCTAGGATTACTTGTTTTATTGCAAATGTTTTGGTATGAGTGAGTCACAACCACCGTTGCCACAGCATGTTTTTTTTTTTTTACCAAAAATGGCAATATTCAAAAGCTGACCGGTATGGTCAGTCATGTCGAGGAGATATTTTTCTTTTGGCCACCTAGTGAAAAATCCTTAAAAAATGCCCTGCTGGGTAGACAATTGAAAAGTTAACTCCTCTCTGAACAAACGAAAATTCTGCTCTACAAGTCACTTATCGGAACCGCCCTGCTGCAGAAGCATGAACCATGACAACATCAGATGAAGCAGCCCTGGGAAAGTATGAGATACGAATGCTTGGAATGATTTACAGACATCGACGTGTGCAGCACCCACTCCATTGGAAAGGCCAGGTGGTAAACGATTTAAATTTCCTTGGTGTGACAAATTGGCGCCAGATGACCCAACAAGGAGGCAACTGCTGCTCCTTGTTCGGCGGCCATAATCGCTTAAACGGCTAGGCGCTTATTAAGTATGTAAGATTTAATATCAGCGAAATCAGACAGCAAGTCAAGGCAAGGCAAAGAAAGAAAAGGAAAGGAAAGTGAAAAATAGAATAATGGGAAAGGAAAAGCAAGATTTGAAGATCGAAACCGGAACTGGAATCGAACTGAACAGCGTGTTATCTATTTACTATCGAGTTGTTAACGGTTTGCTATCGATGAGCTATCGGGTTGTTACAGTTGTATTATCGAAGAGGTATAGACGAGATATCGATTTGTTAAAAATTTGCCATCCAAAACACAAGTTATCAATGAGTTACGGATTTATTAACAAACAGCTGTTGGTATGTTATCGGAAAGTTATCGACCTGTTATCGAAAAGTTATCGATTGTTTATCGAAACGTACTGGAAAACATGGAAATATGCGGTGAAAAATACATTCGTATCTAACTATTAATCAAAAAAAAAAAAAAAACAAACAGCAAATACATGAAAGAAACACCAAAACAAAGGCGGGACTCTGCATTAACGCGCTCTTATCTCCACTCTGACAAAGGAACTCAACACTTTACCACACCTTACATCACTTGGTGGCCTCAACTCCGTGAGTCAGAGAAAGCTGGCTTGGGAAAAGCTCGCATTGCGTATGCAATGATGTTGACCTTAAATGATCCATTCTAAATACCAATACCCACAGACTTATTGCACATCTTGCAAAATGCTCATTAGAAACTACACAGTGAATATTCCCCGATTACAAGAATAGGCTAATACAAAATTGTGGTCAGTGTGCCATCAACACATTGACCGATAGCTCTAGTATTGTGGAGAAGATATGAGATCTGGGCTTAAATATGTATTTCCACTTTCCTCTAGCATCCTCTAAATAAATGGGGATGTCGGCACTACAAGGTCTTTATGTGGACACTTTATAAAGGCCACTTACGCTGCCAGAAAAATAAAAGCGTCCGACATAAACCATGTCTTTGTACGAATCTCAATAGAATACCACTAGATAATCTTGTTCAAACTCGAAATAAAGGCGATGGGTTAATTCATGCGTTGCTCGAAGTCAGCAAGATATAGAGACCATTAAGGCATCACCATGGACCGTTATTGTGACCCAAGAGTTGGGCTGAATAATTTAGCTTTATAAAACAAAACGGTTAGTTGAGAGTCATTTGACTTAGATATACTATATCGGTTTGGACATTACAAAATTTAACAAAGCTTTTTTTTATTATTGAATATTTGTCGTTTTTTCTTTTGGTTTACTCTTATCGCGATATGTAAGAGTTTTCTCGTTTCATTCACAATTCGTTTTGTATGCGCAATTTAAAACTGTAAATTATTTTTCATTTCATTTAACTTAATAAAACAAACATATGTATATTAGCACAATAAAATCATGTGTGGTGTTTTATAGTACAACAGACACTAAATAACAGGATAATAATAAAACATTCAAGCTTTAAATTTAAAACATGTATTTTAATAAGCTTTTTCCTTCTAACTCTGCCCTCCCCCCTCATCACTTTTTCTTAATCCTTTTATTCACTCCTCCCTCCGGCTTTTTCGCTTCATCTGTCTCTATCTTCGTCTCACTCTATCTCTTTCTCAGCCTCCTTCTCCTTCTCCTTCCTTCTTTTCTCTTCTCTCAAGTTCTTCTCATTCTTCTTCATCCCTTAATGCCAGTTCCAACCTCATTCCGAGTCCCATTCCCACTCCGAGTCTCAGTCCCAGTCCCAGTCCTAATCCCAGTCCTAGTCTGTCTCTGGTCTACTTCCCTGAAAAAAGGATCGTAAATATTAATATAGGCAAATTTATATACCAAATTTCAGGCAAATCGAATAGGACGTGTGTAAATAGGTATGTGGGTATTATTAATGCGCACTCAAAAACAGCTTCAATTTGATGCTTATAATGTAAAAACACATCCTAGTGTTTCCCTGATCCACGTTTTGGCATATATCTCGAGACCCTAGTCACACAGGGGTATGCAAATTACCCTCTACTAAAGCACTCATCAACAGCTTTCATCTGATATCCATATTGTATAAACTCTGTCTAGGGGTACACGGGCCCACATTTTGGCATATATCTCGAGACTCTAGTCACCCAGGGGTATGCAAATTACCCTCTACTAAAGCACTCATCAACAGCTTTCATTTTTTATCAATATTGTATAAACACATCCTAGCGGTACCCGGGCCCACGTTTTGGCCTATATCTCGAGACCCTAGTCACACAGGGGTATGCAAATTACCCTCTACTAAAGCATCATCAACAGCTTTCATTTGATAACCATATTGCACAAACATATCTCAGGATTACCTTAGCATAAACTAGTAAAGGTGTCTAAGTTCGGGGAACATTACATACTCAGCTGAGTGCTGTGGAGACAAAATAAGGGAAAAGCACCATGTAGGAAAATGGACCTAGGGTAACCCTGGAATGTGTTTGTATGACAAGTGTATCAAATGGAAGGCATTAAAGAGTATTTTTCTAAGCGGGGTCGCCCCTCGGCAGTGTTTGGCAAGCACTCCGGGTGTATTTCTGCCACGAAAAGCTCTCAGTGAAAACTCATCTGCTTTGCAGATGCCGTTCGGAGTCGGCATAAAACATGTAGGTCCCGTCCGGCCAATTTGTAGGGAAAATCAAGAGGAGCACGACGCAAATTGGAAGAGAAGCTCGGCCTTAGATCTCTTCGGAGGTTATCGCGCCTTAGATTTTTTTTATTTAGGGATATCGCCATAAAGGTGGAACAGGGCTGACTCTAGAATTTGTTTGTACGATATGGATATCAAATGAAAGGTGTTAATGAGTATTTTAAAAGGGAGTGGGTCTTAGTTCTAAAAGTGGACGCCTTTTCGAGATATCGCCATAAACGTGGACCACGGGTGACTATAGAATTTGTTTGTACGATAAGGGTATCAAATGAAAGGTGTTAATGAGTATTTTAAAAGGGCGTGGGCCTTAGTTCTATAGGTAGACGCCTTTTCCAGATATCGCCATAGAGGTGGACCAGGGGGACTATAGAATTTGTTTGTACGATAAGGGAATCAAATGAAAGGTGTTAATGAGTATTTTAAAAGGCAGTGGGCCTTAGTTCTATAGGTAGGCGCCTTTTCCAGATATCGCCAAAAAGGTGGCCCAGGGCTGACTCTAGAATTTGTTTGTACGATATGGGTATCAAATGAAAGGTGCTAATGAGTATTTTAAAAGGGAGTGGGCCTTAGTTCTATAGGTAGGCGCCTTTTTCAGATATCGCCATAAAGGTGGACCAGGGGGGACTATATAATTTGTTTGTACGATAAGGGAATCAAATGAAAGGTGTTAATGAGTATTTTAAAAGGCAGTGGGCCTTAGTTCTATAGGTAGGCGCCTTTTCCAGATATCGCCATAAAGGTGGACCAGGGGGGACTATAGAATTTGTTTGTACGATAAGGGAATCAAATGAAAGGTGTTAATGAGTATTTTAAAAGGCAGTGGGCCTTAGTTCTATAAGTAGGCGCCTTTTCCAGATATCGCCAAAAAGGTGGCCCAGGGCTGACTCTAGAATTTGTTTGTACGATATGGGCATCAAATGAAAGGTGCTAATGAGTATTTTAAAAGGGAGTGGGCCTTAGTTCTATAGGTAGACGCCTTTTCGAGATATCGCCATAAACGTGGACCACGGGTGACTATAGAATTTGTTTGTACGATAAGGGTATCAAATGAAAGGTGTTAATGAGTATTTTAAAAGGGCGTGGGCCTTAGTTCTATAGGTAGACGCCTTTTCCAGATATCGCCATAAAGGTGGACCAGGGGGACTATAGAATTTGTTTGTACGACAAGGGAATCAAATGAAAGGGGTTAATGAGTATTTTAAAAGGCAGTGGGCCTTAGTTCTATAGGTAGGCGCCTTTTCCAGATATCGCCATAAAGGTGGACCAGGGGGGACTATAGAATTTGTTTGTACGATAAGGGAATCAAATGAAAGGTGTTAATGAGTATTTTAAAAGGCAGTGGGCCTTAGTTCTATAGGTAGGCGCCTTTTCCAGATATCGCCAAAAAGGTGGCCCAGGGGGGACTATAGAATTTGTTTGTACGATAAGGGAATCAAATGAAAGGTGTTAATGAGTATTTTAAAAGGCAGTGGGCCTTAGTTCTATAGGTAGGCGCCTTTTCCAGATATCGCCAAAAAGGTGGCCCAGGGCTGACTCTAGAATTTGTTTGTACGATATGGGCATCAAATGAAAGGTGCTAATGAGTATTTTAAAAGGGAGTGGGCCTTAGTTCTATAGGTAGACGCCTTTTCCAGATATCGCCAAAAAGGTGGCCCAGGGCTGACTCTAGAATTTGTTTGTACGATATGGGTATCAAATGAAAGGTGTTAATGAGTATTTTAAAAGTGAGTGGGCCTTAGTTCTATAGGTAGACGCCTTTTCCAGATATCGCCAAAAAGGTGGCCCAGGGCTGACTCTAGAATTTGTTTGTACGATATGGGCATCAAATGAAAGGTGCTAATGAGTATTTTAAAAGGGAGTGGGCCTTAGTTCTATAGGTAGACGCCTTTTCCAGATATCGCCAAAAAGGTGGCCCAGGGCTGACTCTAGAATTTGTTTGTACGATATGGGTATCAAATGAAAGGTGCTAATGAGTATTTTAAAAGTGAGTGGGTCTTAGTGCTATAGGTGGACGCCTTTTCCAGATATCGCCATAAAGGTGGACCAGGGGGGACTATAGAATTTGTTTGTACGATATGGGTATCAAATGAAAGGTGTTAATGAGTATTTTAAAAGGCAGTGGGCCTTAGTTCTATAGGTAGGCGCCTTTTCCAGATATCGCCATAAAGGTGGACCAGGGGGGACTATAGAATTTGTTTGTACGATAAGGGAATCAAATGAAAGGTGTTAATGAGTATTTTAAAAGGCAGTGGGCCTTAGTTCTATAGGTAGGCGCCTTTTCCAGATATCGCCATAAAGGTGGACCAGGGGGGACTATAGAATTTGTTTGTACGATAAGGGAATCAAATGAAAGGTGCTAATGAGTATTTTAAAAGTGAGTGGGTCTTAGTGCTATAGGTGGACGCCTTTTCCAGATATCGCCATAAAGGTGGACCAGGGGGGACTATAGAATTTGTTTGTACGATATGGGTATCAAATGAAAGGTGTTAATGAGTATTTTAAAAGGCAGTGGGCCTTAGTTCTATAGGTAGGCGCCTTTTCCAGATATCGCCAAAAAGGTGGCCCAGGGCTGACTCTAGAATTTGTTTGTACGATATGGGTATCAAATGAAAGGTGCTAATGAGTATTTTAAAAGTGAGTGGGTCTTAGTGCTATAGGTGGACGCCTTTTCCAGATATCGCCATAAAGGTGGACCAGGGGGGACTATAGAATTTGTTTGTACGATATGGGTATCAAATGAAAGGTGTTAATGAGTATTTTAAAAGGGAGTGGGCCTTAGTTCTATAGGTAGACGCCTTTTCCAGATATCGCCAAAAAGGTGGCCCAGGGCTGACTCTAGAATTTGTTTGTACGATATGGGTATCAAATGAAAGGTGCTAATGAGTATTTTAAAAGTGAGTGGGTCTTAGTGCTATAGGTGGACGCCTTTTCCAGATATCGCCATAAAGGTGGACCAGGGGGGACTATAGAATTTGTTTGTACGATATGGGTATCAAATGAAAGGTGTTAATGAGTATTTTAAAAGGCAGTGGGCCTTAGTTCTATAGGTAGGCGCCTTTTCCAGATATCGCCATAAAGGTGGACCAGGGGGGACTATAGAATTTGTTTGTACGATAAGGGAATCAAATGAAAGGTGTTAATGAGTATTTTAAAAGGCAGTGGGCCTTAGTTCTATAGGTAGGCGCCTTTTCCAGATATCGCCATAAAGGTGGACCAGGGGGGACTATAGAATTTGTTTGTACGATAAGGGAATCAAATGAAAGGTGCTAATGAGTATTTTAAAAGTGAGTGGGTCTTAGTGCTATAGGTGGACGCCTTTTCCAGATATCGCCATAAAGGTGGACCAGGGGGGACTATAGAATTTGTTTGTACGATATGGGTATCAAATGAAAGGTGTTAATGAGTATTTTAAAAGGCAGTGGGCCTTAGTTCTATAGGTAGGCGCCTTTTCCAGATATCGCCAAAAAGGTGGCCCAGGGCTGACTCTAGAATTTGTTTGTACGATATGGGCATCAAATGAAAGGTGCTAATGAGTATTTTAAAAGGGAGTGGGCCTTAGTTCTATAGGTAGACGCCTTTTCCAGATATCGCCAAAAAGGTGGCCCAGGGCTGACTCTAGAATTTGTTTGTACGATATGGGTATCAAATGAAAGGTGTTAATGAGTATTTTAAAAGTGAGTGGGCCTTAGTTCTATAGGTAGACGCCTTTTCCAGATATCGCCAAAAAGGTGGCCCAGGGCTGACTCTATAATTTGTTTGTACGATATGGGTATCAAATGAAAGGTGCTAATGAGTATTTTAAAAGGCAGTGGGCCTTAGTTCTATAGGTAGGCGCCTTTTCCAGATATCGCCAAAAAGGTGGCCCAGGGGGGACTATAGAATTTGTTTGTACGATAAGGGAATCAAATGAAAGGTGTTAATGAGTATTTTAAAAGGCAGTGGGCCTTAGTTCTATAGGTAGGCGCCTTTTCCAGATATCGCCAAAAAGGTGGCCCAGGGCTGACTATAGAATTTGTTTGTACGATAAGGGAATCAAATGAAAGGTGCTAATGAGTATTTTAAAAGTGAGTGGGTCTTAGTGCTATAGGTGGACGCCTTTTCCAGATATCGCCATAAAGGTGGACCAGGGGGGACTATAGAATTTGTTTGTACGATATGGGTATCAAATGAAAGGTGTTAATGAGTATTTTAAAAGGCAGTGGGCCTTAGTTCTATAGGTAGGCGCCTTTTCCAGATATCGCCATAAAGGTGGACCAGGGGGGACTATAGAATTTGTTTGTACGATAAGGGAATCAAATGAAAGGTGTTAATGAGTATTTTAAAAGGCAGTGGGCCTTAGTTCTATAGGTAGGCGCCTTTTCCAGATATCGCCAAAAAGGTGGCCCAGGGCTGATTCTAGAATTTGTTTGTACGATATGGGTATCAAATGAAAGGTGCTAATGAGTATTTTAAAAGTGAGTGGGTCTTAGTGCTATAGGTGGACGCCTTTTCCAGATATCGCCATAAAGGTGGACCAGGGGGGACTATAGAATTTGTTTGTACGATATGGGTATCAAATGAAAGGTGTTAATGAGTATTTTAAAAGGCAGTGGGCCTTAGTTCTATAGGTAGGCGCCTTTTCCAGATATCGCCAAAAAGGTGGCCCAGGGCTGACTCTAGAATTTGTTTGTACGATATGAGCATCAAATGAAAGGTGCTAATGAGTATTTTAAAAGGGAGTGGGCCTTAGTTCTATAGGTAGACGCCTTTTCCAGATATCGCCAAAAAGGTGGCCCAGGGCTGACTCTAGAATTTGTTTGTACGATATGGGTATCAAATGAAAGGTGTTAATGAGTATTTTAAAAGTGAGTGGGCCTTAGTTCTATAGGTAGACGCCTTTTCCAGATATCGCCAAAAAGGTGGCCCAGGGCTGACTCTATAATTTGTTTGTACGATATGGGTATCAAATGAAAGGTGCTAATGAGTATTTTAAAAGGCAGTGGGCCTTAGTTCTATAGGTAGGCGCCTTTTCCAGATATCGCCAAAAAGGTGGCCCAGGGCTGACTCTAGAATTTGTTTGTACGATATGGGTATCAAATGAAAGGTGCTAATGAGTATTTTAAAAGTGAGTGGGTCTTAGTGCTATAGGTGGACGCCTTTTCCAGATATCGCCATAAAGGTGGACCAGGGGGGACTATAGAATTTGTTTGTACGATATGGGTATCAAATGAAAGGTGTTAATGAGTATTTTAAAAGGGAGTGGGTCTTAGTTCTATAAGTGGACGCCTTTTCGAGATATCGCCATAAACGTGGACCAGGGGTGACTGTAGAATGTGTTTGTACGATATGGGTATCAAATGAAAGGTGTTAATGAGAATTTTAAAAGGGAGTGATCCTTATTTACATAGGTGGACGCCGTTTCGAGATATCGCCATAAAGGTGGCCCAGGGCTGACTCTAGAATGTGTTTGAACGATATGGGTATCAAATGAAAGGTGTTAAGGAGTATTTTAAAAGGGCGTGGGTCTTAGTTCTATAAGTGGACGCCTTTTCGAGATATCGCCATAAAGGTGGCCCAGGGCTGACTCTAGAATTTGTTTGTATGATATGGGTATCAAATGAAAGGTGTTAATGAGTATTTTAAAAGGGCGTGGGCCTTAGTGCTATAGGTGGACGCCTTTTAGAGATATCGCCATAAAGGTGGCCCAGGGCTAACTCTAGAATTTGTTTGTACGACATGGGTATCAAATGAAAGGTGCTAATGAGTATTTTAAAAGGAAGTGGGCCTTAGTTCTATAGGTAGACGCCTTTTCCAGATATCGCCATAAAGGTGGACCAGGGGTGACTATAGAATTTGTTTGTACGATATGGGTATCAAATGAAAGGTGTTAATGATTATTTTAAAAGGGCGTGGGCCTTAGTTCTATAGGTAGACGCCTTTTCGAGATATCTCCACAAACGTGGACCCGGGGTGACTGTAGAATGTGTTTGTACGATATGGGTATCAAATGAAAGGTGTTAATGAGTATTTTAAAAGGGAGTGGGTCTTAGTTCTATAAGTGGACGCCTTTTCGAGATATCGCCATAAACGTGGACCAGGGGTGACTGTAGAATGTGTTTGTACGATATGGGTATCAAATTAAAAGTGTTAATGAGGGTTTTAAAAGGGAGTGGCCCTTAGTCGTATATGTGAAGGTGTTTTCGAGATATTGACCAAAATGTGGACCAGGGTGATCCACAACATCATCTGTCGGGTGCCGCTAATTTATTTATATATGTAAACCACGAACAGTATTCCTTCCAAGTTTCCAGTGCTTTTGATTTCGCCTTGCAAAACCTTTTCATTCTCTTCTACTTAATATGGTCGGTGTCACACCCATTTTACAAAGTTTTTTTCTAAAGTTATATTTTGTGTCAATAGACCACTACAATTACCATGTTTCATCCCCTTTTTCGTATTTGGTATAGAATTATGGCATTTTTTTAATTTTTCGTAATTTTCGATATCGAAAAAGTAGGCGTGGTCGTAGTCGGATTTAGGCCATTTTTAACACCAATAAAAAGTGAGTTCAGATAAGTACGTGAACTGAGTTTAGTAAATATACATCGATTTTTGCCCATTTTTTTTTTTTTTTAATGGGCCCTGTCGTTCTCCGATTTTGCTAATTTTTATTAAGCATACATATAGTAATATGAGTAACGTTCCTGCCAAATTTCATCATGATATCTTCAACGACTGCCAAATTACAGCTTGCAAAATTTTAAATTACCTTCTTTTAAAAGTGGGCGGTGCCACGCCCATTGTCCAAAATTTTACTAATTTTCTATTCTGCGTCATAAGTTCAACTCACCTACCAAGTTTCATCGCTTTATCCGTCTTTGGTAATGAATTATCGGACTTTTTCAGTTTTCCGAAATTTTCGATATCGAAAAAGTGGGCGTGGTTATAGTCCGATATCGTTCATTTTAAATAGCGATCTGACGGACATGGCTCAATAAAATTTTTTTTCGATACTGATGATTTTGATATATAGAAGTCTATATCTATCTCGATTCCTTTATACCTGTACAGCCAACCGTAATCCAATCAAAGTTAATGCACTCTGTGAGCTCTGCTCAACTGAGTATAAAAATATATTGAAGAATTAAATTTCCTTTGTGCACAAATATTAGCGTATACATGCAAAAATACCAACAAATACAACTTTTGTTTAAGAATTGTATGGAAATGTTCAATATTTTTTACGAAAGAGTATTTTTCAAGAGATGTTTGCATTCTTAACCATTTATGTTGCATTAACTTGGCAACAATGCATAAATATGTATGTACATACATATGTCAAGCTGATATGGTATGAAAATACATACATACATCCATACATATAAATGTACTCCCGAAGTGAAATAACGCAGCCAATGCTATGTGTCGCCTCACTCAAGAGCAATTTTCGCGCACAGTTGACACCGAACAACCACACACACGCATTTTTTGGTAAAAATGTTACTTTTGTTTAAACAATTTGGCTGATATAAGAAAGGAATCAAGTATTTTTTTTTTGATGCAGAACGAAGGTAAATATTTCAAAGTTTTACTGAAAAGTAGAATTTTTTAAATCCATCCCTCCGTTTATGAGTTATAGCTGTGTAAACAAAAATTTTATGATTTTTTACTACATTTTTGCAATTTTCCACGCCACTCTCACACATACCTTCAAATTATATTAACTGTACCATCTCACGTAGCTAAGCTTTCAAATGCAAAAAAACCGTTTTAAAATCGGAGCATTCTGTGTTGCATTTAGCGACTTTATTTTATAAGATTTATATAGATATAGATAGATAGATAGAAGATATATTAAGTATTTACTTTTACTTTCCAATATTTGATTTCCTTAAACATAGATTTCAAAAACATATCAAACACTAACCGGAAAATGAACTAGAATAAAAAATTTTAAATGGGTAATTCCAGCCTATAGTATAAGGGATTTTTATGACAATTAGTGAAATCGAGAACTTAGTTATTTAGGTCGAGTATCTTCATGCGCCAAATTATTAATTTCAAAAAATTTTTTTTTAGTTATACACTATGCAATTCTCACAATTTAATACATTCCACAAAACTGTAAATTTCACGAATGACAACTATCAGTTTGTTTAATTAAATGTCAGTTTACTTCCCTAAGCGCCATCTGTTGGTAAGTATTTAAATGGTTATATGTCTTTTCAAATTGAACATATGCCTCTAGTGTTCAACGGTAGCAAATTACCATGGTGAGATATCTTTTTGCTATGGCGAGAAATCTTTTTAATAGTGATCTGTGAAAAATTGCAATTATTCATTTCATATTTGCCAGAATTATGCATTTAAATATATTATATATATGTATAAATTTGCCACGCTGGCTTGATATTGCATTTCAATTTTATTAGCGTGTGTGAAATTAAGAAAATTAAGTCGAATCATGTGTAAGATTTTTAACTTTAATGTTCTCCTTCAAAGCTTTAATATTATGTGAGTAAATATAGTATTATTTCGTCTAACTACCCCAACCCTAAATTGCAACCCTACTCAAAAATATTTCTATTGTAATACGGAGTGAAATACCTTTCGTTTGATACCCATATCGGCATATCTCATGCAATTTTTTTTAATAAGTCTTAGAAGGTGATACATTATCTCTGTGCCCAATTTCATTTAAATCGGTTGAGCCGTTACCGAGATCGTTCGGCTATACAAACATACAAATATACGAATATACAAGAATTGCTCTTTTAAAGTTATAAGATAAGATATGATGGTAACCAAAACAGATTCATAACAGAAATGCTCATTACAATTCAAAAAGGAAAAAAGTTAAATATTAGCAAATATTAGCTCCCAACGCTTACGAAAAACGTTTAGAAAAATAAAAATGATTTTGTATTAAAATCGGTTATATGTAAATACACAGAAAGCTTGCAATAAGCTATTTTCGAAAACAAAATTGCTAGTTGGGTATCAGAATACTTAAAATAATAATAATAATAATTGACTAGAAGATATGTAGATAAATTCAGTTTCGAATCAAGACATTCGAATATATAACATTCTTAAAGTTGCCTTTACTTAAGCTATTACGAATTGAGTTCGGGATGGAGTTCCATATGCGGATAGCATTCACAAAGAATAGCCTTGCAGAGTTCAAATAGTTATAGTTTGGTAAAATTATGTCACATATGCGAGTAGATTTCGAGAGAATCAACTTGTTATATAAGTAACTGAACGTTTTATCTGCCATGATACGATAAAGGAAAATGCAGTTCCCCGCTCTAAGGTAATCGGAGACCTCACAACCTCACAGACGAGTACTCCATTCAGATACATGGTCAAATCGTGCTAAGCCAAAACCATATCACGTTACATGATTGAAGGCTACATCAAGTTTGTGTGCAGACCTGGAATCTAGTTTGCTGTATACACATTCCGCATAACAAATAATTGGCAATATTAATTGTATAGCCAGCTTTCTCCTTATTCCTAGCGGGGTAAAGGCCGCCGATACTCTTAAGTTTCGTATGGTATAGTAAACTTTACTGATGACAGAATTAACGTGATCAATACAGGACAGACTACAATTTATGACGAACCCCAGATTCGTCGCTTTAGAAACATATTTCAGACAGTTAACATTAACGTAAAAATTTGGTAGATCCTGAAAGTTAATATGCTTTTTTCAAATGGGATGCACATATGATTTAGCACTGTTAAGGGTAAGGAGATTCGTAGATGCCCAGTGGAATAAGGATGAAAGGTCACTGTTAAACTTCGCACAAAGTTCAGAAGCTTGCCCGAGCATCGCTGCCATTTAGATCTGGATATCATCTGCGTAGGCATGTATTTGCGTACGCTGACAGGTGCTGAAGATGTCATTCATAAATAGACAAAATAATAGCGGTCCCAATATAGAACCTTGGGGTACACCAGCGGGCAATGGTCTAATGTCAGATAATTCCGATCCAATCTTAACACGCTGCCCTCTACCCCCATGGTAGCTCATCATTAATTTTACCGCGGAGTCACTAAATCCGAAGTAGGCTTTCAGCTTCATACTTAGCAAACTATGGTTAACTGATTCAAATGCCTTTGAAAAGTCGAGCATACACAACAATGTTAATTGATTTTTGTCATAGGATAGACGTATGTGATCCAGAATTTTTATAACAGCAGTAGTGCAGCTGTGCTTAGATCTAAACCCCGACTGCAGCGGTGAAAGTAATTCGTATACAGTTATATGCGAGTGGATTTGCTCAGATGACAGGGACTGAAGTGTCTGCGATAGAGCGGGAAGAATGCTAATGGGACGGAAATCAGATGGACTACTAGCACTTTTATTTTTTGCTACCGGAAGAATTATTGCAAGCTTCCATGCATATTGATCGGGGACAAAGAAATAATCAGCAGGCTAGGACAACAGTTATTCGCGAACCTTGTTTGTACTGATGAGTTGACTAGCGAAAGACCAACATCAGACACATCGTCCAACAGACAGGAGCTATACATGTCACGACATAATATATTAACATTAAAGTCACCACGCACGACGATATTATCAAAGTCAATTATGAATGCAGATAGCATGCTACAAAAATCACTTGCACTAGAACACCTATTAGGATTATACACACATGACACAAGGATTTTTGACGCAGAACTAGACACTTCAATAAGTACAAACTCAGTTGTACTTCCAACAGAATGGGAAACTATGCAAGTCCTCAGACGACATTTGCAGTACACCGCCACTCCGCCACCCTTTCTATTCAGTCTATCATTTCGATATAATTTATAGCCCTCTATTTCAAAAAGTGCGTCTCTTAAATCATGTCTAAATCAAATCTTATCTAATCTTATCTTCAAAAAAAAAAAATAAAAAAAACCAAATCTCACAAGCATTACTTCATTTCGGACAGGTCCCATAGGTTCAAGAGTAATCAATTTATAATTCGTTTACGCCCCTTAATCTCAAAATAATTAACAATTTTATGTGTGAGTAACTTCGCGTAGTTGTCAGTACACTTCTGCACGCGTAATGTCATAAGTATTGAAATATATATATGTGTATATCAGTGATGATAATTTTCTTACACTTGTATATGTTTTGGTACATTTTGATTGCCAAGAAGTACATTGATATTGTATTGTCAAAAACAAAAATATGAAATGCCTGAGAAATTGGCATACGAAAAAAGAACCCGATAGTTCTCAGGCTCCTGAAAAAGTAAAAAGGAAAAAAAAAAACTATTATTTTTTCCTCAGCAACAAAAAGTGGCTTTGATCGAGCCTGTTTATTTTCGATCATCGCAGTTTTGCGGGTTCAAATTTCTCTCCCGGGGGAAGAGACTTTGATGAGATTTGCAACATACATTCGAAACATATGTCGCTTTGTTTCAGTTTTCAAAAATATTAAATATAATCATATGTTTTTAATTAGCGAGCTTTGCTCATATTGTTTATACAGTGGTTTTTGTAATTGATATTAGAGAAAAATTGTAAGTTCACAATCGGCGATGGTTACTAGGACATGTTTCTGAATTTCACTTCTTCATCAGCTAGCTTTTCGGGAGCTGAGCGTTGAACTCGAATCTCCAACACTCATATCAGTGCAAAGGCTGATGCCTTTAGCTGCTAAGCCATATGAATGTCCTGTTGTTCGCTGTACAATTGGTCTCTAAGAGTTGCCTTTTTGTTTATATTCCTTTTGATCACCATGTAGGCACATACACTCTGTATGTAGTTTATTCCTAATGGTTTGGATATGATTTTTAGGCGCGCTTTTTGAAAGCTTAGTAACATTTTTTCGGATTTTTACAGTATTTGTTTTTAATAATTCCACTGTTACTATTATATCAATATGACCATATGTATTTAAGGCATCAGCCTTTGCACTGATATGAATGATGGAGATTCGAGTTCAACGCTCAGCTCCCGAAAGGATAGCTGATGAAGAAGTGAAATTCAGAAACATGTCCTAGTAACCATCGCCGATTGTAAACTTACAATTTTTCTCTAATATCGATATTAAATATAGTTTTCATTTCGAGACTTTTCCAAACCATTTAAGAGCTGCTATATGATCAATTCGGGATTATTTTAAAATCCCTTCGAAACTATTTCGTGCATATCTAGAATTTTCACTGAGAAATTTTTCATGGCAGAAATTCACTCGGAGTGTTGTCAAATCAGAATTATATTAGGTATCATTTCAAGACAACTTCTGAGACGCGAGATTACCACAAATATTAGCCAAAATTGTCATAAGATGACAACGTAAATTATCTAGAAACCTTCTTGACCTTGAACCTTGATTCTGCCCTGCTTTCCTTTTCATCATCTTTGCGATTTTGGCCAGTCCGTAACAAGTCATGCCAGCGAACCTTTTTTTGCGATAACTAACGCCAACTGGGAGCATTAAGAGAGGTCAAGTCCGCTTCCACCTGCCTCTCCAAACACATTGGAGGTTACCCCCGTCCTCTGCTTCCAATCTGGTTTGTCGTCGTGCATTCGCAGAGGAAACGAAGCTTTGGTTTTTCTTTCAATACACGATCTTCATATCTCCGTAAAGCTCATATAGCTATACTGGAATGATTCATCGTCATCCCTTGTCAAACTTGGTTTGGAGACAACCCGATTACGGCGTTGCGTCATCATCAGTGTTATTTTTCCCTCTAATCTGTTGTTGCCGTTTTTCTTATATTTATAGTTCGTAGCTGCATGATTAGGTTTTTGTATGTTTGTGTATGTGTGTGTGCGTATTGTGTTCATTCAGAAACAGTGGTGGTTTTCACTAGTGTGATTAGCTGAGGCAGGTAGAAATCAGTAATTTTATTCGTTTGACTAATTTGCGGAGCACGCCGCCAATCCAATTTTACTGTAATTAAACTTCTTTGTTTGTTTGTGTATTTTATTAAATTAATTAATTATAAATTGCTTTCCTTATTGACTACAAAATTATTTAGTCAAATAAAAACAATGGTACATTTATGAATAAATCGTAAAACAACACAATTTATTTTTTATTTAACTTAATCAAATGCATTTCGGACAGACCTGCTGTCCATCATCAGCGACGCGACTAAATAAGAGTTAGAGGTGGCACTGAATTGAGCATAACTAACCACATTATTCTAAGTAAAATAGATTTGGTGCAGATGATCGGCTATCAGAGTTTGTGTAGAACGTAACTGGGGACCATAAAACGAATGGGAAAGTGAATTACGAAACTGAGTACAGTCTGAACATCATAAAGAGACTTTCCTCAATATACTAAAAAAAAAAGGAGAAAAATATGTGAAAACTCAGCAACGGGAAGCGGCCTAGGAGAGTTAGCTTAAGCCGATTTGTCAGAAGCCGAACCCGAGATAGTACATCCACATCAGTAAGCATCTCATTTGGTTTTTGTTCATTTCCGTTTTCGTGTTCGGTTTTATTTATTTATTTAGTCACTTCCCTTGTGAATGGAAATTAAATCCATTCATGTCCCTCCCCAGTTACTTGGTTTGTAGAAGTAGGTTATACCTCTTTTTACAGCATATTATAATAATAAACCCAACGGATTAATACCCTCCAAAGCCCACCCAACCGACACGAGGGGCGCATCCGCATGACGCACGGATTTGTTTTTGTTTTTGCCGAGTTGTTGATAGGCGGAGGTTTGTTAAGCGTCGAGATCTAAAACTGCTCAGCTACAGAATAAAAATCATCAGCTGAGTATTATATACACAACAGTAGAAAATTATACATATAGTAAATTGTTAAATAAGTTAAGGATTTAGCATATAAAGATTTTTATTTTTTATTTTTATTTTTATTTTGTTACGAGTTAAGATAGGATAGGACAGTTTTCCTTATAGTAAAAAGTGAATCCGTTATATCAAATGAATTCGAGTGAGAGTTAAAATCATAACACAAACACCGGAAAGGTTCATTTAATTCGAAGTTAGTTCTACACTGCCTCAAAAGAAGAGGTTTGTAATGTCTTGACGCTCGTGATGGGATATTGAAATTTACTTCGTTCAAAAGAAAGGGGCTAGAAATTAGTCCATTCAGTAGTTTAGCCATAAATAATACTCCTAGCATTTCTCTACGGCTAGCGAGAGTTGGAAGATTGATAAGCCTTAACCGACTAGTATAAGGTGGAAGATTATATGCAGAGTCCCAATGAAAATTCCTTAAAGAAAAAAGCAAAAATTGCTTCTTTATTGACTCAAGCCTATCTGCATGAACTTGATATCGCGGATTCCAGACTACTGATCCGTATTCTAGTATCGGCCTAACCAATGTGGTAAAAAGGGCTTTGGTTACATAAGGGTCACTAAATTCTTTAGACAATCTCTTCACGAATGATAGAACACCTCTAGCCTTATTGGCAGTAGTCATAATATGAAGGTTGAAACTAAGTTTAGCATCCATCGTAACTCCCAAGTCAACAAAATAATTTACTGATGCAAGACAAAAATTATCAATTACGTAAGAGGCTGCCACATTCCCACAGAAATAACTTATAATCCACTTTACAAATATATATAGTCTATCCACCTTATTTATAAAAAATAGGTTTACAAAGCTCCAATAATTCGAAATATAAAAATTAGAAATGTCATTTTAAAAGGCGGAAAGGGTTCCGAATCGGTCCCAAAATAGTCTACAAAATATTCTGAAGTGATCCTGTACTGTCGCGAATTAGTTTCGAGGTAGTCTTGAAAGGATCCTGATGAACGATACCTAAAATAGTCGGGAACTGATCTCGAAATTGTTCCGATTTGGCTCACCGATCTCGACAGAGCGGGAAACTGCTTTCTTATTATACATACGAACTTGCGATCAAACTAAGAATAATTTTTAGACGTGAGTCCAAACTGGATTTGTGAGATCGTGTTCACGTGCTGAGCAACAGCAAGCGAGTTCAAGAGGTTTTACGCATACGAAACCTACCTTTTACTGGAAAAATGGTCTCTCAGCAAATGCTGGCTGTTAGTGCGTGATTATCGATGGTAATTTTCACTAGTACATTGCTCCGTAACTCCGTGTCGACCCGTCCTATTAATGAATCTTGATAGTTCGAAGTGTATTTTAACTACCGCTTTTGTAACCGAAGCAGGATGAGATACCAAATGTCTAGCCCAAGAACTGTAATTATTTTGAGTCACTATAGGGAATTTATAGCAGTAGTACTGTGCGTAAGTAGCTTTTCAAAAATCACATACTTAACAATACCTCATAAAGATTTATAATTTGACTTGAAAAAACCATGAAACAGTTGAAAACATGTTCGTAATTTTAAACTTTTTCAGCTGATTTGGTATACTTTGTACGCCTATTTGGTTCTTAATCAAAATCATTATTTATCATCACTGTCATGTGTGTACATTAGGGTAGCCCTTAATTGTATGGAGAAAAAAAATTGTTTGGGTTTTCGACCTACCCCCCAATAAAAAGGCGAAAAGCACAAAAACGAACATATACAATGTCTAATGCCAATTTATAAAGATTAAGAGGTTGCGCAAGGAACTTGAAGTTCTGAAAAGGGACACATTTTAAACAATTCAAATGTTCATATTCTTTATCCTAGAAACGTTTACTCTTTTTCAAAGCAGTTTTTATGTCTTTAATTTTAGAAGCCGTTCCCTTATTACGAGAGCCAACGACTATAAATGAAAAAAGTTTTCCTTCATTCATTGTATTGGAGAAAATGACCAACATCCGTCACGAAAAAAATTCTCAATTAATTAAATCGATAGCGTTTTGAAACTTGCACGTTGTTAAAGTCAAATTGAATGAGCTACAAACCTACTTACTCGAAATAGAAAATTTTCTTTTAATTCATAATAAAAGTTGAAAACTTTGCTCGCAATCGAAATCTCTTCTTTTATTTGATAACTTTTTTACTATTTCCCCAATTTTTTTAACTTTAAATGCGTTTTAACAAATTCTGTAGAGGTCATTGATAACAAGCAAGAGACAATTCCGTCCACGAAAAATGCATAAGTGTGGACGAGTGAAATGTACGCCCTTTTATGATTTCAAGCTCCTTCCGTAACCCTTGAATGTTTTTTTATTGGCCTAAAATTTTGTCCATATAAATTTTAAGGCTATTTCAATATTTCTGGCGGGTGAGATCGAGATTCATAACACTTTGAAAAATAAGTGCCACCCTAGTGTACATATGTGCAACAAACAGTCCCGTATGTGACTAGGTGTGTTTCTCTTATCGCCATTGACGTTTTCTGCTTGCTGTAAAATGTCACCAGCTGGTTTGTTGCTCTATTAATGCGAAATTTGTTTGAAAGATAAGTTTTAAGAACGACACGTTCTCAAATATTTTTTTTTAAATAAAAAAAAATCTAAATATTGCAAGCATATGAAAAGTTAGTACAAATTCTAAATATTATTTTTTTTTTTTTTTCAACAATCAATGAAGCATTAAAACATCCATACAAAAAAAGGTTTGAAGCTCTTTGAGTTATTATTGCAACATTTCTATATTTAGTTGATTCTCTTTTTTGCGCATTTTCCCTACAAATTTAGGGAAAATTTATATATTTATTTTAAAAAACTTCAGATTGAACTAGCTACAGTTCAGAAGTCGATGTAAAAGCGACAGAAAAGGAAAGCAATTCTAGCAGGTGGCGCATGTATATGGGGTATTCCATCCCATTTCGACCAATTTTGAACCCGACCCCTTTAGAATTGGCTGAAAGTTTTTCTTCTTTTTCTAGCTTACGAAATACGGTTTTCAGAAGTTTTTCAAATTTTTTCATTCAACTCAAAAAAAGTTATTAATTTAAAAAAAACACCGTTTTTGTTTTCAAAGTTCAGTTTCAGGTTTTTTTTTTTTTTTTTTGTAATTTTTCAGTTTTTCGAGATTTTTCGAATTTTTTTTTTCTTATAAAAAACTTCAATCAATTCTGCAATCAGCCCCACTAATCCCGGATTGGGCCGAGAATTTTTTTTTTTTTATTTAATTGAAAAAAAAACCTTTAAAATTTTTTTTGTATTTTTTCCGAAAAGTACATTTAAAAACAGATTAAAAAAAGATCCCAAACGGTCAATTTTTGAAAAAGTTCTTGCATTTTGAAAACAAAAACGGTGTCAAAAAAAAAAAAAACAAAACAGCTGTTAGCAGCTGTTTCTCGAAATTTCTTTTTTGAGTCATAAGCCACCTTTTCATAGACCGGGTCACATATATTATGAGAAGACGAAAGCTGCTTTGGAACAGCTGGGAAGATTTTGATGTCTCAAGCTCTATTTGGCCCTGTTTTAATGGAAAATGTATAAGCTTTCTTTTCAAATAAAGGAATCTGCCATTGAAGTAGGGCAAGAAAGGTGGATCATTCACTCCCACTTAGTTCATGGGAACTAAACGGAAAGTATTTGCACTAACGTATTTTCACGCGGCGTTTATCAAGAGCATTCATTGGAGCATTGAAACCGCGTGAAGCTCCCATGCTCGCCCTCTCTTTATAGCGTCCTAGAGTGAAATAGGTTGGAGGATCGACGTCATCTTTTGATTGTAGGGTAGCTAAATTAAGGGAAGTGTTCTGTATCAATCTTCTAGGGCAGTAGAATGGTGGAAGTAGATAAGGTGGCAGCACGGTGGTGGCAGCACGGTGGTGGCATACATTTATTAAAATTCCATGTACTTTGTTTTTGTAAATCGATAAACTAATGTCACAATCGTACTGCGCAGGAAGTTGAAGTGTCAAATCATATTAAAAAATATCAATCAACTGATTTCCGGAGGTCACCTGTTCTTTGTTCCGCCATGGGTGCCGAAACTTACAGTAACTCTGACATCATCATCAGCGTTAGAAATCTTACTTACCATCATATCCATACGATGTCCACAGTACTTTTACAGGACACTTATACACATAAATGCTTGTGTATTGAATGTTTTGATGTATTGAATAAACTAAAGTGTAAATAATTAAAACTTAATATTTATAAACAAATTTATGGAGTGCTACTAAACTAAGTATTACGCGTCTTAAATATCAACATTGACTTATCTTAAATAAATTGAAAATGTGTGCTGTTGGTTTAATGGAATTCTAGATAAAATTTACCAGACATCCACATTTTAATCCATTCATAAGGTCAATAACTTCTAGTGTAAGTGTCATAGGCGCTTGATCTGGAAAACATTTTTCGATGTACTAAATGGGATTAGCGCAAGAATTTTAAAAGCTTAATTTTGTCTTATACTTTAATTTTTGTAATTGGCGCTTAAGCGTCTTGATGACTTCTGAAAAGGTTCAAATCATTGGTCCACTGCAATCGATGCTAATTGGAAGCTCAAAGCGAAGAAATGTGCCACGTCATCTGATTATACTAAAGCGGAGTTTTTTTACTCGACTCATTCAACGCATGTTTAAATCGGTTTCACTAATTGGCTTTATAAAATGTAATAAATTTTCAGATAACTTGTATCTCGATTTCTCCAGGGCCCATCTCAGCTAAGCTGTAAACTGCTTGAGTGCAGGGTCACACTATAAACACGATCCTTCTTAATCCAGTCCACATACATATACATATACTTAGATATGCAACGCCACTGACTCAACATGTACAGTTGCGAACACGAAAACAGCAGTATCAATTTTTTAATCGAATTTCGTCAGTCAAACTCTTATTTTTTTCATTTTCGACAGTTTAAAAAAAATGTCCTTGATTTTTGTAACTAAAACTATGCAAACCAATGTCACAAACTTTCTCGAAAATAATCGAAAAGTTGTGCAAATTTTACTAAAATTTCGACCTTTTTTTTTGATTTTTCAATTTTTTTTTGGGAGTATATATAAAATATTCTGCTCTAATAAACTACAAGTTATAGGTCGCTAAAAACTCGTATTGATTTTTGACAATTTTTTTTTAAAGTTTGTTTTAGATTTTGTTTCATATAAAAAGTTAAGCTCTGCCTTCTGCAAAAAAAATTGTTAAAATCTAGCACGAATGTGCTTTGTTAAACATAAATTGATGGGACTACAAAGCAGCATACTTAAAGAAATTCTGAAAAATCTAAAAAAAGTTCGTAAACTTTTATGGAATTTCCGAATTTTTTCGAAAATATCAAAGGTATTGATTTGCACCACGACGCAATAAAACGAGACAGGTGAAGTCAGTAGAACAACAAAAATTTGAAGGCCCTCATAATCCAGTCATGAATTATAAAGTAGAAGCGAGGGAAATATTGGTAAAATTTTACTACTTTTTCACTACCTTAGAAGTGTAATGAGCGGACAAAGCCTAACTCGATATATCTCCACATTGAAACTGGGGACATGAAAGAAGGAAATAGGAAGACAAAATAGAGAAAATTGGAGGGAAGCCGGAAAAATAAACAGAAAAAGAAGTAGATGAGAAGTTTGAGACAAAGTAGTAAAAGGAGGTTTATTAGGAAGATTAAGAATAAGGATAAGATTAAGAATAATAGTGAGAGTTAGACTTCCATAAGAGCAAGAACGGGAAGAGTGAAGAGAAAAGCGGGAAGATTTACGAATAAATGAAAGAGACAGGGAAATAGAATAAATCGATTAAGGTGAGCTTGAAAATACATTTGGGACGAAATAAGGGGAGAAGAGGGTTAGACAGAGGAGAGGCAGGTGGATAGATAGAGAATTTCATGACAATGTCTGTCAGGTGTGATCATACCGCTGGAAGTATTTCATGTGTGTCTAAAGGTTTCCAGGGTTAGCCAGAGCTATTTAAAAGTGTGTTCTGATAAGCCCAAGTTTTTTTTTGTTTTGCCGTCAGCTAAATCTCTGAGCCCTGATTTGTTGATGCATCGTTGCTGTAAAGCCTCCGTTGCCAGATATTATTACACCAGCCACCACTTTATGCTCAATGAGCTTACCTTCAGTACCGTTGACTAAAATTTGCAATTTCCTCTTAGAAAAAGGAAATAAACCCTTCCAAGAAGGGAAACACAGACCGCAGGAGGTATTTTTCTGCACGTTACTTCATAAAGTCATGAGTGTAGTATTTTTATACTCAGCTGAGCAGAGCTCACAGAGTATATTAACTTTGTTCGCATAACGGTAATCCGTAACGGCATAAACTAATCGAGAGAGATATAGACTTCTATATATCAAAATGATCTGGGCGAAAAACGAAATTCATTTAGCCACGTCCGTCCGCCCGTCCGCCCGTCCGTCCGTCCGTAAACACGATAACTTGAGTAAATTTTGAGGTATTTTAATAAAATTTGGTATGTAGGCTCCCGGGCGCTCATCTCAGATCGCTTTATAAAATTAACGAAATCAGACTAAACCACGCCCACTTTTTCGCAAAATAGAAAACTAGTAAAATTTTGGACAACGGGCGTGGCACCGCCCACTTTTAAAAGAAGGTAATTTAAAAGTTTTGCAAGCTGTATTTTCGCAGTCGTTGAAGATATCATGATGAAATTTGGAAAGAACGTTACTCCTGTTACTATATGTGTGGTAAATAAAAATTAGTAAAATCGGATGACGAACACGCTTTATTAAAAAAAAAAAAAAATTTGTAGTCATATTTTGACAAAAACTTTAATATCTTTACAGTAAATAAGTAAATTATGTCAACATTCAACTCCAATAATGATATGGTGCAACAAAATACAAAAATAAAAGAAAATTTTAAAATGGGCGTGGCTCCGCCCTTTTTCATTTAATTCGTCTAGACGACTTTTAAGGGCATAAGTCGAACAAAAATTTACCAATCCTTGTGAAATTTGGTAGGTGCATAGATTCTATGACGATAACTGTTTTCTGTGAAAATGGGCGGAATCGGTGGAAGCCACGCCCAGTTTTTATACACAGTCCACCGTCTGTCCTTCCGCTCGGCGTTTAATACGATAACTTGAGCAAAAATCTATATATCTTTACTAAACTTAGTTAACGTACTTATCTGAACTCACTTTATCTTGGTATAAAAAATTGCCGAAATCCGACTATGACCTCGCCCACTTTTTCGGTATCGAAAACTCCGAAAAATAAAAAAAATGCCATAATTCTGTACCAAATATGAAAAAAAAAGATAAAACACGGTAATTGGATTGGTTTATTGACGCAAAATATAACTTTAGAAACAACTTTGTAAAATGTGTGTAACACCTACCATATTAAGTAGAAGAAACTGAAAAAGTTCAGCAGGGCGAAATCAAAAGCCCTTGGAATCTTGGCAGGAATACTGTTCGTGGTGTGACATATATAAATAAAATAGCGGTACCCGACAGATGATGTTCTGGTTCACCCTGGTCCACATTTGGGACGATATCTCCGAAATGCCTTCACATATACAACTAAGGGCCACTCCCTTTTAAAAAAATCATTAATACCCTTAATTTGATACCCACATCGTACAAAACACATTCTAGAGTCAGCCCTAGTCCACCTTTATGGCGTTATCCTGAAATTGCGTTCACCTATTGAAATATGGCGCACTTCCTTTTAAAATACTCTTTAATACCTTCCATATGAAACCCATGTCATACAAACACATTCCTGGGTTATCCTAGGTTCATTTTGTTAAACGGCGATTTTCCCTTATTTTGTCTCTAAAGCTTTCAGCTGAGTATGTAATCTTCGGTTACACCCGAACTTAGCCTTCCTTACTTGTTTATGATACTGAAAAGTCAAAAAGCAACACTTAAACTTATGAGGGCGAGTATTGTCAAATGGGACTCCATGGTGTAATATTGCCTTCACCTTTCTGACTTATTGCATCATGGTTTTGCATAGTTAAAGTGACAAAATACGTGTTCTTTACGTGTTGAACTATTGAAATTAAAAAAATAGGAGTCTGATTGAAAAAACTTGATACAAATTTATACTGCTATTTTTGTATATGCAGCTGTATGTAGCTTTGACCAACAACTCTTAAATTTTCTTCATGTTAACGTAAACAAACATACAATACATAGCAAGTTAATCAATTAAGCGAAACAAAACCATTGCTATATATTTTAAATACATACGGTGTAATTGCGGTGAGTTGTTTTGCCAAAATCAACACCTTATCCACCAAATATGTGAAGTCGAGTGTGAGGTAATGAGCTACGGTGCCGCTAATGGACTTCAATCTTTTTTGTGATACTTTAAATAAAAACAAAAGAAAAATAAATTGAAGCATTCAGTTTGCGTTTTTGCAACTTTATTTTACCAAAAATTTTGTTGTTGTTTTTTTAGCGTAATTGGCGTAGCATAATTCAAATAATTTTGAAGTTAATCAGCTCTCGGTTTTTACCTTTTTTAGAATTATATATGCTTGTTATGCCAGTTTTAGCAGAATTGAGCAAAAAATCTAGAGAAAAGGGTATGAAACTAACATTAACAAATAAGGAAGGCTAAGTTCGGGTGTAACCGAACAATACATACTCAGCTGAGAGCTTTGGAAACAAATGTTCGAGTTGAATGTTGACATAATTTACTTATATAATGTAAAGATATTCAACTTTTTGTTAAAATTTGACTTTACAAATTTTTTTTAAAGTGGGCGTGTTCGTCACATAAAGTAATAGGGGTAACTTTCTGCTAAATTTTATCATGATATATTCAACGACTGTCAAATTACAGTTTGCAAAACTTTTAAATTACATCAAAGGTGGGTGGTGCCTCCCCCATTGTCCAAGATTTTACTAATTTTCTATTCTGCATCATAAGGTTAAGCCGCCTACCAAGTTTCATCGTTTTCTCGGTCTTTGGAAATGAATTATCGCACTTTTTCAGGTTTTCGAAGTTTTCGATATCGAAAATGTTGGCGTGTTATAGTCCGATTTCGTTCATTTTAAATAGCTATCTGAGATGAGCGCCCGGGAGCATACATACCAAATTTTATTAACATACCTCAAAATTTACTCAAGTTATCGTATTTACGGACGGGCGGACGGGCGGACGGACGTGGCTAAATGAATTTCGTTTTTCGCCCAGATCATTTTGATATAAAGAAGTCTATATCTATTTCGATTAGTTTATGCCGTTACGGGGTACCGTTATGCGAATAAAATTAATATACATTGTGAGCTCTGCTCAGCTGACTATAAAAATATTTTTAGAGAAGTCAAATTTAAGAGTTGCAACACGCACAGAAAAACGACACTCAAAATATTGGTGTTCCGTTTGTTGTACTGTTTTCGTATTCCTTTAACCTGTTTTAATTAGACCTAGTTTATATATAACAAGACTATCTACAGTAACAGAATAAAATAACACCTAAAGATTAAAAGACTTTGTAACAACGTATATTGTCAAAATCTCAAAATAAACAAGTAACGAAGGTTAAGTTCGGGTGTAAATGAACATTACATACTCAGCTGAGAGCTATGGTGGTAACATAAGGGAAAATAACCATGTAGGAAAATGAACCGAGGGTAACCCTGGAATGTGTTTGTATGACATGTGTATCAAATGAAAGGGGTTAATGGACATTTTAAAAGGGAGTGGGCCTTAGTTCTATAGGTGGACGCCTTTTCGGGATATCACCATAAAGGTGGACTAGGGGGACTCTTTAATGCGTTTGTACAATATGGGTATCAAACGAAAGGTGTTAATGAGTATTTCAAAAGGGCGTGGGGTTTAGTTCTACAGGTGGACGCCTTTTCGAGATAGCGCCATAAAGGTGGACCAGGGGTGACTCTAGAATATGTTTGTACTATATAGGTATCAAATTAAAGGTATTAATGAGAGTTTTAAAAGGGAAGGGTGGTAGTTGTATATGTGAAGGCGTTTTGCAGATATCGACCAAAATGTGGACCAGGGTGACCCAGAACATCATCTGTTGGATACCGCTAATTCGTTTATATATATAATACCACGAACAGCATTCCTGCAAAGATTTCAAGGGTTTTTTATTTCGCCCTGCAGAACGTTTTCATTTCGTTCTACTTAATAGGGTAGGTGTCACACCCATTTTACAAAGTTTTTTTCTAAAGTTATATTTTGCGTCAATAAACTAATCCAAATACCATGTTTCATCCCATTTTTTCGTTTTTCGTAATTTTCGATATCGAAAAAGTGGGCGTGGTCATAGTCCGATTTCGGCCATTTTTTATACCAATACAAAGTGAGTTCAGATAAGTACGTGAACTGAGATTAGTAAAGATATATCGATTTTTGCTCAAGTTATCATCTTAACGGCCTAACGGAAGGACAGACGGTCGACTGTGTATAAAAACTGGGCGTGGCTTCAACTGATTTCGCCCTTTTTCACAGAAATAAGTTATCGTCCCAGAATCTAAGCCCCTATCAAATTTCACAAGGATTGGTAAATTTTTGTTCGACTTATGGCATTAAAATTATCCTAGACAAATTAAATGAAAAAGGGCGGAGCCACGCCCATTTTGAAATTTTCTTTTATTTTTGCATTTCGTTTCACCATATCATTACTGGAGTTGAATGTTGACATAATTTACTGTAATGTAATGTTGACATAATATACTGTAAATATATTAAATTTTTTGTTAAAATTTGACTTAAAAAAAAATTTTTTTTTAAAATGGGCGTGGTCGTTCTCCGATTTTGCTAATTTTTATTAAGCATACATATAGTAATAGGAGTAACGTTCCTGCCAAATTTCATCATGATATCTTCAACGACTGCCAAATTACAGCTTGTAAAACTTTTAAATTACCTTCTTTTAAAAGTGGGCGGTGCCACGCCCATTGTCCAAAATTTTACTAATTTTCGATTCTGCGTCATATGTTCAACTCACCTACCAAGTTTCATCGCTTTATTCGTCTTTGGTAATGAATTATCGCACTTTTTCGGTTTTTCGAAATTTTCGATATCGAAAAAGTGGGCGTGGTTATAGTCCGATATTGTTCATTTTAAATAGCGATCTGAGATGAGTTCTCAGGAACCTACATACCAAATTTCATCAAGATACCTCAAAATTTACTCAAGTTATCGTGTTAACGGACGGACGGACGGACATGGCTCAATCAAATTTTTTTTCGATCCTGATGATTTTGATATATGGAAGTCTATATCTATCTCGATTCCTTTATACCTGTACAACCAACCGTTATCCAATCAAAGTTAAAATACTCTGTCAGCTCTGCTCAACTGAGTATAAAAATTTGTAACACTCCCTTTGCTTAACGACACATTTTTAACAATTATGGACCATTTTATGAAAATAGTTTTCACAATTTTTTTTTGTCATATTAAATTAGTAAATCTAGTAAGCCCTTTGGCAAAACCAAGCAGTCGGTTCTGGTCTTGGAACGGCCATTTGATCTTTCATGTATTTTGATCACATTCAGGTGCTTAAATCCTGTCGCGTGTGTGGACTGTCAGCCAAACCTTCTGAGACTTATATCATCATAAGTTTTGCTTAGACAGACTCTCGGTGCTTCACAGAATCGATTTAGAGTTTCACAAAGATTGTATATCGGCTTTGATGTTGGAGGGGAGTGTGTTTAACAGCTTATGAGCACATGGACAAGGCATACAACTATTTTCTTTTTAGTATGTGCCAGGTATATTTACTGGCAGTTTCATATTTGTCATCTCTGCCAATTTTCTCTTCTATCCTCCTTCATTGCCTCAGTCTATATCTTTACAATATGGTCAGTGCAGACTTATTTTGTTGATTTTCCGAGAGGGTGGATAAATGATGTATATTGGAACGATTTTCTGTCATTCCTTGTCAAAATCGACACTGATGATGGCACAGCGCCGAAACCGGTTTGTCTTGAAACCAAATGTGACAAGGAATGACGGAAAATCATTCCAATATACAATATAGTCAGCACAGGTTTTCAGCCTTTATCATTCTGAAGATTTATTCCCTGAAGCAATTTTCAGCAGTATTGCCGCTCCATTTCTGTTGCCAACATTGGATCGATATTTCGTCGTGTTACTATATGGCTGCAACATCGTAATGACAAGGTAGTATTGTTACGAATATTAGCAAAACTAAGGAGTGCTGCCATCTCCAGGCCGATGCTAAGCAGTGACGTGAATTCACATCAATAATTCAATCATTATGTATCTACATAAACGAATCAATAATTGGGTCTACACATATGTACACATTCCGACGAGCAACATTTACATACAAGGCAGCGAGAGATGAGATGTCACACACAGATGAATTTACTTATACGCTTATGTGTGTGCGGGAGACTGCAAACTACAAACTCACATATGTACATCTGAGAAGCGCTAAAAAGTAGACAATTGTAAACAAGTAGAAACTATATGAGAACTATATACACACGAATATAGTTGGTAAGTTCTGGAAATGGAAGAGCCTAGAAGTATGAAGCGTAAACTATAAAAGCGGGGCAGGCGAGTAAGAAGTAATTCAGTTTGATTTGAGATTTGGATTAAGCGCTTTCTAGCGAGCTATAGCAGTATTATTTTGAATAGTAGAGTTTCACTTGAGCTGTCAATCAGTTTGGTTATTAAGTAAGCTATTCGTTGCAAATTACAAGTGTTATTGTGAAGTACTTGAATAAAGGCCATTTTTCCATTATTCAATATTGGAGTTATTTATTCAACAGTTTAGTGATTCGAACTTAGCAGAGGATTGCAAATAAGAGGATTTGCAGCAAATTCGTTACAGTATAATACTTTTCCTAACTCATCGAGACGATATATTGGTATGGTTTCCGTAAAGATCAGAATAGGATCTTTGAATACTTTACTGCGCTACTGAAGCAATTTGGTGCGCTGCTCTGAGTTTGATCTAGTTGATAGTGATTCGATCTTTTGGTACCTTATTTATACAAGGTTATTGGTCGACAATGCTTGTCATTAATCCATTCGGATTAGTAATTATCCAGCCCTTTTCCGAATACTCGGAAGTATAACGAGGAGGTGAGCTTGTTGTCTAGTTTTACCTCATAATATTTCAAAGAGTTACGTGTTCTTACTTGTAGGCCTCTCATGCTTTTGGTGTAAGGGAGGTCTGCCATGGTGTGGTGGTAGTGTGATCCACCTACCACACCAAAGATCCTTAGTTTAGATCCTGGGCAAAGAAACATCAAATATTTAGAAACATGTGTTGAAGGAAAAATTTAAAGGATATCGACGAAAATCGAAAGAGAATCTCGCCCTTAACCCTCTTCGGAGGTATATTGCGCCTTGCATTTGCTTATTTTAAACGGTTTTATATAGGTTGACTTGACAGGCTGCGCGCACGGCCGGCCGTTGTGAACGAATTTTGTAATTAAAATTTAAGTAACTTCCCGATAAGCTACAAGCTTGAAATATAGTTGAGAATCCGATGACAATGCAATAATCCGAAAAAAAATCATCGCTAGGTGTCGCAAGGATCGAGATATTCACAAAAATAGTATTTGTGGTCCGATTTGGCTCAGATTTGGAACACATAATACATACAAGAATAGAAGGCGACCTATGAAAAAAGCGCCGCTAGGTGGCGCAAGGATCGAATATTCCCAAAAAGCTTATTTGTGGTCCGATATGGCTCATATTTGGAACTTATAATACATACAAGAATAGAAAGCGACATATGAAAAAAATCGCCGCTAGGTGGCGCAAATATCGAGATATTCAAAAAATCGTATTTGTGGTCCGATTTGGTCCATATTTGGAACAAATATTACATACAGTCCGGTAGAAGTGACATCAAAATATTTTGGAGTTCGAGGAGGGACAAACATACGTGGCGCAGAGTCGAGTAAAGTCTTTCAAAGGATTATGTATTGAGAACTTAGATTGTAACAAATTGTCAGGAAAGAGTCCTTGTAATAATGAGTCACTAAATGAACTAAATAGAATGATAAATAATAGGCAATTAAATAAAGACTAAAAACTTGAAAATAAAAATATTAAAAAAAAATTTTAAGTTAAACGGTTTTATTGAAAACAATACTTACATGAAATAATAATAATACTAAAAGCTATAAAATAATTAGGTAGGTCCTAGGTACTAGTCGTCACCCTCCTCATCAATCTAGGGCGTTGATCAGACAATTAAATAAAAGCGTTGGTCGCGTGAAATTTCTAAAATTGTGAGGCGTAGCATAACCTGATTAAGGTTCAGTTGGTCTTATATATGTATGACTATCAATAGAAATTTGACGCGTCCAACACTTTTATTTAATTGTCTGATCAACGCCCTAGATTGATGAGGAGGACGATGACTAGTAACCCCAGCGGGTTAGGGGATCAGAATATACCCGCGGTAGGTATGCCTGTCGTAAAAGGCGACTAAAATACCAGATTCAAGGGGCTGTGTAGCGCAACTTTTCAGGTTGCCAGCGCAATATATAACTTCTCCAAACCCAATTGTCAACCTCACCTATCCGCGGCGAATCCTGTTTCACTAACAGACGAGGCTCTGGCGACCCCAAGCTCCTCATGAAACTTGGGGGTAGGGAGGGAGGGAATGGCCTGAAGGTTTAACGTGGCCACATAAATCGTTCCCGAGATGGTCGGGCTAGCACCTTAATGGTGATATGGTACCGGAGCGTACCGGATTTGTATCCGCCAAAGGACCATCACATCGATAACACTCCCCAAAGCCTTCGGGGAGCAACCTTATCGCTACAACAACAACAACAACAACATGATGACTAGTACCTAGGCCTACCTAATTATTTTCTATCTTTTAGTATTATTATTATTTCACGTAAGTATTGTTTTCAATAAAACCGTTTAACTTAAAAAAATTGTTTAAATTATTTTATTTATAAGTGGGGTCCGATTTTGTTATCGTCTTCTAGAACGGCTAAGAAAAAAGAACTTTCATAATATTCCAGTGATATGAACCTAGTAACAAAAGATGAGCGGGCTGCCTATATATTCACTGCTCATTTATGGTTAGTTCTTTTGTATATTATATTTGTTAAAGTGACTTTAATATTGACAGTTCTTCATACTTTACTTTTATCTTAAGCCGATGTTCTAGTAGTATTAAATATTGACTTAGCTGTGTATACCTAACGTGCTAACAAAATAATAAGCGCTTAAACCTTAAAAGAATATTTTTTTTATTCGTTACTTAAACAAAGTCGTGAGTACCAAGTCCCCGTGATGTTTGGTGTGTAAGCATACAGGGACCGTAGCGTATTATCCGATCCGTGATCAAATTGAATTTTCTAAATCGCAATAGCACTGAAATAATGATCGGGATTGAGGTAGTTAGTGAAATTAAGGCTTCCAGTACTTATGAAATTCATAATGTGTTCTCATTTTTATTTATCTTTTGAGTGAAATTGGTTTTCGATACGTGATCGCATAACACGATATGAGCCCAGGCTTACGTCTTAAAAACTAATGTTTTCACGTTAACCAAAGCCCGCACTGGAATGGAGGTAAAATCACAACAGATATAACTTTACAAGAATCAAATAATTTCGGGCTGTTTAAGAAGAGCTTTCCGGCATCTTATCGGTAACAACCGATACCGATAAGCTATTACATTATTATCAGCTCATTTTCTATAGTAAATTTTATCATCGAGTTATTGGTTTGCTATCGACTAGTTGCCGCCGGATCATCGGGTTCTTATTGGTTCCTTATCGGCTTGTTATCGACGGGTAACATACATGTATGTCATCGATTTTATTTTCAAGTTTTTAATGTATCTCTTTTTTAGTAAGCCGACGAGTCTTCGACAACTTTTCGATAACAAATCCATTTCTTTTTGATAACAAATCATTAACTTTTCGACAGCAAATCAATAATACGCCAAAAGCAAATATATAACTTGTTTGATTTTGAGGTGTTGCATAAATAATCGATCACTTTTCGATTGTAAATCCATAGCATATCGATAAATTATTGATAATAAATCGATAAAATGTCTATAACTAATACCTGGTCGATAACGCACCCATCAAACAATGAAAACTCATCGTTAATAAATGGACAGCTCCTCCCTAACAACTCTTCGATAACAAACTGATAACATATCGACAACAAACCGTTAACACTTAGATGACAAATTGAAGCCAAGTCGTCCAATGTCGGTTTCGATTTCGGTTTTTACTTGTATTCTTTCCTTTCCTCTCCTTTCTTTCTTTCTTTTCCTTTGTTTTCCTTTACTTTCCGTAGTTTGCTATCTGATTTCGCTCATATATAAAGGAAAATTAATATGAGAAACTTAGTTATAAAATTATCGATTAAGGGTTGATACCTAAATGAAGACAATCTCGTTATATGTAAACTAGGTTTAAGTTTATGCAATTAATAGCCTACGATATTAGACTCACAAAGTGGCTCAAATCTCTGAAGAGAGAAGACTTAAAGCTCACGATGGGCATACTGTCTGTACACTTCTTTCCGGCGTCACATGTTTATAAGTTAAGACTCGCCAGTAACAGCAATTATAGGAAGTGCGAGCTGCAGGAAGAAACGGTTGAGCACGTTTGTGTTGATGTTCTGCGCTCGCTAGGTCAAGGATCCAGCTATAAGGGGCGGCAGAGTTGCCAGATCTCGAAGCAGCAATTAAGCTGGCTCCTAGAAAACTGCTAGTATTAACCAAGAGGATGGAGTTAGTTTATAACATATGTCCTGGCACCTGATTGGGCTTCTTCCGTTTGCTCGTCCAACAAATTCTGGTAACACTATGGACACATTCAGTATATGTCAGGTCTGTATTGACCGACCAGTTCAATCTAACCTAACCATGCAATTAAAAGATACACTTACTTAACCAATGAGTTTTCTCTACTTACATTCTATATTCTCGTATACCTTCTTTTTTTGTTGCACTGTGTTATAAGCTTAATGTAGTATAATGCTGAATGCTTTGAGTAGTAATAAAAATCAACACGCGCCAACGTCTTCCACTGCTTCAGTACCACAACTCAAGGTGACGTAATTCTAATCGAAGCTTAAAAGTGAATTCGCTTTGTTGTTGTTGTTTTTTTTTTTTTTTTTTTTAATTCTATGGTTTTGCGGCTGCTGTTTGCGGCTACTTGTTTGATATCCATTTCCATTTTGTTCTACTGAAATAGATACTTGCACTAGGCCCACGCAACCATAACAAAGGAACAAAAAAAATTTAACTAAATATTTGTATAGCTGTATAGTATGTTTGTTGGTGTTCACGAATATACAAATATTAACAGAGTAAAAAAATTAACGCAAAAAGTTGAAAAAACAATGATACAAAAGTTGACGCGCTACTTTGGCTACCATTGGTGATGGTTATGCGGTAAAAGCAAAAAGTATATCACAAATGTTGACCATTATTTGAGCAGAGTTATTTTTTGTGTTTATATAAAGCGTAAAACGAAACATGAAAACAAATTTTTTATGTATGTAGGCACCTCATCACCATCCAGAGTTGGGCATAGGGCACGAAATTTTTGCTCCACTTATTTAATTACATAAAAAGTGTATAGAAATATAGATAAGAACAAGTAAGGAAGGCTAAGTTCGGGTGTAACTGAACATTACTCAGCTAAGAGCTTTAGATGCAAAATAAGGGAAAATCACAATGCAGGAAAATGAACCTAGGGTAACCCTGGAATGTGTTTGTATGACATGGATATCAAATGAAAGGTGTTAATGAGTATTTTAAAAGGTGAGTGGGCCTTAGTTCTATAGGTGGTCGCCTTTTCGAAATATCGCCATAAAGGTGGACCAGGGGTGACTCTAGAATATGTTTGTACGATATGGGTATCAAATGAAAGGTGTTAATGAGTATTTTGAAAGGGCGTGGGGCTTAGTTCTATAGGTGGATGCCTTTTCGAGATATCGCCATAAAGCTGGACCAGGGGTAACTCTAGAATGTGTTTGTACGATATGGGTACCAAATTAAAGGTATTAATGAGGGTTTTAAAAGGGAGTGGCCCTTAGTTGTATATGTGAAGGCGTTTTCGAGATATCGACCAAAATGTGGACCAGCGTGATCCAGAACATCATCTATCGGGTACCGCTAATTTATTTATATATAATACGACAAACAGTATTCCTGCCAAGATTTCAAGGGTTTTTTATTTCGCACTGCAGAACTTCATTTTCTTCTACTTAATATGGTAGGTGTCACACTCATTTTACAAAGTTTTTTCTAAAGTTATATTTTTCGTCAATAAACCAATCCAATTACCATGTTTCGTCCCTTTCTTCATATTTGGTATAGGATTATGGCATTTTTTTTTCATTTTTCGTAATTTTCGATATCGAAAAATTGGGCGTGGTTATAGTCGGATTACGGCCAATTTTTATACCAATACAAAGTGACTTCAGATAAGCACATTAACTGAGTTTAGTAAAGATATATCTATTTTTGCTCAAGCTATCGTGTTAACGGCCGAGCGAAAGGACAGACGGTCGACTGCGTATAAAAAATGGGCGTAGCTTCAACCGATTTCGTCCATTTTCCAAGAAAACAGTTACCGGGATAGAAGCTATGCCCTTGCCAAATTTCACAAGGATTCGTAAATTTTTGTTCGACTTATGGCATTAAAAGTAGTCTAGGCAAATTAAATGAAAAAGGGCGGAGCCACGCCCATTTTGAAATTTTCTTTTGTTTTATATTTTGTTGCACCATATCATTACTGGAGTTGAATGTTGACATAATTTACTTATATACTGTAAAGATATTAAATTTTTTGTTAAAATTTGGCTTAAAAATTTTTTTGTTTAAGTGGCCGTGTTCGTCATCCGATTTTGCTCATTTTTATTTAACACACATATAGTAATAGGAGTAATGTTCCTGCCAAATTTCATCATGATATCTTCAACGACTGCCAAATTACAGCTTGCAAAACTTTTAAATTACCTTCTTTTAAAAGTGGGCGGTGCTACGCCCGTTGTCCAAAATTTTACTAATTTTCTTTTCTGCGTCATAGGATCAACCCACCTACCAAGTTTCGTCGCTTTAGTCGTCTTCAGTAATGAATTATCGCACTTTTTCAGTTTTTCGAAATTTTCTATATCGAAAAAGTGGGCGTGGTTGTAGTCCAATTTCGTTCATTTTAAATAGCGATCTGAGATGAGTACGCAGGAACTTACATACCAAATTTCAATAAGATACCTCGCAACTTACTCAAGTTATCGTGTTAACGGAGAGACAAACGGACTGCCAGACATGGCTAAATGAATTTCTTTTTTTGCCCAGATCATTTTGATATATAGAAGTCTATATCTATCTCGATTAGTTTATGCCGTTACGGATTACCGTTATGCGAACAAAATGAATATACTCTGTTAGCTCTGCTCAGCTGAGTATAAAAAGTGTTAGATTAGGTTGAAGTTGTTGGTAATAAAAGACCTCACCTGCATTGAATATGTACATAGTATTCGTGTTGAAAACCAACAGTGTTGCCAGAATTTTTTCAGAAAAAAAGCTAGATTGACAAAAATAAAAAGCTTAAAAAGGCTAAATAAAAATGTTTAAAGCTAAGAAAAAAAACAAAAAGTTTAAGGCAAATTTCTATGCGTTTTATTAATTTTTTTCATAAAAGACCTAACAGGATAAAAAATAAAAAAAAATTGTTAGCAGATGCGTACGATCGGTTTTTCTAATTTAAAAGGGATAACAGTTTTTTAAGTTTTTGGTGTGTGTTTTGCTCCGACTCCAAACGATATCTGGCAAATGTATTTATGGAGAGATTATTTTCATGGCACTTTCTGGGCTGGCCGAACCACTGCCGATGAGTGACCCCCGGTTAGATAAAGATTTGAAATGAGCTATATATAAGCCTTATATAAAATGTCCTAATAGAGCAAGTAGTTTCTTTTAATGAGGCCTTATGTAAGTAAGCCTGATTTTTGTTGGTTCATAAGCCTTATAATAAAGTTGTTATATTCTACCTTATGGCTTATAAAAATTCCTTACGTAAGTTTTAACTTATATGAGTTATAAGTCTTACAGACAATGGTATCTTTCAAATAAATATTATTCCTGTTGACATAAGTACAGAAAAACAAGGACTTATACCATTCGTGTGGATGCGATTTGCAACGGGTCGAGTCCGTCGTTTTACGCAGCCTATATGTATCATTGCATAGCGCTTTTGTCTACATGTGGACTTAGAAACCCAGTTAAATGTTTCTGAAATCAAAAATTCAATTTCCCTCGGAAGCGGTTTCGAAGCAGATGAAACAGTCATAGAATCGAGTGGCAAATACACGGAACGAAAATGATATCAGATTGATGTTGCCATACGCCTCTATTTCTGCATACCATAATGCCAACACTATCTGTTCCTTAGCCCCTCAAATTTTATAAATCTAGCCCAAATTGATTCAATGTTTTAAAAATTGAATCTACATAAAGCTGCTAATCTAAAGAGCTAAAAACTTTCTAAAAAAATCTGAAAAATGCTTAAAACCTAACTTTAAGTTTTCAAGATAAAAAGAGACAAAAAAACTTGAAAAAAGCTAAAATGGTATCACTGAAGACCAAACGAATAACTCTACTTAAATTACTTTCTGCTGGCAGCACTTTCTACGCCTGCTTTCATTGACAAACCGTAATTCAACAAGAGCTTCTCATCTCTCCATAGAGTTAGGAGCGACTTTGTTTGCTTAATATGATACAACTTACATATGATCATAAAGATTTTAAGCCTACAAATTTGACTCCATATCTTTCCCGAATAATTTACGATATGCAGCTCATGTGGATAGATTGGGACGCAAACCGTGTATGCATCAAGTGTTGCGTCCTGTTTTGCCAACATTTGAACTGTTCTGGTTAGACTTCTGCAGTAAGAGCCACGTAGCAGGATGCCAGCATATGGAACATTTCTCTTTCCGGCTATAAATGACTGCAATACTTACACTGCCCTCCGACTTCGCGTGATAAACGCTGATTACGCGCGCACTGAGTACATTAACCTCTCGTCTAGATATGAGACTTGGCTCCTGTATCAGCGTCACTTCCAACGAGCCCACCTCAGGAGTAGGGAGGAGTTTTTGTGACGCAACTTTACTATGCAGGGGTTTATCTGCAAGACTCGCAGTGTCATTGTGCTGTTTATACATCTTCAATATATCCGACTCTTTGCCTTGTTATCACTTTGTGCCGGAACTTACAAGGATTTTAGGTTACTTTCTATCTTCCCAGCTATTAGCTTATTTTAGTTGTTCCCCTTAAGACTTATCTTTATGAGGTGCAGATAACAACTGGTTTAGCGCGTTTTCCGACTTCACCGCACATTATATCCACATTGGCTTTTAATGCCCCTCGTTTTACTGCTTTATTGACCCCTTGAAACGGTGCCTACTGCCTTGCCTGTGGAGATCTGGTATAGTTCCCTGCGGCCATATTAAAGTCCTGTTGCAGAATTGAAGATTTCTAGCAAATCTGATTGCTAAGTTGAGCTACCTCCACTCTCTTACGCGCCCATGACCTGGCTGGCATACAAATCTCTAACCGTCCTTAGTGACTGCACTGTTCCCTCGGGTGCCAGGCGCCCGAATAATCCCTTTCGCGATTTCTTCTTCACCGGCTTGCGACGCCATTTTCTCTTTCTTATCATAATTATTGCTAAAGGTTTGTGAGTAAGTCGACTTGGTGGAGTAAACCCCTTTCGGACAAGCAAACTCAGCAGCCTGATTGGAAGTGTAGGGACATACATATAATCGTGAGCCACAGTAGCACTCATTTTGCAAAAAGACCGAACGCTACTTTTCGCGTCTGCCCGTTGCATAAAAGCAGCTGCCAAATCTCTTATCATCATCAATAGCTCGCGCTTAACCGCCCAAGTCAATTAGGCCCTTTCGTAATAAGTGACGCTAGCTATCCCTGTTTTGCGATAGCTGAAGCCATTTCGGAGCGCAAGGGAGATTAAATCTTCATCAACCTGAACTCATTGCAGATCTCCACTTCCTTTGCGTCCACGGTTCACCGCTGTTGATTGAAGTACTTTATTGGGAGGTATACTACCTAGCCAGTGCAGCCTTTGGACTCTTATTCGCTGCACTATCTTCATATCTGCGTAAAGGTCATACAGCTCATCACTATGACTTCTTCGATAATTGCAGTCGGCATCAAGGACGCGACCGAAAATCCTCTGGAGAGCTTTTCTCTCGACTACTTCATGGGCCCTCTCATCCATTCTTGATTCTGTTCATGGCTAGGAGTAATACGTCAGGACAGGTATGATGTGCGACTTGTAGAGCGTGTTTATTATTCGTCGAAGGAAAATATTTTTGTTGTTATTTCGGCAAACTGATTGGTAAGATCGCGGGTTAGAATCGAGCACAAGGCCTAAAATTAATTATTTTATCATTATTAATGTTATGATAAATTTTCCTTTAAATGAAAAAAAAATTTAAATAAGAATAGAAGGAAGTGGTGTGCGAATAAAATCCCTTGGTTCCTATTCATTGAACTCCGAATTGACACTAAACTGTCGCCGATCTATTCAGGAGATGGCCCAACAGAACCGTGTACACCTCACATGGGTCCCGGGACACAGGGACATAGAGGGAAACTGCGCTGCAGACGAACTTGCTAGGCAGGGTACGACCAGACAGATTCTTTATGACAAAGAACGCCTAGGTATGCCTTTTGCCACTTGCAAGCTAATGCTAAAAGAGTATACCTACAGTCAAGCCAACGAAAGATTGCTACTAACCCCGGGATGTAGAATATCAAAGAAACCATGGCCTATATGGGATACTAAGAGATCCCGTCACGTCTATACCCTAAGCAAGGACAAAATCTCCTCACTTGTAGGAGTTCTGACTGGGCACTGTCTCATCGGAAGGCATGCGGAAAGACTAGGAGCGCCCTTCCGACCATGCTGAAGAAGTTGCAAAGAAGACGTGGTAGAGGAAACGGTGATGCACCTCATCTGCAACTGCCCGGCGTTAAGTGGCCACAGACAATGCTGTCTGGGAGCTCCCTGACCGATCTACGCCAGGTCTGGGAGCATGATATAAGGGACTTAGTAGCTCTATCAAGTCCTCGAAATGGTTCGAAGACGAGGGCTAATGGTATCTTTCTGTGGTACCACAACGGGCCAACAGATACTGGCCTATGTGTGCCCATGGGGCAGCCACTACTACCTAACCTAACCATACCATAGCAGAAAGAAAAAATATAGACAACTCCCAAATTTCGTTGTATAGATCCATATCACATCGTTTTTGCAACAGATGTCGCAGCGCTGTGAAAATCGATTGGTAAGAAACAGGATAATGAAGACAAACAAACAACCGCTGTGATAGCTGAATGGTTATAGCAAAGGCGCCTAAAAGTTGCCGATGAAGGAACTTAGCAGTTCCCGAAACGGATCTATACAACGAGCTTTGGCAGTTGATTAAATTTTTTCTTTCTTCTATTCTAATTTAAAATTTTTTCATTTATTATAACAATAATAATGATAAAATAATTATTGTTAGGCTTTGAGCTCGATTCGAGACCGGGATATAAACATTTTTGCGGAACATACTTAAGTTTTATATTTCAGTACAATAAAAAAATTGTGTGCACAATGGGGTAGTGTTATAATATTTAATGGCTTCAAGTCGACTTCGTTAAGGGTATAAGGTTTTCGATAGAGTCGAAGACACTGCGCACCTATTTACTTTTAGTTTGTGTTGCAAGCGTGTTTAAATATTTGCTTATTCTACTATTAATTTATTGTGAATATTTTTTACCCTTCAATGATTTTAAAAATTTTTTTATTTATCGCCCACTTTTTTCGAAATTACTTCTTCTTCTTTTATTATACTCAGTTGAGCAGAGCTCACAGAGTATATTAAGTTTGATTGTATAACGGTTGCTTGTACAGGTATAAAGGAATCGAGATAGATATAGACTTCCATATATCAAAATAATCAGGATCGAAAAAAAATTTGATTGAGCCATGTCCGTCCGTCCGTCCGTTAACACGATAACTTGAGTAAATTTTGAGGTATCTTGATGAAATTTGGTACGTAAGTTCCTGAGCACTCATCTTAGATCGCTATTTAAAATGAACGATATCGGACTATAACCACGCCCACTTTTTCGATATCGAAAATTGCGAAAAACCGAAAAAGTGCGATAATTCATTACCAAAGACAGATAAAGCGATGAAACTTGGTAGGTGGGTTGAACTTATGGCGCAGAATTGAAAATTAGTAAAATTTTTGACAACGGGCGTGGCACCGCCCACTTTTAAAAGAAGGTAATTTAAAATTTTGCAAGCTGTAATTTGGCAGTCGTTGAAGATATCATGATGATATTTGGCAGGAACGTTACTCTTATTACTATATGTGCGCTTAATAAAAATTAGCAAAATCGGAGAAGGACCACGCCCACTTTAAAAAAAAAAATTTTAAAGTAAAATTTAAACAAAAAAATTAATATCTTTACAGTATATAAGTAAATTATGTCAACATTCAACTCCAGTAATGATATGGTGCAACAAAATATAAAAATAAAAGAAAATCTCAAAATGGGCGTGGCTCCGCCCATTTTCATTTAATTTGTCTAGGATACTTTTAATGCCATAAGTCGAACAAAAATTTACCAATCCTTTTGAAATTTGGTAGGGGCATAGATTTTATGACGTTAACTGTTTTCTGTGAAAATGGACGAAATCGGTTGAAGCCACGACCCGTCCGTCTGTCCTTCCGCATGGCCCTTAACACGATAACTTGAGCAAAAATCGACATATCTTTACTGAACTTAGTTCACGTACTTATCTGAACTCACTTTATCTTGGTATGAAAAATGAACGAATTCCGACTATGACCGCGCCCACTTTTTCGATATCGAAAATTACGAAAAATGAAAAAAATGCCATAATTCTATACCAAATACGAAAAAAGGGATGAAACATGGTAATTGGATTGGTTTATTGACGCGAAATATAACTTTAGAAAAAACTTTGTAAAATGGCTGTGACACCTACCATATTAAGTAGAAGAAAATGAAAAAGATCTGCAGTGCGAAATAAAAAACCGTTGAAATCTTGGCAGGTATTATATATATAAATAAATTAGCGGTATCCAACAGATGATGTTCTGGGTCACCCTGGTCCACATTTTGGTCGATATCTGGAAAACGCCTTCACATATACAACTACCACCACTCCCTTTTAAAACCCTCATTAATACCTTTAATTTGATACCCATATCGTACAAACAAATTCTAGAGTCAACCCTCATCCACCTTTATGGCGATATCCCTAAATGGCGTCCACCTATAGAACTATGGCCCACTCCCTCATAAAATTCTCTTTAGTGCCTTTCATTTGATAGACATGTCATACAAACACATTCCAGGGTTTCCCTCGGTTCATTTTCCTACACGGTTATTTTCCCTTATGTTGTCACCATAGCTCTCAACTGAGTATGTAATGTTCGGTTACACCCGAACTTAATTTTCCTTACTTGTTTTTTATTAATTGTTTACCCGCAAGCTACCACAATAATAAATTATTTTAAAAGTTGTTTGCTCAACAATCGAAATGCTACAAATAAAATAAATATTTATTTATTCAGAATAAGAGGCAATAGAACAATTAAATAATAAAAAAAGTCAATTATGTCCGAAATTTTATTACCCAATATTTGATTTGGCTTCCATACACGTCAAATGGCAATTAAATAGCAGTACTTCAAAGCGCAAAAACAACAACAATATTTGATATCCGCTCTTATTTTGACACTTATTTAAGGCAATTATTGTCGCCACTTCAACTGAGTGGCTGGACGGACTAACGAAATGCTGACAACTCATGACTTTGAAATATGTTTAATGCTGTTGAGTTCTAATTTATGGCGTGTGTAAATAGAAAATTCGAATTATTTGTTTAATTTATTTGTTTATTCATTTTTAAAAATTTGGTCGTTGGTTTTGCGGCCTTGGCTTTTCAAATTTTCCTAATATTGCTCACGCGCGCAACGAAATCAATTCAAGAGGTTTGGAATAAATATACATTTATTTAATTCGTATATATACAGCCCAATTCTAAACCAAAACTCAGTACGAATTTTTTCCCTTCTCTCATTCCTCGTATTCTAAATAAAAATTCCTTGTGAGTTTTTTCACTCCTCCCTTTCCTCATAATCTGAACAATGTTCGAAAAAGCGGAAACCGGTTATGGAAGAAAAGTAGGTATTATGAATGTGAGGGAGAAGGAGATTACTCTGCCATTTCACAGGAGTTTTTTTCACTTGTTAAATTAAAGCAGGCATGCTTAACCAACGAACCAATATCATTTCGTTACGATAATTAACGTTAATAAACGAAACAAAGTCATTTCGTTTCGTTTATTAACGTTAAGAACGTCAAATTAACGAAATAATTTTGTTTCGTTTTCTGCCATATCAAAACGAAATCAAATCGTTTATGTTGATTATTAATTTCAAACTATGCTGGCAAAGCTGATTGATGGCGGAGTCATTAAAGGTGAAAGCATTAGCCAATCTGATTGCAACTTTTCTCATGAATTTTGACAGTACGAACATTTCTCAGAGTATTTTTGACATTACCACCAACGAATTACACAAACAAATTACATGGAGTTTGTGTGTGTATGTCCGCTCGCTGTTACCACCTTACGGCTCGACCATGGCTATAGCATTGCCAGCACAATTCAAACATAAATTATCACGTGTTTGTTAACGTTTTTAACGTTAACGAAAGCTTTTCGTTTCGGTTAAAAACGAGATACAATTTATCTTGATAATTTCTTTATCGATAATATTTCGAAGTGTTTCAACAGAAATGGTGGAAATTTTTTGATAAACGATTAGCTTAACGTTAAGGTGCATCCCTGAATTAAAGGGAATGCATCAAAATAATTAAAGAAAATTGGTTCTTTTAAGAAAGAACACATATTTGTACAAATTTGTGCTAAAATATGCACATTCTACCACGATATTCTTTATTTTAAGTCCAAAAGTATATCATAAGCAACGGAAGAGCTCTTGATGTATTTGATGCAGCAATCCAGAAATTGCAAAGGATTTTTTAAAAAGGCTTAAATAGATTTTGGCATATGACGAAAGACGAATTCAACTCGACTGGGCCGCCAGAAAATTGCTTTGCTGTATGGCAGCAGGCAACTCCAGCGGATTTGTGTTATCCTGCCGTCTTCTTCTTCTTATGCTCCGCTGTTGATGTTGCTGTGGCACCAATTTATTACTCAAGTCAGTGAATACCATATGAAATCCAATATTATGCATTTTTTATACTTCATTTCTTAATTTCAAACAAATTCGCAACAATAATTAAACTTTTAAATTTTTTAAACAAAATGAGAAATGCGCCACGAAATTTCAATTGACAAAACAGCCGACTTCGAAAATTCGAAATTCCTATTCCCCAATTATTGTTCTCCCTAGGAGAAAAGAATTGGAGGAATTTTTCCGCGGGAATAAAAAAATCCGCGAGAACAAAATTCCGCGGGGATATTTAGAATTGGGTTGATAATATATATAATTTTTATTTGAAGGTACTTGAAAATTTTTGAGTATATGCAGATTTTTAGCCAACTATTTTCAGTCTAACAGAGAACAAGTTTAAAATAAAGTAATTAAAAAAAATGTTATTTAAACGGTTTTATTGAAAAGGATATTTACATTAAGTAATAATAATACTAAAAGCTAGAAAATAATTAGGTTTACCCTAGGTACTAGTCATCGCTGTTCTCATCAATCTAGGGTGTTGATCAGACAAATAAATAAAAGCGTTGATCGCGTCAAATTTCTATTGATATTCAGCCGCTCATATCTTTACAAATGATATTTTCATATATGTATAAGTAAGTAAGACCAACGTAACATTAATCAGGTTACGCCACGCCTACCGTTTTTAGAAATTTCACGCGCCCAACGCTTTTATTTATTTGTCAGATCAACGCCCTAGGTTGATGAGGAGTGTGATGACTACTACCTAGGATCTACCTAATTATTTTCTTGCTTTTAGTATTATTTTTAGTTAGTGTAAGTATTCTTTGCGTATTCTATGCAGCCACCGTGTTGTGATGGTAGCGTGCTCCCCTACCACACCGTATGCCCTAGGTACACACCCCGAGCAAATCAACATCAAAACTTTAGAAATAAGGTTTTTAAATTAGAAGAAAATTTTTCTAAGCGGGGTCGCCCCTCGGCAGTGTTTGGCAAGCACTCCGGGTGTATTTCTGTCATGAAAAGTTCTCAGTAAAAACTCATCTGCCTTGCAAATGCCATTCGGAGGCGGCATAAAATTTGTGTAGGTCCCGTCCGGCCAATTTGTAGGGAAAATCATGAGGAGCACAACGCAAATTGGAAGAGACGCTAGGCCTTAGATCTCTTCGTAGGTTATCGCGCCTTACATTTATTAAATTTTTTTTTTTTTTTAAGTATTCTTTTCAGTAAAACCGTTTAACTTGAAACTTTTTAAAATCATTTTATTTTCAAGTTTTTAGTTTTTATTGAATTGCTTATTATTTTTCTAGTTCATATAGTGCCTCATTATTAAAAGGACTCTTTCCTGAAAATTTGTTACAACCTTACTCCTCAATACATAATCTTTCCAAATACTTTACTCGACTCAGTGCCAAGTACGCTTGTCTACCTATGCACTTCTACCGACTGTGTGTAATACTTGTTCCAAATTTTAGCCAAATCGGACAACAAGTACGAGTTTTGTGAATATCTCGATCCTCGCGGCACCTAGCGGGAATTTTTTCATAGAGAAGTTTTTATTTTTGTATGTAATATGTGTTCCAAATATGAGCCAAATTGAACAAAAAACAAGTAAGGAAGGTTAAGTTCGGGTGCAACCGAACATTACATACTCAGTTGAGAGCTATGGTGACAACATAAAGGAAAATAACCATGTAGGAAAATGAACCGAAGGAAACCATGGAATGTGTTTGTATGACATGTGTATCAAATGAAAGGCATTAAAGAGTATTTTATGAGGGAGTGGGCCATATTTCTATAGGTGGACGACATTTAGGGATATAGCCATAAAGGTTGATCAGGGTTGACTCTAGAATGCGTTTGTACAATATGGGCTTCAAACGAAAGGTGAAAATGAGTATTTTAAAAGGGAGTAATCCTTAGTTCCATAGGGAGACGCCGTTTCGAGATATCGCCATAAAGGTGGACCAGGGGTGACCCTAGAATTTTTTTGTACAATATGGGCATCAAACGAAAGGTGTAAATAAGTATTTTAAAAGGAGTGGGCCTTAGTTCTATAGGTGGACGCCGTTTCGAAATATCGCCATAAAGATGGACCAGGGGTGACTCTAGAATGTGATTGTGCGATATGGCTATCAAATTAAAGGTATTAATGAGGGTTTTAAAAGAGAGTGGTTGTTGTTGTATAGGTGGTCGCATTTTCTAGATATCGCCATAAAGGTGGACCAGGGGTAACCCTAGAATTTGTTTGTACAATATGGGTATCAAAAGAAAGGTATTAATGAGTATTTTAAAAGGAAGTAATCCTTAGTTCCATAGGTGGACGCCGTTTCGAGATATCGCCATAAAGGTGGAGCAGGGGTGACCCTAGAATTTGTTTGTACAATATGGGTATCAAAAGAAAGATGTTAATGAGTATTTTAAAAGGGAGTAATCCTTAGTTCCATAGGTGGACGCCGTTTCGAGATATCGCCATAAAGGTGGGCCAGGGGTGACTCTAGAATTCGTTTGTGCAATATGGGTAGCAAACGAAAGGAGTTAATGATTATTTCAAAAGGGAGTGGGCCTTAGTTCTATAGGTGGACTCCTTTTCGAGGTATCGCAATAAAGGTGGACCAGGGGTGACTCTAGACTTTGTTTGTACGATATGGGTATCAAATGAAAGGTGTTAATGAGTATTTTAAAAGGAAATGGACCTTAGTTCTATAGGTGGACGCCTTTTCGAGATATCGCCATAAAGGTGGACCAGGGGTGACTCTAGAATGAGTTTGTACGATATAGGTATCAAATTAAAGGTATTAATGGGGGTTTTAAAAGGGAGTGGTGGTAGTTGTATATGTGAAGGCGTTTTCCAGATATCGACCAAAATGTGGACCAGGGTGACCCAGAACATCATCTGTTGGATACCGCTAATTTATTTATATATGTAATACCTGCCAAGATTTTAAGCTTTTTTTATTTCGCCCTGCAGAACTTTTTCGTTTTCTTCTACTTAATATGGTAGGTATATGTTAATAACCATTTTATATAGTTTTTTCTAAAGTTATATTTCGCATCAATAAAACAATCCAATTACCTTACCATGTTTCATCCCTTTTCTCGTATTTGGTATAGAATTATGGCATTTTTTCATTTTTCGTAATTTTCGATATCGAAAAAGTGGGCGTGGTCATAGTCGAATTTCGTTCATTTTTCATACCAAGATAAAGTGAGTTCAAGTAAGCACGTGAACTAAGTTCATTAAAGATATGTCGATTTTTGCTCAAGTTATCGTGTTAACGGCCATGCGGAAGGACAGACGGACGACTGTGTATAAAAACTGGGCGTGACATCAACCGATTTCGCCCATTTTCACAGAAAACAGTTAACAAATTTCAAAAGGATTGGTTAATTTTTGTTCGACTTATGGCGTTAAAAGTATCCTAGACAAATTAAATGAAAAACCAAAATTCATCAAGATATCTAAAAATTTACTCAAGTTATCGTGTTAGCGGACGGACGGACGGACGGACATGGCTCAATCAAATTTTTTTTCGATCCTGATTATTTTGATATATGGAAGTCTATATCTATCTCGATTCCTTTATATATGTACAACCAACCCTTATCCAATCAAACTTAATATACTCTGTGAGCTCTGCTCAACTGAGTATAAAAAAACAATTTTTTGAAATACATCAAGCCATGCGCCTGGCGTAGTTTTTTCTTCTTTTTATTGCATTGTCATCGGGTCCTGAGTTATATTCCAAGTTCACAACTTGTAGCTTATCGGGAAGTTACATAAATTTCGATTACAAAATTTGTAACCAACGCTCGCAGAGTCAAGCTAAATAAAACCGTTTAAAAAAGAGTACGTGTAGTTATGTATGCGCGTGAGAAGTTATGCTTCCACTTCCCGGAAATAAAGGCTACCAACATATATACTAAATTTCAGGAAAATCGAACAGTGAATAGAGATTGATCGGATAGATCGGTCTCTGGTGCACTTTCCGGAAAGAAAATTTACAGGAACAATCTCCGGGTTCGCAAAATAATTGCGATTTATTACACTAGATAAGATCCTGTTACAATTTCCAAAAAGAAAGGAAGTATATTAGAAATCGGTGCGAATTTGAAGAGACCTATTACAACTACTTTGTTACACTAAAACTGCTTGTGCTGCGAAACTCTACACCTAAAAAAAAAATAAGGGAATCCCGAACATAAAATTCGAAATTTTCGTACAATTTTCCCGCATAGTTTCAGTTACAAAATAAATACAAGTTTTCTCAGAAAGTTAAAAAAAATAAATAAAAAACAAGTAGGGACGGGACTGCCTTCGGCTATGCCGAAGACTTCATACCTTTCATGAATGGGGCTGAACAATAATCTTATCCCGTTCGTAATCTCGAAATAATCGGATGTATAAGATGGGAAATATATATTGAACAGATGTACATACCTAAACGATTTTTCAGATAAATATAAAATAAAAAATGGCAAAAACCCCCTTATCTGAACAATCGGTTGTATGGGATATATATTATATATAGCTCCGATCGAAATGATTTTTACAGGAAATCTTCTATCATATATTAGAATAAATATCACCAAGTTTAACGTTTTTATATTGGAAATTAAGGGAGAAATTGCCAAAAATCGTTCTATCTGAACAATCGGTTGTATGGGATATATACTATATATAGCTCCGATCAAAGTGATTTTTTCGGAAAATCTTCTATGATATATTAAAATATATATCACCGAGTTTCACGTTTATACTTTCTAAATTTCAGCAGGAATGACGAAAATCGTCTTATCTGAACGATCGGTTGTATGGGAGATATATGCTATAGTGGTCCGATCCTACCGGATCCGACAAATGTCTAATATAATACAAAAATACATCCTTGTGCAAAATTTCATTGAGATATCTCAAAATTTAAGGGACTAGTTTGCGTTCAAACAGACAGACGGACGGACAGACGGACATGGCTATATCAACTCAGTTCGTCGCCCTGATCATTTCGGTAAACTTAATGGTGAGTCTATCTTCTATATTTCTCAACGTTAAAAACATCGGACCAAAGTTAATATACCATTTCATGTTCATGAAAGGTATAATAAAAAGTTATTTAACCAAAATTGATAAAACTTACACAGCTGTTTTTCTATTCGCTTCTATATGTACACAAGACGGTATCTCGATTAGTGGAGGAAACAAAAGTTTAATATTTTCTGGATAGAACAATGCAGGCCACAAATTTAGTTAAGTTGACTTCACCGATAAAATATGCTCATGGTGTTACACGATTGTTTTCTCGAGAAGCCTTAGAATTGCTGATATTATGAGCACCACGAAAGATTCTAATTTTCTGGCAACGAATTCGGTTCTGTGATTTGCCCTCTTTTGGCACTCGGCGTCATAAATTGTGTTTTTAAAAGTAATTTTATAGACCTTGTTTCAACCGCTAGCACAAAAAATCTCGATGAGACTACATAACTACAAACGCTTTACAGAAGAAAATCATTCAAATAAAAATCTAGTTGATAAATCCAAAGAGCTTGCAACTGCGCGAGAAGGGAAAACAGCTCAAATCACGCCACCAGATCTTTTTGCGTTCTCAGCGTTCTTGTGCCCTTTAAAACTTAATCTCTTTGATATATCACAGTCCTAATTGTTCTAATAAAAAGCGTGTTAAATTTCAGCTCAATCGGACACCGGAAAGTGCATCAAATTTAACTTGCAAGATTTGATTACAGACAACAGCCAAGTGAAAGTAAATAAAAGCTTATAAAATGGACATAGCCACACCTACTTAGGTCGCTCTAACCTTTTTAAAAAGCTTTTCTTCGACTTTTGGTAGGAATAAGTCTAAAAAGATTAATTGTAAATCGGCTGACAATCACGATCGATTACTATGGTCAGGTTATGTTAGGTTAAGTTAAAGTGGCTGCCCCCCCCCCCCCCCCCGCAAAGCGAAGGACACACTTAGGTCAGCTGGCCCATTGTGATACCACTGTGTGGGCTATAGCCCTTCCTCCTTTAAATATGTAAGAATTTGAACCAATTTGTGCTTCTGATATAGCGTACAATATCCATACGTATACTGGCCAGAACAGGGCAAATACAGAGGAAGTGCTCGACGCTTTCTCTCTCCTCTTCATCCCTACCACTCCGACAAAAATCGTTGGTTGTAATTCCCATGCGTTCGCCGTGTATTCCCATCAGGCAGTGGCCCGTTAGTATCCGGATCAGTGACCCTAAGGAGAGACAGTTGAGGTTAATAAGGAACCTATTTCGGTTCTCATTTTCGCGAGGCCAGGTTTGTTTGTACACCTCGCATGTGGGTTCCAGCGTCCAACTAGAATTTGCCTTCTTACAACAGCTGTCTCGCACCGCGATGCAAGTTCGTTTAGGGTCTGTCTGCATTCTATTGTTAATTTCGATGAATGTTCTTGCCTTGGAGGGCTTTTATTTCCGCTGGAATTTCAGAGTAAATGCCACTGATGTGGGATTCTTAGATAGCAGCCAATGGGCGGCCACCATTATTGCAGTTAATTCCATCTGGAAGACGCTGCAGTGGCTGGGCAGCGCTATGCTTAGGGAAAGTGAGAGATCCTCTGAATAGATTCCACTACCCACGTTACCATTGAGCTTGGAGTCACCCGCGAAGATGGTGAATGGCACTCTGGGTCTAGGTTAGGAGCGTTATCCAATACGTGCCTCTTTGGGGTTTTATCTACACTTTTGAAATTGCTTTATACTCACTTGCACATGAAGTGTTTCCCTCCATTTTCTCTCCACACTATTTCCTCTTCTATGACCTAAATGTGTGCCTACGATTCATCGCAACCGGTTCAGCTATATGTTTCAGACTATGACCAACAGAGGTGAGTGTATCCGCTATCAAGCACAACCCGTTTTGCTGCGAATTATTTATCCACTGCCGCGAGTCTTCATGCCGCTAGATAGGTATCCTAAACATTATCTAAATGATGGTAAGCGTTTTTTTTACCCGCAAATGTAGATGTATACACATGTAAAAAAACGGCTAAAATATGCTAAGAGGACAGATCGCTAATTTACTTGAATAGTATCACAACTCACGAAAACCATAATTTTCCAGAAGCCATTTAAAGACTTCAACTCCCATATATTGGGCCTATGAAGGCAGCTTTTCATTTTTATTTGAAGTACTCACTTTTTAACGGATAATAAAACGTTTTTTGTACAACATCAGCCTGCATATTAAGTTCGTTGTATAAATCATGATACCTTCGAAGTGAAACGGCGACATATTTGTATAAGAACCCGGTACATTATCAGACCCGGGTACTTTTTTAAATCTGGGTGCTGTGTAGAAACAGGAACGTGTACAAGTACAGCTGGGTATAAAAACGTTGAAGCCAGCAGTTACCTTTCCCAGGTTTTTGACCGTGTATGGATTTTTTTAATCACTTTTAAAGGATCCCTTCATGATATCATGTCGAGATCATATTTAAGTTCAGGATCATTTTCGGATTGTTATTGAATCGTACTTAAGTCAGTTTGCTATATATAATTTTTTTTTTTTTTTGGAATGGCTTTGGTATCATACCACACCTGTGTTCACGCCCCGGGCGAAACAACACTAAAGAAACAAGGCTTTTCAATTAGAAGAAAATTTTTCTAAGCGGGGTCGCCCCTCGGCAGTGTTTGGCAAGCACTCCGAGTGTATTTTTTCCATGAAAAGTTCTCAGTGAAAACTCATCTGCCTTGCAGTTGCCGTTGGGAGTCGGCATAAATCAAGTAGGTCCTGTCCGGCCAATTTGTAAGAAAAATTAAAAAGAGCACGACGCAAATTGGAAGAGAATCTCGACCTACAATCTCTTCGGAGGTTATCACGTCTTACATTTATTTTATTTTTATTTGGTATCATGATGTAATCAGTTCGAGGGTTTCTCCTAATGATTTCAGCAGGATTCTCTTAAGAATGGTTTCGCGACTAATTTTTAAACTGTATTCTGGTTGTTTTAATGGTTTCACCTTCACAAAATCATTAAAAACAATTCACATGCCAGATAATTGAGACTTCATGCATTTGAGTCCTAATGTTAACACTCAAGTTTGTTTACACAATAATTATTTACTTTAAGTTTACGAAATATTAAAACCAATTTAAGAAAATTTAAAATCATTTAATTACAACTATTGATATAGGAAATACAAACTAAGTGCATTTAGCAGGTGTTGAAAGGTTTATTAAACTAAATAAATAAATACATACACTCAAAGGCATGTGTGTAGTGATAAAACTTTTAGAAAAGTATCGATACCTGTACTCATATAAAACACTCGGATCAAGGTATCGATGCTAGTACTCATACTCAGTAAAAGGTATCGAGTATACTCGATCCAAGTGAGTACTTCGTAGCTTTTACCAAAGGTGAAGAATATTTTTCGATTCGCACTCCCGTCAGAAGAGGCTTTGAAAAGATCTACAAGGTATTATCGAAACAACTGTCGCCTTGTCCGTCCTAATGTCGAGTTGTTGAAATTTTTTTCCCAAGGAATTAATAAAAGAAAAAAAAAATTTGTTAGAAAAAGTTTTGTTAAACGGGGCGCCCCACCACAGTGGTTTTGCAAGCTCCCCGAGTATATTTCTCCTATGAAAAGCATCCCATGCAAAGCATGCCCTGCAGATTCCGTTCGGAATATAAATAAAATATGTATGTAGGCCTCGTCCCCTTACACTGTAGCGAAAATAAAAATAGAACGACGCAAATCAAGTCAAGTATTGTTTTTTGCTCTACCATATCTTTACTGGTAGTATTTTGTTAAGATTAAAACTGTTAGCCTATTTTTAAAGTAGGCGTGGTCCTTATTTCCTTTTTATCGAATCCATATATATGTATATAATATCAAGGACCATATTTCCGCCAAATTACGAAGTGATATCAACGGCTTTTGATTTACAGCTTGCAATACTTTTGACCTTTTTCGTCGGAGATACTGTAAAATTTGATAACTCCATCCACCAAAATTTCACAGTAGAATGAAAAAATCTGTACTGAATGACAAGTTAAATGGTATTAAAATTGTATGGCGTTAGCAGCTTTTCGTAATTTTGTTGGAGTTAGTGATTCTAGACAATAAACACATATTTTGCTTCTACCACCACATGCAGAAATCGTTTCCCATTCCATCATTATCATAAAGTCGGTTTAAGCTATGCGTAGAGCTAAGCCGCATCGTCGACGATCTCATTTTATCCTGTTGTTGTTTTTGTTGTTGTAGCGATAAGGATACTCCCCGAAGGCCTTGGGGAGTGTTATCGATGTTGATGGTCCTTCGCCGGATGCAGATCCGGTACGTTCCGGTACCAAGCCCGACCATCTCGGCAATGATTTGTTATGACCACGTGCGACCTTCTTGGCCAAACCGCGCTCCCACCCCCTAGATCCATGATGAGTTCGTGGCCGCCAGAGCCGCGGCTGTTAATGAAACAGGATTCGCCACGGGTAGTTAGGGTTGACAATTGGGTTGAAGAAGCTGTATACTGCGCTGGCAACACTTTGAAAAGCTTGCGCTACACAACCACTTGAATCTATTTGGTAATTTAGTTGCCTCTTACGATAGGCATACCTACCGCGAGTATATTCTAACCCCCTAACCCGCTGGGGGTCTCAGTTTATGCTCAAGTTATGGTGTTAATGGACTGAACTTTTTTGATCTTAAAAATGTATACCATTGGCACTTGGTAAAGTGTCGCGGAAAAGTATCGAGGTATACTTTACTCATTACTTGGAAAAAAGCATCGGGTATGGAATACTCGAGTATTTTTTGGGAAAGTAACGATACTACTAACTCAGTACTCGTATCGTTATATCACTACGTGTGTGTTAGTATAAGTTCATAACTTGCTAATCGTTTCAGTCAGCTTATTATATTAAATGGAAAACTAAATTTTATTTCAACTTTTGCAGATACTTTACTCAAAAGATTTATGACATCTGTTGCACACGTGCTTAAGTGGTCAATGAAATGAAATTCTTTTGTGTGTAGGAAATATTAAAATGCTTTTTCAATTTCCATGCAAATAGCCATTATTATTACACTAGAATAGAATATTTTGAGGAATAAAATTGTGTATGCTAGTTCGCAGATATCTACATATGTATGTATATATACTTACTTCTCAGCAGACTCATGCAAATAAATTACTCTTCAGATATTTGCAAACTTTCTCACAAAAATAAAAAAAACTGCAATTAAGCTTACATTCAATTAACAACATATGGAAAATGTTTGCATATTCAAGTGCATTATTTATTTTTTGTAAACATTTTTTTAACCCATCTTCGGCCGCTACAAGAACCCGCTGTAATTTTTCAATTAAGGCAGGGCTTATATGACCATAATCAAGAAAAATTAAAAAAAAAAAATCCGACCAACCTTTTTTTAGATATGGGTTGGCACTGAACATTTTAAGTGGCTACAATTTGACAAGGCGAATTGAGAATCTTAAAAATGTTTGCCGCTGAAAGTGGCGACATTTTCGTGTAGAAAAGAAATCACCATTCGTTTACTCTTTCGTTGCTGCGAGGACGATTTGACGGATGACGTATATCTTCATCTCCATCCTCACCCTTATCCTCTTCGTTATTGTCGTAAGTCAATAATTCGGTTATGACTTTAGAACGAAAATCAATTTGTGAAAGTGGTTTCGTCTTTTCGATTTTTGATATCATACAGTGGAGCTTCCATGCATTGATTATTGCGTTACAAAGAGCGTTTGTCCATATTGGCCACCACCATTTCTTTCCTCGTATACATATTCTGTAATTTGCCACCGCATAACTATGAAAGTCCACACCATCCATGCCGTGATTATACTGTTGAATAACTTCTGATTGTGAGGGGTTGCTGCACCACCGTACAATGAACCAGGAAATAAGTATCCACTTTCAGAGCATAAGCACCATAACTTGAATCCAAAACGAATCGGGTTTCCTTTGATGAACATTTTGCATGAGTGACGGCCAAGGTACGGAAAAATCTGTTCGTCTATAGAGAGAATATGGCTCTGAATTGCATAAACCTTTTGTTGAGCGCGTCAGTAGGAGGGCGAACTTTGTCAAATCGGTCTGTTGCATTTAAATTGTTGTTATCAGCGAGATGAAAGAACTGTTTAATTTTCTAAACCGATTGCGACTCATCGCATGTTTCACAATTGGAACCCCCATGTCTGGTCGAATAGACCAATAGTGGTCAATATGTGGTAAAGTATGGCACCCCAAGACGTACGAAATTCCAATAAATCTACGTATTTCCAAAAACTTCAAACAAAACAAGTAGAGAATTAGAAATTTCGAAAGCAAAAGTAAGTACATTGTCAATATCGTGAAGATGCTCACTTGCATCTCTGTTAATAATAAAAAGCATATTGCTATATTTTGTTCCACCCTAGTTGACGATTTTGTCAGCGGTCGATTTTTCGACCACTAAAGTTTACGCACATGAAAAGGTTAGAATTATTGCAATATTCATGTGGCACTTTTTTGAATATTTTAATTTCATCCTTTTTCTTCACAATAAATTAGTAATAATTTTTCGTTTTTTTTTTTTTTGTTTTTCCTTATTTTTTTGTCTGCACAAAAAACACTTAAAAATAGTGATAATTTCATTCTTTTACGAAAATCCACATTTTAATATTTTTCCTAACTAATCCATGTTTTAGGAACTAACTAAACTCCAAATCTTCTAGACCTGAAAACGGATCAATAAATTAACTCTTATTCTCAGAGATATGAGAGTCCAAATTGGTGGTCGAAAAATCGACCAGCGGCCGAAAATGGGTTAAAGCTCGTTAAACACAAATAAACACAATAAGGTGGCCATAGAATATAATAAAATAAACATATGGAAATATTTATTTTGTTTGCAATTAAAAACATTTTTCTGGAATTTAAAGCAATACTCATACAGAAAATCTACTTATTTTTTATTTTGAAATTTTCAGCACCAAATTTTTACTGTTGGGGTTTGCTTTAAAACCAGGGCCCATGTCGTCTGTTACGAATCGCTCTGAAATCGTGAGTCCGAATAACGACATATGTGAACTATAGACTTCGCGTACTAGTTAGATTTATAATTTATCATAATTTGTATAAATAGTTTGGCAGTTTCATATTTATAAATTGACTGGTGAATGGATTCCGATAAGAATCGTAACACACGAAACGGGCCCACACGTGTATACAACTTTCTATATTTAGATTTTTGAAACGAATAAAATTAAAAAACACAGTAGTAAATTAAAAGTTTCAAATTTGTATAAAAAAGTTTAAAAAGTGCCTTAACCCGTTGAATGGGTTAAAGTTTATTCTCTTTGGCGAACTATCGATTACAATGGTCAACAGTGAAAAATTTTCCAGACTTTTTTAGTCGTTTTAAGTAAATTTAAGGGTGCTGATTACGAAAAAATAATTCGTTTTTTTCTAGCAGCTCTAGTTTTTAATTTACGTATAGGTGTTAAATTCTTACAAAAATGAATGATTTACCGCGTATGGAACACGCATCCATTTTTCTTGGTATCGCTGATGACATGTGCGGTACTGATAATTCGTTTGAGTGCAGAAGTGGCCGCTGAGCAGAAGGCAATGTCGGATAGGACCATTTGTTTTTGTTCGCCGTGTTTATTCCAGTAATGTTTACCATACAAAAATAGCAATCATCATGATGATTCGTAAGTTCCTGCCAAATCATTGGTGTCTTAAATTTGAGAGCTAATCTTTTTCCATTCGACCATTGTCGCAGAGACACAACACAATTTTGGCATGCAGTTTTTGGCACCCATGGCTTTTCTTCATCGCAGATTTTCACTCAAAAGTAATTAAAATATCCTGTTTTAACAAAGTCCGTGATGACTTTACGAAACTTTTTGAAGGTATATTCACCACAAACAACACAGAAACTATCTGCATTATTCAAATAACGCCATCTTTTTGTGGCCATTGTTAGAAGCAGAATTAATTGTATTAATTTTAAAATAAAAGTCACGAAAAAAATTGGAGATGTTATAAGAAAACACAATAAATGCTCCTAGTCAAAGCCAATACGAACGAACAGTAATTGAAAAGTGCAAAATCGAAAGACGCAAACTTCAATTTCATTTCATTTTAAACTACATATTTGTTTTTGTATTTGTTGTGTATAATATCTCGAAAACGAGAGCTGTTACAAAAAAAGTAAAATGATTTATGAAATCAGCACACAAAATTACGACCGTTAAAGAGCGGCCGGTATACTCACCGTTTTCAGCGGCACCGCTTTGTTTTAAACTACGAACGGTTACGGCAGACGATTCGCGAATTTAATTTTGTATTTTTGCGTGTTTTTTATTATTTTCTTTAAATAAACGTACAAGAAAAAAATTTTAATTCAAAAATTTGTTTTTTTTTTTATAAATAATTTCAATTATTTGACAAAATGTTCACCGATTTGGCAATAGCGGTTCCAAAAAACTGCAATGAAAGAGTGTCTACCGTCGTGACGGCCGTAATATTTTATGGCCTGTCGCTATATTACGTTACGGTGAACTTCACTGTCTTCTTAGTTTCCACATAATTACTTTTACACTGCAAAACATTTGACAATATACTCTACCGCTATGTAACGGCCGCTATATAGCGGCACCGTTTTCGAGGAAACTTTTCCCATGGCCAGCTATATGTTGTTTGCTCTAGAGTTGGAACACCAAAAAATGTGTTTATCTTTGCACCGAACGAATAAACCAAAACTATTGTGTAACCACATGCATTACAATAAGATACAATCATAAAATGTTTTAAACGAAAATTTTCCCAAATATGCGTACAAAATTCAATTCAATTTACAGAACAATAAATTAAATTATCAACAAAAAAAAAACAGAAAAAATAACGCAACATTCATTCGATCTCGGGCGTTACAACGTACGCCGGGTAAAGCTAGTAGTTGTGATAAATTTTAATAGTTGCTTAGTAGAAGTAGCCATTAAATGCTACTTCGAACTAGGTAGGCATTGAAAAGTTGAGTCCTCTCTCGGCAAATGAAAATCATGCTCCACAAGTCACCTATCACCCGGCCTGCTTATTTATCAAATTTTCCTTTTCGATTCTCTATGCGCATATAAATAGATTTGCTAATTAATCTTGTGCAGCATGCGAGTAAGTCACGATATTACTTTTATCATAGCGATATTTATACAAATATTTAGCCTTCTCTTAATTTCTGTTTTCTTGTCACCATCGCTGATCTACAGCAGCCCTTTTGATTTATACCCCCATCCACGAGTTGTAGTGGCGTTGCACACAAATTTAGGCATCAATATACAAATTACACAAATCATACAAATTATTACGATTTCGGTTGTAGAACCTTGTGCCAGTTTACTATGTACCGCTACAAAAACAAGAAATGTAAAAATTTGTGTGTTACTTTTTGATTTGCATTCAAAATACGGTACAGATTATAAGCACATTAGACCGTTTGTAAGAAAAAATAGCGTGAGTGCCAAATACCCTTGAAGTTCAGGATAACACCTAAAAAACTAATATTTTTAAGTTAAATAGAACTCGCACAACAGATATAACATGACCAGGAACAAATACTTTCGAATTTTTTGAGGAAAAAACGATACCGGCAAGTTATCCGCCTTCATGATTGGCATCTTTTGAGCTTCGCTGGCTATCGAATATGAATTTGAATATTATTACAATTCATCGCTGTCAAAATTTGCGTTGTGTATCTTATTTTGAAACGAAGAGAAGTTTGTTGAAATAAAAAATAATCGTAATTTTAAATTATTTGCATTAATTTTATATGTGTCCAAGGGTGTGTGTACATAGCAACAGCTTTCAAGCAAGGTCTCTATAATGGAACAAAATCAGCTTAAAGGAAAGTGAACTTGCACTAAGGTGAGTCGGTAAAAAAAGTCCAAGCGCGCTCTCTTTCCCAAGGCTCAGATCGTATTATTCCTGAGAGCTGTTGCCAATTTTAAAATGTTTGGAAAAGACCTGGTTGTTATGCATTGCTGCAGCAATTCATCTGCAAGCGCGTTATCCAGATCACAAGAAAACGCCCAATTTTTTTTTAATTTTCTTCTTGTAAGCCAAACTTGAGAGATTTTTATTTAAAATTTTTGGGTGTAGGAAGGAATTCGTTTGGACGAAACTCCCATTTGTAAAAAGTTAACCCAGTTTGTCCGTCTAACTAACAACGAAATCATATCGATTTCAGCAGAACCGCTTAACACTCGATGAAATGCTTCTTTAGACATTCCATGCATATTTCGGGGCTAGGGCAGGGCATATGCTATCAGAGTACATCGCAATAGCAGTGCGTTTCTTGATAAAATCATTGAACAGCCTCTCTTATGACTGTTTAAAGACGTTGCAATGGTTCGCTATCTTTATATTTATCTCCCGATTAGATAACCTTGTTTGAAATTATTCGCGCGTACGATCGTTAACTGTAAGGCCAGAGTATTTTCTAGAAAAAGGTTGTGAGTTGTATTATCTAAGTGAAATTTTCATCGATGATGCCAAAGACTGTTGACCGCCAAAGGGCAGGATACTTACAGGCTAATGCCCAATACAGCATTTAGTCTTATTTCACTGCATACTCGAGTATAGGAAGGGAGTGTCTGTTAGGAGCGTTACGGCTGACCAACTCATGGACCTCTACGCGGGAAAGCATAAACAGCATATCTCAACTGTTCATGCACAATATATAAAAAGTAGTGGCAGTGCAATTTCTTACTTATCGTTTTGGGAGAAAAGAGTAAAGAACTGCACCCAGATAAAGAAATTCTTACCAGTGTAGAAGCACTCTCTCTCGCCTTAACATTAAAATAGCAAAGGGAATATAACCAACTGGGGAATAGGTGTGACTGTCATGCTTTGTTTAAATCGACCTAAATTGTTTAGAAGAACTAGCTGAAGAAGTTCACGTTGCTGTTATTTCTTTTCTAACAAAGGTTCTTCAGAAAAAAATATTTCCGTACTTTTCATTTTTTAGTCGGAAAAAAGTTATTAAATCTGGAGTTTTGTTTTATAAGTCCGAAAATAAAAACTAAATCCTACCTTTAATTTTAAGAGTCCGGCCTCTAACTATGGAACGAATCGAATTTTTTTTTCATACAGAGGCATTCTTGTTTCACCAGAAAGCGGTGCAATAACTCAATTTTATCAAACCTTATGGCTTTTTCTATCACACATTTTTACTAACTAGTAACAAAAACTTTAAAAATTCCCAATAGTTTTCAAATTCAGATATTTTGGAAACTCAATTCGTTTCGTTTCATTTGGATGAGCTGTTCCATATTTACAGGGCCGGACTTTATTTGTTCTTAAAAACTAAAAGTCCGGGTATAATTTTTATTTTTTCACTTATAAAATAAAGTCCGGATTTTACTTTTATTCGCGCAATTCCATAAGCCTTCACCTAGGACAATTTTTTGAAGTGGATTTTTCGAGTAAAAAGAAATGGAACAAGTAAGGAAGGGTGTAACCGAACATTACATACTCAGTTGAGAGCTATGGAGACAAAATAAGAAAAATCACCATGTAGGAAAATGAACCTAGGGTAACCCTGGAATGTAGTTGTATGACATGTGTATCAAATGGAAGGTATTAAAAAGTATTTTAAGAGAGAGTAGGCCATAGTTCTATGGATGGACGCCATTTAGGGATATCGCCATAAAGTTGGATCAGGGCTGACTCTACAATTTGTTTGTACGATATAGGTATCAAATGAAAAGTGTTAATGGGTATTTTAAAAGGGAGTGGGCCTTAGTTCTATAGGTGGACGCCTTTTCGAGATATCGCCATAAACATAGACCAGGGGTGACTCTAGAATTATTTTATTATTATGGGTATCAAATGAAAGGTATTAAAAAGTATTTTAAGAGAGAGTAGGCCATAGTTCTATGGATGGACGCCATTTAGGGATATCGCCATAAAGTTGGACCAGGGCTGACTCTACAATTTGTTTATACGATATAGGTATCAAATGAAAGGTGCTAATGAGTAGTTTAAAAGGGAGTGTGCCTTAGTTGTATATGTGAAGGCGTTTTCGAGATATCGCCATAAAGGTGGACCAGGGGTGACTCTAGAATGTGTTTGTACGATATGGGTATCAAATGAAAGCTTTTACTGACCATTTTAAGAGGGAGTGGGCTTTAGTTCTATATGTGAACGCCTTTTCGAGATATCGCCATAAAGGTGGACCAGCGGTGACTCTAGAATATATTTGTACGATATGGGTATCAAATGAAAGGTGTTAATGAGTATTTTAAAAGGGAGTGATCCTTAGTTCCATAGGTGGACGCCGTTTCGGGATATCACCATAAAGGTGGACCAGGGGTGACTCTAGAATGTGTTATACGATATGGGAATCAAATGAAAGGTGTTACTGAGCATTTTAAGAGGGAGTGGGCATTAGGTCTATAGGTGGACGCCTTTTCGAGATATCGCCATAAGGGTGGGCCAGGGGTGACTCTAAAATGTTTGTACGATATGGGAATCAAATGAAAGGTATTACTGAGCATTTTATGAGGGAGTGGGCATTAGGTCTATAGGTGGACGCCTTTTCGAGGTATCGCCATAAGGGTGGGCCAGGGGTGACTCTAGAATGTGTTTGTACGATATGGGAATCAAATGAAAGGTGTTACTGAGCATTTTAAGAGGGAGTGGGCATTAGGTCTATAGGTGGACGCCTTTTCGAGATATCGCCATTAGGGTGGGCCAGGAGTGACTCTAGAATGTGTTTGTACAATATGGGTATCTAATGAAAGGTGGTAATGAGTATTTTAAAAGGGAGTAATCCTTAGTTCTATAGGTGGACGCCTTTTCGAGATATCGCCATTAGGGTGGGCCAGGGGTGACTCTACAATATGTTTGTACGTTATGGGTATCAAATTAAAGGTATTAATGGGGGTTTTAAAAGCGAGTGGCCCTTAGATGTATATGTGAAGGCGTTTTCGCGATATCGACCAAAATGTGGACCAGGCTGATCCAGAAAATCATCTGTTGGGTACTGCTAATTTATTTATATATGCAGTACCACGAACAGTATTCCTGCCAAGATTCCAAGGGCTGTTGATTTCGCCCTGTAGAAGTTTTTCATTTTCTTCTACTTAATATGGTAGGTGTCACACCCATTTTACAAAGTTTTTTCTAAAGTTATATTTTGCGTCAATAAACCAATCAAATTACCATGTTTCATCCCTTTTTTCGTATTTGGTATAGAATTATGGCATTTTTTCATTTTTCGTAATTTTCGATATCGAAAAAGTGGGCGTGGTTATAGTCGGATTTCGGCCATTTTTTATACCAAGATAAGTACGTGGACTAAGTTTAGTGTTAGCGGCCGAGCGGAAGGACAGACGGTGGATTGTGTATAAAAACTGGGCGTGGCTCCTACCGATTTCGCCGATTTTCACAGAAAACAGTTACCGTCATAGAATCTATGCCCCTACCAAATTTAAGAAGGATTGGTAAATTTTTGTTCGACTTATGGCATTAAAAGTATTCTAGACCAACTAAATGAAAAAGGGCGGAGCCACGCCCATTTTGAAATTTTCTTTTATTTTTGTATTTTGTTGCATCATATCATTACTGGAGTTGAATGTTGACTTAATTTACTTATATACAGTAAAGATATTAAATTTTTTGTTAAAATTTGACTTTTAAAAAGATTTTATTTTAAAGAATGGGCGTGTTCCCCATCCGATTTTGCTAATTTTTATTAACACATATATAGTAATAGTAGTAACGTTCCTGCCAAATTTCATCATGATATCTCCAACGACTGCCAAATTACAGCTTGCAAAACTTTTAAATTACCTTCTTTTAAAAGTGGGCGGTGCCACGCCCATTGTCCAAAATCTTACTAATTTTTTATTCTGCGTCATAAGGTCAACCCATCTACCAAGTTTCATCGCTTTATCCGTCTTTGGCAATGAATTATCGCATTTTTTCGGTTTTTCGAAACTTTCGATATCGAAAAAGTGGGCGTGGTTATAGCCGATATCGTTCATTTTAAATAGCAATCTGAGATAAGTGCCCAGGAATCTACATACCAAATTTCATCAAGATACCTTAAAATTTACTCAAGTTATCGTGATAACGGACAGACGGACGTACGGACGGACTGACATGGCTCAATCAAATTTTTTTTCGATACTGATGATTTTGATATATGGAAGTCTATATCTATCTCGATTCCTTTATACCTGTACAACCAACCGTTATCCAATCAAAGTTAATATACTCTGTGAGCTCTGCTCAACTGAGTATAAAAAGGCATGTTTTCTTAAACAGTCTTATGTGTAAGCTAGAATTTGTTCATATATTATCCACGAGAGCCTGGGCGTAAATATTTGCATTTTGATTTGACTGATTGCGTTCAACCCAGACAAATTGTTTTTTACACTCAACTTCTCTGTCACTATGTTTACATATCTACAATGTAGATTTTACATACATACTCAGCCATATGTATGTACATGTATAGCTTCCTTCAATGTAAACTAGGTAATAATTTATGTGCGTAAAAGCTGTGTACATGTGCATGTACGTATATATTTGTTGTTGTTGCACTGGATTTAAGCATTGTGTTCTTAATCATTTTTCATATGCAAATATTGTCAAACAGATAAATTTGCAAGTCTTTATTCATTTTAAATGTTTTCCTGGAGATAAATTTTTGAGAACAATTTAATCTTTTGATACAAAACGAAATGTGTGCTTTACAATTTAATTTGTTAGCTCTTAGGAATTATTTCTCAAAACGTTTAAAACATCATATTGTAATGATTGGAATGGATTACATTTAATGCAAGTTAATTAGCATCCGGGTGGGCTTTAAAGTGGATTATTTAGTCAATAAGATGAAGCTCATGTATCAGGTTTACAGGTGGAAGTTATCGGGTAGCCGGTCCACATGCCCTTGCCTTGAATTGAGAGGTTATTTTGACCTTTTCATGTGTTGAATATGGGGCTGAAATTATGTTAACGGACCTTAAACTCACTTCCGGTTTTGGATAAAGATTTTGCCTAAGTCGTGAATAACTTAGTGAGCTCACTGCTCCTGTATTCGGTAAGTTAGCAAGCAGAAAGGTAGCGCAAGCGCCCTCAACTAGCGGGGCATGTGATACACGTGCAAATCGATGGTTGCAAACTAACTTAAGGGGTAAATTTCGTGGAACACTGTGCTGATTTGGAATGGAGTAAGCAATCCCCAGAAAGAATCGGAATAGGGAGAAAAATACTGTAACGAATCTTGGGAAATTCCTGATTGTTATGCACCTTCTGTTAAGCTTCGACTCGCTGAACTGTCGAAAAATTCAGTATAGCGAAATGTGCGTTATTTACACTACTTTGGGAATAGTACTTCACAAATTAATTACTCGCGTGCTTCACTAAAAGCGTTTTAAAACCAAACTGATTATTATTCCTCAGCTTGCACTGCTTTTATACTCTTTGTTGCCTCGTTCGCATATCCCTCCTAAGATCTAAACTTTTTAACGAAAATGCCCTTTGGAACAGTTGTATCTCATACTTGGTTATTTAGCTCTATGCGTGCGTATGTTTGTGAGTAACAACTTTTGCTCTTAGCTGATGATAACGTGATGTGTATGTGAAATAATATCTTTGCTTAACACTGTTGGCTATGTGCATGTGTGGCTGCTTGATTTGATGTGTTCATATACATAAATGTGGCTGCTTGCTTTACTGTTTGTTGTGCATTTATTTAGTAGCAGCATAGTGATGTATAAAACTGCTAATAATCACCACAATATATATTTAGTGGCATATGCGAGCGGGTGGACAAGAAAAAGTGGATGATTTAGATGATTAGCTTAAAATGGTGCATACTTCGAAGCTTGTACCATATATGCCCCAATTTGGCGAGATTAAAAGTAAGTAAGAGTGTAACCAAGCGCGATGCTGTGAAATGTCGAAGATTTTGTGCAGTTGTTACGACTTTAGACTAAAAAAAGTTACTCATACCATAAAAACGAATGAACTGTAGACGCATGCTGTAAATTCTTACTAGATACTGCCCCCTGGCATAGCATGCTTTGCTTTCATATTAGGCCTTGCCAGTGGTAGCGGCTTTTGGAAGTGCGTGCTGCTGGGGAAATGATGGGCATATTATGTTTCGGTATGCTACGCTTGCCAGGATAAGAATGCAGTCATTACTAACTAGTGATACGGCTATCAGATCTAGAGACAGCGAGTAGCAAAGGTCTTAGAAAGCTTCTAGCATTTTCCAAGAAGAAGTTATTTAATAACAGAGGTTTTTAATAAGGTTTTTAAGTTTATTCGCTGGGATAACTTATGTTAACACTATGGACACAAACAGTCCATGTGACGTCCTCACGGATCAGCCAGCTCAACCTTAGCTTGGATATAACTGAACACGTTTAAATAACAGCGGAAATTTGTATAAAAGTTTCTTAATAAAATAACTTTGTTTTCATAATTTATTTAATAATTTGGGAAAAATTTTAACAACGTGACATCAGGACGGACAAGGCGACAGCTGTTTCGATTATACCTTGTAAATCTCTTCAAAGCCTTTTCTCCCGGGTGTGGGAGTCGAACCCGCACTCCTGCGATAGTTGAAATGGTTACAAACGCATTCAGCTACGTCATGCTTTAGTTTTTGTAAAGCTTTTCCCAATTGCCGTCTTTCGCATATATTATCTTCTACACATCACATATTTCGTATGTAGTTATGTGTTGAAGTTATGCATGGTAAGGCGGTTTTCAGAGAAACTTGGTCTTGTTGCTGTTTTTGTTCTATTTATAGAACTACAACGGATTAACCAAATACTATACTTATATTACTTTGTTTTCATTTACATATTTTAAGAAAAAGTTTCTATGAATTTTGATATTATCTATAACGCAAATCACCTATTTGATACCAAATTTCTGAAGAAATGATCACTGGATATATTGCCGAAGAACTGCCCTCCAAAGCGAAAAGGCAGTTATTTCCGAAAGCGACACAATATTGTGACAAATACTAGCAACACTATCATCTCTAAGCTGATACTGAGCAGTGACTTGTACGCACATAACCAAATTAATCATTATGTCTACACATATGTACGTACACGCAGCGGAGAAGCAACGCACAACCACATGCACATATCTGAGATGCTCCCGAAAGTATGCAATAATTGTGCAAGTATTACTCACATATTTACACACATGGGCTATATGAGAAGCTCTACACGTGCATCTGTAGTTATAATTTTATAGCAGTAACTAAGTTAATTCTGGCAACAGTAGAGGCACGACAATCAGTTTGATTTAAGCAATCAGTTGCGAAGTATAATTGTTATTGTGAAGAACTTTAATAAAGGCCATTTTGCATTATCGAATAGTGGAATTATTTATTCAACAGTTTAGTGATTCGAACGTTAGTAGAAGGTCGCGAATAAGAGGAATTCAGTAAATTCGTTACAATATTTAGAAATTATTCCGATAGGAATAAAAGCAACTATAGCGATAAGACGAAAAGTGTCGAGGAAGATAGTATTTTTGTATCGCGAAAGTAACTAATTCGATAGGATATTTTGGGAAGTTGAAATTTGAAGAGAAGACTTCTATGGAGAGTTGCCATTTCTAAGACAAAGAGAGAAATCGTCGCCAATGTCTTGCTGGTTTAAAAGGAAGTGCCACTGGGAAGTCAGGTAATCTAAAAATGCGAAGAAATTCGTACCCCTTAAACAAGACTACAATGTATGTTCTTGCAAAATAATAGAGAAGAGAAAACTAATGAGATTTGCCCACCTTTTCAATATAAAAAAAAAAATCTTTGTTTGGGTCATGAGCCATAACAATGTCTTCAGAAAATACAAATCGTTTAATTGATAAAATAATTCTAAAAAACTATTGAAATAAAGTGAAGTTCAAAACGTTGCAGCTATCGCTCTAATATCTGCTTGGAGGAAAAAATTCCGTCAAAATATTTTTTTATTAACGAAATGAAGTTATAGGCCCCCTTGCAGAATGGCAGGTAAACATTTTTCACTCAGAGCTAACCTGACACGAAGGGTTAAATTCATACATTTTTGACACATTTTTATACCTTTCATGAACATGAAATGTTATATTAACTTTGGTCCGATGTTTGTAAAGTAGAGAAAAATAGAAGATAGACTCACCATTAAGTATACCGAATTGATCAGGGTGACGAACTGAGTTGATATAGCCATGGCCGTCCGTCCGTCCGTCTATCTGTTTGAACGCAAACTAGTGCCTCAAATTTTGAGATATCTCAATTAAATTTTGCACAAGGATGTATTTTTGTATTATATTAGACATTTGAGGGATCCGGTAGGATCGGACCACTATAACATATATCTCCCATACAACCGATCGTTCATATAAGACGATTTTGGTCTTTCCTGCCGCAATTTAGAAAGCAGAAACGTGAAACTAGGTGATATATATTCTAATATACCATAAAAGATATCCTAAAAAATCACTTTGATCGGAGCTATATATAGTTAGATCCCATACAACCGATCGTTCAGATAGAAAGATTTTTGGCAATTTCTCCCTTAATTTAGAAAGTCTAAACCTGAAACTCGGTGATATGTATTCCAATATACCATAGAAGATTTTCTGAAAAAATCACTTTGATCGGAACTATATATAGTATATATCCCATACAACCGATCGTGCAGATAGAAATATTTTTAGCCATTTTTTCCTTAATTTCCAATATAAAAACATGAAACTTGGTGATATATATTCTAATATATCATAGAAGATTTTCTGAAAAAATCATTTCGATCGGAGCTATATATAATATATATCCCATACAACCGATCGTTCAAATAGGAAGATTTTTAGCCATTTTTTCCTTAATTTCCAATTTAAAAACCTGAAACTTGGTGATATATATTCTAATATATCATAGAAGATTTCCTGTAAAATTCATTTCGATCGGAGCTATATATAATATATATCCCATACAACCGATCGTTCAAATAGGAAGATTTTTAGCCATTTTTTCCTTAATTTCCAATTTAAAAACCTGAAACTTGGTGATATATATTCTAATATATCATAGAAGATTTCCTGTAAAAATCATTTCGATCGGAGCTATATATAATATATATCCTATACAACCGATCGTTCAGATAGAAATATTTTTAGCCATTTTTTCCTTAATTTCCAATATAAAAACATGAAACTTGGTGATATATATTCTAATATATCATAGACGATTTTCTGAAAAAATCATTTCGATCGGAGCTATATATAATATATATCCCATACAACCGACCGTTCAAATAGGAAGATTTTTAGCCATTTTTTCCTTAATTTCCAATTTAAAAACCTGAAACTTGGTGATATATATTCTAATATATCATAGAAGATTTCCTGTAAAAATCATTTCGATCGGAGCTATATATAATATATATCCCATACAACCGATCGTTCAGATAAGGGGGTTTTTTGCCATTTTTTTATATTTATCTTAAAATCGTTTAGGTATGTAAATCTTTTCACTATATATTTCTTATCTTATACAGCGCATTATTTGGAGATTACCAATGGGATAAGATTATTGTTCAGCCCCATTCATGAAAGGTATGAAGTCCTCGGCACAGCCGAAGACAGTCCCGTCCTTACTTGTTTTAATTAACTCTGAGCATAAGACACAACTTAACTACAAAACGTATCGAACTAGTTCAATCTTGGCGAAAGACGATAAAATTATCAAACAATTCTTGGCAGGGTATACAAACCAATCACAAATATATTTACGAAAAAATCCTGAAACTCGTGAAAATTTGACGAGTTGTGAACTTTTTATTTGGAAATTTTAAAATTTTTTGGAGTATGTAGTTTTGTAGTTCGGGTACACCAAGTTAGTAAAACAAAACACTAAAAAAAGTTATATAATATATTTATATCCTCACTTTGTATATTTTTTCCCAAAAATTAATAATGAATAATTAATTCAAATAAAATGACCCAAGGCGAACGTGTTTTTAAATTGTCAAGTTGCTAAAAAAAAGCAAATTACCCAAAAAAGGTGCCAATTTTTTTAAAAATTTTATGTTGCGATTGGCTGAAAGATAAGCGAAATCAGTGATGCAAAAACCTGTAGTAAGTTCTAAGGGCATAAACACTCCTTTGAAATGATTCTTATCTTGAGGATATATGTACGTATGAGAAGGGTTTGAAAAATTTCTTAGTCTTACATTCAAACATCTGTTGTTTATTTGCGAAACTATAAAATAGCGTCTGCAATATTAATTTTGTTTTTCACAATTCGTCCTTCAACACCCAAGTCTCTCGGTTTGACATTTCCTAAAGTTGGCGGCACTATTCAAAACTAGTCCCTTGGAGTGAATCACATTGATTGTAGCCTATCAACCAAGTTTAAATATCACCTACACGTTACTGCTACTTTTACAAATGTGAATACTACATATGTATATTTACCAGGTGAGGCATTGTCCTTCGCAAGAACACTCAAAAGCTTTCCCAAGACAGTCGAACTAATGACCATGTGTGCTACTACCCTAACGTAGTGGACAGTCGAACTAGTCTGAAAACTGAAGCTGCGCGGTTATCCATAATGAGCTCTTATATCATAAAGCCGGAAAACAGCAGTTAACATCTTTCAACTTAAAATCGTTCGACTTTCATTCTAAAATTTCGTTTTGCTTTAAGGAAGACTATTGAAATCAATGTTGTGAACACAAACGCCTGCAAACTTTGGTCTACATTTTAAAAATTTTATACAGGGTCCTTGTAGCATTTTAATTATGTAGATGCGCCGAGGATTATACGATTTCCACACATGAGTTACGCAATGACATCCACTTAGACTGCTAATGATTTCGAGGACGGCATCCTTGGCCGAATAGTCACTCCCTAACGTTTCAAGGTGTTTCTCTGGTGTAGCTCGAGAGCATAGCGCGACAAAAACATCAGTTAGAAAGTCTTTGGAACTACACCTAGAGCTTCAAGGAAACTAACGTTGGCAAAGGTACATATGAGCTCGAAATCGCAGTCCTATAGCTTCTGTGCTGGCATATGGTGTGATGGTCAGGAGGCGTGGTAGCGACTGGTGGTCGGGATTGTGGCTCGAAAAACTGGATGTGCCCTGTGCCACTAGAGTCATGAGTGTTAAAAGACCATTAATAGCAACCGTTAATCGCATTTCTGCGTGACCGCCAAGGATCCACAAATGATTTAAAGAAATTGTGTTCGCGATGATTATAAGGAGTTAACCCCAGGTGAAACTGCGCTTTGCACGACATATACAGACAAAACTGTGACTATTTTATGTCTCTATTTCTTTTCAGCAGATGCAGCAGTGCCAATTCCAAAGACAGGGGTTAGGTTCGAAGCCTCTCTGCAGTAAGTGAATGAGGGCAATCCCTCCGCAAGGAGCTACTCGTGAAAATTTTCGAACGATCTGCGAGATTTTGAGGCAAAAACCGCGTATCTTTCCGAAATGGCCAACACGTTGATTTCCTTAAATAGATACAAACAAATACCTTTCCCAAAATATTATATTTTTTTTAAATAGAAAAATCAAGCTTTTTAAAGTAAGAACACCGGCGTACGCCGGCGCGCCGCCGGTATATAATAGAACCTACGCCGCTGCCGCCGATAAGGTGATCGGCGTAAACCTCTAATATGTACAAACAAATAACGAAGCATGTATTGAACTAAAAGACAAAACAATTAGTACATGTACGGTGTACTCTCTCTTAAACGGACACCTAAGAGACTGACAAATTTGTCCGCTTATTAGAGGTGTCCGCTTATGAGAAAAGTATTATTGATGAATGTTTAAACAGTTTTATTTCCAAAACAAGAATGCTAATACATACAAATAAGACTGAGTTAGGAGGGTCATAAAACTTTGTTCATAAATTAAAAAATAAAGTCTTGTGTACAAAATATTCAAAATAATTGTACGGAAGGTTATGTTGTGACGTTTTTTGAACCTTTCCAGCCAGCCGGATGATGCACTAAAATCGTCGTAATTGAGTCCCACTGCAATTTCTTTAGCTTTGCTCCTTATAGGTGTGCCTGACAGAGGAATGCTCTTATTTCGAGCCTTCACAAGCCATTCGTAGCACAATTTATCAATATTAAGGGCTTTGGGCTTCAGCAGACTCCTTTTTCTCTCTGGGTTGACGTCAGTGTCCCACAAACTTAAAATTTAATCTTTGTTTTTGATAATGCTAGCAGCTTGCGTTTTGCTGATCTTACATTTCTTTTCCAACTCTCGTACACTTAGTTTTTCTTTTTTATGAATTTCAATGACATTAACTTTGTCTTTAATACTCAACACTACTTTAGGCATTACGATTCACGTACGTACACCCAAGAAGATACTAACTACGTGTTTGCAATAGGTACATACATTTTTATGTTTTTTACTGTATTGAAAAAAGGTTCTTCGTATTTAGGGGATTCCCCTACATCCATGCCCGTATTAGTGAATAAGCAGCAACTGTACGAATATCGTAAAGAGTAAATGAAAAAAAGTGTTGTAAGCTGTTCGGTTATGGGAAATTAAAAAGCCCTTTGGGGTAAAAAGCAAGTGTCCGCGTCCTGTTATGGGAGGTTTGCCCGCTCAAAAGGGAAAAACTTAAAAATGCTTAAGAATTTTTTTGGTACTGAAAAAATTGTCCGTTTATGAGAGGTGTCCGCTTAAGAGAGGTGTCCGTTTACACTGTATTGACTTTCCGCGACTATTTTCTAATAACTCTTGCCGTATCTAAATTTCATCATGTCATTCTTAATAATTGTCTCATTGGAAAACAAGGAAATACTTCTGTATGTATGCTCGTTAGAAAATTACACCTGTATTGCGCTACTTTTCTCTCGTTTTTGTTCCGTTAATTACTTGCAATGCAAATATGACATTATTAACTGTACATTGTTTAGTGGACACCCATAATTTGCGACGAGAATTTAGGGCATTGTAAAATATTTATATTTGTCAATATAAAATAAAAATTCGAAATTGTAAAATCGAACAAGCGCAAATTATTGCAGTAACTGTGGTTGCGTTCAATAAATTCTGTTCGAGCTAATAACTAAAAATTACATAAAAGTCAAACAATTTGAATGCTTTTAGTCATATTCAATTGAAATTGTCATTAACAACTAGGATTGTTCAAATAAATACAGAAATAATAAAAAGAAAATAAAAAATGTTTAAACACTTACTTTATATAAATATTCACAATAATTGGTAGAGTTAAACAAATTAAGAATCAAATAAGCAACAACCCTAATTTCCTTAGCAACCATTTTTTTCTTCCATCATGAAACTATAAGAAGGTATATCCATTCTCTCTTCTCGGTGGCGATAATGGTTTTTTTTAATTTTTAAAACAATTTTTAAATCACTCCCCAATACTTGGTGGGAATACCAAATCAAAGGAAACAAACAAACAAATTTTGTATGTTTGTCTTTTCCAAATGTCAGATAAAAAAAAAATTAAAAAAAAAAAAACACAAACAAATCAAAAAATGTTTTGAATAATAGTAATCGACTCAAGGATTTCGTTGCGCCTTAGGGGGCTTAGAATATTTCCGCGATAAGCATAACGATAAGCAAGGACGACTAAAATCCACTTAGCTAGAAGCTTAGACAAGGTCACATGAAACCGTTCCTGAGATGGTCGAGCTAATATCATATCATTCCAATTTTCGGAACGCACCGTCTTAAAAGTCAACCGATATAAAATTCGTTCTGCAAGAAATAACAAATTTTTATGGAATAAACATTTGACTGAATAACATTTATAAATAATATCTACTTATTATTTTTTCGTTGTCGAAAAAAAATAAAAAATAAATATGTGAGCGGTAAGAGTTTTAAACTTTTTTAAACGTCATTTGGCTCTCACCGGTTTTACCTTATAATATTTTTATCATAACTGCTTCATAATAATAAGATGAAATAATGCCGGTCACTTGCAAATACTCAGCCGAAGAAGCAACATCGTTTTTTAGAAATGTCTGCGTAATAAGTACGTTATATATAATAAGTATTCGTTGTATGTAGTATCGTTGTGTAAAGAAAAAATGTTTTGTGTTAAATAAAAGAATTATGTTTTAGATATTCAAATAAACTTTCGTTTATTAATACAAAATTTTGTCATTATGTGAAAGACTAAAACCAAATTTACTTTGCTAATATCATAATCGTATGATAAAATGGAGATACAAAGCGGTGAAATTATCATAAGTTCATGATATAACGGAGCTACAGAACCGTAAAACGAAAATTATTGGATGACTAACGGAGCAATGAAAATAGAAGAAAATAAATTAAGTGATTAATAAATATGCAAAATTTAATACAATATTTAAAATAATTACATTAAATATTTTATAAAAATTATTAATTGACATAAACCACCTGCAACTCGATATTACTAAATGTTTTCATATAACTTTTTCAAAATACCGTTCATTAATTCCTTCATCATATGATATTAATGGATCTAAACTGGCTACGCAGTCTAAAATACGAGATTTAAGAGTAAGTTTTGACTCCAAATTTATGTTTCATGATCATATAAATCATGCAATTGCTAAATCATACGCAATGCTTGCCTTTATACGCCGTTGCAGTACTGATTTTACTGATCCATACACTCTAAAACTTCTCTACACCTCGATGGTTCGTTCCACGTTAGAATACGCTGTGTTTGTATGGAGACCATTTTACAATTGCCATATAAAGAGGCTAGAACGGGTACAAAAGACCTTCATAAAATTTGCTCTGCGGACATTAAACTTTGAAGAGCCTATTCCGTCTTTTAATGCTAGATGTCTCCTTATTAACCTGAAGACGTTGGATAACAGAAGAATCTTGCTTTCGCTTAGCTTTGTGTTTGACATCATTCAAGGCATAGTAGACGCTCCGACTCTTTTACAACGAATTAACTTCTTAGTTCCACAGAGGAACCTAAGAAGTAATGATTTGTTTTTTATTGAATGCGTGAGGACTAACTATGCATATTATGCTCCTCTCATCAGAACCTTACGAGAGTTTAATTTGTTCTCAAATTCTTTGAATATAGATTTCTCAATTGGAAAATCTAAATTCACATTACAATTAAATGAATTTTTAACTTAAACAATTATTTTGCTGCGGCCATCGTGGTGTGATGGTAGCGTGCTCCGCCTATCACACCGTATGCCCTGGGTTCAACTCCCGGGCAAAGCAACATCAAAATTTTAGAAATAAGATTTTTCAATTAGAAGAAAATTTTTCTAAGCGGGGTCGCCCCTCGGCAGTGTCTGGCAAGCGCTCCGATTGTATTTCTGCCATGAAAAGCTCTCAGTGAAAACTCATCTGCCTTGCAGATGCCGTTCGGAGTCGGCATAAAACATGTAGGTCCCGTCCGGCCAATTTGTAGGGAAAAATCAAGAGGAGCACGACGCAAATTGGAAGAGAAGCTCGGCCTTAGATCTCTTCGGAGGTTATCGCGCCTTACATTTATTTTTTTTTTTTTAATTATTTTGTAAATATATTTAATTCGTTATGTAGTCTGTAAGAAGCATTGTATTTCAAATTTAAATAAATAAATAAAGTATATGCAGATAGACCAAATTTAGGGCAGAACAACGTCTGCCGGGTCTGCTAGTTCTCTATATTATGTAAATTTTCTAACACCTTCTACTTATATGTAAGACATTTTTGAAAATCTAGTATGTAAGATTATTGTAAATCATAGACTGAATAAAGAAAATATGAAATATGAAAATAATGACACCAGCTAGAGTATTTAACAAATCAAAATGACATTAGTAATCACAAACATGAGATGATATATATATGGATACATGCACATGCATTATGCTTATTTTAACAAAAAATTTAATTAACATGTGACTACATAACCTAAAATTACTAAACTTAAATACGTAAATCAAAGGAAAAATTAAGTTTTAACTAAGTTTCGGAGACATTGAGAATAATGGAAAGTGAGACAAAGTTATAGACATAGCAACATGACTTATGAATACAAAATTTATTTTAACTTCCCAGTCTTTGGATGAAGCTAAATGGTTAATTAAGACTTGATATCTATGAAAAATATAAACAAATTAAGTTGGACAAAAATACAAATAAACATAATTTCTACGATCATCATCATATGATAAAATGGAGTGACAAAGTGGTAAAATTATCATAAGTTCATGACATAACGGAGTTACAAACTGTAAAACAATTAAACAAATTTCTACGATTACATTTACAAAAATATGTTTAAGTAAATATTGGCAAAAAAGCATAAAATAATAACTATTACAAGCGCATTGCAGTGTAAATATTAGCAAATAAGCATAGCATAACAACTATAACAAGCGCATTACAATACCTTGTCTAACTCGGTCTCAACTTTACAATTAAACAAATTTCTATGATTGGAATTACAACTTTACAATTGAAGGATTAATAATCTACATTAAGAAAACAAGTCACCACTGGGAATTACCCAAAAAGCTGAATTATTCAACAACATATGATGACTATATTAATATTTATATTACAACGGGAGGATGTCTGAAGCCACTGGTTTGGGCATGATGGGGGTACCACTTGCTGGATGGGAGTGAAATTATGATACATATATTGAAATATAATTCACGATGAATAGAAAATCTTGAAAAAGCACATGGCAACAAGCCAGAAAATTTGTGCGACGGGTTTTTACTTTGCGACATATGTTAGCTGCTTATGCACGTCTATATGTTTCAAGTATATTACCCTTATACGTTTGTTAACCTGGCGATTTAAGAGGCAATTTAAGAGTCCTTTTGCCATTTATTGGAATTGAGAGATTCAATTCCCAAAACTGGAAAAAAAGAAAAAAAAAAATAATAATAATGCTGGGCTCGAATCATGACATACGATCACGGATCGGCAACCATGCGAAAGAAAATTACGTGATACGTCGTATAAACGTATAAACAAAATGGGATTATAACATACGATAGCAAACGGAACGTAATTTCTTTTCAATTCACAATAAATTTTACGATCCACATTAGTTTGGATTGCATTTTTAGCTCGCAATAGATTTTGAACTGTCAAATTGGTTGCCAAAAATATAAAAAAAAGTAAATAACTTCAGTGGACCCAATTTTATTGTTTTGTTTGAGCTTCAGTAATAGCGAAGGCGATGAAAAAATAGAGAGAGTGTATTAAGTGTATTAACAATTTGGACTTATGGAAAAAAGCGTAAGCATATCATTTATGTATTATTCCTTTGTAACAAAAAATTATTGCAGTTTCTTGAAGATATTTCGCTTAACTTACGAAGCTTTTAGTTACTTTCTTGAGAAGTTAAATTTGAAGCAAGCCGATACCAAAGCGGGTGTCTCGCCATGAATTCCGCCAATATTTGCTTTTGGCTTGGATTAAGCTTGTTTGAATCCGACCTTTGTTAATATGTAATACGAGTTTGAAATTTATTATATTTTGTTTTTATTCAAATATTTTAAGGATTTTCTTAAATTTTCAATGAAATTTGTGTGTATGCGATCACTGATGTTACGATTTGGCCCCTGAATGTTCATCTCTGTACCTGGAATATGTCAATTTCGCGTAATATAAGCAAACTGGAGTAAATTCCATGTATAAGCATTGCTTTCGATGACCACTGACTAAATTTTTATACTCAGTTGAGCAGAGCTCATAGAGTATATTAACTTTGATTGGATAACGGTTCGTTGTACAGGTATAAAGGAATCGAGATAGATATAGACTTCCATATATCAAAATCATCAGTATCGAAAAAAAATTCGATTGAGCCATGTCCGTCCGTCCGTCCGTCCGTCTGTCCGTTAACAAGATAACTTGAGTAAATTTTGAGGTATCTTGATGAAATTTGGTATGTAGGTTCCTGGGCACTCATCTCAGATCGCTATTTAAAATGAACGATATCCGACAAAGTTTTGCAAGCTGTAATTTGGCAGTCGTTGAAGATATCATGATGAAATTTGGCAGGAACGTTACCCTTATTACTATATGTTTGCTTAATAAAAATTAGCGAAATCGGAGAACGACCACGCCCACTTTTAAAAAAAAATTTTTTTTAATTCAAATTTTAAAAGAAAAGTTAATATCTTTACAGTATATAAGTAAATTATGTCAACATTCAACTCCAGTAATGATATGGTGCAACAAAATACAAAAATAAGAGAAAATTTCAAAATGGGCGTGGCTCCGCCCTTTTTCATTTAATTTGTCTAGGATACTTTTAATGCCATAAGTCGAACGAAAATTTACCAATCCTTGTGAAATTTGGTAGAGGCTTAGATTCTAGGACGATAACTATTTTCTGTGAAAAAGGTCGAAATCGGTTGAAGCCACGCCCAGTTTTTATACACAGTCGACCGTCTGTCCTTCCGCTCGGCCGTTAACACGATAACTTGAGCAAAAATCGATATATCTTTCCTAAATTCAGTTCACGTACTTATCTGAACTCACTTTGTATTGGCGTAAAAAATGGCCGAAATCCGACTATGACCACGCCCACTTTTTCGATATCGAAAATTACGAAAAATGAAAAAAATGTCATAATTATATACCAAATACGAAAAAAGGGATGAAACATGATAATTGTATTGGTCTATTGACGCAAAATATAACTTTAGAAAAAAACTTGGTAAAATGGGTGCGACACCTACCATATTAAGTAGAAGAAAATGAAAAAGTTTTGCATGGCGAAATCAAAAGCCCTTGGAATCTTGGAAGCAATACTGTTCGTGGTATTACATATATAAATAAATTAGCTGTAACCAACAGATGATGTTCTGGATCACCCTGGTCCACATTTTGGTCGATATCGCGAAAACGCCTTCACATATACAACTAAGGGCCACTCCCTTTTAAAACCCTCATTAATACCTTTAATTTGATACCCATATCGTACAAACACATTCTAGAGTCACCCCTGGTCCACGTTTATGGCGATATCTCGAAAAGGCGTCCACATATAGAACTAAGGCCCACTCCTTTTTAAAATACTCATTAACACCTTTCATTTTATACCCATATCGTACAAACAAATTCTAGAGTCACCCCTGGTCCAACTTTATGGCGATATTTCGAAAAGGCGTCCACCTATAGAACTAAGGCCCACGCCCTTTTAAAATACTCATTAACACCTTTCATTTGATACCCATATTGTACAAATGCATTCTAGAGTCACCCCTGGTCCACGTTTATGGCGATACCCCGAAAAGGCGTCCACCCATAGAACTAAGGCCCACTCCCTTTTAAAACACTCATTAACACCTTTCATTTGATACCCATATTGTACAAATGCATTCTAGAGTCAAACCTGGTCCACTTTTATAACGATATACCGAAAAGGCGTCCACCTATAGAACTAAGGCCCACTCCCTTTTAAAATACTCATTAACACCTTTCATTTGATACCCATAATAATAAAATAATTCTAGAGTCACCCCTGGTCCATCTTTATGGCGATATCTCGAAAAGGCGTCCATCTATAGAACTTAGGCCCATGCCCTTTTAAAATACTCATTAATACCTTTCATTTGATACCCATATCGTACAAAACAAATTCTAGAGTCAGGCCTGGTCCACCTTTATGGCGATATCCCTAAATAGCGTCCATCTATAGAACTATGGCCCACTTCCTCTTAAAATACTCTTTAATACCTTCCATTTGATACACATGTCATACAAACACATTCCAGGGTTACCCTAGGTTCATTTTCCTATATGGTGATTTTCCCTTCTTTGGCAAAGGATGTAGGAATATCGTTCAAAAAACGTCACCCTTGGTCTAAAATTTGGTCGATATTTCCAAAACTTATGTGATATGGAATTAAAAACTGCTTATAAACCATATACTAAACCCTACGAAAGCAACGCAGCTAAGCTCTAAGCTGAGTATGTAATGTTCGGTTACACCCAAACTTAGCCTTCCGTACTTGTCTTGTACTTGTCTCTCATGAATGATTTTGCAATTTCCATATCAAAATTTTAGAATCAAATTTCATCAAGAATATGTCTGTGTATAAGGACGCTGTTCTTTGTCAATTTATATAAAGGAAGTGCTTAAAATTTTTTTATTTTCTACTTTTCAGTGCTAGGTGGAAAAGTGTAGTGCCTTATTTATTACAAGGAGAAAAACTTACTTTTATTAATTCAGAATGCATACAATACTTGTAGTGAATTGAGTGGATGTGGTAGCTAGGAGAAACTTTCGATTACCCAGTTACATATGTCGGCTCGTAATCAAATCAATAACAAAGTCAGCGCATATGCGCCTTGTCCACCACGCTACTGTTGGCAACCATAACTTCTTCGTTTATTTGGGAACCAGCATTAACACAACAACACCATCAGCTTTGAAATCCAGTGAAGAAGCACACTTTCCAATAAAGGCTACTATGGACTAGGTAGGCAATTGAAAAGTAAAGTCCTCTCTCGGCAGACGAAAATCATACTCTACAAGTCACTTAAGTCCCATCTAAGTTAATAGGAGTATGACCTTTCCTCCCCCTTTTCTTCACATAGTCAATACGTGACTTTATCGGCATGAGTGGAGAGTGTTCCATTTTCAGATATACATATTTTTAGTTTTTATCATACTCAAAAATATAGAATTAAAAAAAGCTAAAAAACACGTTATTTTCTTAAAGCCGCAGTAAAGTTAGAGGTAAAATGCAATAAGCCTCATTTTATTTTCCTATTTTATATTTTTTATATACAAATTTCAACTTTGCAGCCCTCAGGCTCAAAAACTATTAAAAAAAAAGAATTGTATGGCGCGATAACCTCCGAAGAGATCTAAGGCCGAGCTTCTCTTCCAATTTGCGTCGTGCTCCTCTTGATTTTCCCTACAAATTGTCCGGACGGTACCCACATGTTTTATGCCGACTCCGAACAGCATCTGCAAGGCAGACGAGTTTTCACTGAGAGCTTTTCATAGCAGAAATACACTCGGAGCGCTTGCCAGACACTGCCGAGGGGCGACCCCGCTTAGAAAAATTTTTCCTCTAATTGAAAAACCTTATTTCTAAAATTTTGATGTTGCTTTGCCCGGGGGTTGAACCCGTGGCATACGGTGTGGTTGGCGGAGCACGCTACCATCACACCACGGTTAGTAAATAAATATACAGTCGCTTATCATACCTGTGCTGATGTATGGCTCGGAATCATGGACGATGTCGAGAGAAGATGGAATTGCTCTTAGATTTATGGTCCTGTCCGTGTGGAGTCCGGGGAGTATCAAAGAGGGTTCAATGATGAGCTGCATGAGCTTTATTCAGATATGACGATAGTGCAGCGAATAAAAACCCAAAAGGCTTCGCTGGTTACGACATGTTATGCGAATGGTATTTCAGAGTTTGGAAGCAGAGGAAGGGTGAGATGCTCCACTCAGTTGGGAGATGCAGATGGAGGAAGACTGTATAACCCTTGGTGTTCCCAATTGGCGTCAGTTATCGTGAAACAGGGATATGTGGCGTGACTTGTTACGAAACGGCCAAAATCGCTAAGGCGGCTAAGCGCCAATTAATGAGGCTGATGATGATGCTGGATTTACTTTTAAAACATAAAAAAAAACTGATAAACTAACCTGTACCCAAAAATAGTACCAATACAGGTACATTTTATATTTATATTGTTTAAACTAATAAACTTCAGAGATGATATTCTCTGGTGTATTGCAAGCTATGAAGCGCTGCAATATGATTATTAGTGGTCTTTTCTTTGATAATTTCGGATTACTCTTATGATGAACAACTCTTAATTTTTGCACAAAAGGTCGAATACTTTTATATATATATATATTTAGAAGTATGTACCTTCTCATTCACAAGCGTATCGCATATCAATTGAATACTGCCTGCATAGTCAATATTAAGGTGCAAATTAAATTAAAAGTTTGTCACTAATTATATGAAACTACGGCATCACTTATGCCAATAATACACTTTGTTTTAGTTTTTTTTTATATCCACTCCGTCTCATATTTTATTGCAACTAAGCGGAAGATTTGGCTTTGTATTTACAAAAATTACAGTCTTATTACAAAAACAAGTAAGAACGGGACTGTCTTCGGCTGTGCGGAAGATTTCGAACCTTTCATAAATGGAACTGAGTAATAACCTTATCTTATTCGTAATATCCGAAAAATCCGCTGTATAAGATACGTAATATATAGAGAACAGATGTACATAAGCGACATTTTCGAAAAGTATAAAATACCAATTAGGAAAGACCCACCAGGTCTACCTCTTCTCCGTTAAGGACTTAAAATTTAAAGATTCGTTATAAACTTAATATACCCTATCATTTGCATGAAAGGTATAAAATAAAAAGAAATTTGTATATGAAACAAGTAAGGAAGGCTAAGTTCGGGTGTAACCGAACATTACATACTCAGTTGAGAGATGTGGAGACAAAGTAAGGGAAAATCACCATGTTGTAAAAGACCCTGGAATTGTTTGTATAACATGTGTATCAAATGGAAGGTATTAAAGAGTATTTTAAGAGGAAGTGGGCCATAGTTCTATAGATGGACGCTATTTAGGGATATCGCCATAAAGGTGGACCAGGCCTGACTCTAGAATTTGTTTGTACGATATGGGTATCAAATGAAATATGTTAATGATAATTTTAAAAGGGTGTGGGCCTAAGTTCTATAGGTGGACGCCCTTTCGAGATATCGCCATAAAGGTGGACCAGGGGTGACTCTAGAATTTGTTTGTACTATATGGGTATCAAATGAAAGGGAGTGGGCCTTAGTTCTATAGGTGGACACCTTTTCGGAATATCGTTATAAAAGTGGACCAAGGTTGACTTTAGAATGCGTTTGTACAATATGGGTATCAAACGAAAGGTGTTAATAAGTTTTTTAAAACTAAGTGGGCCTTAGTTCTATAAGTGGACGCCTTTTCGGAATATCGTTATAAAAGTGGACCAGGGGTGACTCTAGAATGCGTTTGTACAATATGGATATCAAATGAAAGGTGTTAATGAGTATTTTAAAAGGGCGTGGTCCTTAGTTCTATAGGTGGACGCCTTTTCGAAATATCGCCATAAAGGTGGACCAGGGGTGACTCTAGAATTTGTTTGTACTATGTGGGTATCAAATGAATGGTGTTAATGAGTATTTTGAAAGGGAGTGGGCCTTAGTTCTATAGGTGGACGCCTTTTCGGAATATCGTTATAAAAGTGGACCAGGGTTGACTCTAGAATGCGTTTGTACAATATGGGTATCAAACGAAAGGTGTTAATAAGTGTTTTAAAAGGGAGTGGGCCTTAGTTCTATAGGTGGACGCCTTTTCGGGATATCGCCATAAAGGTGGACCAGGGGTGACTCTCGAATTTGTTTGTACGATGTGGGTATCAAATGAAAGGTGTTAATGAGTATTTTAAAAGGGCGTGCGCCTTAGTTCTATAGGTGGACGCCTTTTCGAAATATCGCCATAAAGGTGGACCAGGGGTGACTCTAGAATTTGTTTGTACTATGTGGGTATCAAATGAATGGTGTTAATGAGTATTTTGAAAGGGAGTGGGCCTTAGTTCTATAGGTGGACGCCTTTTCGGAATATCGTTATAAAAGTGGACCAAGGTTGACTTTAGAATGCGTTTGTACAATATGGGTATCAAACGAAAGGTGTTAATAAGTGTTTTAAAACTGAGTGGGCCTTAGTTCTATAGGTGGACGCCTTTTCGGAATATCGTTATAAAAGTGGACCAGGGGTGACTCTAGAATGCGTTTGTACAATATGGGTATCAAATGAAAGGTGTTAATGTGTATTTTAAAAGGGCATGGGCCTTAGTTCTATAGGTGGACGCCTTTTGGACCAGGGATGACTCCAGAATTTGTTTGTACGATATGGGTATCAAATGAAAGGTATTAATGAGTATTTTAAAAGGTCGTGGGCCTTAGTTCTATAGGTGGATGCCTTTTCGAGATATCGCCATAAACGTGGACCAGGGGTGACTCTAGAAATTGTTTGTACGATATGGGTATCAAATGAAAGGTGGTAATGAGTATTTTAAAAGGGCATGGGCCTTATTTCTTAAGGTGGACGCCTTTTCGAAATATCGCCATAAAGGTGGACCAGGGCGACTCTAGAATTTGTTTGTACGATATGGGTATCAAATGTAAAGTGTTAATGAGTATTTTAAAAAGGAGTGGGCCATAGTTCCATATGTGGACGCCTTTTCGAGATATCGCCATAAACGTGGACCAGGGGTGACCCTAAAATGTGTTTGTACGATATGGGTATCAAATTAAAGGTATTAATGAGAGTTTTAAAAGGGAGTGGCCCTTAGTTGTATATGTGAAGGCGTTTTCGAGATATCGACCAAAATGTGGACCAGGGTGACCCAGAACATCATCTGTCGGGTACCGCTAATTTATTTATATATGTCATACCACGAACAGTATTCCTTCCAAGATTCCAAGGGCTTTTGATTTCGCCCTGCAAAACTTTTTGATTTTCTTCTACTTAATATGGTAGGTGTCACACCCATTTTACCAAGTTTTTTTCTAAAGTTATATTTTGCGTCAATAGAACAATACAATTACCATGTTTCATCCCTTTTTTCGTATTTGGTATATAATTATGGCATTTTTTTCATTTTTCGTAATTTTCGATATCGAAAAAGTGGGCGTGGTCATAGTCGGATTTCGGCCATTTTTTACACCAATACAAAGTGAGTGCAGATAAGTACGTGAACTGAGTTTAGTAAAGATATATCGATTTTTGCTCAAGTTATCGTGTTAACGGCCGAGCGGAAGGACAGACGGTCGACTGTGTATAAAAACTGGGCGTGGCTTCAAACGATTTCGCCCTTTTTCACAGAAAACAATTATCGTCCTAGAATCTAAGCCTCTACCAAATGTTTGTTCGACTTATGGCATTAAAAGTATCCTAGACAAATTAAATGAAAAAGGGCGGAGCCACGCCCATTTTGAAATTTTCTTTTTTTTTTGTATTTTGTTGCACCATATCATTACTGGAGTTGAATGTTGACGTAATTTACTTATATACTGTAAAGATATTAACTTTTCTTTTAAAATTTGAATTTAAAAAAAAAAATTTTTTTAAAGTGGTCGTGGTCGTTCTCCGATTTTGCTATTTTTTATTAAGCAGACATATAGTAATAAGAGTAACGTTCCTGCCAAACTTCATTATGATATTTTCAACGACTGCCAAATTACAGCTTGCAAAACTTCTAAATTACCTTCTTTTAAAAGTGGGCGGTGCCACGCCCGTTGTCCAAAATTTTACTAGTTTTTTATTCTGCGTCATAAGTTCAACTCACTTACCAAGTTTCATCACTTAATCCATATTTGGTAATGAATTATCCCACTTTTTCGATTTTTCGAAATTTTCGATATCGAAAAAGTGGGCGTGGTTATTGACCGATATCGTTCATTTTAAATAGCGATCTGAGATGAGTGCCCAGGAACCTACATACCAAATTTCATCAAGATACCTCAAAATTTACTCAAGTTATCGTGTTAAAGGACAGACGGACGGACGGACGGACGGACATGGCTCAATCGAATTTTTTTTTCGATACTGATGATTTTGATATATGAAAGTATATATCTATCTCGATTCCTTTATACCTGTACAACCAACCGTTATCCAATCAAAGTTAATATACTGTGTGAGCTCTGCTCAACTGAGTATAAAAATTAACTTAACGCATCAGCTGTTGACGTCAAAACTTGTTCTTGATTGCGTACGGGCTGTATCGCATAACCAGCAACACACAATACATACATACATATGTAAGTATATATGTAGATACATACTACCAAACATGTTTTTCATAATCTTGGTTATATTAACTTACAGCATCATTGCGTTTGTCAACGCTTTTGTCTCCAACGCAATCGCAGTCAAGCAGGCTGGCGACGCATTTTGATTTTATTTAAACTTCTACACATACACACACGCGCATACGTTTTATTAACTATCTATGTTTATATTAAGTTGCTTTCTTTCTTGTCTGTCAATGCCGGTGCAAAATTTTGATATTTTAATTTTTATGTATCTCTCCGTTGAGCCTCCGATTTTAAATTTGAAATGACTCAATGAATTTAGAAAACTCGAATTAATGATCCCAGCAGCAATCATAAAAATACAGGGGCAACTGTTTTCAAATTTCGTCAGCTAATTACTTCCTTTTTATACTCAGTTGAGCAGAGCTCACAGAGTATATTACGTTTGATTGGATAACGGTTGGTTGTACATATATAAAGGAATCGAGATAGATATAGACTTCCATATATCAAAATAATCAGGATCGAAAAAAAATTTGATTGAGCCATGTCCGTCCGTTAACACGATAACTTGAGTAAATTTTGAGGTATCTTGATGAAATTTGGTGTGTAGGTTCCTGAGCACTCATCTCAGATCGCTATTGAAAATGAACGATATCGGACTATAACCACGCCCACTTTTTCGATATCGAAAATTTCGAAAAACCGAAAAAGTGCGATAATTCATTACAAAGACAGATAAAATGACGAAACTTGATAGATGAGATAAATTTGAGACGCAGAATAGAAAATTAGTAAAATTTTGGACAATGGGCGTGGCACCGCCCACTTTTAAAAGAAGGTAATTTAAAACTTTTGCAAGCTGTAATTTGTCAGTCGTTGAAGATATCATGATGAAATTTGGCAGGGACGTTACTCCTATTACTATATGTACGCCTAATAAAAATTAGCAAAATCGGACCACGCCCACTTTAAAAAAAAAAAATTTTTTTTAAAGTAAAATTTTAACAAAAAATTTAATATCTTTACAGTATATAAGTAAATTATGTCAACATTCAACTCCAGTAATGATATGGTGCAACAAAATACAAAAATAAAAGAAAATTTCAAAATGGGCGTGGCTCCGCCCTTTTTCTTTTAATTTGTCTAGGATACTTTTAACGCCATAAGTCGAAAAAAATTAACCACTCCTTTTGAAATTTGGTAGGGGCATAGATTTTATGTTAACTGTTTTCTGTGAAAACGGGCGAAATCGGTTGATGCCACGCCCAGTTTTTATACACAGTCGTTCGTCTGTCCTTCCGCATGGCCGTTAACACGATAACTTGAGCAAAAATCGATAAATCTTTCCTAAATTCAGTTCACGTACTTATCTGAACTCACTTTGTATTGGCGTAAAAAATCGCCGAAATCCGACTATGACCACGCCCACTTTTTCGATATCGAAAATTACGAAAAATGAAAAAAATGCCCTAATTCTATACCAAATACGAAAAAAGGGATGAAACATGGTGAGGTAATTGGATTGGTTTATTGACGCGAAATGTAACTTTAGAAAAAACTATAAAATGGTTGTGACACCTACCATATTAAGTAGAAGAAAATGAAAAAGTTCTGCAGGGCGAAATAAAAACCCTTAAAATTTTGGCAGGTATTACATATATAAATAAATTAGCGGTATCCAAGAGATGATGTTCTGCGTCACCCTGGTCCATATTTTGGTCGATATCTGGAAAACGCCTTCACATATAAAACTACCACCACTCCCTTTTAAAACTCTCATTAATACCTTGAATTTGGTACCCATATCGTACAAACACATCCTAGAGTCACCCCTGGTCTCCCTATATGGCGAAATTTCGAAACGGCGTCCACCTATAGAACTAAGGCCCACTCCCTTTTAAAATACTCATTAACACCTTTCGTTTGATGACCATATTGTACAAACAAATTCTAGGGTCACCCCTGGTTCACCTTTATGGCGATATCTCGAAACGGCGTCCACCTATGGAACTAAGGATTACTCCCTTTTAAAATACTCATTAACACCTTTCTTTTGATACCCATACTGTACAAACAAATTCTAGGGTCACCCCTGGTCCACCTTTATGACGATATCTCGAAACGGCGTCCACCTATGGACTAAGGATTACTCCCTTTTAAAATACTCATTAGCACCTTTCATTTGATACCCATATCGTACAAACGCATTCTAGAGTCACCCCTGGTCCACCTTTATGGCGATATCTCGAAAAGGCGACCACCTATACAACAACCACCACTCCCTTTTTAAACCCTCATTAATACCTTTAATTTGATACCCATATCGTACAAACACATTCTAGAGTCACCCCTGTTCCACCTTTATGGCGATATTTCGAAACGGCGTCCACCTATAGAACTAAGGCCTACTCCCTTTTAAAATACTCACTAACACCTTTCTTTTGATACCCATATCGTACAAACACATTCTAGAGTCACCCCTGGTCCCCTTTATGGCGATATCTCGAAAAGGCGACCACCTATACAACTACCACCACTCCCTTTTAAAACCCTCATTAATACCTTTAATTTGATACCCATATCGTACAAACAAATTCCAGGGTCACACCTGGTCCACCTTTATTGCGATATCTCGAAACGGCGTCCACCTGTGGAACTAAGCATCACTTCCTTTTAAAATACTCATTAACACCTTTCTTTTGATACCCATATCGTACAAACACATTCTAGAGTCACCCCTGTTCCACCTTTATGGCGATATTTCGAAACGGCGTCCACCTATAGAACTAAGGCCTACTCCCTTTTAAAATACTCACTAACACCTTTCTTTTGATACCCATATCGTACAAACACATTCTAGAGTCACCCCTGGTCCACCTTTATGGCGATATCTCGAAAAGGCGACCACCTATACAACTACCACCACTCCCTTTTAAAACCCTCATTAATACCTTTAATTTGATACCCATATCGTACAAACAAATTCCAGGGTCACACCTGGTCCACCTTTATTGCGATATCTCGAAACGGCGTCCACCTGTGGAACTAAGCATCACTTCCTTTTAAAATACTCATTAACACCTTTCTTTTGATACCCATATCGTACAAACACATTCTAGAGTCACCCCTGGTCCACCTTTATGGCGATATCTCGAAAAGGCGACCACCTATACAACTACCACCACTCCCTTTTAAAACCCTCATTAATACCTTTAATTTGATACCCATATCGTACAAACAAATTCCAGGGTCACACCTGGTCCACCTTTATTGCGATATCTCGAAACGGCGTCCACCTGTGGAACTAAGCATCACTTCCTTTTAAAATACTCATTAACACCTTTCTTTTGATACCCATATCGTACAAACACATTCTAGAGTCACCCCTGGTCCACCTTTATGGCGATATCTCGAAACGGCGTCCACCTATGGAACTAAGGATTACTCCCTTTTAAAATACTCATTAACACCTTTCATTTGATACCCATATCGTTCAAACGCATTCTAGAGTCACCCCTGGTCCACCTTTATGGCGATATCTCGAAAAGGCGACCACCTGTGGAACTAAGCATCACTCCCTTTTAAAATACTCATTAACACCTTTCTTTTTTTTTTTTTTTTTTTTTTTTTTTTTTAATGGACGTTGTGGCAGCGCGCTGCCCTCAAGTGGCCCAATGAAACCAGGCTAATCCTGTTCACGCGATCGATTTATACATATATATAATAACTTTTTTTTTTTTTTTTTTATTTTGCCGAGTCTTTGATGGGCAGCGGTTTGTCAAGCGTCACGATCTGAGACTGCTCAGCTACAGAAGAAATTTCATCAGCCAAGCGTAATCCTTAAAGAGAACAGAAGCAAACGTATTATACATTAATTTAGAGAGGTGAGAACAATCTTTTTTATAGAAAAAAGGGAGTCCGAGCTATCAAATGTGTTTGAGTGAGAGTTATAATCTTGGCATAAACGCCGAAAAGGTTCATTTTGTTCGAAATTCGTTCTACATTGTTTCAGCAGAAGAGGTTTGAAGTGTCTCGATGTCCGAGAGGGAACGCAAAAGTTCACTTCATTCAGAAGGAATGGGCTCGAAATTGATCCATTTAAAAGTTTTGTCATAAATATCACACCAAGCATTTCCCTTCGACTAGCAAGAGTTGGAAGATTGATAAGCTTTAATCGATTAGTATAAGGTGGAAGATTAGTTAAAGAGTCCCATTGGAAATTTCTTAAGGCAAATAGTAAAAATTGTTTTTGTATTGATTCGAGACTGTCTGCATGGACTTGATAACGCGGATTCCAAATTATCGAGCCGTATTCTAATATTGGCCTAACTAATGTTGTAAAAAGTGCTTTAGTTATGTAAGGGTCGTTAAATTCTTTTGACCACCGTTTAACAAATGCAAAAACACCTTTACCTTTATTCACTGTAGCATTAATATGAAGATTGAAACTAAGTTTGGAATCCATCATGACTCCCAAGTCAATAAAATTATTTACAGTTTCTAGACTATAGTTGTTAATTGTATATGAAGCTGGTGGCGAAACTCTCCGAGAAAAACACATGAATTTACCCATATTGTACAAACAAAATCTAGGGTCACCCCTGGTCCACCTTTATGGCGATTTCTCGAAACTGCGTCCACCTATGGAACTAAGGATTACTCTCTTTTAAAATACTCATTAACACCTTTCATTTGATACCCATATTGTACAAACAAATTCTAGGGTCACACCTGGTCCACCTTTATGGCGATATTTCGAAACGGCGTCCACCTGTGGAACTAAGCATCACTCCCTTTTAAAATACTCATTATCACCTTTCTTTTGATACCCATATTGTACAAACAAATTCTAGGGTCACCCCTGGTCCACCTTTATGGCGATATCTCAAAACGGCGTCCACCTATGGAACTAAGGATTACTCCCTTTTAAAATACTCATTAACACCTTTCGTTTGATACCCATATCGTACAAACGCATTCTAGAGTCACCCCTGGTCCACCTTTATGGCGATATCTCGAAAAGGCGACCACCTGTGGAACTAAGCATCACTCCCTTTTAAAATACTCATTAACACCTTTCTTTTGATACCCATATTGTACAAACAAATTCTAGGGTCACCCCTGGTCCACCTTTATGGCGATATCTCGAAACGGCGTCCACCTGTGGAACTAAGGATTACTCCCTTTTAAAATACTCATTAACACCTTTCTTTTGATACCCATATTGTACAAACAAATTCTAGGGTCACCCCTGGTCCACCTTTATGGCGATATCTCAAAACGGCGTCCACCTATGGAACTAAGGATTACTCCCTTTTAAAATACTCATTAACACCTTTCTTTTGATACCCATATTGTACAAACAAATTCTAGGGTCACCCCTGGTCCACCTTTATGGCGATATCTCGAAACGGCGTCCACCTGTGGAACTAAGCATCACTCCCTTTTAAAATACTCATTAACACCTTTCTTTTGATACCCATATTGTACAAACAAATTCTAGGGTCACCCCTGGTCCACCTTTATGGCGATATCTCAAAACGGCGTCCACCTATGGAACTAAGGATTACTCCCTTTTAAAATACTCATTAACACCTTTCGTTTGATACCCATATCGTACAAACGCATTCTAGAGTCACCCCTGGTCCACCTTTATGGCGATATCTCGAAAAGGCGACCACCTGTGGAACTAAGCATCACTCCCTTTTAAAATACTCATTAACACCTTTCTTTTGATACCCATATTGTACAAGCAAATTCTATGGTCACCCCTGGTCCACCTTTATGGCGATATCTCGAAACGGCGTCCACCTATGAAACTAAGGATTACTCCCTTTTAAAATACTCATTAACACCTTTCTTTTGATACCCATATTGTACAAACAAATTCTAGGGTCACCCCTGGTCCACCTTTGTGGCGATATCTCGAAACGGCGTCCACCTGTGGAACTAAGCATCACTGCCTTTTAAAATACTCATTAACACCTTTCTTTTGATACCCATATTATACAAACAAATTCTAGGGTCACCCCTGGTCCACCTTTATGGCGATATCTCGAAAAGGCGACCACCTATACAACTACCACCACTCCCTTTTAAAACCCTCATTAATACCTTTAATTTGATACCCATATCGTACAAACAAATTCTAGGGTCACACCTGGTCCACCTTTATGGCGATATCTCCGACAATCCATATTGTACAAACAAATTCTAGGGTCACCCCTGGTCCACCTTTATGGCGATTTCTCGAAACTGCGTCCACCTATGGAACTAAGGATTACTCTCTTTTAAAATACTAATTAACACCTTTCATTTGATACCCATATTGTACAAACAAATTCTAGGGTCACATCTGGTCCACCTTTATGGCGATATTTCGAAACGGCGTCCACCTGTGGAACTAAGCATCACTCCCTTTTAAAATACTCATTATCACCTTTCTTTTGATACCCATATTGTACAAACAAATTCTAGGGTCACCCCTGGTCCACCTTTATGGCGATATCTCAAAACGGCGTCCACCTATGGAACTAAGGATTACTCCCTTTTAAAATACTCATTAACACCTTTCGTTTGATACCCATATCGTACAAACGCATTCTAGAGTCACCCCTGGTCCACCTTTATGGCGATATCTCGAAAAGGCGACCACCTGTGGAACTAAGCATCACTCCCTTTTAAAATACTCATTAACACCTTTCTTTTGATACCCATATTGTACATGCAAATTCTATGGTCACCCCTGGTCCACCTTTATGGCGATATCTCGAAACGGCGTCCACCTGTGGAACTAAGCATCACTCCCTTTTAAAATACTCATTAGCACCTTTCTTTTGATACCCATATTGTACAAGCAAATTCTATGGTCACCCCTGGTCCACCTTTATGGCGATATCTCGAAACGGCGTCCACCTATGAAACTAAGTATTACTCCCTTTTAAAATACTCATTAACACCTTTCTTTTGATACCCATATTGTACAAACAAATTCTAGGCTCACCCCTGGTCTACCTTTGTGGCGATATCTCGAAACGGCGTCCACCTGTGGAACTAAGCATCACTGCCTTTTAAAATACTCATTAACACCTTTCTTTTGATACCCATATTATACAAACAAATTCTAGGGTCACCCCTGGTCCACCTTTATGGCGATATCTAGAAAAGGCGACCACCTATACAACTACCACCACTCCCTTTTAAAACCCTCATTAATACCTTTAATTTGATACCCATATCGTACAAACAAATTCTAGGGTCACACCTGGTCCACCTTTATGGCGATATCTCGAAACGGCGTCCACCTGTGGAACTAAGCATCACTCTCTTTTAAAATACTCATTAACACCTTTCTTTTGATACCCATATTGTACAAGCAAATTCTAGGGTCACCCCCGGTCCACCTTTATGGCGATATCTCGAAACGGCGACCACCTATACAACTACCACCACTCCCTTTTAAAACCCTCATTAATACCTTTAATTTGATACCCATATCGTACAAACAAACTCTAGGGTCACAACTGGTCCACCTTTATGGCGATATCTCGAAACGGCGTCCACATGAGGAACTAAGCATAACTCCCTTTTAAAGTACTCATTAACACCTTTCATTTGATACCTATATTGTACACACAAATTCTAGAGTCAACCCTGATCCACCTTTATGGTGATATCCCTAAATGGCGTCCACCCATAGAACTATGGCCGACTCCCTCTTAAAATACTCTTTAGTACCTTCCATTTGATACACATGTCATACAAACACATTCCAGGGTTTCCCTCGGTTCATTTTCCTACATGGTGATTTTCCTTTATTTTATCTCCACAGCTCTCAACTGAGTATGTAATGTTCGGTTACACCCGAACTTAACCTTCCTTACTTGTTATCTATTAATTTGTTACAGAAACTATGCAAAGCAATCTCAAACATTTTCAAAAATGTTTTCAAAAATTCTAGGAAATTTTACAAAATTTGTTTCGAGTGTACATATAGATCAATCCCAACAAGGTGATAGTAAAGCGAATTCAACTAACTCGCATGCAGAAGAATGTCAAGTCAAAAAAAAATTGTTTCATTGATTTCGAATAACTGACATATTAAAGTACCAGGTGTTGTATGGAAAATAATCAAGAAGAATCAATAAGCTGTTGGGATAACAACAGCTGATACTGAGTTCGCCTTGATATACATCTTTGTAAATACGCATTGATATTTAAAAATTTTCTTTCCGAGGGGTGTTTTCGATTTCCGCCATACAAAGTGTAATTGTTCGAAATTTACGTTCAACTAATTTTTAGCTCAATTTACATAGTTTCAGTTACGAACTTCATTGAAGTTTTTTCTTTAAAAACTGAAAATACAAAAACAAGAATTTGATTCTAGAAATCTGATGAAAATTGCCACTGCCAATTTTCAGCTCGCTGCTGTAACTCGCAAATGTTTAAGCACGGTCATGCCTGGATTACTTATTTGGGAATCTGCCGATGCTTTAAGATAGTAGAAATAATAGTTACAATATAAATTACAAATATTTTATTGACCTTTACGGAATATTTTTGTGTGGTTATTGCTATAGTTGTCTCATTTATCGTGTCATCAATCTTCAAATTGTTTCCGACGCTAAGGATGTTTTCACTTCAAAAATGAACTATGCTTTCATCATCTCCCGAAGTTTTGCCAATTGACAAAATTAGCAGATCTTCAATGAAAAAAATGCTGGTAAAATCAAATAAATTTAGCAGACATTAAATAAAAGAAGAATACTGTTATAATCAACCGAATCTGTGTAACCTCTGTAATTGTTAGCTGACACAATTATTTAGGGTTACACTAAATATGCCAATGAAAATATTTAAAATATAACAGTGGGTGTTGATATTACAGAGAATTCTCTTTCAACAGAAAAATTTGTTAGATTGATTGATAATCTAACACTTTTACAGGATATTGTTAGCTTCAGATCAACAAGGTTCCTTCTTTTTAAGTATTGGAACAATTTTCAATCATCCCTTGTCAAATTAAGTTTGGAGACAAACCGTTTTCGGCGTTGCGCCATCATCAGTGTACTTATTCATTCTTACCTGCTGTTGTCATTTATCTTATATTTGTAATTCGTAGGTGCATGAGCAGGTATTGTCAAATTGAATGTTTGTGTACGTTTCACTGATTAACTTGTGTGCTTAGCTGAGGAAGGTAGAAGTCAGTAATTTAAGTATTTTTTTGTGTAGTTATTTGATTGGTTTATTGCTTTATACGCTCGTTGACCCATTTATATAAACGCAGTCTTATGCGTTTTTTTATCGTCTTTTAATTCTACATTTTTAAATAAAAAAAATGGTCTTGATATTCTCTTTGAATTTTTTTGCAATTTTATTTGCATAAGTATGTTCAAATATGGCTGTGGGTGTGTTAAGTAGTGTGCCGGCTCAGTTTACATAAAATTTGCACTTGGCATTGCTTCTGTTGCCGATGCTGCTTTTGCTATTTTTTCAGTTGTGCTTCTATTTCACACTCACACATCGGCCACTCTATCAACTTCAATTGCAAAAAAAACCTCACTAAAAAATTTTCACAGCATCATTATCATTAACAAGAAAAAATAACTTAAAATAAAATACCAAACAGCATTCTTTGAGTCTGCCCGACTTCCTGCTTTCTTTCTAAAACATTTTTTTATCGTACGTTTTATTGTAAACAGATGTAAACCAAAATTAAATTTTTTCATATATGTAATTCCATTATTAAAATGAGATTGAAAGGCATGTACATATGTACGTTATTTTGATCTTTTCGAGTATTCTATAAATGTTAGTATAATCTCGTCAGTTGTATATTTCAGCCTGTGATAAAATCTGATCGATATTTACACGCAATTATTCCATTATTCGAGTCAGTTTTTTTTTTTCTTGAGATGTATTTTTAACAAAAAGAAAACTAAAAGTTGAAGAGCACATTAGCTCGATTTTAAAACGGGGTCAGTGGAACTCGAACCACCAAAGGCTAGTTAATTAGAGTTTCCGGGAAAAAATGCAGTATGCATTCATTTTTAGATCTTCGCGATCTACTAAAGAAATGGTATGACTTCTCAGGTATTGTTTTGGTGCCACACATTGTACTTTACTGTTATGTTATCTACAAAACCTAAAAAAAAAAATAAAACAAAGATTTAGGGCTTCATTCTGCAGTGCAAATGATAGCTCAGACGAACTAGTCGCCTTCAGCGATTTCTTCTAGCAATGGTATTCCCATCCTTTTCGTTCGGCTGGCACGTGTCTTACGTTATATCAAATAGGAAGGTGAAAGCAACTGTCAAATGTTATACTGGCATTGCTTAAAATGGTTCAAACACACTAGCTATTCGTCTCTGAGGCGAAACGAACTTTCGTTTCGTAATAGAGAATGAAACCTTTAAGAATCATATTTTTATCGCCATGGTTGCAGTTATTTACACAACTCAGTAAAAAGTTTGTAAGAATTTTATTAAAATTATTTGATTTATTTTTTGTAACCATAGGCCAATGCGAATTCAATACTAGGTGTTATTATCCCAACAGCTGATAGCTTCTTCTTGATTAATTTCTATACAACACCTTGGTGCAATGATATATCAATTAATTGAAATCAATGCTTGTTTTTTTTCTTTTACTTAACATTTTTCTGCTCCGTGAATTGAATTGAATTCGCTTTGTCATTACCTTGTATAGATTCGCCTTTATTTCAGCCTTTGGATCGTTTTCGACCCACACAAAGGCGAATTCAGTACCAGGTGTTGTTATCCCAACAGCTGATTGCTTCTTCTTGATTACTGATTATTTTCCATACAACGCCTGATACTTTAATATGTCAGTCAATCGAAATCAATTAAAATTTTCTTTCGACTTGACATTCGTCTGCACGGAGAATTGGTTAAATTAGGATTGCCGCCACCTGGTATGGATTCGCCTTGACCTGTATTGAATTTTTGTTATATCTTTTCATTGTAAATTCTTAAATAATAGTTACAATTAAATATAAAAACCTTAATATTAAAAATACTTAAAGATGGGGTATAATCGTACAGATATTAGAATAAATTCACATTATCAGGAAACATGTGGAATATATTCGGGTTGAAAAAGACCTGAAACGTAGAACTATGATTTTCTTCCTTAGGTCTATGGGTAAAAACGTACCTAAATATACATACATAAATATATATGCCAACTAATTTGACCACTTGCACTGCTCACTGTCGTTAACTACGAATTTCGATTGCGGTGCGATATTTCTCCGAAGAAATCGCCTTTAAATTTGTTCGTAAAAATTTACTACCGGAGCTAAGGTTATTATGTTGACTGAAAGTATATACTGAGGGAAGTACAAAAGGTTTGAGGGTTGATGTTTCCAAACATCTTTTTATTACACTTACAAGCCAAATGCATTATTTTGTTATTGATATTAGAGAAAAATTGCAAAATTTACAAAAGGCGCTGATTACTAGGACATGTTTCTGAATTTCACTTCTTCATCAGCTAGCTTCTCGGCAGATGAGTATTGAAATCGAATCTCCAACATTCATACCAGTGTAAAGGCAGATGTCTTTAATCACTCACCCATATGAATGCTCCGCTGCTCGCTTTTCAATCGATCTCTAAGTATTTCCTTTGTTGTTATTCCTTTTTATTCACCATTTAGGTACATATAATTGTATGTATATTAACCTGGGTCGATTTTTATGGACGAAAGTTAACCGATATCGCGCCATCGATTTTTCGAAAGGATTTGGGCTTAGGAAAAAAAGTTTCACTACGCATACCCAAAAAAATTATTTTTGAGCCTGCAAAAAAAATGGCGAAAGGGTAAATTTTTCGAACAAAACACCCCTCAAAGCCCTAAAAATATATATTTTTTTTGTTCAAAAAACTGTTATAAAAACGTTGGCAATAACAGTTTTAAAAAAAAAAATAAAAAAATATTTTTAGGGATTTGAGGGGTGTTTTGGCCGAAACATTTACCCTTTGGCCATTTTGTTTTGCAGGATCGAAAATTATTTTTTTGGGTATGCGTAGCGGAACTTTTTTTCCTTATTCCAAATCCTATCGAAAAATCGATGGCGCGATATCGGTTAATAAATCGACCCAGTCTAATGTATATGCTGTTTAATCCTAATGGTATGCAATTTTTAGGCGCGCTTAAAAGCTTATTAACAATGGACTTTCACAGCATTGCATTTTCTATTAGCACTGCTGAAGAAGAAGTAAAATTCAGAAACATATCCAAGTAACCATCGCCGTTTGTAAACTTTACAATTTTTCTCTAATATCAATAACAAAACAATTGTATAAAGCAATATGAGCAAGTCTCGCTAATTAAATACACAAAATGCATTATTTTAATAAGTCCCTGATTATTCTTCTGGATGGTTTTTTAGGGGCTCCTTACCACTCATCTATTGTTTGTTTGAGAGTTATACAAAATTATTAATAAAAACTCCCTCATTATCCAGGGTTCTCCCGCCCAGAAAATACTTATAGTTTTGAGAGTGAGGGCATAAAAGAGCATGCCTTCTCTCAGAAGTGATTTGAGTGTAGCGAAGTTGCCCCTTTCTCGCAAGGGAGTGCTCTGAGACTACTCAAATAACACAGTTATACAAGAATAGAAGTTCTTACTCATTCTTTTAAAATGTTCAAAGAACTTAAAGACATTTTTTAAAAAATGATTTCCCATAAAAGGTAAATGCTCTTTGCTGAGTGCAAATTTTACTTCGGACTGCGGAGTCAATTGAGAAAAATAAAAGGCTTATGCAGGGCCGCGGAGAGCAGGGCAACTGCCCTGGGGCCCGGAAGGTTTTTGGGGCCCGGCAAGGCAAAGCAATATTGACAGTACGCGAACTAGGATTTCATAGATACATACATATTTTGTTGCTATAAAAAATTGTCTTAAAATTGAAAATCACTAAACTAAAATCATAAGCATCCAATCAAATACTATGGGGCATAGTCATAGTCGAAATAAAATGTGATTTTAAGTTAGATAAACGTTTTTGACACAATTTTATAAGCGCTATCTGTCAAAAATGCTTCAACTATTAATGGATATGATTCACTGCCACCATTTGAACTTCTGAACAAATTTCATGACTTGAAGATGGAAGTATTATTTCCTAACATCTGCATAGCATTAAGAATATTTTACACACTTCCAGTCAGTGTGGCTGAAGGGAAGCGTTCTTTTAGTCTATTGTCTCGTGTGAAAAATTTTTTACGTTCTACTATGAGCCAAAATCGCTTCACAAACTTTGGAACATTGGCGTTGGAGTCCAGCTTTGCTCGCAGCATTAGTTTTGAATCGATAATTTTCATATTTGCAGACCAAAAAGGACGGAAGGTTTTCCTTGGTTGATTCAAGCTCTTAAAATGTACATATTTAGAAAGAGTTAATGTAAGCAAATCAAACAATGAAATCTAACATTTCATTTATGCATGTGCGTAAGCGCTCCAGTAAATCTTATATTATATGACATAAAATTGACAATGTGAATTGAAAAATTTATGTATGTTATGTTATTTTTTTTTACTGGATTGAGTTTATTTTTTAGGGGGCCCGTAAACGCGAACTGTCCCAGGGGCTCGGCTCGGCTCTCTGCGGCCCTGGGCTTGTGATTGACCATAAAGCATGCGTCATAAAGCCCGAAGCTATGGCCAAAGTTTCAAGTCACTGGACTATCGGAAAGTTTCTTAAAACTCGAAAGCAAAATTTGCTAGTAGTAGGAAGTTCTTAAGAATTTTCACGATACTACCAACCAAAGCTTTTTTTCCTCGTGTTATTGTGCTGCGATATGTGCTCCAAGTTTCAAGACACTACATAGCTCTCCGGGAAGTTACTAAAACACGGATTGTTGTATTCTCCAATTTTGTATATAAATCGGCGGCAAAACGTCAAACGAAACTAATATAAAGGAAGTAAAAAGTGTGACGAATTTCAGGGCAATGAGTGGTTCAAATCATGTTTAATTATGCAGTATTGTCTTGCATTTCATTATCTTTATTCGCCTAAATAATATAAATATCTGAAAATAATATCACGTTAATTAATAATGAAAATTGTTTTCCCCGTTTTTAATGGAAATTCTATTTACATATGTTGTTAATGACATGAATACGTCGCATATAACCAATACAATTTTAATAAAAGACAATAATTGACAATTTTGGCAAATACAAAACCACAGTCACGTCAATATAATCAAAAAATTACTTGCAAATTAGTTAATATAACCAATTATATTATCATTGTTTGGCACTCATTTGCACAATCAAATTCTACGAATTAATTCGAATGAAATTTAAAACGCTAGTATAAAAATAAATTTTGCAAAAAACAAACAAATGTTATGTACATAATTCACGGTTCATATAAAAATGCATTTGAATGACAAAGCACAGATAAGCAAATAAACCTTAGGGTGTCCGCAAATTACAAAAACAAAATGAAGCCTAGAAGCATATCCGAGCTGGACGACGTGTAATAGTGTCAATGGAACCAGCATCAGTTGACATTAAATCGCTTTTAAAAGAGAACTAATGTCAATGACCTTGATTCCAAATCCGAAAGAGAATTGATATCAGAATTATATTTGAATCAACGTCATTGACATTAATTCTCTTTAATTTAATTTAAAAAAGCGAATTTTATAACATTTATTCTCGCTGCAAAAGCGAATTGATTTCAAATTATAGACTTATTGCAAAACTTACTGCTTGTTCGAAACTTTTCGAAAAAATTATAAAGGAGAAACTTTCTTCTTTTTTTCTGCTATTGTTGAAACCAATCAACATACATAGTTTAGTTGCTGGTAAGCTTCAGTATATTGGCTTCAACTATGTGTTCTTTCGTTGGTTAGATCCCTACGTAACGAATAGGCTCATGGGCGATTAAAGGGAAAATATTAAGTCTCGCTCTTTTGTCGCAACATCTGGAATATCGCAGGGCAGTATTCTTGGTCCGCTCCTGTTTGCGCTTTTTATTAATTATATTGCTTTCTGCTTCAAAAACTCCAGTTTCCTTCTCTATGCTAACGATCTTAAACTCATCCGTAGGATGCCTCCGTTCTGCAAAACGACTTTAACAATCTGGTTGACTGGTGCAGTGTACCAACAATCTTTTCTTTAATGTGAAAAAAGTGCTTCACTATGTCATTCTCGAAATCATCACGCTCCCATTCCTAATTTGATGACATTTCAGGCGGCCAGGCAGCAGCAGTCATCGAATACGTTGATCAAGGTGTTGTCTTTGATTCGAACTTCACCTTCAATAACCACATCTGCTAAGTCCTGCCAATCTTGCCTACAGAAATCTAGCTTTGCTTTGCAGATATGAAAAAGATGTTTGAGATCTTTATAGCAGGAAAAACATATACATTTCTTTGGTATGCTTACATTATTTGGAACCATATCTATAGCAGTCATTCGGCCAGAGTAGAAATAGTTCAAAGAAAGTTTGTTCGCTTTGGCTTATGCTCTTTAAATTTTGATGCTCCGTTGCCATATTATTCCTCTCGTTGCAAACTTATCAAACTACAATCACTTGAAACAAGGAGAACGGTGCAGCTTGTCATGTTTTTCTATGAATTCATTGCAGGCTCTTTGAACGGTCCAGCTTTTCCTGGCAACATAGCGTTTAATGTGTCCTTAAGAGCTCTTCTCTCATTCCTCTTGTTTTATTTGTCTGCTAGTCGGGCCAATTGCTATCAATTTATTTCAATCTTCCGTGTCCTCACCGAACTTAATAGACTCTCAAAGGTTATAAATATTGATTTCTCTTTATCCAGAGCCCGTATTACGTGTTACGATCCGTGATCGAAACTAATTTTTTAAATGAGAATACCTCTGAAATGGTGGGTCGGATTAATCGCATATGCGAAGTAGGGACAAATAGTCATAGCTTATTAAAATTTGTTGAAATAGTCTGACAGTTGCATAGTTATCGTCCGAGTGAAAACGGGTTTCAGTCACTGGTCGTAACACGTAATACGGGCCCTGGATACCTTCAAGTCAGCTATTAATATTTTCGTAATTTGACATTATCTTCTATTTATGTTTGCTGTTAAATTTGTTATTTACATACTTGTTGTATTTTGTTTAAATTTTTTTTATTTATTTCCGTATCTGTGATCATAGACTGAATAAACTAACCTAAACATTTTGGAACTTCTTATGGACACCATCACCGAATGTTGGAACACAAGTCGCACAAATTTTGATTCCAAATATTAGTTGTTTATAACGATAAGATTTAGAAACTTTTAATAGCATTAATTAGTAAAATAAAAAGTAGCGCGGCAGGCGAAAAATTTGCAATAAACAAGTAAGGAAGGTTAAGTTCGGGTGTAACCGAACATTACATACTCAGTTGAGAGCTATGGTGACAACGTAAGGGAAAATAACCATGTAGAAAAATGAACCGAGGGAAACCCTGGAATGTGTTTGTATGACATGCGTATCAAATGAAAGGCATTAAAGAGTATTTTATGAGGGAGTGGGCCACAGTTCTATAGGTGGACGCCTTTTCGAGATATCGCCGTAAAGATGGACCAGGGGTGACTCTAGAATGCGTTTGTACGATATGGGTATCAAACGAAAGGAGTTAATGAGTATTTTAAGAGGGAGTGGGCCGTAGTTCTATAGGTGGACGCCGTTTCGAGATATCGCCATAAAGGTGGACCAGGGGTGACTCTAGACTTTGTTTGTACGATATGGGTATCAAATGAAAGGTGTTAATGAGTATTTTTAAAAGGGAGTGGGCCATCGTTTTATAGGTGTTCGCCTTTTCGAGATATCGCCATAAAGGTGGACCAGGGGTGACTCTAGAATTCGTTTGTGCAATATGGGTATCAAACGAAAGGAGTTAATGAGTATTTTAAGAGGGAGTGGGCCTTAGTTCTATAGGTGGACGCCTTTTCGAGATATCGCCATAAAGATGGACCAGGTGTGCATCTAGAATGCGTTTGTACTATATGGGTATCAAATGAAAGGTGTTAATGAGTATTTTAAGAGGGAGTGGGCCTTTCTGGACCAGGGGTGACTCTAGACTTTGTTTGTAAGATATGGGTATCAAATGAAAGGTGTGAATGAGTATTTTTAAAAGGGAGTGGGTCTTCGTTCTATAGGTGTCCGCCTTTTCGAAATATCGCCATAAAGCTGGACCAGGGGTGACTCTAGAATGAGTTTGTACGATATGGGTATCAAATTAAAGGTATTAATGAGAGTTTTAAAAGGGAGTGGTGGTAGTTGTATATGTGAAGGCGTTTTCCAGATATCGCCCAAAATGTGGACCAGGGTGACCCAGAACATCATCTGTTGGATACCGCTAATTTATTTATATATGTAATACCTGCCAAGATTTTAAGTGTTTTTAATTTCGCCCTGCAGAACTTTTTCATTTTCTTCTACTTAGTATGGTAGGTGTCACAACAATTTTATAAAGTTTTTTCTAAAGTTATATTTCGCGTCAATAAAACAATCCAATGACCTTACCATGTTTCATCCCTTTTTTCGTATTTGGTATAGAATTATGGCATTTTTTCATTTTTCGTAATTTTCGATATCGAAAAAGTGGTCATAGTCGGATTTCGTTCATTTTTCATACCAAGATAAAGTGAGTTCAGATAAGTACGTGAACTGAGTTTAGTAAAGATATATCGATTTTTGCTCAAGTTATCGTGTTAACGGCCATGCGGAAGGACAGACGGACGACTGTGTATAAAAACTGGGCGTGGCATAAACCGATTTCGCCCATTTTCACAGAAAACAGTTAACGCCATAAAATCTATGCCCCTACCAAATTTCAAAAGGATTGGTTAATTTTTGTTCGACTTATGGCGTTAAAAGTATCCTAGACAAATTAAATGAAAAAGGGCGGAGCCACGCCCATTTTTAAATTTTCTTTTATTTTTGTATTTTGTTGCACCATATCATTACTGGAGTTGAATATTGACATAATTTACTTATATACTGTAAAGATATTAAATTTTTTGTTAAAATTTTACTTAAAAAAAATTTTTTTTTATAAGTGGGCGTGGTCCTTCTCCGATTTTGCTAATTTTTATTAAGCGTACATATAGTAATAAGAGTAACGTTCCTGCCAAATTTCATCATGATATCTTCAACGACTGCCAAATTACAGCTTGCAAAACTTTTAAATTACCTTCTTTTAAAAGTGGGCGGTACCACGCCCATTGTCCAAAATTTTACTAATTTTCTATTTTGCGTCATAAGTTCAACTCATATACCAAGTTTCGTCTCTTTATCGGTATTTTGTAATGAATAATCGCACTTTTTCGGTTTTTCGAAATTTTCGATATCGAAAAAGTGGGCGTGGTTATAATCCGATATCGTTCATTTTAAATAGCGATCTCAGATGAGTGCTCAGGAACCTACATACCAAATTTCATCAAGATACCTCAAAAGTTACTCAAGTTATCGTGTTAACGGACGGACGGACGGACGGACGGATGGACGGACGGACGGACGGACGGACATGGCTCAATCAAATTTTTTTTCGATACTGATTATTTTGATATATGGAAGTCTATATCTATCTCGATTCCTTTATATATGTACAACCAACCGTTATCCAATCAAACATAATATACTCTGTGAGCTCTGCTCAACTGAGTATAAAAATCGAGCGATTTTTATTTCAAAATTTTCATACAAATTCCATGTACTTGGTTCAAGGCGAATACAGTACCAGGTGTTGTTATCCCAACAGCAGGTTGCTTCTTCTTGATTATTGATTATTTTCCATACAGCGCCTTGTACTTTAATATGTCAGTAATCGAAATCAATTAAAATTCTTCTGCACGGCGAATTGATTGAACTCGCTTTACCACCACCTTGCTTCGCCTTGACTTGTTTTTTGTAATTCGATGGACTAATGTCAAAATTATACTGCGGCGAAACTTGACGCGTCAAATCATATTAAAAAAGTACAAATCAGCTAATTTCCAGTGATCACCTGTATGGTTCCGCCATGCATATTATGCAATGATGTGTGGAATTAATTTCCAAAGCTTAAAAGAGCGATTTTTGTAATATTTTTAAACTTAATGCTAGTAAATATCAGCCAACATAACATGAAATGAAAATTTGGAAAAATCGCGCGACTTTTTAATCCAAATTTTCGCCTACGCACTTTTTTAATTTTTGGAAGTTAGGTTAGGTTAGGTGGTAGCTGCCCTGATAAGGATAGCTCACTTGGGCAACACGAAGGTCCGTTGTGATATTACATACACCTAAAATAACGGTGACTTAGATCTAGCTACTTAGAGAATCGTTGGGTAGCAACGATAAAGCTCCGAATGATACCGATCTCAACTTTGGATAAATCCTCGGGAGATCCAAGTGTGTCGCGGCCGAAGTACTTTCGCCTAGTTCTGGCAAAAGCTGGCCAATCAAGCATAAAGTGATTTGGTGATTTCGCCTCATCATCCTCCATACATCAACAGCAGGATGGAGTTTCCACTATATGGAGACGTACCGCATGGATACCCATGCGACAGTGCCCTGTCAATACCCCAATGACCATTGATAGGTGAGCATTAGTGAACCCAATTATTTCAGCAGACCTCCTGAAATCCACTTTCGGCCAGAATGATCTTGTTACCCTGCAAGACGTGGTGTACGCCCAACGTTTGCTGAGCTAACTCGAGGCCCAGCTATGGAGGAGCAATCTACAGGTGGCTAGCGGAATCCCCAAATCCCTAGACCTCTTCATCCGGTTCAGTTGTACCAATGCGAGCTAAGAGATCCGCTTGACAGTTACCGGGATATCACTATGGCCCGGTACCCAGATCTTAATTGCAAAATAATTCGATGCAATTGCAAGCGAGGTCAGGCACTCCCAGACCACCCTCGATCGCACTGTAGTTGAGCTCAAGGCCTTGATAGCCGCTTGGCTATCAGAGTAGATGTTAAATTGCCTAACCGTAGTAGCACTGGATTGCATTTCATTCACCGCATCCTTAATCGCAGCAACTTCCGCTTGGAATGCACTGCAGTGATCAGCCAACTTAAACTTGCGGCTTACATTTCGCTCTAGAAAAAAGCCCCCCCCCCCCCCCCCAAACTTTCCGTCCAGCTTCGACCCATCCGCGAACAAGTTAACCGGTCCCATGACCCAGATAATTCCTCCTCCCCACTCCTCTCTCGGTGGAATGACTGGGGTGAAGGTTGTTTAGGGAAGTTAATTCGAAAAATATTTTAATCTGTTGTTGTTGTTGTTGTAGCTATAAGGACACTCCCCGAAGGATCGGCTGTTAATGAAACAGGATTCCCCATAGATAGGTGAGGTTGACAATTTGTTTGGAGAAGCTATTTATTGCGCTCGCAACCTGAAAGGGCTGCGCTACACAACCCCTTGAATCTATTTGGTATTTTAGTCGCCTATTACGACAGGCATACCTACCGCGGCTATATTCTAGCCTCCTAACCGGCTGGGGGTAATAGTTAAATCTCGTATCATAATTTTTATGGAGATTAAACCGAATAAAAAAAATATTAATTTGTTCAATGACAGATTTGAACGGTTTGACAATCGCAAAGCAATTCACAATTTTATTTCTCCCAGCTGCTTTTTGCGTGGTCGGCGTTAAACGGTTCCAAAGTGCATTTAAGTCATTTGCATTCAGTTCTTTTTCGGATTTGGAATTAACGTCATTGCTCTTTCAAAAGCGAATTATTGCCAATTGACATTAGTTCCATTGGCACTATTAGTCATCACCCCTAGCTGACTGCAAAGTTAATATACGTTTTCCTTTGATACCTATAATGCACCAAATCTTCCATAACTTCAAAACTTTTTAGATTTTGCAATTTGTATGGATTTAGTATACTATTTTTTTTTATATATGTATCCCGGTCTTTGAAAAGGTGGCTTATTACTCAAAAAAACGACTGTTAACAGCTGTTTCTCGCAATTTCTTTTTTGAGTCATAAGCCACCTTTTCATATACCGGGTCACATATATTGAAATTCTATCATTGTTCTGCAATTTGGTCAATATAACCTATGAAGTTTCGAGTAGCATTTTTAAAATAACATATCAAATGCATGGCCGTATTTTTTGTTTGTGTAGTTTAAAAATATTCTAGACCAGTTTACAAATGCAATGATGCTAGACCATTTGCACAAAATCCTGAACTCTGTTAATGCATTTTTGTTGTGTTAACATTATTTGCTACATATGTATGTGTGTAAGGTTTTAATTTCCAAATTTCTCTGCTAAAAATAATAAAAAAAGTTTATAAATAAAAATGTATTTGATGAAAAAAAAATATTATTCAAAATAGTTTTTAGTTCTAACATATTTTAAAACTCGAAAAAAACCGAACTATGACAAATTGAACGCTACGCTAAAGAAAACAACAGCCGAGATCGATGAAGTTGTACCAAAAAATACTAAACTCGAGAAATAATGGACACCCTAATGAGCAAATTTGTGCGCGGTTGCTAATTGTGTTTTGCATTTATTGAATTTGTTGAACAGTAGTTTTTTGCTGCCATTGCGGAATTCACCGTGCTTGCTCCGAAATATACAAACATATGTAGATATTTTTCCATTTGAAAGTTTTTTTTTCCATTTTTGAATTTATTCAAATTTGTTTGTAAATTTTTTGGTGTTTAACATCATGTTCTTACTCGTGTTATTTTTTTATAAACTTTTTTTTTTTCTTTTTTTTTTTTTTTTTGTTTAAGATAAATATGTCTGTTAAACTTTATAAAGTAAATATGAATATTTGTGTCATTGTTATTGTTTTGCGTTTGTATCTATAAGTCTGCAATTGTTGTTGTATTGTAACATTGCACTTACAACCATGTATTGGGCATGTACATACATACATATATACACATATGCCAATATTGTATTGTATATTTTGTTTTTGTTAAGTAAAGTTGGAACGCATTTGTTCTTATCTGTTGCTGACAAATTATTTTCCGGCTTTTTGTTTCTTTTGTTTTGGTTTTGTCAATTGAGCATGCATGAGCTATCGTATTTGGCAGAGAAGTGAGTCTTGAGTGTGTTTTTTTTTTGTTTTTTGGATTCGTAACTTTTTTTGACATTTTTTAAATTATTTGTTATAGGCGTAAAATTTTTAAAATGAGCTACTTTTTTCAGAGGGCAGAATATTTATGATTATTGTTACTTTTTTGGTGGTATTCACGATACTTAATAATAGGTTTTGGTCATTTAAAAAAAAAATTTCAGTTTTTCTTGTGAGCGATGTAAAGCAAAGTTTAAGCGTCAGCTTAGAAAAGCTTAGATATTTTTTGAAAAAACAAAGTTTTATTCAGCACATAAAAATAAAACAACTTTTTAAACATTTAAATCGAAACATTAATAAATATATTAATTAAATGGTAAACTACCGCTGTCATGGCCTGATATGCTTATAGCTCTGCTCTATATTACGACTGCAATTACAAATTAGGGACATAGTTCAGGTCACAGTTAGCAAATGTAATATTTCACAACAGAACTTTAAACTTTCCTTACCAGGTAATGTTCTAATTGGGTCTAAATCGGAAACGGTACCTCCCTTCGCTGATTTCGTGGATGGAAGTTCGAGCGTTTCCATATCGACCACAGCGTGAGAACCGTGAATACATATTAAAATTTAGTCATCTACAATAGTTTATTTATATATATTGTGGCGAATATTAACTTCACTATGCTGCTACTAAATAATTGCACAATAATAACAAAGCAAGCAGCCACACTTATGTACATGAACACACTAAAGCAAGCAGTCACACTTATGTACATGTACACATTAAAGCAAGCAGCCATACTTATATACATGGCAGCAAAGAATATTCCACACCCATGTTCAGAAACTCGAAGCGAAGAGATATCTCACATACACATATGTAGTCATCAGCTAAGAGCAGAAATTGTTACTCACATATACACACGCATATATTTAAATAACCGATACAACTGTTCCATTTCATGAAAAGTATAGACCTTAGGAAAAAGATGCGAACGAGGCAACAGAGAGTTTAAAAGCAGCTCAAACTGACGAATAACTAATCAGTTTGATTTAAACACGCTACTAGTTGTCAAGTAGAATTGAACAGAAGGTGCATAATTATCAGGAACTCCCCAAGATTCGTTAAAATATGTATCTAAAAGATTCTTCAAACTTTTGTTTTAATATGACTCGTATACGAGGTTATGTTTTATAAGACGTTAAAATAACTAATTAAATAAACCAGAACGATATGAAAGCTGACTGAATACTATCTTACAGTAGATAACACATCGATAGAACTCCGATCAGAAATTCGTAATTTTTCATAAGAAATCGACTTCTTTTTTGATGTAGAATCGATAATTTTTGACACCAAGTCGATAACTTCTCGATGAAAAGGGGATATCAATGGATTCAATAACTTTCGAATAATGAACCGATATCAGGATATTTCCCCGATACCACGTTTATAAAGCACCCAACAGCTTTTTGTTTTTACAAATGTATTTATCAACTAAAGGTTTGGTTTCCTCGAAGGCGTTGCCGGTATATAGCGGCCGTTACAGAAAGGTAGAGTACGTTGTTAAAAACATTGCAATGTAAAAGTAATATGTGGAAACTAAGAAGACGGTGAAAGTCCTCATGGATCTAGCGGTAGGTGGAGGAATAGTCACGAAGGTGCAATGTGATCATATCAAATCGTTCTCGAGAGAGTCGGGCTTATACCTTAGTGATGCTTGTTACAGGAATTTACCAGATCTAATTTCGGCAACATCCCTAAAACCTTCGAGGAATATCTTTATCGCTACAAGAACAACAACACATCTTAAGTAATATTCTAGCAGGGCTATATAGGTCCAATTGTTTAGCGTATTTTATATGGAGGTATTTTGGAGACAAAAAGGCTTCATAATGATCACATGGATAGCAATTTGAGTCCTTATTTTAAACCATTCATCGGTTTCAACAATTTTTCTAATTTTTCTACCTAAATTCAAACCTTTTAATTTACAACTCTGCTTTCTAAATTTATTTAATTTTAAACCTATTTGGAGAATACGTCGAAAATATATGATAGGTACTTGTTAATATATCCGGTTTACTAACAAACCCCAAGAGCTTAAATTTATTGCTGAAAATCTAAAAACAAAAATGTTAACTATAAAAAGTGCTGCAAGTCATAGTTTTTTTTTCATTTTGTTACATATATAAGGTGTCTTGATTTGTGTTGCCTTACATATGTAATAGCACAGTTGGTAGGGAGTCAAGCTACTGCAATCTGGGGCACGACGCGTACGTTCGGAAGCATGCCTCCCCCTATTGGCTAACTTATTATACTCAGCTGAACAGAGCTCACAGCGTATATTAACTTTGTTCGCATAACGGCAATCTGTAACGGCATAAACTAATGGAGATAGATATAGACTTCTATATATCAAAATGACCTGGGCGAAAAAAGAAATTTATTTAGTCATGTCCGTCCGTCCGTAAACACGATAACTTGAGTAAATTTTGAGGTATCTTGATGAAATTTGGTACGTGGGTTTCTGGGCGCTCATCTCAGATCGCTATTTAAAATGAACGAAATCGGACTGCAACCACACCCACTTTTTCGATATCGAAAATTTCGAAAAACCGAAAAAATGGGATAATTCATTACCAAAGACGGATAAAGCGATGAAACTTGGTAGGTGGGTTGACCTTATGACACAGAATAGAAAATTAGTAAAATTTTGGACAATGGGCTTGGCACCGACCACTTTTAAAATAAAGTAATTTAAAGGTTTTGCAAGCTGTACTTTGGCAATCGTTGAAGATATCATGATGAAATTTGGCAGAAACGTTACTCATATTACTATTTTTGTGCTAAATAAAATTTAGCAAAATCGGATGGCGAATAAGCCCACCTTTATAAAAAAAAAATTTTTTAATTAAATTTTAACAAAAAATTCGATACCTTTACAGTATATAAGTAATTTATTCCACCATTCAACTCCAGTAATGATATGGTGCAACAAAATACAAAAATAAAAGAAAATTTCAAAATGGGCGTGGTTCCGCCCTTTTTCATTTAATTCGTCTAGAATAGTTTTAGTGCCATAATTCGAACAAAAATTTACCAGATTTGAAATTTGGTAAGGGCATAGACTCTATGACGATAACTGTTTTATGCGAAAATGGGCGAAAACGGTTGAAGCCACGCCCAGTTTTTATACACAGTCGACCGCCTGTCCTTCCGCTTGGCCGTTAACATGATAACCTGAGCATCTTTACTAAACTTAGTTCACGTACTTATCTCAACTCACTTTATCTTGGTATAAAAAATGGACGAAATCGGACTATAACCACGCCCACTTTTTCGATATCGAAGATTATGAAAAATGAAAAAAAAAAATGCCATAATTCTATACCAAATACGAAAAAGGGATGAAACATGGATATTGGATTGGTTTTTTGACGCAAAATATAGCTTTGGAAAAAACTTTGTAAAATGGGTTTGACACCTACATTATTAATTAGAAGAAAATCAAAAGGTTCTGCAGGGCTGCAGGCTGCAGGGTTCTGGATCACCCTGGTCCACATTTTGGTCGATATCTCGAAAACGCCTTCACATATACAACTAAGGGCCACTCCCTTTTAGAACCCTCATTAATACCTTTAATTTGATACCCATAATGTACAAACACATTCTGGAGTCACTCCTGGTCCACCCTTATTGCGATATCTCGAAAAGGCGTCCACCTATAGAACTAAGGCCCACTCCCTTTTAATTAATCATTACCACCTTCCATTTGATACCCATGTCATACAAACACATTCCAGGGTTACCCTAGGTTCATTTACCGAAATGGTGATTTTCCCTTATTTTGTCTCCAAAGCTCTCAGCTGAGTATGTAATGTTCGGTTACACCCGAACTTAACCTTCCTTACATGTTTTTTTTTTTTTTTTTTTTTTTGTAACTAAAAATGCAGACTTCTTAAGTATAAAACTGAAATCCAGTTCTGCGCACTTAGTTTATAGAAAGCGTTATAATCTAAATTTAGATCTCAACTCAAACTTCTACCCATGTATAAGCATGATTAGTTAATAATAATTAGCGTTCTGGGCTTTAGCAACCCTAACTCTTTGCGAAAAGAGTCGTGGAATTCCCTAGAAAGCTCGACGTAGGCATTTGAAAGCGTACCCTGATAGTCGAGCGAACACTTTAATGTTATAGTTATGGAGATTACGGTATCTATATTTGACAAAAGATTATCAACATTGATAACACACCCAAAATACTTGAATTTTGTCCTTAATTTATAGACACATCCATCCATGGTTTAATAGATAAATTGTATTATCAACTGGATCACAAACTTAAATTTTAAATGATATATTAACTTATCTACTCAAGCATGCACGTTGGGCTGGGTTGATTTGTATGGACGAAAGTTAACCGATATCACGCCGTCGATTTTTTGATAGGATTTAGGCTCAGGAAAAAAAGTGCAAAGCATACCCAAAAAAATAATTTTCGAACCTGTGAAATTTAATTTTTTTGTTTTTTACTTTTTTCGATTTTGATTTGTAAGGTTTTTTCATGACCTGCTATAAACATTTTCATATGTATAACCTGTCCGACCCAAAATGTCGACTAAAAACGTTGTCGATAACAGTTTTTTGAAAAAAAAAATATTTTTTTAACGTTTTTAGCGGACATTTTTGGGTCGGACAGGGTATACATGAAAATTGTACAATCAAATGAAAATTGTGTAGTACTTCATGAAAAAAACCTTAAAATCAAAGTCGAAAAAAGTCAAAAAAATAAAATTTCGCAGGCTCGAAAAATATGTTTTTTGGGTATGCGTAGTGTTACTTTTTTCCTGAGCCCAAATCCTATCGAAAAATCGATGGCGCGATATCGGTTAATAAATCGACCCAGTCTAATGCACGTATCCGTTCTCACAAGAGTTAACCGCCTACATCCAATATAAAAGTTAAGGGCTTAAGCTGTTATTATTTGCGAATACAAATATGTGCATAAAATTTTATCGTGAAACAAAGACTCATTGTTTTTAACCTAACCGCTAATTGAAATTTACGTTTTATTTCTTTACAGACTTCTCAAGAAAGCCACAAAAATAAACCAACATCAACAAAGAGTTAATACAAATATTAAATATGTTTACTTTATCCATTCAAGCACTTAATACAACAAAACAAACACAACGAGCTCGAAATATTAATAAAACATGGTCTAAATATTAAAACGAATATTTGAGATTTTGTTAAAAATAAATAATGAAATCTGCACAATAACCAAAATTTTGTAAAGAAAACGTGTCTGCACATAATTCGCGCATTTGCTGCTTCAGGTGTGTGAGTAAAAAAAAGTCGAACCCATACAAAGTACCTGCCATACGTGCGCCCATAGAAGTTGCTCATACGCCGTGTGATCCTCCACTAATGCGGGGAATTTGCCTATAAATGGTAACCAAGCGAGCAATACAATATTTGGCAAATGTAATAGCGTAAAGCACATACTTCAAGCAACTTGCTTTAAACACAAAAGAGCTACTTTGGCGAAAAAAAATAATATAAACACCTCAAAAGCTGCATGAAGAAAAAGAAACGAAAAATGTCTGAGGTAAGTAGAAATATTTGTTATCTCTTTATTCTTTTGTGATTTATTATGAAAATGTATGTATAATCAAATCGAACAGGAAATGAAACACATTTTTGTATATCAATATTATTTTTATTGTGTCCCTCTTTAGATGGCAGCCGTGGCTCAATTATATGGTTGGCGCATCTCACAAGCTGATTTTATTTTTTTCATTTCACTAGTATAGGGATTATCAGATTATCAGGGAGATGGCTAACGTAAAATCTAACCAACACATTGACAATAATTTACTGAAGTGGTGGTAAATTTTTTGGAAATAATACTTTCACATCTCTTTCAGTTATTTTTTCAATAAATGCATCTAATTTTGCGCATTATTTTCCCACAACACACAAGCATTGCAAAGTTTTATATTTATTCCCCATTCCATTCGACTAACACCAACACGCAGATTTTGACAATCTCAACAAAGGTATGTGTTTGCTGTAGAGATGGGCCAACCATATAGTTAAACCATCGATGGCAGCGTAGGTTTTTTGTCAATGTTCATATCTTCACTCAGGTTACCTATGATGGAATAACCAGGCGAATTAAGCCGACCAATGTCTTGTTCTAAATTCTTCTTTGTTCTGTCATTCGGCTATCTGAAAATTTTTCACCAATGTTGTGCCCGAAAAAAGTTTTGTTATCAGCTGAGCAGAGCTCGCAGAGTATATTAATTTTGTTCGCATAACGCTACTCCGTAGCGGCATAAACTAATCGATATAAATATATGTAGAGTTCTATCTATCAAAATGATCTGGGCGAAAAAAGAAATTCATTTAGCCATATCCGTTCGTTCGTCTGTCCGTAAACAAGATAACTTGAGTAAATTTTGACGTATCTTAATAAAATTTGATACGCAAGTTCCTGGGCAGTCATCACAGATCGCCGTTAAAAATGAGCGAAATCGGACTATAACCACTCCCACTTTTTCGATATCGAAAATTTTGAAAAACCAAAAAAGTGCGATAATTCATTACCAAAGATGGCTAAAGCGATGAAACTTGGTAGGTGCATTGGCCTTATGACGCAGAATAGAAAACTAGTAAAATTTTGGACAATGGGCGTGGCATCGCCTTATTTTAAAAAAACGTGTTTTAAAATTTTTGCAAGCTGTAATTTGGCAGTGGTTGAAGATATCATGATGAAATTTGGCAGGAAAGTTACCCCTATTACTATATGTTTTCTAAATAAAAAAAGCAACATCGGATGACGAACGCGCCTACTTTAGAAAAAAAAATTTTTAAAAGTCAAATTTTAACACAAAATTGAATATATTTACAGTATATAAGTAAATTATGTCAACATTCAACCCCAGTAATGATATGGTGCAACAAAATACAAAAATAAAAGAAAATTTCAAAATGGGCGTCGCTCCGCCCTTTTTCATTTAATTTGTCTAGAATGCTTTTAGTGCCTTAAAACAAACAAAAATTTACCAATCCTTGTGGAATTAGGTAATGGCATAGCTTCAATAACGATAACTGTTATCTGTGAAAATGGGCGAAATTGGTGAAGCCACGCCCAGTTTTTATACACAGTCGACCGTCTGTTCTTCCGCTCCGCTGCTAACATGATAACATGAGCAATAATCGATATATCTTTACTAAACTTTGTTCACGTACTTATCTAAACTCACTTTATCTTGGTATTAAAAATGGGCGAATTCCGACTAAGACCACGCCCACTTTTTCGATTCGAAAATTTCGAAAAATTAAAGAAATTCCATAATTCTATACCAAATACGAAAAAAGGATGAAACATGGTGATTCGATTAGTTTTTTAAGCAAAATATAACTATAGAAAAAACTTTGTAAAATGGGTGTAAGACCTACCATATTAAGCAAAAGAAAATGAAAAAGTTCTGCAGGGCGAAATCAAAAGCCCTTGAAATCATGGCAGGAATACTGTTTGTGGTATTACATATATAAATAAATTAGCGGTACCCGACAGATGATGTTCTGGGTCACCTTGGCCCCCATTTGATATCTTGATCAAGTTGATATCTTGAAAATGCCTTCACATATACAACTAAGGGCCACTCCCTTTTAACCTTAACACCTTTCATTTGATACCCATATCGTACAAACACATTCCAGGATCACCCCTGGTTCACCTTTATGGTGATTTCTCGAAAAGGCGTCCTATAGAACTATGGCCCACTCCCTTTTAAAATACTCTTTAATACATTCCATTTGATACCCATGGCATTCAACCATATTCCAGGGTTACCTTAGATTCATTTTCCTACATGGTGATTTTTTCTTATTTTGTCTCCAAAGCTCTCAGCTGAGTATGTAATGTTCGGTTACACCCGAACTTAGCCTTCCTGACTTGTTTATTTTATATTTATTTTAAAATCCGTTTATGTATGCACATCTGTTCACTATATATTTCTTATCCTACACAGCCGATTATTTAGAGATTACGAATGGGATAAGATTATTGTTCGGTCCCATTCATGAAAGGTATGAAGTCTTCTGCAGAGCCGAAGACAGACCTGTCCTAACTTCTTTTTTTTTCTATTTTTATAGAGTCAAATATGCCACTTTTAAAACTTTTTCACAAAAAATATTAGGTGAATATCGGGTACCTTTGACGTTGGCTTCCATAAGTAAGGCCATGCTAAATTATTTCGTCCATACTGTTGATGTTTCCATTTTATTTTGTTCCCAAAACAAATTAAACAGGTCTTTGTTAAAATAATCTATTTGTATTCACGTCATATCCAACCAAGGACTTGCCCCTGTGAAGCGCTACTAAGAATTTTTTTATCATTCCTACAACAAGAATACCAAAATTGTCGTATATATCTTATTTATATAAAGACTTTCCTAAAACAATTACAAAGTTACAAAAAATTTTACCTCACTGTTGTTATTTTACCCTAAAAATCAGACCACTAAGATAAGAGCAATGTTGCATTTATAGGCTGTAATTTAGAATGAACGAATCCGGCTCGCTTCGGATCGGCATCTTCTGGTTCTAGGCCGACTGTCGCTATGCTAGTCTATCCTCTGATATGTTTAAGTAATTAATAACTAGGTTACATTAGTAATACATCATGAATTCAACTGTCAAAAGCTTTTGGGTGATCTTCTGATTAAGTTTATTTAATATATTAGAAGGGTTTTCCTCAGAATCTCAAACGACAAATTAACAGAGCAGATAGAAATTGCAATGAGTTTTTAGGGATAAAAACACATTTAGAAGAATTACGATCAGTTTCAAGTGTGGCTTAAGAACTTTTCATCGAAACCAAAGCCCATTTAAGTGCCGCAAAAGGCAGTAAATTTCAACTAAATACTAAACCTTTTAGGTCCGGTTTTTCAACGAAAGTTTCAACTACAGTTGAAAATTAGGTCAGTTTGATTTGGCCACATCAATTGAATTTTACTGCTCATCACAGTTTAAGTAGCCAAATTGAATTTTTTATTTTTATTCGATGCTAAAAGTAATGGAAACGCGCCCTGGTCCTGCAAAAAAAACAGTTTCTGTAGTGGCTTTTTTAGCAAGGTATTTAATTTCCTATTCCAACCCTAAAATTGTACGCTCTTCTCACCGTTGAAAATACAAGCATTTTAAAGCGAATTCTTTTGGAAATTGTTGACAGAAAAATCACCTTTTTCAAATCTTATTGTTTGTATACATTACGACTAACCTTGGCGTATTGGCTAAATTTCAAGAAGGGAATTTGTCGCAATTTTTATGGGGTTTTACTTCTTGCTGAGCCGACTTCAAAAAACATCAAAATCGCTTCGGCCTTATTTCTCTACAACGTGCAGGTAACTAAACATCAACCAAGGCTTTTGAAATCATATAGCCCTACCAAATCGCTGAATGCCATAAATAAATAAATTACCTGATTGACTTGGAAAGGTGGACGGCAAACTAATTGAACGGTCGCCATGCATCAGTCCAGTTTAGTAAGGAAACACCCCGCCAAGACGGATTAAACAAGGATACCTCGATGTCTTTTCAACGCTTTTTTTTTAATTTGTATATATCGAAGCTCCCTTCCTCTACCAGAAGGAGTTACTACTGTTTCCCACCGACGACTGCATTATAATGGCAACAAATTTTGGCACTTCTATAGATGAGCTACATTGTAATATTAGCAACTACATAACTCCTTAGTATTTGCAATTTTTTGTCCCTTGTACTTCACCATTATCACCGACCAAGTCTGTGGTGAAATCAGTACTGATCTCCACGAAATATGTCATGCATGTAATGCTGTGATGCCAACCATATTTCAACTGTAATTTGAAACCCACGTCTCTAGTACCTTCAAATATCTCTTTGGTTCAACCCTATTAAAAATGCAGGTTTCTTTGGAAATCCGTAAGAGGATAACGTCGACAATTTGTGAATGATCGTACCTATTGGTTGAAGTGAATCACTGTTACAAGAAGAATGATAGCAATGACATTAAGTGAAATAGTTAACAATATGTGACTGAACCGAAACTGGGCAAGTATTTAGCGCAAAAGCTAGATGAAGCCATGTCCTAGGCGAATACCACAACAGAAGATATAATCTCATGCATAAGCAGAGCATATTTGAAATAGCATTTTATAAAATCAAGCGCTTGCAAAAAACGACAGTGTTTTCACACACATAGGAAATGTGACTCCTTTCTTGATAAACTATCACAATATTTTCGTTTTCTCCTATATGTTTTTGTTTGAATTTACTTTAATAATAATTATTTATTTTTTGTTATGCTTCGAACGTCGGTTTACATACCAAAATTAATGTGTTGATATTTACTTTGGTGGCAAAAAATGTCATCACTCCAGCTAAATTCAAACGGTTTAGATGACTGCCTACGTCATAGAGTGATTTTACCTCGTATTCTTATACATTGCAAGTTACCATAACTTCCCTTAGCAGAATCTCATCTCTCTACATTCAGCAACTTTATCTTACAATTCACACACATATACATATGTACGTGAAATAATTCCTTTTGTCGGCTTCATGACTCAATTTTTGTGCCTTTGGTCTCACAAAAGTTTGTTTGCAAACAAATCTCTAGAGAGAACTTTTCATTCCTGAAAAAAAAATTTATTGAACGACTATTTCCAACACAGTAAGAGTGAAAAACACAATGCCTAAATGAAAGTGACTAATAAAAGGCCAAAAGGTTTAAGTCAATAAAAAGTTGACTTATCTTGACTTTATTTACTTTGCAGACTTTTAGAAATTTTTCGACAGAGAAAATATTGAACTATGTATTCGCAAATTGTATTGAAGTGGAGGACTTTATAAAAGACAAACGATTTGTTGTGTATGCGTACTGCAAAAAAAAATTCATATTTTTTATGTTGTTATGGCTTTTTCTGTTTTTCAAAGTATTGTAAAGATGTCATACGATATCGCATGAAGTCGAAAATAAATTCACAAGCGACTGAAGCTGATTAATGAAATGTATTAATGCAAATTTGTGGTAAATCAAGTGTCTTTAGCTTTATTTGAAAGCCGAGGATTGTTTCCTCGTTGGCTCGATAGGCAGCCGCTACTTTTAGGCTCCATGGTAGCATAGATAAAAATTTGTTCTCATAATTCGGTAGAAGCTATGTACGTGGATTTTATAAGGCGAATTTAATCAAATGCTGAGTTAATCTAAGGTCATGTCGAAATGCCGCATACACTGAATAATTATGGAAGCTGATGCTTTAACGCTCGATTCAAGTACTTGCCCTTCATTAAAACATGTGTCTCTGCTTGTTGTTGTAAGTTAACCTTATACTTCCTCTTGGTTAGGGTATAATTTAACGATTATATTGGAACGGGATGCAGTTGGAATACTTTCAAAATATTATTTAAATAATACCAAAAATATGTAGTGTCATAATATTCGGAAGTGACATCGAAAAAGTACGGAAGTCAAAACATAATGTTCTGAAGTGAACCCGAACACTTTTCCAAAAGTGTTCAAAAACAGTAATGAATTACTTCAGAAAATTAGCTAGAAATAAACACAAAATAGTTCTAGTATGAAAATGTTTTCGAAATAGTGCCGACATGATCACCAACGTAATTCTGTTGCTACAGTTTCGAAGTTATATCCATAATAATCACGAATTCCCTTAACCAAAATACCGAACCGGTCTCAAACGCCATTGAATGATTTCAAAAAAATTTCAAATACCATCCCAAAAACAAATCATCACAACACCATTCTAAACCTGCTCCAAAATCCCTCAATATAATCACCAAATTAATCCGATCCGATCAATAGCAATATAGTCCTTAAAACAAGAATGAAAAAGCCCCAAAACGATCGACATAAAATCGAACACAATGGCGAAAAAGAAACGAAATAGTTGAAAAATAATCCAGTAAATTGCTCTAAAATAGCTACGGAGTTGTTCCTAAGTATTTGATCTTTAAACAGTTCCCAAAACGGTCTTAAAATAGTTTCAAAATGATCTTTACATAGGAATCCACATCAAACACAATACCAATTCGATCCTACTAACGATCCCGAATCTGAGTATCTGAAAACTATATGGAAAATATAATGAAATGATTCCGAAAATAATTTAAACATATTCGGAGATAGTCCCGAAATTACTTTTAAATAGTACTGAAATCAGCCTAACACATTTCCGAAACTTACTCGAAAGAATCCCGAAAATAGTTCCGAATTAATCGGTTCTGCAATCCCGAAAAGTTTACGAAATGAGCTCCAAATTGATAATTTTTAAGTTATGCACACTAACGGCTTCCCCAACTCAATACCTGCTTTATTAAATATTATAGGTATACTACTTCTAGTGGTTAGCAAAACCATACAAATTCATTGGTTCCTATGAGGAAGTCAATCAGTTCTATTGCCCTTCCGATCTAGGGCTACGATATGATAAACTTAGACCTAACCGAAACGATATAAGGAAACGCGACAATATATTAAACAGAATCCTGTAATGGTAATGAAATAGTCAATAAATAATTCCGAAAATGATTCTAAAATAGTTGCAAGTGCATCCTTAAAACCATAACGAAATGGTATCAAATATCTTCGAAAATAATTCTAAAATTTTCCCAAGATATTTCGACTTTAATATACGTATAAGACATGGCCAGCAGCACAACCATGTACCAATTTAAATTTAATTTCATCCAAATATTTCGACAGGATTGAGGTTCCAACATGTTATGAACTGAACAAGAAAAGTATAACGTATAAAATTTCATGAACATTATTTATTACGTAGCAAAGTACGAAAACATTTTATCGCTTACAAAATATGTGGTTCCAGTATTCGTAATGAGGTTTGACGACGCTGTAGGCCAATATACCGTTGCTTTTGATGTTTTGTGGAAACGACTGTATCTATAACATCTTTATAGGTTTAACTTTTTGAATTTTATTATTTTTGCTATGGTTAAAAATTTAAACGAATTTTGATAAATTCCTGATCATTTTTTAGCTTCTGTTAACGTGCGAATCTCGAATGAATAACTCAAATATTCAGTATAACAAAACGTTCTTTATTTAGACTACTTTGGGAGTAATACTTCACAATTACAATTATCGCTTCACTAAAGAGTGTTAAAATCAAACTGATTGATTCCTCAGTTTGTGCTGCTTTATGCTCTCGGTTACCTCGTTCGCCCATTTGTCATAAGGTCTAGACGTTTCAAAAATATGCCCTCTAGACCAGGTGTATCTCATGCTTGGTTATTTAGCTATATACAAACAAATTATCACTGAACCTAAACGACATGAAATGACTTATTCCACTTTCAAAATAAACGGCTTATGTATATCTGTAGTTTATGTTTTTCTTCTAGCTATATACGTGTGCATGTATGAGTAACAAGTTCTGCTCTAATATGCCGGCTACATACATATATGTATGTGAAATATTGTCTTCGATGTCAGCTTTGATGTTTACATTTACAATTGTGTGACTGCTTGCTTTATTGTTGTTGTGCATTTATTCAGTAGCAGCATAGTGTTGAAACGGAATTCCAATATTCTCCACAATATTTCTAAATTCTTAGAAAATGTTCATGTCATTCAACTTTCAACACTAACACTTTTATTAAAAAATAACTTGATAAGTCAAGACACTGAAAACAATTTAAATTAAAAAGTTATGACCAACAGCTAATTAGCTAAACAACAAATTTGAAAACTGACAAAGAGTAAGCAAAGTAATTTTTTTTTTTTTTTTCATTCTAACCAATTCACAACTGACGGTACTAAGTTAATTTGCGTAAACGAAATATTTCTGCTTTTACCGGCATTACTCAGAGGGGAGCGAGGCGACCTTTTAAGTTATCTGTAAACAGTAATTAAAAAGTAATTATTTATATATATAAAAATGAATTTCTGTTCGTTAGTCTCGCTAAAACTCGAGAACGGCTGAACGGATTTATCTTATCTTGGTCTTGAATTATTCGTGGAGGTCTAGGGAAGGTTTAAAAGGTGAGAAAAATTCCATTACTTGCCGGAAAATACTCAAAACAGCATATTTCCTCGAGATATAGGCCAAAACGTGGACCCGGGTACCCCTAGAGTGTGTTTATAGAATATGGATATCATATGAAAGCTGTTGATGAGTGCTTTAGTAGAGGGTAATTTTCATACCCCTGGGTGACTAAGGTCTCGAGATATAGGCCAAAACGTGGAACCGGGTACCCCTAGGGTGTGTTTATAGAATATAGAATATGGATATCAAATAAAAGCTGTTGGTGAGTGCTTTAGTAGAGGGTAATTTTCATACCCCTGGGTGACTAGGGTCCCGAGATATAGGCCAAAACGTGGACCCGGGTACCCCTAGAATATGCATATCAAATGAAAGCTCTTGATGAGTGCTTTAGTAGAGGGTAATTTTCATACCCCGGGGTGACTCGGGTCTCGAGATATAGGCCAAAACGTGGACCTGGGTACCCCTAGATTGTGTGTATAGAATATGGCTATCAGATGAAAGCTGTTGACGAGTGCTTTAGTAGAGGTTAATTTTCATACCCCTGGGTGACAAGGGTCTTGAGCTATAGGCCAAAAAGTGGACCCGGGTACCCCTAGAATCTGTTTATAGAATATTTATATCAGATTAAAGCTGTTGATGAGTGCTTTAGTAGAGGGTAATTCTCATACCCCTGGGTAACTAGGGTCTCGAGATATAGGCCAAAACGTGGACCCCGGTACCCCTAGAATGTGTTTATAGAATGTGGATATCAAATGAATGCTGTTGATGAGTGCTTTATTAGAGTGTAATTTTCATATCCCTGGGTGACTAGGGTCTCGAGATATAGGCCAAAAAGTGGACCCGGGTACCCCTAGAATCTGTTTATAAAATATTGATATCAGATTAAAGCTGTTGATGAGTGCTTTAGTAGAGGGTAATTTTCATACCCTTGGGTGACTAGGGTCTCGAGCTATATGCCAAAAAGTGGACCCGGGTACACCTAGAATGTGTTTATAGAATATTGATATCGAATGAAAGCTGTTAATGAGTGCTTTATTAGAGGGTAATTTTCATACCCCTGGGTGACTATGGTCTCGGGATATAGGCCAAAATGTGGTCAGACGGAAAAAGCTTATTAAAATGTATGCAGATTTGCCAAATTTAGGGCAGGACAACGTCTGCCGGGTCTTCTAGTAAATAAATATATTTCTTTGATAACAAATAAAAAATGGTGGTACAAAATTTTGAAATGTTGTGTCTTTCATGTGATATCCGCCTTTTACTCTTATTTAAAATTGAGTGTGTTCGTGAGATGATTAGCTTAACTTTTTGTTGTACTAACCAAGATTTTGGGGAGTGTTATCGATGTTTATGCTCCCTTGCCGGATACAGATCCGGTACTTTCCGGTAACAAAGCGCCATTAAGGTACTAGCGATTAATGTGACAACATTAAGCCTTCTACGTCATCCCGCCTCCATCCACCTAGTTGCATGAGGAACTTAGGGTCGTCAGAGCCTCGCCTGCTAAATATGTGTATGATACATTCATATTTGTAACAGTATTCCCCTCGCCTAGGTGACCAGGATCTATGTTTTAAAATAACTAAATCCCCTTGGCAAATGGTAAAAGCCCTCTAGGATCTATGGCACTTGCTGCTTCTAGATCTGACAACTTTACACTCCTAATAGATGGAGCCCTAGCGTGGAAAGCACAGAGCACGAGCACAAAACGTGCTCCATCGTTTCCTACTCCAACCGGCACTTCCTACATCTGCTATCACTCACCTAACCTAATTTAAAGCCATGTGATGCCAGAAGGCAGTGTCCCGTCAGAATACCCGTCATGAGTCTACAGTACTTTCATTCTAATGATAAGAGTAACTTTTTAGTATAATTTTGCAGCCCCCACTTGGAGTCAGGCCTTTCGTGCTTGGTCGATCATGTACCATTCTCACCTTCTCTTAATCTCGCCCAGTGTAGTTGTATTGGGACCCAATATAGATGTATTCTTCTCCCTATTCAAATTCTTTGCAGAGACTGCTTACACTCTAAAACACTTTAATTGGTGCTTGGCTGTCAATATAAAAGTTGACGCGGCTGCAGTGCGGGCTGATTTTACAGGAAAAACAGTATAGGCAGAAAGGCATGAGTGCAAGCAGCTTGAGCTGGTAACCACCAAGAATAACGCCAACAAGTTTTACCAAATAAATCATAGACAGAAGGTTTTAAGACCGGTGCAACCTCTTGTGGAAACGAAAATGAACCCGAGCCTGAAATTGTTGATAATGCAATAAATGTTCCCCCAATCCACTATGATGAAGTAAGAAAAGCTATAACCAGATTAAAAAACAAGACAGCTGACGCTAATTGATTCCCTGCGGAGGAATTCAAATACGGCGGGAAAAAAGAAAAGACACACACCTCTTCGTAGATTTTGAAGCCGCCTTCTACAGAATGAAAAAGGGCTGCCGATATGCCGCTATGTCTGAATTAGTTTTCCCTGCAAAAATTATTTGGCTGTGCAAAATGACGTTGAGCAACACCATCAGCTTAGCTAAAATTATGAATCATATTTCCGAGCTGTTCTTAACCAAAAGAACCCCTATCGTGCAATTTCCTGTATTTAATGCTGGAGTAAATTATGATAGGTGAAAAACTCTATTCTATAAGAGCCAACAATATTCTATAAGAGCAAAATTCGAAATAGTAAAGGACTTCGTTTATTTTAGAACCAGTATTGAAAAAAACGTCAGTCTAGAAATCCAGCGAAGAATCAATCTTGCCAATAAATGCTACTGGGGGCTGAGTGGGCAATCAAAACATAGCGGCGCACGGTGGGGTATTTGATCAATCTAGGTGGCCAAAACTAAAACAACAGTTGTTTCTGTTCAGAAAGTAGTTGTCTCACTCCATTGTTATGAAAGGAAAAATTTGACAGTAAATTCACGGTGTTCCGCGCAGAATTACTATGGATCGGGCCCCCGGTTTCGGATGGGTTCATTTTTTGGCATTACGTGAGATATGTCAATATGGATATCAAACGAAAAGTATTTTACTCCGCATTTCTATAGACATTTTCAAAAAGGGTTGCCACTTAGGGTTGCCACCTCACCTTCTTTTTAATATTTCTTTGTATATCCACTACCATCTCGGAAACGGCTGAACCGATTTGAATCAAATTTCGATATCGATATAGTAATACATTTTAAGACTCTTCACACAGGTGTTGCCACTGAGGATGTTTTCACAAGGTTGCCACCTTTTGTCAATAAGGGCACCATTCTCTTAAAAAATTGATCACCACTCAAAAATTCGTGGGTATGCGCAGCCGTTTTTGTTATTAAACTTTGAAACAAACACAGGTTTGTGTATTGCCAAAAAATTACCGACATGATATGCCATGAAAAAAAGATATATCTTTTTATTTGCAAGTGTTTTATAAAATTTAATATTGAAAGGTGGTTGTATTACATGTAGAATAACTCAGTTAAAACATGCGGTATAAAAATCTAAGATATGAATTAAAAACACATTTACCTGTCCTAAAAGAAAATGTAACCAGATTTTTTTAAGGCTAAACTAGTGAACAAGTGTTTAGGTTAGGAGGGTATATTGCTTTTTAATCCAAAAACAAATCGAACTGCCCACAATTTTTATACAACTTTAGATGTACGCGGTTAGCTCCGTTGACGCTGCAAATGGGTTTTAGGGTATGTATACTATTCAGTAGACATCTAGGAATGCCAGAGAGTATATTTAAAAGAAATTGGAATATTTTAAAAAATCGACTTTTGGCCAGCTAGATTGATCAAATACCCCACCGTGCGGGGGCTGTGCTGTCTAGGTCATGTTATGCAATTGAGAGATGAAGCTCTTGCAAAACAGTATTCTTATCGGAACCTGCCTATGGAATTAGAGGAAGAGGGCACACCCACTTCGCTGGGGGCAAGCTGAAACACGTCATAAATTCCGTGGGTGTTACAAATTGGTGCCAGTTAACTCAACGAAGATGCAACCGTTTAAACGTTTAAGCGCCAATTAAGTAACATTTTCAAAACACCCATTGAATTAGCTAATAAAAAAAATATGACAAAAATTGGTTTTACAATTTTTATATTAATACTCTTTTCTGCTTCTGAACTATTGAGCGCTACCTATCGCGATTTTCCCTCTTATTTAGGTTATTTTATTACTATTTTATTACATTTATTAGCTCATTAGAGAGTTTCTAAAAAATTGATTGCGACATTCCGAATAATCTCTTTAATTTTTCTAGATGTCTCTAAATATATATGGATCCCTGCCCTTTTTATGGGATTTGCTGCCCTAGTATTTCGTCTCAATAGAAATAGGAGCTATGTATACATAGACGCACTAAAGAACGGCGGCCATTCTCGCTCCGCCTATCACACCGAAAATGCTGGGTTCATGCCCGGGACAAAGCAACATCAAAATTTTAGAAACAGGTTTGTTCAATCAGAAGAAAACTTGTTTAAACCAGGTCGCCCCTCGGCAGTGTATTCCGAAAGTATTTCTGCCATGAAAAGCTCTCAGTGAAAACTCATCTGCCTTTGCAGATGCTGTTCGGAGTTGGCATAAAGTAGGTCCCGTTCCGCCAATTTTTATGAAAAATTAGAAAGAGCACGACGCAAGTTGAAATCTCGGCCTAAAATCTCTTCGGAGGTTATCGCGCCTTACATTTATTTATTTTGTTTTTTGTTTGATATTTGTTTAGATTAAAAAAGGTTAGTTAGTATATATAGTGCACACTTTTTCTTTCATTATATATAGTTTTCATTGTACTTCTATTATTATAAATGTACATATACCTGTACATGTATATATGTTTATATCAATATAATTGCAATTACATATCAATAGGCCATTCTACACACAAAAGTCTTTACCCGACCTTGATATTTCGTTGATTATGCCTGAGTAAGCATGCGGTCAATCAAATCCATTGTTTGTTTAAATAAAATTAAATAATGAAATTGTTTACTCAATTGTGGAGGTCCACACCAAAATGAAATATACCTTATAAGTAATTACTAGAAAATTGGCCAAGTTTATTTTTTTGATACCAAATGTGGAGTGGAGCGTGAAAAAGGCCTCGACGGCACTTTACGCATGTTAAAATATGCTTTAGTCTATTAGGGGTATATCGCCCTCTCTCTCTCATTGGATATATACAGATTTTGTGACGCCTATCCTATACTACAGAGTCCTTGTTTGGTGGACAGTTATACAAAAAGAACCTACCTCAGATATTTGGAGGTAGTATGCAGGCTATCAATGTTTAGCTTTACGGTTGCCCCGAAAACAACTACTACGGCTGCACTGTATGCCATTCTGCACATTCCACCTGTAGACCTGGTGAAAAAGAAATTGGCGTTAACAACTGTAACGAGTCTTAGTTCATCGGCGCAGCTTGAGCGCAGACCACACGGCCATAGTAGTATGTCGTCATCAATAACAGGATAAGGGGCACAAATGGTGGACGAGGCGATACACGTACACAACGATGTGTGAAAAGAATTGGAAGGAGTAGAGTCTACAGTATTCTGTAGTGATCCGGAAATAAGAAGATCCTACAACCTGTCAGATGTCTGTAGGGGTTTTCAGGTGGAAATACTGCGTGTAACCAAAGCAGTAGATTCTCCTCAAGAAACTAGCTTCAGCCTTATTGCAACCCATCATCAAACTATAAAATCTGTCCGTTTAAAGTGAATAAAAACCCAGTCCCTAGGAGTCGGTTACATACAAACAAACAAACATACAGGTCAAGTTAATAAAAGTATGTTAAAAGGGAGGTGTGTTGACTGTGAAAATCTGGGTTGGAAGTTGAAGCGATCGAGCATCTTTTGTGCTCGTGCCCTGTGCTTGCCAGGCTAAGACTCCAACTAGAAAGTGTCTAGTATTTGCCAAGAGGGTGGAGTTATTTTATAACATAGATCCTGATTTTTGATAGGGTTTTCAGGGATGAGATCCGCACGGACCGGCCAGTTCATTCTAACCTTAACTAAGTTTGCCTCAATAACCATAAGATGAAGGGGTTACTTGTATTTGAAATAAATACCTTAAATGGAAACTAATGAGAAGTAGTCCTACAACAGGTTTCATTATATTTTATAAATTCGCAATTCGAAATTTTGATAGAAGTCTGAAAGTGGAAGAGATCTGCAAAAAGGGTAAATTTTTTGAAAATATGTAAATGTAGCGTTTTGGTGTGGACTCCCACAATTAATAGTAATCAAAATGTGCGTGCGAGTATTTATTCAGATAATGGTTCCAATTTTGAGTTTGTGTGGGTTGATTGGCCTACCAGCGTAAACAGGGCCGGCTCTACCATAACGCGAACTACGCGACCCGCCTAGGGCACCAAGTTCTAGGGGCGCCAAATTTGATAAACACTTTTGTACTAAAATTCCTTTTTGCAGACGTCAAAAATCCTTTTTAGACGTCAACCCTCGAGCATTTTTCGTGCCATGCAATTCTCATTCATTAAATCTCGTCGTCATGATGCTGCTGATTGTTTGGAAGCAAAATCATTTTTCATGCTTGTACAAGCTATATACAATTTTTTTTTTTTGGGTCCACCCATCGTTGGTCAGTTTTACTACGCCACGTACTTAATTTAACTTTGAAACCGCTTAGTTTTACGCGATGGAAAAGTCTTATTGACGCCCTAAAATCTCTTCGGTATCAACTCAGCAGTGTATACGACGTTCTCATAGATATAGCCGTTGACTGTAATTTGAAAGGTTCAACCGGAAATGCAACGCGAATAGAAAGTGAATCTCTCGCCAGCAAAATTTCAAATTACAATTTTGTTGTGTCATTGATTGTTTGGTACGATATTTTGTTCGAAATAAATATTAGGAGTAAACTTCTTCAGTCTAAAGAAATGAATTTTGCATATCTATAATGTTATAAGTTAGTTCCTACAGGGGTTAATGCGAAAGCACGAAACATATGTTTGACATTTGCTTATATCTTTTTGTTCGTTGTTATACTTTTTACTTGCTTATTAAATTTTCAGTGCAACTACCGCCAAAACATTCTGTGCTCAACAAAAACTATTAAAGCTCAATAAATGTTAAGTTATGTAATTAAATAGTCAGCAAGTGTGTCCAATGCTATTCTTTCTTGGAATTTGGTAAGCCGCTACCCGCATACAGTCCACTGCGTCAAGCAAACCGCCTCAACACCACGGAAAAGGACAAAACAATTTTCGTATGAAGGAGATGACAAACAAATTGTAGATGAAAAGCAAAAATTCAAAATAAATTTTTATTTTTCTATTTTGGATACTGCTATCAATTCCATCGATGAGCGATTTCTGCAACTGAAAAATATGAACCCTGTTTTTGGATTATTGAACGATGTCCACAATTTGTTGAATGAGAGTAAAGAAACAATTTTGAATAGTTGCCAGAATCTAGAAAAAGCTTCAATGAATCGAAAGATATAGATGCTGCAGATTTATGTGCTGAATTACAAGCTATCGCACGAAGAGGTTCAGAGTCATTCAACCCTCTTGATGTTCTTAATTATATTTTAGAGCACAACTTGTCTGGTCTCATGCCCAATTTAGTTGTAACTATACGTATTTTGTTGACGATACCAATGTCGGTTGAGAGTGGCGAGCGTAGCTTTTCGAAACTGAAATTAATCAAAACGTACTAACATTCGACCATGACTTAAGAAAGGCTTGTATGTTTAGCATTGCTATCAATAGAGCAGGAAATTGCGCAAAAATTAGATTTAAGTAAAATTATGTCAACTTTCTCTGTGTTGAAGGCGCGGAAAATGAAGTTTTAGTAAATCCTAAGATAATTAAAAATACTTTTGTGTGTTATATTTTCGTTCGTTTGTTGAAAAAAAAAAATATATTTAATATGCTAAAGAAATACGTTTTTGTTTCATTGACACTAAGTTTGAATTTAATATTTCTAATCTCTAATTTCTTTCTATAAATACGGGAGAAAGGGGCCGCAAATTATAACTCGCCTAGGGCCACAAATTCTCTTAAGCCGGCCCTGAGTGTAAATACCAAATCTAGTGTTAGTGTTTGACAACAATGATACAAATACAAACAATTTAAAAAAGAAGAAGAACTACTAAAGCTATTTCCCCTTTGTTAATAAATTAAATAAGATAAAATGTTAAGCAACCTGCCTGGATTCTCGAAGAGGCTATAATTGCAAGGGAGGTCTAGAACCTAACTGCAAATTGTACGTTCTTTGCCATTATAATAATTATCTCAGTTTTAGATGCTTCAGTGATCACAAGCTGCTGTCTAATGAGCTGATTGAGCTTTCTTCGCGTTTCTGCTGTATTTTTTCCAGCTCTTGCAATTTCATCGCCTTGTCCAACTTAGAATGCATCATTTGACATTTAAAGGTGGAAAATTGCATCGCAGTTGACATTCTATAAGTCAGCCCTCATAATAACATTCAAGATGGCGACGACGTTAACTGGCCAAGTTTTGATGTTAACCTGCTTTGCTACTTCTATGTTAATAAATTAAACAATGGAAATTTCTTGTTTCAGGTCATATTACCTTATATTGAAAAAGAGCTTCTGCATTAAATTTATATTTTGATCACGATTACCACGCACGTCGTTGTTGTCTGTTTTTACACACACTTTGAGGTAAATAAATATATAAATATATATGTTAACAGAGCTTTTGCACAAAATTCGAATTGATTAATTGCATGACTCTGAGCCTGTAAGTTAATGGAATCTAAATATAACACCATGAAGAGAATCCTTTTCACGTTCATGTAAGGAATATTAAAATAAGCGCCTTAATCCTTCCAATTTCTCTTGCATGTACGTAGGCTTACGAAACCATTTCTAATCATCTACCTCAAGCCTTCAAAGCTATGATTATTTGTTGTTCTGGCCAACCTTCAGACAATCAAATTTCATATTATGTAAGTATTTATCATTTGTGTTATTTATTGAATTATTTGAGAAGAATTGTTTGGCTTTGACCCCAACTTCTAGGTATTTGTGGTTATTATTAAAACTTGCAATTCTTAGTTGGTTTTCTATATTTAGCTCTTTATCGTTGTCGTGTTGAATTTGAGTAATGAATTTAATTACAATGGCGTCACTCAGCTTGTTAAGTATCAGCTTTGCATGAAATTTAACACTTTTGGCCAAACACCAATTAAATTTAAACCTTTAGATTTAGCACATTTATATTTCGAATATATTTGAAAACAATAACAATAATAACAAGTAAGGAAGGTTAAGTTCGGGTGTAACCGAATATTACTTACTCAGTTGAGAGCTATGGTGATAACATAAGGGAAAATAACCATGTAGAAAAATGAACCGAGGGTAACCCTGGAATGTGTTTGTATGACATGTGTATCAAATGAAAGGTATTAAAGAGTATTTTATGAGGGAGTGGGCCTTAGTTCTATAGGTGGACGTCTTTTCGAGATATCGCCATAAAGGTGGACCAGGGGTGACTCTAGAAGGTGTTTGTACGATATGGGTATCAAATTAAAGGTGTTAATGAGGGGTTTAAAAGGGAGTGGTGGTAGTTGTATAGGTGGTCGCCTTTTCGAGATATCGCCATAAAGGTGGACCAGGGGTGACTCCAGAATGCGTTTGTACAATATGGGTATTTTAAAAGGGAGTGGTCCTTAGTTCTATAGGTGGACGACTTTTCGAGATATCGCCATAAAGGTGTACCAGGGGTGACTCTAGATTGTGTTTGCACCATATGGGTATCAAATTAAAGGTATTAATGAGGGTTTTAAAAGGAAGTGGTGTTAGTTGTATATGTGAAGGCGCTTTGCAGATATCGACCAAAATGTGGACCAGGGTGACCCAGAACATCATCTGTTGGATACCGCTAATTTATTTATAAATTTAATACCACGAACAGTATTCCTGCCAAGATTTCAAGGGTTTTTTATTTCGCCCTGCAGAACTTTTTCATTTTCTTCTACCTAATATGGTAGGTGTCACACCCATTTTACAAAGTTTTTTTCTAAAGTTATATTTTGCGTCAATAAACCAATCCAATTACCATCTTTCATCCCTTTTTTCGAATTTGGTATAGAATTATGGCATTTTTTTTTTTCATTTTTCGTAATTTTCGATATCGAAAAAGTGGGCGTGGTCATAGCCGGATTTCGGCCATTTTTTATACCAAGACAAAGTGAGTTCAGATAAGTACGTGAACTGGGTTAAGTAAAGATATATCGATTTTTGCTCAAGTTGTTGTGTTAACGGCCGAGCGGAAGGCCAGACGGTCGACTGTGTATGAAAACTGGGCGTGGCTTCAACCGGTTTCGCCCTTTTTCACAGAAATAAGTTACCGTCCTAGAATCTAAGCCCCTACCAAATTTCACAAGGATTGGTAAATTTTTGTTCGACTTATGGCATTAAAAGTATCCTAAACAAATTAAATGAAAAAGGGCGGAGCCACGCCCATTTTGAAATTTTCTTTTATTTTTGTATTTTGTTGCACCATATCATTACTGGAGTTGAATTTTGACATAATTTACTTATATAATGTAAAGATATTACATTTTTGTTAAAATTTTACTTAAAAAAAATTTTTTTTAAAGTGGGCGTGGTCGTTCTCCGATTTTGCTAATTTTTATTAAGCATACATATAGTGATAGAAATAACGTTTCTGCCAAATTACATCATGATATCTTCAACGATTGCCAAATTACAGCTTGCAAAATTTTAAATTACCTTCCTTTAAAAGTGGGCGGTGCCACCCCCATTGTCCAAAATTTTACAAATTTTCTATTCTGCGTCATAAGTTCAACTCACCTACCAAGTTTCATCGCTTTATCCGTCTTTGGTAATGAATTATCGCACTTTTTCGGTTTTTCGAAATTTTCGATTTCGAAAAAGTGGGCGTGGTTAAAGTCCGATAACGTTCATTTTAGATAGCGATCTGAGATTAGTACCAAGGAACCTACATACCAAATTTCATGAAGATACCTCAAAATTTACTCAAGTTATCGTGTTAACGGGCGGACGGACTGACGGACGGACATGGCTCAATCAAATTTTTTTTCGATCCTGATGATTTTGATATCTGGAAGTCTATATCTATCTCGATTCTTTTATACCTGTACAACCAACCGTTATCCAATCAAAGTTAATATACTCGGTGAGCTCTGCTCAACTGAGTATAAAACTTGGGTCAGTATATTTTCAAGGAGAATTTGATAGCGCTTCTCTTCCAACTTGTGTGAATTTAACAAAGTGTAATTGTCAGTTGAATATGATTCTCTTGTCAAACAAATGTAAATTGTGACTACTAAGAAAAGAATATGAGAAATTCAACACCGACCGTACTTATTTCAATAAAACTAAACAGACAAGTTACATTTGAATATCTGGTATTATATTAAAAATGTATTTTGCTAAAAATTGAAACATATATATATGTTTGCAAACCGTCCATTTATATAACAGAGCTCTTGGAGCGCGCCTATAATTATTCCACACAATTAGGTTTAAAAAGCATATAGAATAAGTATTTACATACCTAAAATGGTGAATAAATGAATAGCAATAAAAATCAACACTTAGAGACCAATGGCAAAGCGAACAGCGGGGCACTCATATGGGTGAGTGGATAAAGACATATGTCTTTGCACGAGTATAAAGTATGAATGTTGCAGATTTCGAGTTCAATACTCAGCTCCCGAAAAGCTAGCTGACGAAGAAGTGAAATTCAGAAACATATCCTAGTAATCATAGCCGCGGGGCTATCAACAGCCCAACAGGCATATCTCAGGGGCCGCTCAACATAGAGGTCCACAAGGTAGAGTCGTCCTTCGAAAAAAACAATTTACCCTGGCTGCATTCTTGGACATAGAGGGAGCTTTCAATAATGTCCGGCTGGAAGCAATAGAAGGCGCCCTTCATGTACTCGGTATAGACGACCCTATCGTAGACTGGATAGGGACGGCTCTGCGGTCCACAGTGATAAGCGCTAAACTGGGGGCTAGTGAGACCACGGCACATCCGTGGAAAGGGACCCCTCAGGGCGGGACCTTGTCACCAGTGCTCTGGCTTTGCGTTATAGACAACATACTTCGTCAACTCAACAGGGATGGGGTTAAAGTGGTGGCCTACGCTGATGACGTAGTAATACTGGTATCTGGTCTGTGTCCCAATTTGATTAGTGGGATCATGCAGGGATCACTGAGGAAACTGAGTAGTTGGGCGGAGACCGCCGAACTAAGCTTTAATCCCTCAAAGACAGAACTAGTGCTCTTCACCACCAGGACGAAAATCCCAAGTTTTAACCTTCCCGCTCTTGATGGCCATGAGTTGAGTCTTTCTGATAGGGCCAAATACCTAGCAGTCTTTTTAACACCAAAGCTGAACTGGAGGCTTAACACAGAAGACAGAGTCAAACGAGACTACGGGGCTATGTGTGCCTGCAAAGGAATGCTAGGTAAAAAGTGGGGTCTGAGGCCAGCCCTCATGGCATGGGTGTATAAGGCAGTTATTCGACCAATTCTGACATATGGGGCACTCGCATGGTGGAAGTCGGTAGAGGTGAAATACATAATCAACATGCTAGGTAAACGATCTGCCTGCGGAGCGATCATGGGGGCAATTAGGTCGTGCCCCTGGGAGGCTTTAAACGTGATATGCAATGTTCCACCGGTATATCTCTTTATCAAGGAAACGGAATCTCAAGGGGTACTAAGGCTTCGACACACACTACACAATTCTCTTCCCCACAAAGAAAGATTGGAAAGACGGTGGGATCACTCAGAGATTCGACATCTCGGTTTTCACGGACGGATCTAAAATGGCTTGCGGAGTGGGAGCGGGAGTATTTGCGGCTGTTCCGCCCACATCCTTATGTATGCGGCTTCTCGAGTCGGCAAGCATATTTCAAGCTGAGATTTTCGCTATCCAAGAGGCGTGTAAAGCGTTAATGGATATCACTGGTAACGGTAACAGGGTAGCCATTTTCTTCGATAGCGAGGCGGCTCTTGGGGCTCTCGGGTCAGAGACGATATCATCAAACCTGGTTGAGCAGTTTAAGGAGAGCGCCATGATTCTGGCGATCCGGCAGATCGTTACGCTGATATGGGTGCCGGGGCATCGAATCATACAGGGTAACGAGATGGCGGATGAGATGGCATGGCGTGGAGCGAAGGAGGTACTTGCACCCCTGGGACTCATCAAGGGTCGCATCTCCCAGCACTGGTTGAGTGAGGCCAACAATAGGTGGAATCGGTTGCGGACCTGCAGAGTTTCCAAGAGCATGCGGCTATTATATAACGAAAAACGACCTATAGGTGTCCTTAAGATGAACAGAAGGGATATATCCAGAGTAGTTGCGGTGCTCATGGGTCATTGGACAATTAGGGTACATGGGACACGGATGGGACTGGAACACAATACCTCCTGTCGCAACTGCAAGCATCCGGAGGCGGAGGAAACGGTTGAGCATCTGCTGTGCGAATGCCCAGCACACTATCGAAGCAGAAGGAAGTTTCTTGGAAAGCCCTTTTTCGAAAGCCTTCCTGAACTCAAAGATGTTAGGCCGGGAGAGCTCTCAAATTTATAAACTCCACGGGATGGATATATAGGGACGGGTTTCCCTGAGGCGCTTGGAAAATATTTATTAGTCTCCTTACAACACCCTTTCATTGGTTAACTCACGAGTTTGTGGTATCGAAACGGCGCATGAGCGCTAATTGGAGTCAATGGGACTCGCCACTCCAAACAACCAACCACCAACCATAGCCGCTTGTAAACTTTGTAATTTTTCTATAATATCAATACGAAACAAAATTTGATTAAGCCATATCCGTCCGTCCGGCCATCTTTCCGTCTGTTAACATGACAAATAAATAAATGAATAAATTCGGTATAAGGGCTTATCTGGACCCAGAATATATTGGATTGGTTTATGACGTAAAACATAAATTCAAAAAAAGTGTAGAATATGGGCGTAGCACCACCCACATTTAAAAGGAGAAAATGTGGAAGTACAACAAGCGTTAAAGTTTATACATTGAAATCCGGCAGAGACAATTTCCTTGCCAAATTATATAGACTGAGTGAACATAATCAAAATCGTTAAAAAACCACGCCCACTTTTCCTAAACGTCTAACCTTAACAAAGTTTGCAATAAATCTATGTTATTTAACTACATTCACATACATCAGTAGTGGTATGGTTGACCTAAGAACAAAACGCAAACAAATTTTGGAAATGGGCGTGACTCGCCCTTTTTTTTGCTACTCTTTCCAAAATACTTTTAATGCCACAAATCGAACAAAATTCTTCCAATCCGAATGAAATTTGGCGTTTTCACCCGAACTTATTCTTTCTTATATGTTTGTATTCAATTCCCCCAGATTTATGCTTTTTCGCATTAATTATCTTCCCACTTCCAGCACTACATTTGCTAAAATTTTTAAGCTTATAAATATAAACCCTCGATCCTTATTTCCATGTCTCAAATTTTCTCGTTGCGAAAGCTGGTTTCGAAAGTGCTTTCTGTTTGAGTTTCCAAATCGGCCTGTAATTTCCCCCAGTGAGTAACCTTTCTGCTTGGCGACCATATCAGGGATGCGTAGCGTGAAAGCGGTCGTTCAATAGCTTTATAAGTGGTAACGAGCATCTCTTTGTCTTTACTCCAAGTGCTGCCTGAAAGAGATTTTCACTATTTTATTACGAATCTGGCTTTTAAGAACAGTTGCGGTTGCACCGAGCGAGTGATCGAGCATATTTTTTTATCAGATATATTGGTTATCGTGACCGAAATAAAATAGTTTTTTTTTTTCATAATTTTTTTTCAAAACCAATATATCAGTATATCGTTTATAATGGTTAGATAAGCCCGTTTATTCGGTTCTCTTATAACAGTAGTGTCCCTGAAAAAAACTATCCCTAGCTACCCCTTACTGCCCTCCAGCAATTTCCCTACCAACAAATACTAAGTATATTTTATTTAAGCACAAAATGATTGTCAAAACTTGTTGGAATAAAGAGAAAAGTATACATTCTCAACAAGTAAGAAAGTAAATATACTAAGGGTGAAGTAAACAAAAAACTAAATAGTAAAAGTGGGTCAAAAACTTAAGAGTACGCAATGCACAATATTCTCATTAAAGTGAAGAAAAAAGCAAAATAGTATTGTGCATATCTTGAGCCAAAGCGATGTCTTGTATTCTAACGAATGAGAGACAGCCTGTTGCTTATTTTATCTTTGTAGTGTATGTATTGGCCTGCATTTCATTTCATAGCATAAAAGCACGCAGCCATGAAGGTACTTTTATTAAATTATACATACATATGTATATACATGCAGATACATGCATTAGAGTGTCCAAAAAATATTAACTATGCCCAAGTCGACCCAAAAACTGCACGTAAAATAACATAACACTGTGTTACAAAATGATCGTAGAATTTTTATATAAGATGAGCTCGCACATTCATTTTTTTTTTTCCAAACTAACTTATCATCCAAAGAAGGGAAGGCTGTTAACATATTCTACTAATATTTTTGAATACCGCCATTTACCCTTCCACCACTTTTTATACTTTTCATGAAAACTAAATATTTATTAAGCTTGTCACGAATCTCAAAATTGTAAGTCCTTAACGGAGAAGAGATAGACCCACCGTAAATATACCGAAATGATCAGGATGAAGAGCTGAGTTGATTTAGGCATGTCCGCCTGTCTGTTTGTATGCAAACTAGTCCTACAATTTTGAAATATCTCGCTAAAATTTGATTAGCGGATATATTTAGGTGTCCAATTAGAAATTTTTTGAATATACCCCATATAAACTGTCAATTCTGCCTCCATTTTTACGGCTAGAAGCTTCAACTTTCATCAAATACTTACGTTTACGTCATATATTGTTGGCGTAAGTAATCAATGGTCATAGCTATTTCACGCAGACCACAAAAATTGTGAAACTTTGCATCCTCACACAAAGTATCTACCAATTTTTTATTTTATACTAGCAGACCCGACAGTCACTGTTCTGCCCTACATTTGGTCTATCTGCATAATTTTAGTAAGCTGTTTCCGTCTAACTCTGCCCCCCCCCCCCCCCTCTTAAATTTTTCTTAATCCTTTTGTTTACTCCTCCCTCCGTCTTTTTCGCTTCATACATCTCTATCTTCGTCTCAATCTATCTCTTTCTCAGTCTCCTTCTCCTTCCCTCTTTTCTCTTCCCTCAAGTTCTTCTCATTCTTCTTCATCCTTTCTTGCCAGTCCCAGAGGGTGGTATGTATTTTGTTCCCATTCCGAGTCCCGGTCCCACTCCGAGTGTCAGTCCCAGTCCTCGTCCTAATCCCAGTCCGAGTCCGTCTCTGGTCTACTTCCTGGAAAAAAGGATCGTAAATACTAATATAAGCTAATTTATATACCAAATTTCAGCCAAATCGAATAGGACGTATGTAAATAGGTATGTGGGTATTATTAATTCATGTCTATGTTTCGGCTTCGCATGCATATTTATCAGTTTTGCTAGGTTGATGCGACTAAATCGAATATCACAATGAAAATTACTTTAAAGCTCTCAGCAACAGCTTTCATTTGATATCCATATTACACACAAATTCTAGGGGTATCCGAGTCCACGTTTCGGCCTATATCTCGAGACCCTAGTCACCCAACGGTATAAAATACTCTGTACTAAAGCACACATTAACAGCTTCAATTTGATACCCATAATACAAAAACACATCCTAGTGTTGCCCTGATCCACGTTTTGGCCTATGGTTTGAGATCCTAGTAACCAATAGGTATGAAAATTACCCTGTACTAAAGCACTCATCAACAGCTTTCATTTGATATCCATATTGTATAAACACATTCTATGGGTACCCAGGTCCACGTTTTGGTCTATATCTCGACACCCTAATCACGCAGGGGCACGAAAAATACCCCGTATCAAAGTACTTCTAAACAGCTTCCATTTGACGCCCATATTGTACAAACACTTCTCAGGATTACCCAGGTCCACGTTTTGATCTCAATACCCTAACCAGAAAGGCATAAAAAGTATCCTATGTCCGTCTCTTGGTTCTAAGCTACCTTCCACCAACATTAAGCCAAATCTGTTCATCCGTTATTTAGTTATAAATAGTGTAACTAACACCACTTTCTTTTCTATATATAGATTTATCTTAAAGATCGCTTAGGTATGTACATCTGTCCACTATATATTTTATATCTTATACAGCCAATTATTTGGATATAAAGAATAGGATAAGATTATTGTTCAGCCCCATTCATGACAGGTATGAAGTCACGTCCTCACTTGTTAAGGCATCTTAAAGTGATGTATATTGGAACGATGTTTCGTCATCCCTTGTCAAATTTGCTTTGGAGGCAAACTAATTTCGTCGCAGCGCCATCATCAGTGTAATTTTTCGTTCAAATCTGTTGTTACGATTTATAGGTATTGTCAAATTGAATGTTTCTGTATTTAATTCGAACGCAAAATTACAGTAATTATGGCGCAACGTCAGAAGCGCTTTGTCTCTAAACAAAATATGACAAGGAATGGCAGAAAAGCGTTCCAATATACATCAATCATTCACCCTGTCGGGGTGGTCAACAAAACAAAACTAATCATCATAAAGTTGCCAGGTGTTGATCCAACATGTTGCTAAACATTGACTACGCCTTTTTTTCTCGGATAAAAAGATACGGAAGACTTGGTGGCTCGTTTTGTAGTGATTCTTTCACCTTGCTAGAACTTAGGCGACAGGTCTAATCATTCTGCTCAAATAAATATCTTCAGAGATTAAAGAATCTGCGGTTTTTAATCACATAATCTCCGACTTCATAAAAAAAAGAAAACATAAACAAATTTCGAGTCGGTAAAATACTTTCTTCAGAATATTTCACGTTCTTGATGAGGAAACCAGTTTATCCAGAATTGTATTTTGTACTTGTTTACTGCGCCATTTGGAAAAATATGTGGCGATTTTAAATAGATTTATTACTTTTGGCCCACTAGCACTGTAAAAGCATATTTTACGGCTCATAAGGACCTTTAGTACATATTTTTAAGCATAAATAAAGATTTAAAACGCATTTTATGAGCGCCTAAAATTAGTATTTTTTTGCACATTTTGGACTGCCCTAATTATGGGCTTTGTAGAAGGGACAACTGCTTCTTGGCACAGTCTAATGCTATGCGCACATATAAATAAGAAAGTTAGTTGTTCTTGTCCCTTAGTATTTAGTTAACAGAACATTTTATTATGCGTGAATTGACCTCAAAAAAAAAAACAGAATGTAGACTATGAGGGCCGTAAGAAACTGCAGGTGAATGAATAAAATGTTGGAAATGACTAAATATAACAAAAGGTATTCATTGAAATATTTAAAGATATCAAGTGGAAAAATATTTGAAATCGTTTTCATAAAATTATATTTGTTAGTGAGTTAAAATTTTTTTAGGAATTTAATGCAATGCTCATATTTAAGTAAAGCCAAAGAAAAACAAGTAAGGAAGGCTAAGTTCGGGTGTAACCGAACATTACATACTCAGTTGAGAGCTGTGGAGAGTAAGTAAGGGAAATCACCATGTTGTAAAAGGAACCTAGGGTAACCCTGGAATGTGTTTGTATGACATGTGTATCAAATGGAAGGTATTAAAGAGTATTTTAAGAGGAAGTGGGCCATAGATCTATAGATGGACGCCATTTAGGGATATCGCCATAAAGGTGGACGAGAATTTGTTTGTACGATATGGGTATCAAATGAAATGTGTTAATGATAATTTTAAAAGGGAGTGGGCCTAAGTTCTATAGGTGGACGTATTTTCGAGATATCGCCATAAAGGTGGACCAGTGGTGACTCTAGAATATATTTTGTACGATATGAGTATCAAATGAAAAGTGTTAATGAGTATTTTAAAATGGAGTGGGCCTTAGTTCTATAGGTGGATGCCTTTTCGAGATATCGCCATAAAGGTGGGCCAGGAGTGACTCTAGAACTTTTGTGTACGATATGGGTATCAAATGAAAGGTGTTAATGAGTATTTTAAAAGGGTGTGGGCCTTAGTTCTATAGGTGGACGCCTTTTCGAGATATCGCCATAAAGGTGGACCAGGGGTGACTCTAGAATTTGTTTGTACCATATGGGTATCAAATGAAAGGTGTTAATGAGTATTTTAAAAGGGAGTGGGTCTTAGTTCTATAGGTGGATGCCTTTTCGAGATATCGCCATAAAGGTGGGCCAGGGGTGACTCTAGAATTTTTTTGTACGATATGGGTATCAAATGAAAGGTGTTAATGAGTATTTTAAAAAGGAGTGGGCCTTAGTTCTATAGGTGGACGCCTTTTCGAGATATCGACATAAAGTTGGACCAGGGGTGACTCTAGAATTTGTTTGTACGATATGGGTATCAAATGAAAGGTGTTAATGAGTATTTTAAAAAGGAGTGGGCCTTAGTTCTATATGTGAACGCCTTTTCGAGATATCGCCATAAACGTGGACCAGGGGTGACTCTAGAATGTGTTTGTACGATATGGGTATCAAATTAAAGGTAATAAGGAGGGTTTTAAAAGGGAGTGGCCCTTAGTTGTATATGTGAAGGCGTTTTCGAGATATCTACCAAAATGTGGACCAGGGTGATCCAAAACATCATCTGTCGGGTACCGCTAGTTTATTTATATATGTAATACCATGTACAGTATTCCTTCCAATATTCCAAGGGCTTTTGAGTTCGCCCTGCAAAACTTTTTCATTTTCTTCTACTTAATATGGTAGGTGTCACACCCATTTTACCAAGTTTTTTTCTAAAGTTATATTTTGCGTCAATAGACCAATACAATTACCATATTTCATCCATTTTTTCGTATTTGGTACAGAATTATGGCATTTTTTTCATTTTTCGTAATTTTCGATATCGAAAAAGTGGGCGTGGTCATAGTCGGATTTAGGCCATTTCTTATACCAATACAAAGTGAGTTCAGATAAGTACGTGAACTGAGTTTAGTAAATAAATTTCATCATATCTTCAACGACTGCCAAATTACAGCTTGCAAAACTTTTAAATTACCTTCTTTTAAAAGTGAGCTGTGCCACGCCCATTGTCGAAAGTTATACTAATTTTCTATGCTGCGACATAAGATCAACCCACCTAGCAAGTTTCATCGCTTTATCGGTCTTTCGTAATGAATTATCGCAGTTTTTCTGTTTTTCGAAATTTTCTATACCGAGAAAGTGGGCGTGGTTTTAGTCCGATATCATTCAGTTTAAATAGTCATCTGAGATGAGTGCCCAGGAACCTAAATACCAAATTTCATCAATATACCTCAAAATTTACTCAAGTTATCGTGTTAACGGACAGACGGACGGACGGACGGACATGGCTCAATCAAATTTTTTTCCATACTGATGATTTTGATATATGGAAGTCTATACCTATCTCGATTCCTTTATACCTGTACAACCTACCGTTATCCAAGCAAAGTTAATATACTCTTTCTGAAAAACACGCTGAGTATAAAAATGCAGAATCACATTTTGGCAAAAATCAATAGTCAGAACCCTTTTTCCAGAACGACAAAATTCAGAGGTCAAAATTAAGAAGTCGAGTTTCAAAAGTAAAATTTCATAAGTCAAATTTCAGAAAGTAGTCAGACGGTAGGAAAAACATTTCATTTTTCATCTGTATTTTAATTTGCGAGACTTGGTCATATTACTTTACAATTGTTTTGTTATTGATATTAGAGAAAAATTGCAAAGTTTACAAACGGCAATGGTTACTAAAACGTGTTTCTGAATTTCACTTCTTCTTCAGCTAGCTTCTCGGGAGCTGAGTATTGAACTCGAATCTCCAACATTCAGCTGATGCAGAAGTGAAATTCAGAAACATGCCCTTGTAATCATCGCCGTTTGTAAACTTTGCAATTTTTCTCTAATATCAATAACATTTAATTTTTCTCAAAACTCAGAAACGTTTTTTTTTTATTTGTAGGGTGTTTATGTATAAATAAAAAGTAATACAATGCGATGTGGCTCGCCTCTGAAAATTGCAGAAGTTTTCTTTCTGTTAGTGTGCTTTCATTTTTTATTTTATTTATGAAATTAAATATGTTAGGGTGTGTCCCAAACGCATTTCGAATGGCGTTGTGTCACCCGTCGATGAAACTATATATTCGGACCTCACCTAATTCGTTGATATTATATATATCCCATAATTGGTTTGGATATAACCCGCCTTCTTTCTCCGTTGCTGTTTTCCAGGAAGTGGCAATCCAATATTTGTTACCTCAAAATAACTCAAAAAGTTTTGTTTCGGAATTATATTCCTTTTCTTCGATTTGTACATAAAATTCCATTTTGGATATCAATCCGAATGAACAAATGCAAGAGCTAATAAAAATTTCTATTTCATCGCGAAAATTGCACAATTTTTACAACTTGATTGCAGCCCTAATGGTTGGATATGTCTTCAAATGTTATTGGCAAATCGGAAAAACAACCATGAACCAATATTTCGGGAAAACGAGACGGCTGAAAAAAATTTCATAAGTCAAAATTTTGCGCCAAAGTTGATGTGTTTTTGCCGTCTGGCATAATAATGGTGATGTTACCAACATATCCTCGGTAGCTCTATTTTGCAGTATTTACTTGTACTACAAAGGTATTAAATTTTGATTATTTCATTTTTCGTACAAATTTCCCCAAAAAATTTGAGATCTGCAAAATTTTTTCTATATTTTTTTTTGTGGAACACAAAGTTACGTTAATCTTTTTGGCTAAACAATTCTAGTAGCGGCTTATATAGCTATAATATTTCTAAACGTATAGTAAAATCTACTCCGATCGCAGTAGAACGCAAAGGCTGTTCTGTATGATAGACAACTTGTCGAATAAGGGAAAACGTCAACAGGATGAGAACACCTGAGTATTCATTTCATCATGGGTTCGGATAAACTATATAACTATATATATAACTATAAATTATTGCAACGAATTTGGGGTTTTATGATTACTGTCCACCTTCTTTTAACGTTCGAATCGCTGAACTGTCGAATAAATAAATCCAATATTCAGTATGGCAAAATGTTTTTTATTTACAACTTTAATATAGCAGTAGTACTTCACAATTACAATACTCGCTTACTTCGCTAAAAGCGTGTTAAAATCAAATTGATTGATTGTCGCTTGCACCGCGCTGCTTTCATACTCTCTTGTTCGCATATTTCTCCTAAGGTCTGCACTTTTCTAAAACATACCTTCTGGAACGTCGCATACTTGGTTATTTAACTATGTATGTATAAGTAAAAGCGTCTGCTCTCGGTTGATGATAATGGGATTTATATGTTAAATAGTCTCTTTGCTTCAAGCTGCTGGTTATGTGTATGTGTGGCTGCTTGTTTGGTGTGATCATGTAAATAAGTGTGACTTCTTGCTTTAACGTGTACATGTACATAAGTGAGGCTGCTTGCTTTATTGTTTTTGTGCATTTATTTATTAGCAGCGGCCTTTGAAAAGACGTAAATTTTTCTTTGCGTTGCTGGTAAGGAACTATCTTACAGACTAACGGCCGTTTACTTATGTGAACTGTAAAATCTATGTGCCCTTTAATCATATATTTTTTGGCAAGCAAAATTTTTATCAGGCAGTTAATTTTTAATGTTTTCAAACATTTCTTTCTTAATTTTTCAGTTTTCAAATAAAAAGTTACTTTTCAATATATTATGACTATGATTAGGCCTGGAAGCGCTGCGATCTTTGTGTAGATCTGTTGTGCATGACATTTCAGCCTAATCTTGTATGTGAAAGCTTTCGATTTATCTAATTACCTCTTCAGGTATTTTACTTCATATCGCACATGGATTAAAAATCACACCACCTAGATGGGAGAGTGTCTGCCTTGCGAGAGCGACGCATTCGCAGAGAATGTGAACCGGCGTTTCATCCTCCACCTCACAGAAGTGACAAATTTGAGTATTGGATAGATTTAACTTACTTTGCTGATATCGTAGACTACAGAGTCCCGTATAGTACCCAGTGAGAGTTCGTTTGGCTGAGTTTGGCTGATATTTTCGTTGCCGGAATATATGGCCTCTCTTAGCCCTGAGCAGTCAATCCAGTAATGTTTGAATTGTTTTGTTTCCCAGGTACTTATAAATTCCCTGGTGTGAACTTTTGCGACTCCAACAAAGTCCTCTGGACCATAGAATGCTGCTGTAGCACCCTGCTTTGCTACAAATCTGCATGTTCATTACCTTCATGTACTTGATGTCCAGGAACCAATCCTAACAAATCTGGCAGTCCGATCTAAAGTATCTATCTTCGAGGATGAGCCTCTCCGTAGACATTATCTACCGCAATTGCATGGATATCTGCTTGAAATATGGTAGGGTAGCAGCCCATATTCTACAAGTCACTTATCGTACCCATCCTGCTATATGGGGCAGAAGCATGGACCATGCCAACAGCAGATGAAGCGGCTTTGGGAGTGCTAGAGACAAAAGTTCTTCGAAAGATTTAAGGACCTCTACGCATTGGCGATGGCGAGTACCGAAGAAGATTTAATGCAGGGCTGTACGAGCTATACGCAGACATCAACATAGTCCAGCGAATTAAAAGGCAGCGGCTGCGCTGGATGACCATGTTATGCGAATGAAAGATGATGCTCCGGCGAAGAAAGTGTTTCTACCGGTACCCGCCTATGGAAGCAGAGGTAGAGGGCGGCCCCCAGTCCGTTGGAAGGACCAGGTGGGAAACGATTTAAACTCCATTGGTGTGGCCAATTGGCGCCGGTTGGTGGAGCGAAGGAGCGAATGGCGTGTCTTGTTGGACGGCCATAACCGTTTAGACCGTTAAGTGCCAATTAAGTAAGTAAGTAAGCAGCCCAGTGGTATCGATTTCTTGAAGTTCGGCCCATAGATGCCCGCTCCGTTCTTTTGTCATCGAATTTCGATCCATCCGTGAACCAGACCTCTGAGTCAGGGACATTATACTTTTCAATCTATAACCATTTCATCATTTAAAGGTGAGTATTGTGATATACCTATACCACATTAGCCTACAATTTTTTCAAGAATCCGTTTATGAGTTTTAAGATATCTTTTTCAAAATCTCAACTGTAAAGCTATGGTTTAGTGCAAATTCTTGATATTACGTAGGAAAATGAAATGGTTATACCACATTACCCGCACTTACTCTACATCTTAATATATAAAAAACACGTGTCACACAATTGAGGCCAATGGACTCCTAAACTACTGAACCGATTTTGAATTTGTTTTGCACCCCGTGTGTAGTTTGATCTAACTTGAAATATAGGATAGGTGGCTGGGTGACTAGGGTCTCCAGATATAGGCCAAAAAGTGGACCCAGGTACCCCTTGAGTGTGTTTATAGAATATGGATATCAAATGAAAGCTGTTGATGAGTGCTTTAGTAGAGGGTAATTTTCATACCCCTGGGTGTCTCGGGTCTCGAGATATAGGCCAAAATGTGGACCTGGGTACCCCTAGAATGTGTGTATAGAATATGGATATCAAATGAAAGCTGTTGATGAGTGCTTTAGTAGAGGGTAATTTTCTTACCCCTGGGTGACTAGGGTCTCGAGATATAGGCCAAAACGTGGACCCGTGTACCCCTAGAGTGTGTTTATAGAATATGGATATCAAATGAAAGCTGTTGATGAGTGCTGTAGTAGAGGGTAATTTTCATACCCCTGGGTGCCTCAGGTCTCGAGATATAGGCCAAAATGTGGACCTGCGTACCCCTAGAATGTGTGTATAGAATATGGATATCAAATGAAAGCTGCTGATGAGTGCTTTAGCAGAGGGTAATTTGTATACCCCTGGGTGACTAGGGTCTCGAGCTATATTCCAAAAAGTGGACCGGGTACACCTAGAATATGTTTATAGATTATTGATATCAAATGAAAGCTGTTGATGAGTGATTTAGTAGACGATAATTTTCATACCCCTGGGTGACTAGGGTCTCGATATATAGGCCAAAACGTGGACCTGGGTACCCCTAGAATGTGTTTATAGAATGTGGATATCAAATGAAAGCTGTTGATGGGTGCTTTATTAGAGGGTAATTTTCATATCTCTGGGTGACTAGGGTCTCGATATATAGGCCAAAACGTGGACCCGGGTACCCCTAGAATGTGTTTATAGAATATGGATATCAAATGAAAGCTGTAGATGAGTGCTTTAGCAGAGGGTAATTTGTATACCCCTGGGTGACTAGGGTCTCGAGCTATATTCCAAAAAGTGGACCGGGTACACCTAGAATATGTTTATAGATTATTGATATCAAATGAAAGCTGTTGATGAGTGCTTTAGTAGACGATAATTTTCATACCCCTGGGTGACTAGGGTCTCGATATATAGGCCAAAACGTGGACCTGGGTACCCCTAGAATGTGTTTATAGAATGTGGATATCAAATGAAAGCTGTTGATGGGTGCTTTATTAGAGGGTAATTTTCATATCCCTGGGTGACTAGGGTCTCGATATATAGGCCAAAACGTGGACCCGGGTACCCCTAGAATGTGTTTATAGAATATGGATATCAAATGAAAGCTGTAGATGAGTGCTTTAGCAGAGGGTAATTTTCATACCCCTGGGTGTCTCAGGTCTCGAGATATAGGCCAAAATGTGGACCTGCGTACCCCTAGAATGTGTGTATAGAATATGGATATCAAATGAAAGCTGTTGATGAGTGCTTTAGTAGAGGGTAATTTTCATACCCCTGGGTGACTAGAGTCTCGAGCTATAGGCCAAAATGTGGCCCCGGGTACCCCTAGAATGTGTTTATAGAATGTGGATATCAAATGAAAGTTGTTGATGAGTGTTTTAGTACAGAGTAATATATTATCCAGAGACGAACTGGGACTGGGATTAGGACTAGGACGGACTGGGACTGAGACTCGGAGTGAGACTGGGACATACCACCTTCTGGGACAGGCAATAAGGAATGCAGAAGAATGAGAAGAAATTGAGAGAAGGAAAAGGATATTGAGAAAGAGATAGAGTGAGACGAAGATGGAGATAGATGAAGCGAAAAAGACGGAGGGAGGAGTGAATAAAAGGATTTGGAAAAAGTGGTAGGGTGGGAGGGCAGAGTCAGACGGAAAAAGTTTATTAAAATGTATGCAGATTGGCCAACTTTAGGGCAGGAAAACGTCTGTAGGGTCTTCTAGTATTTATATAATATACTAGCTCATGCCCCTGGGTTTCGCCCCACGTTCCAATAAAAATATACAAAATAAATAACACAAATTTTAATCTTATTTTAAGGTTCCCTATTTAAGAATTTAGGTACTGCTAAAAACCATAGGATATACAATATTTTTGTAATATTAATTGGAGTATAAATAAAAAGATGTTTCGATAAGCCCACACTTGAGGTGGCTACGTATTGGTAATGGGTGAAACATGAGTTGGTAAGATTGACTCCTACTATAGTTAATGGCTGTCCTTGAGCTTTATTGATAGACATTGTGAAAGCCAACTTAATAGGAAATTGGAGGCGTTTAAAATTGAATGGCATATCTGTCGGTATTAATGGAATCCTTGGTATGGAAACATTGTTGTTTTCGCAATATCCCGATAAAATCATTGCTTCAATGACATTCGGTAAAAGTTTTGGGATGATAAACTTTGTCCCATTACATAAGCACGGAGGATTTAAATTACGAAGCATAATTATTATGGACCCTTTTTTTAAGGATCAATCGATGAGGAGGAATTCCTGATGGCTCCAAGGAGTGAAGAACTCAACCGGATAATGCGCAGCTTGCTATTCTTCCACGAGTGTGTCAATGCATAGATAAGTTGTCCCGGTTGTTTGATTTTTATATAGATATAGAAGATATAGTTAGACTGAAGTTAACAACAATTTTTAAGAGTGGCAGATTACTAAACGTCCAAAAGGAATAACAGCCAAACTCAACTCTGCAGTCAAACTTTAGCTGTTACAATAACCCAACTTTGTACGGCATCAAAAGTTCTGAAAACCCCCATTTGTAATGAAGGTGTCACTCCCCCTTTTCCACAATTCACATTTTACTGGATGTATTAGGACTTAACGTCATATATTTAGCTCCTTACAAATTTTGATTATCCTACAATTACTACATCCATCCACGCCCCCTGCTCCCTCATCCCACATTTTCTTGTTGCATGAATACCTTCAGAGTTATACAGTACCAAAGATTCCATTTGTGTGGGAGGCGCCACGCCTCTTTTATGTGTCGAAACTACTTTTATCCTACGACCAACTTTGGAAGGCTTCCAATGGGTTGTGCAAATTTGGTTGTCATCGGTCGATCAGTTAAGGACGCAACCCGATCTATACCTACATACATACATAATTTGAATTTTATATATAGATAAGTACATATAATAATATAAATAGGTAGGTATGTGTATGTATATATATCTCTTTATTTTACATATCCATTCATACAATACCTTTGCAATATACCATAATTTGCGTAAACTCGTGCATCCTTTTTACGTAGCATTCACTCTATACAAATATTTTCTATTTTCCCCCCATCTCCTCATTTCCCATTTCCTTGCCGTTTCATTGTGTAGTGCCGCTTTGGATCAACGTAAATATATTGATTTTATTCAAATATGCTGGCACATATGTCATAATGTCATACCCGTACATTTATTTTTTATTTATGTTGTTGGCCTCAATGCATTTTTAATAAGAATGCCATCATTCGGCTAAGTTGCTTCGAGTACAATGAAATTACATATTTATGTATATACGTATAACTGATAGATATATATTTTTTATACGAATTCCCTTATACTATCTAATACTTTTGTATGGAAAAATTTATTTCCATTTTAAAGCGTTGTGGCTTTTAAACAAATTTAGAAAAAAAGAAGAAAACATAAAAGCTTTGTTGACACTTCCACGTCTCATTTGTATGCTGTGAAGTATTTGCAGCACTATTTTGTTGTTTTTGTTGTTCTGTTAACAATGCTTCTCCGCATTCATTAGGTGCGGCCACTCACAAATTGTCATCAAATCATAGGAAGTTGGTGTTAGAGGCGCATGTAGAACATACATTACTTGTGTCGGTGTTGATTTTGGAGAAGTAAAAGTCTTACCTGTTACAGTATACAGAACGAAATTGGGCCAAGCTATATGGTGTCTCCCCTGCAGTGTGATTTCTTCTTCTGCTAGAGTAGGATAGTGTATTTGATAACGGGGTTTCAGCTGGCCCGTCCTGGCAAGTTCATCTACCAATTCTGTGTAAATTTCGCATAGAGGCTGCCTATGCTCGTCTGTATAAAACAACTTTGTTGACAGGTGCTGGATCTCATCACATTGCTTATGGAGATGTTCCCTTGCCGCTCTTGGAGGCGGGGCTAGATTAAGCAGTTGTTTTCTAGGGTGTCCATGTATGTGATAACTAAAAAAAAACTGTAAAAAATGTGTTAGTCTTCCACGCCAACAATGAACTGTGCTAATATTCCAAGGGACAAAGGATGTAATAGTTTACTTCAAGCACTCACAAGAATGAACAACCCTTTTCTATACTAAGTGATTGGACACTTCAACTGATACTGATATTGACATTGTCATCCCACAAATACGATGCTTTCCTTCAAGCTTTGCGAAAAAATAACAACAGTAACATGACCTGAAAATTGAACGGAGTCAACGTCAAATTCAACGGAGTCCCACACTATAAGGACAAGTGCCATAAGAAACTAATATCACAACATATTTGATCCATGTTTGGAAATGGACTTGTTGTTCTTCTTCTTCTTGTAGCAGAGGTTCGCTTCATATAACAGAAGAAATCACTCACAACTTGCATTCGATATTCTCTAACGTAAGACCAAAGAAACCTGCAGTTTCAATATAATTGCGCTAAAGAAAGAGGCGTTGGTTCCACATTTCGAAAATTTAAAAGTTGGTTGGTGTCGTGTACAGACAATTACATGAAGGGCATGCGTGTCCTGGTTGCTTCCAGATAAGTAAGAGTTTGACGTGTTAAAGTATACAGATCAAAGTTGTGCCTTAGTGGTGTGCGTTTTACTGGGAAATCTGGAATGAAAACAATTCGTAAGCGAAATAAATGAATGTTCATTGATTTACGACTCACACAATTACACTTTTTGCTTCTACACTAATGAATTTGCGGTCGTTCGTAGCGTTTAAATGCGGGAGAAAATATAAATACGGCTAAGGTCATATATTGTTTGCTGTTGGCAACACTTTAGTTTAAAAAACTCCAACTTCAAACGTGACAAGTCCTTCAAAGCATTATTGCGAAGAAAAAAATGGTTTAACACTTTTCGAAGGATCTTCGGTTTAATAGATCTGAATATCAAATCATAATTTTCATTTATTTTTCATTTCCGACGAGCATACAGGGTTTGTTAATTACGCGTGACTGGAGTTGCTTCAAATTTGTGAACAAATTTTGTATGGAGAAAATATCGCAAACCCAATATCTCAAAGGAAGAATTTCAAAATTTAAAATTACATTTTCATAGAAAATTGTTCTACTTTAAAATTGGTTAAATTGGCTTATAATAAAAGGAAGTGTAGGGGATATAGCAAAAGAAATTGGCCGGTGCGTAGTGACAATAATGTTTAATTTTCATTATTCAATGCTTAATCCCACCCATTACAATTCTTGTAGAGCTAAATGTTGCAAAAAAGGAACAGTTTTTTATTTAAGACATGTATCTAAAGATTATAGAAAATGGGTGTGGCATCGTCCTCTTTTTAAGAAAGCGTTTTTCTGCTTTTAGGAAGCCATAACTCGAAGAAACTCTGACGTATCATGAAAAAATTCGGTACATACGTTTTCCTTCTATATAAACGATTTTCAGTCGAATCGTGGTCGAATACAAAGGGCAGTTTAAATCCAAAAAATATTTCTTATACGAGTGTCTTGTAGAAGCTTAAAGCTGTTTAAATAAGTAATGCTCGGTAATACCAAAACTAAGACTCCCTACTTGTTTTATTCGAATATATTTAAATTTGCGTTTGACTTCCATTTCCTAGAGGCAAGCCGAAAAAAGGACAAAATAACTGCAAATACAAATACGAAAAGCCTTGTCTATCGTTTATTTAATGTACCGTATTTTAAGAATTTTTTATTTTTTTGCCACTATAGAACGTGTTTGGAAAAGGGAGTGTGATCTAAGTAGCATTACGGTAAGGCGCCCTTGACAATGCCAAATATGTTGTAAACATCATCTCTTTGTAACGCTGGGAGTGTCATTGTTGCCTTATCTTTGAAGTTTAGAATTGTGATGCTTTATTATTAAATCTACTTGGTTTATGTTTTTCTCACGAACTCAAATTATGTTTAAGCAAATTTTCATTTGATTTAAGACAAAAAAGTTCGTATCTTTTTAAAGTTCGAATGATTTTGAATCAGAAAAAATGTTCCTCAGTTAATCATACGGAAACACTTAAAGTGGGTAATCCCTCAGCAGCTCCTCAAAAAAAAAAAAAAGTTATAATAATTAACAAAAAATGTTTAAGTTGAACGGTTTTATTGCAAATAATGCTTACATTAAGTAATAATAATACTTAAAGCTAGAAAATAATTAGGTAGGTCCTAGATACTAGCCATCACACTCCTCACCAATCTAGGGCGTTGATCAAACAATTAAATGCAAGCGTTGGGCGCGTGAAATTTCTAAAAATGTGAGGCCTAGCATAACCTGATCTAGGTTCAGTTGAGCTTACTTATGACTATCAATATGCCACACGCTACAGAAAGTCAAGCTAAATAAAACCGATTAAAAAAAACTGTGGGAATGAGAGTGCGAGTAGTAGGGGGATTAGTAGTGAAAGTGGAAGTGAAAGTAGACATAGAAGTGGAAGTGGAAATTGATGTACAATGGGAATCACCCCACTTCCCATTGATAGCGGAGATGGATATGGAAAAGGAAGTGGGAGTGGGAGTTGGCTGAGATTGTACGATCAAGATGGTACAGCGGAGCTTGAAGGGTGGTTGAAAAAAGGCTAAAAAAGAGGGAGTTATGGGAAAAGAAGGGGAAAGGTTAAACAGAATGAAAACAAGACTAAGATGGAGAATGGAGAGAGTACGGGCAAAACAAATTGTGCTTAATCAAGGAGGAACAGAAAAATATATTTGCACGTAAGAAAGATAAGATACAAAAGTCGTTACGTTAACATAATTATGTATCCAAATATCATTCCTATCTCTAACACGCATGGATATACTAGCGGCCGGCATTAGACAAACACTCCGAGTGCATTTCTGTCGAAAAACACTCTTCAGCGAAAATACATACGCTTGCGGATCCGATTCGAAGTCAACATAAACCAAGTGCATAATGTTCCGCCAATTTGTAGGAGCACGGCACAAATTGTGATAGAAAATTCGCCCAAATTCCCTCGGAGATGTAACGCGCCTTTATTTGTATTTTAAACAAGTAAAGAATGCTAAGTTCGGGTGTAACAGAACATTACATACTCAGTTGCCAAATTACAGCTTGTAAAACTTTTAAATTACAGTCTTTAAAAAGTGCGTGGTGCCACGCCCATTGTCCAAAATTTTACCAATTCTCTATTCTGCGTCATAAAGTCAATCCACCTACCAAGTTTCATCACTTAGTCTGTCTTTGATAATGAATTATCGGACTTTTTCGGTTTTTCGAAATTTTCGATATCGAAAAAGTGGGAGTGGTTATAGTCTGATTTCATTCATTTTTAATAGCGATCTGAGATGCAAAATTTCATTAAGGTACCTCGAAATTTACTCAAGTTATCTTGTTTACGGGCAGACAGACGGACGGACGGACATGGCTAAATGAATTTCTTTTTTTGCCCAGATAATTTTGATATATAGAAGTCCATATCTATCTCGATTAGTTTATGCCGTTACGGGGTACCGTTATGAGAACAAAATTAATATACTCTGTGAGTTCTGCTCAGCTGAGTATAAAAACCTGTTACGTATACGCACCGGTTCCCGTCTTTTCAGGTGGTGCGGGTTTTTTGCGTGTAATTGTTTGGTTTTTAATAAGAAAATGTGATATTTTTATTACGACTGCACATGAACCATATTTTTTTTTTTAATAACAGAGAGCTGTTTTGTCTAACATATTTACTTATTTTTATGCAAAATTTTTATGATGCTTTTTTTTGACTTATCAGCTTTTCGCGTTTTAATCTGAACTTTTTCAATTATGCAAATACTCAGCGTACAAATATTTTGTCTACCCTTTCGGTATGCAAAATAATAGATCACTTTTACATGGCTTTGTGTGAGTTTATTTGCATTTCTAATTTCATACAGCTCCACTCATAATATTTGCACAAGTGGTAGTAACACGGGTATAAAAAACCCACTAGAAAATTTCAACAGCAAAATTATAAAAAACTACGGATTCTGAGCGGCAAGCAGGCGGCTGCATATCTAACACTTCTATTTGTGGGAGGAAACTTCGAAGGACGATATCTGGCCAATATTGATCGGTCTTTGTGATATATGTTGCTTGCTTCGTCAACGGTATAGCTGACAGGATGAGCTACATAGATATCTTATTGACTAAAGTTCAACTAGTTGCCTGTGATGATATCACAGATGCGACTAGATTATGCTTCACAGCGTAAATAATATCAGCAATATACAAGGGCGTGATAAGGGTTGGAAAGTTACAATGCGGGAGAGAATATACATATGGTCAAGGTAATATATTATTTGCTATTCGCAACGCTTTAGTTTAAAAAACTCCAACTTCAAATGTGACAAGTCCTTCAAAGCATTATTGCGAAGAAAAAAAAATGAGCTAACACTTTTCGAAGGATATTCGGTTTACTAAAACTGAATATCAAATCATAATTTTCATTTATTTTTAATTTACGACGAGCATACAGGGTTTGCTAAATACGCGTGACTGGAGTAGTTGCTTCAAATTTGTGAAAAAATTTTATATGGAGGAAATAACGCAAACCTAATATACTTTAAATAACCATATATCCAAAGAAGAATTACAAAAATTAAGTTTACATTTTCAAAGAAAATAGTTTTTTTCAAATTGATTAAATTGTCTTGTAATAAAAGAATGTTTTGTTGAGGAAAAAGTGTAGGGGATATAGCAAAAACGTAACACTCCTTGGTACATTTACTTCGAAACCAGAATTTAATCAAAAATTCTATCATCGGACTCCTTCAGGCCTTTAGAAAGGCTAGTTTAGGTTAAACTGGCCTGTTCGTGAAAACCTTACAGAGCTTTAATGGGAAGATTGTTCAATGAACCAATTAAAAACCCTATCAGAAACCAGGTCACAGAATAAATTTGTTCTCTTCTTTCGATTACTAGAAGCTTTCTAGGGCCTTTTACTTGCTGGTGATGGATATACTAGCTGTATCACTCCTTAGATCTGTAGTAAAGCCCGGCCTACTAGTCCTTAAGTACAGCAGGGTCTTAAGGAAAACAGAGGCTTACTTCTGGGCCCAACATTTGGTGGCCTGTGTGATCGATATTTCAGGTCTCTAAAGCTTCATGTGGCGTTGTGGGATACACATTAAATACACAATTTCGTAGTTTCATTTAAAAAGAATGGAATTGCTTGGAAAGTACTTAGCTTTCCTCTTAGAATTCAAGGGCATTCAACTGGGCTAAGAAATGTTTAAGTATTTGAATTGGAGGTTGCGCATGTATTTTATCTCAATCAAGACATTCAATATTCTTCTTGTAAGTATTTTTGAGATTTAATTCGCAAAGCGTGGTTTCTGAACTACGCAGCAGTGCAATTTTGGCTTAATTAACCCCCGCTACTCCAATCAGGTAACTAGGAAAGTGGTATATATTTTTCTTTAGACTTATTACTACAACCACTATGAATCTACTTGCTACACAATTAAGGTTTTGTTAGTTTTAATGGAATTTGAAGGAGACAACACCGAGATGGTCGTCTGACCATCAAACAAGTTGAAACTTTGGTGACCTATGTCAAACGTGATTGATCGGAAATGGCTTAGCGTAGTATTCCTATAAAATTACCTGCTATTGGTGCTCCTCTAATAGTTATTTTTAACCCACCTCTTAGTTATGGAGTAAATTCGGATGACTGAAACATTTTCGATATTATCTCAATATTTAAAAATGACACAAAGGATGTCATTTCTATTTATCGCTAAAATCTTAGCTTTTTTTATTTCTTAGCTTCTCGTAAAGATTGTTTATGATAAAATGTTTATAACCCTAAAAAAATATGTACCGCCAAATCAGCATGGTTTTGTTGTTGGTTGATCTACAGTGACTAAATTGACTTTGTTAAGCGAATGTTGTTTTGATGCGTTCTCTTCAAGCCATCTTTGCATTGCGTTTCCCCAAGGTATTCGACAGGGTATATCATTTTCATACTAACGTTAATATAAAGTTGGCTTCGTTTGGATTTTCCTACACATTCCGCAGTTAGCTGTGCCGCTGTCTAACTAATAAATGCTCCATGGTATCGATTGAGGGTATATCCATTGTACTTCTTACTACAACCTCTGGCTTACTTGAAGGAAGTATATCAAAGCCTCATCTTTTTAATTTATTTATTTATGATATTGTTTCAGTTTTTTCATCGCGCGAATTTCATATTAAATACTGATGACTGAAAAGTTTTTCAAGTACTAAAGGCATTGGCAGCGTTTACAATCAGCGTTTTCTAGAAGACTTAGATAGATTAACACTCAGTTGTTGTAATTCGCATATATCTCTAAATCTTAGCAGATGTTTTCATGGCAAATTTGCTAAAACTCGTAATGTCTTAACAACGATCTCGGGTGCTCTTCTTCGGTTCCTAGAAAGGACCTAGGCGCTATCTTCGAATCCTCGTTCTTCTTTAAAATCCAAATTTATTACATTTTTTATAGTACCAACGTTTATCTATTCTTCCTATAACAGCATCATCTTCTCAGATTGTTATGCTTTTAAACCGCTGTAGTCTTCATTTTTGCGCTCATAACCTGAATATATCGTCTTTATTTGAAAATTTTACCAAATTGCACCTAACGGCTCTCGATTGCTTTTAGTTAATTTTAAACAATTGGAAGTCGGAAAAATTAAACTTGTTTCTTTAAAATTTCTTTCAGGGCATCACATCTTCATTCAAAATTTGTATCATGCATATTGCAGTAAACTGTTTTATGCTATTTTGTATGCCTTAAGCATGAGCGCTTGTTTTTAATTAGAAAATATATATACATATATATGTATGTACATGTCTGCTCATAAATGTGTGAAACAAGTCAGTTAAAGGAAAAGTTATTCAACAACATCCTAAAGGTATTAGGAAGAAAAACATGATATGCGAAAATTTCTATAATCATTGAAAATGCATGCAACTAGTGGTTTTGAAAAATATCATACATATTTACATACATATATACTTGGCATCTAAGGCGCTGCGTTTGCTGATGTGGCTATCTGAAAACTAAAATCCGTGGATACAGTTACGAATATGTATGTATGTTAAATAATTTTAAGAAATATTTTAACAAAGACTGCTTAGTTTTTTAATATTTAATTTTAGCTTTTGCTGTTATTTCGTCGCTCTCCCTCTTTCATTTTAAAACGAGCATTTTTCTTGCTTCAATCAGAAAGTGAAATTATCTGAATTTTTGCGTATATTTTGTTAATTTTGATTCAAGTTTCCATTTCTATTTCACTATTTTAAAAAAAAGCAATGTCTAATTCTTTTAGAAACATGCAGAAACCTTACTCAAGTACATACATACATACATAAGTACATGTATATAGAAGGCCAAAGGTCCAACTCATTTGAATGCGACATATGACGGTGTGCTACAAATCGACTTTTCCGGAGGCACGGAAATTGTCGGCTATGCAGATCATATTGTCGTAGTAACGGTGGCCAAGAAACTTGATATGCTCCAAGCATTATATAATGACGTCGTTTGAAGAATGAAGGAATGGCTGACGAGCATGGGGCTGGAGATGGCTAGTAAAAAAGACAACTCAAAGCTGACTGTGGATGAGTTAGTCCTGACCATAGTAGATTATCAGATTAATTCAAAGCGTTCCTTGAAATATCTAAGACTAATCATTGACTCAAAACTAAATTTTAAGGAGCACTTCAGGACGGTGGGGAGAAGTTTCTAGAGTTAGTGAAGCCCTAACGCGAATAATGCCCCACATCGGCGGCCCAGGCGAAGCTACTCATCAACTAGTATCCAATTCTATAATATTATATGGAGCACCAGTATGGCACGGATCTAAAATGGTCCACCAAAAAGATATACTAGCATCCTGCAGTATTACTGCTATACGAATAACATGTCCTTTTCGGACGGTATCCGACGAAGCTATCCAAATTTTATCCATAAAAATTCAATAGATTTACCCTCAGGTTAAATGGCCGATCTGTTTGGCATTGGAATCTGCCGACCATATGAAGATGCTAAGCGCAAGGTCAGTAACACTAGTTAGGTGGCAGGAACGGTGGGAATAATCGAGAAAAGAGCGCTGGACATTCATGCTAGTTCGGAATATACCAGAATGGTACGAGCGAAAACATGGCAAACCAAATTACCACCTCAAACAGATATTGAGCGGGCACGGCATCTTCAAGGAATGTCTACATAAGCGTGGGATAGAAAAGGAATCTTTCTGTCCACACTGTCGCCTGTATAGTTATGACGAAATTGATGCATGGTGAAAGGGAGCGCAGAGAAAAGTACATACGAAGTAGTGGCGACTAAATCACCCCCCCCCCCCCCCTTCCAGCGTGACGTTATGCCTAACGGCGGTCCCACGGGTTGCGGACACATAAACAAGATTAGCCTGGTTTCATTAGGCCACTTGAGGGTAGTGCGCTACTCCAACGTCCAATAAAAACAAAAAAATAGAAGACCAAAACATAAAAAGCCAATAACAAATATCTTAAATATCTTATGAGGAAAAAGGGTCCCTGTTAAACGTCCCTTATTTTAGGGTGCCTACTACATGTTGGATTCTAAATAAATGAACTGAAGTGGAATAATAAAATGCATTATATATATTTGCTTATACATTTAAACAGCGTTTGAATTTGTATTGAAAAATGTCACATTAGAATAAGTTGCCTCTAATAAGATATTTGGACATTTTCCTTAGACAGGAAATGAAAGAAAATTGACATAATTTGAAAGACGGCACACCTTTTATATTATTATATCATGATATTCAATGGACAGCGTATTTATTTACATAGATGTTGTTCATTTATTCCTAGAACGCACGAGTAAAGCGTGAACGCATCAAAAAGTTCCGTATACGCCATGGCTTACACGTATACGAGCGGACTGAAGCTTCGCTTTGATAGCGGCAAACACCCTACATACACTTTCACTCGACATACTGATATTTCAGCGCGTCTGAGTTAGCTTTTATTTGCATTTAAATATTTGGAGTCAGTAATAGCCTCGTACGAAATATTAAATAGTTACAACTTTGGTGTCCTCCACCATAAGTCCTCCGTCACTCTTTGTCCGAGAAATATAACTGCCAAAAAAATCTCTAGTAACATGTTGCATAAGCTTCCAAAAACTTTTCGATGCCTACGAGAAAAGTTTAAGAAGATTGTTAAAAGCAAAAAAAGGTGGCATTTCAAAATGGTTAAAAACTAATCATTTTATAGAACCAATATTTTTTTGAGTAGCTAAGCCAAACCCCTCGGTACTCTTTACTTAACTTAACTTTTAAATTTTCCGATTTTCCAATTTTCGAACTAAAAAGAATGCGATGTCTGAAATAGTGGTTTTTCGAAAGCGTGGCAGTCAACCATTTTTGAAATTCTTTTTCGCAAAATTGTACAATTGCCTTCATAACTTCTATGGATATGCTCATACACTAGTCAAGGGTCTTAACCTATCATCGAGAGTGTCTGTCTCAATATTAACTATCATTTTCAACATTTTTGCATTTCACTATCAGTATTAAGTTAATATTTATGTATGTCTCCAGATGTTTGCATAAAATCCATCACTAAAAGAGCTTTGCATGCATTTGCATTGTTTCTGTTTTATGAGTTATATATGTGTGGCTACGCTATTCAGCTGAGCGTAGGAGAAAACCAGCAACACATTTAATACTTTTTAACATTTTAGTTTTATGAAACCCTTTCATTTTTTCCGTTATTTCTTCTTCTTATTTTTTCACTCGGTAAAGTAAAGACACGTTCTTTTAAAATTCTAAAGAGAATTTCTTTTTAATAATTGGTACGAGAAACATTGGTAAGACTAAAGTGGTGACCCTGACGTGATGACAGCAACAACTATTGCTAAAGCACTCATAACTAATTGGATGACCAGGTTCGGGGGACCTACCACTGTAACTTCGGATCAAGGGCGACAACTTACATCAACGTCATTTAAAGAACTAACTAAATCACTCTGAATAACGCATTTAAAAACAACAGCCTATCACCCGCAGGCTAACGGGATAGTGGAGAGATGGCACCGAACATTAAAAGCTGATATCCTTTGTATCAAGTCAGAACGCTGGACTGATTTCCTACCGACTATTCTACTAGGTTTACGCACTGTGCTACAGTATTGCGAATTACATCGGAATTTTTCACATACAACAGTCAAATTAAAACGCAATCGGACTCCGTTGCCGAGCTTAGAGAGGTAATGAACTCCATCAGTCCCACCAAAACAGCGTGGTATGGAAAAAAGAAAATGTTTATCCATCCGGATCTATCAACTTCTGCGCACGTATTTATGCGGAACGATCCAGTACGTCCATCATTTTCAAAACCGTACGACGAAGGACCTTACAAGGTAATGTCGAAATCAAATAAATACTATAAGATCATCGTAAGAGGGAAACCAGTCAACATTTCCATCGACAGACTGAAGCCAGCGTACTTGCCTACAGAAGATGTATCGCCACAAAGCAAAATGTGTCGAACTTTATTGACTGGATCAGAACCACGGGCGGATAAAATTTGTTCCTACAAACCACAATAAACGGTTCACCCAGTCTAAGGGGGGATACTGTGGCAACGCTATTCAGCTGAGCGTAGGAGAAAACCAGCAACACTCATTTAATACCTTTTAACATTTTAGTTTTATGAAACCTTTAATTTTTTCCGCTATTTCTTCTTCTTATTTTTTCACTTGGTAAAGTAAAGACACGTTTTTGTAAACCTCTAAAGAGAATTTCTTTTTAATAATTGGTATGCGAAACATTAGAAAAACTAAATATGTATATATTCACCGGTGTCAACGGTAACAAGAAAATGCATCAGTGGCAGCATATTTTACAATTTACAATTCTAGCACTGAGTATCAATGGAAGATTTAAATATTGCATACGGTCAAGAATAGAACTTTGGTGGTGTACAGACCTCCAAACAAAACAAAATAAAAAGTTGTAATTTGTGAAAATAATAAACTAGTTTGTACTTATCGCGAAGTGTCAAGTCCTGTTGTTGTTGTTGTAACAGTGCTTCAAGCCCTCATGACCATCGATGTGTCACAACATTAGTAACTTTACCAGAAACAAATAATTTCGTATTTTAAGAGATGTAATTTATATTGTAGTTTAATCTATATCAGTTTCATAACAAACAGATGAGTTGTTGAAAACAAATCGATAACACTCCGATAAATAATTTGTAACAAATCGAAAACTTTTCAAAAAAAATTCGCTAACCTTTTGATAACAAATCGAAAACATGTAAAAAAGATACTTGCAATACTCCAATAAATAATCGTAAACTTTTCGAAAACAAATCGATAATTCTTGATAGCTTTTGATAACATATCATTCTACGTTTTTTATCGATAAATAATCGACTTTTCAATAGCAAGTCAATAATTTTTCGCAAATAAATCTAAAACTTTAAATTACGTATACGATAGCAAGGCGATAACAAAGTGATAACACTCAAATAATAAATCGATGACTTTTCTATAACTTTTTGATAACATATCGACATCTTTTCGGTAATACATCGATATTTTTTTGATGAAATACTGATAGCTTAACGAAAAAATGAATAACACTTATAACACTTTCTTTTTTTGCTTTCCTTTCCTTTCTTTCCCTTTCCTTTCCTTTCTTTTCCTTTCCTTTCATTTCCATTCCTTTCCTTTTCTTTCTCTTACTTTCCTTTCGTTTTCATTCCTTTCCTTCCCTTCCCTTAATTTCCTTACCTTAATTTCCTTTCCTTTCCTTCCCTCAATTTCCTTCCTTTAATTTCCTCTCCTTTCCTTTTCTTTCCTTTCGTTTTCCTACTTTTCTTTCTTTCGTTTCGTTTCGCTTCTTTTCCCTTTCTTGCTTTTCTTTTCCTTTCCTTTCTTTTCCTTTCCTTTCCTTTCCTTTCATTTCATTTCCTTTCATTTCCTTTCCATTCCCTTTCTTTAATTTCTTTTCCTTTTGTTTCCTTTCCTGTCCTATATTTTTCTTTCCTTTAATTTCTTCTCCTTTTCTTTCCCTTACTTTCCCTTTCTTTCGTTTCCTTCGGTTTCCCTTCTTTTCCTTTCCTTTCCTTCCCCCCTCGCGTTTTTTTGCCTTTCAATTCCTTTTCTTCCCTTTTTTCTTTACCTGTCCTTTTCTATCTTGGTATAAGTCGTCGATTGGTCAAGAAACACCATATCTAGCCTCGATAGTACTAACGATTGTTTGCTACCCTTCTTTGATTTATAATTTCTGAAAAGCACTGAAGTAAACGCATATCTCGATATGCCCTTTTATGCCCACTCATACTAATATATGACAATTTTATTGTCATTTTCGATCGTCATTGCAAATGCTATTTCAAATATGTATGTATGTGTTGTCATTTCATTTTATTACTATTTCAATGTTAACTTAAGTCAAAGACTTTGTTTTTAACGAAAACCTTTTAGATCCGTTCGCTTTCCTTGAACTGTGACACAACGTCGCTGCTTAAATCATAGTTGCTTCAGCATCTTTGTGTTAAAATTTAGGTAGCCATGCAAGATGCGTATTTATACCCTTTGTATGTACGTATTTATACTCAGCTGAGCAGAGCTCACAGAGTATATTAGTTTTGTTTGCATAAGCATACACCGTAACGGCATAAACTAATCGAGATAAATATAGACTTCCATATCAAAATGATCTGGGCGAAAAAATAAATTAATTTAGCCATGTCCGTCCGTCCGTCCGTCTGTTCGTTAAAACGATAACTTGAGTAAATTTTGAGGTATCTTAATGAAATTTGGTATTTGAGTTCCTGGGCACTCATCGCAGATCGCTATTTCAAATGAACGGATTCGGACTATAACCACGCCCACTTTTTCGATATCGAAAATTTCGAAAAACCGAAAAAGTTCGATAATTCACTACCAAAGACGGATAAAGCGATGAAACTTGGTGGGTGGCTTGCCTTATGACGCAGAATAGAAAATTAGTAAAATTTTGAATAAAAGGCGTGGCACCGCCCACTTTTCAAAGAAGGTAATTTAAAAGTTTTGCAAGCTGTAATTTGGCAGTCGTTGAAGATATCGTGATGAAATTTGGCAGTAACGTTACTCCTATTACTATATGTGTTTTGTATAAAAATTAGTAAAATTGGATGGCGAACACGCCCACTTTAAAAAAAAAAAAAATTTTGTCAAATTTTAACAAAAAAATGTATATCTTTACAGTATATATGTAAATTATGTCAACATTCAACTCCAGTAGAAAATGAAAAGGTTCTGCAGTGCAAAATCAAAAGCCCTTGGAATTATGTCAGGAATACTGTTCGTTGTATTATATATATAAATAAATTAGCGGTACTCGACATATGATGTTCTGGGTCACCCTGGTCCACATTTTGGTCGATATCCCGATAACGTCTTCACATATACAACTAAGGGTCACTCCCTTTGGTGATTTTCCCTTATTTGAATAAGGATGAAGGAAAATCGTTCCAAAAAACGTCACCCTTGGTCTACACATATAAAACAACTACGAAACCTACGAAACCAACGCAGCTATAATTATAAAACGAATTGACAGCTGCAGAAAGATAGCAAAGACAAGTTGCTCCACTTTTTAGTATAACCATTTGTATGTATACATGAAAAAGACAATTTTGTCTCGAAAGCTCTAAGCTGAGTATGTAATGTTCGGTTACACCCGAACTTAACTTTCCTTAATTGTTTTATTTGTTATTTTCCCTGTGGTATCTGCGTTTCAATCGGTCTCAGCATTACTATTTGTCATAATATTGCGTTTCTGCTTGCGATTCATTGTTGTTGGTACTGCCACTGGTTGCAAATTTTTATGGTCAATGCCATCGTTAATATTATTCAGTTTCACTCTTTAACTTTGATTACATTTGCATTACATTTTATTGTTGTCTGTGTTCTTATTGTTTGTATGTAGGTGTGTGTGTGTTTTTTTGTTTTTTGTATTCTTCTTATAACAGTAAATCTTTGTCAGCCGCTGGCCATCTGTATAATATAAAGATTACGTCAACCTTTCAGGAATACTTTCCTTGGAAAAGAGTACAAGTAGAAAGTGGAGAGCTGCAAAAAAAATTTAAAAGGCGATTGCGTCATTTTAAGGAGTTTACTATGATTAATTATCTGTTTCGCAGAGTGGAGTAATCAGGAGGTTTTGACGATATAAAGTATGGGCGCTTTTGGACGCTAAAGGCCGTTTTAATAATCTTCAGTTAGTCGTTTTCTCCATGCTTACTAAGACATCGACTTTCCGTTATATGCAAGGCCAAAGTGCAAATAAATGTACACGGTTTTTGCGTTTATCGGCCTATTGATAAAAGATTCTTGGTTCGAATTCGAGCTCAAGACCTTTAACAATAACTTTTGTGATAATTTTTGTTTTTTCATTTTTCTACAATTGAGAAATTATGTTTTAATTGGTTTAGAAGAAAGAAACTTCGAGACAACCTACCATAGCTGCGCAGATTGATCCATTTCAAAATTGCTCTATGTCTTCGTCTTCAGTATGCTTAAGCCCGCTGCGCTAACCATTTATCTAAGGACTGGTCATGAAGGACTGGTGAAGAAAGTCTTGAAAGTTTAGAATTCCTTATACGTTTTTAGTAATGAAAAAGTTAGGAAGGCTAAGTTCGGGTGTAACCGAACATTACATACTCAGCTGAGAGCTATGGAGACAAAATAAGGGAAAATCACCATGTCAGAAAATGAATCTGGGTAACCCTGGAATGTGTTTGTATGACATGTGTATCAAATGGAAGGTACTAAAGAGTATTTTAAGAGGGAGTAGGCCATAGTTCTATGGGTGGACGCCTTTTCGAGATATCGCCATAAACATAGACAAGGGGTGACTCTAGAATTTTTTGTACGATATGGGTATCAAATGAAAGGTGTTAATGAGTATTTTAAAAAGGGGTGATGGTAGTTGTATATGTGAAGGCGTTTTCGAGATATTGACCTGGTGACCCAGGCCATCATCTGTCGAGTACCGCTAATTTATTTATATATGTAATACCACGAACAGTATTCCTGCCAAGATTTCAAGGGCTTTTGATTTCGCCCTGCAGAACTTTTTCATTTTCTTCTACCTAATATGGTAGATGTCCCACCTATTTTGCAAAGTTTTTTTCTAAAGTTATATTTCGCGTCAATAAACCAATCCAATTACCATGTTTCATCCCTTTTATCCTATTTGGTATAGAATTATGGCATTTTTTTATTTTTCGTAACTTTCGATATCGAAAAAGTGTACGTGGTCATAGTCTGATTTCCGCCATTTTTTACACCAATATAAAGTGAGTTCAGATAAGTACGTGAACTGAGTTTAGTAAAGATATATCGATTTTTGCTCAAGTTATCGTGTTAACGGCCGAGCGGAAGGACAGACGTTCGACTGTGTATAAAAATGAGCGTGGCTTCAACCGATTTCGCCCTTTTTCACAGAAAACAGTTATCGTCCTAAAATCTAAGCCCCTACTAAATTTCACAGGGATTGGTAAATTTTTGTTCGACTTATGGCATTAAAAGTATCCTAAACAAATTAAATGAAAAACGGCGGAGCCACGCCCATTTTGAAATTTTCTTTTATTTTTGTATTTTATTGCACCATGTCATTACTGGAGTCGAATGTTGATTATATCAGTATATACTTATGTACTGTAAAGATATTAAATTTTTTGCTAAAATTTGACTTAAAAATTTTTTGTTTTTAAAGTGGGCGTGGTCGCTCTCCGATATTGCTAATTTTTATTAAGCATACATACAGTAATAAGAGTAACGTTCCTGCCAAATTTCATCATGATATCTTCAACGACTGCCAAATTACACCTTACAAAACTTGTAAATTACCTTCTTTTAAATGTGGGCGGTGCCACGCCCATTGTCCAAAATTTTACTAATCTTCTATTCTGCGTAATAAGTTCAACTCACGTACTAAGTTTCACCGCTTTATCCGTCTTTGGTAATGAATTTTCGCACTTTTTCGGTTTTTCGAAATTTTCGATATTCGAAGCCTACTTTTTATACTCAGTTGAACAGTGCTCACAGAGTATATTAAATTTGATTGGATAACGGGTTGTTGTACTGGTATAAAGGAATCGAGATAGATATAGACTTCCATACATCAAAATCATCATTATCGAAAAAAAATTTGATTAAGCCATGTCCGTCCGTCCGTCTGTCCGTTAACACGATAACTTGAGTAATCTTTGAGGTATCTTGATGAAATTTGGTATGTAGGTTCCTGGGCACTCATCTCAGATCACTATTTAAAACGAACGATATCGCACTCTAACCGCGCCCACTTTTCGATATCGTAAATTTCGAAAAACCGAAAAAGTGCGATAATTCATTACGAAAGACGGATAAAGCGATGAAACTTGGTAGGTGGTTGACCTTATGACGCAAAATAGAAAAATAGATAATTAGTAAAATTTTGGACGATGGGCGTGGCACCGCCTACTTTTAAAATAAGGTAATTTAAAGGCTTTGCAAGTTGTATTTTGGCAGGTGAGTATGTAATGGTCGGTTCCACCCGAATTTAGCCTTCCTTACTTGTTTTTTTTTTTTTTGCAAAAGACCGCCCCTAAGGCATTGAGATTTATGTGTCCGAACAAAGTATTGGGTTTTTTGCTTGTAGAATCAACTAGAATCACTTTCTTATTATTATGATTCTTTGAAATCTAATTCTTGAAATTCATTTATCGTTATTAAGGTCTTAAGAGGCTTTGCTATGAATTCTGATGCTCCTTGGAGCGCACCACTTGTTTTCAAATACAAAGTCGTTTAATAATAATTTGCTGATTAAAACAAAAATAGCTGACTAAATAATGTGAAAACAATTTCAGGTACTTCGAAGGCCTTTAGAAGGAATTATAGAGCTTTGCTTCGTTCTAATAATGACATCAATTTAAAAAATAGGACTTCAAAAATAAAAAAAATTCAATTAGAAAACTTTAAAGAGGCCCTTTTTACAGAAAGCTTATAATTAAGGTACCGTATTTTGCATCCTTTTCTTGCTCAGTCTATTAGGCAAGTTTTTTGCTTCGCTGTGCACTGGGCCTGCCTTTGCCAATTTTTCTGTAGATTTGACTTTAGGGTTATCATTCGACTTTTGTTCGCCTACAAAATGTTATAAATTTCCAACTTTTCTGCATTTTTGTACAATTTTTCGCGTGAAGTTATTTTTAGATACTCAGCTTTCATTTGCAAATTAATTGATGAAGGACAAAATCACTGCGTGGAGTCGCCTAATAGCATTAACTTTACATCTGCTGAAAATAAAAATTGACAGCAGAAAAGCCTACGGCGTTGCAGAATATTGATACATCTATTTCAGAATAAAATAATTGTTTTCTTTTTCGTTTCAGGTAAGTCAATGGTTTTACTTTTATACATCCGCACTTGAAAATGTTTAAAGTCATGTAAGTTATAAATCTGTGCTAGCAATAAAAACCAACAAGGAACACTAAGTTAAAGCGAAACCGAACAATATATACCCAGCTGTGTGCTCGCATACTCATATATATATATTAGGGATACATTCAAAAGGAAATGTCACGAACTTTAAACGGTATGAAAGATGATATATACTAATTGTACTAGGGCTCGGAACATTCCTTGATTATTATGTCGACTACTCCACTACTGTAGCACATCGAATTCAGTAGCCGTTATGCATTCGAAATTTCTTTATGATATGCATGACGCAATAAAACCAAACAGTAGTAGTAATACAACAACAACAACGGCCCTCATAACACTGTGGAGCAAATTCAGGTTAGCAAAAGTTAGATCCATTCTGAGAGTGAGGGGTGAAAATAGAGGCTAAATTAGAAGACCCGTATCGCGGTGAAGAGGAAATGCACAGCTGGGTAGATTTTCGACCCAAAGGCCGAGACCGCCGAGCAGGCTTGGCGCCAAATCACTGACCTCGAGAATCCATCTGAATCAGTTGGAATATGTCTACACCCCAAATTATATTGAAGTGTAAAGCAGCTGAAAAGTCAAGATTTATTAGAGAGTTATATGATTTTAGTGCACATATGTATAAAATCGAGTTCAAAGTAATCGATTACCCGAAAATAACCGATTAGTCGAAAGCTTTCGACTACTCGAATATTGCCGACCGAATAACAGAAGTCGACTACTGTCATAATAGTGTTGTTCGGTTAAGCGATTAACCGATTAGTGCGAGCTCTAACTTATACATAGGCAAATATCGTTCTACGTAAGAAACTTAAAAACAGTTGTTGTCATGGAAACAATATTCTTGTTGGTGCATTTTCAGCCTGTAAGTCGATTCCGCATGGAATTTTTTCACTAAATATGTATGTCCAGATTTTTTCACGCATATTGTTTTTTATACGCAATCTGTCAGAAATTGCGGGTGGAGCGACTAAAATTTGAAACTTTTGCAAATATTATACATTATCTGTGCGGTGTATAAACATACGTTATTAGTGACGTTGTATTTCAATAATTAATATTGTTATTTTTATTCACACTTTTTAAATCTCCAAAAAAATGTATATGGGTTCATTTTTTTTTTTTTTACGCAAGAGCTCCTACATAGAAGAGAGAACTGTCCAGTTCACTATATTCAACATATTTTGCCAGTACTATTTTTGTGTTGGGTGTTTATGTGCGTTGTGCACTAACATTTAATAAAAACTAAGCATCAAAAATAAATATACATAATGTACATCTATATAAATACATAGACAAATCCACCGCATAGGAATTTACGTACGTTAAACAATATCTAACACTAATGCGTACACATGTACCCATATATAACTACAGGATGGGACTCACTTTCAACACTTCGTTAATAATAAGTAAGGATGAAAGTCAAATTTCGGGTGAAACAGAACACGACATACCCATTTGTGCACTTAAAACGCTGTTTTTTGTGCTTTGTGCGGCTGTAGTGTTATAAGGATGAGTTATAAGAGCTTTAGGAAAAGAAGACGTGATCTTTAAACGATTTTGATTCACTCAATCAATATAATTTGGCAAGGATAGCATCTGGTATGGCCTAGAAGGTTGCATGTGGTCATACCAAATCGTTCACGAGATAGTCGGGCTAGTACTTTTATGGTGCTTGTTACCAGAACGTACCGGATCTGCATCCGGCAAAGAACCATGATAACACTCCCCAAGGCATTCGAGAAGTGTCCTTATCGCTACATCAACAACAACAACATATCTACCTTGATTTCTTTATATCTGTACAATCAACCGTTATCCAACCAAAGTTATACTACTCTGTGTACAAGCACAGCTGGTTATAAGTATGTAATACAACAATGCTAGTAGGTTGCAGAAGTTCACACAATCACATTAGAGAACGGAACAAAAGCAAATCAAATAAATGAAGCAATTTATTATTATAGAATGAAAATAAATAAAAAAGTGAACCAACAAAAAGATATAAATTAATAATGGCGTACGCACTTGGTCGATTTAAGTGTTAAATGAATTGTAGGCGGCTAAAGGATAAGCAAAGAACTCCTGAAAGAGGGTAGTTAGATAACAAAATGAAATTATCACGATCGAAGACAAACTGGTAAATCAAACTAGCGATGAAAGTGACAAACTGGCAAAATAACAAACGGACGGGGAAGAATATGCGAGTTTGTGCATTTTCCTATATAGCATGTGCGTCAATGTAGCGCCCTCCGGGGACTTGTTTATCCCTTGTAAAATAAAATTCTAACATAGCAGGACTCAACTGACATAAACCACAAGTGCACAATTAAGTTGTTTTTTTTTTTCAACTTTGCACAAACCAATCAGCAGCAAATGGGACGCCTGGCGTCAACAATGAAAGAGAAGATAGAAAGGAATAGGGATGCAGAGTTTTTGTTTGACAGCAATAACAGTCTCAATGGGAAATTCAATAAAGTTTGCTGACACTTGCTGCTGACACGCATACTTTGATCATATCAACAAAAATAGTTTCCTAGTTAGAACTTGGGTACACATATCGGATAAATCACGCTGTCAATATTGTGTGTATTGAATAAGTTTAACTTATTAAATTTTATTAAATTCACGCTTTTTATACTCAGTTGAGCAGAGCTCACAGAGTATATTAATTTTGATTGGATAACGGTTGGTTGTACAGGTATAAAGGAATCGAGATAGATATAGACTTCCATATATCAAAATCATCAGTATCGAAAAAAAAATCGATTGAGCCATGTCCGTCCGTCCGTCTGCCCGTTAACACGACAACTTGAGTAAATTTTGAGGTATCTTGATGAAATTTGATATGTAGGTTCCTGGGCACTCATCTCAGATCGCTATTTAAAATGAACGATATCGGACAATAACCACGCCCACTTTTTCGATATCGAAAATTTCGAAAAATCGAAAAAGTGCGATAATTCATTACCAAATACGGATTAAGCAATGAACCTTGGTAGGTGAGTTGAACTTATGACGCAGAATAGAAAAATAGTAAAATTTTGGACAATGGGCGTGGCACCGCCCACTTTTAAAAGAAGGTAATTTAGAAGTTTTGCAAGCTGTTATTTGGCAGTCGTTGAAGATATCATGATGAAATTTGGCAGGAACGTTACTCTTATTACTATATGTCTGTTTAATAAAAATTAGCAAAATCGGATAACGACCACGCCCACTTTTAAAAACAATTTTTTTTTAAATTCAAATTTTAAAAGAAAAGTTAATATCTTTACAGTATATAAGTAAATTATGTCAACATTCAACTCCATTAATGATATGGTGCAACAAAATACAAAAATAAAAGAAAATTTCAAAATGGGCGTGGCTCCGCCCTTTTTCATTTGATTTGTCTAGGATACATTTAATACCATAAGTCGAACAAATATTTTCCAATCCTTGTGAAATTTGGTAGGCGCTTAGATTCTAGGACGATAACTTATTTCTGTGAAAAAGGGCGAAATCGGTTGAAGCCACGCCCAGTTTTTATACACGGTAGATCGTCTGTCCTTCCGCTCGGCCGTGAACACGATAACTTGAGCAAAAATCGATATATCTTTACTGAACTCAGTTCGCATAATTATCTGGACACACTTTGTATTCGTATAAAAAATTATCGTAATCCGACTATGACCACGCCCACTTTTTCGATTTCAAAAATTACGAAAAATGAAAAAAATGCTATAATTCTATACCAAATACGAAAAAAGGGATGAAACATGGTAATTGCATTGGTTTATTGACGCAAAATATAACTTTAGAAAAAACTTTGTAAAATGGGTGTGACACCTACCATATTAAGTAGAAGAAAATGAAAAAGTTCTGCAGGGCGAAATCCAAAGCCCTTGGAATCATGGCAGGAATACTGTTCGTAGTATTACATATATAAATAAATTAACGGTACCCGACAGATGATGTTCTGGGTCACCCTGGTCCACATTTTGGTTGAAATCTCGAAAACGCCTTCACATACACAACTACCACAACTTCCTTTTAAAATTCTTATTAATACCTTTAATTTGACACCCATATTGTACAAACACATTATAGAGTCACCCCTGGTCCACCTTTATGGCGATATATCGAAAAGGCGTCCACCTATAGAACTAAGGCCCACTTCCTTTTAAAATGTTCATTATCACCTTTCGTTTGATACTCATAATGTACAAAAGCATTCTAGAGTCAACCCTGGTCCACCTTTATGGCGATATCTCGAAAAGGCGTCCACCTATAGAACTAGGGCCCACGCCCTTTTGAAATACTCATTAACACCTTTCATTTGATACCCATACCGTACAAACAAATTCTAGAGTCACCCCTGGTCCACCTTTATGGCGATATCTCGAAAAGGCGTCCACCTATAGAACTAAGGCCCACGCCTTTTAAAATACTCATTAACACTTTTCATTTGATACCCATAATGTACAAACGCATTCTAGAGTCAACCCTGGTCCACTTTTATAACGATATTCCGAAAAGGCGTCCACCTATAGAACTACGGCCCACTCCCTTTTAAAATACTCATTAACACCTTTCATTTGATACCCATATCGTACAAAAAATTCTAGAGCCACCCCTGGTCCACCTTTATGTCGATATTTCGAAAAGCCGTCCACCCATAGAACTAAGGCCCACTCCCTTTTAAAATACTCATTAACACCTTTCGTTTGATACCCATATTGTATAAACGCATTCTAGAGTCATCCCTGGTCCACCTTTATGGCCATATCTCGAAAAGGCGTCCACCTATAAAACTAAGGCCCACTTCCTTTTAAAATACCCATTAACACCTTTCATTTGTTACCCATATCGTACAAACAAATTCTAGAGTCACCCCTGGTCCACCTTTATGGCGATATATCAAAAACGCGTCCACCCATAGAACTAAGGCCCACTCCCTTTTAAAATACTCATTAACACCTTTCATTTGATACCCATATCGTACAAACAAATTCTAGAGTCACCCCTGGTCCACCTTTATGGCGATATATCAAAAACGCGTCCACCCATAGAACTAAGGCCCACTCCCTTTTAAAATACTCATTAACACCTTTCATTTGATACCCATATCGTACAAACAAATTCTAGAGTCACCCCTGGTCCACCTTTATGGCGATATATCGAAAACGCGTCCACCCAAAGAACTAAGGCCCACTCTCTTTTAAAATACTCATTAACACCTTTCATTTGATACCCATATAGTACAAACAATTCTAGAGCCACCCCTGGTCCACCTTTATATCGATATTTCGAAAAGCCGTCCACCCATAGAACTAAGGCCCACTCCCTTTTAAAATACTCATAAACACCTTTCGTTTGATACCCATATCGTAAACAAATTCTAAAGTCACCCTTGGTCCACCTTTATGGCGATATCTCGAAAAGGCGTCCACCTATAGAACTAAGGCCTACTCCCTTTTAAAATACTCATTAACACCTTTCATTTGATACCCATATCGTAAACAAATTCTAAAGTCACCCTTGGTCCACCTTTATGACGGTATCTCGAAAAGGCGTCCACCTATAGAACTAAGGCCTACTCCCTTTTAAAATACTCATTAACACCTATCATTTGATACCCATATCGTACAAAAAATTCTAGAGCCACCCCTGTTCCACCTTTATATCGATATTTCGAAAAGCCGTCCACCCATAGAACTAAGGCCCACTCCCTTTTAAAATACTCATTAACACCTTTCGTTTGATACCCATATTGTATAAACGCATTCTAGAGTCATCCCTGGTCCACCTTTATGGCCATATCTCGAAAAGGCGTCCACCTATAAAACTAAGGCCCACTCCCTTTTAAAATACTCATTAACACCTTTCATTTGTTACCCATATCGTACAAACAAATTCTAGAGTCACCCCTGGTCCACCTTTATGGCGATATATCGAAAACGCGTCCACCCATAGAACTAAGGCCCACTCCCTTTTAAAATACTCATTAACACCTTTCATTTGACACCCATATCGTACAAACAAATTCTAAAGTCACCCCTGGTCCACCTTTATGGCAATATCTCGAAAAGGCGCCTACCCATAGAGCTAAGGCCCACTCCCTTTTAAAATACTCATTAACACCTTTCATTTGATACCCATGTCGTACAAACAAATTCTAGAGTCACCCCTGGTCCACCTTTATGGCGATATCTCGAAAATTCGTCCACCTATAGAACTAAGGCCCACTCCCTTTTAAAATACTCATTAACACCTTTAATTTGATACCCATATCGTACAACCAAATTCTAGTGTGACCCCTGGTCCACCTTTATGGCGATATCTCGAATAGGCGTCCACCTATAGAACTAAGGCCCAACCCCTTTTAAAATACTCATTAACACCTTTCATTTGATACCCATATCGTACAAACAAATTATAGAGTCACCCCTGGTCCCCCTTATGGCGATATCTCGAAAAGCCGCCCGCCTATAGAACTAAGGCCCACTCCCTTTTAAAATACTCAATAACACCTTTCATTTGATACCCATATCGTACAAACAAATTCTAGAGTCACTCCTGGTCCACCTTTATGGCGATATCTCGAAAAGGCGTCCACCTATAGAACTGAGGCCAACGCCCTTTTAAAAAACTCATTAACACCTTTGTTTTCATACCCATATCGTACAAACAAATTCTAGAGTCACCCCTGGTCCACCCTTAAGGCGATATCTCGAAAAGGCGTCCCCCTATAGAACTAAGGCCCACGCCCTTTTAAAATATTCATTAACACCTTTCATTTGATACCCATATCGTAGAAACAACACATTCCAGGGTTACCCTAGGTTCATTTTCCTACATGGTGATTTTCCCTTATTTTGTCTCCATAGCTCTCAACTGAGTATGTAATGTTCGGTTATACCCGAACTTAGCCTTCCTTACTTGTTATAAATCGTGATAACCCTAAGTATATTGTTTATTTGTTTGTTTGTTATTCATTATTTTCATTATAATAGTTAACAATTTTCATAAAATATTACTTAAATAATAACAATAAGAAATGGCGTTAAATGTTCATTTTAAGAACAGTGGAAATGTCATATCCTACATTTTGTATTATAGATGCTTGTGGGGCGCATAGTGATAATGCAAGAATATATTTATATATATAAATAAAATAATTAAAAAATATATTTTTAAGTTAAACGGTTTTATTGAAAACAATACTTACATCAAGTACTAATAATACTAAAAGCTAGAAAATAATTGGGTAGGTCCTAGGTACTAGTCACCACACTCCTCATCAATCTAGGGCGTTGATCAGACAATTAAATAAAAGCGTTGGACGCGTGAAATTTCTAAAAATGTGATCAGTTGGTCCTACTTATAACTATCAATAGAAATTTACGCGTTCAACGCTTTTATTTAATTGTCTGATCAACGCCCTAAATTGATGAGGAGTGTGATGACTAGTACCTAGTACCCCCCTAATTATTTTCTAGCTTTTAGTATTATTATTACTTCATGTAAGTATTGTTTACAATAAAACCATTTAACTTAAAATTTTTTTTTAATAATTTTATTTTCAAGTTTTTAGTCTTTATTTAAGTGCCTATTATTTCTCAATCTATTTAGTTCATTTAGTGACTCATTACTGCAAGGACTTTCCTGACAATTTGCTACAATCTAATTCCTCAATACATAATCTTTCCAATTACTTTACTCTCTGCGCCACGTGCGCTTGTCCCTCCTCCAACTCCAAGATATTTTGATGTCATTTCTACCGGACTGTTTGTTCCAAATATGAGCCAAATCGGACATCATAGGTCGCTTTCTATTCATGTATGTATTATGTGTTCCAAATATGGACCAAATCGGACAACAAATACGACTTTTTTGAATATCTCGATCTTTGCTTCACCTAGCGGCGATTTTTTTATAGGTCGCTTTCTATTCTTGTATGTATGGTGTGTTCCAAATATGAGCCAAATCGGGCCACAAATACGATTTTTGTGAAAATCTCGATCCATGCGCCACCTAGCGGCGTTTTTTTTTTATAGGTCGCTTTCTATTCTCTTATTTATTATGTGTTCCAAATATGAGCCAAATCGGACCACAAATATGATTTTTGTCAATATCTCGATCTTTGCGCCACCTAGCGGCGATTTTTTTCATAAGTCGCTTTCTATCCTCGTATGTATTACGTGTTCCAAATCGGACCATAAATACGATTTTTGTGAATATCTCGATCCTTGCACCACCTACCGGCGATTTTTTTCCATAGGTCGCTTTCTATTCTTGTATGTATTATGTGTTCCAAATATGAGCCAAATCGGACCACAAATATGATTTTTGTGAATATCTGGATCCTTGCCCCACCTAGCGGCGATTTTTTTCATAAGTCGCTTTATATTCTTGTATGTATTATGTGTTCCAAATATGAGCCAAATCGGACCACAAATACGATTATTGTGAATATCTCGATCCTTGCGCCACCTAGCGGCGATTTTTTATAGGTCGCTTTCTATTCTTGTATGTATTATGTGTTCCAAATATGAGCCAAATCGGACCACTAATACGATTATTGTGAATATCTCGATCCTTGCGCCACCTAGCGACAATTTTTTTCTTATTATTGCATTGCCATCGGGTTCTGAACTATATTCCAAGGTTCAAGCTTGTAGCCTATCGGGAAGCTACTTAAATTTCAATTACAAAATTCGTGCCAGCCATCCAACCAGCCAGCCTGTCAAGTCAACCTAAATAAAACCGTTTAAAAAGAACAAAACCAAAAAAGGGAAATATCTTTAAGTGAGCTTAATATAACTATTGAATATAAAAAACTGGAGGTGCAAAACAAAAATACTTTCATATAATTAGTTATTACTATATTTTGAAGGTTATATTTTAAAGATGGCGAGAAATTACATTATAGGTCGCAGCAGAATTTCAATATCCTCATGATTGAAACCAAGAAGCCACTGCTTCACTTCCCTCAGGAACACAGTTTGCCTTCTAATCGTTTGTAACTCTGTATGTAGTTTATTAAATAATTTACATAATATTGTGCTGCAGAAGTTACGAAAAAGAGTGAAGCGAAAGCTAGGCACGGTTATGTGAAATTACGATTTGCTTCTTAGACCGTAGCGATTGTACATAGGGTTTTGTGTATACCCGCCTCTATTAAAGGAAATGTTTACAACTTTAAAATAATATAAGTGACGTAAGGGAATGATATTGAGTTTTCTGAAATAATCCATAGGGTGCGTTAGACGACCAGTGTTGCAAATGCTTCAAATAAGGCACTTCTGAAGGACTAACAGAGATCTAATCTTAATGCTGTAGGCACCACCCCAACATCTGACCCCGTATTGCAATTTTGAGTGGATTAATGCATGATACACCAATGTCAGTAATCTATTAGAGCATACTTTTTCTTAAGTGTAGAAAGAACGTACGGCTGATAGCATATATTGATTGACAGCAGAGATATGCGATGACCAACTTAGATTTTGATCTATTATAATACCCAGATATTTGAAATTAGAAATAATTTCGATCTCGAAGCATTTCTTGTCGCATCTTGCTATCTGGTCAAAAATTAAAGAATAGTTCGGCTGAGTAAAATTTGTTGAGCACAACCTGTGACGCATGCCATGTGATGCATAAGAGATTATTTCCGATCTAGGTATTTCTTTACCGCAAGGACTAAAATACATTAACTTAGTTTTGCTGCTTAGCACGGGTTTATAGCTTTCAAACCAAGAGCTTAACAAATAAACATCATAATTTATATCAGCAAAAAGGTTAAAAGAGTTATTAGGCCCGTATGCGATGGCAAGGTCATCAGCAAAGGCTGTAATTTTACCAATAAATGGTAACGAAAATATAGATTTAATATAGATTAAAAACAAAACTGGTCCAAGGACCGAGCCCTAGGGTACGCCTAGTGTTATAAGCCTCGGTTTGTTTAGATTATTACCAGCTCTTACTTTTTGAACTCTATTTGTAAGGTAGGATTCCAACCAACTGAGGAGGTTACCTCGAAAACCAACTGAATTAAGCTTCTTGATTAGAACGTTGTGGTCCACCATATCAAATGCTTTTGTGATGTCCACACAAAGACTTGTACAACTTTTGCTATCATCAATTTCCTTATAAATAAATGAACAAACTCTAAGAGAGCGTATTCTATAGAAAGACCGGATCTAAAGCCAAATTGCATTGAGCTAAAGTAATTTATTTTCTCTAGGCTAATATTCTGCTTTTGACTGCCTTCTCGAAGACTTTTGAGATAGAAGATAGCAGAGATATACAGGGCTATTTATTATTTTACAGGGGCACATTTTAAGTCTTCTAGAAAAACCCCAGAGGCTATAATTGAATTAAATAAATATTTTAAAATGTCGACAATATAAAGGGATATACTTTTCAACGTTCGATTTGGTATATTATCCCAACCACTTGAGCCGGAATTTTTCAATGCATTGATTATACTAAGTATTTCAGAATCTGAAATCGGATCAAAAAAAAAGGAGGTGGGAAACCGAAGAGCGTTGGGTCAGAGTTACTCATGCAAGGCATTGAGTTACTCCTTGTAGCAGGGGATGTTTCGATACTTACAAAAAAGTTATTGAAAACTTCAGCAACTTCCAGAGGTTTCGAGACGTCCACACTATTCAAGCTCAACACAAGTGGGTCAGGCTTAGCTTTTGACTTCCTGTACATAATTCTATTAACAGCGTCCCATTATGTTCTAGTGTCACCATGTGCTGGCAATACTAAATCCTGAAAATGTTTGTCGCGCCTTGAACGGATGCTTTTATTAAATTTATTAGACATGCGAAGTGCACGATTCCGAAGTTTAGTGTTTATTGGGTGGCTGTTGCATTTTCTGCGTTATTTATTCTTTAGTTGTATCCTTTAATTAATGAATTAGTAATTCAAGGCTTACGAGATAGAGTGGATTTTTTTGGGAAAAAAGAAAGACTTCTTTTAGATCAGTAGTATTTGGTATTTGGGCCATACAGATATCGCTAAAGGCAATTTTGTATAAGCGAGCAGTGACACGCTGCCATCTCTCCCCTTCCCATCCCCTTGGAACCTTCTTATAAATCGCCGTATGTCTGAGTGTATTTACTTCAGAACAATAATAGTTGGTATATGGCCATACAGATAGGGGGCTAATAAATTGTAGATAGGAGAACAATGTCACATTCGGGAGGATCTTAAGATAATTGCAGAATTACTTTGAAATCCCTTTGCGACTGTTCTAAGGATCACAACGGTAATTTCTCAGTATCTTTATTATATCGGGATCATCATCGAGTGATCTTGGGACTGTTTTCGGCAACAGTGTTGATGATTATTTCGTGTTGATTTGGGGGCTACAGTGGAAAGGTTTCGAGGGTTTTTCAATCACTTCAATTGATCAATAGATATTCAGCTGATGCTCACTCACTTAATTTCCCAGTTGGTTGCTGTTTTCAGTGCTACTCTATTGTAGTGTGGTTTAAGGCGTAAGATGAAATAACAGTAGCAGTCGCACTATTTTACGAATAACAGCAATTATTTCTTTACTATTTTCTGTCGACACGTATCATCTGCACGTGAATCTGCTTGTGTCTGCCCTACGCGCTTGTTGTGGGTCCACTGCGAATGAGACTATCTCCAGAAATCATTTGAGATGCCATCGTGATTTTTGGATATATATATTTATATCTGCTTTTTTCGACTAAATAATCGATAAATCTTCGATATCAAAACCATACATTTTCGATAACAAGCAGATAGATTTTCGATAACATATCCTTAACTTATGCTAACAAATCTATAACTTGTCGATAACTTTTGAATGAAATGTCGATACCTTTTGCGTAAATAATCGATAACTTTCCGATAGGTAAATCGATATCCAACCGATATCTCGTCGATAAAAAAGGTAGTTTCTTATTGATGTTGTTGTTGTTGTTGTTGTTGTTGTTGTTGTATTAACGATAAAGACACTCCCCGAAGGCTTTGGGGAGTGTTATCGATATTGATGGTCCTTTGCCGGATATAGATCTGGTACGTTCCGGTAAGAAAGCACCATTAAAGCAGTTGCCCGACCATCTCGGGAACGACACATTAAACCTTCTTGGTCATACCGCCCTCCCCACCCACTAGATCTATGAGGAACTTGGGGTCGCCAGAGCCTCGACTGTTAATGAAACAGGATTCGCTACTGATAGGTGAGGTTGACAATTGGGTTGGCGAAGCAATATATTGCGCTGGCAGCCCCTTGAATCAATTTGGTATTTTAGTGGCCTCGTACGACAGGCATACCTACCGCGGGTATATTCTAAACCCCCTAACCCGCTGGAGGGTTTCTTATTGATAAACTATGCTACCGGAAGCAAATTTTTAACATTACGATTACAAGTCGATAACTCGTCTTCGTGTCGATAGCACACCTGTAACAAACCGTTAACATTTCGATAACAATTTTATAACGGGCCGTTCGGTTTCGGTTCTGGCTTAGGTTTTGACTCCTCATCTTTCTTTTCCTGTCCATTCCTATTATTTGTTCTCCCTTCCTTGCCTTTTTTGTTTTCTTTGCCTTTGATTATTGGTGCATATGTACATATGAGGATATCCAAACCAAAACGCAATAAGTAACACATAACAAGTTTCTAGGCAAATGAGAAAAAGTTTCCAATCTTAAATGGAGGCATATTTTCATACGATGCTTAAGATATTACAGGAGTTATGGAAGAACAACTTTACAGCTCAATAAATTAAGTCTGATAATTGTTTGTATATATTGTGTTTTGGTCTGAGAAAAACTTAATAATTTGGTTTGAAAGTTTTTAGATTTTGCTCATTTTGGTGTGAATAGTTTTGGCTATTTATAGAAAAGAAGGTTTGCTACCATTATTTCAGCGATTATGGAAGAAAAGGATTGAACTACATATGTGTACCATTTTGGTCATATTAGTACTCGAATAGAAGAATATGGTCCTGCTATAGCGATGCTTGTGAGTAGTCCATTAAGCAATTTTTTAGGACATCTTGGAAAGTTCTTGCCGTAAAGTGTTCCAAGGAGTTTTCTGAGGTGTTCTCTAGTTGAACGAGAAAACCGAGAGTAGAAAAGCAACGCAAGCTTAGAAATCAGTAATCAGTTTGATTTAAATACGCTTTTGTGAATTACGTGATATCGAAGTATAATCGTACTACTTCCAAAGTACACTAAATAAAGACCATATTGCAATACTGAATATTGGAGTTATTTATTCAACAGTTCAGCGATACGAACGTTAGTAGAAGGTGCAAAATAATCAGAAATTCCCAGAATTCGTTGCAATATTTAACATATATTCTCAAATAGTCCACCAACAAAAAAACGTCTACCATCTTTACGAAGCTTTGACAATTAGTATGCCTTTTTTCCCCACACTTTTCCACCATTTCGGAACTACCGAAAAAAGGGGTTATATGGTACTAGAAGTAACATGTAACATTTGGGTTCGGATCGAATGTTACAAAATAGTACCAAGAAGTTGTAATTTTTACACTAGTTCAAAACTATGGAAAAGTGCTAATAAAGAATTAATTCTAAAGTATAAATTTATGTCAAGTTCGTATCTAGTGCAACGTGCTATTACGAGGGCAATTTCCACCGCCTAAGACATCGCCATGTTAAATTCACCAGTTGAAAGCATGTAAAAGAGATAGATTTTGAACTAGTAGTGGTTCGGAATGCACTAGAATCGCACCACTTATAAACTAGAGATTTTCTCTACAGAGTATGAGGATCAATTATGGGGACCCCTTAAAGTACTCCTCAAATCGACCTTAAGGAATATGTGAGTACTTTGTAACTTATCTTCACTCATATAGTTAAATAAACGTAAATTTTCAGTTAAAAAATGTAAAAATTTTCTGAAATTACTGAGTTTTCCTATGCAACGCATATTTTGGAATGTTCTAGAATGACTTAATAGTGTGGTTTTAGTTCTCATAAGGTTATTACATAGCTTTCAGATAGTGAAGTTAAATCTCATCCAAAACACGAAAGGAGTGAGGGGTGCACTTTTTGCGTTTTGGCTTAGAACTCCTCATATATACTCATAAAAAAAAGCTATTGTATCTTCCCAGGTCCTGAAGGTTGTAATGGTATCGCAACTAAAGTCGTAGTGCTAGTTGTTAACATTACAATGGCTCATAAGTTTAAGTCGCGGGCAATGACTTAGCCTATTTCTCATGATTTCTTTAGTTGTAAATAATGATGGTTTGACAAAGGCAAGCACCCTATAGGTTTGATATTGATTTGATAAATATTATTTTATCATAAATTAATCAATTAACTCTATATTGTTAACAATTTGTTGTTAATCTTTTTAACATATTTATTTGATAGCAAATTTGTTATGATATTTGGTTTGATAAATATTATTTTATCAGTGTGGCTTAAGTACATATGTTTGTCTGTACGGCTATTCTTATCTTTATTGGGTGGGTCCATATACAGCGTGTAAACAAAATGGCAAACAAATAACTTAGCAAACAAAAAACAAGTAAATGTGTCTCAGTTCGGGTGTAACCGAACATTATATACTCAGCGTGGGTTTCAATTGTACATTTCATTTCAGATAAATTACTTTTCTACATAACACGTTGCACCGCCCGTTTAAAAAAATGTCTCCCCATTTCCTCTTACAATAAAACTTGATAAGTGAAATATCATTGATTGAAAACTATTGTTTGCTAAGTTATAGCTTATTATTCTAGTCTACTACCCTTTCAAACTTGTTTTATATCTAAGTTGCCGTGGTTTTTAACCGATCCCACCCATTTTTACTAGAAATATTTTCTGCTATAAGAAAAATATATGTACACAATTTCATTACGATATGTTAATTTTTCGTCGTATAAGTCAATTTAAAAAGTAAAATTCTCTTGATACAAAGCTTATTTTCGCCAAGATATAGCTTATTATTTTCGTCTACGACCCTTTTAAAAATCTTTTATATAAAAGTGGGCGTGGTCGTTAACCGATCTCGTCCATTTTTTTTATAAATATTTCCTGCTATAGGGAAAATTTGTGTACCCAATTTTATTACGATCCGTTAAGGTTTCTTCGATTTATGGCTCCGGAAACATAGAAAATTGCTTAGTCATAAAAGGGGCGGTGTCATTTTTTAAAATTTGAATTTTTTGCTATTTGCTGTTATAAATACACTTGGAAAATGAAATACCATTGATATAAAGCACTTTTTCGCTAAAATATAGCTTATTTTATTCGTCCACGACTCTTTTAAACATCTTTTATATAAAAGTGGGCGTGGTCCTTAACCGATTTCGTTAATTTTTCTTCAAAGCATTCCTTATGGTAAAGGCAACATCTGCCGAATTTTGTTACGATTGGTTTAATGATTTTTGATTTATGATAAATAATATTTGTAAAATTGATTTTATCACAAGTGGGCGATGCCACGCCTATTTTACAAAAATTTTTCAAATTTTTATAAAGAGTCTCAATATCAGTCCGCACTTCAAAATTCAACATTCTACGTATATTATTTACTAAATAATCAGGTTTTTTGTGTTTTCCAAAGTGTTATATATATAAAAAGTGGGCGTGGTTTACATTCGATTTCGCTCATTTTCAATGCCAATCTATTCTGGGTCCAGCTAAGCTCGTGTACCAAATTTGGTGAAAATATCTCAATATTTACTCAAGTTATCATGTTAACGGACAGAAGGACGTACGGACATGGCTCAATCAAATTTTTTTTCGATACTGATGATTTTGATATATGGAAGTCTATATCTATCTCGATTCCTTTATACCTGTACAACCAACCGTTATCCAATCAAAGTTAAAATACTCTGTGAGCTCTGCTCAACTGAGTATAAAAAGGAATTAGAATTTCCTGTAATGCATTATGTGCAAAATGTTAAATGGTATCTACATACATGTATAATGTGGTAAAATGCGTGATACAAAGTTACGACGACAATCAACAATTTGCAAACAGAAGCAAGTTTTTTTTTTTTTTTGCTAACGACAAAAAATAACCTAGCGAGTGAAAATATTTAACCACGTAAATGAGTGATTTGTGTTATCAATTACATAAGTATATAGCTAATAGATGATATGGGTATCAGAGTTGTTAAATATGTAGCATATACAAATATTTGGATTGCTAACGTAACTGTATATTTAAATGGAAAAGTCATTCAAAACAATGTACATAATATTAACCCACAAGCTATTCAGGGCACAGAATAATAACATTTAACCTTTTCAACGCCCGCAAATTTTACAGAAAGAGTCGGTAAGAGATGGAAGGTGTTAATTCCCGGCAAACTACTGTGATAATTAAAATGTCGACATTGTAATCGATGTATATATATAAGTACCTCTAGATTATGGAGGGAACACTTCTCTACTCTCACAAATGGAGACAGCCATGTACGGTTAAGAGATGATTAACCAGATCCCACAATCGACGATGATGGAATCAATGTTCCCCCACCGGATTATGATGAAGTCAAAATAGCAATAACCACATTAAAAAACAACAAGGCCGGCGGTGCTGATGGATTGCATATGGAGCTATTCAATTACGGCAGCGAAAAGTTGATAAGGCGCATGCTTCAGCGTCTTTGCATAATATGGTCGGACGAATGCATGCCCGACGATTGGAATCTAAGTGTTCTTTGCCCAGTTCACAAGAAAGGGAATACTGCAAACTGCTTCAATTATGGCGGAATCGGGCTTCTTAATATCGGATATGAGCTCCTATCAATTGTGAAAGATTGAAACCCACCGTGAATCACTTGATAGGACCTTATCAGTGCGGCTTCAGACCTGGTAAATCTACCATAGACCAGATTTTTTAACAATGCGCCAAATATTGAAAAACCCCGAAAAAAAGGATTTACACACATCACCTCTTCGTCGATTTTAAAGCCGCCTTCGACAACAGGAAAAGGAGATATATGCCGCTATATCTGAATTTGGTTTCCACGCAAAACTTATACGGCTGTGCAAAATGACGTTCGGCAACATCATCAGCTAAGTCAGAAATGGGAAGGACGTCTGATCGAGTCGTTCGAAACTAAAAGAAATTCCAGACAGGATGACCGCTATCGTGCAATTTCTTTAATTTGATGATGGAAAAATTATACTACAGAACTTAACCGCTCCGGAGCAATAAAAAAAGCGTCCAATTACTGGCCTATGCTGACGACATTGATATTATATGTGTTTTTACGATATGGGTATCAAACTAAAAGTATTAATGAGGGTTTTAAAACGGAGTAGCCCTTAGTTGTATATGTGAAGGCGTTTTCGAGATATCGACCAAAATGTGGACCAGGGTGATCCAGAACATCTTCTGTCGGGTACCGCTAATTTATTTATATATGTCATACCACGAACAGTATTCCTGCCAAGATTCCAAGGGCTTTTGATTTCGCCCTGCAGAACTTTTTCATTTTCTTCTACTTAATTTTACAATTTACAACGTTTTTTTCTAAAGTTATATTTTGCGTCAATAAACCAATCCAATTACCATGTTTCATCCCTTTTTTCGTATTTGGTATAGAATTATGGCATTTTTTTCATTTTTCGTAATTTCCGATATCGGAAAAGTGGGCGTGGTCATAGCCGGATTTCGGCCATATTTTTTACCAAGATAAAGTGACTTCAGATAAATACGTGAACTAAGTTTTGTTAAGATATATCGTTTTTTGTTCATGTTATCGTGTTAGCGGGCGAGCGGAAGGACAGACGGTCGACTGCGTATAAAAACTGGGCGTGGCTTCAACCGATTTCGCCCTTTTTCACAGAAGTAAGTTACCGTTCCAGAATCTTAGCCTCTACCAAATTTCACAAGGATTGGTAAATTTTTGTTCGACTTATGGCATAAAAAGTATCCTAGACAAATTAAATGAAAAAGGGCGGAGTTACTCCCATTTTAAAATTTTCTTTTATTTTTGTATTTTGTTGCACCATGTCATCACTGAAGTTGAATTTTGACATAATTTACTTATATACTGTAAAGATATTAAATTTTTTGTTAAAATTTGACTTTAAAAAATTTTTTTTTTAAAATGGGCGTGTTCGTCATCCGATTTCGCTAATTTTTATTTAGCACACATATAGTAATAGGAGTAATGTGCCTACCGAATTTCATCATGATATCTGTAACGACTACCAAATTACAGCTTGCAAAACTTTTAAATTACCTTCTTTTAAAAGTGGGCGGTGCCACGCCCATTGTCCAAAAGTTTCTATTTTGCGTCATAAGGTCAACGCACCTACCAAGTTTCATCGCTTTATTCGTCTTTGGTAATGAACTATCGCACTTTTTCTATATTTCGAAATTTTCAATATCGAAAAAGTGGGCGTGGTTGTAGTCCGATTTCATTCATTTTAAATAGCGATCTGAGATGAGCACCCAGAAATCTACATACCAAATTTCATCTAGATACCTGAAAATTTACTCAAGTTATCGTGTTTACAGACGGGCGGACGGACGGACGGACATAGCTAAATGAATTTCTTTTTTCACCCAGATCATTTTGATATATAGAAGTCTATTTCTATCTCGATTAGTTTATGCCGTTACGGATTACCATTATGGGAACAAAGTTAATATACTCTGTGAGCTCTGCTCAGCTGAGTATAAAAAGAAGCGGAAACGATGGCTTTGATGGTGAATGAGGAGAAAACGAAGTACCTGCTGTTATCGAACAAGGAGTCTGGGCATTTGCGCTTTGGCAACCACGCCACTGTTGGAAACGAAGATTACGAAATAGTAAAATACTTCGTTTATTTAAGAACCAGTGTCAATAAACAACAACATCGGCTTTGAAATCCAGCAAAGGATCACTCTTGCCAATAAAGGTCATTTAGACTAAGTAGACAATTGGAAAATAATAAGTCCTCTCTTGGCAAACGAAAATCATGATCTAAAAGTTACTTTTCGTAGCCATCCTGCTATAGCATTGACCATGACAATATCAGATGAAGCAATCTGAGAGTGATCCAGCGAAAATATATTTTAAAGATGTACGCGACGCTACGTGTTGGCGACAGCGAGTACCGAAAAAGATTTAATTGTGAGCGGCAAGATCTTTGCTCAGGCACAAACATAGTCCATCGAATTAAAACGTTGTACGCTGGCTAGGCCATGCTATGCGAATGAATGATGATGCTCCGTCTAGGAAAGTGTTTTTGTCGGAATGCGCCTATGGAAGCAGAGGAAGATAAAAAATCTATAACTTTTTGATAAAAAGCCAATAACTCATCGAGTGGGCATTTTAATGATAACAAATTTTTATTGAGACGAGGTTTACACGAGTTATCGACCAGTTATCGAAATGTTATAAACTTGGTATCTATAACAAATACTATCAATGTGCTACCGATTTTCATCGACGAGTTATCGCTATGTTATCGAAAACTTATAGGTTAATTATCAAAAATTTGTCAATTAATTATCAAAAAGTAAACGATATGTTGCCAAACAGGTATCTATTCGTTATTGAAAAAATATTTATTTGTTATCGAGCCCTATCATTTTGTTATTGGTGTGCTATCGATTTGTTATTGAAAAGCTGTCGATTTATTTTTGAAAATCTGTCCAACTTTTGCAAAAGTATTACCAAACTTGTTATCGGCTTGTTATCACCGAATCAGATAGATACCGATAATGGAGATATACATAGGCTTTCTTATATCAAAATTATTAGCAATACAAAAGATTTTGATTGAACCATGTCGATCCGTCCATTCGTAAGTCCTCCCTTAAGTAAAATTTAAGATATATTCACAAAATCTTTTGCACTTGACAATTAAATCTAGAATAGATGGGTATTGAAACTTGAAAAATCATGCAAAACCACGCCCACTTTTTCGATATCGAAAATGTTGAAAAATGGAAAAAATTCGATTATTTATGACGCAAACTAAAAATTGGTAAAATTTTTGAAAATGAAATTTGCACTGTCTGCAGATTAAAATTCTTTAGGGATGTCATATTTAAAAATTTGGCAGGGAGGTTTTCGTTGCACTTAGTGAAAATTTACATAATCACTTGACAATTTAAAAAAATAATATTTTTATGTCTATCGTTACAAAAAAATTCAATAAATTATACTAATATTTTACCTCAGATGTGATGCGGTGGAGCAAAGTACGAATTTGGGCATAGCTCTCACCGTCTGCACTTACGTGTTATATACAATATTACAACCAAGGTCTAGCAACATGTAACGTGAGGGAGAGTTCATATTTATTATCTTAGTAAAACTTAAGCTCTCGCCCATGGTTGGGAATTGTGCTCTAAACTTTTCAAGATCTGTAAAATTACCAGAACACAAAATACCTTTAACTTTAATGCAAACTTCGAATACTTCACATTCATTTACGTTAATACTTACACAAATATCCATTCAAACAATCTGAAAAGCCACCTCGATAAATTCACATCCATTTCAGAGGCTATGCACACAAGGCGAAAACACGCCTGCAGTTTTCCGCGATACCTTCTCTACGCACAGCACACCCACACACCATAACAAATTTGTCGTAAATTTCGAATAGCATCATTAAAGTCTTAGCAAGTAGTACATTGATGGAATAAACATGTTCTGTGAAATTGCTTATAATGTTGTAACATGACAAACTTCGAATGACAGCTATGATGAGTGACTGACACATTTCCGTTGGTTATTGTTGATAACAAATGGATCGGAAGCAACAATTAGTGAAATTGGTAGCTGAGAAGGAGAAAATGAGTGCAAGCAGAGAAGAATAGAAATTAATTTCGTAAGTTGCCATCATCATTCAAGAGCAGAGCAAAATTTTTCTCGCTAGTAAACTTCAGAGTGTATAAAACTTATGAATTACCATCTGCGTAAATGTTTTAAATTTTTATTTAATTTCAAATTGCAGTATCAAAAAACGAAACAACCAAATTACAGTTTTGCGTTGATTGACATCAGCCACAACAAAGTTCCTAACTTTAGTTTTATTTAATTAATTTGTTAAGGGAAATGTTAAAGCACAAGCGGAAAACAAAATTCCATGTCAGTGATGAACTAAAGCGTTTTATTATAAATTCGAAATACTAAAATATTAAAGCACCTACAGCAGCGAGCACGAAAATAGCTGTGGCAATTTTTATTAAAGTTCTTAATGGTTCCAAGAGAAAGGGAACCTTGGCGAATAATTCAATTAATCGATTATACGATTTTAAATTTATATACGTTTACTATTCAAATTTTACTATTCGAATAATTGCTTTATTTCGTTTATTCGAATAATCGCAACTCAACAATTATTCGATTTTGTATGAAGTGTTCATAAAACATGTAAGGACGGGACTGTCTTCGGCTGTGCCGAAGACTTCATACCTTTCATGAAGGGGGCTGAACAATAATCTTATCCCGTTCGTAATCTCCAAATAATCGGATGTATAAGATAAGAAATATATAGTGAACAGATGTACATACCTACACGAATTTTTAAGATAAATATAAAATAACAAGTAAGGAAGGTTAAGTTCGGGTGTAACCGAACATTACATACTCAGTTGAGAGCTATGGTGACAACATAAGGGAAAATACCCATGTAGGAAAATGAACCTAGGATAACCCTGGAATGTGTTGTTTGTACGATATGGGTATCAAATGAAAGGTGTTAATGAGTTTTTTATGAGGGAGTAATCCTTAGTTCCATAGGTGGACGCCGTTTCGAGATATCGCCACAAAGGTGGACCAGGGGTGACCCTAGAATTTGTTTGTACAATATGGGTATCAAAAGAAAGGTGTTAATGAGTATTTTAAAAGGGAGTAATCCTTAGTTCCATAGGTGGACGCCGTTTCGAGATATCGCCACAAAGGTAGACCAGGGGTGACCCTAGAATTTGTCTCTACAATATAGGTATCAAAATAAAGGTGTTAATGAGTATTTTAAAAGGGAGTAATCCTTAGTTCCATAGGTGGACGCCGTTTCGAGATACCGCCATAAAGCTGGACCAGGGGTGACACTAGAATTCGTTTGTGCAATATGGGTATCAAACGAAAGGTGTTAATGAGTATTTTAAAAGGGAGGGGCCTTAGTTCTATAGGTGGACGCCTTTTCGAGGTATCGCAATAAAGGTGTACCAGGGGTGACTATAGACTTTGTTTGTACGATATGGGTATCAAATTAAAGGCATTAATGAGAGTTTTAAAAGGGAGTGGTGGTAGTTGTATATGTGAAGGCGTTTTCCAGATATCGACCAACATCATCTGTTGGATACCGCTAATTTATTTATATATGTAATACCTGTCAAGATTTTAAGGGTTTTTTATTTCGCCCTGCAGAACTTTTTCATTTTCTTCTACTTAATATGGTAGGTGTCACAACCATTTTATACAGTTTTTTCTAAAGTTATATTTCGCGTCAATAAACCAATCCAATTACCATGTTTCATCCCTTTTTTCCTATTTGGTATAGAATTATGGCATTTTTTTCATTTTTCGTAATTTTCGATATCGAAAAAGTGGGCGTGGTCATTGTCGGATTTCGTTCATTTTTCATACCAAGATAAAGTGAGTTCAAGTAATTACGTGAACTAAGTTCATTAAAGATATGTCGATTTTTGTTCAAGTTATCGGGTTAACGGCCATGCGGAAGGACAGACGAACGACTGTGTATAAAAACTGGGCGTGGCATCAACCGATTTCGCCCGTTTTCACAGAAAACAGTTAATATCATAAAATATATGCCCCTACCAAATTTCAAAAGGATTGGTTAATTTTTGTCCGACTTATGGCGTTAAAAGTATCCTAGACAAATTAAATGAAAAAGGGCGGAGCCACCCACATTTTCTTTTATTTTTGTATTTTGTTGCACCATATCATTACTGGAGTTGAGTGTTGACATAATTTACTTATATACTGTAAAGATATTAAATTTTTTGTTAAAATTTTACTTTAAAAAAAAATTTTTTTTTTAAATGGGCGTCGTCCTTCTCCGATTTTGCTAATTTTTATTAGGCGTACATATAGTAATAGGAGTAACGTCTCTGCCAAATTTCATCATGATATCTTCAACGACTGACAAATTACAGCTTGCAAAAGTTTTAAATTACCTTCTTTTAAAAGTGGGCGGTGCCACGCCCATTGTCCAAAATTTTACTAATTTTCTATTCTGCGTCATAAATTAAACTCATTTACCAAGCTTCGTCGCTTTATCTGTATTTGGTAATGAATTATCGCACTTTTTCGGTTTTTCGAAATTTTCGATATCGAAAAGTGGGCGTGGTTATAGTCCGATATCGTTCATTTTAAATAGCGATCTGAGATGAGTGCTCAGGAACCTACATACCAAATTTCATCAAGATACCTCAAAATTTACTCAAGTTATCGTGTTAACGGACGGACGGACGGACGGACGGACATGGCTCAATCAAATTTTGTTTCGATCCTGATTATTTTGATATATGGAAGTCTATATCTATCTCGATTCCTTTATATATGTACAACCAACCGTTATCCAATCAAACTTAATATACTCTGTGAGCTCTGCTCAACTGAGTATAAAAATGGCAAAAAACCACCGTATCTGAACGATCGGTTGTATGGGATATATATTATATATAGCTCCGATCGAAATGATTTTTACAGGAAATCTATGATACATTAGAATATATATCACCACGTTTTTATATTGGAAACTAAGGGAGAAATGGTCAAAAATCTTTCTATCTGAACGATCGGTTGTATGGGATATATAGCTCCGATCAAAGTGTGTTTTTCAGAAAATCTTCTATGATATATTAAAATATATATCACCGAGTTTCACGTTTATACTTTCTAAATTAAAGGAGAAATGGCCAAAAATCTTTCTATCTCAACGATCAGTTGTATGGAATATAACTATATATAGCTCCGATCAAAGTGATTTTTTCAGGATATCTTCTGTGATATATTAGAATATATATCACTGAGTTTCACGTTTATACTTTCTAAATTGCGGCAGGAATGTCCAAAATCGTCTTATCTGAACGTTCGGTTGTATGGGAGATATATGTTATAGTCGTCCGATCCTACCGAATCCAACAAATGTCTAATATAATACAAAAATACATCCTTATGCCAAATTTCATTGAGATATCTCAAAATTTGAGGTACTAGTTTGCATACAAACAGACAGACGGACATGGCTAACTAGATATTCGTTACTTTTGAAATTCGGCTTAAAAATTGCGCATAGAACAACTAAAGACTCTCCTGAATTAAAAAAAATGTCTTAGTACCTCAAATCGCGGGCCCCCTCAGAAACCCCGGGCCCCCCTCTCGACGGCCCTGGTGATGTGCTATATATATATATATATATATATATATATATGTATGTATGTAAAGTTAAATAAGCACGTGCACAAACATATCCATACCAACTGAAAAGAGGTGCACCACTGCGTATACGTAACATTTTATTATTACGTATAAACAAATAAAAAAATGTGCAATAAAATAATATCGCTACTATAAACTGAGATATAACCTATCCTATGTATTAAGTTAGATCAAACTACACACGGGGCGCAAAACAAATTCAAAATCGGTGCAGTATTTTAGAAGTCCATCGAGGCCGAAAATGTTGTGACACGCGTTTTTTATATATTAAGATGATACTTTTCCGCCAATGTCCATACAAAATTTAAGAATCTTGCAATCCGTTTTTGAGTTAATTCCTGGTAAGCTAGAGTCTTGAAACTAAGAAATATTGGTACTAGGCGACAATTTAACATAAGGGAAAAAAAGTTTGATAGTTGGTCCAGGGATCGTGAAAAAATCTTAAAAACCTCCGAACTTGGAAATTTGGCTTTCATGTTTTTAGGAACTTTGCGATAACCCAGTGGCGTAAAATTTTGAACATAGCTTCGGATTTTATTAGATTGTAATATTTTTGATAAAAGAGTTTTCAAGACTGGATGGCCTCCGAGAAATTTAGAGAGTCTCTTTACAAAATTTGGAATCTTGCGACCAGGCCAGCTAGATTCTTGAAACAAAGAACTTACTTCAGAACCCGATGACGATGCAACATATGGTAAAACAAAACAATTGTGAAAATTCAAAAAATCGTGCCGATATGTAGAATCCTGCGACCACTATTTGAAAAACTGTCCGTACTGCTTGAAGCTTGAAACTAACGAACAGAGTTGATTTATTTTTCCTTCTCTCGTACTTCCATTTTCTGGCCTACCCAATCAATGAAGATTCCTGGCTTTGACCTGATCAAAAAAAGCGAAAAAATCACTTCACAATCCCTGGAAATTGTAGCCGAAAGGGGGTAAGGTAGTTACACCAATATGACAGATCTTGGTGGGGAAAAACCCGAAGTCGGCTGCCTTTGGAAGCGTCAAAAAGGACTACTATCGCACCTACAAAACATAGCCGAAAAGAATCTGATGAAGCTTCAGCTTGATTTATTTTTCTTATACGCCTTACAAGATCTATTGCGCTCTTTAGTTACCGAAGCTCATGCTCAAATATAAATACAAAATAAATCAGTTAAATCTTTAAAAGCGTAAATCTTTTAGTTAATATTCACATTTCCCTTCTCACATTTTTTTCACAACCAGAAGAATACAAAGTCCTTTGTATGAATCATTCACACACATTTACATTGAAATGTATATACCGGGAAACTTACAAGAAAATTTCAAGTATTATACAGTTTTGAGATATAATTTTTTAAGACAATAAAGAGGCTGACGCGTCAGTTGCCTTGACAATGGCTTTAAAGAACATCCATATATGTATGCATATTTGATGTATGTATCAGCTTAAAGATACAAACTTATTCATATATTCACGTAATCAGCTTACTTACTAAAAATGTAGGAATGTATGCAAATTAGACTAAATAAAATAAAGTTACAATCGACCGTCCCCAAATGTGTAGCTCACATTAAGATGATATCGGAACAAGTTTTATGCAGTAAACATAGTGTTGGAATAATGTACGTGATAGAGTTAACGGAAATTAAAGTAGGCAGATTTCAATATCGAATATTTATCAATTTATTACATAATTTTACAAACAAGACATAAGGAAAAATATCTTGGAAGTCATACCGTTTTTCTCTTAGATCTCCAAAATCTAAAAACTAACCCGGATACCCCCAAAATCAGAAATTACAGGCGAGCCTTTACCTTTGTTGGATGTAACCTGATTTTCAAATTTCTCCGCGTCAAATAAGAAGAGACTTAGAGCTTTCCAACGATCGCTAATAAGCCGAAAAAAATAGTAACTGACCGACCAGCTCTTCTCAAATAGTCCGAAATTATTTATTTATAGCAAATTTACCTTTATTTGAAGACACTATGCACGTGTATACCGACGGTTCCAACTAAACGGAAGGGGTAGGGTCTGCTGTTCACTGGGTCGATCTGGAAATTAGTAAATGCTACAGGCTACCAGATTACTGCAGTGTCTTTCAGCCGGACATTTAAGCCGTGAAGAATACAAAAAAAAGTTTATGTAAGGCGCCTTAACCTCCGAATATATTTTAGGCCGAGCTTCTCTTCCAACTTGGGTCACGCTCCTTTTTATTTTTCTTAACAATTGGCGGGACGGGACTGACTTGCTTTATGCCGACTCCGAACGGATTCTGCATGTCAGCTGAGTTTTCACAGAGAACTTTTCATGGCAGAAGTACACTCGAAGTGCTTGTCAAATACTGCCGGGCGGGACACTGTTAGAAAAATTTTCTTCTAATTGAAAAAACTTTTTTCTAAAATTTTGATTACGACGTTAAACTGAATGTCTCTCTGGCGAGAGGAAAATCAAGGCTCAGGATGGGTATATTAACTGGACACATAAGTATACTTAAAAGTTAGGCCTCGTCAGTACCAGCAGATGAAGGAAGTGCGAGCTGCAGGAAATAAAAACGGTTGAGCACGTTTTGTGTTCATGTCCTGAGCTTGCCAGTTCCAGCTACTAGGAACAGTAGAGTTAAAAGATATCGAGTCAGCTATTAAGCTTGGCTTACAAAACTTTGAGTATTCGCGAGGACAGAGTTATTTTAAAACATAAGTCCTGGTACCTAGTTGGGACTTATAATGTTTGTTCGTGAAACAAATTCTGCTCGCACTATGGACATACTCAGTCTATGTTAGGTTTTTATTGACCGGCCAGTTCAACCTAGCTCTATTATTGTTTACCCACAACCTCTAGCCGAGCTTTGCTTAGTTTAAATATATTAGTTTTGTAGAGGTAAATCAACGAACTTCAAAACTACATGGTACTCATGCCTTTTTGAAACTTCTTAATACTCCTGAAATTCCTTTTGAATTGGAGCTTGGTTAATTACCGTGCGAATTTAAACATAACATTTTAAAGTTGTTATGTCATTGTTTTGATCTTTAGTAGAATTTTTCTCGTTAAACCAAATTATTGGAAAACGAATATATGAAAGCGGTTGCAAAGCCCAAAAGGACACTAAAAGTAATATAGGGCTTCGAAAGGCTAAAAACTGTTATATCAAATTTAAAAATGGGATTTCGAATAACCAAGTTACAATAAAACTTCCATTTCATAACTAATTGGAAAGAACTATAAAATTAAAAAATAAATTTGATGCGCTAATCTCTCAATATAAGCTAAAAACTTAGGAAAATTATTTTCTCTTTCGCGGACCGAACCCGTCTAACGCTTATTACAGCATGTTCGTGTTGACAGATATCGAGGTCTTTTGTATACCTGCTGATATTGGGTATCATTCAAAGTATCAAGCGGGGCTTCAAGTTCTTTTGAAGTATTATTATTTATGTATGCATGCATATTATGGTGCCAGCAATTAATTATTTTTTTTCCTTGGTAAATAGCTTACATTTAAATTATCGTAATTTTGAAATCAAAAATCTGAAAATCTACCCCATAAAGCAGTAAGGAGCTGTGATAACAACTAATATTTATCCTAAGTAAAAGTAAGAGCTCTAATTTTTTTTTGTACTTTTCGAGCATCGACATGTTTTAGATACTTAATACTTTTCGAATGCTGAGTACTTAATGGGTACTTATTCCTTTTCGATTAAGTACTTTGCAGTACTCAGAATCGGTTCCTGGTACTTTCTGAACTTACACTGCCCAACAATACATTGTGCAGAAAGTTTTATGGCAGCGTTGCAAGTCCTAATGGCTAAAAGGTTAAGTGATAAGTATGTATGCATGTAATAATGCAACATACAAAAACGAAAAGTGCCGGAAATATTACTCATACGACATGTACCACACATTAAATTCATTGACTACTTGAGCTTTCTGATGATGCAATGTCATTGCCAAGTTTGAGCGCTTTGGGTTATTATTGGATTGACTCATGAAATTAAATCAATACGGTATTGCATGGTTGCATTGTATGCGGTTGACAAAAAAAAACGGAAATGCCTCAAAAAAAAGATGATTTTAAGTTTATTTTATTTGAAAATTTTATTGATCTAAAATTAGTTTGATGGCTTATTTCACGTTAACGATTTTTTTTTGAACACTGTTGCAAGTAACGAACTACCGATTTCGATGTCATGTCTAACAGAAATACTGGCTAAAATTGCATAACTCTTTCTCTACCGCTTGGCGTGACAAACTTTAGTTATTCTCCTTCTTTACTTAGTTGTCACAATTTTTGCTATCAAATCAAATAAACTTCAGTAGTTTTATGTAAACACTTTATTGCTACTGATGTCAGTTTAAACCAACATAGCGTGAAATAGAGTGGATATTGTGTGGAGGATATTTACCCAGCCCTAAAAGTCTTTGCGCACTTTTCTCTGCACCGTACCTCACCCAAATCAATAACCCTCAAGAAATCATGTATGTCAATTGATTTATAAAGACAGATGCATTTCGTCTAGTCACAGCAAGTCATCGCATTTAGTGAAGATACGCTCTTTACGGTGTAGCGGAACTTCTTTACATAGTAACACGTAAGGAAGGCTAAATTCGAGTGTAACCGAACATTACATACTCAGCTGAGAGCTATGGAGACAAAAGAAGGGAAAATCACCATGTAGGAAAATGAACCTACGGTAAGCCTGAAATGTGTTTGTATGACATGTGTATCAAATGGAAGGTATTAAAGAGTATTTTAAGAGGGAGTGGGCCATAGTCCTATAGATGGAAGCCTTTTCGAGATATCGCCATAAAGGTGGACCGGGGGTGACTCTAGAATGCGTTCGTACGATATGGGTATCAAATTAAAGGTACCAAAGAGTATTTTAAAAGGGATTGGGCCTTAGTTCTATAGGTGGACGCCTTTTCGAGATATCGCCATAAAGGTGGACCAGGGGTGACTCTAGAATTCGTTTTTACGATATGGGTATCAAATGAAAGGTGTTAATGAGGATTTTTAATGGGAGCGGGCCTTAGTTCTATAGGCGGACGCCTTTCCGAGATATCGCCATAAAGGTGAACCAGGGGTGACTCTAGAATTCGTTTCTACGATATGGGTATCAAATGAAAGGTGTTAATGAGGATTTTAAATGGGAGCGGGCCTTAGTTCTATAGGTGGACGCCTTTTCGAGATATCGCCATAAGGGTGGACCAGGGGTGATTCTAGAATTCGTTTCTACGATATGGGTATTAAATGAAAGGTGTTAATGAGTATTTTAAAAGGGCGTGGGCCTTAGTTCTATAGGTAGACGCCTTTCCGAGATATCGCCATAAAGGCGGACCAGGGGTAACTCTATAATTCGTTTGTACGATATGGGTATCAAATGAAAGGTGTTAATGAGTATTTTAAAAGAGAGTGGCCTTAGTTCTATAGGTAGACGCCTTTTCGAGATATCGCCATAAAGGCGGATCAGGGGCGACTCCAGAATTTGTTTGTAAGATATGGGTATCAAATGAAAGGTGTTAATGAGTATTTTAAAAGGGATTGGTCTTAGTTCTATAGATGGACGCCTTTTCGAGATATCGCCATAAAGGTGGACCAGGGGTAACTCTATAATTCGTTTGTACGATATGGGTATCAAATGAACGGTGTTAATGAGTATTTTAAAAGGGAGTGGCCTTAGTTCTAGAGGTAGACGCCTTTCCGAGATAGCGCCATAAAGGTGGGCCAGGGGCGGCTCTAGAATTTGTTTGTACGATATGGGTATCAAATGAAAGGTGTTAATGAGTATTTTAAAAGGGAGTAGCCTTAGTTCTATAGGTGGACGCCTTTTCGAGATATCGCCATAAAGGTGGACCAGGGGTGACTCTAGAATTCGTTTCTACGATATGGGTATCAAATGAAAGGTGTTAATGAGGATTTTAAACGGGAGCGGGCCTTAGTTCTATAGGTGGACGCCTTTTCGAGATATCGCCATAAAGGCGGACCAGGGGTGACTCTAGAATTCGTTTCTACGATATGGGTATCAAATGAAAGGTGTTAATGAGTATTTTAAAAGGGCGTGGGCCTTAGTTCTATAGGTAGACGCCTTTTCGAGATATCGCCATAAAGGCGGACCAGGGGCGACTCTAGAATTTGCTTGTACGATATGGGTATCAAATGAAAGGTGTTAATGAGTATTTTAAAAGAGAGTGGCCTTAGTTCTATAGGTGGACGCCTTTTCGAGATATCGCCATAAAGGCGGACCAGGGGTGACTCTAGAATTCGTTTGTACGATATGGGTATCAAATGAAAGGTGTTAATGAGTATTTTAAAAGGGCGTTGGCCTTAGTTCTATAGGTAGACGCCTTTTCGAGATATCGCCATAAAGGCGGACCAGGGGCGACTCTAGAATTTGTTTGTAAGATATGGGTATCAAATGAAAGGTGTTAATGAGTATTTTAAAAGGGAGTGGCCTTAGTTCTACAGGTGGACGCCTTTTCGAGATATCGCCATAAAGGTGGACCGGGGTGACTCTCGAATTTGTTTGTACGATATCGGTATCAAACTAAAGGTATTAATGAGGGTTTAAAAAAGAGAGTGGTGGTAGTTGTATATATGAAGGCGTTTGTACAATATGGGTATCAAACGAAAGGTGATAATGAGTATTTTAAAAGGGAGTGGGCCTTAGTTCTATAGGTGGACGCCTTTTCCAGATATCGCCATAAAGGTGGACCAGGGCTGACTCTAGAATTTGTTTGTACGATATCGGTATCAAACTAAAGGTATTAACGAGGGTTTTAAAAGGGAGTTGTGGTAGTTGTATATGTGAAGGTGTTTTCGAGATATCGACCAAAATGTGGTGACCCAGAATATCATCTGTCGGGTACCGCTAATTTATTTATATATGTAATACCACTAACAGTATTCCTGCCAAGATTCTAAGGGCTTTTGATTTCGCCCTGCAGAACTTTTTCATTTTCTTCTACTTAATATGGTAGGTGTCACACCCATTTTCCAAAGTTTTTTCTAAAGTTATAGTTTGCGTCAATAAACCAATCCAATTACCACGTTTCATCCCTTTTTTCGTATTTGGTAGAGAATTATAGCATTTTTTAAATTTTTCGTAATTTTCGAAATCAAAAAAGTGGGCGTGGTCATAGTCGGATTTCGGCCATTTTTTATACCAAGATAAAGTGAGTTCAGATAAGTACGTGAACTGAGTTTAGTAAATATATATCGATTTTTGCTCAAGTTATCATGTTACGGGCGAGCGGAAGGACAGACGGTCGACTGTGTATAAAAACTGGGCGTGGCTTCAACCGATTCCGGCCTTTTTCACAGAAAACAGTTATCGTCCTTGAATCTAAGCCCCTACCAAATTTCACAAGGATTGGTAAATTTTTTTCGACTTATGGCATTAAGAGTATCCTAGACAAATTAAATGAAAAAGGGCGGAGCCACGCCCATTTTGAAATTTTCTTAAATTTTTGTATTTTGGTGCACCATATCATTAGTGGAGTTAAATTTTGACATAATTTACTTTTATACTGTAAAGATATTAAATTTTTTGTTAAAATTTGACTTTAAAAAAAAATTTTTTTAAGCGGGCGTGGTCGTTCTCCGATTTTGCTTATTTTTACTAAGCATACATATAGTGATTGGAGTAACGTTCCAGCCAAATTTCATCATGATATCTTCAACGAATGCCAAATTACACCTTGCAAAACTTTTAAATTACCTTCTTTTAAAAGTGAGCGGTGCCTCCCCCATTGTCCAAAATTTTACTAATTTTATATTCTGCGTTACAAGTTCAACTCACCTACCAAGTTTCATCGCTTTATCCGTCTTTGGTATTGAATTCTCGCACTTTTTGTGTTTTTCGAAATTTTCGATATCGAAAAAGTGGGCGTGGTTATAGTCCGATTTCGTTTATTTTAAATAGCGATCTGAGATGAGTGCCCAGAAAGCTACGTACCAAATTTCATCAAGATACCCCAAATTTTACTCAAGTTGTCGTGTTAATGGGCGGACGGACCGACGGACATGGCTCAATCAATTTTTTTTTTTTTTTTTATACTGATGATTTTAATATATGGAAGTCTATATCTATCTCGATTCCTTTATACCTGTACAAACAACAGAACAACAGTTATCCAATCAAAGTTATTTTACTCTATGAGCTCTGTGCAACTAAGTATAAAAATATTCAGATACCAAACACTTTGTCATTTTTTAATCATCCGGCTTGTTAAGGTATATGCACAAAGCAAAGAAATATGTTCTTATTATTATTATAAAAAAATCGAACCGAATTACGTTTTCTTAATTTTGAAAAGCGCACTTGTTAGTTGTATTGATGCAGTCATCTTTGTCTTTTACTGAATGTCCACCTTTCCGCTATTTTAGCTAGGCTGGAGAGGGCAGAACGTGCAACTCATTTATTAAGGCTGATATCAATGTAAGAGTCTATAAAGCGTCTATACATAAATTCGAGAGTGTGATGAAGTTCTTCTATCTTTAAACCAAAGAACAATGGATCCAAAAGAAAGTTGAAATTCATAGAAACCTACTTACTAATCTATGAGCCAGCCTTAACAGCTACAGCCATACCAGCTTAGAAATCCATGTGAGTATGATTATTGCCAAGAGATGCCACTTTTAGCTGAGTTGGCTATTTAAAAATTATAGACCTTTCTCGGCGAACAAAAATCAAGCTCTACAAGTCACTCATCATATCTGTCATGATGTATGCATCAAAAACATCTACGGTGTCGAGAGCCGATAGGATGACATTTGTATCAAGGTAGAGAGAAGAAAAGCAAAGAGAACGAAGAAATATTTGGAGAGAAAAGGAAAGATTAGAAGCTCAGTCCAAACCCTGAACTTAACCAGACGGCTTGTAATTGACAAACCATCGGTTTGTTAACGACGGATTATGGGGGTGTTATCTATTTTTAATCGACGAGTTATCGATTTCTTTTAGGTGTGTTAGTGACGAGGCATATACGGGTTGCCAATTTGATGTAAGATTGGTATAAATTTCCTCTCGTTAACAAAGGCTATCAATTACTTATCGATATTTTATAGACGAGTTCTCAATTTTTTGTTGGTTTATCGATACGTTATTAAAAATGTTTGAATTGCTATCAAAACATTATCGATATATTATCAAAAAGATAGCGACTATTTATAGTAAATTTATCGATTTGTTATAAAAAAGTTTATCGGGTTTTTGTATCCCATTTGAGTTAACGGTTTGTTATCAAAAAATTATCGATTGTTATCAAAAAGTGATAGATATAAAATCAAAAAGCTATCGATTTTTTATCAAAACGCTATCGATTTTTTACTAAAAAGTGTGTCGAAAAGTGTTCGATATCTTTTCTTTATCTTGACAAAAGCGTGTTACGATTTGTTAATGACAATTTCATAAGTTACCGAATTGTTGTCCAAAACTTACCAATACATTATCGAGCAGCTATCGACTACTTATCAGTATATTATAAAATATTGTACTGAACTTTTTTTCTCATTTGAATTAACGGTTTGCTATCGAAAAATTATCAATTATTTATCGAAAAGTTATCAAACAAATATTTTTTTGTTATCAAAAATGTATCGATGTGCTACCAATAAATTATCGAAAACCTATCGACTATTCATCAAAAATTTATCGATTTGTTACCAAAAGATGTATCGAAAAGTTTTCTGTATCTTTTCTGAGTGTTATCAATTTGTCAAAGCCGTGTTACGATGACTCATTGGTCGCAACAACAATTTATTGTTTTTTTATAAAACAGATGTCGATATAACTTCAATATAAAATCGATGAAATATCTGAATCCAGGTGTTAACAAGCCGATAGCATACTAACATTGCCGATAGATAACTCGACAATTATAATTCGCTTTCGATTATAAGCCGAAAATACAATAATAATTTGTTGGTATGGGATATCGGTAACAAACTGCTCCCAAAAGGCCTGAAATTAGATCTTTCTGGTAAAGTGCTGTTGGCGTTTAGTTTCAGACTCTAGGCGAAATTTAGTTAACTGAAAAACATTAGTGTTCTAGATGTGCATCTGTATGTTAGCACACAAACAACCTAGCCTTAAACATCGAACTTCACTGGTTTTTATGCTCAACGTGCTTTGCACACAGAGTATATCTGCTTTGATGACAGTTATGTTGTATATCGTAACGACATAAACGAATTGAGATAGATGTAGCCTTCCCCAAATCAAATTGCTCAGGATGAAAAAAGGAACTGATTTGGTCATGTCCGTCCGTCCACCTATCCGTCCGTCCACCTATCCGTCCGTCTGTCTGTGTTGACGATAACTTGAGTAAATATTACGACACATTATTGAAATTTGGTATATTGGTTCCTTGGCATTCATCTCAAATCGCTATTTAAAATGAGCGAAATCCGTTGATAACCGCGCTCATTTTTTACATATATAACATTATGGAAAACACAAAAAACCTGATTATATAGTAAACAATACACTTAGAATGTTAAAATTTGATGTGTGGACTAATATCAAGATACTTGATAAAAATTTAAAAAAAATTTTGAAAATGGACTTGGCACAGCCCACTTGTGATAAAGTTCTGTTTTACAAATATTACAAATTATAAATCAAAAACTGTGAAACCTATTATAACAAAATTTGATGGAGAAGTTGTCATTACTTTAAAAAATGCTTCGAAAAAAATTCACGAAATCGTTTAAGGACCACACCCACTTTAATATAAAAGATTTTTAAAAGGGTCGTAAACGAACAAAATAAGCTATATCTTTGCAAGAAGAGCTTTATATCAATGGTATTTCTTTTTCCAAGTGCAGTTATAGCAAAAATAAGGAAGTATTTAAAATTTTTTAAAATGGGCGTAGCATCGCCCCTTTTATGACTAAACAATTTTCTATGTTTCGAGAGCCATGACTCGAAATTAACATATCGTTATAAAATTAGGAGTACATACTTTCTTTATAGCATATTTCCAGTAAAAATGGACAGGATCGGTTAAAGATCGCGCGCACATCTATAGACTAGAATAACAAGCTATATCTTTGCGAACTTAGATATACTTGTTTTCTACAAAGGCCAGCTGGGCGTATGAGTAACATATTGACATGCCAAGAAAATCGTTTCATCATTTGCATAAAGAGCCGACATCGAATATATTTAAATATTTCGAAAAAAATTTTACTGAACTATTAAAAATCTCCAAAATTGTTTACCAGTTTTTCGCATTCAGCAAGTCGAATAACATAAAGCTATTTGAGTTTGTTATAAGTACAGGCATTTTCAATTTTTATATGCCGGGTTTATTAAACAATGAAATAAAGGGCAGTTCTATATTATTTATAAAGGATGTGTCTGTAGATATCGCTTTTAAGTTCCATGGATTTAATGTTATATCTACAATAAGAAACATTTGCCTCTTACTTACTTACTTAATTGGCGCTTAACCGTCTAAACGGTTATGGCCGTCCAACAAGGCGCGCCAGTCGCTCCTTCGCTCCGCCAACCGGCGCCAATTGGTCACACCAAGGGAGTTTAAATCGTTTTCCACCTGGTCCTTCCAACGGAGTGGGGGCCGCCCTCTACCTCTGCTTCCATAGGCGGGTTGCGATAGAAACACTTTCTTGGCCGGAGCATCATCTTTCATTCGCATAACATGGCCTAGCCAGCGCAGCCGCTGCGTTTTAATTCGCTGGACTATGTTGATGTCTGCGTATAGCTCGTATAGCTCATCATTAAATCTTCTTCGGTACTCGCCAACGCCAACGCGTAGAGGTCCACATTTGCCTCTACCTACCGGAAATTCCACTATCTCTAAGAAATCATTCAAAAACTAAAAAGCGCAAAACTCCAATGAATCTACATGCTAGACTGGTATTTGTTCTTTTATTTCTAAATGATTAATATTATGAAAGTTCATTGTACTTCAAACTATGCCTTAATGGTAATTTTCGCAAATATTTGTATTCTTGTTATATTTTTTTATGAAAATCACTTCAGCAGCAATAAAAAAGCCACACCAAATGATAGTCAAAAGGACAAAGACAAGAACAAGTACGAGGTCAAAGACACAGCAATTCCTCACAAATGATTCTTGTTTTTGTTGTTATGGAATGCCATGTGGTTTTGTGTGGGTATGCGTGTCCTACTGCCACAATACTTACACACGGCACACATCGTCTGCCGCGTAACTCATGTTGAAATGCACAAGTGCCTCTAACCGCAAGTTGCCAACATCAAATTTAATATTCACACAGTAATAGTAAATTAGACACAATTTTGTAAAATCAAATTGGAGCAGAACCGACATCAAAGCTCATAAATTTTTTAAATTATTAGGTGCAGTTAGGTAAGGGAGTGGGCCATAGTTATATAGGTGGCCGCCTTTTCAAGATATCGCCATAAAAGTGGACCAGGGGTGACTCTAGAATGCGTTTGTACGATAGGGGTATCAAATTAAAGGAATTAATGAGGGTCTTTAAAAGGAGTGACCCTTAGTTGTATATGTGAAGGCGTTTACGAGATATCGACCAAAATGTGGACCAGGGTGACCCTGATCATTATCTGCCGGGCACCGCTAATTTATTTATATATGTAATACCACGAACAGTACTCCTGCCATGATTCCGAGGGCTTTTGATTTCGCCCCGCAGAACTTTTTTCATTTTCTTCTGCTTAATATGGTAGGTGTCACACCCATTTTACAAAGATTTTTCCAAAGTTATATTTGCGTCAAAAAAAAAACAACCCAATCACCATGCTTCATCCCGTTTTTCGTATTTCGTTTAGAATTATGGAATTTTTTTCATTTTTCGAAATTTTCGATATAGAAAAAGTAAGCGTGGTCATAGTCGGATTTCGCCCGTTTTTAATACCAAGGTAAAGTGAGTTCAGATAAATACGTGAACTAAGTTTAGTAAAGACTAGCTTTACCCGGCGTACGTTGTAACGCCCGAGATCGAATGAATGTTGCGTTGTTTTTTCTGTTTTGTTTGTTGATAATTTAATTTATTATTCCGTAAATAGAATTGAATTTTGTACGCATATTTGGTGAAATTTTCTGTTAAAACATTTTATTCTTGTATCTTATTTTATATTATTGTATTGCTTTTACCGCTGATGATTGTTGCTTTGATTACATTCCGAAGAGGCATGACTGGTGTGCCAATTTTCAAAGTTGATATATGCGCAGGCATTCCTTTTGGTTCTAAGGAGTATAGAAATTCATTTGGATAATTCACAATTTTATCTTCATCTGTAACTGTGTCGATCGATTTATATTTCGCCACTTCACCAGGAAATTGGTTTTGAATGCGAACATTGATTTTGTTAACATAATCATTTTTGGGAGCTAAGATAGTTCTTTCGCATAGCCAAAAAACAAAAACATTTAAATTTAAAATTCTGAATTCTGAAACATGAAAAACTTTCGTCTTGATCGAAGGAAACTAGAGCCAAAATTTGGTGATGATCGAAGTATAGCAAACACGTTTTCATAGGGAACACACACACAAAATTTGGTTTTTATAGAAGATGTAGATAGACTGAAGCTAAACAATTTTTTAACAGCGGCAGATTACTAAACGTCGAAAAGGCATAACAGCCAATCTCAACAATGCAGTCAAACTTTAGGTATTAAAATAACTTAAGTTTGTACGGCAGCCATAGTTTTTCCCCTATCCACATTTTACTGGAGGTGTTAGGACTTAACGTCACATAGTTCTTTACCAATTTTAATTATCCTACCATTACGACATCGAGATATATGCAGTATAATATATCCCATTTGTATGGGATGTGCCACACCCCCTTTTTCCCAATTCAATATTTTCTTGGTGGTGTTAGGGATTGACCTCATATATCTCCTTACTGAATTTCAATGTTCTGGCATGTATACCTTCAAAGTTATGCATTACAAAAATTCCATTTGTATGGGAGGTGCCACCCCCCTTTCTCCAAATTCCGCATTTTCTTGTTGGTGTTAGAGATTGACCTCATATAACTCCTCATTGAATTTCAATGTTCTGGCATGTATACCTTCAAAGTTATGCAGTACCAAAGATTCCATTTGTATGGGAAGAGCCACGCCCCTTTTATATATCGAAATTATTTTTAGCCTAAAACCTTCCCGTTGATCGAAGGAACCCATAACCAAAATTTTGTGATGATTGAAGTGTGTGAAATACGTTTCCATAGCGAACACACACACACACACAAACACACACAATTTGATTTTTATACTCAGTTGAGCATAGCTCACAGAGTATATTAACTTTGATTGGATAACGGTTGGTTGTACAGGTATAAAGGAATCGAGATAGATATAGACTTCCATATATCAAAATAATCAGGATCGAAAAAAAATTTGATTGAGCCATGTCCGTCCATCCGTCTGTCCGTTAATACGATAACTTGGGTAAATTTTGAGGTATCTTGATGAAATTAGGTATGTAGGTTCCTGAGCACTCATCTCAGATCGCTATTTAAAATGAACAATATCGGACTACAACCACGCCTACTTTTTCGATATCGAATATTTCGAAAAACCGAAAAGGTGCGGTAATTCTTTACCAAAGACGGATAAAGCAATGAAACTTGGTAGGTGCATTGACCTTATGACGCAGAATAGAAAACTGGTAAAATTTTGGACAATGGGCGTGGCACCGCCCACTTTTAAAAGAAGGTAATTTAAAAATTTTGCAAGCGGTAATTTGGCAATCGTTGAAGATATCATGATGAAATTTGGCAGGAACGTTACTCCTATTACTATACGTATGCTTGATAAAAATTAGCAAAATCGGAGAACGACCACGCCCACTTTAAAAAAAAAATTGTTTTTTTTTAAGCCAAATTTTAACAAAAAATTTAATATCTTTACGGTATATGAGTAAATTATGTCAACATTCAACTCCAGTAATGATATGGTGAAACAAAATGCAAAAATAAAATAAAATTTCAATATGGGCGTGGCTCCGCCCTTTTTCATTTAATTTGTCTAGGATACTTTTTATGCCAAAGTCGAACAAAAATTTACCAATCCTTGTGAAATTTGGTAGGGGCTAAGATTCTGGAACGGTAACTTACTTCTGTGAAAAAGGGCGAAATCGGTTGAAGCCACGCCCAGTTTTTATACACAGTCGACCGTCTGTCCTTCCGCTCGGCCGTTAACACGATAACTTGAGAAAAAATCGATATATCTTTACTAAACTTAGTTCACGTACTTATCTGAATTCACTTTGTATTGGTATAAAAAATGGCCGAAATCGGACTATGACCACACCCACTTTTTCGATATCGAAAATTACGAAAAACAAAAAAAATGCCATAAGTCTATACCAAATACGAAAAAAGGGATGAAACGTGGTATTTGGATTAGTTTATTGACGCAAAATATAACTTTAGAAAAAAACTTTGTAAAATGGGTGTGACACCTAGCATATTAAGTAGAATGAAATGAAAAAGTTTTGCAGGGCGAAATAAAAAACCCTTGAAATTTTGGCAGGAATACTGTTCGTGGTATTATATATATAAATAAATTAGCGGTATCCAACAGATGATGTTCTGGGTCACCCTGGTCCACATTTTGGTCAATATCTGGAAACCGCCTTCACATATATAACTACCACCACTCCCTTTAAAAGCCTCATTAATACCTTTAATTTGATACCATACAAACGCATTCTAGAGTCACCCCTGGTCCACCTTTATGGCGATATCTCGAAAAGGCGTTCACCTATAGAACTAAGGCCCACTCCCTTTTAAAATATTCATTAACACCTTTCATTTGATACCCATATCGTACAAACAAATTCTAGAGTCAACCCTGATCCACCTTTATGGCGATATCCCTAAATGGGGTCCACCTATAGAACTATGGCCCACTTCCTCTTAAAATACTCTTTAATACCTTTCTTTTAATACACAAGTCATACAAACACATTCCAGGGTTACCCTCTGTCCATTTTCTTACATGGTTATTTTCCCTTATGTTGCCACCATAGCTCTCAACTGAGTATGTAATGTTCGGTTACACCCGAACTTAACCTTCCTTACTTGTTATATATATAGATATATCGATTTGTGCTCAAGTTATCGTGTTAACGGCCGAGCGGAAGGACAGACGGTCGACTGTGTATAAAAACTGGGTGTGGCTTCAACCGATTTCGCCAATTTTCACAGAATACAGTCATCGTCATAGAAGCTATGCCCCTATCAAATTTCACAAGGATTGGTAAATTTTTGTTCGACTTATGGCATTAAAAGTATTCTAGACAAATTAAATGAAAAAGAGAGCCACGCCCATTTTTAAATTTTCTTTTCTTTTTCATTACTGGAGCTGAATGTTGACATAATTTATTTGTGTTAAAATTTTACTTTTAAAACTTTTTTTTTAAAAAGTGCTACCAAGCTTTATCCGTCTTTGGTAATGAACTATCGCGCTTTTTCGGGTTTTCGAAATTTTAGATATCGAAAAAGTGGGCTTGGTTATAGTCCGATTTCATTCATTTTAAATAGCGATCTGAGATGAGTACCCAGTAACTTACGTACCAAATTTCATTAAAATACCTCAAAATTTACTCAAGTTATCGTGTTCACGGACAGACAGATGGACGGGCATGGCGAAATGAATTTCTTTTTTCGCACAGATAATTTTGATATATATAAGTCTATATTTATCTCCATTAGGTTATACTGTGAGCTCTACTCAGCTGAGTATAAAAATTTAAATTTGCTAGTGTTTACAAATGTATTTTTAACTAGGCAGTAGGTTTGCTCGATTTGTATGGACGAAAATTAACCGATATCGCGCCATCTATTTTTCGATAGGATTTGGGCGCAGGAAAAAGCAGTTCCACTACGCGTACCCAAAAATAATAATTTTCGAGCCTACGAAATTTCATTTTTTTTTTACTTTTTTTCGACTTTGATTTTTAAAGTTTTTTACATGACCTATTAAAATAATTTTCATATGTATACACTGTCCGACCCAAAAGTGTCCGCTAAAAACGTTGCCGATAACAGTTTTTTGAAAAAATAATTTTTTTGGTGATAACAGTTTTTTGAAAAAAAAAAATTATTTTTTTTTCAAAAAACTGTTATCGAAAACGTTTTTAGCGGACATTTTTGGGTCGGACTGGGTATACATGAAAATTTAACAATCAAATGAAAATTTTTTTAGTATGTCATGAAAAAAACCTTAAAAATCAAAGTCGAAAAAAGGCAAAAAAATGAAATTTCGCAAATTAAAAAGTTGGTGAACCTTTGTCGGATACAGATCCGATACGTATCGGGAACAAGGCACCATTGTTTCGGACATAGTCGGGCTTACGCTTTAATGGTGCTTGTAACCGAAACTTCGGTAATACTCCCCAAAACTTTCGACCAATTCCACGGGTCACAGAGATACCACCGTAAGTAAACCGGAACTTGAACTGGGACGTAATTGCAAATAAGAGCCATAGCCAAAACTAAAAACGTATAAATAAATAAAATAAATGTAAGGCGCGATAACCTCCGAAGAGATCTAAGGCCGAGCTTCTCTTCCAATTTGCGTCGTGCTCCTCTTGATTTTTCCCTACAAATTGGCCGGACGGGACCTACATGTTTTATGCCGACTCCGAACGGCATCTGCAACGCAGATGAGTTTTCACTGAGAGCTTTTCATGGCAGAAATACAATCGGAGCGCTTGCCAGACACTGCCGAGGGGCGACCCCGCTTAGAAAAATTTTCTTCTAATTGAAAAATCTTATTTCTAAAATTTTGATGTTGCTTTGCCCGGGAGTTGAACCCAGGGCATACGGTGTGATAGGCGGAGCACGCTACCATCACACCACGGTGGCCGTAAAAACGTATAAAGACCAAAAATTTAGCTTCAATTAGTAATGAGTCCGAAACCGAGACAAAACTTCAAATGACACCCAACTGAAATTCGTCCCGCAAGCAACACCGTAGCAAAAATCGTAAGCCGAACGATGTACAAAACCCTGATCTATCTTGAATGCAACTTTTTGGTCGAAAAGTTATCGATATGTTATGGCTGTCTCCTGATCGAAATACTCGCAATGAGATCGATCACGTTGTGATAGACGGACGGCATGCCTCCAGTGTTTTAGATGTGCATACGATCCGAGGACCTAACATCGACTCAGACTCCGCCGAGGAAAAAATTGGTTACCGGCGGCCACGAAAAAACCACTGCTACGAGGAAGAATGCCGCGTTGCAATCGAAAGAAAAGACTCTGCCTACAGGGCTACGTTAAAAGCGAGCGCAACAGGAGGAATGTGTGAACGCTATCGTGAGTTGAAAAGGAAAGCAAGACGTCATTTCAGGAAGAAAAAAGCAGAAGCAGAAAGGCGTGAATGCGAGGAGCTTGAGCTGCTAGCCACTAGCAGTAACGCCCGAAAATTTTACAAAAAAATACGGCGACAGACGGAAGGTTTTAAGACCGGGGCAAACTCCTGTATGAACGAAAACGGCGACCTTGTAACTGATGTCCAGAGAGTGCTTTGATTATGGAGGGAATACCTCTCTGCTCTCCTAAATTGAGGCAGTAATTCACCGCGCAGAGATGACGAACCCGATCCCGCAATCGATGATGATGGAATATATGTCCCCCCGCCCGATTATGACGAAGTTAGAATAGCAATAATCAGATCGAAAAACAACAAGGCCGTGGGCGCTGATGGATTGCCAGCGGAGCTATTCAAGTACGGCGGCGAGGAGTTGGTAAAGCGCATGCAGCAGCTTCTTAGCAAAATATGGGCGGACGAGTGAATGCCCGACGATTGGAATCTAAGTGTTCTTTGCCCAGTACACAAGAAGGGGATACTGCAAAATGCACCAACTATCGTGGAATAAGCCTTCTTAATATCGCATATAAGGTCCTTTCAAGTGTATTGTGCGAAAGATTGAAGCCCAATGTGAACCGGCTGATTGAACCTTATCAGTGCGACTTCAGACCTGGTAAATCTACCATCGACCAGATTTTCACAATGCGCCAAATCTGGGAAAAAACCCGTGAAAAGAGAATCGACACACATCACCTCTTCGTCGACTTTAAATCCGCCTTTGATAGAAAGAAATGGAGCTGCCTATATGCCGCTATGTCTGAATTGGGTTTCCCCGCAAAACTTATACGGCTGAGCAAAATGACGTTGAGCAACACCATCAGCTCAATCAGAATTAGTAAGGACCTCTCCGAGCCGTTCGAAACTAAATGTGGTTTCAGACAAGGTGACCCCTATGTTGTTGTTGTTGTAGCAATGCTTCGCCCCACCTAACAGCCGCGACCGACCACAAATTGTCATCAATATCCTCTAACGGGAGTCCAAGGAAACTTGCCGTTTCAACAGGGGTGGACCATAAGGAAAGGGGCGTTAGAGGCGTTGATTCCACATTACAATTAAAGAGATGGTTGCTGTCATGTGGGGACACATTGCAAGCGGGGCATACATTTGAATGTCGGGTTGCGGCCACCGTGGTGTGATGGTAGCGTGCTCCGCCTATCACACCGTATGCCCTGGGTTCAACTCCCGGGCAAAGCAACATCAAAATTTTAGAAATAAGATTTTTCAATTAAAAGAAATTCTGATTCTGGATAGGTAGGAGTTTAACATGTTACAGTATCCATAACGAAGTTGAGCAAGAGTGACACGCGTTTCCTTGGGGAGTATGCGTTCCTCTTCCGCGAGTTTTGGATACTTTTCTTTAAGTACTGGATTCACCGGGCAATTCCCGGCATAAAGGTCCGACGCCTGTTTATGGAGTTCACCAAGGACCTGCTTGTGTTTTTTCGCTTCATACGGCTGGGTTCTCAGGTGCCGTATCTCCTCAAAATGCTTACAGATATGACTCCTTAAGCCCCTAGGCGATGCTGGTTCATCAATCAGATATCTGTTGGGATGCTCAGGTTTCTGGGTATTCAACAGAAACTGTTAGGTCAGCATCTCATTTCTCTCCCTGATGGGGTAACCCCATATCATGCGGTTTCTTTAATTTTATGCTGGAGAAAACTATACTAGCTGCAGAACTTAACCGCACTGGAACAATATTCTATAAAAGCGTGCAATTTCTGGCATATGCTGATGACATTGATATCATCGGCCTAAACACCCGCGCTGTTAGTTCTGCTTACTCCAAATTGGAAAAAGAAGCGATAGAAATGGGTTTGATGGTGAATGAGGACAAAACGAAGTACCTGCTGTCATCCAGCAAAGAGTCAGCGCACACGCGCCTTGGCAACCACGCTACTGTTGGCAGCCATAATTTCGAAATAGTAAAAGACTTTGTTTATTTGGGAACCAGCATCAACACTAGCAACAACATCAGCACTGAAATCCAGCGAAGAATCAATCTTGCCAATAAATGCTAATTTGGACTAAGTAGGCAATTGAAAAGTAAAGTCCTCTCTCGGCGAACGAAAATCATACTCTGCAAGTCACTTATCTTACCCGTCCTGCTATATGGGGCAAAAGCATGGACCACGACAACAGCAGATGAAGCGGCTTTGGGAGTGTTCAAGAGAAAAGTTCTTCGAAAGATTTATGGACCTCTACGCGTTAACGATGGCGAGTACCGAAGAAGATTTAATGATGAGCTGTACGAGCTATACGTAGACATCAATATAGTCCAGCGAATTAAAACGCAGCGGCTGCGCTGACTAGGCCATGTTATGCGAATGAAAGATGATGCTCTGGCCAAGAAAGTGTTTCTATCGGAACCCGCCTATGGAAGCAGAGGTAGAGGGCGGCCCCCACTCCGTTGGAAGTACCAGGTGTAAAACGATTTAAACTCCCCTGGTGTGACCAATTGGCGCCGGTTGGCAGAGCGAAGGAGCGACTGGCGCGCCTTGTTGGACGGCCATAACCGTTTAGACGGCTAAGCGCCAGTTAAGTAAGAAATCATCAATTTGTGATGTATCAGAAACCGATTAAACTTATATATAAAAACGATAACACATTTGTAATCCGCCGATAATAAGTCCATAAGAAACTAATAAGAAGCCGACGACTCGGCGATAACAAGCCGATAAAAAACTGATAGCTCCACAAAAATTTCGCTATCATTATAGACCGATAGCAAAACAATAACTTGTCGTTACCGGCAGCTACAAATATTAAGCAGGCAAAGCTCTTCTCAAATAGCGTGAAACTATTTGTAAATTTTTGGTAAATTTACCAACTCTGGTATTACTTTAGGTTATTCAAAAAAATTGGTTTTCTAAACGTATGTAGTCTTTTGTTTACATTTATTTATTATACATCGATCTTTCAGAGTTCTTGATACTCACGCACTTTTTTACCACTGGCACACTTTTGGTTGTTGTACTATGCGACATTATTGCCTCAATAGCCGCCTGACTGGCACTTTAAAATTTTAAGCGGCTGATTCCCATTCAGTTTCTCTGCAGAGTCTCCGTTGCTTTGATCACAAATATCCCCGGTTCGGAAAGACACTTCATTGTTATACCATATTGAAACGTGTGCCTATAACCGCATTAGCATAACATATAGCAGACAATATGACTTCGATTGGTTTAAAGCACATATGTTTACACTTATCGTAACGGAGTTCATGACGTGCTGCAATTTGGGGTGGCTTTACCTGCTCCCGAATTATTGATCAATCATATAATAAATGACACCTCTATACTCTTAACACACGTTCCTAATATGTTCGGGTGGGCCCTTGATTTGGTATTTGTAGACGATACGTCAAAATGTACTCTTAGCCGGGGTGAACCTCTAACTGTACCCGAAGATCCTTACCATCCTTCCCTGGAAATAGCATACGACTTCGAAAGAAATTCCGTGAGTAGCGCTTTTCTAAATACGACTCTAATTTCAGATTTGACTTTGCGAAGGCTAATTTTAGCAAACTTTATCAAAATTTATCTACAGTGAATTTACCCAAATATTGTGTAGACACTGACTAAAATTTTTCTAACTTTTATACCATCATTTCTTGGTGACCGATACCAAGATCGAGAGGGCAGTGAAGACGTTTTCTAAGTTTAAATCGCCGGGCCCAGATGGTATATTCTCGGCCATGCTACAAGTCTCAAGTAGGGCGGTCGTGGAATGGCTTAAAATAATATTCGATGTGTGCATACGACTGAATCATGTACCGAACTCTTGGAGAACTGCTCGTGCAGCTTTTCTACCAAAGGCGGGGAAGATCGGTCACGTGTATCCCAAAGACTATAGACCCATTAGCTTAACATCATTTCTGCTTAAAACCTTTGAGAGACTGATAGATGTGTACATAAAGTCCAACGTGGATGAAAAGCTGCTCGCCACAACACAGCATGCGTACACCAAAGGCAAGTAGGTAGACACCGCATTGCATAGGGTGGTAATAAGCATAGAGAAATCCCTGGATTATAAGGAGTATGCTCTAGGAGTCTTCTTGCCGGGGCTTTCAATAATGTTGCAAAATGGGCGATTATGGATGGTCTTAATTACGTTAAAGTACATCCTGTCTTAATCAGATGGATCGGCTGCATGTTAAATTGCATAAAGATTACATCACAATGGGGATTGTACGAGGCCACGAAATCAGTGGACAGGGACACGCAGCAGGGAGGGGTGCTATCACCTCTGCTGTGGACGCTGGTCATCAACCAACTGCTCAGGCAATTCGATGAGAGACCCGTAAAACTTACGGCTTACGCAAATGACGTTGCTATTGTCATAAGTGGAAAGTGCCTTCCAACGATTAGTTCTTTGATGGATCGGGCGCTTCGCGATATTCATACCTGGGCATCTAATGTCGGGTTGAAAGTCAATGCGGAGAAGACGGATATGGTCTTGTTTACAAAGAGCTACAAGGTCCCAAATTGGACCAGGCCAAAGTTAGGAGGGGTGACCTTACAGGAGAAACCTTGCACAAAATATTTAGGAATCATCCTAGACAGTAAGCTGTCATGGAAGCTCAACGTGGAGGAGAGGGTCAAGAAGGCCTCAACGGCACCCTATGCATGTAAAAGAATGCTGTGGTATACGTGGGGCCTATCGCCCTCTCTTTCTAATTGGGGTTTTTACAGCGAATGTAAGCCCTATTCTCTACTATGGAGTTCTTGTTTGGTGGAAAGCCACACAAAAAACAACATACCCCAAAAAATTAGAGGGGGTATGCAGACTATCGATGCTTAGCATTACGGGAAACCCCGAAAACAACGCCGACGGCTGCACTGTATGCCATTATAGTAGTATAGCGTCATCAATCACAAGACGAACAGACTACATGATTCCCTATCTGCGCTTCGAGGGAGATCTTAAGGCCACAATAGAGGTGGACGGTTGGCGCAAGTGTGCGCAAATGGCGAACGAGGCGAAACATGTGTACACTAATGGTTCCAAAGTAGTGGAAGGAGTAGTGTCTGCGGTATACTGCGCTGATCCGGAAATAAGCAGATCCTACAGGCTGCCGGATCACTGTAGCGTTTTCGAAGCGGAAATATTAGCCGTAACCAAAGCAGTAGAAACCCTGGAAGAGAATAGCTTAAGCTGCAACCGTGTTAACTTTTATATTGACAGTCAAGCAGCAATTAAGGCAATAATCTCGCATAGCACAGCATCTGAATGCGTGTTAGAGTGTAAGCAGTCTCTGGATACAATCGGGACAGCGAGAAGCATACATCTATATTGGGTCCCAGGGCATATGGGAATAGATGGGAATGAAAAAGCGGACGAACTAGCTAAAAAGGGCGCATCCCTTGAAGCTTGCTCCGTAAATGTCCCAATTAGATTGGGCGAGATTAAGCGAAGTCGAGAGGTGGACATGATCGACCAAGCGGGAAAGGCGTGGGTTCAAACGCGGGACTGTAAAGTGTCGAAGATTATGTGTAGATCTTACAACCTTAGACCAACACAGTTGCTCCTATCATTAAAAAGAGAGGACTGTAGACTCATGACGGGTATTCTGACTGGTACCTGCCTTCTGGCGTCACATGCCTTTAAACTAGGCTTGGTCAGTGATAGCAGATGTAGGAAGTGCGGGTTGGAGGAGGAAACAATCGAGCACGTTCTGTGCTCGTGCCCTGCTCTTGCCAGGCTAAGACTCCAGCTATTAGGAGTGATACAGCTGTCAGATCTAGAAGCAGCAAGTGGCTTAAGTCCTAGGAAGCTTCTAGTATTTGCCAAGAGGACGGAGTTATTTTATAACATAGGTCCTGGTTTTTGATAGGGGTTTTCAGTTTGGTCGTTAAAACAAACTTCTGGTAACACTACGGACTCAATCAGTTTATGTGAGGTCCTCATGGACCGGCCAGTTCAACCTACCTACCATACCATCATTTACGGTATTTTGGAATAACACGTACCTAAGCGAAAATGTGTGTCTACCAGTCTAAATGTGGTTCACTAAAGAGCTGAGGTCTTTATAAAACAGAAAATCGCGCTTCTTCAAATTATTCAAAAGTTCTGGCTCTCACCCCGATTACTTGCAGTACTCTATTTTGCGTCATAAATATTTTTAATTAAACAAAAAGTGCTATAATACATATATACATCTGCAAGATAAAAAGAAAAATAACTTGCAACCCGAAAGCCTTCTATGATTTCGTGAACTTTAAACGTAGGGTGAACGAGTTTCCCTCTGCTTTAAAATACCAGGAAGATTTGTTTAGCCACGATCAAGATATTGCTAATTTCTTTGCACAATTTTTCAAATCGAACTATTCTGATGAACTTAATTATTTTTCAAATGAATATCCATTTCAACTCACTTAACAAAATTAATATTCCAGCGATAACTCCTGATGAAGTTTTTTCATATTTAACATCTTTGAAGGAATCTCACAAGTACGGTCCTGATTTAATTCCCACTTGCTCTCTTAAAAAATGTGCTAAACACGTTTATCAGCCTTTAACTGAATTATTCAATCTGTCCCTAAAACGTGGAGTTTTTCCTTCTGCTTGGAAGGAATATTTTCTCATACCCTTCGCAAAAGTGGTAGTAGGTCGTGTGTAGAAAACTATCGAGAAATTGCAAAGTTGTCGGCCATGCCAAAATGATTTAAAACTATAGTTACCAATCAGCTAGCTTTTTCCATTTCTACTTTGATTGCAGAACACCAACACGGATTCTGTAAAGGCAAATCTACCATTACAAATCTACTTGAATTTACAACTCATGTTTCTAATGGATTTAGAGAAAATGTTGTTATGTTATTTATACTGATTTCCGTAAAGCATTTGACAAAGTATCCCACTCCTTACTTATCTACAAGCTTGATCAGCTGGGCTTCCAACCTGATCTCACCCAGTGAATCTTATCGTATCTCTGCGATCGATGTTTACTCTGGCGTCGCACAGGGCATTCATCTTGGTCCAATTCTGTTCTTGCTATTTATTAATGATATCTGTACCATTATAAAATATTCCAAAGTCTTAATGTATGCCGATGATGTAAACTTTTTCGGTCTTATGCGTCTATAGAAGAACGCCCCTTGCTTCAAGCGGATGTAAACTGCCTATTTGCTTGGTGCAACGTAAATTCAATGCCGCTGAACCTCAAAAAATGCAAATTCGTGTGCCTCTCTCGAAGATCTTTTCTAGTAGCCTCTTATGTAATCAATAATTTTTGTCTTCTATCAGTAAACTATTTTGAGGACTTGGGAGTCACGATAGATGCTAAACTTAGTTTCAACCTTCATATTAATGCTACTGTCAATAAGGCTAGAGGTGTTCTTTCATACGTGAAACGGTGGTCCAAAGAATTTAGTGACCCTTATGTAACTAAAGCCCTTTTCATCACCTTAGTTAGACCGATACTAGAATACGGATCAATAGTCTGGAATCCACAATATCGAGTTCATGCAGATAGACTTGAATCAATACAAAAGCAATTTCTACTTTTCTCTTTAAGGAATTTTCAGTGGGACTCTCCGTATAATCTTCCCCCTTATACTAGTCGGTTGAAGCTTATCAATCTCCCAACTCTTGCAAGCCGTAGAGAAATGCTAGGTGTAATATTTATGGCTTAACTACAGAATGGATTCATTTCCAGCCAAATTCTCTTGAACGAAGTAAACTTTAACGTACCATCACGAGTGTCAAGACATTTCTTTTTTTGAGGCAGTGTAGATGTAATTTCGAATTACGTGAACCTTTTCGGTGTTTGTGTCATGATTTTAATGCTTATTGTAATTCACTTGATATAACAAATTCACTTTTTACCATAAAGAAAACTGTCTTATCCCTTCTTAACTCACAACAAATAAAAATTTAAATTTAACGTACTAAAAATTTTCACTTACTTAGCAATGTAGTATATGTATAATTTCTAACTGTTATGTATAATACTCAGCTGATGATTTCTATTCTGTAGCTGAGCAGTTTTAAATATCGACGCTTAACAAACCCCCACCTATCAACAACTCGCCAGAAACAAATCCGTGCGTCATGCGGTTGTGCGGGCTTCGGAGGGTATTAATTCGTTGGGTATTATTATTATTATTATTATTAAAGGCCAAATGAGGAAAGGATACCGGAAGGTACCGACAAAATATCCCAATATGCATTTACTGCCACAGATGTTTTCTTCGTTCTCGATTCCACAGTAAGCTTCCATCAAACTTGTTGTCTAAAATAATACCTATAAATATTTTACTGTATTTCTTTTACAAGGTCTCGTGTCCTACTTTAGGCTAAGTCCAATTCGTTATCTTAGACTTTCTAGTAAAAAAAAACAGATGCATTTTTTTAACGTTGGAGCTCAACTCGGAGTCTGATATTCCACCACGCCTATACCGAATCTCTTGATTACTAAGGCGCCATATATGTATAACATAGTCTTCCTTCCTGCCGTTATTGAAATTCTTCTTCAAACTTATATTTACATCTCATTCTGATATTTCAGCTTCCTTCCCAAACAAAAACACATTTACTTGCTATCTGAAATATTAATAACTTTTAAAAATAAAGTCATGTGAGCTTAAAATATCACAGAATATGCGGTTAATACAGACTCACTGAACCAATGGCCTCATACCGCGAAATATCGAGATATTAACAAGTCAGAAAACAACTTCATATAATTAAACCTACAACAAAATAAGCCACACAACCTGCCAGAAATTACAGAGAAAATACAGCAACCACACACACACACACACACACACGTAAAAACACTACCCAGCCTCGTTCCATATTTTCGCAAAAGTAAACTCGACGTGAATGGAAAACGGTAAGAGTTTTTATTAAAATTAAAAAGCATGAAACCAACAATAATTACAACAACAAAGAGCATTATTTAATAAATCATAAACGTAAACACAACAAATTTTGACAATAACAACGACACATAAGCATTTACTGTTGCTATCCAACCCGCGCTGCAGTGCAGTCAAAAGCCAGAGTAGTCATCAAACTTTCTAGTTCATTGACTAGAATTTTGAGGGTTATTCATACTAGCCATTCCAGAATAACGGAGAACGGAAAGGATGAACACACTACCAAATACCGAAAACCAAGCCAGTATCTATCGATATTATTCCTTTAGGCAGTAACGAAAACTTTAACCCTAGTTCGGCCGACGAGTCACTAGGGTGACTTTTTCATATTCTCCCCTCAAAAAACACATTTTTAATAAATTTTGTTAACTCATTTTCCGTAACATCATAACTTAATGAATTTTAAGTAGAAAAAATACAAAATAAGGTTTTATAATTTTAGTCATAGACAACTGTAACGGGTTAAACACTTTTATCCTTTTTCTGGCAGTCACCGGGGTGACTGCGTCGGCCACAAATAGTTGTAAAAATCATCGGCCGAACTAAGGTTAAAGCCGTTACGATTCCCTCATTTAAATGAAATTCGTCGGTTGTCCAGCCATCAGCATGACTTTCGTAAAGTGCATATCACCACCACCGTTCTGAACTCCATTAACACTCATTATGGGACGGTGTTCGTGCAGCTTGGCCTGTTTTTACACAGTCAACTACGACTGGCTCGTTCCTTCTCCGTTGGTTTAGTAGATTGACCTCAAACTATTTGAGTGGCCAGCAAAGTCGTTAAAATTAAAAAAAAAAAAAACTTCAAAAGTGGTTTAACCACAAATATACATATGTATATTCTGAGCTACAATTTTAATTTTCTGAACTCCATTTATAATTTTCTGAACTTCAAATTTGAACTTCTTCAGTTTCAGTTTTCTGATCTTAAATTGAAACCTGAACTTCAACTGCAACTTTCTCAACTAAAACTAAAAAAAGGTGTAGATATTTAGTTGTATAATCTCACATAGCACAGCGTCTAAATGCGTGTTAGAGTATAAGCAGTCTCTGGAGAGAATCGGGACAGGGAGAAGCTTACGTCTATATTGGGTCCCAGAGCATATGGGAATATATGGGAATGAAAAAGCGGATGAACTAGCTAAAAAGGGCGCATCCCTTGCACCTTGCTCCGTAGACGTCCCAATTAAACTGGGCGATATTAAGCGAATGTGAGAGGTGCGCATGATCGACCAAGCGAAAAAGGCGTGGGTTCAAGCGTGAAGCTCTAAATTGTCAAAGATTATCTATAGGTCTTACAACCTTAGACAAACTAAGTTGCTTCTATCATTAAAAAGAGAGGACTGTAGATTCATGACGGGTGTCCTGACTGGACACTGCCTTCTGGCATCACATGACTCTAAGTTAGGCTTGGTCAGTGATAGCAGATGTAGGAAGTGCGGGTTGAAGGAGGAAACGATCGAGTACGTTTTGTGCTCGTGCCTGCGCTTGCCAGGCTAAAACCCCAGTTACTAGAAGTGCTACAGCTGTCAAATCTAGAAGCAGCAAGTTGCTTAAGTCCTAGGAAGCTTCTAGTATTTGCCAAGAGGGCGGAGTTTTTTTATAACATAGGTCCTGTTTTTTGATAGGTTTTTTCAGTTTGGTCGTTAAAACAAACTTTTGGTAACACTACCGACTCATTCAGTCTATGTGAGGTCCTCATGGACCGGCCAGTTCAGCCTTACCTAACCTAGTTGCATAAGTACGATGTATTTTTGATTTGAAATGAATTTGAGTTTATTTAACGAATTTTGAATTATAATTTTTTAATTTTTATATATAAGTAATGTTAATTTACATTAGTTCATAAGTTTATATATTTTGAAGTGAAATATTATGAAGTGATACCTATACATAAATACTTTTTTAATTGAATTAATTTAATCAAAAATGCATTTGAACTAGTTTAGTAATTGATATTAGAGAAAAATTGTAAGTTTACAAACGGCGATGGTTACTAGGACATGTTTCTGAATTTCACTTCTTCATCAGCTAGCTTTTCGGGAGCTGAGGGTTGAACTCGAGTCTCCAACATTCATATCAGTGCAAGCCTTTTTTAGCTGCTACGCCATATGAATGTTCCGTTGTTCGCTGTACAATTGGTCTCTAAGAGTTGCCTTTTTTGTTTATATTCCTTTTGATCACCATGTAGGCACATACACTCTGTATGTAGTTTATTCCTAATGGTGTGGATATGATTTTTAGGCGTGCTTTTGAAAGCTTAGTAACATTTGTTCGGATATTTACAGTATTTGTTTTTAATACTTCCGCTGTTACTATTATATCAATATGATCATATGTATTTAATTAGCGAGCTTTGCTCATATTGCTTTATACAATGGTTTTTGTAATTGATATTAGAGAAAAATTGTAAGTTTACAAACGGCGATGGTTACTAGGACATGTTTCTGAATTTCACTTCTTCATCAGCTAGCTTTTCGGGAGCTGAGCGTTGAACTCGAGTCTCCAACATTCATATCAGTGCAAGCCTTTTTTAGCTGCTACGCCATATGAATGTTGCGTTGTTCGCTGTACAATTGGTCTCTAAGAGTTGCCTTTTTTGTTTATATTCCTTTTGATCACCATGTAGGCACATACACTCTGTATGTAGTTTATTCCTAATGGTGTGGATATGATTTTTAGGCGTGCTTTTGAAAGCTTAGTAACATTTGTTCGGATATTTACAGTATTTGTTTTTAATACTTCCGCTGTTACTATTATATCAATATGATCATATGTATTTAATTAGCGAGCTTTGCTCATATTGCTTTATACAATGGTTTTTGTAATTGATATTAGAGAAAAATTGTAAGTTTACAAACGGCGATGGTTACTAGGACATGTTTCTGAATTTCACTTCTTCATCAGCTAGCTTTTCGGGAGCTGAGGGTTGAACTCGAGTCTCCAACATTCATATCAGTGCAAGCCTTTTTTAGCTGCTACGCCATATGAATGTTGCGTTGTTCGCTGTACAATTGGTCTCTAAGAGTTGCCTTTTTTGTTTATATTCCTTTTGATCACCATGTAGGCACATACACTCTGTATGTAGTTTATTCCTAATGGTGTGGATATGATTTTTAGGCGTGCTTTTGAAAGCTTAGTAACATTTGTTCGGATATTTACAGTATTTGTTTTTAATACTTCCGCTGTTACTATTATATCAATATGATCATATGTATTTAATTAGCGAGCTTTGCTCATATTGCTTTATACAATGGTTTTTGTAATTGATATTAGAGAAAAATTGTAAGTTTACAAACGGCGATGGTTACTAGGACATGTTTCTGAATTTCACTTCTTCATCAGCTAGCTTTTCGGGAGCTGAGGGTTGAACTCGAGTCTCCAACATTCATATCAGTGCAAGCCTTTTTTAGCTGCTACGCCATATGAATGTTGCGTTGTTCGCTGTACAATTGGTCTCTAAGAGTTGCCTTTTTTGTTTATATTCCTTTTGATCACCATGTAGGCACATACACTCTGTATGTAGTTTATTCCTAATGGTGTGGATATGATTTTTAGGCGTGCTTTTGAAAGCTTAGTAACATTTGTTCGGATATTTACAGTATTTGTTTTTAATACTTCCGCTGTTACTATTATATCAATATGATCATATGTATTTAATTAGCGAGCTTTGCTCATATTGCTTTATACAATGGTTTTTGTAATTGATATTAGAGAAAAATTGTAAGTTTACAAACGGCGATGGTTACTAGGACATGTTTCTGAATTTCACTTCTTCATCAGCTAGCTTTTCGGGAGCTGAGGGTTGAACTCGAGTCTCCAACATTCATATCAGTGCAAGCCTTTTTTAGCTGCTACGCCATATGAATGTTGCGTTGTTCGCTGTACAATTGGTCTCTAAGAGTTGCCTTTTTTGTTTATATTCCTTTTGATCACCATGTAGGCACATACACTCTGTATGTAGTTTATTCCTAATGGTGTGGATATGATTTTTAGGCGTGCTTTTGAAAGCTTAGTAACATTTGTTCGGATATTTACAGTATTTGTTTTTAATACTTCCGCTGTTACTATTATATCAATATGATCATATGTATTTAATTAGCGAGCTTTGCTCATATTGCTTTATACAATGGTTTTTGTAATTGATATTAGAGAAAAATTGTAAGTTTACAAACGGCGATGGTTACTAGGACATGTTTCTGAATTTCACTTCTTCATCAGCTAGCTTTTCGGGAGCTGAGCATTGAACTCGAGTCTCCAACATTCATATCAGTGCAAGCCTTTTTTAGCTGCTACGCCATATGAATGTTCCGTTGTTCGCTGTACAATTGGTCTCTAAGAGTTGCCTTTTTTGTTTATATTCCTTTTGATCACCATGTAGGCACATACACTCTGTATGTAGTTTATTCCTAATGGTGTGGATATGATTTTTAGGCGTGCTTTTGAAAGCTTAGTAACATTTGTTCGGATATTTACAGTATTTGTTTTTAATACTTCCGCTGTTACTATTATATCAATATGATCATATGTATTTAATTAGCGAGCTTTGCTCATATTGCTTTATACAATGGTTTTTGTAATTGATATTAGAGAAAAATTGTAAGTTTACAAACGGCGATGGTTACTAGGACATGTTTCTGAATTTCACTTCTTCATCAGCTAGCTTTTCGGGAGCTGAGCGTTGAACTCGAGTCTCCAACATTCATATCAGTGCAAGCCTTTTTTAGCTGCTACGCTACTAGTTTAGTAATTTTAAATTATACTTTTTAAGTTTTTATATACTGTAACAATTTTACTGCAAATCCTCTTATTTGCAACCTTCTTCTAAGTTGGAATCACTAAACTGTTGAATAAATAACTCCAATATTGAATAATGGAAAAAATGGCCTTTATTAAAGTACTTCACAATAACACTTATACTTTGCATTTAGCTTGCTTAGTAACCAAACGGCCTGATAGCTTAAATGAAACTGATACTCGCCTCTACTGTTGTCGCCTTTTTATACTGTCTGATTTCCTCGTTGCATATTTCTCGGCTTTTCTAATTCCAGAACTTACTACTTAGTTATACATTTCTCAGCTACAACTACAGATGTATAATTTTTATAGCTTCTCTCATACCCCATCGGCTTGTATGTGTGAGCGACACTTCCACAATTATAATTGCATACCTTAAAGAGCATCTCAGATAAGATATCTGCATGTGTTTGTGCATCTCTCCTCCGCTGCGTGTACGTAAATAGGTGTAGACAAAATGATTAAATTATTGATGTGCATTCACGTCACTGTTTAGCATCGGCTTAGAGATGGCAATACGCCTTAGTGTTGCTAATATTCGTAACAATATATTTACGTATTTTTATTAAAATTTCTTCCTAAGTATAATGTATTGTAGTGATAAATTGTAAAGTGATGTATGTATATGCATATATACATACTTTTTGTATATATGAATCATAATGAATAAAATGAATTTGAGCTAATTTAGCAATTTTCAAGTAATTTTTCAACCCGACTAGAACTAGTATATTAACTAGTAGGATGCTGATGCATAGACTGAGTAGTATACCAACTGGCATTTTGATGTTGAATACACTAAATAGTATGTCAGTTGGTATGATATTGGTATGTATAATAACTAGTATGCTATCTGGTATAAGGCCGGCGCAAAGGCTGACTAGTATGTTAACTGGTATAACCCTGATGGGTATGCTAACTAGTACGGCATCTGGTACGATGTTGGTGTATATAACAACTAGTTTGTCAATTGGTATGATGCTGTTGCAGATGCTCATACTAGTTGGGAATTTGGCCAACTAGTATTCTTCTAGTATACAACTAGTTGGTTCGACTGCATGGTACATACCCACATAAAGAATACGCTCCGACCCACGTTACAATTTGTATTGAGCTTTTCATAAGCACCGGGACATGCTGACATCTGATCATATTTTGCACACGTTCGCTAGCTTTACGTTCTCTGCGGGTTAACCAAGCAGCGAGCATATTAATAACAAATTAAAATTCTCATTAAAAAAAAGAAGTTATTTTCGGTAATTTTTTTTTTCTCCCAAAAATGTTTTGCTGATGTTAGAATTTTTCTCTTTTTATCGCCAGTGACAGCTGTCGTGTTCGCGAGCTAACGAGTGTTGCTGATACTTTTTTTTTGATGTTGCGACTACAAAATACTGTCATCCTGCCAGCAACAGCGAATGTGTTTTGTAAACTGCTATAAAGCTCTTGCTGTGTTGTCCTTGGACGAGTTTGCAGTTGTTGGCACGTTCAACTTGGCAATTTAGTAGACACTTGCCTTATAAACATAAACATTCTAACATGTGTATTTGTATTAGTGTCACATTGCTAAGGAGTTGCCTTTTAAATTTTTGCGCAGAAAGTCATTTTGTCGGTTCGTTTTGGACATTAAGTGAAGCATAACGGTTACTAAATGCTAAAAGCTTTCTAACCAATATTTGGTTTGTTTAAGGACATTTTTTGTGACAATTCTGAAGGAAACTTTTAAATTTGCAATCACTGATTATTGAGTAAAATTTCTTCCAAGAAGAAAGAGTTTTTAACCCACATTAGAAACCACAACCTTGGGAGAAAGGCACAGACAGTGGTAGGGGCTGTACAATCTACACAGACTGCTCGAAAATGAAAAAGAAAACTGGAAATTTACTCTAAACATTTGCAAGTAAATCAGTCGTATCAGCTTCTCGACTCAGGCATTGCCTTCCAAGCAGATTTTTTTATTCATTGAGGAGCACGCAGACAGCTCCAGGATAGTACGGTCTCAGGCTTCAATGTAAAAATCTTTATCGACAGACAGGCCACCTCAAAAGTATTAGATTCAAACATTATAAGGTCGGAAGTGTTGAGCCCCGCTTGCGTCCTTAAGATACCTCTTTTGAGTGGCCTCTGGGCACAGCGATATTGAAGGGGATAAAGTTACAAAAGCGAGGCGGACAGCACCGTCCGACCACCGTTGGTTTATCTTGTGCTGCAAAACGAAGAATGTAAGATTAAGACAACGGAATTGCTGTGGAACAACTGATATGATTGCGAGGTCTCAATTTCCTTATAAAAAAAAAATAAATGTAAGGCGCGATAACCTCCGAAGAGATCTAAGGCCGAGCTTCTCTTCCAATTTGCGTCGTGCTCCTCTTGATTTTTCCCTACAAATTGGCCGGACGGGACCTACATGTTTTATGCCGACTCCGAACGGCATCTGCAAGGCAGATGAGTTTTCACTGAGAGCTTTTCATGGCAGAAATACAATCGGAGCGCTTGCCAGACACTGACGAGGGGCGACCCCGCTTAGAAAAATTTTCTTCTAATTGAAAAATCTTATTTCTAAAATTTTGATGTTGCTTTGCCCGGGAGTTGAACCCAGGGCATACGGTGTGATAGGCGGAGCACGCTACCATCACACCACGGTGGCCGCCACGTTTGAATAAGAAATGAATAAACATCTCTCTCAAGCTAAATAAATTTGCAGCGAGAGTAATTACGCCTGATATCATAGGTCATTGCGCTATGGTGCTAGCTCTCCAACCAACAACAATGCTATATCAACAAGCATCTTCTACCAGGATGTCAGGATGATAAGGTAGGGAGGTCGATTCACCACTTTCTCTATCGCTATCGACAGTCTGTGTGTAGGCAGAAAACAAATGGTGCTTTGAGGACTACTAATAAACAGTCTGGTCACTGAGATCATTCACAATGGACAAAATTCCTCCGATTGGAAGTGTGGGAAGTTTCCATACCAGCCTTCTTAGCCTAACCTAACTTAACTACAACTTTGCGTTTCTTGCACGTCTTTAGGTGGTTCAATGTCAAAGAGATCAACCATTTCACATTTTCTATAATAAGGCAAGGATCTCAGCGTAGGATATCGTACGAAGAAAATGTATGGGTCTTATTTGAGGTTGATCTTTAGTACACCGCCATAGATTGCATTCCAAAGTCTCAATGTTGATGGCCCTTTGCAGGATATTTATGCCTGACCACCTAGGAAATGATGTGACTTAACTTTGTTTAACCTTTCCAGCCTTAAAACCGTGATTTACAACGGGTAGGTGAATATAAATATTTGGTTGGAGAAGCTATTAACAGTGCTGGAAACCTCTTTAAAGGGTTAAGAGTATTGGGGAATGTTAGCGATTCTGATGGCACAATTCCGAACATCTCGGAAAGGACTTAGTATCCTCACATTGAACCTTCGATGCGGTCCCAAATTAAGCCTTAGCATGCAACTCGATGTTGACTGTGTAAGATGATGTATCATTGGCATTGGTGCTATAGAAGGGGCAAAAGTATAGGCAAGATCACATCTCCAAATCAGTTGCGTACATAATGAGAGGATGGAATTTGGTTTGCCTTACTATCGTCAATAGATTTGGGAGTCTTTCTGTAAACCTGAAAGCTTCTTCTTTGCCTTCTGTACGATACGGAGCATTTCAAAAGCTCAAATCCCTCTAGCTGTATAGGTTCAGGTGTAATACCAAATATCACAGTCAATGCAAGAGGATCACCAGTAGAACGTGTACCATACAAAGCTAGTGACTCCTAAACCAGGAATCCTTAAATACTTTTATATCATTCCACAGACAATAACAACATTTTAGCCAACTGACTGCTGCGCACCAGATGTAATCACAATCGCATATATGAATGTATTATGGAAGGCATCTGGAAAGTCAAAGTCTCTTAAACATAGGTCTAGAAACCATCGTCATGCTGGTATGAATCATCTTCGGTTTGAGTGAATTAGCTATGTATGAAAGAAATTCTACCTGGAACCGAACACCTCAGCCGAAGATATGGATAGAGAGGTAGAGTCGTGTGCTTTATCCCCTATCAAAGTGAAGTAACTATAGATCCTGTTACCACAGTCATCTTTTTTTGCCCCCAGTTGCGTGCTTTACACCATAGACGAGGCACAGTTGTAGTGGAAAATTATATTCACTAATTTATTTCCACTATTCTCGCAAGGTTTCACGCAAAACTTCCCACGAATTGGTAGCTAAGTCTATCAGCGCTAGAGAGGACTGAAACCCCGTAAGTATATACAATTTAAAGCACCAGAGGTCAAACAGAGACGATTATCTCTTTCACTATTATTCGCATATCAACAAAAGTCGATTGTGCGTATTTCTATATAGGTAAACATATATTTTGCTTTAAATCAAAGTTCAAGCTTCAACAACAAAGTTGGCACTAAAATTGTATGCAATAAAACCCACCACAAAAACAAATGCGCGAATAATTTATTCAGAGCAAGCAGTACACTCAAAGATAAATATAATTATATCATAATAATACATATTTCAACACTTGCCAGAGTAACGTTTTAGCACCAGCTTGGCCACAATTCAGTCACGCCCGTATGCAATTAATTTAAATTCATCTCATTGCGGCCTATCAGTCTTCTTTTAAGACAGCTTAATTTGGAAATCACAGCATTCGCCTTTCCTTATCATTTTTTCTTATCAAATCACAAAAAATTGCTTGGAGTATTCACTGCTCGCCTTTACAGCTACGTGAAGCTACCCTACAGTTAAAACAAGGCTGGTCAGAAAAGCATCACTTTCCAACTAATTCAAATTGAACTAGTTTGAAATAGATAAAAAGGCTTATCAATCTAAAATTTTACTCAAGAATCTGCAGTTAAAAAGTTCGAGTGGAAGTTCGATTAAAAGTTTCTGTCATTATCTACTGTTCCATCTTATGACTTCTGTCATCACCTACCAAGATAGAACTATTTTGTTGCATGATTAGAACTAGTATAAGCCCGTCTACCCTGCAGCAAATCGCACTAGTTATAAACAAGCGCAGGACAATAACTTCAATGTATGGTACTAGTTCTATTTCTGCCTCCTCGCATTACTTTCAACTTACAAATTTTGTATTGTGATGTCCTACGAAATGGTGCAGGGGGGCAGACCTTTTGAATACATACGTAGGTGGTTCTGAAATAGCCACAAATTTTGATTAATTCAAATTTATATGAAAAATATATATACAAGGCGCGTTAATCTCCGAAGAGGGTTTAGGCCGAGATTCTCAGTCCCAATCCAAGCTTCAGCCCAATCCCCTGTCGCAGTCCTAGCCCTAGTCCAAGTCCCAGTCCCAGTCATTCCCTGCTCCATTTCCCGTGTCATAAATACTTATCTAAACAAAGGACTGCCTATATGCCCAAATACAGGTAAATCGAACCAAGAACAGAATTTGTTCGAAAAGATCGGCCCCTGGTTTCTTCCCGGAAAAGTACCGGTATTTCACTTCCCAAGGGGATTTATAACAACAAATAGGAAAAACTTCAAATTTAAAAAAATGGGCGTGGCACCGCGACTTTTATAACTAAGCAATTTTCTGTGTTTCGGGAGCCATATTTCGAAGAAAAATTAGTTCAGAATAGAACCATATGTATATGTATTATTGCACAGCCTTGTAACACTATTGAGCACACAAAACAAACAACAACAGCATTTCAAGTGTACAGCTGGGTATGTGATGATCGGTTTCACCCGAACTTAGACTTCCTTACTTGTTTCACAACATTTTAAGTCACACTGATTAGCCTATTCTTTGAGCTGTGCCACTTATATACCCCTCAGTAGCCTTGTCATTGTTTTCTCCTAAGGTCTAAACTTTTCGCGAACAGCCATCTCGAATAGTTGCTTATTTACTTTGCACTACTCTGTTTCTTATGTTAGTTAGCTGTACATCTGTACATGTGTGTACGTAGTTTATTTAGCGTCGTCTTAAGGGCTTTTAGTTGCTGTGTAAGTACCTGGTCTTATATACATCTTTTCTGTGTGTGCAGCTGTTGTTATTTAGCCTGCTTACATTCTTGTTGTGCTGAAATTACTCTAAAATTGTCTGCCTACATTACTGTTTCTGCTGTACAATATTTACTTACTTGCAGCATAGTGAGGGGTCTAACCTGCTAATGTCCACAATATCTTACAGCTACTGGCGTGTGTCTTACTAGCTGTGAAGTGCTCTGCAACTACTTGATTTGTGTGCAGGATAAATATACATCCATACATACGTATGAGATTCTAATAGTTGTACCTACTAGGCATAAATATGTATGTATGTATGTACATGACATAATATACTCACGTTTTTCTAAGCTCCTGCAGTTCATTTATATTTATTAATTATATTCTTATACTCAGTTGAGAAGAGCTCACAGAGTATATTAAGTTTGATTGGATAACGGTTGGTTGTACATATATAAAGGAATCGAGATAGATATAGACTTCCATATATCAAAATAATCAGGATCGAAAAAAATTTGATTGGGCCATGTCCGTCCGTCCGTCCGTCCGTTAACACGATAACTTGAGTAAATTTTGAGGTATCTTGATGAAATTTGGTATGTAGTTTCCTGAGCACTCATCTCAGATCGCTATTTAAAATGAATGATATCGGTCTATAACCACTCCCACTTTTTCGATATCGAAAATTTCGAAAAACCGAAAAAGTGCGATAATTCATTACCAAATACAGATAAAGCGACGAAACTTGGTAAATGAGTTGAATTTATGACGCAGAACAGAAAATTAGTAAAATTTTGGACAACGGGCGTGGCACCGCCCACTTTTAAAAGAAGGTAATTTAAAATTTTTGAAAGCTGTAATTTGTCAGTCGTTGATGATATCATAATGAAATTTAGCGGGGACATTACTCCTATTACTATATGTACGCCTAATAAAAATTAGCAAAATCGGAGAAGGACCACGCCCACTTTAAAAAAAAAAATTTGTTTAAGTAAAATTTTAACAAAAAATTTAATATTTTTACAGTATATAAGTAAATTATGTCAACATTCAATTCCAGTAATGATATGGTGCGACAAAATACAAAAATAAAAGAAAATTTCAAAATGGGCGTGGCTCCGCCCTTTTTCACTTAATTTGTCTAGGATACTTTTAACGCCATAAGTCGTACAAAAATTAACCAATCCTTTTGAAATTTGGTAGGGGTATAGATTTTATGATGTTAACTGTTTTCTGTGAAAACGGGCGAAATCGGTTGATGCCACGCCCAGTTTTTATACACAGTCCTTCGTCTGTCCTTCCGCATGGCCGTTAACACGATAACTTGAGCAAAAATCGACATATCTTTAATGAACTTAGTTCACGTACTTACTTGAACTCACTTTGTCTTGATATGAAAAATGAACGAAATCCGACAATGACCACGCCCACTTTTTCGATATCGAAAATTACGAAAAAATGAAAAAAATGCCATAATTCTATACCAAATACGAAAAAAGGGATGAAACATGGTGAGGTAATTGGATTGGTTTATTGACGCGAAATAAAACTTTAGAAAAAACTTTATAAAATGGTTGTGACACCTACCATATTAAGTAGAAGAAAATGAAAAAGTTCTGCAGGGCGAAATAAAAAACCCTTAAAATCTTGACAGGTATTACATATATAAATAAATTAACGGTATCCAACAGATGATGTTCTGGGTCACCCTGGTCAACATTTGGTCGATATCTGGAAAACGCCTTCACATATACAACTACCACCACTCCCTTTTAAAACTCTCATTAATACCTTTAATTTGATACCCATATCGTACAAACACATTCTAGAGTCACCACTGATCCACCCTTATGGCGATATCTCGAAAAGGCGTCCACCTGTAGAACTAAGCCCCACGCCCTTTTAAAATACTCATTAACACCTTTCATTTGATACCCATATCGTACAAACATATTCTAAAGTCACCCCTGGTCCACCTTTATGGCGATATCTCGAAAAGGCGAACACCTATAGAACGAAGGCCCACTCCCTTTTAAAAATACTCATTAACACCTTTCATTTGATACCCATATCGTACAAACAAAGTCTAGAGTCACCCCTGGTCCACCTTTATTGCGATACCTCGAAAAGGCGTCCACCTATAGAACTAAGGCCCCCTCCCTTTTAAAATACTCATTAACACCTTTCTTTTGATATCCATATTGTGCAAACAAATTCTAGGGTCACCCCTGGTCCACCTCTATGGCGATATCTCGAAAATGCGACCACCTATACAACAACCACCACTCCCCTTTAAAACCCTAATTAATACCTTTAATTTGATACCCATATCATACAAACACATTCTAGAGTCACCCCTGGTCCACCTTTATGGCGATATCTCGAAACGGCGTCCACCTATGGAACTAAGGATTACTCCCTTTTAAAATACTCATTAACACCTTTCATTTGATACCCATATCGTACAAACGCATTCTAGAGTCAACCCTGATCCACCTTTATGGTTATATCCCTAAATGGCGTCCACCTATAGAACTATGGCCCACTCCCTCATAAAATACTCTTTAATGACTTTCATTTGATACACATGTCATAAAAACACATTCCAGGTTTTCCCTCGGTTCTTTTTCCTACATGGTTATTTTCCCTTATGTTGTCACCAGAGCTCTCAACTGAGTATGTAATGTTCTGTTACCCCCGAACTTAACCTTCCTTACTTGTTTTCTCTCATTTTAATGCGTTATCGCCCTTTTCTCTTTTTTCCCTTTGTGTTTTTTCTTTCTGGACGTTTTGCATAATGTCTGTTGAAAGTAAAATAATAATCTTATCATATGTCAAATTGGGTTTAACAAAGTTTCTATTTTACAGGAAATTTATTGTTATCAGATTTCTAAAAGTTTACTTACACACGCTTGGATTAAGCAAATTTGATGAAGGGCCTTTGAATGCGGCGCGTTTACTTAAGTTTAAATTTGATAATTTATTGGCTTTATTATTTTTATTTTTAATTTGAGTTATGTTCTATACGAAAGTTAAATTTGGAACTCCTTTTTTTATACTTAAGTAAAAGTCAAGCAGAAATCTAAAATGGCCTCGAATAATTTAAAATCGTGTTTCGAATCATATTAGTATTCCTCTTTGATATTTTGCGATACAAAAATATCACTTTAAACTTGACTATGAGAACTCCTATAAACATTTTTGTTGGTATTTCCCATAAATTTAACTGCGTTCGTAAGTGGTTTCCAAAAGTACTCGATTCCAGAAGGTAAAAAAGTATCCAGATCTGAAAAACTACCAGATCATGGAAAAGTAGCTAGATCCGAAGAATGGTCCGGTTCCGAAAATTTACCTGTAGTGCAACAAGGCGTGTTTTATTTCCTTTATATTGGATTCGTTTAATAATTTTCCGCCAATTTCCATACAAAATTGGAGAATCTTAAAATTCATTTTTCAGCAACTTTCCGGAGAGCTAGAGTCTTGAAAAACTTAGAGCACACACCGGAACCCGATGGCAATTTAACAGGAGCCAAAAAAACTTTGCTTGGTGATCACAGGTATGTGAAAATTCCAAAAAAACTTTCGAACATGGAAATTTTGCTTTCGAGTTTAAATTAACTTCTCGATAACCCTGTGACCTGAAACTTAAAAAAAAACCTTGGACTCTATTAGACTATAATATTTAGGATAAGAGAGTTTTCGATATCGGACATGGATCGAGATATTTAGAGATACTTAAAAAGTCCATTTACAACATGTGGAATCTTGCGATCGCTATTTGAGTAACTTTCCATGACAGTGCAGCATGAGGGAAAACAATTTTTTAGGTGGTTCAGGGATCTTCTAAATAAAGAAAATCGCACAAACTTTCAGCTCCATAAGGTTGTAATATTTAGGATAAAAGTGTACTCTTGATAAGGCAGGGATCGAGATGGTCATAGATATATAGGAATTTCATTTATAACATGCGGAATCTTACGACCGCTATTTGAGTAACTTCCTATTGAGATTGATTCTTGAAACTAAAGATACATGCTTCAGAACCCAAATACATTGCCATTGTAGGTAAAAAAAAACAAATTTTCTCTAAGGGGTCGAGCGAAAAGTAAAAAATCGCTCGAGCTTGCAAATTTTGCTTTCTAGTTTTAAGAAGGTTCCCAATAACCCAGAAACCTGAAACTTCGTGCTTTATTGAGGTTTCTATATTTAGGAAAAAACATTTTCTATATGGTACAGGGATCAAGATATTAAAAAATTCATTTAGAATTGTGGAATTTTGCAATCGATTTTTAAGTAGCTACACATTGAGCTAGAAACATAGAACTTTACACATATTTCAGGTCACCTTGAAAGTGCAACAAAAAAATAAAAATAAAAAGAAAGAAAAACATTTTTAAATACTTCCTTTATATAAAAGGACAAGAAGAAGCGAAAAATATCTCTTTAAACATATCTTTGTTGAGCTTTAATATACAAATTTGAATATAACCACTGTAAAAATTATTATGAGGAACAAAAATATAAAGGTGGAGTGAAATGCATAAACTTTCGATATAATCTTTACCTAAGGCATGGCGGTCGCCGTAGCGCGCTCTACCTACCACAGCGAAGACTATGGATTCAAACAACATCAACAATATTTTTCAATTGGAAACAATTTTTTCTAAGCGGGATCGCCCCCGGCAATGATTTGGCAACACTTTGAGCGTATTTTTGTCATAAAAAGAGACATCGGAAAACATGTAGGTCCCATCCTGTCAATTTATAGGAAAAATTAAAAGGAGCTCAGCGTAAATTGGAAGAAAAGCTCGGCCTAAAATCTCTTCGGAATTTATCGCGTCTTGTATTAATTTTATTTATATTAGAACCCGATTTGAATCTAAGTATTTTATTAAAAAATTCATGCAACTGTCCGTGACAACAAGCCATAACCACTTTAAATCATTTATGTATGGCACACTTAAATGCAAAACGAAACTGCAGACAACGTCTGCTTGTCAACTTGATAACAGGGAACGTAAATTGAAGGTCGTAATTTCCACGGAAATCTACCATTCAATGATTAATAAGTAGATACACCTACTTTTCACATACAAATAGATATTATCTTCTATCTTATCCCAAACCTCAAATATTCCTTTTTTTTTGGTTACCACTATCTCGTTGTTAACTTTTCTCTCCTCCACTTTCCTTCTTCTAGTCCCTTCGAATGCCTTAATGTAATCACTTTACCTAGCTTATCTGTTTTACTTTATTCGGTTTTTTTGCATTTATTATAATATTTTTGTTTCAACTTTTGTTATTTGTTCTCTTGCTTTCAATTTATTTTTGCTTATACATCATCAGCTGTTAGCTACTTGTTACCTGTCCATTTTCTTTTCTGTTGTTTATCTAGCTGCTGCTCATTTTATACAAATAATTAACATAGTAATTATAGTATGAGCAGCACACTGTGATGCATTTTGCAGAAACTTGACTTACATATGCGAATTCTAAAATATTATTATTCTATTCCAAATTTCATGCAAAAATTTCAAATTTTTTTTCTATATATCAAAAAACACAGAAATTTTATAAGATTTTCCAGGTCCTTTTATTTAAATTAACACTAAAATTCTTAAATCCAGCCAAACTATGTTTTTAGAAAATTTTTTCATTTAAAATCTGCATACTTTGGGCTTTCCCATAATACTTTTGTAAATATTTGAATGATTCACTCTCTATCGAAATAAAATGTTTAACAACAAAACACATGTGAAGGAGCGAAGTAATCGATTAACTTAGATAGCGAATAATTATTGTCGAGCTATTGGTTTCTTACCGGCTTGTTATCGCCAAGTCATCAGCTTTTAATGGGTTTCTACTCGGGTTGTTATATCCAGGTTACAGATGTGACATTGACTTTATAGTGGTTGTTGTGGCGATAATAAACTCCCCGAAGGTTTTTGGGAGTGTTATCGATGTTGATTGTCCTTTTGCTGAATATAACTCCGGTAAGTTCCAGTAACGGCCACCATTAAGGTACAAACCCAGCATCTCGGAACAATTTAATATCAGAACATTGAACCTTCTAGGCCATCGCGCCTCCACCCGCTAACTCCATAACGTACTTGGGATCGACAGAGCGCCGCCTGCTAAAAAAACAGAATTCGCCACTTATAAGTGAAGTTGACAATTGCGTTGGAGAAGCCTTAAATTGCGCTAACAACCCCTTGAATCCCTCGAATATCGTCTTTATATTTAGGTTTTATCGGTATCTTTTTCATAACACACCGATGAGCTATCGAAATCACAAGCCATTCGATATAAAATACTATTACTCATCGATAATTTTTCAGTAACAAGGCGAATACACGCTAATTAGGATTGGTGATATTCCGATAAATTTTGGACAACTTTTTGAGAACTCAGCGATACAACATCTACAACTCCTCGATAATAAATCGATAACTTTTCGATCAGTTTTTGATAACCAGTGGAATATTTAAAAATAATATTTAAATAACACATCGATAACTTTTTGCTAGCATATCGGTAGCTTTATAATAAATAATCGATAACTCGAAAATAAAAAAGCAATAACCCATTGGTAATCTTTGTTATCGATAGAAAATTTACTACACTTCGATAACAGTTCGATAACTCGTCTTTACTTTGTCAACACTAATCCTATAGCGAACCAATAACTCATCGATAACAAACCGTTAAAACTTGGGAATAGGTTTCCAATAATTCCTTTCCTCTTCCCTCTAACCCTAATGACTTTAATAACGGTTATATTTTGAGTTCCTTCATGTATCGTATTCTTTGACAAGAATTTAAATATAAACTTATATAAATGTATATGTATCAATCTACAATTGCGATTAAAAGCTTAGCAGTAACCATCATTTTAAAATTTTATTATTATTTTAATAAATAATGTAACAAAAATAAATTATTTAACAAAACATCTTAAAAATGTTTTCGAATTCAATGAATCGGATCAACATTTTCAAGAACCCATGCGAGTTTTCAGAGATTTTATACTTCCAGTTTGCAGGTTTGAATTAAACTTTTGCACACATGAATTTTCGAATTATTTCGAAAATATTTTCGAATATATTTTATTGTCAGTTTTTATCAAGTTTCTTCAAATATTCATTTTTTTTTTTTTTGATAATTAACAAAATAACCGTTTTGAAACTCAAACTATGCAAACCAACACAAATAACTTTCTTGAAAAAGTTCGAAAAATTTGGGAAAAGTTTTTGAAATTTTCCAAATTTTTATTCAATTATTTCGGAATTTTTTTGGGTTTGCAGTTTTGTAACCTAATTCGTTTTAGTTGAAGAAAGTGAAAGTAATAAGTCTCTCGAAATTCGAATTGATTTATAACAATTTTGCAGGAGCGGCGGCCGTGATGTGGTGGTAGCGTGCTCCGCCTGCCATACTGAAGGTCCTAGGTTTTAGTCATAGGCAAAGCAACATTAAAATTTTAGAAACAAGTTTTTTCAATTACAAAAAAAGTTTATATAAGCGAGATCGCCCCTCGGCAGTGCATTGCAAGTATTCCGAGTGTATTTTTGCCATTAAAATGTTCTCAGTGTAAAATCATCTACCTTGCAAATGCCGTTCGGATTCGTTTTTAAACGGAATTTTGTAATTGACACTTAAGTAACTTCCCGATAAGCTACAAACTTCAAACATAAAATATAGTTCAGAACCCAATAACAATGCAATAATATGAAAAAAAACTCCGATAGGTGGCGTGCGGATCAAAATATTTCAAAAAATTCTATTTGTTGTCCGACTTGGCTCGTATTTGGAACATATAATACATACATGAATAGAAAGCGACCTATCAAAAAAATCGCTTTCTAAAAATGTGAGGCATACGATAACCTGTATAAAGTTCAGTTGATCTTAACTATGAATATGAATAGAAATTTGACGCGTCCACGCTTTTATTTAATTGTCTGATCAACGCCCTAGATTGACGAGGAGTTTGATGACTAGTACCTAGGACCTACCTAATTATTTTCTTGCTTCTAGTATTATTAATACTTCAGTAAGTATTGTCTTCAGTAAAACCGTTTAACTTAAACAATTTTTTTTATTATTTTATTTATATTTGTATTTTTTTTACAGAAGAAAATATAAAACATACTTCTGAAAAAATAATCATAAAGAGAAAATAAAAAAATAACTGAATAAATAATGTAATAAGTCAGTTGAGCAGAGCTCACAGAGTATAATAACTTTGGTTGTACAGGTATAAAGGAATCGAGATATATATAGACTTCCATATATCAAAATCATCAGTATCGAAAAAAAATTTTATTGAGCCATGTCCGCCCGTCCGTCCGTCTGTCCGTTAACGCGATAACTTAAGTAAATTTTGAGGTATCTTGCTGACATTTGGTACGTAGTTTCCTGGGTACTCATCTCAGATCGCTATCTAAAATGGACGGAATCGGACTATAACCACGTCCACTTTTTCGATATCGAAAATTTCGAAAAACACAAAAAGTGCGATAATTCATTACCAAAGACGGATAAAGCGATGAAACTTGGTACGTGAGTTGAACTTATGACGCAGAATAGAAAACTAGTAAAATTTGGACAATGGGCGTGGCACCGCCCACTTTTAAAAGAAGGTAATTTAAAAGTTTTGCAAGCTGTAATTTGGCAGTCGTTGAAGATATCATGATGAAATTTGGCAGGAACGTTACTCCCATTACTAAATGTATTCTTAATGAAAATTAGCAAAATTGGAGAACGACCACGCCCACTTAAAAAAAAAAAAATTTTAAGTCAAATTTTAACAAAAAATTTAATATCTTCACAGTATATACGTAAATTATATCAACATTTAACTCCAGTAATGATATGGTGCACCAAAATACAAAAATTAAAGAAAATTTCAAAATGGGCGTGGCTCCGCATTTTTTCATTTAATTTGTCTAGGATACTTTTAATGCCATAAGTCGAACAAAAATTTACCAATCCTTGTGAAATTTGGTAGGGGCTTGGAGTCTAGAGCGGTAACTGTTTTCTGTGAAAAGGGGCGGAATCGGTTGAAGCCACGCCCAGTTTTTATACACAGTCGACCGTCTGTCCTTCCGTTCGGTCGTTAACACGATAACTTGAACAAAAATCGATATATCTTTACTAAACTCAGTTCACGTACTTATCTGAACTCACTTTGTCTTGGTAGATACCCATATTGTACCAACGCATTCTAGAGTCACCCCTGGTCCACCTTTATGGCGATATCTCGAAAAGGCGTCCACCTATAGCACTAAGCCCCACGCGCTTTTAAAATACTCATTAACACCTTTCATTTGATACCCATATCGTACAAACAAATTCTGGAGTCAGCCGTAGTCCACCTTTATGGCGATACCCCTAAATGGCGTCCACCTATAGAACTATGGCCCACCCCCTCTTAAAATACTCTTTAATACCTTCGATTTGATACCCATGTCATACAAACACATTCCAAGATTACCCTAGGTTCATTTTCCCACATGGTGATTTTTCCCTTATTTTGTCTCGATAGCTCTCAGCTGAGTATGTAATGTTCGGTTACACCCGAACTTAGCCTTCCTTACTTGTTTTGCTTATTTTTTACTCGACTACCGGGTGTGTATGTATTTGATAGTTACAAATATTTTTTACGTGTTCTTGTGTGCATATTCACGAGCAAAAACAATAGATAAAGCTCATCTTGATAACGCAGCTAAAAACTTATTAATACAAAATATTTCAAAGGCTTTTCTTAATATATATTACAAACGGAGCAAGAACTGAAAATTTCCATTAAAAAAAATCAAAGCTGCATTGCTAAAACGATCTCAAGCTCTGCAATGTATTAGCAATAACTTTACCCATTATATTGATAAAAAATGGTTTTTCTCCGTTTGCAGGGGCCATTCCATCTTCAGATAAGCTTTGCCCGGCTCTATCAATCATCGGCAATCCAAGCGGTGGTTTGTTCTTTAGCCTAGTTTTTGTTTCTGTTTTGCTGTTGCTATGTTTTCCACGAACTGGTAAGATTCACCATTTAGCAGACACACCCACCATCTCATGAAATTTAAATTGTAGAGAAAGTTGGACGAAATTTCTCAAAATAGTGGTAATGACTAATGAAAACTAAATACGTTTAATCTTTTTTAATCAAGTGTCTCCCTTTTTCCACTAAATATACTTAATATGAGTTCATCTGATTTCAGCGAAGTAAATTCCTCTCCTTTTTTTGGAAGTATAGACCTTAAGCTCGGTTGATTTGCATGGACGAAAGCTAACCCATATCGCGCCATCGCTTAGGTTTTGGGCTCAGGAAAAAAAGTTTCACTAAGCATACCCAAAAAAATAAATCTTTCGAAGAACTTTTCTCTCGAACTCTGCCAGAGCCGCTTCATCTGATGTCAGTGGCTAGCGACATATTTTCCTTTAACCCGTTATCTGTGGTAGTAATGAAAGATATTTTACTCAATTTTTAAATAGTAATACAATTAGATATTACAATGATGGCTAGTGCGCGCCTTTTGCTCGGAACTTCCTTGAACTTGGCGAAGGTTGCAAATCAAATCATGAAGAAGGTCTTATCACATTGCAAAATTCTTAGCTCGGAAGAGAACCTAATAAATGAAAGTTGATCAAAGAACCATGTCTATTGAAACGACTAAATGTCTAGGCCATCGGTCCTTGTTCCATGGAACTTGTGGTAGCCAGCGACTCGACTTCTAAAGAAACAGAATTCGCCACGGGTATGTGCGGTTGATACTTGGATTGGAGAAGCTATAAATTGTGCTGGTATCCCCTTGTGAGGGGTGCGCTACACAGTCTCTTGAATCATTTGGGTAATTTAGTCGCCTTTAACGGAAATTATATCTGTTGCGGGTTTATTCTAAGCCACCTATGCCGCTGGTGCCATTTCGCTGCAGTTCTCCATGTCTTCATAGAACTTGTTTTTTCCCAGCACCGCTCGCACCCCACGACATTTTCTTACATATAAATATCCCTAACCTGCTTTTGCAATACACCTGGCCCGGATTGGTCTTGTTTTCCCAGAAGGCGGAGTTTTATTGCGATGTTACAGGGCACCTATAACTCTACTATTGTGACAATCTCCTTAGATTAACCAAGTTTGCCAAATGTAACTATTTCTGATATTTGGCCCAAGACATTGATATAAGCTTTTTAAAGTAATTTTTTCCCCTCTAAGTTAATTAATTTTGCAAAACACCTATTTGGGATCCCTGTTTTATTTTCCTTTTACTCATTAACATCATTTTTTTATTCCTTTATATTAGTTTCGTTTGATGTTTTTCCGCCACATTCCATACAAAATTGGAACATCTTCCAACACATTTTTGAGTAACTTTCCGAAAAGCTAGATTCTTGAAACATATAACACACTTCGAAATTTTATGATCATTTAACATTAGAGGAAAAAAAAAAACTTTGTCAGATGGTGTAGGGACCGTGAAAGTTTAAAAAATGGCCCGAACTTGGAAATTTTCCTTTCGAGGTTTCAAGCACTTCCCGTTAACCCTGAGACATGAGACTTTAAACGAAGCTTTGGGCTCTATTTAGTGGTAATATTAAGGATAAATGAGTGTTCTACATGGAACGAGGATCATCATAAAGGAAACAAATTTTTCGCTGGGCGGTACATGGATCGTAAAAATGTCAAAAAAATGTTCGAACTTGAAAATTTGGGGGAGAGTATAACGACAAGGTATATAGTACGAGCATTCCATGTTCAGTGCTAATATATTTTACATACGTATATCACTCCTCAGTAAAGAAATTGAAATTAGTATTAGCTTGAGGAAAAAAGTTAAAAAAAATGGTATAGAAAAATTAAATTGAAAAATCAAATAATTATTGAAAATTCCTTAGCAAGCATTTTTTAGTTGTTCATATTAATTAGCTGAAAAAATACAGAATGTTCAGTTCTGTACATAGACTAGGCCTGTACCTGAAGTATGTATATATAACGACTGCATTCTGTATTGCGAATGATAGCTCAGACAAACGATTCATCTCCAAACGATTTCGTCTAGCAATGGTATTTTGTATAATTTTTGATCGGCCTTTACGTTTCTTTCTGTATGCCAAACAGGAAGGCGAAAGCAACTGTCAATTGTTATGTAGCACAGTTGCATAGTGCAAATACACTAGCGATTTGTCTCTGAGGTGAAACGAATGCTCGCTAAGTAATAGAAAATTAGGCCCTAAGTAAACTGGAGACAATTTAGACCTAGCTTCTATTCCAATTTACGTCGTGCTCCTTTTAATTTCTCCTACAAATTGGTGGACCTGGTCCTACATGTTTTACGCCTCCGACTCCAAACAACAGTTACAAGACAGATGAATTTTCACTCAGAAATTTTCCATGGGAGAAATACATTCGAAATCACTGCCGTGGGGCGGCTACGCTTAGAAAAACTTTTCTAATTGAGAAAACTTGTTTCGAAATTTTTGAAGTTGCTTGCCTGAGGCTTGAACTCAGAATTTTTTGATGATGTGTAGCACGCTACAATATATAGTATAGGGGAAATCGAAATTTTAAAAGTGAATTGCACAGGTGTCCCGTAAAAACAATTTATTATTAAGCACAATTTTCATTTTTTTTTTTTTTGTTTTCGAATAAACGTATTTAAACTTTATTTGTTATTTTAACAAACCTTGGTACAACTACTACCAGATGTACATATTTGGTTTTTTTTAATATTATTAGTTTCGCTGCAGTTTCACCTGACTGACTGGTGTCCCGTGCAAACTGATGATTTTTTGCTGTTTTCACACACATATACAAATTCTTCAAGAGCAGGTTTCTATTTTTATTTACACATGTACCATAAAATCCTAATGCGATAAAAACTTTGTCTGAAAGAGTTATAGTTTTTCTTTAGTTAAGGCGTAAAGACGAAAAAAATTTGTACAATTTATCCCGTACCAACCGTGGAATGCTCCATTAGCAATTATTGTGAAGAGCGGGTTTAACATTATCAACATCTCTGGGTGTTTTAATGCTGCCTCCTTTTACGTAGACGTAGACGATTTCCTTCTGGAATCTGAGCACTTCCTCAACATTGGTTACTAGGTACCGCTTTTCATTCTGGCAGAAATTTGAGCCGGGTTTGAAACCTTCCAACTTTCGTCGAATTTTTCGGTAATATTTTTCGATCGGCGTGTAGCTTTTTGGTTCTTTAAATATATAAGGTTTGCGATGGATATAAAAATATTTCGGGAAATAGCGAAGTCGATCCTTCTCACTCCATTTATTATTATCTGAAATTGCATAGATCGATGAATGGCTCAGCAATGCTAACATAAACTTTTTTGGATTGACTTAAGTAGGACATGAAACAAATCGCCAAGCGTTACCACCGATTAAGTCGATAGTGGCTACCTTAAAAATCTTATTTTTTTTTTTCTGCGAGAGAACTTTCCGCAGAGCTAGATTCTTGAAATTATAAACATATCCTATGATGGGTGGTCCAGGGATCAGAAACATTTACAAAATCTTCCGAACTTCGAAATATTGCTTTCGAGTTTTAAGGAGCTTGCCAATAACCCAGAAATCTCAAACTTTTGGCTTTATTAGATTATAATATTTAAGATGAATTAGTTTACTATATGCGACAGGGATCGAGATATTTAGAAGTATTAAAAAGTCCGTTTAGAATTCTGGTATATTAGGATCGATTTTTAAGTAGCTTATGCATTGTAGCATTGAGCTAGAAACATGAAACCTTACACATAGTTCACTTCACCTTGACAATGCAAAAAAAGAGAGAAAACAGAAAGAGTGTACAATTTTTTTAAGTAATTCCTTTATATAAATAGACAAAAAGAAACGAAAAATGTATCTTTAAACATAACTTTGTTGCACTTTGATATACAAATTTTAACATAACCACTGCAAAAATTTTTATGTGGAAGGAAAATATAAAGGTTGAGTTGCCGTATTTGGGTAAAATTTATATTGAAAGTCTATTTCTTGCACTCCACCTTTTTTTTGTTCCTCACGGATCCCGTGGTGTGATGGTAGCGTGCTTCGCCTACCACACCCTATGGCCTGGGTTCACACATCGGGCAAAGCAACACCAAAATTTTAGAAATAAGGTTTTTCAATTAGAAGAAAATTTTTCTAAGCGGGGTCGCCCCTCGGCAGTGTTTGGCAAGCGCTCCGAATTTATTTCTGCCATGAAAAGCTCACAGTGAAAACTAATCTGCTTTGCAGATGCCGTTCGGAGTCGGCATAAAATATATAGATCCCGTCCGACCATCAAGGGGAACACGACGCAAATTGGAAGAGAAGCTCGGCCTAAAATTTCTTCGGAGGTTATCGCGCCTTACATTTATTTTTTTTGTTCCTCGTACAAATTTTTACTGTGGTTACGTGAAAATTTTTATATAAAATTCAGCAAGATAATGTTTTTGTTTAAAGAGAAACTTTTCGTTTCATCTGGTCAATTTATATAAAGGAATTACTTAAACAATTTGTACACTCTTTTTATTTTCTCCTTTTTTTTTGCATTGTTAAGGTAACCTTTGAAAGAGAAATGTTTCGTTCCTTCTGGTCCATTTATATAAAGGAAGTACTTCAAAAACTTATATAATTTCTTTATTATAAAATTTGTTTAATTACAAACAATTTTCTAGAACAAAAACCAAGCAATTGCTGCACTACTTTGTTCTCATTTTGCTAAAGTTCTAGTCGTTTTGTTACTTATTATTACATTCTTATTATTATTTTTGCTATTTTTGTTTGCATTTTTTATTTGCCTAATAAAGGGCATAACTGAGACACCCATATATGTAAATATGTACATTCATACATACATACATACATTCATACAAGTATATTATGAATTCGTCGCCAGAATAATATTCTCTGGGCTGGAGTGTCGCCGTTATGGCCGGTGAAAATTTTTGCAAAAATATGAATCGAAATCAGTTTTGTCGCGTTAACTCGGTCGTCTGGTTGTGGCTGACTTTACTGGACGGGCGTGGCGAATTTTGTTATATATTCCTCTTTAAAACGAATTAGTAGTGAACGAAAAGCAAATAAACTGTGTGTGTGGTTATATTTAAATTATTTTGTTTTGTTTTCAGATAAAAAACAAAATACCAAATAATTTGTCAGTGCACCAAATTCCAACAAAAATAATTGGGCTGATAAGCTTGCTTAGAATGATTTAATTATACGCAAACTAAATTAAGACCCCACATAAATGTGAAGTTGTTAAATGCGATTAAAGTACAACAATATACAAGTAAAACAAATAAAAAAAAATTGAATTATCTTACCACCACTCGCTATTGATGAATAAGTAAAACCTCATATATCAACATCAACAGCTTCCGAACTCGAAACATTTTGCGACGTGCTGACTTTAAATGCACGCGTTTGTTTGTTTATTGTTTATGTTATTGTTTAAAAAACACAACATGATGCCTTTTAATATGTTGCAGACGCACGCGTTTCTGAGCTGGTATGTTATCATTAATTAAAAGAAAATTATTATACTCAGCTGAGCAAAACTCACAGAGTATATTAACTTTGTTCGCATAACGGTAATCCGTAACGGCATAAACTAATCGAGATAGATATAGACTTCTATATATCAAAATGATCAGGGCGAAAAAAGAAATTTATTTAGCCATGTCCGTCCGTCCGGCGGTCCGCCCGTAAACAAGATAACTTGAGTAAATTTTGAGATATCTTGATGAAGTTTGGTATGTAGGTTCCTAGGCACTCATCTCAGATCGCTGTTTAAAATGAACGAAATCGGACTATAACGCCGCCCACTTTTTCGATATCGAAAATTTCGAAAAACTCAAAAAGTGCGATAATTCATTACCAAAGACGAATAAAGCGATGAAAATTGGTAGGTGGGTTGATCTTATGACTAGAACAAAAAATTAGTAAAATTTTGGACAATCTGCGTGGCATCGCCCACTTTTGAAAGAAGGTAATTTAAAAGTTTTGCAAGCCGTAATTTCGCAGCCGTTGAAGATATCATGGTGAAATTAGGGAAGAGCATTACTCCTATTATTCCTATATGTGTGCTAAATAAAAATTAGCTAAATCGGATGACGAACACACCCACTTAAAAAAAAACATTTTTTAAGTCAAATTATAACAAAAAATTTAATATTTTTACAGAATATAAAACTATGTCAACATTCAACTCCAGTAATGATATGGTGCAACAAAATACAAAAATAAAAGAAAATTTCAAAATGGGCGTGGTTCCGCCGTTTTTCATTTAATTTGTCTAGCATACTGTTAATGCCATAAGTCGAACAAAAATTAACCAATCTTTGTGAAATTTGGCAGAGGCACAGATTCTATGACGGTAACTGTTTTCTATGAAAATGGGCAAAATCGGTTGAAGCCACGCCCAGTTTTTATACACAGTCGACCGTCTGTCCTTCCGTTCGGCCCTTAACATGATAACTTGAGCAAAAATGGATATATTTACTAAACTCAGTTCACGTACTTATCTGAACTCACTTTGTGTTGACATAAAAAATGGCAGAAATCCGACCACTTTTTCGATGTCGAAAATTACAAAAATGCCATAATTCTATACCAAATATGAAAAAAGTAATGAAACGTGGTAATTGGATTGGTTTATTGACGCAAAATATAACTTTAGAAAAAACTTTATAAAATGGGTGTGACATTTTCCATATTAAGTGGAATAAAATGAAAAAGTTCTGCAGGGCGAAATCAAAAGCCTTTGTAATCTTGGCAGGAATACTGTTCGTGGTATTACATATATAACAAAATTAGAGGTACCCGAAAGATGATGTTCTGGATCACCCTGGTCCACATTTTGGTCGATATCTCGAAAACGACTTCACATAAACAACCAAGGGCCACTCCCTTTTAAAACCCTCATTTATACCTTTAATTTGATACCCATATCGTACAAACACATTCTAGAGTCACCCATGGTCCACCTTTATGGCGATATCTCGAAAAGGCGTCCACCTGCAGAACTATTGCCCACTCCCTTTTAAAATACTCTTTAATAACTTCCATTTGATACCCATGTCATACAAACACATTCCAAGGTTACCCTAGGTTCATTTTCCTACATGGTGATTTTCCCTTATTTTGTCTCCAAAGTTCTCAGCTGAGTATGTAATGTTCGGTTACACTCGAACTTAGCCTTCCTTACTTGATTTGTTTTCATTTTACAAAAAAAAAAAAGGTTATTATTACGCATTTGCTTATTTCTAACTTAATGCTATTTTATCTAAGTGTACACGTGTCACAAGTATGTGGCATTATAATTTATTACATAAATATATTTTTAAATTTTTCAAATACTACATTAAGTAAAATTGCAAGAAGCAAGTAGCATGACTGCACGTAGACAACGGTTGTTACAATAAAAGAATGGTACCTGACTGTACTTTGTTTTAGGAGTGCTACGTCTAGTGATAGAACGATACGAGTACTGAATAAGTAGTATCGATACATTTGCAAAAACCACTGGTGTATTTCGCACCCGATGCTTTCTGCCAAGTACTGAGTAAAGTATCAACACTTTACGTCGATACTTGTCCCCGATATGTTACCAAGTGCCATGGTCTACATTTTTAAGATCAACAAAGTTCAGTTCATTAACACAGTAACTTGAGCATAAACAGGGATCGTCCACGATACGCAAACGCTCCGCATTTTACTTAAACCGACTTTTTGATAATGGTGAAAAGAGAAACGATTTCTACATATGGTGGTAAAAAAAAGTATGTGTTTATTTTCCAGAATCACCTACTCCAAAAAATTTATGAAAAGCTGGTAACTCCATAAAATTTCAATTTATTTTAACTTGTCTTGTTAGAGATTTCTCGTCTAGTGTGAAATTTTGGTGTATGGTATTGAAAATGGTCGAATTCAGGTTTATCCACGTCCCCTTTCAAAAATGGTTTAACAAATACTGATGAAGTGGTGACAGATAAGCCGTGATACCTGATGAAGGGTGTTGCCGCTCAGCGTTTTTTCATCCGGCTCGAGATCAACCTTTCATGTACCTAAGATTAACTGATCATCGAAACTCCAAAGTTTTCCATGGTAGCCACGTTCAGCTTACAAGTGCCTGCTCGGGCCAAGCGATCAGAGTGACAGCTTTATAGGATATCTTTATGCCCAGGCACAGCTGTCAATCTAGATATTTTAAAAGTTTTTGGCAGTACAGCCCTTTCTAATAAAAGAGGAAGCATTGAAATGATCCACTACGCGAAATTTCAAAATATACTAGCATTTCGCGGCGGCGGTTCACATGGATGTACACAGTTCAGTGGCTCAGAGAAAATTATTTATGTCTTTCTTTTAATTTGGCATCTCCCTTCTCACCTCCCTGTACGCCCAAATTTTGGTCGCCAAGGTAATGACGAAATTTTTACTTATTTTTATTTAATCTAGAAGTAAAATGGTATTTTTTTTAAGTTGCTTGAAAAGTATATCTACCATACCCGGCAAATATTGTCCTGCCCCAAATCGGCATGGAACATTCAAGTTTACTTCGTTCAAAAGAAATGGGCTTGAAATCGGATTATACGGAGAGTCTAATTGAAGATTTCTCAACGCAAAAAGTAAAAACTGTTTTTGAATTGATTCTAATCTATCGACATGATAACGTGGATTCCAAATTATCGATTCATATTCTAATATCAGCCTCAACAATGATGTAAAAAGGGTTTTTGTAACGTAAGATCACTAAACCCTTTTGCCCATCTTTTCACAAATGCTAAAACTCCTCTCGCTTTATTGACTGTGGAATTAATATGAGGGTTGAAACTAAGTTTGCAATTCATTATAACTCCCAAGTCGACAAAACCAGAGTTTTGCCATTAATTGTGTAGGAAGCTGGCTGTATGTTTCCACGTGAAAAACACATAGATTGACATTTTTCTATGTTGAGAGGCATAAAATTCGCATTACACCAAGTAACTAAACGATTTAAATCGGCCTGGAGTACAGAATAGACCGAGATGGCTGCCCTGAGGTACACCGGAAGGAGCATCGATGACATTCGAACAAATGTTTTCAAAAATGACTCTCTGAGTTCTACCGCAAAGATAGAAGGAGATCCAGCGAGTTAGGCCAGGTTGAAAACCAAGCAATTCGAGTTTATAAACAAGTAATGAGTGGTGTACTTTTTCGGATGCTTTGCTGAAATCAGTGTATATAACGTCCGTATGATGATTGTTTCTAAACCCATTAAAGACGTGAGTTATAAATTCAAGCAAATTGGTTGTGGTTGATTTGGCTCTACAAAAGCCATGATGAGAACTATCTATCAATGTAGAAATCGAAAATGTAAGGTGATTAGTAACGATTGCTTCGAAAAGCTTAGGGATAGCGGAGAGCTTTGCTATTCCACGATAGTTTTCAATAGACGACTTGCTTCCTTTTTTATGGAGTGGGATAAGAAAAGATTCCTTCCAAGCCGTGGGGAAAATGCCATTTTTTAAAGAGAGGTTAAACAGATCAGTAAGGGGCTGGTAAATGTATTCCGCACATTTTTTAAGAAAACATGTCGGCATCAAATCGGGACCGTATTTGAAGGATTGCTTTAGGGTCTTTAGATGTAGTAGAACATCCTCAGGCAACAAAAGTGGGGCATATATTGAGTTACTAGAATGGAGCTCATATGGATAATTTGTACGTGTTGAATCAACCACATCAGAGTAATTAGAGTGAAATAATTGAGCGAAGAAGTTTACAATCTCTTGATTGTCGCTGGAAATGCTATATTTAAACTTCATGGCAGAAGGAAACCCGTTAGTTCTGCGTTTAGAATTTACGAAATCATAAAAAGACTTCGGGTTGCAAATAAGATTTCTTTTAATTTTACATATGTAAGCTTTATAACACTTTTTTTTAAGTTCAAAATACTTATGACGGAAAATAGTGTACTATGCATAATCTGAATGTAAACCGATTATCTTATATAATTTGAATAAACGTGATTTCTTATTTTTTAAAGCGTTCAGCTCTTTAGTAAACTAGGCTTGCATTGGTTCAATGTACGAGCATGTGTGTTTGGGCACATGTTTTTCAAATAAAGTATAAATGGTTTTATTAAAATGTAAAACGTTTTGCTCTGCATCCTCTTTATATCGAGGCCACGTTATCTCAGAAAGCTCTTTATTTAAATTGTTAAAATTGATTTTGGAAAAATCAAAGCACCTGGTAGAGACACGTGTTTTGTTAGTAGTGAAGCCCAATTTTTCATAGGAGTTGTTGTATACGCTTTAACAATTCCTATACTCCATTTTTGAGCAAAACCAGCCAAAATATTGGCTTTCCGTTTAAATGTGAACGGCATACCCATCTAAAAATATTTAAGATTTGTGCTACCCAATACATGGCCTATCCATGCCCAGTGATTCTGTATTAGTTAAGGACGTTCACCAGCTGCGTGTTGTTGTTGTTACGCAGAACTTCTTTGAGTACCAATAAGCAGTATGATTAATGTGCAGTAACTTTATTAGAGTCATCAATTTATGATGATGCAGATGCCAAAATAGCAAACCAAAAGACGATATTATAGCAGAATGAGCTTGTAGCAGATGGAAAAAAAAAATTTAGACGCAATCAATATTGTATAGCAAAAAGTCATGCCGTGGCTATTAATTGCAGCTTTCACTGAAAATGACATTTAAATGCAGATGAAGAAGTAGAAGTTTCTGTACAAAAAAAAAATCGATAAGGGGCGACTTATTTTTATATTCTTTGAATGGAAATCGAAGATTGTGGTAGAAGCTATTTTTTTCCAGGGCATGCGTCGTGTTTTATGAATCGTACTCAACATGAATCCATTTCTTCCATGTTCTTGGAATCCGAAACCGCTATCAAATTTACTCTCAATATTTTTGGGGGCGCTGTTGTTATGTTAACGATAAAAACTCTACCCGGAGGTTTTGAGGAGTATTATGATGTTGATGGTCTTTTGCCAGATATAGATCCGGTACGTTTCGGTAATAAGCACCATTACGGTACTAGCCTGAACATCTTGGGAACGAGTTTTTGGTTCGTATAAGCTATCGCCGAAGGTTTTATAATATAGTCTTCAGCACTTCCACGATGTGAATATGGTGGTCGTAATCAGTGTTAATATGGAATTACAGAAATCGAAAAAGGCTTTAAAGCCTAGGTAGCAAAAAATTTATTTTGGAGCATAAGTCATCAAAGGAAGGGCTCGAGGCGGTTACTTACATTTGTTGTTGTTGTTGTTGCAAATGCACTTCATAAAGGTTTGGGGGAGTATTTCGGATGAGGGCAGTCTTTATTCCGGTACATTGTGGTGCTATTACTATGTGGGATTAGCCCGAATGCCGCGGAAATGATTTGTTTGACCCATCGCATTTTCGGGTCTGTGGGTCTAGTCACGTCTTACGACAGGGTGAGACAAGAAACATTGTTACTTCTTCTTTTTATAGTAATTTTTGTAGCCGCAAAAACACTGCCGTAAGGTTAGGAGTCCTGGAGTGAACAGTCTTTTGCCGGATATGAATCTGATACGCTTTTGTACCAGCACCTTCTGGTACTAGTCTGACTACGTCGGGAATAACTTTTTGTTTACTCCTCTAGCCTTCGCATCTGTACATTTTTGTCGACTGACCATATAATTGCCGTCCGCGGGAATATGTAATTACCGTAACCCGCTGGCGTAGTCCTTTCAGTAAAGAAGGAAGATGAAGAAATTAAAAATTGTCTCATATCATATATATGACCTTGATTTAGGCCGCAAATATTGTGAGCGTTGTTTTAATTTAGGTCGTAGTGGTGTGAATTTCACAAATTAAAATAAAGGATGGATAGTGAATTGTTAATGCCTCTGCTTGTTATTGCCGACTAATCAGCTTTTTGAGGTTCCTTTTCGGCTTATTAAAATACCTTTTACAGATCTGACATCGATTTTATAAAGAAGTTTTGTCGCTATCTGTTTTATAAAACGGCTGAATCGTCAACAAGCCGATAGAACGCCGATAACAGGTATATAGGTAACACTGATTATAAATCGATAAGTTATAACTTATTAAATTATTTGTGATAGTAAATAGATAATTTTTCGAATTTTTTTCGACAAAAAATCTATACCTTGTGGTGTCATATCGATAAGTTTTCGATATATAATCCACCAATTTTCTATAGTTAATCGACCACTTTACGATAAGGTATCGACAAATTTTCACTAACAAATCGATGGCATTTTGATTGCAAATCGATAGCATAATCGATAGATAATAAATAGTGCTTATTTTAGATAAAATAAATAAACAAATACAGTGCGCCATATTTTCCGAAAAGATTTTAGGCCAAACTTATCTTCCAATTTCCCTACAAATTGGCGGAACGGGACCTACATGATTTATGCCCACTCCAAGCGGCACCTTCAAGGCAGATGAGTTTTCACTGAGAAGCTTTTCATGGCAGAAAAATACTCGGAGTGCTTGCCAAACCACTGCCGAAGGGTGACCCCGATTAAACAATTTTTTTATTACACTGCGATATCTAATCTATACCTCGTCGATAATACACCTATAACAAACTGATTTCGCGTCGATAGAAAAGATACAGAACGCCCATAGCCCACAAACAAAGCAATATCTCACCGATCACAATTTTTCCCCATTGAGATATCAAACGGAAAACACGTCTTGCCTTATTTCGCTGTCCGATTTCGCTGATGTCAACTCCACCAGGTACATTATTCCCAATTAAGCTACATAATACGCCATACAGCCGACCAGTCCCACGCATTAAGTATAAGTGTACTTTTTTTATACCCCTAAATAGCATACCACCTTCAAAAACTACAGTTACTCTTACACTTACCTTTCGTTTACATTCTGGACTTCCCCATACCATGAGCAAATACACATGTTTGCAAATCAAAAATTTCCAAAACGTTAAGTACTGTATGTATTGTTGTTGTTTTTGTAGCTATAAAGACACTCCACGAAAGTTGTGGTGAGTGTTATCGATATTGATGGTAGTTTACTGAATATAAATCCGGTAAGAAGCACCTTTAAGGTACTAGCCCGACCATTTCGGGAACGATTTAGTATGACCACATAGAACCTTCTAGGTTATACCGCCCTCCCACTACCTAAATTAAAAATTGGGTTGGAGAAGCTGTAAATAGCGCTGGTAATCCTTTAAAAGGGTTGCGCTACAAAACATCTCGAATCGATTTGATACTTTTACGATAGGCATACCTGGCGCGGCTATATTCAAGGCTCTTAACCCGCAAACTTTACCCCTTTCGACGTGGATACAAATGTATGTCTTTGAATATCGATTGACATTTCTATGCACAAAATGTGTCATAGCAGAGTTTGCGCCATATAAGGGAAAGGAAATGATTGACCGCAAGCTCTTCCATAATACTGTATCATTACAGCCGCAAACAACAACAACACTTTTTGTATGTACATTGTACAAGCATACATTGAAGTGAAAATCTCGTAACCTTTTAAAACCTCAAAGCGGCGGACATTGAAATACATCATAACAAAAAATTTAGATGCATTTGCATACACACACTTACACACTAGCCATTTTCATATACATTTACACAAGGGCTTTTCCGCACTTGTGTGTAGCCAAAAGTAATTTTGTGCGACTATGTTCGAAGACATGCATACATACATATAAACGTGAGTATAAAACAGCTAATTGTTGTCATTTGAAGCGAGAGCATTGCGAACAAATTTGATAGCAGGAAATACCCAACATGTGCGGTGCAAAAATCTATTCCGTTGCGAAAATGCACGTGTAACAAATCATAGTAAGAGTAGCGGTGCAACAAGTTGTAGATTGTCTTAATTAGATATCTCAATTTGCATTAGCTTGGCTTCGGTCATTAAAGTTGTTCTTTTTTTTTCATAGCTATTTGCGTTACTGGGATTTGATTCCCTCTGCGATATGCTATTCTTCAATTATTCACCTTGTTAGCGAGGATATTACTCGAGGTTAGCTGCTATCTTTGATTTGTCAGAGGGTGCACATAATTAACTTTGCTAGAAATGGTATTCGCGTCTTATTTCGACAAATTGACAACATTGGTTGTGTTGATTGTTGAAATTTCTTTTGCTAGTAAATGAGTCGTAAATCAAGTAATACAATTTTAATAATTTTTTTTTCGTTTCAAGGTACATGCATAGATATTGAAGAACTGCATTTTATACTAATATGGTAAACGTAAACGTATCTGGCGTTCAACCTTCGTCGGACACAGACGCCTTAACCCTTCAAGTACAAAATGCTGCTTCTTGATAAACACGCGTACTTATTGTCAAGGTTATTGCATTCGTATACTAATGATTTATATTTCCTCTAAAACTTCTTTAGTCGTTAAATTCAAATCAAAATTTAACCACTTGCATGATGTTGCTCATACGCCCCGTATGCTGAAAAGTAGTAGCAAAAGTATTCTCTAGTGATGAAAGATTATGATGAGACGGCAAAACGAGAGATTTAGAGAAATTTATATTGGATATCGAACAAGAGATTTAAAGAACCCCGTTTTCCAACTGAGGCCTCACCGAAGAACCCGGTAAGCATGTATTCTTGGATCATTTCGGGATGAAATCAGGAACAAAATCTGGATTATTTTAAGGATCATTATTAAAATATTTCGATGCAATTCTGAAGAATTGCAGGATAACTTCTATTTTTGATATAATTCCGAGAGTACTTCGAGACCAATTTGGAACAATTTCAGGATCATTTGGAGATAATTTTTGGATCATTTCGATAAAATTGTAGGGTTTTTTAGACGGATAACTAAAGCCATCTTCAGCTATTCGGGCACTGCAGTCTTTTTTATTTCAATTTCCATAGGTAGAGATTCCGTCTTACGAGGCAAATAAGGGTAACAGATAGTTTGTTGTTGCTTAGATTAACACTGTGGCCGCTTGCTGTTATTTCTACATCTAGACTCCATTTTGTGAATGCTTAAAGACAGGGACAGAAATTTTTTTCGGAGTCGAAAAATTCCGGGTCAAAACATTGTCCGAGGTGAAAATGTTTGAGTTCCCAGCTATCCCTATAGCAATATCATTTCGAATCATGCATCCTTTTTATTTTTCGAACTTCTTCGATAAAAGTTCACATATAAAAGTAAAATCTGTATTTTTATATTTTGAGTCCGATAGAACTAGTTAAACTCGGACTTTTAAAAATAAAAGTCCGGAAATAAAAGTTAAATCGGGACTTGATAACAATGAACCGGCTTATCTAAATTAAAATAATTTGGTACCAATCGATTCTCCTGGATTCCTAAAATTTAAAACCTTATCGACTTTTGCAAATTTATGTTAATAATACTAGAACTTTATCATAAACAAGCTATATCGAAAATCTCGTAGTATAAATAGTGAACTTGCAGTGGATTTTTGCAATAAATTTCGTTTCAATACAACTATTAGAGTGTAAATTGGTGAACCGCATTCTGCTATGATGGGAAAGCTTAAAAAAAAAATGTGCGCAATCGGCCTCTTTCTGTATATAAAAATTTCCGCGCAAAACATGCGATATTCGAGTATCTAAAGAAGCAAATGCACAGGACAGCGGCCACCGTGGTGTGGTGGTAATGTACTCCACATGCCACAACGATATTCCTGGGTTCAAGTCCCTATCAAAGCGACCTCAAAAATTTAGAAACAAGTTTTTTCAATTAGACACAAGTTTTTTAAGCGCGGTCACCACTCGGCAGTGATTTAACAAGCACTCCGACGGTATTTCTGCAATAAAAAGCATCTTAGTGAAAACATATGCGGTTCAGAATCGACGTAAAGCAAGTAGGTCCTATTCAGCCAATTTGTAGGGACATTTTGTTAAAACGAGTACGACGCAAATTGAAGGAGAAGCTCGGCCTTCCTCTCCTCGGAGATATATCTTAACTATTTTTTTTTTACCCCTGAAATGATCCCGAAAACAATGCCAGAATGATACGGAGATAATCCCGTAGCAATCGAAGTCACATTGAAATGGTCCTGTATGGATACAGAAAACAATCTGAAAAATGCAATTGATCATTTCTTCATAGTTTACAGGCTTTGAGCTATGTGACCTATAGACCAAATGTTACAGACCTAAGTCAAGTTATTTTAGAAAAAGTTCCCAGAAGAAGATTGGATGCAACAGTTCGCTTTTCCATAGTTGCTGGGCCGAGCTCTACAAGCTGCCACATTATTGTAGTGTTTTTCCGGCGGAATTAGGCGCCGTGACTTAAGGAGTAGAAATACTGGAGGAAAATAGTTTAAACTGTAGCGGCGGCATATTGAAAGTCAATTATTAATTACTATTGTAATTATTTGGAGCTTTTTGGCCGATAAAATAAAAACAAAACACAAGGTTTCTCTTTTCCTCCTAAGCGTTTCGATGAAATTTTTTCATCTTCATCAGGGAGACTGTATATTTATCATAAAATGTGACATAAAACAAAATAAACATTAACACATTAGTTAGAATTACACAATTCACATCAATCTGTTGTTAACATAATACTTACATTCAATTTATAACATTGAAACTTTAACATCTAACACATAAATTAAGAAAACTTTACATTTAATTTACTGCCTCCATTCATGTTTCCTGCTTCGTCCATTGGCTGATAATGCCGTCATTATCATTAATTTATGTGTTAGATGTTAAAGTTTCAATGTTATAAATTGAATGTAAGTATTATGTTAACAACAGAGTGATGTGAATTGTGTAATTTTAAACATACATGTTAAATTGCAATTAGAATTAGTAATTGATGCAATTGGTTTATATTTTCTAATTCATTAAACAATTAGAAATAGTCAACTAATTCCCATTAGATAATTGAAATTTTTATTCTAATGGTAAATCTAATTGCAGTTAGTTGCTCTTAGCAAAAAAAAATTGGGTTACCTTTACAATTAGAAATGTAGTTGACTTCTGCTAATGCAATTAGATATTCAATTAATTGCATTAGCAGAAGTCAACTACATTTCTAATTGTAAAGGTAACCCACTGTGGTGTGATGGTAGCGTGCTCCGCCTATCACACCGTATTCCCTGGGTTCAACTCCCGGGCAAAGCAACATCAAAAATTTTAGAAATAAGATTTTTCAATTAGAAGAAAATTTTTCTAAGCAGGGTCACCCCTCGGCAGTGTCTGGCAAGCGCTCCGATTGTATTTCTGCCATGAAAAGCTCTCAGTGAAAACTCATCTGCCTTGCAGATGCCGTTCGGAGTCAGCATAAAACATGTAGGTCCCGTCCGGCCAATTTGTAGGGAAAAATCAAGAGGAGCACGACGCAAATTGGAAGAGAAGCTCGGCCTTAGATCTCTTCGGAGGTTATCGCGCCTTACATTTATTTTTTTTTAACCCACTTTTTTTTGCTAATGGCAACTAATTGCAATTAGATTTACCATTAGAATAAAAATTTCAATTATCTAATGGGAATTAGTTGACTATTTCTAATTGTTTAATGAATTAGAGAATTTCGCAAATGAAGGTTAATTAGCAATCATTAGCATTATCTAATCATTATTTAACATCTATGATTCTAACTAATGTGTTAATGTTTGTTTTGTTTTATGTCATATTTTATGATAAATATACAGTCTCCCTGATGAAGATGATAAAATTTCATCGAAACGCGTAAGGGGAAAAGAGAAATCTTGTGTTTTGTCTTTATTTTATCGGCTCAAAAGCTCCAAATAATTACAATTGTAACAAAAAATTGGCCCAAAATAAATATATTAATTACTATTATTAAGACTATAATCTCCAATAGCACAACATTTAAAATTGTGGTGTGACAGTGTAAGCACACCCTGTAAAGGATCGAGATAGGGTGAAATATGCATCAATATTGAGTTCCAGGGCATATGGGAATAGATGGAAATAAAAAAGCGTATAAGCTAGCTAAACAGAGTGCATCGCTCGAAGCTTGCACCGTAGACGGACCCAACAGATTAAGCGAGATTAAACGAAGGCGAAAGCTTAACATAACAAACAAACAAGAAAGGTGTGGAAACAAACACATGGCAAAGTGTCGAAGATCATGTACAGGTCTTACAACCTTAGACTGAAAAAATTACTGCTATCATTGTAGACTCATGGTGGGTACTCTAACACCGCACACTGCCTTCTTGTTTCAAATGCTTTTATATTATGTGCTCTCTAAGCTAAGATTCCAGCTATCTGGAGTGACACAACTACAAGAACCAGAAGTTAGTAGCGTCGGTCCTAGAAAGCCAAGACAGAGTTTTTTATAATATATGGTTTCTAATAAAGTTTTTCGATTTGGTCGTTGAGAAAACTTCGTTTTAAACTATGGACTCGTTCGTCCCCATAAAATAAAACGCAGCCTTCTCTTTGAGCTATAACATCAAGAATTCCCTCTAATCACAATATGATCTCCTATGAATTATACGCAATTAAGTCTGTCTAGTGGATTATTAGATTTCACCAATATACCTTCTTTACGCCGTAGGTACATTTTTCTAAAAACTTAATTAATATATTGCAATGTATTGACCTACGCACGTGACTTGCTAAGCCTCCAGGATGTGGCCTTTGATGCAATAAATTTATTTTACTAAAAAAACATTGCATTTTCATTTTCTTTTATTCCTTTTTAATGTGTGCACACATTAAGTATGCGGCTAATTTTTTGAGTCAACTGTAAAACACACATGTTAGTAGATAAAACCATTAGTATAAATCACAGTTGCCACAACAACAAATATTCATAACGAAAGGAACAGCAGCATACACGCAGCAGAGCAGAGCCCCTACAGTTATTTCTGTACATGTTTTCTATTTGTTTTTCCACTCGCAGGTTCAATGTAAATAATATGGTTTTTATAGTAACAAAAAGACAAATGGTACATTATCCTAGGCTCAATTACTTACCAAAACGTGGCTAGGCCTGCTATCAGTGTTTGTGCGCAAGTATTTGTGTGGCCAGGGCCGGATTAACCCTCAACTAGGCAACCATCCATTTGGGGGTCCTTTTTTAACGTCCGTTCCGTTCTTTTTTCGATTAAAAAATACAAACTTATATCTTTCATAAAAATTTTATTGTATCTAATAATATCAAAAAATTACTATGTACATTTTAAACATGTCGCTTTCTACCTTTTTTTCGGCAAATTCATCAATTATATCATCAATATCGATTTTGTTCAATAAATCTGACTCAATGTATACCTAATATCTCGAGTCGCTCTTGTCACACTATTGCTCTTTCAGCAGCTTTCATTCTTTTTAATTGCGAGAAAGATCGTTGGGCAGAGCAATTTGTGAATATTAATGTTAAAAAAATCTGAAGAGATATTACTGTGTTGGGAAATACATCGGCTAATTGATCTTCAATTAGAATCGTATACAAATGACAATGAGTTTTTTGTGCATCAGTGTATCTGGAGTTCACGTAACTTTGGAATTGTTTCATTTCAATGGAAAATTTTTCCAAATCTCTAGAATAAAAAATAACTAAAAGTTGTTTATAGCTTCGTGGAGGTCTCCATCGCTTAGAGAAAAGTTGATGAGAAATGCAAATTTCTCTGAAACTTCCATATACTTTAACTGTGAAGATTGTCGATGATTTCGAGGAAACCTTTTGTCTAAAATCATCGCAGGGCGGAAATGCATTTGGAGCATTTTCATCATTAGCTTGTTTTTTTCTACGACGACTACGTTTTACGATTTCTGTATAACCTCGAAATCATTGAACTTTTCACGGAATGAAACTAAACTCTCTTCTAACGAAAGGTACAAAAAAAAACACGTTTGCAAATCTGCTTTTTCACTTTGCAATCACTTACTCACTGAACGCATAGCAGTCGAAATAGAGTGGAAAGCTTATACACCCTCTGTTCCAGATTATTCAATATACTCTCCTTTAACTTCGATACATTTCTTTGTACGCTAAGACAATTTGTTAAATAAGTCGGAAATGCCTTTTTAGGAACCTTGTCTAGTTCGTCGGTCGACGCCTTTTTAATGCGGTCAATTGAGTTTTATTTACTTGAGTAAAAATTATTTTCGGTTCTGATTATATTTTTCTTTCACTCTCTAGAATTTTATGTATGTAAGAAAATTTTAGAATTCTTTTTCATTTTTCGGGGGCCCCAGGCAACTGCCTATATTGCATGCTTGTTAATCCAGCCCTGCGTGTGGCTTATTTGCTAAATTTAATGCCTCTTTAAAGAGGTCATTATTACTTAAAATTCCGTGTTTCCATTATTTTTATCTTGCTTGTTAGTCTCTTGTAATAAGCATACGTGATGCAGCGAGACTTATGCAGTGATACTTAGATAAATATTTGAAAGGTACTTTTTTTGGAATATTTGCATTGACCCAGTTTGGGGGTCAGTTGGTTCGTAACATACTATGAAAATCAGTGATGACAATGGAAACTTGCGCTTTAACCTTTTTACAATCAAAAATTATATTCCATAAATAAGTTTGGTATGTTCAAACTAACAAGCAAAACGGTACATTGTATCACGGTCGTAATTGAGAAATACTGTCACATTATGAAACCAAACTGTTTCGAATATACCTTGTAAATCTTTTCAAAGCCTTTTCTTCCGGAATGGAATTCGAACTCGCACTCCTGCGATGATCGGCCTATTTTCAAATGCATCCGACCATCACCACTTCTTGCTGTTATACGACTCTTTCCCATTTGTCTTCTGCTTCATTTATTTATACTTCAATATAGAAAAGAATTTTTTATGTTACTTCCATGAAAGATAAACATTAGCGAGGGTTCGTTTAAAACAGGTTTTTCGTTTTTTATATTGAGTAGGACCAACAACAAATAACCATGATAACCGGTTGTAATTTGAAAGCGGGGATCAAAACAGCTGTCGCCTTGTCCATCCTGATGTCGAGTTATTTCAATTTTTTCCCAAATACTTAATAAAATAAAATTTTAAATTTGCTTGCAAAAAATATTGTAATGAATTTTAGGGGATTCCGATTATTTTTGCTCCGCCTGTTAATGTTCGAATCGCTGAACTGTCGAATAAATAACTCCAATATTCAGTATTGCAAAATGGTCTTTATGTGGACTACTTTGCTAGTAGTATTCACAAAATCAATTACACTTCACTACTAGTGTGTTTAAATCAAACTGATTACTCATTCCTCAGCTTGCGGTGTTTTTATGCCATCAGTTACCTCGTTCCTAAGGTCTAGATGTTTCACCTTCTAGAACAGTTATAGCTCATGCTTGGTTATTTAATTATATACATGTATCTCTGTAGTTTATGTTTTTTTCTTCTAGTCATATGCGTGTTTATGTGTGAGTAGCAACTTCTGCTCTTAGCTGCTGGCTGCATTATATCTCTACTTCAAGCTGCTGGTTATGTGTATGGAGTATTGATCGTTGCCTTGTACATAAGTGTGGCTGCTTGCTTTTATGTATACATGCGCTTAAATGTGGCCTCTTGCTGTTTTTGTTGTTGCGAATATTTACTAACAGCATAGTGATGCTCATTTTATTTTATTTAATTTTTTTTCAAAAACTGTTATCGCCAAAATATTATTTGGGTTTTGGGGAGTGTTTTGGTCGAAAAATTTACCCATTCGCCATTTAGGGCGAATTTGAGCAAAAAATCAACCCCTACTTTTTTTTCTCAAGTACAAATACAAAATACGTGGAGAGGTCTCATGCCTCACTTTTAAGATTGAGCCGTCAAGGCTTGCAAGTAAAAGACGTTAGTGGAAACTGAATGTGTTGTTGATTTTCATGCGTAAAGATCCAGGTCAATTTGGGTTTATATCAGATTAAAAAAAAATTAGTTAAACGGTTTTATTGGAAGCAATACTTACATTAAATAATAATAACTAGTGTCGCCCGTGGTCGAAATTCAACCAACTTGTATTTTTTTCAACTCACTCTATGCATCCGGTGTTTGGGTAGTGCAATAATGCGTTAATAGTTGAGCAGTGAGTGGAAATATAGCAAACTGATCTATCTTACTTAAAGTTCTCATTAAAATTTTGAATTTGACCTAAGACGTTATAATCTTTGATTGTCTTTTCTTAAATTTTCTACAAACTTTTCAAATGTAATTATAAGTTTTGGTATGGAGCTCTTAAAAAAAATATAACAAATATGTAAAATCAAATGAAATTTACATAGAATTGTGGTGAAATTACTTGAAATTGAATTGAAAATTTGCTTTTTCCACACCACCCGGGAGATACGCCGTTGGCGCGCTACCGGAGTTAGTTTTGGGTGCTCGGTTCCCCAGTAGGCCTATTCACCAATATAAACTACATATACATTATCGCCCATTTACTTCAATAGCGTCATAATTCAAAAAACACGAATTTTTAGTTAAGAACGAAGAAATGTGCTAAAGGAATTTAACCTATTTCACACCACTGGTTAGGTATGCAATTGGCGCTTTACTATTACATATGTATTTATAATTACTTATATTAAATTATAATTAATTAAATTAATTATAAATACATATGTAGTATGTAAACGAAAACGAAAATTTCGAATAGAAAAGGGAATACCTTCATAAAAAATAAAAGAAAAATATAAAAATAAATTAGCATAAAAGACAATATACAAATTTTAATGTAATATCTTTGTAGCAAATTTATTTATTTTTTGTTCAGTATAAGACGTGATATATCTAAAATGAGCATAAAATCTGGAAACACAAAAAACGTTTGGGTCAAATTTGCAATTAATTGTTATAAATAAAAAAATTTATTGAGTTTGAAAAAAAGTTAACTCATTATTTGTGATTTCATGTTTTTTTGAAAGATTTATGGGCCTCTACGCGTTGGCGATGGCGAGTACCGAAGAAGATTTAATGATGAGCTGTACGAGCTATACGCAGACATCAACATAGTCCAGCGAATTAAAACGCAGCGGCTGCGCTGGCTAGGCCATGTTATGCGAATGAAAGATGATGCTCCGGCCAAGAAAGTGTTTCTATCGGAACCCGCCTATGGAAGCAGAGGTAGAGGGCGGCCCCCACTCCGTTGGAAGGACCAGGTGGAAAACGATTTAAACTCCCTTGGTGTGACCAATTGGCGCCGGTTGGCGGAGCGAAGGAGCGACTGGCGCGCCTTGTTGGACGGCCATAACAGTAAGGTTAAGGGTAAGTAACTAAAATAAAAAACAAAGAATCTGTTAAATAAAGACTTATGCATTTACGTGTAAATATAATTTGTCCAAAAAAATAGGCCGGTTAAGTTATTACTTCCCTTTAAAGTTTTTTTGTGCGCTAACAATTATTTTAGAACAATTTTTAAGGATTTTGGTACAGACCAATATAAGTAATTGGCAACAATGGGAAACAATATTTTATTTCAACAGAAAATGAGCGAAGCAGTAGTTCTCTCACCGTTTGGCGTGTACAAATATATACATATTGTAACGAATGTTAGCAGCATTGAGCGATGCTACCGTCTCAAAGCCGATGCTAAGCAGTGACGTGAATTCACATCCATAGATCAATCATTATGTATCTACATAAACGAAACAATAATTGCGTCTACGCATATGTACCATGTACGTATACGAGCAGCGGAGAGTCAATGCACAAACACATGCATATATCTGAGATACTCCTGAAAGTATGCAATGAGAAAACTTATAAAATTGTGCAATTGTAGTTACAGCTGAGAAGTTTGAGAGCTGCTGCACTAGTAGATTCTGGAAGCGCCTAGAAGATGCGAACGTTGAAATCCAAGAGTATAAAAGGCGGCAATTATAGAGGCGCTGGAATTCAGTTTGATTTGAGTTGTCAAGCAGTTTCGACTAAGACGCTATCTAGCGAACAAGAGCAGTATTATTTTGAATAGTAGAGTTTCATTTGAGCTATGAATCAGTTTGGTCCGCGCAAAAGCGGAGTGGAAGAGTGATCAAATGCTTCAAATGCGGAAAGTCCGGTCACATTGCACGTCATTGTGATCTTGGTCCTAATAGTTCCATTAATGTGGGTGGCCGTAAACGCAAATCTGGAGGAGATGAGCAAGAGCGTGTCAGTTGTAAAGAACGAAAACTTGCCCCAGCTATTGAATGTCCTGTGATATCTGTGTCGCACGGAGGAGTCTTACCGTCAGAGGGAATGTGGATAGCAAAGAACGTGTACTGAGTGTCGATACGGGCGCATCTCATTCCGTGAACCGATCTGATTTGGTCAACAGGAGAGTAAAGCCATTACCTGGAGCAAGATTTCGTACGATTACTGGCGAGTATAACCAAGTCCAGGGAGAAGTGGTATGTGAAGTATTAATTGGAAAAGCCATGGTTCTACACAAATTCATTATGGCGGAGATTGTTGATGAAGTCATATTGGGAGTGGACTTCTTAGTTGACCATGACATCAGGATCGATATGCGGAGAAAAATTATGCGCTATAAGAACCAGGATATACCACTTAACTTTAGTTTAGAAAGGGTTCAGCAGTAATCGGGTACTGGTGGAGAAGACTCGACAAAGACCACGAAATTCAAAGGTAAAGGTTGATGGAACAAATGGGCCAAACAAATCAAAACCGAAGGTACCTGTGAGAGAAGCACTAGCATTGAAAAGCCCTAACGGACGTACTAAAACGAAGGAAAGGATTTCGGAGAAAGAATGCAAGGGCGGTTTCAAGCCAAGGCACACTACTGTTGTGAAGCGTCGGAACGATACTGATTATGCAAAGCAAATCCGTCCAGCGCAAGCTCTACGAAGTAGTCCATTGGCCAAACAACAGAGTGTGAAGGAACGGCCCAGGGTAATGAGCAGTAAGATGAAACACTGGCATGACAAGAACTTTAAATCGGAAGGTTTCTCTGCGGGAGATTTGGTACTGTTAAACAACCCTCACCGGCGGAAAGGTGTTCCAGCCAAATTTCGGTGCAGTTGGGAAGGCCAGTACAAGGTTGTGAAGAAGATAAGTGATACCATCTACCGCATACAAAGCATTGAGAAACCACGGAGTAGAAGAGTGGTACATTTGGAGATGCAAGCGACGTTTAGATCGGGAGATTTGTCTGATCGGGACGGGACAACACATGCAAATATCTGAGATACTCCTGAAAGTATGCAATGAGAAAAACTATAAAATTGTGCAATTGCAGTTACAGCTGAGAAGTTTGAGAGCTGCTGGACTATAGATTCTGGAAGCGCCTAGAAGATGCGAACGTTGAAATCCAAGAGTATAAAAGGTGGCAATTGTAGATGCGCTGGAATTCAGTTTGATTTGAGTTGTCAAGCAGTTTCGACTAAGACGCTATCTAGCGAGCAAGAGCAGTATTATTTTGAATAGTAGAGTTTCATTTGAGCTATCAATCAGTTTGGTTATTAAGCAAGCTATTCGTTGCACAGTTTGAGTGTTATTGTGAAGTACTTTAATAAAGGCCATTTTACATTATTACATATTGGAGTTATTTATTCAACAGTTTAGTGATTCGAACTTAGCAAAAGGGCAAATAAGAGGATTGCAAGTAAATTCGTTACAATATGTAGAGATGAAACATTTGAGCAACGCGACAATTGAGACTTTGTAGCTATGTACTCAGGGGGGTTTATGAACATAATGAGTCCAACAGATGGCAATTTCGATAGTTGCACAGATTTTCGAATTTACAAACAACTTTTTTTATACTCAGTTGAGCAGAGCTCACAGAGTATATTAAGTTTGATTGGATAACGGTTGGTTGTACATATATAAAGGAATCGAGATAGATATAGACTTCCATATATCAAAATAATCAGGATCGAAAAAAAATTTGATTGAGCCATGTCCGTCCGTCCGTCCGTCCGTTAACACGATAACTTGAGTAAATTTTGAGGTATCTTGATGAAATTTGGTATGTAGGTTCCTGAGCACTCATGTCAGATCGCTATTTAAAATGAACGATATCGGACTATAACCACGTCCACTTTTTCGATATCGAAAATTTCGAAAAACCGAAAAAGTGCGATAATTCATTACAAAAGACAGCTAAAGCGACGAAACTTGGTAAATGAGTTGAACTTATGACGCAGAATAGAAAATTAGTAAAATTTTGGACAATGGGCGTGGCACCGCCCACTTTTAAAAGAAGGTAATTTAGAAGTTCTGCAAGCTGTAATTTGGCAGTCGTTGAAGATATCATGATGAAATTTGGCAGGAACGTTACACCTATTACTATATGTACGCTTAATAAAAATTAGCAAAATCGGAGAAGGACCACGCCCACTTAAAAAAAAATTTTTGAAAGTCAAATTTTAACAAAAAATTTAATATCTTTACAGTATATAAGTAAATTATGTCAACATTCAACTCCAGTAATGATATGGTGCAACAAAATACAAAAATAAAAGAAATTTTCAAAATGGGCGTGGCTCCGCCCATTTTTCGTTTAATTTGTCTAGGATACTTTTAACGCCATAAGTCGAACAAAAATTAACCAATCCTTTTGAAATTTGGTAGGGGCATAGATTTTATGACGTTAACTGTTTTCTGTGAAAATGGGCGAAATCGGTTGATGCCACGCCCAGTTTTTATACACAGTCGTCCGTCTGTGCTTCCGCATGGCCGTTAACACGATAACTTGAGCAATAATCGACATATCTTTAATAAACTTAGTTCACGTGCTTACTTGAACTCACTTTATCTTGGTATGAAAAACGAACGAAATCCGACTATGACCACGCCCACTTTTTCGATATCGAAAATTACGAAAAATGAAAAAATGCCATAATTCTATACAAAATACGAAAAAAGGGATGAAACATGGTAAGGTAATTGGATTGTTTTATTGACGCGAAATATAACTTTAGAAAAAACTTTATAAAATGGTTGTAACACCTACCATATTAAGTAGAAGAAAATGAAAAATTCTGCAGGGCGAAATAAAAAACCCTTAAAATCTTGGCAGGTATTACATATATAAATAAATTAGCGGTATCCAGCAGATGATGTTCTGCGTCACTCTGGTCCACATTTTGGTCGATTTCTGGTAAACGCCTTCACACCAATCCCTTTTAAAACTCTCATTAATACCTTTAATTTGATACCCATATCGTACAAACTCATTCTAGAGTCACCCCTGGTCCACCTTTATGGCGATATCTCGAAAAGGCGGCCACCTATAGAACTAAGCCCCACGCCCTTTTAAAATACTCATTAACACCTTTTATTTGATACCCATATCGTACAATCATATTCTAAAGTCACCCCTGGTCCACCTTTATGGCGATATCTCGAAAAGGCGAACACCTATAGAACGAAGGCCCACTCCCTTTTAAAAATACTCATTAGCACCTTTCATTTGATACCCATATCGTACAAACAAAGTCTAGAGTCACCCCTGGTCCACTTTTATTGCGATACCTCGAAAAGGCGTCCACCTATAAAACTAAGGCCCACTCCCTTTTAAAATACTCATTAACTTCTTTCGTTTGATACCCATATTGCACAAACGAATTCTAGAGTCACCCCTGGCCCACCTTTATGGCGATATCTCGAAACGGCGTCTACCTATGGAACTGTGGATTACTCCCTTTTAAAATACTCATTAACACCTTTATTTTGATACCCTTATTATACAAACAAATTCTAGGGTCACCCCTGGTCCACCTTTATGGCGATATCTCGAAAATGCGACCACCTATACAACAACCACCACTCCCTTTTAAAACCCTCACTAATACCTTTAATTTGATACCCATATCGTACAAACACATTCTAGAGTCACCCCTGGTCCACCTTTATGGCGATATTTCGAAAATTCGTCCACCTATAGAACTAAGGCCCACTCTCTTTTAAAATACTCATTAAAACCTTTCGTTTGATGCCCATATTGTACAAACAAATTCTAGGGTCACCCCTGGTCCACCTTTATGGCGATATCTCGAAACGGCGTCCACCTATGGATCTAAAGATTACTCACTTTTAAAATACTCATTAACACCTTTCTTTTGATACCCATATTGTACAAAGAAATTCTAGGGTCACCCCTGGTCCACCTTTATGGCGATATCTGGAAACGGCGTCCACCTATGGAACTAAGGATTACTCCCTTTTATAATACTCATTAACACCTTTCATTTGATACCCATATCGTACAAACGCATTCTAGAGTCACCCCCGGCCCACCTTTATGGCGATATCTCGAAAAGGCGACCACCTATACAACAACCACCACTCCCTTTTAAAACCCTCACTAATACCTTTAATTTGATACCCATATCGTACAAACACATTCTAGAGTCACCACTGGTCCACCTTTATGGAGATATTTCGAAACGGCATCCACCTATAAAACTAAGGCCCACTCCCTTTTAAAATACTCATTAACACCATTCGTTTGATGCCCATATTGTACAAACAAATTCTAGGGTCACCCCTGGTCCACCTTTGTGGCGATATCTCGAAACGGCGTCCACCTATGGAACTAAGGATTACTCCCTTTTAAAATACTCATTAACACCTTTCATTTGATACCCATAACGTACAAACGCATTCTAGAGTCAACCCTGATCCACCTTTATGGCTATATCCCTAAATGGCGTCCACCTATAGAACTATGGCCCACTCCCTCATAAAATACTCTTTAATGACTTTCATTTGATACACATGTCATACAAACACATTCCAGGGTTTCCCTCGGTTCATTTTCCTACATGGTTATTTTCCCTTATGTTGTCACCATAGCTCTCAACTGAGTATGTAATGTTCGGTTACACCCGAACTTAACCTTCCTTACTTGTTATTAATTATAAACAAATAGAGTAATATTTGTTAACAAAAATAGGCCTATAAACTGCGGCTGATCAATACGAATAGATTCATATAACTTTTATATGATTTTATGTATGCTAAGTATGCGAAACAGCCTGTCAATTGATTGTATGGAAATTTTGTTAGCGTATTAAAATATATATATACCAAAAGCTAGAAAATAATTAGGTAGGACCTAAGTACTAATCATCACAACCCTCATCTATCTAGGGCGTTGATCAGACAAACAAATAAAAGCGTGGACGCGTGAAATTTCTTAAAACATGAGGCGTAGCATAACCTGATTAAGGTTAAGTTGGTCATACTTATGACTATCAATAAAAATGCGACGCGTCCAACAGTTTTATTGCATTGTCTGACCAACGCCTTAGATAGATGAGAAGTGTGATGACTAGTACCTAGGACCTACTTAGTTATTTTCTAGGTTTTAGTATTATTATTTCTTAATGTAAAATTAAAATTTATTTTTTATTATTTTATTTATAAGAAATTACTCAGAGGGTGCAAGCATGCAAATAAATTTGCTCTGAGGACGATTGCCGAAGGTAATTGAAATATATCGGTTATACAAGAACTGTTTTTGTTTTTATTACACCTGACCTCGAGCCAGCTTAAAAGATATAAGAAATTACTTACAACTGTTTCTGGATGGTTAGCCGGCTGGAGTGCGGAAAATAGTAAGCATTTGGGTACTTCACATATCAAAATAAATGCCAAACTAAAATTATGCTTAACATACTCGAAAATGTTACTAAGAATACTTAAGCTATTTTTAAACAAAGATAAAATGTAAATCTGCCTAATTGTTTGTTTTGTTAAAACCTAAAGCCGCCGCCACTTGTTTGCTACTTTATATTTTATTCAACCCAAACATATTTGACTCGCTGGCACCACTTTTCATAAACATTGCTTTATCTCTTTTTTATCTACTAAAAATCCACAAAAAAGACCACAAAAATGCTGCCAGCTCTGTTCGTAGCTCTTTATCACGTGGCATACTTGAAAGTGCTTCCTTCTTCCCGTCCGTTCCAATCTCTATTTAAGTAAAATAGCATAAAACAACAAAAATATTTTATAATAACTAACAACACATCGCAGTTCACTACAAAAAATGACAGCAACAAGAATTTCACTTTTGTTGGCAAATCTCCTTTTTTAATATATTTACTCTTATTTATATCCATATTTTAAGTGCAGCAATGTTCTTGCATAGCACAGCGCTTTAATAGCCACATAGACGTTCCTTGTGAGCATTTTTACCACGAGTAATAACTGTAATGCATACTTACAGCAGCAAAAAGGTTTCCTTAATTATTTTCTGCAGATTTATTTTTGTTGATTCCTTTTGTTTCATTTTTATTTTCGACTTGCTTTTGCCATGCTTTCATTCAAGGCAATTTTAAGCCTTTTAAAACTTTATTGTCATTGTTGTTCTTTGTGTAGCTATAAAAACGCTCCCGGTAGGTTGTTTAAGCGACTTAAACTATGACTTTGTTTTCTTTCGTTTGTTTCATTAGCCATTGAGTGTGCTTGTAATTCTCAACTTGTTAGTGAAATATTCTAAAGACATAGTTTAAATTTTTTATCCCAAAGCGGGGTTTTTCAAAGCAAAACAAGGTGGCTCATCCCGCAGCCAATACCTTGGAGCCCCCAGTGCTCGCCCCCAATGAATAAATACAAGGTGCAATAGGGGTTTTTCAAAGCAAAACAAGGTGGCTCATCCCGCAGCCAATACCTTGGAGCCTCCAGTGCTCGCCCCCAATGAATAAATACAAGGTGTAATAGGGGTTTTTCAAAGCAAAACAAGGTGGCTCATCCCGCAGCCAATACCTTGGAGCCCCCAGTGCTCGCTCCCAATGAATAAATACAAGGTGTAATAGGTACATAGTGACCTCTCTCTAAGTAAAATAACATACAGTCCATTAAAATAATAATTTATAAAATAAAAAAAGATAATAAATTTAAAAAATGCTTGCTTGCAGTGGGCTTTGAACCCGCAACCCCAAACGTGTGAGTCGGGTACGCCATCCACTGTGCCACGACTCTTACGCCTACAAGCGCATCAAATTACTCCCCTATAACTCATATTAAACTGCTCGCCCTCAACTGCCCCACGCTTAGCTAAGGTTTTCGAAGGTGTTAGTATTGATGAGGGTCCTTTGCCGTATATAGTTGCGTAAGGAACTTGTGGTCGCCAGAGTTAAAGAAACAGTAATCGCCAGGGGTGGGTGAGGTTGACAATTGGGTTTGAGAAGAAGGGTTGCGCTACCCAACCCCTTGCTTCATTTTGGTATTTTAGTCATCTCTTACGACATGCCCCCTAAACAACTGGGGGTGAATTTTTTCTCCGCTTCTTGCATTTTTTTTGGTTTGCAATTTTAAATCTCAACGGGTAGTTTCTTTAAATTTGAATGCAAAATTCGCACGTTTGGAAAGAAACATTCTAAATGTCTCCCCCAGGGTGCAACCTATTGGAATTTCCCCTTTACTAAATAAATTGCCATCGGCATCTAAACTCTATATCAGGTACCAAGTTTGTAGCTCAACGAGAAATCGCTCAAAATTTTTTCGGAAGATTCCATCCGCTCCGTGCGATTTTTCGAAAATTCTAAGTTCGTAAGAGAACTAGCGAATTTTTTTTATCATATATGCCTAACTGTCATTGTACACTGAAGCAGGTTTAAATTTCTGATCCCTAGCTTGCCGGTAAGTAACTTCAAAAACAGTTCCCGAAATTTCAAATCTTGTATGAATTTTCTAATAATCTCGGCACATGCGCCAGGGGATTCACGGGTTGTGTAGCGCAATCGTTTCAATGGAGTTGCAGGCGCAATTTATAGCTTCTTCAACCCAATTGTCAACCTCACCTACCCGCGGAGAGTCCTGTTTCTTCAGCAGGCGAACTTCTGGACACCTCAATTTCGCCATAGAACTGGGCTAGAAGGTCCTAAAAATTATAGGAAATGTCGCTACCACTGCAACAACAACAACAGCGCGCGCACTAGCTAGCGAACATCTTTTCCCGCTTATTGCATTGTCACGGTGTCCTGTCACTATGTGTGAGGTTTAAAGTTCCTAGCTCAATGAGAAATTACTTGAAAATTGAACACATGCTCTGAATGAATTTTCTAAATATCCTTTATTGTTTCAATTCATACCCCATCTAGAATAACTGTTTGACCTATTCTGAAAATTCTTGGTCCCTAGGTTATTGGAATGTTATAAAAAACTAATTCTAAGTTTCAAGATCTCTGCGAAAGTTTTTCCACATGTTGCATTGTGATCGGGGCATGCTCCGAATTCAAAGACTCCAGCTCAACAGGAAGTTAAATACCAGGATGTATCACGTTCACAGTTCTATGTAATATCAAAACCATTGCTGGATGTTGGACCAACATATGTGGGGACACCTTCCCTGGTTGCGTGCAGGATGTAATGAAATAGAAACTGACCTCTCTCATTCGTATCTGATCATCTCGTGCATTGTGGTGCGCATTTGCATGCGTGCCTATGACCGTGAAATTATCATCGAAACCCTTAGAGTATCGAAACTCTTAACGAAACTGCACCTTATAAATAAAATTTTAAAATATGGCACTCTTCAAACAAATTCTGAGTGAAAGCGCTTTCCAGTCGGCAATCTACTCAGCGGTCGATAACAGCTTTCGCTTCCGTCTGCTTTCCTCCTCCGTTGCACTTGGATGCCAGTCTCACTACTCTTGTTCGGGAAACCCAGGTTATGATTCAAGCTGAGTGCATTCTTCTCTATATTTTCTCTATTCTTCTTCATCTCGATATGGATATACTGAGCTTTAGATAACATATGATAAAATAATTATCGTCTTCCTTACTATTCCTCTATGGAACTTATCAGACCATCGACAAGGTTCCAAGACAACTAGTTCATTTGCAACTCCCTCAAATTAATCATACCTTAGTAATAATATAAAGGTGGTCCGCGCCGCACTGAAGTTTGACTCCTACGTAACAAGCTGTAGCCGTCTACAATCGAGACAAAAATTTGGATTTCATATCTTTGACTATGTCCTTAATATAAATATTTCGTATATACGTGTTTTGTGACTGAACTTCTTCTAAACGAATAGACCGATTTTGGTGAAACTTGTTTGTGTATGTTCAAGAAGATTCGAAGATGCCTAAATTCATTCCAGGAATTGAGCCAGGAACCGACCTATTCCAAAAAACTTTATTTATGGTGCGATGCGCTTAAAATTCGGTACAGGGGTTTCTCTTTGAACAAGATAAGATTTGAGAAACTTTCAATTCCGAGAAGTGGACCAGGGACCGAGCTATTATAAAAAATCTAATATAGGGTGCGATTTACTTGAAATTCGTTACAGGGGTACTTCCTTGGCAAGCTTATTATTGGAAAACTTCTGTGATATATCAAGCAAAGAAAAAAAGGAAGAAGATCAGTAGGAAAATAATGAGAGAGAGGAAAGAAAGTGAGAGTAAGAAAATTATTAAGAGGAAAAATGGAAAATAAAGTAGAGAGGAACGGTATGTAGAGTGAAGAAGAGAAGCTACGCCCACTTTTTAAATGTAGACAAACCAATTTTCGTGCAGAATAAAGTCTGCCGAGTACTCAAGTAGTTTTACAAATTTTATACATATATTTCAGTATTTCAGTGAAAAATGTTTTTAAAGCTTTGGTTAGTGTCCAAGTCTTAACTTTAAGTTTTATGTCTCACACCCTAACCGTTTCAAAGGGGACAAAAATTTATATATAATATCTTTGATAACGGTCATTTAAAATGGGTGAGACTGAAAACATCCTTTTGATTTTTTTATAACCACCCTAATGTGCATGTGGACATATGTATGTAAGTGTGTACAATGGTTTGAATTATTTCTATTGTTTTACACATTCCTTTGCATATTGTCGACTCAAGCCTAAGTAATTTGTTGGGTTTGTGCATAAGAATTTAATTAAACTATCTATAAATTTATGCATTGAAGTGCTTAAATGCACAGCGGACAACAGAAGAGTAGCACATTTTGTGCATTAAGTTTTTATTTTCGACATTTTAAGAGAAAACGTCAAAGAATTTTGTTACTGAAACTATACACACCTATTTTTAATCGCTTTCGAAAAACTTCGAAAAATCGGGAAAACTTTACGACCAATTTTGAACCCGACCCCTTTAGAATTGGCTGACATTTTTCCTCCTTTTTTTTTGTAGCTTACGAAAGGCGTTTTTCAGAATTTTTTCAAATTTTTTCATCCAACTCAAAAAAAGTTATGAATTTAAAAAAAAACACCGTTTTTGTTTTCAAAATGATATAACCTTTTCAAAAATTGACCGTTTGGGATCTTTTTTTTTTAATTTGTTTTTAAATGTACTTTTCGGAAAAAATACAAACAAATTTTTAAAGTTTGTTTTTTTAAATTTTTCAGTTTTTCGAGATTTTTCGAATTTCGCCATTTTTTTTTCTCATAAAAAACTTCAATCAATTCTGCAATCATCCCCACTAATCCCGGATTGGGTCGATTTGTTTTATATTTTTTTTATTTAATTGAAAATATAAAAATTTTTTTTTCAAAAATAAAATTTTTTTTTATCAATTTTATTTATATAACAAAAAAATGTAAGAAAATGATTTTTAAGTATTCTTTTCTTTATATATTATGGTAATCTACGATTAAAATGGCATGTTTACTGTGTCAGTCATTAATAATAAAGAAAAGAATACTTAAAAATCATTTTCTTACATTTTTCTGTTATATAAATAAAATGGATAAAAAAAAATTTTTATTTTTGAAATTTTTTTTTTCAATTAAATAAAAAAAAATATAAAAAAAAATCGGCCCACTCCGGGATTAGTGGGGATGATTGCAGATTTTATTGAAGTTTTTTATAAAAAAAAAAAATGGCGAAATTCGAAAAATCCCGAAAAACTGAAAAATTAAAAAAAAACTTTAAAAATTTGTTTGTATTTTTTCCGAAAAGTATATTTAAAAACAAATTAAAAAAAAGGATCCCAAACGGTAAATTTTTGAAAAGATTATAGCATTTTGAAAACAAAAACGGTATTTTTTTAAAAATTCATAACTTTTTTGAGTTTGATGAAAAAATTTGAAAAAATTCTGAAAAACGTCTTTCGTAAGCTAGCAAAAGAAGAAAAACTTTCAGCCAATTCTAAAGGGGTCGGGTTCAAAATTGGTCGAAATGGGATGGAATACCCAATATAAATATTTAAATTCTTGTTTTAATCTAGTTGAAGTGTAAACTAAAGCAATTGAAACCCAGTCTGTAGGGTATGCTAATGATTTAATTAAATGTTAACTTAATTGCTTATTATAATTCAAAGAGTAAAACAGCGTATCAATACAGAATAATCTATAAAAAGCTTGGTATCCCCCAAACGCCACCTTTACAGAATTTGCTGTTCATGCTCTTCACGCAAATTATAGAGCTAGAGATATCTATCATAGAGCATATCCAAATACTGCCCAGGATATGTCTACATTTTTTCATATTATAAGGAGAGTTGATTGAGTCCACCCCACAGGACATGTCTCATTTGCTTTTTCTCGAGCTTGTCTACGATGCAACAATACATCCACCACGCCAAATCATCTTTCCGCTTTACTATAAAAAAGGCAAGAAAAGCTGACATCCCCAAAGGGGAGCTTTGTCATATATTTTTTTTTTAAGAAAAAACAATTAATACCTTTCCCAAACTAAATGCGTTACCGACTATCACTTTGTATTCAATTGTCTAAGCTGGGCAACTTAACTGCGAGGACACACGAGCACCTACACACAATAGTCGCAATAATTGCCAGTCTTATTCAGCGACGCACTTAATGCAATCACGTTTCTACAACTATGAACAATTGAGTTTAATTAAAGTTGCACAGCAAAATTAGAGCAGTTAGCAAATTTTGTTTTTGTAATCGACTAAAGCTATAAAGCCAACGCGACGACCCCCAATGTAATAGCGCCACAATGACGATTTAAATTTTAACAACTTTTTGTTTTAATTTCTTTCGTCAGTTTTTCAATTATTTCCTTTGATTTTGATTTTAATACAGCGTCTTTTTAATTACATCAACGCTTCTCCATTTTATTGCTTTGTAATTCAATTGCTAGTATATCTACTACATACCTACATATGCAGTTTATTTGTTCATTTTCCAACATTCTAATTCATATATTTTCCACACTCTCTTTCTGTCTTTGCAGTCACGCCGTCAATCGGTTAGTTTCACCGCCATGCCTCCGGGCGTTCTAGTCAACGACAGTCGCAGCAATTCCACCGATGACATACAAATTGCGTTAGCTCCACACATACAAACTTATCTAAGTCAGACGGGTCGTCGCCATTCATGTTGCAGCGTCATGTTACCGGTAGCATTTGAACGAGCCGCATCAAAGTCATGGTTGGATCCGAAATTCGATTCAGCAGTGCTGGAAGGTCAATTTCAAACCAGCGTATTTCCACACATACGTATGAGATACAGGTGAGTGAATATAACTGGATTTTGTTTCTGTTGTTGTTTTCGTTGGTATAAGTGTGGGGAAATTATTGGCTTTGGAAATTGCTACAGTTAGAGATGTTCGATATAGGATTAGGTAATAACAACTACTGAAAAAAAAACTTTGCACTTCTTATTCATATATGTATGTGAGCTTGTTTCGATTGATGAAAAAGCCTCGTTTAGTAAAAATAAATAAAACAAAAAAAGAAAATAAAATAAAATATAGTAAAATAAAATAAAACAAAACGAAATAAAATAAAATTAAAAAAGAATAGCTCGCAATAAAATAAAATCTACTTAAACTAAATTAAATAAAACTAAATTAAAATAAAATAAAATAAAATAACATAAAATTAAATATAATAAAATATAATAAAATAAATTAAAATAAAATAAAATAAAATAAAATAAAACAAAAAAATAAAACTAAATTAAAATAAAGCAAAACTAAATAAAATAAAATGAAATAAAAAGAAATAAAATAAAATGAAATAAAAAGAAATAAAATAAAATAATATAAATAAAAATTTAACTAAATAAAATAAAATAATATAAAAAAAAATTAAATAAAATAAAATTAATGAAAATAAAAAAAATAAAAAAATTAAGTAAAACCAAATAAAATAAAATAAAGCAAAATAAAATACAATAAAATAAAATAAAATAAAATAATATAAAATAAAACAAAATAAAATAAAATGAAATAAAAAGAAATAAAATAAAATAAAATTAAATAAAATTAAATAAAATAAAATAAAATAAACTAAAATAAAATAAAATAAAGTAAAATAAAATAAAATAAAACAAATTGAAATAAAATAAAACAATATAAAATAAGAATTTAATAATTCAATTTTAATTTAATAAAACAAAAGGAAAATAAATATAAGAAAGAAATAAAAAATAACATCAAATAAAAAAAAATAAAGAAAATAAAATAAAATAAAAAAAAAAAACAAAAAAAATAAAATTGTCCAAAACATATAAGTAGAAAAAACTAAATATAATATAAAAAATACACCTATAATTGAAAAAAAAGAAATCAAATATATCCATATAAAATAATCGTCAACATTGAGTTCACTTCAAAGCCCCATTTTTTCCTAACAATTCTGTGGTTATGGCTGACAAGCATAGTTCAAACATAAGTTGGCGCCAGCTGTTATATCGCACACATACTCCAAAAAGGGAGCTAAGTCGAGAGGGCTCGATAAAAACTAAAAATTTCTTTGTCGTATATTGGGAAGTCAATCAGTTGTTTGCTTTTGATTCAGGTAATTTTTATTAGTTTATCATAAAAAGAGTATTTTCGCTATTCGGCAACTTTATATGTTGACGCGATGGTGCAGATACAATAATACCCTGTGGGTAAGCTTCGTCTTTATTTAGATTGCAGCCGTGATCGAAGTATATTTACCTCTTATCGATGTATATTTCTCACATATCTCAACAATTTCCCATGCGCCTTTCTGTCTTATCTACATATTTAAATAGCAAATCATGTTATCCAAGGCGCCCGCTTGCAGCCGCACTTCATGGTGTACAACCGCTGTACTTTTCGGGCTACCACAGATTTCGACATGTATTTTAACCAAGAAGGTTCAATGTGGTAATATCAGTTTGTTTTCGAGAAGTTTGGAGAGAGTCTTAATTGCTCCAGGAAGAAGAACAAGATAAATAAATAATTGTAAGGCGCGATAACCACCGAAGATATTTAAGGCGAGCTCCTATTCCAATTTGTGTCGAGCTCCTTTTAATTTTTCCTACATATTGGCGGGACGGGGCCTATTTTATGCCGACTCCAAACAGCATCTGCCAGGTATGTAGATGAGTTCGCACTGAGAAGCTTTTCATAGCAGGAATACACTCGGATTGTTTGCCAACTCACTGCCGAAGGACGAGTCCGCTAAGACAAATTTTCTTCTATTTGAAAAACTTGTTTCTTAGATTTTTTATGTTGCTTTGCCCAGGCGTGAATGCAGGATATTCAGTGTGCTAGGCGGAGTACGCTACCATCACACCACGGCGGCCGCCGACAACACTCATCAAAAACTTTAATTTAGTTTCATTGTCGCTGCAACAAGAAGATAAGTAGTTCATTCTTTTTCTTCCATGACCTTTGGCAGCACACGGTTTGACTGACTGATTATCTGGATAATCGATTCAGTATAAGAATCCTAATAAAAACTGTGGCAGCAAAACGAAACATAAATGTATTAGCCATATATCAAATAAGATTTTGGAAACTTACTTAGGGACACTTAATGTAGATAAATAAAATATTAGAAGGAAGCTACATAGAAAAACAGATTTTGATTTTGCATCCCAACCGTATTAAAACTCAAAACTTTAAACACATTAAATAAGCTTCTAATATAGAGCACTGCTACAAGAAGTATTTTAATTACTGTAGAGGAAAATTAATATTGTGTGTTTGTCACGCTTCTCACATCTTTAATTACGCCATTTATCACACTGAATGCCCAAGTGTGTGACATGGCGTATACGTGATATGTATGCGTCAATAAGGAACTGTAGTTATGTGAGTAAATTTAATTTGAAACAAACTTTCTGAGATGACAATATTTGCAGCTTACAGCTGTCAAAGATTCAAGAAAGTATACAAACATAAGTTCATATGTAAGTATTTGAAGAAATATACTCATCTATGATAGAACTACGTCAACGACGGCAAGCAAATTTTAGATATTCTTCACTTCACAGCATCACTTAATTCGGTGCACATTTGGTTGACCATGAAAAGGAATTAAAGCAGAACTGTGAAGTTTAATTCACATATTTGGCAAATTAAGATATTGATTTGCACAAATAACGCCAGAGATCGCAAATAACAGTTCCCGAAACTGATTTTTTTAATTAAAGCAGTTTCTTAATGACCGCTCTTTAAATCGGAAAGCCGGTACTGCTGTTTTCAGTTTTTCACAGAGGACGACCGTTTTGCAAGCCAAATAAAGGAAATGGCCACTGAACGTAAACAACCGATAACCAAAAAATATAAAAAATTGGATATCGAAAAATCATCGATTTACTAAGGGAAAAATTGCAATTTGTTATCGACAAACTTTCGATCCGTTAATGTTTTTTTATTTATTTTGTATCAAAAAATCATCAATTTTTCGTCTGAACGCTTAAGCAATCGCTGGACCAGTCTTTTTTAAAGCGTTATCGGTACATGTTTGATTACAAACCGATGTGCTCTCGCTAAGTTTGCTATTGATAACAAACCCGCCGAAAACTTCGAGACAACGCAACGAAAACTCTCAGTAACAAATCAATAAAAATGAATATTTTTTCGATACCAAATCAATATTTGCTCAATTAAAAATCTGATATTTTTTCGAAAACAAATCTGGTTTCGTTTGAATAAAAAATCTATATATTCTCGATACATTTTCGATAAAAACCCGATTTTTCTTAGATAGCAAATCAATATGTTTTCAATAAGTAATCGAAAACGATTCAAGGTTCTATTCGAGCTCAAGGCCAGAACAATAATTTTTATTTAATCATAATTATTTTATATATAATTTCCTTCCGATCTGTTTGAATAATATTTATGTATATTTTAAGCTAGGCAGATCTATTGTGTTGGGTGCAAATAAAACAAAGATTATTCCACCTTTCAGCTCGACGTTTCGCCAGTTTTCCTTGGCATCTTCAGGAGCGTGACACTGTATTTATTTAATGAAACAAAAAACAACAAAGAACACAATCAGATACATATAAAATTAAAATTTAAAATATTGCAATTAAATATTGTTTGTATAAGAAGTATTTTCTTACTTACAAAATTGGAATTAAACGAAACACATAATTTTCACTAAAACATTTAAACATTTAAAATATTTTAATATTAAAAAATTGTGTAAAGTTAATTGAATGGAAAAATCGATACCACCTACATGCGGTAAACTTGTCATACTAAAAACTAAATTACAAACATAATAGGTACGCGGCGGCGATATTGTCTGTATCTTCTTTTTTGTTTATTGTGTTTCCTCTTTTTTGCAAAATTCTTAGGCTTTCTGAGGTGTAACGCGCTTTTTCTATCCTTTCGGTGTCTATTATTTTTATGTTTTCAAAATCAGCTGTGTTTATTTTCTATTGCATGCTGTGCCAAAGCTGTGCTTTGTTTTTGTTTACGTATATCGGATTCGTGCTCAGCTACCCGCGTGCCGAGAGCCCGCTTTGTGGTCCCAATATACAACTTATTGCAGCTATCTTCTTCATTAATATTAGAAAATATAACCCAAAAAACACAGTCTTCAGATACAAATAACCAGACAAAGCGATACTTCAGTGTCACTTACATTCCTAGGCTCACAGAACATTTCACACATGACTTAACAAAAACATCAAACACAAACACTAAACTAGCATACAGGTCGAACTGTACTTTGGCAACGTGGTTTACAAAAACAAAAACACCTATAGATCTCCAACAACGTAGCAATGTAGTTTACGAAATTAAATGTAAAGGGAATGAAGAAGATAGCTGCAATAAGGTGTATATTGGGACCACAAAGCGGGCGCTCGGCACACGGGTAGCTGAGCACGAATCCGATATACGTAAACAAAAACAAAGCACAGCTTTGGCACAGCATGCAATAGAAAATAAACACACAGCTGATTTTGAAAACATAAAAATAATAGACACCGAAAGGAGAGAAAAAGCGCGTTACACCTCAGAAAGCCTAAGAATTTTGCAAAAAAGAGGAAACACAATAAACAAAAAAGAAGATACAGACAATATCGCCGCCGCGTACCTATTATGTTTGTAATTTAGTTTTTAGTATGACAAGTTTCCCGCATGTAGGTGGTATCGATTTTTCCATTCAATTAACTTTACACAATTTTTTAATATTAAAATATTTTTAAATGTTTAAATGTTTTAGTGACAATTATGTGTTTCGTTTAATTCCAATTTTGTAAGTAAGAAAATACTTCTTGTACAAACAATATTTAATTGCAATATTTTGAATTTTAATTTTATATGTATCTGATTGTGTTCTTTGTTGTTTTATTAAATAAATACAGTGTCACGCTCCTGAAGATGCCAAGGAAAATTGGCGAAACGTCGAGCTGAAAGGTGGAATAATCTTTGTTTTATTTGCACCCAACACAATAGATCTGCCTAGCTTTAAATATACATAAACATAATTATTTTATTTTTTTTTTTTTTTAATTTTGCTATAATTGAAAAATTGTGTTTTGTTTTTGGAATATTACTTAGAACATTTTTCAGATAACCTGCCATAGCTGCGCTGATAGATGCATTTCGAAGGGTGCTCAGCCTTCATCATCAGTACGCTTTAGGCACGCTGCGCTAACCATTTAGCTATACAGCGGTGGTTTGTTTGACTGGCAATTTTGCTACTTCTATTCCTTTTTACCAACTATATTTAATGCTTTATCAATAGGCCGATAAAACAAAAACAATTTTTAATAAACCAAGAGCAGATGGGAATGTCAAACAAAATAACTGACAATAAACAAATCCAGCATTATCAGTGATCTGCAACAGATGGCGCTGTGCTGATTAAATATAGTTGGTAACAAGGAATAAAATTAGCAATTTATCAATCAAACAAACCACCGCTGTATAGCTAAATGATTAGCGCAGCGTGCCTAAAGAGTACTGATGATGAAGGTTTAGCACCCTTCAAAATGGATCTATCTGCGCAGCTATGGCAGGTTGTCTGAAAAATTTTCTACTTACTATTCCAAAAACAAAATACAATTTGTAAAATTTATTGTTCTGGCCTTGAGCTCGCATCGAACCTTGAATCATTTATCAATAAAATGCCGATAAAAAAAAAAGCAATTAGTAATCGAAAACTTATCGGACCTCATACGATCATAATTCCCTAGTTATATACAAGTAATATACTGGCATAGTTTCTGGAGTATTTCGAGACTTTTTGTAAGTTCTTTGGGATAATTCCGTGATTATTTGGAGATAATTTCTGTATAATTTTTTTATGTTTTTTCGGGGTTGATTTAGGTACTATTTCCAGTTAATTTTGGGAACGTGTTAGGAATATTTCATAGCTATTCACGACCGTTACTAGATAATTTCGAAATCGTTATTGCATCGTCTTGGAATCATTCCGGATCCACCTCCGGAATATGTTAGCGGCTAATTCGTTATCATTTCGGATTTATTTCGGAATAATTTAGAAAGGTTCAGGAAAATTTATTTCAAGTAATCGGGCTGTTATTATTATTTGATTCTAATCGGCATTTTATTGGTTTCTTATCGACGTATTATTGGCTTGTCATCGGTAAAAGCTATTATCGCAGAATTATCGGTATATTATTGGTATACAACTAGGGAATTATGAACGTATGAGTCGAATATGTCACTAACCGTATGCAAAAAACTATTCAATGTGTTTAATCGATTATTTCATAAAACAACTTTTGCTAATCGATTATTCGAATAGTGGGTACAATTAATCAAAATAAAAATTTGTCCTGTAGCTCTTCATCTTTCTGTGCATATGGGACAAATGACAAATAACAAATAATGAATGAACGATAAATGATAAATGGTGGAATAAATACCACAGGCCGACAAAATTAGACTGATTTTTTTGACCATAAGCCAGACCATACTTTCCTAAAGATTTTCGATGCGCTGAATTCAAATCTGGACGCAGAATTGCTCTACAACGTCAGGATTTTGAGATATCCTAACCTAGATGTGCAAAAAACACCGTTTTTGCCTATTTTTGAGGTTATATATAAACGACAGATTTTTTTTGTAAAAGCACACATAGCATCTTAAAGAAGAAGTATTTCCCTTACGAATGGCGTTGAGTTTGTTCAAATATCTATTTTTTCGCTAAAATAGTGCAATTATCGTAAGACTTATCGTCAGTGGTATGTGTTCTACTGCATCATACCTACGTTAATTCAGTGGTTTTTCAACTATAGGAAAATTAGCAAATTTATAAACTTTAAATTGCTCTATCTTAGCGAAAAAAAAGATATTTGAGCAAACTCAACGCCATTCGTAAGAGAAAGACTTCTTCTTTAAGATGCTATGTGTGCTTTTACAAAAAAAAAGTCTGTCGTTTATATATAACCTCAAAAATAGGCAAAAACGGTGTTTTTTGCACATTTAGGTTAGGATATCTCAAAATCCTGACGTGATAGAGCAATTCTGCGTCCAGATTTGAATTCAGCGCATCGAAAACCTTTAGGAAAGTATGGTCTGGTTTATGGTCAAATTTCTTGTCGGCCTGTGTACTTAAACTATTTCGCATATGATACTGTGTTCCTGCCAAAGTTTTATCTTCCTAATACTCTCATTGGTCCCAGATCCTCTCGAAATTCGTTATTCAAAGAAAGCAAATAGCGTTCTTCAACCATGCAATGGCACATTTTGGTTTTTCCATTGTAGTATTACTACACTGAAATGGGTCACTTTACGTATACCTGGCGTATAAAATGAAAGAATTTGGATAGAATATCTATATATTAATACGCTAACAAAATTTCCATACAATCAATTGACAGGCTGTTCCGCATAGTTAGCGTACGTAAAATCATATAAAAGTTATATGAATCGATTCGTATGGATCAGCCGCAGTGCATAGGCCTATCTTTGTTAACAAATATTACTCTATTTGTTTATAATTAATAGAAAAAGTTTTTTGTAAATTCGAAAATCTATGCAGATATCGAAATTGCCATCTGTAGGACCCATCATGTTCACAAATCCCCCTGAATTCGAAATTCCAAAATCTGCATTGTCGCGTTGCTCAAATGTTTCATCTATATATGTACATATTCGTACGCGGCAAACGGTGAGAGAACTACTGCCTCACTCATTTTCAGTTCGAATAAAATATTGTTTCCCCATTGTTGCCACTTATCTATATTGTTCTGTACCAAAATCCTAAAAACTAAAAAAATTGTTCCAAAATAATTGTTAGCTCACAAAAAAACTTTAAAGAGAAGTAATAATTTAACCGGCCCATTTTTTGGACAAATTTTACTTACACGTAAATACATAGGTCTTTAGTTAACAGATTCTTTGTTTTTTATTTTAGGTGCTTTCAAAAAAACATGAAATCACAAATAATGAGTTAACTTTTGTTCAAACTCACTAAATTTATTTATTTATAACAATTAATTGCAAATTTGACCCAAAACGTTTTTGCATTTGCAAATTTAATCCTCATTTTAGATAAAGTACGTCTTATATTGAACAAAAAATAATAAATTTGCTACAAAAATGTAACATTAAATTTTTTATATTGTCTTTTATGCTAATTTATCTTATTTCTTATTTTATTTTATTAAATATTCTTTTATTTGAACTTAGTTTATTGTTATTTAAATGCAACTTGACTGAATCGAAAATTGAAAAAATACAAATTGGTCGAATTTCGACCACAGGCGATACTAGTCAAAGTAATTAATGGCTTGCAAGTATATCATATATTCCTTCACTGAAGGCCAATTTAGCTAGTGTGCTGTTAAATTAGTGTAGTATTTTATATTATCCTAATAAGTAATAATAATAATAATAATAATAATAATATCATATATTTCTCAAATATGTTATGTACATTAAAACAAACACGTGGCTTTATTAAAATAAATTACTGGTTTGCTGTGTTAATGAACAACATACATACATATATTGAAGAATTTTGTTATTACTTTCTGATGTATGTATGGTAATACGTTGCGTATAAGTAACTTTTTATTTACATTTTGTTGAAAATTAACCTACGACAATTAATTGGCGTGAAAAGCAATTAAAAATGGTTGGACATTCAAGTGTGCACAAGCTGCCTAATATAAGCTTTAAACATGAATTTAAGGGCGCATAATTTTTTTTGCTAAATTATAATTAATTTCCCAAAAAAGGACTCTTAGAATTGAGGAAAATTTCTATGGAATGAGTAGAAATATCTATTTTTTTTAGAAAACTTTAAATATGAGGCATTTCTATAATTCTTTCAATCGGTTTTGTTTAGGCTGGTTAGCTTAAACTTTGCGGTCAATGAAGGCCTCACCTAGACTGAATGTGTTCATACTGTTAACAGAATTTGTATGAGGACCAATCGGAAGAGCACCAATTAGGTGCCAGGACTTATGTTATAGAATTACCATATCCTCTTGGCAAGTACTAGAAGTTTTTAGCACCTAGCTTAATTGCTGCATCGAGATCTGACATATATGCCGCCCCTAATAACTGCGGCATTGAGCTGTCGAGCGCAGGACACGAACACAGAACGTGCTCAACCGTTTCTTCCTGCAGCTAGCACGTCCTACATATGCTGTTATTGACGAGACCTAACTTATAAGCATGTGAAGTTAGAAGGCAGTGTCCAGTTAGCATGCTCATAATGAGTTCGAGTATCTTCTCTTCAGAGGTATGAACCACTTTGTAAGTCTAATATCTTAGGATTTGAACATGATGTTAGAAACTCTGCAACCCGTGCTTCTGTCCATTTCTCCTAAACGGCTTGGGACGTCTCACGGTGGGGTATTTGATCAATCTAGCTGTCCAAAACTAAAACAGCAGTTATTTGTGTTAAAAACGTAGTTGTCTCACTTCATTGTTGTGACAGTAAATTCACGATATTCCGCGCAGAATTATTATGGATCGAGCCCCCGGTTTCGGAGGGACCCGGGGTTATTTTTTGACATAACATGAGATATGTATGTCAATATGGGTACCAAACGAAAGGTATTTTACTCCGCATTTCTATTGATACTTTTAAGAAGGGTTGCCACCTCGCCTTCTTTTTTATATTTCTTTGTATATCCACTCACATATACAGCGCCGATACGTAGGGAGTGAAAAATTATCACACTATTCAGTTTTACCGTTTAGCTAAAGATTAGTCTCAAATAGCAGGTGTGAGAGCCATTGGAAGAAGATCCGGATACATCCAAATAGGTTAGCCCGAGCCAGTTAATAAAGACCTCACTTAAAATTCACTGACTTCAGGTTCGAGGGGACAACAAAAATTAGTTCCCGACGAAGCCTAGCTATTACATCGTCTGGTAATACCGAAGAATACCGTTTTCAATGATGCAAAGTACCTTCTTAACCCATAAGTTTTCCATAGCCATCGGGGAGTGTTTATGTAGTGAAAACAACAACAACAAAATCAACTGTGAACAAAAGTAGGTAGGTGGCGTGCTCTGCCTACCACAGCGAAGATCCTGCGTTCGATTACCGGGCAAAGCAACATCAAACATTTAGAACCAAGTTTTTTCAATTAGAAAAAGTATTTCTAAGCGGGGAAGGAACTCTGCAGTGGTTTGGCAAGCACTCCGAGTGTATTTTTGCTATGAAAAGCTTGTTAGTGAAAATTCATCTACTTGAAAGTGCCGCTCGGAGTCGGTGTAAAAAATGTAGGTCCCGCCTCGCCAGTTTATAGGAAAAATTAAAAGGAGCACGACGCAAATTGGGATAGAAGCTTGGCTTCAAATCTCCTCTAAGGCTATCGCGCTTTGCAATTTTCTTTCTATATGACATAAAGCTCGCCTTAACCTACTAATATTTCCGATAATCTGTCCAGATTTTCCAAAAAGGGGACTACAAAAGACCTTATACATGTTCCAGCTAGAGCTGGGAATTAACACATAAAGTGCTTAGCAGTCTTCTTGGTATTTACGTCTTTACAGGTTTTGCAGTGGTCATTATGCGGAATACCCATCTTTTCTTGATGCGTGCCTTTAGTCCAATGACCGATGAAAACCGCTAAAAAATGATAAGTGTCTGTCCTAGATCTACTCAGTACACCTCTTGTTCTTCTGTTATTATAGTCTGGCCACGTAGCTCATAAAACTGCCAAACTCGTATTGATCTTCAACTTTTGCAGGCATTGCACACGCAAGACTTTGGAGTTTCCCCTTTTATTCCCTCTTGGCTGTGCCTAGGTATGCCTACTTCGACATTGGTTATTCCTTTATTTCCTTCCACTGATCTTTTAGGTGCCCGCTCATCAGCTATCCCTTTTTCTTCGATTTCCCTAGGTCCCTGAAGCCATATAGTAGGTATCTCTAAAGTGTCGGTTTATATGCATTAACATTAAGAAGTTATTTGCATACCCATACTAGGTTGGAGCCGGTGTATTGTGCAGTTGTGTTCCGGGTCTCAAGTGATTTGCAGTGTTACCAAATCAGGAGGACCTCGGTTTGAAGCACACAACAGTATGACGGCAGTTTTAATGGTGTAGAAATATCTAGAGAATACGAAAAGATTATTTGGGGTAAAGTCTCTTAACACTACAAAACCTAATATTTCGTCTTTTCGGTCAGCGCTTGACCGCATCTCGAATTTTTTTTATAGCACGAGGACATCAAATGCTGCAGTAATGGTCATTGGCAAACGAAATAGTAAGTAGCTCCCCTTCTTCCTCTACGGGACAACTTCTGCACAAAAAGCTTATTGATGTACACCAACTCTATATAATTATTCGATCCATAATCATGCCCGGGAGTTAATGGAACCACTAAATGGACTCACCATCAACTTCATTGTTCAAAAGGATTAATGCTTCCGTATATATGCTTTCCATTACAAACAATACGCACCAGAGTTTTCTTCATTGGCTTTCGAAGATATCTTTACTATTACTCAAATCCTCATTAAAACTTTCTAAATTCCAGCTTACGAACATATTACTAAGGATATTGTCAAGTAATTCATCAACGCGAGCAGACCTAATATTCTCGTGATGAAATATTATACAATTATTTTTCTGTGCAAGCGTAAAATATATCAAATCATTGTACTATGCAAGATATAATACAAAACATGCATTAAATCAAATAAATAATGCCACAGCCTTGTCCCACATGTAATCCAACCTTATTAAAGCGTTTTTATTCGACATAATAACCGGACGTACGTAGAAGGACAATCAAATTCATTTCGGTTAATTTCATACGTAATTTGATTACATTCCTTATCCGCTTTAATACTCAACCATTCATTCGCTCTTTCGTGGGCTGAAATGCTTTATGTGATTGCTGGTTTTTCTTGCTTTTTCAATTACCCAGCAAAAATTTAGGACTTGTATAAGGTTTATTTCGTATGGCCAAAAGGCTTATGGCCTGATAGCCATTAATTCTATGCGGAATATAAGTTGTATGTTGTATTCTTTATAATACTCCTTATTTTTGTGTACTTAGGTTATCATATTTAAGATTATATGTTATGTATATGTTTTATAACTCATATGAAATGAAGATTACTATTAAGGTAGAATATAACAACAATGTTAAAAGGCTTTTGGCGTAATTGAAAGAAGGCTTACACAAGTTGTGATTTTGAAATTCTACTTGTTGTATTAGGAAATTTTATATATAGCTTACCATCCAATAAAAATCAGGCCCACGCAAAGCATTTAGTAACAAAATGCATTGAGAACAATAGCTTCATATACTCAGTATTTAAGTATAAATTTGCAATCTCTTATCAAAAATTCATTTTATTTCCTACGTTCTGGTTACGAGACAAGTAACATTAAGTTTTTTAAATTGCGACAATTATCGGAAGTGGTTCGGTCAACCCGGAAATTCATTTAGCAGATAAAATCCAGTTTCCTTTAAAATACTATGAAAATTTATAGACTACTAGCAGACCCGGCAGACGTTGTTCTGTCCTAATTTTGGCCTATGTGCATATATTTTAATAAGCTTTTTCCGTCTAACTCTACTATTCACTCTATTCACTCATCCCTCCGTCTTTTTCGCTTCATCTATCTCCATCTTCGTCTCTTTCTACCTCTTTCTCAGTCTCCTCCTTCCATCAAGTTCTTTACATTCTTCCTCATCCCTTATTGCCTGCCCCATAGGGTGGTATGTATTTTGTTCTAGTCCCAGTCCCAGTCCCATTCCGAGTTTTAGCCCCAGTCCGTTTCCAGTCTACTTCCCGAAAAAAAGGGTCGTAAATACTAATATAGGTAAACTTATATACCAAATTGCAGGCAAATCGCATACCACGTATGTAAATAGGTATGTGGGTATTATTAATTCATGTCCTTATATCGGCTTCGCATGCATATTTATCAGTTTTTCCAGGTTGATGCGACTAAATCGAATATCACAATGAAAATTACTTTAGAGCTCTCAGCAACGGCTTTCATTTGATATCCATATTACGCACACATTCTATGGGTACCCGGGACCATTTTTCAGCCTATATCTCTAAGCCCTGTACGTCGATCGCAACTAAAGCTATGTAATAACCACCGCGTGAGGTATACGCAATTTTTCACACAAGCTTGAACAAAATCGACTGACACATCTCTTCAAACACCGGCGACCAACTAACACACATTTTAGCCTTTCTTTTTATATATGTGACCCGGCCTATGAAAAGGTGGCTTATGACTCAAAATAAAAAAAAGAAAACTACTTAGAAACTGAAGAAATGCATTGTTTATCTTTAACTGTTGCTGCAATTTCTTTTTTGAGTCATAAGCCACCTTTTCATAGGCTTGGACACATATATAGATTTTTATTTTTCACACTTCACTATAATATTAAAACGAAAGGCAGATATTCTTTGCTTTTGAAATTCGGATTAAAAATTGCACATGGAACAACGAAAGGCTCTCCTGAATTAAAAAAAAAATTTCTTAGTACCTCTAAGCCGCGGGCCCCCTCAGAAACCCCGGGCCTGGGGGTAATCCCGCCCCCCCGTCACGACAAGCCTGGTGATGTGCTATACTTGATACCATTCGCTATAATATTTTTTATTGATAAGCACGTTGTTTAATTAAACACCAACCAATTACACGGAAGTACCACCTGAAAATATGAGTGCCGGTGGGAATACGTAACATTTTGTTAATACATATAAACATTTAAAAAAAATTGCAATAAAATAATATTGCGGCTATAAACTGAGATACAAACTATCCTATATTTCATGTTAGATCAAACTACACACGGAGTGGAAAACAAATTCAAAATCGGTTCAGTAGTGTAGGAGTCCGTCGCGGACAAACATTGTGACACGTTATTTTTATATATAAAGATAGTGAGGTTTTATTTGTCATGTCTATCGTTTAAATTTGAGCCACTTTTTGCAGAGTATGTACGAAAAGTGTACGTAGATGTTTGTTGGTATGTGAAGGCATTAGCAGTGGCCACTCGTCTTTCCTCAAAAGAATTTTACCAATCAAATTCTTTTGCCTCCCTGCAAAAAATACGATTAGTCTGATTAGATGAATCCGGGTTGAGTCTCAAAGGAGTATGCGACAAATGCCAGTTTTGATCTCTTTTTATGAGTTGAACTGTTCCCCTGTTTGAGCATGTCCTATGAAGAGACTAATTAGACCCATTAATACCCGAAAGGTATCGATAGGACCAATCTCCTTTGTACCCATATGGGAACATGTGGAGACTAGTCCCTTTTCGGTTCAACAACGACTCAAATAGGGTCTAGTCATATTTTTAATTGCAGAAACACAATCGAAGGGTTTGCCAAGCCACCAAATCTATTTGATGTAAGTTGTTTGTCCGCTTTTCAAAAATGAATAAAAAATATTCTCCCAAAATGTAACCCTAACTCCGGCGTAGTCGTTAAGTCCTAGTAATTTAGGTTCGGTATAAGAATCCGCATTTTTATACTCAGTTGAGCAGAGCTCACAGAGTATATTAACTTTGATTGGATAACGGTTGGTTGTACAGGTATAAAGGAATCGAGGTAGATATAGACTTCCATATATCAAAATCATCAGTATCGAAAAAAAATTCGATTGAGCCATATCCGTCCGTCCGTCCGTCTGTCCGTTAACACGATAACTTCAGTAAATTTTGAGGTATCTTGATGAAATTTGGTATGTAGGTTCCTGGGCACTCATCTCAGATCGCTATTTAAAATGAACGATATCGGACTATAACCACGCCCACTTTTTCGATATCGAAAATTTCGAAAAATCGAAAAAGTGCGATAATTCATTACCAAATACGGATTGAGCGATGAAACTTCGTAGGTGAGTTGAACTTATGACGCAGAATAGAAAACTAGTAAAATTTTGGACAATGGGCGTGGCACCGCCCACTTTTAAAAGAAGGTAATTTAGAAGTTTGGCAAGCTGTAATTTGGCAGTCGTTGAAGATATCGTGATGAAATTTGGCAGGAACGTTACTCTTGTTACTATATGTATGCTTAATAAAAATTAGCAAAATCGGAGAACGACCACGCCCACTTTTTAAAAAAAAAATTTTCTTAAAGTAAAATTTTAAAAGAAAAGTTAATATCTTTACAGTATATAAGTAAATTATGTCAAAATTCAACTGCAGTGATGACATGGTGCAACAAAATACAAAAATAAAAGAAAATTTCAAAATGGGAGTGGCTCCGCCCTTTTTCATTTAATTTGTTTAGGATACTTTTAATGCCATAAGTCGAACAAAAATTTACCAATCCTTGTTAAATTTGGTAGAGGCTTAGATTCCTGGACGGTAACTGTTTTCTGTGAAAAAGGGCGAAATCGGTAGAAGCCATGCCCAGTTTTTATACACAGTCGACCGTCTGTCCTTCCGCTCGGCCGTTAACACGATAACTTGAGCAAAAATCTATATATCTTTACTAAACTCAATTCACGTACTCATCTGAACTCACTTTGTATTGGTGTAAAAAATGGCCGAAATCCGACTATGACCACGCCCACTTTTTCGATATCGCAAATTACGAAAAATGAAAAAAATGCCATAATTATATACCAAATACGAAAAAAGGGACGAAACATGGTAGTTGTATTGGTCTATTGGCACAAAATATAACTTTAGAAAAACGCTTGGTAAAATGGGTGTGACAGCTACCATATTAAGTAGAAGAAAATGAAAAAGTTTTGCAGGGCGAAATCAAAATCCCTTGGAATCTTGGAAGGAATACTGTTCGTGGTATTACATATATAAGTAAATTAGCGGTACCCGACAGATGATGTTCTAGGTCACCCTGGTCCACATTTTGGTCTATATCTGGAAAACGCCTTCACATATACAACTACCACCACTCCCTTTTAAAACCCTCATTAATACCTTTAATTTAATACCCATATCGTACAAACACATTCTAGAGTCACCCCTGGCCCACGTTTATGGCGATATCTCGAAAAGGCGTCCACATATAGAACTAAGGCCCACTCCCTTTTAAAATACTCACTAACACCTTTCATTTGATACCCATATCATACAAACATATCCTATATCGTACAAATTCTGGAGTCACCACTGGTCCACCTTTATGGCGATATCTCGAAAAAGTGTCCACCTATAGAACTAGGGCCCACTCCCTTTTAAAATACTCATTAACACCTTTCATTTGATACCCATATCATACAAACACATTCTTGAGTCACCCCTGGTCCACCTTTATGGCGATATCCCGAAAAGGCGTCCACCCATAGAACTAAGGCCCACTCCCTTTTAAAATACTTATTAACACCTTTCGTTTGATACCCATATTGTACAAAAGCATTCTAGAGTAAATTCTGGAGTCACCACTGGTCCACCTTTATGGCGATATCTCGAAAAAGTGTCCACCTATAGAACTAGGGCCCACTCCCTTTTAAAATACTCATTAACACCTTTCATTTGATACCCATATCATACAAACACATTCTTGAGTCACCCCTGGTCCACCTTTATGGCGATATCCCGAAAAGGCGTCCACCCATAGAACTAAGGCCCACTCCCTTTTAAAATACTTATTAACACCTTTCGTTTGATACCCATATTGTACAAAAGCATTCTAGAGTCAACCCTGGTCCACCTTTATAACGATATTCCGAAAACGCGTCCACCTATAGACCTAAGGCCCACTCCCTTTTAAAATACTCATTAACACCTTTCATTTGATACCCATATCATACAAACACATTCTTGAGTCACCCCTGGTACACCTTTATGGCGATATCCCGAAAAGGCATCCACCCATAGAACTAAGGCCCACTCCCTTTTAAAATACTCACTAACACCTTTCATTTGATACCCATATCGTACAAACATATCCTATATCGTACAAAAAAATTCTAGAGTCACCACTGGTCCACCTTTATGGCGATATCTCGAAAAAGTGTCCACCTATAGAACTAGGGCCCACTCCCTTTTAAAATACTCACTAACGCCTTTCATTTGATACCCATATTGTACAAACGCATTCTAGAGTCAACCCTGGTCCACCTTTATAACGATATTCCGAAAACGCGTCCACCTATAGACCTAAGGCCCACTCCCTTTTAAAATACTCATTAACACCTTTCATTTGATACCCATATCATACAAACACATTCTTGAGTCACCCCTGGTACACCTTTATGGCGATATCCCGAAAAGGCGTCCACATATAGAACTAAGGCCCACTCCCTTTTAAAATACTCACTAACACCTTTCATTTGATACCCATATCGTACAAACATATCCTATATCGTACAAAAAAATTCTAGAGTCACCACTGGTCCACCTTTATGGCGATATCTCGAAAAAGTGTCCACCTATAGAACTAGGGCCCACTCCCTTTTAAAATACTCATTAACGCCTTTCATTTGATACCCATATCATACAAACACATTCTTGAGTCACCCCTGGTCCACCTTTATGGCGATATCCCGAAAAGGCGTCCTCCCATAGAACTAAGGCCACTCCCTTTTAAAATACTTATTAACACTTTTCGTTTGATACCCATATTGTACAAAAGCATTCTAGAGTCAACCCTGGTCCACCTTTATAACGATATTCCGAAAACGCGTCCACCTATAGACCTAAGGCCCACTCCCTTTTAAAATACTCATTAACACCTTTAATTTGATACCCATATCATACAAACACATTCTTGAGTCACCCCTGGTACACCTTTATGGCGATATCCCGAAAAGGCGTCCACCCATAGAACTAAGGCCCACTCCTTTTTAAAATACTCACTAACACCTTTCATTTGATACCCATATCGTACAAATATATCCTATATCGTACAAAAAAATTCTAGAGTCACCACTGGTCCACCTTTATGGCGATATCTCGAAAAAGTGTCCACCTATAGAACTAGGGCCCACTCCCTTTTAAAATACTCATTAACACCTTTCATTTGATACCCATATCATACAAACACATTCTTGAGTCACCCCTGGTCCACCTTTATGGCGATATCCCGAAAAGGCGTCCTCCCATAGAACTAAGGCCCACTCCCTTTTAAAATACTTATTAACACCTTTCGTTTGATACCCATATTGTACAAAAGCATTCTAGAGTCAACCCTGGTCCACCTTTATAACGATATTCCGAAAACGCGTCCACCTATAGACCTAAGGCCCACTCCCTTTTAAAATACTCATTAACACCTTTCATTTGATACCCATATCATACAAACACATTCTTGAGTCACCCCTGATACACCTTTATGGCGATATCCCGAAAAGGCGTCCACCCATAGAACTAAGGCCCACTCCCTTTTAAAATACTCATTAACACCTTTCATTTGATACCCATATCGTACAAACGCATTCTAGAGTCACCCCTGGTCCACTTTTATGGCGATATCCCTAAATGGCGTCCATCTATAGAACTATGGGCCACTCCCTCTTAAAATACTCTTTAATACCTTCCATTTGATACACATGTCATACAAACGCATTCCAGGGTTACCCTAGGTTGTTTTTACTACATGGTGATTTTCCCTTATTTTGTCTCCACAGCTCTCAACTGAGTATTTAATGTTCGGTTACACCCGAACTTAGCCTTCCATACTTGTTCTCAATTAATTCGATTCAATCACCTGTAATCTTTTTTATTTTACTAATGTCGCTGCGGTTTTTTTTCATTTTTCTTAAAAAGGGCTCCATTGATTTCAAACTGACTAATCCCTACTGTACCCGAAAGGGACTAAAGGGGATCAGATATGACCAAATGTAGACAAAATAGATCAATTGGAAAGCAATCTCTTCAGGGATTAATCGCAAGATCTTTGCAGGGCTATTTATACTTGTGTATGTATGCCCTGCAGGAAATTAAAACAATTTTAAATATTTCTAATATATGTTTTTTGCTGGCTCAAGGTCCAAATTAAAACACAAACGTTTCGTCTTTTTTGTCAATATATTTCGGTTACACTTCGGTAGCCATCCTCAGGACACTATTAACAACATAAAAATATCACAATATAAAAATAAAATTAAATATTTCTAGATAAAATGTTATCAGCCATACAGTTTCTTTTCCATACCCTATGATCAATCAATCTGTTCTGTAAGCACATGAAGTTTAGAGATCAGCGGACGTCCAGGCCAAATTTGAAGGTCATCTGGAAGGTTTCCAGTAATTTACTAACCACTTATTTATCAAGAAAGGGCAAGATTAATATGCTCGAGTAAACTCTTGGTCATATTAAAATTAAATGGAACAACAACATCGAACTTTTTGGGGACTTCGGGGAGTGCTCTTATCACTTCAACAACATCAATAACAACTCTTGCTCAGAAATTGCCAGCGCTCTAAGACGACGCAGTAATGTGATGACCGAAAAGAGAGATTTAAATAAATGACGCCCTATCTAAAACTTTTTTTTATAGAAGTTCCAGCTAGTGTAAGTCTGTATTGAATATAAGTTCAGATAGGGAATTCTGAAACAAATTATAAGATACGGTGTTTTTTATATGAACGTTTGAAACAAATTATTAGTCTATTCATGTCGCCATTATTTTCGATTATCTGTTTGCAAAGTACTTTCGTTTTCTGTATTTTATTTTTGTTGTTGTAGTAGAGTTTAAAATTAAAAGCACATAACCCGATGACCTGATAAGCACGCCTAAGTGAGTACCTCATCCGAAATAGGGTGTTGCTCAAACGTTTTTTGCGATATTGCTTTTTTGAAGCAGCCGCTAATATGTAGAAATAGATAGTGTAATATTCCACTCAGCAGTCGATGTTCTTACCTCGATATTATATACTCTTGCCAATAAATGCTTCGTCGAACTGGGTAGGCAATTGAAAAGTTTAGTCCTCTCTCGGCAAAGGAAAATCATTCTATACAAGTCAACTATCGTACCTGCATCTTGTATGGCGCAGAACCATGACAACATCAGATAAAGCGGCTCTGGAAGTGCCCGAGAAAAAAATTCTTCCAGTGATTTGCTTGATGAGCTGTACGAGCTCTTCGTAGACATCAACATAGTCAGGGGCCATTTTATGCGAATTAAAGATAATGTTCCGGCTAAGAAAGTACTTTTACCGAACACGCCTACGGAAGCAGAAAAAAAGGGCGATCTCCACACCGCTGGTAGGACCGAGTTGAAAACGATTTAAATTCGTGTGACCGATTGGCACCGTTAACTCAGCGAAGAAGCGACCGGCGCGCCTTGTTGGATGGTTTTAATCGTTTAAACGGTTAATTGCCAATTAAGTAAGTATTTTGGTATTTATTATGTTGATGGAATTTGATTGGGAATTTTAACCATACCCAGCAGGAAAGGAAGCTAAATACAATTTTTACCAATGGTAGATAGATAGGTTGTTGTAAGGTAATGAACTGCGACCTGTAGGTGTATTCTGCTCTCATTCTCTTCACATTATCACATCCAAGCCAAGCTCCCTGAGGTTACGAATGAACCAAAGTTGACTTTTATCTGTTTCTTTCTTTCTTGGAGAAAAAAGCTAACTAAATTTGTATAGCAATGACCAAAAAATTAACAGAGATGGTTATCTATGCAGTACTTGTCAACAACAGCTTTTATTTGAAATACATGAAATCAGACCTGGGCGAAGATGAGATGTTATTTTAACATGGTTCCGTAATTTTAATGTCCAACGGTCCATGACGGCGTAAAAACCGAAAAATGTTCATTTATTTAATAATTTGTGAAAAAATTTAAACAACGTGACATCAGGACGAACAAGGCCTTTATAAAATTAAAAATTGCTTCAAATAAATGTTTTCACACATTTAAAGCAATACGGGCAATCCCCGACTAACTCGTAAAAATGTTCATATTTCGTAATGTCAAATGAAAGCGGAAGGAAGAGTTTCAATTTCGTGAAGATACTATGAACCATGATACAAATATTACAAGGTAAAACCGGTGAGAGCCGAAATGACGTTTAAAAAAATTTTAAAATTCTCACTGCTCTCACATTTTTATTTTTTTATTTTGGTTTTGTTTTCAAAATAAAAATATAACAAACTGTAATATATGTATTTGTTAATTCTATACGACAGCATAACACTTTTAATACACGTCCAAAAATATGAAGAGGGGTATCAAAAGACGCGTTTTGGAGGATCGCGAATCCGAAAGCGGAGGTAAAAAATGTTGGGTCTGTCAAGAGATATTTGCCAAAGAAATTTTGAAAATGTTCATGTGGTTGTTGATAATGGATGTTTGATAATTTTGTGGTACCCACAAAAAAAAATTGTGAACATAAGTGTTTTCCGCGGATATAGTTTTGATCTCCAAACCGGGGCTAGACCCACCCAAGGTAATTTTTTATAAGCGCGGCGAAAGGCCGCCAATGCAGAAAGGTGTTCTGCGCAAAAATACTATGGAACCCACCCTCCGTTTCGGAGCACTTCGGGGTAATTTTTCGGGTTTTCCTTAATATCTATTGAACGATCTAAAATTTTTGTTTTCCGTCTTCGGATTATTGTTGTCGAGGTCAATACGAGTATTTTGACACCTATATCGGTATTTTTGACGCGTATTACCAGTGTCATGCTGTCGTCTAGAATTACCATATATTTTTGCGTTCTAACATTAATATTATATTTTATCCAAAACCGAATTTTTTATTGGTGGAAATATCTTTTTTTTTTTGTGGGAAAGAAATCTCACCGGTCAACCGCATTCCAGAATTTTCAATTCAAGAATTGTATTGTGGTTTCACGCAAAAAGAAGCATCAGGCCACGATCGGGGAATTTTCTTCAAAAAATTGTTTATAAATTTATCTGCGTCTGCGCGACGAGAAGAAAACCCCGACTTACCGCTAAGGTGTACGGAAGAGATACATATCTACTAATAACATTATATCAATTTGGTGGGATATATATCTGAGGAGATTAGGATCTAGCTTTCCATCCAATTCGAAGGCTACGTATCGTGTATTCATTTTTCTACGAATTGGCTCACCTAAATACATGTTTTGTGCCGACCCAAAAATTTATCTGCCAAGGCGGACGAACTTTTGGTGCCAAGGTAATGCCGAGGGACAATCTATACTATTTATACAAATTTTCTTAAATATTTTTGATGGGTAGGCCAGCACACTAGCTCTACACAACGGCGGCAGATTTTGACCGTTCAACCGGTAAATTCAGCCTCCACGAGCTATCATACTCCAACTGGACGATGATGTTTAGCTAAGCTACAGCGTTTTTTCTGGCGTGGGCAAGTTATGTGAAGATCTCCACTGTGTTCGGAGAAGCAGGTGGGGGAAAAAAGACTTTGATCTCTCTTGGTGCCCCCCTGTTATTGAAAAACAGGGTTTAGCTAGAGTGACTTGTTACGCAACGACCAGCATCTCCTAAACGGTTAAGAGCCAATTAAACCGCGAGGAAAAGGACCAAAACAAACCAAAGAATACCTCAAAGATCATTGTTTTTCGCAGTAGCGAGGACATTTGAGACTGCTGGTCTCTTATAAAGTGAAGTTTCAACATATTTAAGGGTTAAAGACGTATCAACCAAGTGAAGAAAGATGAATGAAAAATCAGTAGGGGTGGTCTCCAACATTCGCTTCTTAATTCGAAGAGGTTAAGAAGCAAGGCCTTTTCTTTTGTCCTTTTGCAAAAATAGGACGTGTTGAGGCATCCATTATATTGGTAACTCATTTTTTTGCCATATACGTAAAAACGGATTTCAAAACTTTTCGAAATATTTTTTTCACTTATTTCATAAGCATTTTATTTTTTTGGCATTAAAAAAAGTGAAACATGTCATGCCAACAATTTTTTGTGTGTTTTCTTTGGTTTCGCATTTCCACAAAATTTTATAGTGTGATTTTAAACTTTTTTTAAAAATCAAAAAACCATTATGGCCGCCAAGAAGAGTGAATGGTTTTACCTGGTAATATTTTTATCATGCTATGAACGGTGAGACGGTGAGTAAGAGTTAAATGTAGAGGGAGAGGGGAAGGGAAAGGGAAAGTGAAAGGGGAAGGAAAAGTGTCAATTTCGTGAAAATACTTTGAGAGGGGAAGGAGAGTGAGACAGAGAGGGCGAGAGAAAAGAGGCAGAGGGATAAGGAGAGAAAGAGGGAGAGAGAAAGAAAGAGGTAAAGCAAGATAAATTGGAGGATTAAAACAGGAGATGACGAGTAAGCTATAGAAACTATTTGAAGTTTATTGGAGTGTTCTTCTTCTACCGGAACTGCTAATTTCCATTAAATTTCAAGAGTTCTGTATTTCGCTTTGTGAATTTATTGACCGATTTCTAATATCATTACAAACAATACAAATCAACACACGCCATTTTTGATATTCTCAGCAAGCATTTCCCCCAACTACAAACGTGCATGTAAATATGTAGTACATCATATAGAAGGCTGACCATATTCATCCAATTTGTTACCAACCACAACTTTGTCAAATTAAATTTAATTGCGTGAGACCATATTGAAATAAAGACTGAAATAAATTCCACACCTTCCACCGGACACTCACTTGCCCACTTAGCAGTGTCCTTGCTTAATCAATGTTTCAATGTACACCACACTGTTTCTGTCAATAGTTCTTACCAGGGGCGTATTAGTTTAATTGGATATCCTGCAGCGCTGTCCTTTTTTGACATGTGACAAACGTTTTATTTGACAAACGTCTTTCGCATACAGTCACAGCACGATATTGACACATTCGTTCGTGATTTAACTGATAAGATTTAGTAAGCTTCTAAAATCTAAGTCAGCAACAAACTTTTGTATTTCTTCTAATATGTGCATTTCTCTGTATTTTCATTACTTACTGCCTATAAGCTACCGGAAATGACAAAGCGCCACTGATTTGAGCACAACTATTTCTTTGTATGCCAACATTCTTTGCTTTAGTTATTGATTCTTACACACCTTCAGCGCCGATGCCGTTTATGGGTTTGTCGGCGCAATTCTTGTGAATACAATATCACAGTATCAAATTTTATGTTTGTAAGCATGGCAGAGTGATGATGTTGAACTCGATGAATGAGATCCTTTAGGTCATGGCAGACGGTTCTACATACAGAAACGACTCTGGTTTCACATGGTCTTTGGCCATAGTTTCGATCTGTCACCCCAAGAGAACAGAAAACCATTCCAAAAAGAAAGATCTTTGTCACCGGATTCGTTTGAAGTATTGTCAATAGAACTTAGTTTGAACTCATTACGAAATAACGGTCTCCCCTTACAAGCAAAATTTACACTCTAAAAGTCTCATTAGGTATGCACGGTGTTCAGAGAGGACTTGATTATGCAAGAGAAAAGTTCTACAGAGGACTTATAACCACTGTTGTGATGATGACGTCGTGTAGCAAGGAAGGTTCAATAATAGCCTGTACTATGCCTCATTTATCTCAGCCTCATCGTACTGTTACGAGAACCTTCTTAGAGTAATGCCCAGTTGATGGTAATTGAATCGATTTCCGGTCATCCCGAGAGAAAAAAAAATTACACTGAATATGGCGTTCTTCGTTGTCTCCAAAACAAATTTATAAAGGGATGACATAAAACTGATCCAGTACTCATCAATTTTCCACCCTGTCTGATAATCAACAAAACAAAGCTAATAATGTCCTGTTTCCTACCAGAACTGGTCGTCCTTTGAAATCGTACTTCACAAAACCGCTTCAATAAAAAGTCGAGACTGCAAATGCTCCCAAATACTTACCACGAATAGTGCTATTGTTGTCCACAATAAAAAAGTACGAGTACACAGTGGGCATTATTCGAAAGCTATCATACAGAATTGAGAACACGCGATTGGCTGAAGCTTTCGAAGCAAATTGAACAGTGAACAAACAAACCTTTGCAATTAAAACAAAAAAAATGTAAGGCGCGATAAACTCCGAAAAGATTTTAGGCCGAGCTTCTCTTCCTTTGCCATTACTCATTTACTTAATTGGCGCTTAACCGTTTAAACGATCATGGCCGTCCGAAAGGCGCTCCAGTCGTTTATTCGCTGGGTTTACTGGCACCAATTGGTCACACCAAGAGAATTTAAATCGATTTTAACCTGGTTCTTCCAGCGGAGTGGGGGCACCCACTACCTCTGCTTCCATAGGCGGGTTCCAATAAAAAAATACTTTCTTAGGAGCATCATGTCTTTGAGGCGCTGACGACTGGACGCCCCTGGGCGTGAATAGCAAGGTGCCACAAACAAATATGGCGCAGTACCGCTGCCAGGATCTGCTGGGGAGATGACGATTTGTGGGAGGGATGCAACAAATTAAATTGGGTTCCACTGAAATGACAGCGCTTGGGCGGGAAAAATACCGAGTCGCTCGAGTACTTAGAACCAGTTGTTTTGAGAAGCGACTCAATCAAGTCACTTAACCTAAAAATATGAAAGTGTTTCTTTACAAAGAACAAAATTATATATAAGTTCTCTACATTTCCGCTCGATCTCACTTCAAAGAATTGCTGAAACCTTAGTATTACATGATCTGACACCTATAGCGAAGAATGATATAAGGTTGAATCATCACCTGAAATTTAAAACTTGTGTTATTAACTAACGAATCAAGTGCAAACTTATAAATCAGTCACAATCAAAAACCTCAATGAACAAAAACAACTTCGAACATCAAATTTTGTTCTACCCTTTTCTGTCGCTATCTAATATACATACATCTTCTCTTCCTTTTTACTTGCAGATTCGCACTCTCATACATCCTACTCTGCTCGCTCTCATGGTTCCTGTATTTTCTGATCGATGGCGGTTCTGAGAATTATTGGCGTCCCATATCCAGCGCTTTCTCAATGCTTTCACTCATCACTCTTATGGCTATGTGCTTCACACACTGGGACATTTACCGTGGCTATCGCGTATTCACTTCTGCCCTTACAGCGATTGTGATTTGTGCCACCTCATTGGCGTTTCTTGTTTGCACCGGACGCGCTTTTAGCCCACTCGGTCATTTTTCGATTTGTTTATCGATTATATTACTCATATACACTGCAATACCAATGCCACTGTGGATGAGTGCCGTGATTGCTGTATCTTATTCTGTACTATTCGAAGTGGCATCCCACCGGGTTGTTGGCAATAGCGCTACGCATGGTTCGGCAACAGAGGGCAACAATAAAATTATGCTTTTACGTATTCTACTTCATATATGCGTACATTTAGTAGGCATTCATGTTTTGATAATGAATGTCGTGCGCATGCGCGGCATGTTTATGAAGGTGGGACAAAATTTGCTTGTGCGTCGCCAATTGGAAATGGAAAAACAACTCAAAGAGAAAATGATTCATTCAGTAATGCCACCGAAAGTAGCTAATATGCTGCTAAATGAGGGTGGTGCTAGTGGTATTGAAAAAAAAGATGGTGTCATAGATCATGATTCACATTATGTGCGGCCACGCACATCCAACGATCTCAAATCGTTATTTCGTCCATTTCACATGCATAGTATGGATAATGTGAGCATTTTATTTGCGGATATTGTTGGTTTTACAAAAATGTCATCCACCAAAACAGCCGAACAACTGGTGGAAATATTGAATGATTTATTTGAACGTTTCGATGATCTTTGCACGTTGAGTGGTTGCGAGAAGATATCCACTTTGGGTGATTGTTATTACTGCGTTTCTGGATGCCCGGAGCCGCGTACAGATCATGCAATATGCTGTGTTGAGATGGGGCTGGGCATGATTGATGCTATGCGTTGCTTTGACGCTCAACGTCATGAAGGTGTGAAAATGCGTGTTGGTGTGCATACCGGTATGGTGCTGTGCGGTATTGTTGGCACACGGCGCGTGAAATTTGACGTTTGGAGTAATGATGTTTCCTTGGCCAATAAGTAAGTAATTATGATAATATTACATAACATCTTAAAGATAGGTAAATACATCTCATTTTCATTACAGGATGGAATCGTCCGGCAAGCCTGAGCAGGTGCACATCTCTGAAGAAACCTCAAACTTTTTAGGTGATGCCTATCTACTCGAAGAAGGTGAAGAAGTTTTCGGTATGTTCATAAATAGATTACTTACTTACTTAATTAGCGCTTAACCGTTTAAACGGTAACGGCTGTCCAACAAGGCGCGCCAGTCGCTTCTTCTCTCTGCCAACCGGCCCCAGTTGGTCACACCAAGGGAGTTTAAATCGTTTTCAACCTGGTCCTTCCTGCGGAGCGGCGACGGGCTGCCCTCTTCCTCTTTCCACTTTCTTAGCCGGAGCGTTATTTTTCATTCGCATAACATTTCCTAGTCAGCGTAACCGCTGCGTTTTAATTCGCTGGACTATGTTGATGTATTTGTATAGCTCGCATGACGCATTCCGAAAATTACAAAGCTGTCGTCGATTTCGGCACAGCAAAGCTCCCCTAAACAATCGATAGAGTGCTTTTTCGGACAATGCTTATATGTTCTAGATAACGCAGAGCATCTGAGATAGAAATAATCAACACTTTCTATTTTCTCGTCTCCCCTTCCAACTTCAACAGCAATTGTTCGCTGGTATTATCTTATTCTCTTCAAACAATTCACTAGGAGCCTAGTTCGATTCTCATTGTGCGAGGCTAAGTTTATCTGGATTCCAATCAACATTTGACTTTAGGTTTCTTAGTGAATACAGACACCAGCTTATACTTATACGCAGCCCGAAAGGCAAGTCAAACAACTGGTTTATGTCGATCTGTTGCGTATATTAATTTGATGGGCCCCGGCACTAGCATCTTCTGATACCAGCCCGACTGCCACGGTTACAATTTTTGACCATCGAGGCCTCGGACGAGTAAGCAGCTATTTGCTTAGCTTGGAAGACGCAGTTCTTCTCTCACATTTTACATCGGAATTCTCTTTTACCCTGCTTGGGTATATAGAAATCTGTTGAGTGCAGTATATCCAAGAAGATCCCATCCACAATTTGTCTAAAGACATTACCATCCGCAGAAATGATGCTTAAAGCATCAATCGTGCTAAAATATGCCTCTTTTATCTGCTAACCTAGCCTATATCCCTCGATAGACAGTGTCCCCGGCATCTCGGACATACTGCCACCCAGCTTGCTTTACTGCAAATTGGAGAGATATACAATTTGTAAGCCCACACTATACGACTGACACGTTTTTCTCAATAAAATCTTACGAGAGGTTTGTCCCCTTTCTACTTTCAAGCCTCCTTTTGACGGTATGATGTTGGAGCTTAAGGAAACAAATTGGAGGAAAATATATGCCTGCCATGAAAACACCAGAGCACCATTTATAGAGCGAGACGAAAATGCTCCCCACAAACAAAGGAGAGTAACGAAATGCTGAATAAACAGTTTATGTCGACTATCCAGAAATCGGGACATGGCAACAGACATCGAATTGATGGGATTCCACTGTCCAGCAACTTGGGGAATCATCTCCGTAAGCTCTATGAAGAAATAAGATCTGTGCTATTTTAACCTGCTGAGCAGAACCAGGTCCTCAGTCGCATCCATAATGAGTCGATACAGATTTATGCCGATAATTACCCGGAGAACCCTATTCTAAATTCTCGAAACTCGTATTTGAGGAATGCAGTCTGCCCAGGGAAACGCGCATTTTACTCTACCACCACTTCGATCATGATACTGTAATAGAACTCTTACATACACTAAATCAACCACGCCCTTTGTGGGACCAATGCCTCTTACACCCATATTTATTTTTGTAAACCCTGTTGATACGATGTCTATTCTTATGCGCGTTGTATTTTTGTACTACCTCGCACTGTTATTGATCTCCGGGAGTGTTGTTTATAACGGAAGTTCTTTTGTGGTTATTAATGCGAACTTCTGCGGTATTAGTACCTTCTGGGTCTGTAGATCTTATGACGGGCATCGCCTACCGTGACTAAAGTCTAAACACCTAGCTAACTAGTTTCAGTAGTTCTTCAGTTACATACATCCGTGTTTACGTATAGTGGCATCGGGTCGTGAGGGCGTCTAGTACCTGAAGAAAACCAGAGGCCGTATAATCCAGGGATATGCTTACCAAGGCCAAACGGTACAGACCACTATGAAAAGATTACTGCGTAAATCACGATACGCGGGCAGTTTACTCTCTCTTCTATCAAATATCTTATATTGCTTATCGTGATGTTGTTTTTCGCAAACTTTACTACACTTCATTTCCATACATTTTCGACCTAGAGCCGCACAGTGGGGGCACTTCATACAAAAGTTGACCATAAATAGTAAAAATCGACCTACATACTTCAAAGTTGACACACATGTTTCTTTGATGAATAATAGTAAATCCTGCTAAAACGGTAATTTTGAAAAACGTTCAAATTGCAATATTTGCAAAACCAATGAAGTTAGAATGCTCAAAATTGATATATAAGCACATATAGTATATGAAATTAAAGAAAAGTTTTATTATCATATTTTGAAAGGGGTTAAACCATTTTCATAATTTTTTTTTCAAAATGTCCTTTACAAAAATTACCAAAATTTGGTTTTCTGCACCATTACTTACATAAATAAGTTAGTTTCATTTATACATATTTTTCAAAATATGCTTAAAGCTACATATTCAATTTATAAGCATTTCCAGCGCTTATGGTGCCAGTTCTTTAGATGGCTTATCTCTTTTAATGCGTAAGCTACTAATAAGCGGGTCTGATCACATCGTTCTAAAAACCAAAGTAAGACAGAAGCACATAATTGTTTATAATAAAAGGGGGGTAAGACAATAAAAGTGATGGAACAAAAAAGTAACTAACATACAAATACGAAACCTTCATATTTTTTCTTTGCTGTTCAACTTCTTAACAATATTCATGATATCGGGATACGGTTAAACATCGATACTCATTGTAATGCTTTATTTTTACATACTAACCATTAGTGGTTTTGACCCCCAAACACAGCCCCCACTTTTTTACGACATTGGCTAATGCATTTTGTGTTTATTAAGTAACAGTAGAATGCACAAATCTTTTTAGCCGTAACCCAACAAACACTGAGGTAGGTTATCATAAACATCTCAAAACAATTTTTATATATGTATAATATATCCGTCTGATGAAATTATATATTTAGGCGATTTCAATTTAAGTAATATATCTTGGTCTAATGATTGTAATACTTTACCTTCATATATTAAATCCGACATCGATATGCTAGTTGTTAGTACTTTATTTTCATACGGTCTGAAACAATATAGCTCTCAACCAAATAAGAATGGTAGGTTCTTAGATCTAGTTTTTGGATCTGCTGATTTAAAAATATCATACCTTGAGTGTCCATTTCCAATTTTGGAAAATAGTAGTGATTTGGCTATAAATTTTGATTTGTATGATTTTTATAAAAAACCTGCCGAATCTACATTGGAATATAATTATTTCAAGGCCGATCGTGTGGCGATAAACGAGTTCTTCATAGCAACTGATTGGGCCTTTCTTAACTACTCCGGAAACCCGGAGTCCTCCTATGAAATTTTTAGGGGGAGGCTTTTACTAGCCCTTTCGAGTTTCGTACCTCTAAAAAGTAAGGTCTTATTGAATAGGCCACCCTGTTTTAATCTAAAACTAAACAATCTTAAAAATAGAAAAAATAAAGCTTTTAAAAAACATAGGAAGAGCTGTAAAGAAATTGATCGACTTAGCTATATAAGACTTAAAAAGCACTTCGATTTCCTTAGTAAGGGTCTTTTTAAGCAATATATGCTTAAACTCGAATCAAAACTAAAGTCAAAGCCGTCCAGTTTCTGTTCGGTTATTAATTCCAAAAGAAAAACCAATGGCTTTCCAACGACTATGGAGCATGATGGCGAAGAGCCCAGTAATCTACAGGATGACTGCAACTTATTTACAAAATCATTCCAAAAAGTTTATTCAAAGTTTACCTCTTCACCTTATCCTATATTTCACTCTGAGTACCAATGCCAAATTTCTAATTTCGTTGTTACCGCAGATGATGTTCTTCTGTCAATCTCTAAATTGACAAGTAGTGCAAAACCAGATACTGAGGGGTTTTCTCCGATATTTTTCAAAATATGCGTAAACTCTATTGCAGAACCATTAACTCATCTCTTTCAAAATTGCTTGAACAACGGAATTTGTTTGGACTCGTAGAAATTATGCTCCATAACTCCCATATTTAAGTCTGGTAACCGCAATGACATTTGCAACTACAGACCGATTGTTAAACAGAGTACTCTGGCAAAAATATTCGACCACGTACTTCAACGTAAATTGTTCGATTACGTAGGCAAGGCTATAGTGGAGTGTCAGTATGGATTTTTCCCAGGCAGGTCTACGTCCACAAATTTAGCTTTAGTTACTAATCAAATTGTGGGTGCTTTAGAGAACTCTGAGCAACTAGACGTCATATACACTGACTTCTCGAAAGCATTCGACAAGGTTGATCATACTATCCCAGTACGCAAGTTAGCCAAGTATGGAATCAATGGAAACTTGTTGAAATTCTTCACGAGTTTCCTATCGAACAGAAAGCTCTATGTGGCAATTGGAGCCGACAAGTCATCTCTACATATAAACGCCTGGTCAGGTATTCCGCAGGGTATCCATTGTGGCCCTCTATTATTCTTAATTTTTTATAAATGATTTGCCCCAGCAATTCAAATTCGCAAAATGTTTGATGTTTACGGACGATGTCGAACTATTTCTGACGATCCGTAATAGCTCTGACTGCACTAACTTGCAATCTGATCTGGACTCTTTTGCCGGTTGGTGCGCAGACAATAATTTATTTTTAAATACAAACAAATGCTGCGTTGCGTTATTTTTCTGTTTTGTTTGTTGATAATTTAATTTATTGTTCTGTAAATTGAATTGAATTTTGTACGCATATTTGGTGAAATTTTCTGTTAAAACATTTTATTCTTGTATCTTATTGTATCTTATTTTATATTATTGTATTGCTTTTACCGCTGATGATTGTTGCTTTGATTACATTCCGAAGAAGCATGACTGGTGAGCCAATTTTCAAAGTTGATATATGCGCAGGCATTCCTTTTGGTTCTAAGGAGTATAGAAATTCATTTGGATAATTCACAATTTTATCTTCATCTGTAACTGTGTCGATCGATTTATATTTTGTCACTTCACCAGGAAATTGATTTTGAAAGCGACCATTGATTTTGTTAACATTATCATTTTTGGGAGCTAAGATAGTTCTTTCGCATAGCCAAAAAACAAAAACATTTAAATTTAAAATTCTTAATTCTGAAATATGAAAAACTTTCGTCTTGATCGAAGGAACCTCGAGCCAAAATATGGTGATGATCGAAGTATAGCAAACACGTTTTCATAGGGAACACACACACAGAATTTGATTTTTATAGAAGATGTAGATAGACTGAAGCTAAACAATTTTTTTTAACAGTGGCAGATTACTAAACGTCCAAAAGGCATAAGAGCTAAACTCAACAATGCAGTCAAACTTTAGGTGTTAAAATAACTTAAGTTTGTACGGCAGCCATAGTTTTTCCCCATTCCACATTTTACTGGAGGTTTTAGGACTTAACGTCACATAGCTCTTTACCAATTTTAATTATCCTACCATTACGACATCCAGATATATGCAGTATAATATTTGTATGGGAGGTGCCACGCCCCCTTTTTCCCAATTCCACATTTTCTTGGTGGTGTTAGGGATTGACCTCATATAACTCCTTACTGAATTTCAATGTTCTGGCATGTATACCTTCAAAGTTATGCATTACTAAAGATTCCATTTGTATGGGAGGTGCCACGCCCCCTTTCTCCAAATTCCGCATTTTCTTGGTGGTGTTAGGGATTGACCTCATATAACTCCTTACTGAATTTCAATGTTCTGGCATGTATACCTTCAAAGGTATGCAGTACCAAAGATTCCATTTGTATGGGAGGTGCCACGTCCCTTTTATATATCGAAATTATTTTTAGCCTAAAACCTACCCGTTGAAGGAACTCATAACCAAAATTTGGTGATGATTGATGTGTGTGAAATACGTTTCCATAGCGAACACACACACACACACAGAATTTGATTTTTATATATATATGGCTAAACCGATTTGGGATTTCAAAATCAACTAACCATCATCTCTCCTTCCTGTATCTTTCCTAAAACTTTCATGGCAATCTGTCGAGCCGTTCTCGAGTTATGGAGTGACAATCAAAATGTACACTTCTTTTTGTATATATAGATGAATTAAATAAATTAAATAAATAAATATTTAATATATAATAATGTATTTATCGACATGAAAAAATAATTGCTCTAACGCAACCTTCAAAACAATGTCTAAAAAAAATTTGAATTATTTTTTTTACTTGTGTAATTTATTGAAACTCCTCCGGAATTTCTATAAGATAAGGCATTGTGCTTACTGGGTTGTTGTTTTGTTTTCTTATAAATTTACATAGAAAAGTCAGTATGAATATATGTATGCACATATTCTATTAAATATTTCATTAGTTAATACGTAAGCTGTTAAAAAAAAAAAAACAATTGCACATGAAATGTCTCTTTCCTAAAGCTATGCCTAACGAATACACCATTCGAAAAAAATCTACCAAAATCAATCGGGCAAGTGAATGTTAAAACTTAGTTTAATTTCATATAAACCATACTTGGGGCTATCATCTATCAAATACCAATAAATTGGAGAGGTGATTTTATACTCAGTTGAGCAGAGCTCACAGAGTATATTAACTTTGATTGGATAACGGTTGGTTGTACAGGTATAAAGGAATCGAGATATATATAGACTTCCATGTATCAAAATAATCAGTATCGAAAAAAAATTTGATTGAGCCATGTCCGTCCGTCCGTCTGTCCGTTAACATGATAACTTGAGTAAATTTTGAGGTATCTTGATGAAATTTGGTATGTAGATTCCTGGGCACTCATCTCAGATCGCTATTTAAAATGAACGATATCGGACTATAACCACGCCCACTTTTTCGATATCGAAAATTTCGAAAAACCGAAAAAATGCGATAATTCATTGCCAAAGGCGGCTAAAGCGATGAAACTTGGTAAATGGGTTGACGCTATGACGCAGAATAGAAAATTAGTAAGATTTTGGACAATGGGCGTGGCACCGCCCACTTTTACAAGAAGGTAATTTAAAAGTTTTGCAAGCTGTAATTTAGCAGTCGTTGAAGATATCATAATGAAATTTGGCAGGAACGCTACCACTATCACTATATATGTGCTAAATAAAAATTAGCGAAATTGGATGAAGAACACGCCCACTTTTTAAAAAAAATTTTTTTTAATTCAAATTTTAATAAAAAATTTAATATCTTTACTGAATATAAGTAAATTAAGTCAAAATTCAACTCCTGTAATGATATGATGCAGCAAAATACAAAAATAAAAGAAAATTTCAACATGGGCGTGGCTCCGCCCATTTTCATTTAGTTTGCCTAGAATACTTTTAATGCCATAAGTCGAACAAAAATTTACCAATCCTTCTCAAATTTGGTAGGGGCATAGATTCTATGACGGTAACTGTTCTCTGAGAAAATGGACGAAATCGGTGGAAGCCACGCCCAGTTTTTATACACAGTCCACCGTCTGTCCTTCCGCTCGGCCGTTAACACAATAACTTGAGCAAAAACCGATATATCTTTACTAAACTTAGCCCACCTACTTATCTGAACTCACTTTATCTTGGTATAAAAAATGGCCGAAATCCGACCATAACCACGCCCACTTTATCGATATCGAAAATTACGAAAAATGAAAAAAATGCCATAATTCTATACCAAATACGAAAAAAGGGATGAAACATAGTAACTGGATTGGTTTATTGACGCAAAATATAACTTTGGAAAAAACTTTGTAGAATGGGTGTGACACCTACCATATTAAGTAGAAGAAAATGAAAAAGTTCTACAAGGCGAAATCAAAAGCCCTTGGAATCTTGGCAGGAATACTGTTAGTGGTATTGCATATATAAATAAATTAGCAGTACCCGACAGATGATTTTCTGGATCACCTGGTCCACATTTTGGTCGATATCGCGAGAACGCCTTCACATATACATCTAAGGGCCACTCGCTTTTAAAACCCTCATTAATACCTTTAATTTGATATCCATATCGTACAAACACATTCTAGAGTCACTCCTGCCCCACCCTAATGGCGATATCTCGAAAAGGCGTCCACCAATAGACCTAATGCCCACTCCCTCTTAAAATGCTCAGTTACACCTTTCGTTTGATACCCATATCGTACAAACATTCTAGAGTCACCCTTGGTCCACCTTTATGGCGATATCTCGAAAAGGCGTCCACCTATAGAACTAAGGATTACTCCCATTTAAAATACTCATTACCATCTTTCATTTGATACCCATATCATACAAACACATTCTAGAGTCACCCCTGGCCCACCCTAATGGCGACATTTCGAAAAGGCGTCCACCTATAGACCTAATGCCCACTCCCTCTTAAAATGCTCAGTAACACTTTTCGTTTGATACCCATATCGTACAAACATTCTAGAGTCACCCCTGGCCCACCCTAATGGTGATATCTCGAAAAGGCGTCCACCTATAGACCTAATGCCCACTCCCTCTTAAAATGCTCAGTAACACCTTTAATTTGATTCCCATATCGTACAAACACATTCTAGATACACCCCTGGTCCACCTTTATGGCGATATCTCGAAACGACGTCCACCTATGGAACTAAGGATCACTCCTTTTCAAAATACGCATTAACAGCTTTCATTTGATACCCATATCGTACAAACATATTCTAGAGTCACCCCTGGTCCACCTTTATGGCGATTTCTCGAAAAGGCGTTCACCTATAGAACTAAGGATCACTCCTTTTCAAAATACTCATTAACATCTTTCATTTGATACCCATATCGTACAAACATATTCTAGAGTCACCCCTGGTCCACCTTTATGGCGATTTCTCGAAAAGGCGTCCACCTATAGACCTAATGCCCACTCCCTCTTAAAATGCTCAGTAACACCTTACATTTGATTCCCATATCGTACAAACACATTCTAGAGACACCCCTGGTCCACCTTTATGGCGATATCTCGAAACGGCGTCCACCTATGGAACTAAGGATCACTCCTTTTCAAAATACTCATTAACAGCTTTCTTTTGATACCCATATCGTACAAACATATTCTAGAGTCACCCCTGGTCCACCTTTATGGCGATTTCTCGAAAAGGCGTTCACCTATAGAACTAAAGCCCATTCCCTTTTAAAATACTCATTACCACCTTTCATTTGATACCCATATCGTACATACACATTCTAGAGTCACCCCTGGTCCACCTTTATGGCGATATCTCGAAAAGGCGTCCACCGATAGACCTAAGGCCCACTCCCTCTTAAAATGCTCAGTAACACCTTTCATTTGATACCCATATCGTACAAACAAATTCTAGAGTCAGCCCTGGTCCACCTTTATGGCGATATCCCTAAATGGCGTCCATCCATAGAACTATGGGCTACTCTCTCTTAAAATACTCTTTAATACCTTCCATTTGATGCACATGTCATACAACCACATTCCAGGGTTACCCTAGGTTCATTTTCCTACATGGTGATTTTCCTTATTTTGTCTCCATAGCTCTCAACTGAGTATGTAATGTTCGGTTACACCCGAACTTAGCCTTCCTTACTTGTTTGTTATTTTTTTTTATTTGATGCCAAAAATTTACAATTTTTTCGCAATTTTTTTTTACTCCGTAAATATAATAAAGTTAAAAGTAGTAAAGTTATTTACAATTTCTTTTCTGAACTTCATAAAACATGCTATTTTCTATAATATACGGAAATATTGAAGTACACCCTTTTATTTTATATATAAATTTTTTTATGACAAATAATGCATAAAAAATGGGTTTACACAAATGCAATTTAAGTCTAATGGGAGAGAACTTATTACAGCAAGTCGGGCAAGTGGACTTCTTTGCTGATTATCGAATTTTATAAAGATGTTGTTTCAAAACACAAAAAAAAATTTGGAGAGGTGTTTTTTTTTTTTTGTTTTTTTTTTTTAAATTTTAAAGTTTTAAAAAAAAATGTTAATCATTTTTTTATCAATTTTTGAAAAATCATAGAAATTCAGATTGAATTGATAACAACAAGAATTATCCTTTTTCTAATTGAAAGAGTCAATATCTATCTTCTGGTATAAAGAGAAAGTGTATACGTAAACAAACAAATTAGATAGAGCATTTCGAAGGGGGTTATATACATATGTCATAAATAAAATCGCATCATTTTTGCCCAACTTTGAGATCCTGGTGGCGCTTATCCTTAAGCAATTTGAAATGCCCTATAATTTTTTTTCTTATCCTATAGTATGCCTGTCGATCACTGTAAAAAAATTTAGATTTGCTAACACTTTAATTTTAAATTTATTTATGGCCAAAATCCCCCACTGTGAGCCGGTTTGAAGAAATAATTATTAAATTTAAAGGTCGCCAAAAATCAAAATTTGTTTTCGTAAGTTTATTTTCCACTGTTCGGGCGGTCCTTCTACATTCGGGGAAATCGTCCTGCTAAAGATTCTGATATCAACTAGTTCCAGCAGCCACCTTGTAGGTTTGCTCTTGCCCCTGTAAGATTTACAAGGAGCCTATGGTTTTCAGGTTTTTTGGTCTCTATCCCCAATTTTCTATGCGCACAAAAAGTTAACATAAACCAATTTTTGTTTCATTTGTAGGCCACCGCACATACTTCGTCGTCGGGCGGCAAAAAGATATATCGCGCGCCAACAGTATCAGCCCAAGCCTACCACCCAACTATGATGGCAGTCACTTACAACTTCCTGGCATACCTGGTCAACCGACGCCTCTTTCACAAAGTGCTACGAACATTTCAGTAATACATCCAAATGTGCCACCTGCCTCGCCTGTTGGTCAACTCTCCTCCTCACTCAATCCCTCGCCCATACTTTCAATGCGTCCACGTCTTACCACACTGAGCATGAAATTACGCAAAAAATCACAAAGCCGTGAACGTGATATTGAACGTCGTATAGTGCATGCCACGGACGTGCCACCAGTTATTGTGGTGCGTGAGAGACCAAGGATAATTATAACCACTAAAAGTTTGCCCGGCAGCTTGGATTCTGCCGATGAACCAGACAAAGTAGTAATAGATGATAGCTGTTGTAATGGTCTCAATGGTAGCGCACCCAAAGCGCATTCGGTTGAGGAAGGTGGGCGTACGAAAATATTATTGAAGGCATGTAAAGTGCCACGTTTTCTAAAGAAAATCGAAGATATCGTTAAGCATGTGGACAAATCATCAAACGTCGCTGAAAATGGTACAAACCGTTTACCAACCTCAAAGTCGGTGGGCACACATACGGATGAGACGGATGCCTTTATTGAACCAAATGGTTATCATCCTCGACCTATGATTAATGAGTCGTGTAACAAACCTTCAATAGCATCACATACACTTGAAATACCACAAAAGTCGTTGCTCAACCACGCAGCAACCTCGTCGGGGATTTCTCATCATTATGTACGTTCACCAGATGGCAGCTGTTGCTCACCTGGTCAATACTCCATGTTTGACGACATCATCGACATACGTTCCTATATCTCGCAATCGCGTAGCGATATATCACCATTTGGACGCTCTGGCAGCTATCGTTCACAGTGTGGACGCAGCGGAAATTCGGAAACTTCACCTTTGCCACGTCCCCGTGCTTCCACAATAACTTCGGTTGCAATGAGCGAAAAAAGCGATGATGTGCCTGCAGCACAGCCACTTATAACATGTAGTAGCCCAAATGGTAGTGCTGGAATTACAGTTTGCGGTGCAGGTGCCGTTTCTATACCATGCGTCTCCTCCACTGCACAAACAACAACTAACACAGGCAATGCCCAGTCAGGACATTTACGTAATTCTGGCATTTGGCCAGATGGTCTTAGCATATGTCCATCGGCCATCTCACGCAAAGATTCTGGCATTAAAAGCAATTCACGCCGCTCCTCAATACAACATCAAATCTATGCGCTTAATCAATCCGCCATCTCGCAACATCGCGTATCCGGCTACTTCACCAGTTCAACGTCGAGCATTTCAAATATTGGTGATGTTGCAACATTGCCGCATATACCACTACCACCGATACCACAACCAGCAGCGCAGGTCGCTGATCCGCTGGGCGCTTGTCTGCAGCAGTTGCGTAAGCAATCTGATCTTCAGTTGATACGTTGCGTACGCGATAATGCCAAGTCGCAGCGTAGTTACTTAGTGAAACCGCCACTCAAACGTTTCAGTTTATATTTCAAATCGCGTCAAATGGAACTTGATTTCCGCTCGAAAGCGCATCGGTTTGGCAATGAAAATGAGACTGAAGGTCCGCCGACATTGGCGACGCCACGCTACAACACATATATCGATATATTCGTCGGTATTGCCGTCTATCTTTGCATTTCGATTTCGCTCTTTTTAATGACGCCAAACACAGTAACGCCTAGCTTTCGCTTGTGGGTCTCACTCTTCACCGTCTTTACGGCTATACAAATCTTCGCTTTATTCCTATTCACGCGTCAAATGTGCCGACGTCATACGCAAGCGCACTCCACCAAAGTCAATGATACAGAATCATGCGCTGATCGCATTTTTGAAGCCATCTCAAGCTGGTACCCTTGGCACATATGCTTAGCTGTGCTCATGGCTATGCCAGTCATTTTGATTATTGCGAATTTTCTATTGCTCGATCTCAATTTGCTCGAGGCATTCGAATATCATTATGGTTTCTTGATCTTCGTGTGTATCGTGCATTTTTGTAATTTTACGCAACTCAACTGTTGGATGCGTAACACGTTGGCGCTAATGGCCGCAATGTGCTTCGTGGGTATTGCCGTTAGTCAGTTAATGGTCTACTCGAATCGTGCTGACGCCGCAGAAGCGGCAGCGTTAGCGCAAAATGCCACACGCCTACCCTATCCAGGCAGTGAGGCGGCGAATTATCTCATCGAGGAAATTAAATGGTTTCAAGATTATCATGTTGAGATCTATCTCGATCTCTTGCTCATTTTGGTATTGGTTTGGTTTTTAAATCGCGAGTTCGAAATCGGCTACCGTCTGACGTTCTACGGCAATGCTGTGGCTAATCAGGACAAAATACGTGTGCAGAATATGAAAAATCAGGCAGATATGCTACTGCACAACATCATACCGAAGCATGTAGCCGAACATCTCAAAAATACCGCAAAATATTCAGAAAATCATCATAACGTCGCTATCATATTCGCCTCTATTGTAAATTTCAACGAAATGTATGACGAAAGTTATTTGGGGGGTAAGGAATATCTACGTGTTTTGAATGAATTGATTGGAGATTTTGATGAGCTACTTTCGCGTCCCGAATTTCGTTGTGTGGAGAAAATTAAAACTATTGGTTCTACTTTTATGGCCGCCAGCGGCCTTGATCCCTCACATCGTGGTGACAAAAACGAACACATACACGCCCTAATGGACTTCGCTATAGCAATGCAAAATGTCGTAGACGATTTCAACAAGGATCTACTTGAGTTCAATTTGATTTTGCGCATCGGTATGAACATCGGTGATGTTACGGCCGGTGTCATAGGCACGAGTAAACTGCATTACGATATCTGGGGTGATGCAGTAAATGTGGCATCACGCATGGACTCGACGGGCGTACCAAATCGCATACAAGTAGGGAAAGAATGTTTGCCTTTTCTCGAGGATAAATATGAGTTTGAGCCACGCGGTAGCGTGTACGTGAAAGGAAAAGATCACATGGAAGTATACCTCTATACGAAACGTAGAGCAGTTGAAGAAGGTGCAGAAGCAACGCGTGAGCAGCAACTCGGTGAGAGCGCAACAGAAAAGGTGAAAAGTGAAAAAGAAGCAGCCAGCAAAAACGAAACGCTAGCCAAATCAAGCTCCGTGGTGAATACGGAAAATGGTGATGTCACTTTACAGTTAGACGACGAGCTAACCACAAACAAGGAAGGTACTTAAAACCCGCCACGGCAAACGTAAGCGAAATTGCGCTATGTGAATAGTAAAAAAGAAAATAAAGCAAATGTATTTATTTGAAAAAAAAAGAAGAGAAATACGTGCTGTGATGTCGCATGGCGGTCAATGGGGTCAAGGGCAAAGTGTAAACAGAGGCTGATTAAATAAAAGCAACATGAGAGCCAACAAAAAACATGAAGAAACGGAAGCATAAAACTATAGTATGGTGAATACAACTTTAATCAACTCACTTGCTAGCTGAGTGTTTAAAAGTTTAAGTGCCACTGCAGTTAAATAAACCGTTACTCGGAGATCTTGCCGCCGCAAAACCTTATGCGTTTAAGAAATAATATAAAGGTTTCAAAATTTGCATTTACGCTTAGAGTAAAAGTGTTTAACAAAGGTGTAGCATGAACGTTGAAGTTTGATTAGGCAACGAAATTGTGATAATGTTCCACACATTGGTGGGTGTAAATAGTATATAGAATAAGAATGAAGTATTAAGATTCAATTATGCTTATTTAACATAACTTGATAAATATAATTGTGTACTTTTAGACAATGACAACACTTAATGCTGGCTCTAGTTCTATTAACTAGTAATGTTAAATAAGCATAACTGAATTTTAAGGTTTGTATTTGTTATTACTGCAGAACCATTTTTAAGAAATACTATTAGATTGCACTATGTATGTAGTAAGTTAGAACATTTGTTATTTTGATAGTAATACGTAATATATGCATAAGAGTATAAAAAACTATTTGGCGGTTATGGTGGTATAGAAACAGTTAAGGTTGTTATATGATTGGAAATGTTGAAGCTCTTAAAAGGAATCCCGAAATCGAATCGTACATACACTCCGTGATCGAAAACTCATTTTTTAAGCACAACAACTGTTGAATAGTAAGACGAATTTGCCTGCCAAGTACACTAGGGACTGTATTAGCTCGTAACAGTCACATTGACACAGCGAAAATTAAAAAAAAATACTTCAGACTCAGAAATGGACTTACTGGGATATTTGCTGGGTAGGAGCTGCTTCGGCCGATTGATTGATAAAGAAAAAATAAAAGTTTTAACTTTTTCCTCCTATGCATTCCGGCGCTTTCGCGTCATCTTCAGGAAGGTCTACATTTATTTTAAAGCAGAAACATGAAAATACAAAATGTCATGTAACAATACAACATAATTAATGGACACAAAAGTTAACATTCCCAACTTAACTCAAATTAATTTAATTAATTTTTTTAATTACAAAAACATCACATATTGTTACTATATTATTGTTTATTTGTATATTTGATCACAGCTGTGTAAGCGCTATTTTTGTTGCCCACGTCTTCTTTGAAGTTCATTGCGTTTGTCAGCTGTTGTTGAATTCGGAGACTTTACAGTGTCATCCGTCTTTTTTCTCTTCTCTCAGCATCCAAAATTTTAGCGTTCGCAAAATCAGCTGTGTGTTTGTTGTCGATCGGTTGTTGAGATAGCGCTGTTGTTGCTTTGTTGTTTTTGGCGTCCATTTGATGTTCGTATAATCTCGAATCATTTCTACAAAGGAACTTCAGTTGCCTGAATTTCAATATGAAGTCGGCATTTACAAGTTTTTTTTTGGATTTCAAGATAGCAATAAATCACTCGTTTTTCGTAAAGGGAAGTAATCCAAATTTTTTTTTTTTTTTTTTTGGAAAGCGTAAATGAAGTTCTACTTTTCGATACAGTTTCATTATAATATAGTTTGAAAAAACTAAAAAATACACCGTAGCACATAGGTTCCTGTCTCCGCTATTAAGCACAACTCGTTTTATAGCTAGTTATTTAACCACTGCTGCGAGTCTTCAATAATTGCCGCTAGATGGATCTAACTCTCCTTTGCGCGCCTAGCCTAGAGAGTTACAAACAAGCATAAATACAAGTGAAGCTAATATAAGTCCCCAGCGGGTTAGGGGGTTAGAATATACCCACGGTAGGTATGCTTGTCGTAAGAGGCGACTAAAACACCAAATAGAGTCAAGGGGTTGTGTAGCGCAACCCTTTCAGGTTGCCAACGCAATATATATGTAGTTTCTTCAAACCCAATTGTCAACCTCACCCATCCGTGGCGCATCCTGTTTCATGAACAGCCGAGGCTCTGGCGACCCCGAACTCCTCAAAGGGAGTGTTCTTATCGCTACAACAAAAACAACAACAAGCTAGTATAAGCGTGTTATAAATGAGACTAAAGGTCAGCTATGCCGGGCAATTTTGCCCATCTAAGTATTCTATATATGGTTGATCATAATTTCACTAGACGGCTTCTTTGGGAGATCGTAAAATCTCAAAATATTTATTTATTTATTTATTTATTCATATTATAGTCTATGACAGTCAAAAACCTAGTTACAGACTATTTACAAATTTATCTTAACTAAAAGATATTAAATAATAAAATTACTGCATTCAATAGCAGTTTAAACCTAAATTTATTTAATAAAAATCAATATCTATAGAATAAAGCAAATTAGACTCCCTCATTGCCCTAGCAATTGGAGAATTAGAAGCATAAGCCGTTCTAAATCTATCTAACCAGAAATAAAATAATTTAAAAAAAATTTTTAAATTAAACGATTTTATTGAAAACAATACTTACATTAAGTAATAATAATACTAAAAGCTAGAAAATAATTAGGTAGACCCAATGTACTAGTAATCACACTCCTCATCAATCTAGGTCGTTGATCAGACAATAAGGCGCGTGAAATTTCTAAAAATGTGAGGCGTAGCATAACCTGATTAAGATTCAGTTGGTCTTATATATGAATATCAATAGAAATTTCACGCGCCCAACGCTTTTATTTAATTGTCTGATCAACGACCTGGATTGATGAGGAGTGTGATTACTAGCACATAGGACCTACCTAATTCTTTTCTAGCTTTTAGTATTATTATTAATTCATGTAAGTATTGTTTTCACTAAAAGAGTTTAACTTAAAAAATTTTTTTAATTATTTTATTTTCAAGTTTTTAGTCTTTATTTAATTGCCTATTATTTCTCATTCTATTTAGTTCATTTAGTGACTCATTATTACAAGGACTCTTTTTTAATAATTTGTTACAATCTAAGTCCTCAATACATAATCCTTCCAAAGGCTTTACTCGACACTGCGTCACGCATGCTTGTCCCTCCTCCAACTCCAAAATATTTTGATGACACTTCTACTGGACTGTATGTAATATTTGTTCCAAATATGAGCCAAATCGGACCACAAATACAATTTTTTGAATATCTCGATATTTGCGCCACCTAGCGGCGACTTTTTTTCATAGGTCGCTTTCTATTGTTGTATGTATTATGTGTTCCAAATATGAGCCAAATCGGACCACAAATACGATTTTTGTGAATATCTCGATCATTGCACCACCTAGCGGCGATTTTTTTTTTTTTCATTGATCGCTTTCTATTCTTGTATGTATTATGTGTTCCAAATATGAGTCAAATAGGACCACAAGTACGATTTTTGTGAATATCTCGATCCTTGCGCCACCTAGTGACGATTTTTTTCGTATTATTGCATTGTCATCGGGTTCTGAACTATATTCCAAGTTTCAGGCTGGTAGCTTATCGGGAAGTTACTTAAATTTTAATTACAAAATTCGTTCACAACGGCCGGCCGTGCAGCCTGTCAAGTCAACCTAAATAAAACCGATTAAAAGTCATGTCATCGAAGGGTTCGCGATGGTACATTGAACTGTATGCGTTCTAAATATGGAATTTTTGATTTGCATCTGTTAACAATAAAACGAGCGATATGTTTTTTGTGACATGAATATCTCCAAAAAAAAAAAACAAAATAAAGGGTAATTTCTGGCTCAAAAAATTCTCAGTCTGTGTTATCATACATTTTATTAGCTTAAAAAATTACGCTTAACTCAACTAAAGTACAACAACTACAGATATAAAATATATTTTAAATGAAAGACCTGATGAGTCCATTTACATAGAGTTTCCAATACACAAATTCTTCTCAATTCTTGTGAAATATTAGCTTGAAAAGATATTTAACGGTTCAAATTGACTGTACGTTATCGATCACGAAAAGTATATGATGGTTTGGCCCCTACATGTTGACTTGTACCCAGGGCCGTAGAGAGAAAATCCGGGCCCTGGACTAAACAATTTACGGGCGCCTTATAAAAAATCTACTAATACATTTGATTAACTTGAATTAATGACGTCTCATTCATGAATCATTATTGATGTATTAAATCAAAAAAATTGTGCCACATCAACTAAATGATTTTTGGACTAAGAGCTAACAATAAAATTAACACAGTATATTTACTCTTTATAATATTTTATTTTAACGTAGAAATAAAATTCTCTTTTAATAGCCACATATTGTTTTAAGTAATCTTTTCTAGTTATTTGGTAATATTTTAATACATTTCTGATAAATTTAATGATGATTATATATTTTAATTATTCAATATAGAAGGTTCGGATATCAAAGAGTGGCTTTTCTTGCCTTTCTCGCTGCAAAATTTTTTATAATAATATCAAAATTTAACTGTCTTGCCAAAACGGATTCAACACAAAGCGTGGCAAGTCCTGAAACTCGCTCCTGAGATGAACGCGATCTATGAAAGTTTTTGATTCTTGAAAGGACGCTGAAGGAACGTTCTGCACTAGCTACAGTGACAGGTATAGTGCAAAAGATAATTGTATACAGATTTTGAACATAGATGGCATTTAGCAATTCCAATGGTGACTGACCTTTATCAAAATTTGCTTCGTAAATGGGTTTCAAGTGAATTATTTCGCATTCTAAGCTTAGAAATATCCGACTTGTATTTTTCGACATATTTTACTGCGCTCGCCCGTATCGTAGTTTCATCCATGTCTTCAAATTGCCACAAAAAAAGAAAACGAAGCGCTCAAATTTCTCATGGCTGCAAATCGTCCAGTAATTCCAGTAATTACCGAATCAACGATCACCAGGAATGTATTGTTTTTAAAATCAGACTCTGAATTATCACTAATCATCTCATTTAAATTATCTTCAGAACGTTTTTTGGGTTTTCTCTTTCGAATGTCCGGAAACTTTGGCGAGATGCTCAATTGAATAGCAACTGTTTTGCATTCTTTTAACATTGTTTCCCATTGGTTCCTCATCAACTTCAAATCAGCTAATGAGGCATCTAAATGTTGGACCTCAACATCAATGGTGGCGTCTCTAGCTTGGAGGAACACGTTTCTTTCATTAATGGTAGTCAGTATTTTGAACCAAATTTAGGACATCAAGATACATTCGAACTTGTAGATGTACGTGAGAATGCCGGTAACATCTCCGTATGCTTGCGCAGATAAATTTGGCTTTTGTCGACACATTTTTTGAGGATGTCCCATCGTTGTGGAGTGCTGCTGAGAATAGTAAAACATTTTTGTACAACTCCGAAGAAAGTAAAATGCAATCGTACAACGTCAGCATGCATCATCAACATCACATAAATTGAGACTGCGGGTTGCACAAGGCGTGTAATCAGTATTCGAGTTTTTGTCGAGAATGTGACGTAGTGCTCCGTTGTAAGCTCCTTTCATGTTGGCGCCGTTATCGTACCCTTGTGCATGGTAATCTTTTAATAGGATTTCATGGCAAATTATATCAGCGAGTTTCTGACAAGTTTTTTGGTTACAATTCACGAAAGCCAAAAACCGTTTTTGAATTGTGAAATTTGTTGCTTTCGAATTGCAATGGAGTTACACTCTGTATCTCTTTCTATCACACGCTGAAGATAGCCGGTCCTATGCGCCGCCATATTGAACACGCTGTCGAAACGCTAAAAAGTAGCCATCTTGAACATCCTGTCAGGCAGTTGACCAATAAGATATCACACTTGTTTGATCCACAATGGCTCTATGTAATTGAATTTTTCACTAAATGAAAAAATTTTCATAATAAAATATGAACATTTGTTCCAAAGTTGCTTTGTTAAATATAAACTTTCGGCATACAGTTCATAATTTTGATCATATCAGAGTTATAAAAGACTCTTATAAGATAATTTTTCTGATGCTCAAAATTTTCACATATTTCGGTCTTTTATCGGATTCCTAAATTAAGAGCGCTCCGTGAATGTTTGAAGGGAATACTGTCTAAAAATAAAAGTGTGCATTTTAGTTGACCGTCACTGTATAAGACTTGAATTGAATGCAAACAAAATTAAGAGCACACGGTGAGATTAGCAACTAAGTACAGCATAATCCGTTTATTTTTGGAATCATTTTCACCAAACTAAAGAAACAATCCGAAATTGCGTATCGCATTTCTGAAATTATAACAAAGCACCTCTTCTTTACTAGCCAAGTTAACAAACCCACAAACACAACCGCAAACTAATGTAAAACTTAATAATAAATATGCTTTCATAACGAAAAGTCTTTTATATTTTACTAAATGCCAAATAGAAATTTTATATATTTGTACGCTCAGCAAAAACTTATAATTTTTTCTATACTCCTTAGCAATAAATTAAGTCCTACGCACCAATTATATTTTTATATATAAAATATATATTAGTATGTTAAAAATATACATAAATACATACATATACCTGCATTGGGACTACAAATGTTCTACACTTAAGTAACGTGCTGCCCACAACCAATTCGTACACTCTGCATTGTTCTTACAGAATATATTTAATCAATGGGCCTGACGTGTAAAAAGGGAGCGTTTGCTCCTACTAGATTTTTATTTGAGTAAAATGTAGGTATTTTATTTAAAAGAAGCCACTTTTTACTTAAAAACTTTGGTTCAGAGCAATACAAATCTATATTTATTTAAATATGGCACACGCAAATTTTTCAACTCTTTTTCAACCTTTTGGCCGATTTGGATGAAAGGGGCGTGGGAGTATGGCAAATGTTACTTGGCAAGCAGATGCTCAACATCGAGATCATATCAGTGGAGAAAAAGTGGAAATAATTCGAATGGATGGTGTGGTACCTCCCATACAAATTTTTCATTCCAATCACATATCTCCTGAACCAAACTTGGCATAGCTGCCAATATTCCTATAGCTAAAGTTTTAACGAAAATGTTGGTATATAGGAAGAAGGAATCTAGTCTCATAAAAACTTAAATTTTCGTATCATAAAAATTCGTAACTAATGCAGTTCCATAGCGCATACATTGGACACACCAATTGGTCGATTTGTATGAAACATGCACGAATTTGTAGGAAATATGAGTTATTCAGTGCATAGGGGGGTAATTTTGATATAAAGGCAGCGTGGCATCTGATATATATACTAACATGAAAATACTAGATCAGTGATGCCTGGCAGGCACATGCCCAGGATCGATATTATCTCAGTGGAAAAAATAGGAAGAATTGGAAAAGAAGATGTGGTACCTACCATGCATATCACATATCTTCTAAACCGCTTAAGTTACATTACTGAAACTTGGCATAGCTACCAATATTCCTAAAGCCAAGGTTTTAACGAAAGTTTCAGTATATAGGAAGAAGGGTATCTGATACTTCTCATACAAACTCAAATCACACATAATATAATAATTTCATACCAATAACTTTATTGATTAAATTAAACTTTTAACGAAGAATGGTAAATTTTGCATAGGGTTTGTGCGCCCACAGAACTCTATATGCAAATCTTATCCTTTTTAGATGCACCGTTTAGCTGATTTAGATTAAATATGCACCAATTTGTAGAAAGTAGAGTTCATCAGTGCAAAGGTGGTTATTGGAGAATGTAGGGGCATGGCATGTGATATTTATAGCAATAAATGAAAAAATTAAATATCTCTGAGAGTAGTAGTATTAGTGAGGAATTAAGACTTAGCAGGCAGATGTATTAGTGGAGGATTTGGAAAAGGTAGTGTGGCACCTCCCATAAAGTTTTAATTTCTAAGTATATCGCATATCTTTTACATATTCTTGGAAATTGACTTAGCTGTCAACAAAGTAATGTCAAAGCCTTAACTAAAATTGTGGTAGATTGAAGACCGGTTTTCAGTGCGAGTTTAAGCAACAGTTAAAATTGACTATAGTTTAACCCTGCCACTTTGGCCGCTTAAGCTGAGATGAGCAACAAAATTTTATGTTATCGAACTATGTAGAGTTTAAACCGGGCATAAGTCTGCAATATCGCAAAGACATTTCAACTTCGTTTTGGTTTAAGCCATTCGCATGCTTACCCTATTTCAATAAGTTATTCGCCGACTTCAATATAATAACATCATCATTGCGTAGGCTGAAAATTTTGTACAAATAGCTGAAATACCAACAACTCCTGGTTATTGAAATTTGGTTTGGAGGTACTCCACATAAACACCGTGCTGTATAGAGTAATAAGAATTATGCGAAAGGGCACATCTCAAATAAACAGAAATTTATTTGTCCCTTGTATAGAAATCTCCATAAAAGCTCTATATTTAATATCCCTTATGTAAGATTGGTCGAATTTGGAATGGCGATACTAGTATACTATAAGCTCTGTGCATATTTTTTCCAATTTTCGGAAACTTTTCGAAAAGATGTAGAAAAATTGGCAAACCTTTCAATAATAAGTTGTCTGCAAAAGTGGCGCAGAATGTACTCATTTATTGTTGGTAGCATTAATAACTAAAGCAGACACAAACATCGATAGTTTATACTTTTATTTTAAGTAATAATTATTGTGTATATAATTTACAAATAATAAAAGATATGCCGATATTTGTATGTGTATATATGTGGTTTTAAAATTTGTAAAACAAATGGATAAAATAAATAGTAACAATGGCAAAAATGCACGAAATATTTATTACATTTTACAAAATTTTCTTATAAAAACAGACGTGGCCATTATAAATAATAATAAATTGTTATTTAAATTATTATTCGAATAAAAATGTTCTTAAGAAAGATATTCAAGTTTACTTTATTCAATAATATATAATCTTTATAAGAACTAATATTGCCCAACTCTGGTGATAAAATAGTTTAACAAAACTAAAAGCAAATTAGATAAACTGTAGCTGAGTAAGGTTATGTACATATGTAGCATGTATAGTTGTTGTAAGTTTCCTGTATATAAAAATTTACGTTAAAAAAGAAATTGATATGGAAATTTTTTAAGTTACTTGTGAGTTTTATGAAAGGCATTTCGCTGTTGTTTTAAAGAAAATTTCACGAAACGTTACTTTCCTATCCCCCATTAGCTATGCATCTTCAGGTCAAATGAAACTTTTTTCAAACCAAATTAAACTTTTTTATTTCAAGTGAAACTTTTTTATTTCATATGAAAGTTTTTCCAAACTGAAGGAAGTTTTTTTTCAAATCAAAATAAACCTTTTTATTGCAAATGAAACTTTTTTTATTTCAAATGAAACTTTTTTATTCAAATTAGACTTTATTTCATATGAAAGTTTTTTCAAACCAAATCAACCTTTTTTCAAATCAAAATTAACTCTTTTATTTCAAATCAAAGTTTTTTATTTCAAATGAAACTATTTTTATTCCAAATTTAACTTTTTTTATTCAAACGAAATTTTTTTATTTCAAATGAAAGCGTTTTCAAACCAAACCAACCTCTTTTAGTTTTTTCAAATGAAACTTTTTATTTCAAATGTAATTTTTTTCAAACCAAACCAACCTTTTTTCAAATCAAAATAAATTTTTTATTTCAAATCAAAGTTTTTTATTTCAAATTAAACTATTTTTTATTCCAAATTAAACTTATTTTATTGCAAATGAAACTTTTTTATTTCAAATAAAACTCTAAAATAAAAAAAAATAATCAAATGAAAGTTTTTTCAAACTAAATGAAATTTTTTCAAATCAGATGAAGTTTTTTTCAGTTAAAATGGATTGAATTTATGGTACAAGGTCATGAAAAAATTTGTAAAAGACCTCCGAAGAGATTTAGGTCGAGTTTCTCTTCAAATTTCAATCTTGCTACTTTTAATTTTTCCTACAAATCGGCGGGACGGCACCTACGTGTTATACGCCGACTCTAAAAGGCATCTTCCAGGTAGATGAATTTTCACTGAGATACAAAAAATGAATGGAAAACGTCATGGGATGAGTATGATTTAAAAATTCTCCGAGTATAAGTTCGTCGCGGAAAAAAAATGTCAAAACTGTTTTCACTGAAGGCGCAGATTCCATTAAGAAGATGAATCATACTAAAATTAAAATTAAATGAGTAAGGTAGATGCTGTAAAAAATGAATGCATTTTTTCGGGAAACGCTGATTTAGAAGACACCGAGATTGAAATCATGTATCATTCTTAGTGCAAGTGGGTAGTCATGGCAGGTGTACATAATTAAAGAAAAAACTGGCTTTATATCATAGCGAGGATAAAGTTTTCCATAAAGATGGCAATATAGTAATTTCGGGAACATTCCCTCAATGACGAACTTCATAAAACGACGATTTAAAGGATTTCAGCAACTTTTGATTTTTTATTTACACGAATATTTACCATGGTTACAATTAAACATAAACGGATTATAAGTCAATTAAAATTAGTAAATTTAAATTTTATAAATAAATTAAATCGACTAAAATTTAATTCTTTACTTAAATGTTGAAATATTTTTCACAATATCTCTAAATTCCTACAAACTGTAACATTTTCCAAAGAATCAAATACATTTCGAATATAAGTTGCATTATTTTTTGCAAAATTGCCGAAATGTTTCTTTTTCTGACTTATTTTGTTTTGCTGATTTTCCGTCATCCCTTGTTCGATAACGAAAATCGACACTGATGATGACACAACGCCGAAGCCGGTTTGTCTCGAAAACAAATTTTACAAGGGATGACGAAAAATCGTTCCAATATACATCATTTTTTTTTTTTCATTACTTTCGCGATTATATAATATAACTAATGCGAATGAAAAATTATTTCAACCTGGAAAAGGACGTTTTTGAAAAATCTAAGATAGGAATTGTTTGAGTAAAAGTGTGAAGTGAGGCGTTCTTCAAATCTATTTCATTTGAATTGAAAAAAGTTTTATTTGACTTGAGAACTTTCATTCGAAATGAGAAAAATGTTCAGTTGATTTAAAAAAGGTTTTATTTGAATTGAAACGGTTTCATTTGATTTGAAAAAAGTTCGATTTGACTTGAAAAAATTTCATTTGACCTGAAAATTCTTTATTCAAACCTATAAATTGTTTACTCTATAAAAACGACTTTTATCACATTTTATGGTTAAACAAATTATGTTTTTTATACATAATAGATATTCAAGAATGTTTGTTATCAAAGCATAAATTTGTTGGCAACACACACGTTTGTATATAAAATACATTTAGGATTAAACTTAACCCTTTATAATTATCTTGTTATATTTTACTTGTAACTAATATGCCTTGAAAATTGCCCAAAACTTTTCTCTATATTTAATCAAAACAAATTTATTTATAAATAATTTAACTTGGTTTAATATTATAAATAAGCTGTATAGTTCAATTGAACATTTTTTTTCCTAATTGTTGAATTATATACTATACCAATACTTTATTAATTATTTCGTAGTTTAGTTCCATAATTTGTATTTATGTACATATTTTTTAAGTAAACCAATTTAACAAAAAAAAGCTAGCGAAAGTTATTAAACAAAAAAATAGACGAATACATAAAGAAATAAATAAAATGACTAAAACAAATTTTGTGTCTAAATATCTAAAAGATGTGTTTTCTAAATTTTTACCTCAAAACGAAAATGAAGTAAGTATCTTCGTAGACTTTTGGCTGTACGTTTCGCAGAGTTTTTTGCTATCGAATAAGACTCAATCATTATTAGTGTTGCCAGAACTTTTTCAGAAAAAGGGCTAGTTAGAGAAAAAAATAAGCTAAAAAGGTAAATAAAAATGTTTAAGGCTAAAAAAGGTTAAACTTTAAGGCAACTTTTCAACCGTTTCTTTAATTTTTTTCATAAAAACGTATCAGTGCAAACCTTTAATACTTCCAATAAAAAACTAAAATAATTTTGTACTACAATTTCATAAAAAAAAATGAAAATAATTTACATATGCAATCTGTATTTTGTAAAAAGAACCCCAAGAACAACGCAAAACTACTGCAAACAGGCCCCGAAATGACGCCAAAGCTAATCCGGAATATTTAGCCCGAAATGATTTCGAAATGACCACGAAGTGATTCTCAAAGGATCTCGAAATAGTTGCCAAAAGTATCGCAAAGTAACTTCAAATTGATCTGGGAGTGACTCCGAAATGACCCCGAAAGAACCGAAGTAGTGCCCAAAATCATTTGTCCAAATACCCTAAAACTACCCCGAAATAGTTCCTAAACCAATGCCGACAAGTACTCGCATATCTACTGAAACCATCTTATTTATCGTTCCTAGTTTCTATCTTGCTATTTGCTCCGCTCTAAACCACGACATATCTAGCTCATAGCAGAGTGAGAGAAATACATACTATCACTTTTTTATACTATGATTGCTCTTTTTGTGTTCGGAGCTGAAGCAATAGCAGAGTATATTCTCCGTTGTTACTGTTGTATTGGAGTAGCAAATGGAATACAGTTATAACAGTTATAACTGAATGTTAAGTGTCTCGGACTTTCTATTAGAAGCAAAAAACCCATTTTTATCAGAATGTTTGAAGAAAAGCGGCGGCCGTCGCCGTTGTTTGGAGGTAGCGTGCTACGCCTATCACAACGAAATTCCTGGGTTCTCGCGCCGGGTAAAGCAACATCAAAATTTTAGAAACAAGTATTTTCAATTAGAAGAAAGGTTTTTAAGTGGGGTTACCCCGCGGTATTGATTTGACAAACACTCCGAATATATTTATACCATGAAAAATGTCTCAGTTAAATCTCATCTTGCACTGCAGATGCCGTTCGGAGTCGGCGTAAGACATGTAGGTCCCGCCCCGCGAATTTGTAGTAAAAATTAAAATGTGGCACGACGCACACAATGCACAATGGCAAAGTTTCCATCGCCTTTGGCGATAAAGTGCTGTTGGATGCGAAAAAATGCGCGAGCGCTTTCTGCCGACAATATATAATGCATTCTATGGTCGACAAAGATAGACGGTGGGCCAACAGAGACGCACATAATGCCATCGGCCATGCTAAACCATCCAAAGCAGTGTGCCCAGACGGCATAGCCATGCCGATGCTTAAAAGCCTAGGGAAAGAGGGTTTCAAATATTTAGCGCATGTCTTCAACCTGTCTCTTTCCACCTTTGTCGTTCCCGAAAAATGGAAAATGGCCAAGGTGGTTCCGCTACTAAAGCCTGGGAAACCAGCTAACATAGGAGAGTCATATCGCCCGATATCTCTCCTATCGCCAGTAGCCAAGACGCTTGAAGCCATTTTGCTCCCCTACTTCCAAGCAAATTTGCAGCTAGCCTGTCATCAGCATGGCTTCAGAAAACTCCACAGAACCACCACCGCGCTAAATCACATTAGCACCCAGATAAATTGCGGTTTAAATCAAACCCCCCACCATAGAATAGTACTCGTTGCGCTAGACCTATCAGAAGCTTTTGATACGGCCAACTATGGCCCGCTACTGCAAGACCTGGAAGGTCTACCCTTCCCCCATGTCTTAAAGGTGGACCGCAAATTATCTGGGTGGTCGGCAGGCATCGGTGCAATTTAGAAACGAAACATCAAAACCAAGAAGAATTAAGCAAGGGGTGCCACAGGGTGGTGTCCTATCCCCACTTTTCTTTAATTTCTACATATCTAAGCTACCTTCGCCACCAGAAGGAGTTACTATCGTTTCCTACGCCGGTGACTGCACAATAATGGCCACAGCTACAGGCCCACAGATCGATGAGCTTTGCAACAGAATAAACGGCTACCTCCCTAATATCTCCAGTTTTTTCACCTTGCGGAACCTGGCATTATCACGGACTAAATCCTCCGCGACCTTATTTACAACATGGACGTCCCAAATGTTGACCATTTTGAACATCCACGACGATGGCACTACGCTACCGACTGTCCTATACCCCAAAATCTTGGGTGTGACGTTTGATCAGGATCTACGTTTTGGGGGCATGCAGCCGCAATTGTACCGAAAATCCAGAGCCGTAATAAAATCCTCAAATCCCTTTATGGCAGTACTTGGGGAAAAAACAAAGAAACGCTCATTACCACATACAAAGCCATTGGCCAGCCGATTGCATGCCACGCGTCCCCTATATGGTCAGCAAGCCTAAAAACTACTCACTGGAAGAAGCTGCAGGTCTGCCAAAATACTGCTCTCAGAACCGCCACGGGCTGTCTTCTTATGTCCCCAGAACACCATCTACATAATGAGGTGAGAATACTACCCATCAGCGAGAGAAATGAGATGCTAACCAAACAGTTCCTGTTGAATACCCAGAAACCTGGGCATCCCAACATGTATGAAGCAAAAAAGTCCCCCAGCGGGATAGGGGATCAGAATATACCCGCGGTAGGTATGCCTGTCGTAAGAGGCGACTAAAATACCAGATTGAAGGGGCTGTGTAGCGCAACCCTTCAGGTTGCCAGCGCAATATATAGCTTCTCCAAACCCAATTGTCAACCTCACCTATCCACGGCGAATCCTGTTTCACTAACAGACGAGGCTCTGGCGACCCCAAGCTCCTCATGGAACTTGGGGGTGGGGAGGGAGGGAATGGCCTGAAGGTTTAATTTGGCCACATAAATCGTTCCCGAGATGGTCGGGCTAGCACCTTAATGGTGCTATAGTACCGGAGCGTACCGGATCTGTATCCGGCAAAGGACCATCACATCGATAACACTCCCCAAAGCCTTCGGGGAGCAACCTTATCGCTACAACAACAACAACAAGCAAAAAAACACAAGGAGGTCCTCAGTGAACTCCACAAACAGGCTTTGCACCTTTATGCCAGGAATTGCCCGGTGAATCCAGCACTCAAATAACAGTACCCAAAACTTGCGGAAGAGGAACGCATACTCCCCAGGGAAACGTGAGTCACTCAACTCCACTTCGTTCTGGATACGGTAACTTACTTATACAGAATCAACCCCGACATACAAAATGTATGTCCCGCTTGCAATGTGTCCCCACATGACACCAACCATCTCTTTAATTGTAATGTGGAACCAACGCCTCTAACACCCCTTTCAATATGGTCCACCCCTGTTGAAACAACAAGTTTCCTTGGACTCCCGTTAGAGGATATTGATGACAATTTGTGATCGGTCGCAGCTATTGTGTGGGGCGAAGCATTGCTACAACAACAACAACAACGCAAATTTAAAGGCAAGATCGGTGTTAACTCTTTTCGGAAGCTATCGCGCCAAAGATATTTTTTTTTTCAACAAAGACGAAATAATTGTATATTGAAACGATTTTCACCATCAGATTCGATATTGGTTCTTCGATTTTCGAATTAAAATTGACATTGATGATGGCACAACGCCGAAACAGGTTTGTCTCCAAACCAGCAAAACGAATCAGACGAAATGATGCGTTCAATTGTCCTAACCCGGCAATTGAATGTCCATTTACCATCCACAATGGGGCAAAAAGATTATCGAGCTTCAGCGATTGGATGAGTTGGCATGGAGTATCTCAAATATTAAAAAAAAAAAAAAATTACCCAAAAATAAAAATTTTTCACGTAGTTTTTTTTTTTTTTTTTTTTTTTTATTTGCTAAAATATTTTATTTATTAATCTTAGAATGGAGCTTAAATATAATAAATATTATTTTATTATACATAAAAATATATTATTTGAGAGTAAATTTTAGTGCAATTCAGTAAACATAAATTTGCAGTTAACTGCGCTTTCGAGAAGCACATGACTGTTCATATGGCAAAAGAAAACCTACTAAGAAACTGAAGAAATGCATTGTTTATCTTTAACAGCTGTTTCTCGCGATTTCTTTTTTGAGTCATAAGCTACCTTGTCATAGACCGGGTCACATATATGTATGTACAAAAAATTTCGCGAAGGCAATCACGTTTACTGTCACTCGCTGAGGTGAATGAATGCTTTTATATTATACGAATTGAGGTTCACACGATAAAATATTTCTCGTTGCGTTATACATAATATGGCCCTCAATCAATGAAGCTAGCATAACATAACACCGAATACAAAAAATTTATTAGGCATTTGTTACAAAATGCAATTAGGAAAGATATATACATACAGACATGTGTTATAGTTCACTATTGAAATACATACAATTGGCAAACGAATACATAATAAATTAAATTGCGTACAAGAAAGACAATATAAATGGAGCTATAAGACAATTACAATAAGCACTTTAGTTCAAGAAGAGTCTAAAGAATAATGTGCATATACATACATAATATAAAAGTATGTAGTTCAACCATATACAATGGTACTTATCTATATAAACAAAAATATAATTTAAAGGTAAATTAACATACACATTTGCGGATATGCATTTAAATTTAAACTGAGTAAAATAAAGGTAACTAAAGCATGGAATTAAAACATCAAAAATAATATTAATTTACAATAATCAAGAATCGCTTAAAATATCTTTTAGTATTGAACTTGAATTGCGTGTAGGTGCAAATTCGTTTAACATCATTGGTTGAATGGGGATAGGTGCAGGATTATTCCCACCGCTATTGCTGCTATTGCTCGATGTGGATATACGACGCTGTGTCGATAGAATACCTGCACCACCTGGTGGCACATTCTGTTGTTGCGTCATATTTAACAAATTCGGCATATTACTAGCATCTGTTTGAGGCTGAGATTCCTGCTCGAGGAATTGTACAAATGCTTGCACTAAATTATCCTTTGAGCGATCACCTTGGAACAGAAAAAGAAAAAAATAAATTACATTGTATATGTAATAAATACTATTTATACTCTTACCTTGCGCGCCCGGACCATTGCCCAATATGGCACCGAGCCAACTCGATTGCTGCTTATTAAGACCAACTTTATCCGATTCGCTTTGTGTAAAGTCCAAAACGGAAGAAATCATGCGCAATACTTGCGTCTTATCATTCGGATTGCTGCTAACAACATAGCCAATCAAAAGGCTCTTGATAAGACTCTTCTCGATTTTGTCCGATTGATTAGATTCGCTAATTTTAAGCTTGGCCGTGAGTTGTTCATTTTGTTTTTTTAGTCCATCAACTGAGAGGAATGTATTTTGAAATCGGTATTAGTATAAATTTGTATAAAAAAAATTTATTTAAATTAAATTCGTTAACAAAATCTAAGATCCCTACAAAACTAAGAGCTACACAAGTTCTGGTTTTTAATAAAGTTCATTTTTATTAATTATATTTTTTTAAACAATCAAGTGTTATCAAAATAAAATACTTTTTTTCGTGTGTTTTTTTAAGTTTAGTTTTAAATTTTTGATTAAAAATATGAAGTTCTAAAAATAGTTTTTTGGCACAGTTCTGAAAATATTTTGTTCACTGAAAAAGTTTTTTCTTTCAGAAAAAATGGATCACTTTTATTTTATACAAATAGAATGAGTTTTATGTGCTCTTTTTTCTAGGAAATCTTAGTTCTAAAATAGTTTTTTTGTGTATGTGCATGCAAATATTAGGCTCTACAAATATCTTTTTTAGCTTAATTAAAAAAATTCAATTCCCACTGAAAGTACATTTTTATGTAAAAATTTATTTTTGTGGAAAAAGTTTAATTAACAAGAAATACTTTTTTTTCACAAAATTTATTTATGCTGCTATTTATTTATATATTCTTATTAGATAATATTTAGTTAAAAAAAAAAATGTTTTTTTAAGTTATGTTTTAAAACTATAAATTTATTATACTTTTATTGTTGTTTTGTAAAATATTTTTCACGAGCAAAGTTTGGTTTCAAAATTATAATTTTTTATCAACAAATACTTAATTTTAGAAATATTTTCCTTTACTGGAAATATTTTTTCAAGTTCAGTTTATAAAAAGTTATTTATAAACAGTTAAAAAAATATTTTTGGTTTTTTTCAATTTTGTTTTAAAAATAATTTTTTTTAATTTTAAAGTTAATCTCCGCAAAGTGTTTTATTTGAAAAGGTTAGGAGATGTCAAAAATATTATTTTTTTTCGCTATGCCTATAGATTCTTTTATTTATGTTCTTAATTTGTTATTTTTTTTTAATATAGCTTTAAGTAGTTTTTTATTTGGTATAGCAAATAATTAATAGTAAATTATTTTACTTAAAAAGAAATATTACTTTTAATTAGTTTGTATTATTTTATTATTACATATTGTTATTTTTTTAAATATTTGTTAATTTATTTTATAAGTTTTTATTTATATTTATGTATATTAATTTTGTTTTATTTTTTTCATTTATTATTATATTTATATCTTTAGTTACCTATGTTATTTGTCAAATTATTTTTTTTTTTTTTTGTTTTCACTGGGAAAATTTTAGTTACAATTCTGTATATATTACGTATTTTATGAGAAGAAATTTTTTCTAAGCGGGGTCGCCCCTCGGCAGTGTCTGGCAAGCGCTCCGATTGTATTTCTGCCATGAAAAGCTCTCAGTGAAAACTCATCTGCCTTGCAGATGCCGTTCGGAGTCGGCATAAAACATGTAGGTCCCGTCCGGCCAATTTGTAGGGAAAAATCAAGAGGAGCACGACGCAAATTGGAAGAGAAGCTCGGCCTTAGATCTCTTCGGAGGTTATCGCGCCTTACATTTATTTATTTTTTATGAGAAAATTCATTAAACGTTAAAATTATTGGCCCGTAATCATAGTCGAAATAAAATTAAGTTTTATTGGTTTAAACATGGTTCTAAATTAAATATCATTTTAAGTCTGTTATAGTCCACTTAAACACTATTTTATCTCTAAAAAAGTATTTTAAATTTAAAATGACATGAGCTCGATTTTAATTTTTTAAATAGGTTTTAAGTTGGTGGTCTGCTGTCAAAAGTTGCGAGAAATTAAACAATTTGCCATTTAAACGCGATGAACTTAAATGGAAGTGAAAAAATACTTCCCCGATAAGCAAATATACGTCAGGAGCTAATGCGTATTAACATGTTTATGACGAAAATTACACCATCTTAAAATCTGCGATGGTTACTTGGCTCCACATATGCGAAATCTTTAATTAAGACTATTCCGCATTCAATGATATTTGAGAGTTTTGCTATTTTAGTATCTTTTGAGGAAAAAGTAGCATCCAAACTGATTTTGGCATTAAATTTAGAAATAAATATTCAATGGAAGGAATTATTTTCCACAGGCGTCGATTTTTAATACATTTCAAAAAATTTCGGGAGACATGACAAATGATGCGTTTTAATTTCGCAAGCAATAATCCGAAGGCGGCAAAGTAATACTTGTACTTTGTGAAGATATTTTTGCAAAGAGAAAAAGTTTAAGACTTTCACGTGGTTGATGTAATTTTGGTGATATTGTTGTACACAGAAAAGAACTAACTAAAAAGGTGTTTTGCGCTGATACAATTTTCACCAGTTTCGCAGTCGTTTCAGGGTAATTATTCGGTTTTTTGTGAATATCTATTAATAAAAGAACAATGGTGGCCACCGTGGTGTGATGGTAGCGTGCTCCGCCTATCACACCGTATGCCCTGGGTTCAACTCCCGGGCAAAGCAACATCAAAATTTTAGAAATAAGATTTTTCAATTAGAAGAAAATTTTTCTAAGCGGGGTCGCCCCTCGGCAGTGTCTGGCAAGCGCTCCGATTGTATTTCTGCCATGAAAAGCTCTCAGTGAAAACTCATCTGCCTTGCAGATGCCGTTCGGAGTCGGCATAAAACATGTAGGTCCCGTCCGGCCAATTTGTAGGGAAAAAACAAGAGGAGCACGACGCAAATTGGAAGAAAAGCTCGGCCTTAGATCTCTTCGGAGGTTATCGCGCCTTACATTTATTTTTTTTAAAAGAACAATTTCTTACTTCCGACTTCTAATTATTGAAGAGAGAAAAGTTCTTCGAAAGATTTATGGACCTCTACGCATTGGCGATGGCGAGTATCGAAGAAGATTTAACGATGAGCTGTACGAGCTATACGCAGACATCAATATAGTCCAGCGAATTAAAACGCAGCGGCTGCGCTGGCTAGGCCATGTTATGCGAATGAAATATGACTCTCCGGTCAAGAAAGTGTTTCAATCGAAACCCGCCTATGGAAGCAGAGGTAGAGGGCGGCACCCACTCCGTTGGAAGGACCAGGTGGAAAAGAGTAGAAGCGACTGGCGCGCCTTGTTGGATGGCCGTAACCGTTTAAACGGTTAAGCGCCAATTAAGTAATTAATTATTGAATTACATTACAGAATTCTTGAATTCAATTCTGCTGGCATTTCCTTTTGTGTCTTCTATTCTCCTTTACATTTGTCAATTGCTCTTAAAAGAAAGCGTGAAATAAAACACGGCATACAACAGGAATAAGCAACAAAAATTTTAAGAACTGCTTTGTACGGACGCTGCTGAACTACTTCCCCCCTTTATCACCCTCTTAGTATATGTCATGATCGACTTGAGTTCAATGATTTTCTAATGTAAAAGGGACTTACACTTTGCAGGTCTATGTACAATGGCTCAACATTCTAGGTCACTTTTTTCCTTTAGAAAACTATTCTAAACTCCCTTTATTTATGCTGACTTTGCTAAGACAAACCTAAATTTGATTTAACCTGATTATCATTGAATGCCCTGCATACTTATTAGTATCGAGGTTAGAGATATCCCTATTCGGTTTCGGGTATATTAAATTAATCTGCTTTAACGGTTAGGGCAACCTAACATTTAAGGTTTGCATTATTTTGGCCGTCACATCTGTCTTAATGAAAACAACTTTTCTTTACAACATTCTTACAAGCTATATAAACTATTCAACATGAATACGAGTGTATGAGTGGATAGCCTTGTTGCTTCCTTTGCTTTAAGGAGCCCAAATCCGCTTTAACTACATCTTCGTTTATGTTGCGAGATTTAAATAATTTTTAAGAACGAAATTAAGTAAATTTTCTTTAAATAAATGTGTTCATGTTCAATTAAAAGATTGTGCACCCAATTTTAAATTGACGGCTGATAAAAAACAGCGAATTTTTACAAAACGTTTGCTAATAACTTTTAAATAGAATTGAATGATAATTATCTTCCACCGGGTTATGATCAAAACGCGTTTTCAGGTACTCCTTTGACAATTTTTGTGCTATTGTAAGAGTTTTTGTCAAGTAAAAAATTACCATTTTTTATACGTGGAGTCAAGTAACCACGGTTGTAAGGAACAGGGTGAACTTTTAAAATTTCTAAAAAATGTCTTCATAGCGGCAATCAATACCCTTTTTTCATGCGGATACCCTGTCCATGCTTGTTTTAGCTGAAAACTTTGTTTAATATGTCTATGACAGACCAAAATTTTAAATCCCATTTTTAATTTAGGCATGATTTTAACTAAAGAGTATTTTAGTCAGCGACTATTATTACGGGCCATTATTTTTTAGAATTGAACCATTTAAAAAGAATTGAACCATTTAAACATTTTTTTATCTATTTTTTCAACATGTATTTTTTTCACATAAATTTTTTTTTTAATTGGAAACAAGTAAGGAAGGCTAGGTTCGGGTGTAACCGAACATTACATACTCAGCTAAGAGCTTTGAATATACTCTGTGAGCTCTGCTCATATGAGTATAATTATAGCTGCGTTGGTTCGTTTGACGAATATCGACCAAATTGTAGACCAAGGGTGACGTTTTTGGAACGATTTTCCTTCATCCTTTGTCAAATAAGGGAAATCACCATGTAGGAAAATGAACCTAAGGTAACCCTGGAATGTGTTTGTATGGAATGGGTATCAAATGAAAGGTATTAATGATTATTTTAAATGGGAGTAGGCCTTAGTTCTATAGGTTGAGGCCTTTTTGAGATATCGTTATGAAGGTGGACCAGGGGTGACTCTAGAATGTGTTTGTACGATATGGGTATCAAATTAAAAGTATTAATGTGGGTTTTAAAAGGGAGTGGCCTTTAGTTTTATATGCGTAGGCTTTTTCGCGATATCGACCAAAATGTGGACCAGGGTGAACATCATCTGTCGGGTACCGCTAATTTTTTATATATGTAATACGACGAACAGTATTCTTGCCATGATTTCAATGGCTTTTGATTTCGCCCTGCAGAACTTTTTGATTTTCTTCTACTTAATAATGTAGCACACCCATTTTACAAAGTTTTTTCCAAAGCTATATTTTGCGTCAAAAAACCAGTCACCATGTTTCATCCCTTTTTTCGTATTTGGTATAGAATTATGGCATTTTAAAATTTTCTTTTATTTTTGTATTTTGTTGCACCATAGGATTACTGGAGTTGAATGTTGACATAATTTACTTATATACTGTAAAGATATTCAATTTTTTGTTAAAATTTTACTTATAAATTTTTTTTAAGTGGTCGTATTCGTCATCCGATTTTTCTAATTTTTATTTATAACACATATAGTAACAGGAGTAACGTTCCTGCCAAATTTCATCATGATATCTTCAACGACTGCCAAATTACAGCTTGCAAAACTTTTAAATTACCTTTTTTTTAAAGTGGGCGGTGCCACGCCTAATGTCCAACATTTTACTAATTTTCTATTCTGCGTCATAAGGACAACCCGCCTACCAAGGTTCATCGCTTTATCCGTCTTTGGTCATGAATTATCACACTTTTTAGGTTTTTCGAAATTTTCGATATCGAAAAAGTGGTCGTGGTTATAGTCCGATTTCGTTCATTTTAAATAGCGATCTGAGATGAGTGCCCAGGAACTTTCATACCAAATTTCATTAAGATACCTCAAAATTTACTGAAGGTATCTTGTTAACGGACAGACGGACGGACGGACATGGCTAAATGAATTTCTTTTTTCGCCCAGATCATTTTTATATACAGAAGTCTATATCTGTCTCGATTAATTTCGTAAAATTTAGTGAGTTTTGGACGTATTACACAATAATTTGTTTACAAAGAGTTCAATTTACAGTTGTTTCTTAACAAAAAGCAAGAACTCAACAAGCCTCGTGCACAGGGTAATACATAGGACAAGATTGGTTAGGCTCTACTGCATCGAGCTAATAAAATGAAATAAAAATAGCAATTACAACAACAACGAGAAAAACGGAACTAAGCCGCATACCAACAGATGCAGTCATAGCCTAGTGCGAGGCCTGCTGGATTAGAAATTTGACGACACGAGTTCTACTCTCAGCTTGAAGAAAAAATATAATTTCCAATTTAAAAATACAAAAATATCTAAAGAAATAGCATAAAACCTGCCAGTATGTTAAGTTCTTTTGAGTTTTTTCATCATAATAAAATTCAATAATTTATCAACAAATTTATTTATTTTGTTTTAATTATTTTTTTTTTTTATTTTTATTTGAAAAGGTTTTGTTCTATTTATATTTTCTATTTTGTTTAGAAAATAATTACTACTAAATTACTTTATTTAAAAAAAGCGGGCCTTTCACTTTTGTTATTTCATACAATTTAAAATTATTTATATGTTGGGACAATTTTTTTAATTTTTTTTATTTACCATATATTTTATTTGTATTTATTTATGTTTTTTTACTGGAAATATGTTAGCTATAGATATGTTGCATATTTTGTTGAAAAATAATTACAAGTAAATTATTTCACTTAAAACTTTCGTATTATTTGTCCTAAAGATTTGTTTAAATTTAAAAGAATTTAGTTTTTAAAGCTTGTGTGTTTGAAACATTTTGGAAAAAGACCTCAGTTTCATGGGTTGGTAATATTTTTTACAAAAAATTATTTGTTTATAAGTTCAAATTTAATTTAAAAAAAAAATATTAGATAAAATTAAAAAACTAAATAAAAACAATATTTTGGAAGCCAGATTTGTAAAGAAAACACTTTTTTGACAAGACTTAAAGAAAAAATTTAATTCAACTTTTTATTTACATAGACATTTTAGAACTTAAAGAAAAAATAGTTAAGTAAAGAAAAAATATTTTCAAAACTAAACTTGTGTAAATAATAAAATTAATATTTTTAAAAAAGTTTTTTCTTTACTCAACTCTTTTTTTTTTTTAAGTTCTAAAATATCTTTATAAAATTTTTAATTTTTTCTTTGAGTTTGGTTGTTTTTTTTTTTTTATTTAAAAAGTTACGTTTAAAATTTGGTAAACAATACTAAGTTTGGCAATATTTGTCTTTTGTTCTAAGGAATACAAGTAGGATTAAATCGAAAAATTCTGAAAAATGGATGTTCTTAAAAAAAATGTTTCCGAAAATTATTTCATGAAGAAAGTTTGTTCTTAATTATTGTTTTTTTACACCTGCTTGACCTTAAAAAATTTAAATAAAGAAAATCTTTTAAAGAAGAAAACTAATCAAGAAACATATATTTTTTTTTATGACTTCAATATAATACAAATTGTTTTTAACTAATTTAAAATATACATATATACACATATTTCTATTTAAAAATATGCGAAAAATATTTAAATTGTTGTAACACGTTTTAGTACAATTATGCGGGCATTATACACTTTTTTTTCTTTCTCAATTCAAAAAAAGTCCATCAAACGTTGTTATTTTTTGCATGCAGGTTTTGGCGTATCGTCAGGGTTAGTATAACATAAGTACTGGTAGATTAAAACGCAATTGCACACCAGTACCTGATGTAATACTCAACCAGACGAAAGCAGTTAATAGAGGTTTTAGGATGCTTCTGAGCGGAGCGAGCATTGTTTTTTTCTTTAGCGAGGTTTAAGGCTAAGCTTAACTAAGCAAATTAACAGGCAGAGCAGGCTTTGATATGGACAAATTACAATTTCTCAATTAGTTATTTAAGCCGGCGATTTGGAAAAAAATGTATTTTTTTGCTTTTTCAAAGATATATGCATGGAAAGCGAAAACAAAAAATAAAAAATTAGCTCAATCTTAACAAAAGTTAAAATTAAAATTAACTATATTCAAATAAATCAGTACATCAAACAAGAAAACGACAACAACGAAGAAAAAAAAAACAAAATATAACAATAATGTAGAAACGCATGTAATCTTGGTTAATCTCCAGATGCAACGTGAGTTCAGCATATCAATTTCGATCACAGTTACAAATTGAGATTTACCAATTTTACATAAGGACACTTGGGACACAAGAAACAAATTATATTAATTAATAAATTATAAAAAATATATATATTTACATTTTTATCATTTGTATAAAGGAAAACTAAGCAAAAATTAGAAACAAAGTAGATAAGATAAACAATACAATAAACGATAACTTAAAATGTATCGGCAGAGAAAAAAATTTATATAAAAACACTGAACATAACTAAAATTTCTATAAAAAAAAAAAAAAAATTGTATTTTTATGTATTGCAATGGCCCCAGAAAGTGTGTACTAAAGAATGAGACTATGGCCGTAGCCGTAGTAGGAACTGGGGCCTAGGGCCAAAACTTATGATGTGGCTCTTTAGAGCGGTCACAAAGCACATCCTTACTTACGGAGCTTACGGAGAGTTAATGTGGTGGCCGGTACTGAACAAGCAATTTATGTCATTAGACCTCCACATACGCCTGACAGATACAGGGTCAGCCATTAGACTTAGGGAGCATAGAAGCTGAAACAAAAAGGAGATGTCACAGTATCCTAAGAATGAACCTCGACAACACAATTTATCTCTCGCTCCCATTGAACTTTGACACGAATTTCAAGCTGAGGTTTCCTTTAAAAACAGATCGGTTAGCTGACATAATTTGCAAGGAGATATGTAAGTATGCGCAAATGTTTACAGTGCGTTCAAGCATATGAAAATCTAAGTCAATTGCTAAAAACAACCTAACTCATAGTTGACTATTTTAAGGGATGCCGGAAAATAACTATGGCGTCACATACTTTTAAATTAGGTCTTGTCAGTGATAGCAGATGTAGGAAGTACGGAAGAAAAGATTGAGTACGTCTTGTGCTCGTGCTCTGTGCTCGAGACTAACACTGCAGCTATTAGGAGTGGCACAGCTATCAGATCTAGAAGCAGCAAGGCGTATAGGACTTAAAGAGCTTCTAGTATTTGCTAAAAGGACCGAGATATTTTATAACATAAGTAGATACTGGTTTCTAAAAGGGTTTCAAATTGGACGTTCTGTACTTCTGGTAGCACTATGGACTTATTTAGCCTATGTAAGATCCTCACGCGCCAGTCAGTCCAACCTCGCCTAGCTACAAGAAGTCAACCATGTACTTGTTATAAAGCCATTTAGCGTTGCTTTTATTCTTCTAAGTAGCGATAAGGACACTCCCCAAAAATCATTTAAAATTTATCTAATTTTGTTTTGAGTTTCTATTTTGGCGAGACTTTTCGTTGGTTTTAAAAAAGTGCTCACCAAAATTTAAACTGTGGCTGTGTTGGTAAGCGTAAAATCAACATACTGTAAGTTGTTTAGTCGTTGATTAGCGAGCAACGAGGCAAACCGTGTGCACGCATCTCTGCTACAAAAATATTATTTTATTGCTTGAGTCTAACAAAAAAGTTTTAACAAGATATATTGCTAACATCAAGCAATTAAAACTTTGCTTGTTCAGTGACTAATAAATCAAAGAGAACAATAAAATTTGTGAAGTGAGTGCGAATAATTATTTCATTAGCGGCGATCTCGTGTCTGAAAGCTTCTGCTATAAAGCAGATAATCGACTAAACCAGAGTTGCAATGAGCTGTTTTCCCTTTTTCGATACAGCTGGCACATATCTCACATTGCGTCAGCACGCTATACGCTAAATATGAAAAACATCACGTCCCTAGATTTTTCGCTGCTTTAGTATTATGTTCATGTTATTATCGACATTCAGGCTATCATTTATAGTTTTGAAGATTTTGGAAAGCATTTAAAAGATGAGAAGCCTCTAAGTGAATATCTCGCGCTTAGATGTCCTCTTGAGAGTGCTGACCCTACACTTAGAGTGTGAGTTAAAAAAAATGTCTTTTGAGAAAAAACATATATCATCGACTTTCAACTAAGCGTAATCAAACCAATAAGGCGACTAGTGCAATGTCTGTACTATCATAGACTATTTCCTATGTGGAAAAGAATGGATTCGTTTGAATTATAGGTGTGCTTTAGTAAGGTGGTGGTGATAGGTGAATGGCGATGAGCGATAATGATTGATTAAAATAAATTGTTTTTATGATGATTATTAGCTATCATATATAATAGTGGGGGTTGTTTGTATAAATATAGTAATATGATTGTGTTTTGGTATTTCATATTTTCGTTTTATTTATTGTCGTTCGAATTTGTAATTTTGACAGATTTAGTAAAGGTAAAATAGAGTGGTGGTGGTGATGATGATTATGATTGTTATATATGGTGCTGACAGTTTTGGTGTAGATAGATAGCTATGATAATTGCATACATATAATTAAATTGCATATTTTATTTTGCGTTTCCTTATTTGCGGGTTTTCTGGTGTAAACATGTAATTCGTAAAAGCGGATACCAACTGAAATTCCGAGTGTATAAAAATTGAAAAAATCCCAGAATTACCAGCTGATATTTACCTTTAAGAATCAATCAGCGTGGTTTAAGGGAAACATTACAACAAACTGCTAATGATTTTTTTCCTTTTTTTCTCAACTTTGATTCATTTATGCGTAGGAATTTTGAATTAGTTGTCGATTATACCAAACGTGAGCTTTTCATGCTGTTAACTATTGAAGATTTCCCTTATGGCTGACGTGCGTTTCATTGTGTTGGGTTGGGTTAGTTAGTAACAATAATTGCCAGTCACTTGTTTTGTATGTTGAAATATACATACATAGTTATTTATTTAAATATAGCTGTAACATTATGTTGTTGTTTTTATAGTTATTGTTAGAAAGTTAGTGTACAATGTTTCACCATTTTTGTTGTTTGCTTTGTAACCCACTTGGAACCATTATTTTATTTACAGAACAGTAATAAAAATTTTAAGGTGTTATATTTACCTTCTTCACGTAGTATTGCAATCGTTGGCTGACACGCCTCTAACTGATCGGAAAGTCGCGATGCAGCAGATAAGCCTTGTTTGGCTTCGCTCAATTGTTGTTGTAAAGCGCCAATTTCCGCTTGTAATTGTGCTTGTTTTTGTTGCTCTTGTTGCAACTCTCTGCGTATGCTATGCGTGGCGGCTTTTATATCGTTTTGTTTGTCTTGGGAAAGATAAAAAAATAATACAAATATTAACACTCATTAGATAACTCTATACGTTGTAATAACAGATAGCAAATTCTCATGTCTACTTGTGATTTTATCACAGTGACTGAAATGTCACAGTATGTCGCAGTGATAGCTTCGAAAAAGTTGTCGTGATTGACTGAATGTAAAGGCGTATTGGTCTCGCTCGCAATCACGCTTAACTATAAGAGTTATCATAGACGCAATCACAATTGTCGTAACAAGTACAATTAGCTACGACAATATGTATCGCGGAGCCTGTGCCTTGTGGTGCAACTAAGTAGCACTAGATGTAGCATTTAACTCCGATCACGCCATATAAGTATGGGCTAAGTAAACACTCTCCTTCACAGCTTACTATGACATTCACTTTACTTGGTAAACATTTTCGCAGCTAATTTTCCTGCTGTGACAAGAGTTGTACTACAATCTTTAGTAGCTATTATTAGCAAGTGTGATTCTTAACTGTGACTTAGTTCATATTGCAATCACTGTTCATTCGCAGTTACTAATAAAACAAGTTAGGATGTCTAAGTTCGGGTGGGTGTAACCGAACATAATATACTCAGCGTGAGTTTGAATTGTACAGTTCATTTCAGATAAATTACGTTTTCGAACTTGGTTGCGAGGGATTTTTTTTGGGTATTTAAAAATCATTTGAATCAAGGCTGCTTGGAAATAGAATTCAGCAACTAAATTTATACGTCATTTGAAATTAAAAAAAATTCGTTTTGATTTTAAACAAAGAACCCAGCAAACACTCGGAGTCAACAATTAGTCTGAAAGGAGTCAAAACTTTGGATCCTTTCCACTCGTTATGAACTCATTTAGGAGCCTAAAGCGAATGCTACATATATCACTTCTTGCACGCTCATATTTTGCCCCTAACATAAGTCTTATACAGGCCTCCTTCCGATATCACATATGAGCCTTATTGGCGTCATATACTGCTAATTTTTAGTCTTTTAATGACACGACTTCAGGGCTTTTAGGAAGAATTTTTGACATATATCCGAAGCGGAAAACATAGGGGAGAAAATTGTTGTGATAAAATTCCCATGACGATAAGATAGAAATGAAATAAGTATTAGTTGAATTAATTATTTATATAGAATAAATTGTTGCAGAAAAATTTCTGAGTTTTTATTCGGGAGCTGCCTAGTTTACTGATTTTAATATTTTTCGTTTGTTCATCATTTCATCAAATTGGAGTCATAAAAGGCTCTAAGGTGATAGCATTTTTGAAGCTGATATTTTTCAGAATTTTAGGAGAATGTTTATAGGGTACACATATTTACGCAAACAAAGCTACTCCTCAAACATGCTCACGGCGCTCATAATTTAAGAATCCAAAACGGGTCCGAAATAAGTCGGCAATGTAGGAATCAGAGAAGCGTCGAAACGCGTAGGAGGGTAAAAGAAAATTTAATTTTTGCCTTTTATTTAACGGCCTAAAGCTCCTAACCTAGCTTGCAAAAATTATCATTCATCAACTATTTATGTACGTCACTGCGGATTTGGAACAAATTTTGAAACTTAGTTACCACAATTTTAATTTTAATACAAAATGAATTATCTACATTTGCACATTATTGTTACCCTTGCTATTATTATTTTTTTTTTGTATAACCATCGACGTTTTTCCGCTCATGGACGCTTCTCGACATTTTTATTGTGACCGCAAAGCTGCCACGCTCTGTCCAGGTGTGTCGAACTATATATGACCCCAATAAGCGCTGACGATGCCTAATAAATAGGCCATATATTTAGGTGTCAGATAATCAGAATTTATTAGAGTTAAATATGACGCCGGAGAGTTCCATAGAGTATAATATGAGTGGTTAAGCGCCTTTTAAAACTTATGTCGGACTCTTATTTAGGCTCAAATGATATACGTTAATAGGCTGATATAGGACACACATTGCAAGAAGGAAAATGCTTTGGTTTCGGCCTCCCAAATGAGCACATACCGACTGTAAACGCTTCAATTTATATATTTTTTCGACTCTTTTTTGACTTAAAATGTTTAGTGGGTAAACTTAAACTTTTGCAACGGCATGCATTATTGGCTAAACATTTTTGAAAAACGCTGGATTACAGATTAAAAACTAATTCAACCGATAGCGTAATTGATGACTACCCACCAATATACGACAAATTGGGTACATTTTGGATTGAATTTGTGTGTTTGTTTCCCGTATTTTCGAAAAGATTATTATTACACTTCTTTTGGGTAAATATTTGGGTATTTACCCATTTTTATCATATATAATAGGGCGGGTCGATTTAAAAATCGCTCATTGCTCTGTAAAAATCGTATTCTAGGGATCAAAATAAGAAACTTTGCCGAAGGAACCATACCTCTAAAACGAATTGTGATGTCCCCCCCTTTGGGTCGAACTTTTGGGTAGGGGTAATTTCAGTTATACCTGCTGTGTCTTGTGGTGGCTTAAAAAAAACAACACAAGCAATTTTACGATCTGCAATTGTGTCACAGTGATGCCTTGGTTTTAAAAGGGGGTTGTAAAAACGCTAATTTCTAATAATTATTTTTAATTTCTTTTCTATTACTAAGTTAAATTCATTTTTTCATTTACATATGTTCTGACTAAATAAATTTCTAAAGAGAAAAATAAACTCCAAAAAGAAAAAACATAGGCATTTCAAAGTGGGATTTTTCAAAATTTGCCCCTACGACCCAAAGGGGGGACATCAGAATTCGTTTTAGAGGTATGGTTCCTTTGGCAAAGTTTCTTATTTGATCCTTTATGATCCCTAGAATATGATTTTCATAGAGCAATGGGCGATTTTTTTGCTTCCCCACAAATCGACCCGGCCTAATATATAACCAATTTACCGGGTATTTACCATTTGGGTATTTACCCCATTTCCCATCTCTAGTTATTCTTGATCGAAAAAGGGGCGTGGCTCCGCCCTTAAAAAAATCTATACCAAATATATACACATATGTATGTATGAAATATCATTGTTATAAAACTGTTTTTCGATAAGATATAGCGAATTATTCTGTTCACATCAAAGTGGGCGTGTTCTTTAACCGATCCCGTCCATTTTTGCTACATAGAAATATTTCCTGCTATAAAGAAAGTATGTATTCGCGTTTTTATTACGATATGTTATTTTTTCTTTGAGTTATGGCTCCCGAAACATAGAAAATTGCTTAGTCATAAAAGGACCAGTTTAAAAACTTTTAAAAATTTTTCAGTTATACTTTCATTTGGAAAGTAAAACACCATTGATATTAAGCTCTTTTTTGCAAAGGTATAGTTTTTATTGTGCTGCCGACGTGGTGTGATTGGTAGCGTGCTCCGCCTACCACACCGAAGATCCTGGGTTCACACCCCGGGCAAAGCAACATCAAAATTTTAGAAACAAGGTTTTTCAATTAGAAGAACGGTTTTTTAAGCGGGGTCGCCACTCGGCAGTGTCTGGCAAGCACTCCGAGTGTATTTCTGCCATGAAAAGCTCTCAGTGAAAACTCATCTGCTGTTCGGAGTCGACATAAAACAAGAAGGTCCGTCCCGCCAATTTGTAGGAAAAATTAAAAGGAGCACGACGCAAATTGGAAGAGAAGCTCTGCCTAAAATCTCTTCAGACGTTATCGCGCCTTAGATTTATTTTTTTAAAGCTTTTATTATATTCGTCTGCAACCCTCTTAAAAGTATTTTATATAAATGTGGGCGTGGTCCTTAACCGATCTCGGCCATTTTATAAGCTTCTATTTAGTTTCACTTGGCTGTTATCTGTAATCAAATCTTGCAAGTTAAAGTTGATACACTTCCCGGTGTCCGATTGAGCTGAAATTTTGCACGCATGTATAACTCCGATGACAATGCAATATTACTTTGCGAGAGTTCGATAAATTAATCGATAACAGAGTTATCGGTAAAGATTTGTGCTCACAAGCAATAGAAGCCTAAGTCCCAGACAAACCCGGCCTAACTACAGCGGTGCCTATCCATGGAGTCTGAGACTTAGGCGATTGTTGCTTGTAACCATAGATATTTATATTGCATATTAACGAACTGCGAGAACCATGGAAACGAACCCCTGTAGCAATTCCATGCCATTACTACGCGGGAATGGGATTCACCATGCCATTTTATATGAGAAAATTTTCTTACCACGTTTACTTCCATGTTCTTTGTTTAGAGGGATGGTGAATAACCTACAGCGGCTCAAGAACGCAGGTAACTTTGCTTTGTTTGTGTAGTAGTTAGGCTGTTATCGCTAAATGTTGCATACTTTTCTGCGAACTTGATTTTGTTTTACAGATTTTTGGCGATGGAATTTTAGCTAAGCGAAAGTTGGAATTTTATTTTAAAACAGATTTAACCCACAGAGCAGAGATCTGCAATGAGTAGTTGTAAACCGAACGCGACATAGGCAAAGTCACAATAAAATATGATTTTATGTTAGTTAATACTGTTTGACACAATTTTATATGTGCTCTCTGTCAAAAATGCTTCAACTAACTTAGTCACATTTTATTTCGATTATGAATATGCTCAAATATATTCGGATCATGATATAAATAAAATTAAAGAAAAAACAACTTTTTTAAAAATAAGCTTTCATTATTGGTTAATAAAATTAACTTAAAAGTAAAAAATAAATTGACTGTAAAGAAATATAATGTACCACGCCCCATTTTGAAAAATTTAAATTTTTTCCTTTTTCTTGTTGCAATTTTACTTGGGAAATGAAACACCATTTATATTAGGGCTTTTTTCGGAAAGGTCTAGCTTATTTTATTCATTCACAACCCTTTTAAAAATCTGTTATATAAAAGTGGGCGTAGTCCTTAACCGATTTCGTTAATTTTTCCTCGAAGCATTTTTTATAGTAAAGGCAACCTCTTTGTCGAATTTTGTGATAATTGGTTCAACAGTTTTTGATTTATGATTAATAATATTTGTAAACTTGATTTTATCACAAGTGGGCGCTGCCACTCTGATTTTAAGAAAAAATTTCATGGCGTTGGTAAATCCCGCAGTCGCACCTTTTTAAAGTTGTTGTTGTTGTAGCAGTGCTTCGCCCCACCTAACAGACGCGACCGATCACAAACTGTCATCAATATCCTCTAACGGGAGTCCAAGGAAACTTGCTGTTTCAACAGGGGTGGACCATAGGGAAAGGGGTGTTAGAGGCGTTGGTTCCACATTACAATTAAAGAGATGGTTGGTGTCATGTGGGGACACATTGCAAGCGGGGCATACATTTTGTATGTCGGGGTTGATTCTGGATAGGTAAGAGTTTAACCTGTTACAGTATCCAGAACGAAGTTGAGCCAGAGTGACACGCGTTTCCCTGGGGAGTATGCGTTCCTCTTCCGCAAGTTTTGGATACTTTACTTTGAGTACTGGGTTCACCGGGCAATTCCCGGCATAAAGGTCCGACGCCTGTTTGTGGAGTTCACCAAGGACCTGCTTGTGTTTTTTCGCTTCATACGGCTGTGTTCTCAGATGCCGTATTTCCTCAAAATGCTTACGGAGATGACTCCTTAAGCCCCTAGGCGGTGCTGGCTCGTCAATCAGATGTCTGTTGGGATGCCCAGGTTTCTGGGTATTCAACAGGAACTGTTTGGTCAGCATCTCGTTTCTTTCCCTGATGGGGAGTATTCTCGCCTCATTATGTAGATGGTGTTCTGGGGACATAAGAAGACAGCCCGTGGCAATTCTGAGAGCAGTATTTTGGCAGGCCTGTAGCTTATTCCAGTGGGTAATTTTTAGGCTTGGCGACCATATGGGTGACGCGTAGCACGTAATCGGCTGGCTAATTGCTTTGTATGTAGTCATGAGCGTTTCTTTATCTTTTACCCAGGTACTGCCAGCAAGGGATTTGAGGATTTTGTTACGGCTCTGAATTCTCGGAACAATTGCGGCTGCGTGCTCACCAAAATGTAGATCCTGATCAAACGTCACACCCAAGATTTTGGGGTGTAGGACAGTCGGTAGCGTAGAGCCATCGACGTGGATGTTCAAAATGGTCGACATTTGGGACGTCCATGTTGTAAATAAGGTCGCGGAAGATTTAGTCGGTGATAATGCCAGGTTTCGCGAGGCGAAAAAACTGGAGAGATCAGGGAGGTAGCCGTTTATTTTGTTGCATAGCTCATCGATCTGTGGGCCTGGGCCTGTGGCCATTACTGTGCAGTCATCGGCGTAGGAAACGATTGTGACTCCTTCCGGTGGTGAAGGTAGCTTAGATATGTAGAAATTAAACAAAAGTGGGGATAGGACACCACCCTGTGGCACCCCTTGTTTAATTCTCCTTGGCTTTGATGTTTCGTTTCTAAATAGCACCGATGCCTGCCGACCACCCAGATAATTTGCGGTCCACCTTTTAAGACATGGGGGAAGGGTAGACCCTTCCAGGTCTTGCAGTAACGAGCCATGGTTGACCGTATCAAAAGCTTTTGATAGGTCTAGCGCTACGAGTACTGTTCTATGGTGGGGGTTTTGATTTAAACCGCAATTTATCTGGGTGCTAATGGCATTTAGCGCGGAGGTAGTGCTATGGAGTTTTCTGAAGCCATGCTGATGGGAGGCTAGTTGCAAATTTGCTTGGAAATAAGGGAGCAAAATGGCTTCGAGCGTCTTTGCTACTGGCGATAGGAGAGATATCGGACGATACGACTCTCCTATGTTAGCTGGTTTACCAGGCTTTAGTAGCGGGACCACCTTGGCCATTCTCCATTTCTCGGGTATGACAAAGGTGGAAAGGGACAGGTTGAAGACCTGCGCTAAATATTTGAAACCCTCTTTCCCTAGGCTTTTAAGCATCGGCATGGCTATGCCGTCTGGGCCCACTGCTTTGGATGGTTTAGCGCGACCAATGGCGTCCTCAACCTCTTTAGCGGTGATGGTGATTGGTGACGCGCTGAATTTGTGTTTATGTGCGTGTCTGTTGGCCCTCCGTCTAACTTTGTCGACCGTGGAATGCATTATATATTGTCGGCAGAAAACGCTCGCGCATTTTTTCGCATCCGACAGCACTTTGTCGCCAAAGGCGATGGAAACTTTGTCTTTGTGCTTGGTCGGATTCGATAGGGACTTTACGGTGGACCAAAGTTTACCCACACCGGTAGAGAGGTTACAACCTCTTAGGTGCTCCTCCCATTTCGCCCGCTTGTGTTCATCCACAAGCAATCTGATGCGTTGGTTTATATCCCTTATTTGGGGGTCGCCTGGATCAAGCTGCCTTATAAGGTCACGTTCTCTCGCTAAGTTTGCGGCCTCCGCCGGGAAGTGGGGCCGGATTTCGGGAATTCTCCCGGCGGGAATGAAACGTGCCGAGGCGGATTCAATGACCTTGCGGAAGGCACGCTCCCCTTGGCGGGCATCAGTCGGGATAGGGAGGGCAGCAAAGAGGTTGTCTGTAAAGGATTTATATTCTTCCCACTTTCCTTTTTTAAAGTTTATGTGCTTTGCACACAGAGTATATTAACTTTCATAACATAACGGGTTATCGTAACGGCATAAACGAACCGAGATAAATATAGACATATCAAAATGCTCAGGATGAAAAAAGGAATTGATTTAGCTATGTCCGTCTGTCCGTCTGTCTGTGCACACGATAACTTGAGTAAATATTGAGATGTGGCCCCCGGATTTTTTTGCCCATTTTGTAAAACGTAGCACTTGCGTTGCCAAGAATAATTCTAATGATAAAAGTATATTCGATAACCGAAAGTACATTACCTTGTTCTCGTTTACTGCGCTTTTATTCAGCCCGATGAAGGCAAAACTTGTGCCGTGACATTTAATACAATAAAATTAAGTAGTATCCAATAAAGTTGCATTGTCTCCAGCTTAATTTTCATTGCTAAGATAGCTTCCCTCTAATCCAAAAAATTGGCAAAGTCGCTTAAACTTTGCAGGAAGCTTTGCTTCGGACAAATCAGCTTACAGGTCATTTGTTTCTGCGCTGAAGCCGTAGTGCTAAGGTCCAATCAGTTTGTTGGCGATGGGCTTCAGTCTTTGATTAAGTATGTCAGATCTAATGTACGATAGTAATCAAACTAAATCCGCGGTTTGTGGATGGATTAGGAAACCTATCTTTCTACTATATAAATTGATGAGTGAGTATGGCGTGTAGCTTCCGCAACCGAATTGTCAACCTCACATACGCGAGGCGAATCCTGTTACAAATATGCATGCATCTATCATACACATAGTAACAGGCGGGCTCTGGCGACCAGACGTTCTTCATGGAAATAGGTATTGGGGGCCGAGTTGGCCTAGAAGGTTAAATGTGGTCATACTAAATCGTTTCCGAGATAGTCGGGCTAGTTTCTTAATGTTGCTTGTTACAAAACCTTCGTTTAGTGTCGCTACAACAACAACAACAACAAAAGTGCGTGTAGCGTCCCGTCACCACAATATTTGAATGCCTCGGTGGGAAGTGTGTCCTTGTTTTGGTACTTTATTACATTTAGTTCGGATTTTGACAGCGTCATTTCATTTTCATTTTGCTTGCGGAACAATGGGTTCATCATCCACCTTGCTATTTAGGAATAATGGATAATCACTTCACAGCTTAAGTAGGCTCCGTAGGTTGGTTGCAGGGTTGGCAATAAAATTATTGCAAGAATTTGCTCTGTTCTTGATGCCTTTCGTCATACGCGGGCTTTTAAGTAGAATTGTCGGGCATTATTTCCATTTCAGGATCCTGGTAACCGCACTCTTCTTTCGCTCCCTTTTTCAGCCTAAGCGTCTCTCTTTATAACGAAAGCACTCACTTGCACCACACGTAACGGTCACTTATTACTCTCAATCTCTGCCTTTTTACTATCTCCTACTTTTCTCCGCGTTAAGTGGCATGTTAGCTCCAAACGCGCAAAGCGAGTCGATCCGCAAGTTCGAACAAGTCAGCAAATCGCTCCTCGAGCGATCGTGTTAGTAACAGAAGATTTACTCCCGGCGCGTACCGAATTTAAAACCGTCGCAACATTATCGCTTGCTACAATCTTACTAAAGATGGTCTAATATGCAGTATGTTTCTTCTCTAAGGCTCGCTCGAAATCAGAAGTGTCCGCGAAGCATGATCACATTACTCATGATCACACAACTCGCGTGTATCTTTAGGCGGAAAAATGCTTACAGAGAACAGGCGCGAAAGCCTGTTGTAGAAATTCGTGTGTAGTCTTTCGACTGCACTGAAGCGTTTGCATACCTTAGCAGATACCGGATGTTGGCCCGAGTCGAGCTTAGGACTTCGTTAAATCAGCTCTTCCAGGCTACTGATGGCCACTGGATTTCACAAGATGATGATCCGAGTACTACATAGCCGGCAAAGTACTGCTTCTAGGAGTGTTTTTGTGGTTACAAAAACAATATCATGAAAGACCTGTTCCCACTGTAGTACGAAAAACTTCCGCTTGTCTATCTATGGTTAGGACAGCGTATTTTCAAGTTTGTTTTTGAAAGAGTCCTTATACACGTCGGCCATCTTCTCTTAAATGCACCACAAATTTTCACACATTCAAAACTAATTTGAAAATTTAAGTAAAATTTAAATAAAAGTTATACACAATCACTCCCAACATATTTTTTAAAGTGAAAATAAACAAAAAGTCATTCATAATTTCTTCGCGCACACTAATAAATATGCCAAATTTTCTGTGATGCTGTGAAATGAATAAATTTTTCTGCAAACATTTATTCAAACTTTTGAAACTTTGTTGTAACTTTATCGTTTCACAGAAAAAAAAATTCCACTCAGATCCCGAATTTAGTTTTTTTATTAATAAGAAAAAAATTTGCCAACTCACCATTTTGGAATTGTTCGAGAGCACATTGTAAATTGCACAACGCCGCCTGATTCTTCGATTCTCGATCTTCGGCCAAGCTCAACTTATTGACTAGTTCATCACGCTGCTGCAACAAAAGCGCATACTGGGCCTGCAATGTCTCGGCATGCTGATTGGCGCGTATACTGTGGAAATTTTAAAAAATGTTATTTAATAAAAAGTTTAAATTCTTTTCAAAAATTATGACAAGCCTTACAAAAAACGTTATGCATACATAAAGACGAACATAAAAATAATTTGTTTTATTACCAACACGAAACTAATGAATTGATTTTGGAGCGTAACAACGTTCACCCTAATCAGTAAACAGTACACAAAGAGAGCTTGCTATCAACAACGTTTGCCAATATTAAGACGCTTACGATCGCGGCGACGCTTACATTTGTGCGAATGTTCTAATTTTTGCTGTGGCATTACAAATGCAAATTGGTTGGAGTTTAACTGTAGTGTTGGAGGTGGTGGTGGCCCTGATCGCCTTACCCACAAACAATGGCGACAACGATCGCATTAAAATATCACCGCTTGCCCTTTCCAACTGTTCTCGGTTTACCTACCTTTCCAATGCAACTAAGAATAGTTATTTCAAATGTTTTGTGAGACGTTATCGCTTAACAAACTCATAGCCATGAGTAGTGACGAAGCTTAACGAAAGGCTTAAAAGCGATAACGGCTACTGTATGTGTGTTATATTGTGTCGCGGCGAGCTATCGTTATAAAAAAAATGGAAGCAGTAAAGTGAAAATTGTATAAACTAAAGAAATACAAACAGAAAATTAAAGCAGAAAGGTGTGCGATGCGATGACGAAACTAGAAGCAATTTTATGGTGCCGCCAATGTGGCACATACACACATAGACCTTGTTATATATTTATATGAGTGTATTTATTTGCTTGTACCGCGACTGGCTTTGTTTTTGCCCTATCTACACCCCCGCCTTGCTGCTTGACTCTGAGAACGAACAACATATTGTTTGCCCGGTAATTAGGTGATAATTTTACTTCAATTTCAAATGCGTTTTTTACATTTTTAATGCTTACTGTACCTCAATGGCACCGCTGCAGGTGGTACAGCGTACCGTACTTGTTTGTTCAGTGGGATATACATACGCCGCTACATATGTATGTATGTACATAAATGCATATAACATATATAAATAAAATAATGATGTACATACATATGTATAATGCACGTTATTCCCTAAACAATTAGCGTTGCTAGCTTAAACAATTTAGAACAAATAATTTAAAAAAAAATGTTTAATTTAAACGTTGGACGCGTCAAATTTCTATTGATAGCCATAAGTAAGACCAACTGAACCTTAATCAGGTTATGCTACGCCTCATATTTTTAGAAATTTCACGCGCCCTAGATCAATGACCTAGATTGATTAGGAGTGTGATGACTAGTACCTAGGACCTAACTAATTATTTTCTAGCTTTTAATATTATTATAACTTAACGTAAGTATTGTTTTTAATAAAACCGTTTTTAAAAAAATAAAAAAATAAATGTAAGGCGCGATAACCTCCGAAGAGATCTAAGGCCGAGCTTCTCTTCCAATTTGCGTCGTGCTCCTCTTGCTTTTCCCTACAAATTGGCCGGACGGGACCTACATGTTTTATGCCGACTCCGAACGGCATCTGCAAGGCAGATGAGTTTTCACTGAGAGCTTTTCATGGCAGAAATACACCCGGAGCGCTTGCCAAACACTGCCGAGGGGCGACCCCGTTGGAAAAATTTTCTTCTAATTGAAAAACCTTATTTCTAAAATTTTGATGTTGCTTTGCCCGGGGTGTGAACCCAGGGCATACGGTGTGGTAGGCGGAGCACGCTACCATCACACCACGGTGGCTGTTCGGTCGTTTGTTTTATTAGCCATTGAGTGCGCTTGTAATTCCCAACTGGTTAGTGAAATATTCTAAAAACATAACTTTTTATCCCAAAAGGGGGTTTTTCAAAGCAAAATAAGGTGGCTCGAACAGCAGCCAATACCTTAGAGTCCCCAGTGCTCGCCCCCAATGAATACATACAAGGTGTAACAGGCGCATATCGACCTCACTCTAAACAATAAAATAATATACAGTCCACTAAAAATAAAATAAATAAATAAATATAAGGCGCGATAACCTCCGAAGAGATCTAAGGCCGAGCTTCTCTTCCAATTTGCGTCGTGCTCCTCTTGATTTTCCCTCCAAATTTGCCGGACGTCCACTAAAAATAACACAATAATATAAATATAAAATACCGATTGGCCCGCCGAATCACCAAAGCTTACACAAACCGTTTAATAATTTTTTTTTATTTTTTTTTATTTTCGAGTTTTTAGTCTTTATTTATTTATTTATTTAATTGCCTATTATTTCTCATTCTATTTAGGGACTCATTATTACAAGGACTCTTTCCTGACAGTTTACTACAATCTAAGTCCTCAATACATAATCCTTCCAAAGACTTTACTCGACTCGGCGCCACGTATGCTTGTGCCTCCTCGAACTCCAAAATATTTTGATGTCACTTCAACCAGACTATATGTAATATTTGTTCCAAATATGAGCCAAATCGGACCACAAATACGAATATTTTTAATATCTGGATCATTGTCGCACCTTGCGGGTTTTTTTTTCATAAAGCGATTTCTATTTCCGTATGTAATATTTGTTCCAAATATGAGCCAAATCGGGCCACAAATACGATTTTTTTTTGAATATCTCAATCCTTGGCGGCGATTTTTTTAATATGTCGCTTTCTATTCATGTATGTAATATGTGTTCCAAATATGAGCCTTATCGGAGCACAAATACGATTTTATTAAATATATCGATCCATGCGCCACCTATCGGATTTTTTTTATCTTATTATTGCATTGTCATCGGGTTGTGAACTATATTCCAAGTTTCAAGCTTGTAGCCTATCGGTAAGTTACTTAAATTTGAATTACAAAATTCGTTCATAAGGGCTTGTCAAGTCAAGCTAAATAAAACCGTTTAAAGCCGAAAACGAATATATAATCTTCATACCCAGTTTCTCTGAAGAAGACAAAATAACGTATTGTAACGAATTTACTGAAATTCCTCTTATTTGCAACCTTCTACTAATGTTCGAATCACTAAACTGTTCAATAAATAACTCCACTATTCAATAATGTAAAATGGCCTTTATTCAAGTACTTCACAATACTACTACTTCTCGACAGATAGCGTGCTTAAATCAAACTCATTCTGATTGCTCAGATTGCGCTCTTTTATACTCTTCGATTTCCTCGTTCCATACTTCTAGGCGTTTCCAGAATTTACTTAGTTACTAGCTATAAAATTATACAGATGCACGTGTATAGCTCATATGCGGGTGTATATGTGAGTGATACTTGCACAAATTATTGCATACTTTTGGGAGTATCTCAGATATATGCATGTGTTTGTGCGTTGCTCTCCACTGCTTGTATGGACAATTTGTGTAGACATAATGATTAATTTGGTTATGTGCATACAAGTCACTGCTCAGTATCGGCTTAGAGATGATACTACCCCTTAGTGTTGCTAGTATTCGTCACAGTATCAAAGTTAGCCGGAGAAAAACAGATAACTTATATGACTTAACAACTGTAACGAGGCTCAGTGCCTCGAGGCAGCTGGAGCGCAAACCATATGGCCATAATAGTATATCATCAATTACAGGTCGTACAGCGTACCTGATTCCGTAACTGCGCTTCAAAAGGGCTTATCGAGACATAATAGAGTTTGTTGGTTGGTGCAACGGTGTCCAAAAGGCGGACGTAGCAATACACGTGTATACCGATGATTCCAAAGTAGTGGACAGAGGGGGTCTGCGGTGTACTGTGCTGATCCAAAAATTAACAAATCCTACAAGCTGCCAGATCACGCGTTTTCAGGCTGAACTAGTAGCCGTAACCAAAGCAGTAGAAACTCTGGAAGAAAATAGCTTAAAATGCAGCCTCCTCGATTTTTATATAGGCATCCAAGCAGAAATTAAGGCAATAATCTGACACAGCACAGCATTTAAAAGTGTGTTCCCTGTTTGCAATCCCTGTAAAGAATCGGAACAGGAGGAAGCATACTTCTATATTGGGCCTCAGGGCATATGGGAAAAGATGGGAATGAAAAAAAACGGATGAAATAGCTAAAAAGGGCGCCTCCCTCGAAGCTTGCTCCGTAGACGTCCCAATTAGTTTGGGCGAGATTAAGAGAAGTGCGAGAGGTGCACATGATCGACCAAGCGGGAAAGGTCATGTGCAGTACCTACAACCCTAGACTAACAAAGGTACTCCTATCATTAAAAAGAGAGAACTGTATACTCATAACGCGTATTATGGCTGGACACTGCCTTCTGGCGTCACATGCCTTTAAATTACGCTTGGTCAGTGATAGCAGATGTAGAAAGTGCGGGTTGGAGCAGGAAACAATCGAGCACGTTTTGTGCTCGTGCCCTGCGCTTGCCACGCTAAGAGGCCAGCTATAAGGAGTGATACGGATGTCAGATCTAGAAGCTGCAAGTGGCATACGTCTGGTATTTGCCAAGACGACGTAGTTATTTTATAACATAGGTCCTGGTGTTTTATAGGGTCTTTTTTCAATTTCGTCGTTAAACCAACTTCTGGTAACACTACGGACTCATTCAACCTATGTGAGGTCCTCAGGAACCGGCCAGTTCAACCTAACCTAACCATGCCTTAAATTGAACGATCAACAAAAGCTCTAACTAGTAAATAAAATAACTGTTTAGTAAAGCTGCACAGAGAAAAGCTGATATTTTTTAGCTTCTGTTTTCGAGTCTCCTTGATGGACTCCATTCTTCCTTAGCGATGTCTTACTCACTTTCCATAAGTAGTTTGAGTTTTCATTCACTGCATAGCAGGTTTGACTCACTGCAGAGACATCTCGTCATATCCATGTGAACTGCCGGCTTTCTTTTCCTTTCTTGTGCAGCCTGGCTTAACAATGATGCACTGTGCTGCTCACGACCTAGTCCTTTAAGCTCAGCACCTTAAACGCATGGGCTACGGGGAGCAGGTCTGTCGTGTCGACCAGTCGTGATTCTCACCACTGTCTTTATGGGGCGGCCGCAAGTAAAGTCCGGGTGTGGAACGTTGAGACAGATTCATCCATGACTTCCCCTTGTAGGATAAAGTCTATTCGTGGCAATAGGAAGATTGCCGTAGCGTCTAACTTTTCCCACGTAACGCGCTCGCACGTCGTTTGTCAAACCAACTATGGTGCTTACTGGAGTGCAGTGCGACCCTTTTAACTTGTCTCCTGAGATACGACTTTATTAATAACTTCGGTGAGATACGACCTTATTAACATAATGTTTCGGATGCGTTACAAAAAAAAAAAACTTTTACGACCTTTCTTTTAGGATTGGTCGATTTGAAATTTTGTTACCATTTCATATTGTCATAACTTCAGTTGGCTTTGCGGCCCTTCGAAGTTGTCATACGGTCAACTGACGTTATGGCCATTGACCTTATGTCACCCTTCCAGAGAAATCGATTTTGAGTGCCTTCAAGTATCCATCAAAGGAATAATATCCCTACCACCCAACACAACTAATTACTTACCTCGCTGAAGTGTATGCATTACTCGACCTGGCCACATCGTCCTGCAGTGCAACCATTTTTGCTTTCGTCTCCTCCAACTCACGTTGCATTTCGATCGTCTCTTGTGTATGCATATCTTCTATTTCTAATAAATGCTCACGCAATCGTTCCAAGTCTTTACGAATAGATGCATTCTGCTCTTCAACTTCTTCCTTCTCTTGCTTTATAAGGCGCTGATTTGTTTGCTCGGTAAGCAAATTAGTGGTGAGGATATCAGATTTTTCTTTAAGGAATTTTATTTGATCTTGTTGTTTCTCGAGCTCTTTGCGTAGATCGGCTAATGTGCTTTCGAGGTTTGGACAATTTTGGCAAGATTTTACTTCGGTCAATTGCTGTTGTTGCAATTGTTGTACCATTGGTTGTAAGCGTTGAATCTCTGTGTAGTATTGCATATTCTCGGCATGTTTTTGTTGTAGCGCCTTAATCATTTCAGCTTTCTCATAATTTAATATCTCGATGGTCTTTGGCAAGTCAGCAGTAGCCAAAAGTTCAGCTTCAAGCTGTGCTATGCGTGTTATTGCTGTAGCATCAGTGCTAGTGGATGTGACAGCGGATTCTTGCAATGCTTTCAGCTCCACGCTATGTGCTTCGTATTTCTTTTTCAGCTCCTCAAATTCAGCTACGAGCATATCTTTTTCTTGCTTGAGTTGTATCAGTTGCTCAGCTTTTTGCTTTTGTTGCTGTAACTGCTCTTGAAACTCATTCTTTGCTTTCTCATGCTCTGCTAATAGATTCTGCCGCTCTTGATTATGATTTGCTAGCGCCTCTTCTAGAGCGCGCCTTTCGTTTGCCTCACTTAACTTGAATATTTCTAGAGAGTTTTTCATTTCCAGCAACTCCTTCTTCTGGCATTCCAACACTATGTCTTTCGCGCTTAGCTCTTGTTTTAGCTGCTGATTGAGTATGGCAAGTTTTTGCACTTCGTCATCGCGGTCCTGCATTTGCAGCGCCTTGAAATCCTCGTTCATTCGTTTCAAAAGCATATCTTTCTCTAGCAAACGCTTTTCGGCTTCTTCTCGCTTTTTTATAGCTTCCTGCAATACTGTTTTTTGTGTCTGCAGTGCAGCTACCAAATCAGCATGATCTTTGCTTAAATGCGCCAACTGGTTTTCTAAATCTTTATACTTCTCCTCTGCTGCCTTTAGTGCACTACCTTCATCAGCTTGTTTAGAATTCATCGATTGTTGTTCATTTAACTCAAACAATAAATTTCCTTTTTCAAGTTCTAAAGTCTCTACTTGCAACTTAAGATCGTGATCAGCAGCACTCAGCTCAACGCAACGCTGTTGCGTAGCTCTCAGCTCTTCTGTGAGCTCTTGTTTTTCTTTTTCGAGCTCATCGTTCTTTTTATTCAATTCATCGTATTCTTGTTCGAGTGATTGATTCAATTTACTCGACTCTTCTAGCTGTGCCTCCAAGTGGTACACCGTCTCTTCGTTATGCTCGTGTATCGTTTCAAGTTTATTGCGTTTATAGTTCTCGAGCTCGTTCAGCAATATTTCATTATTCTTCATCAGCTCGTCACATTGTAGTATATACTGTGAGATGTCCGCTTCGAGAGTTTTCTTTTCATGCTCCCACACCACTTTACTGTCCTGCAAATCGAGTATTTCGTCAGACATGCGCGATATATTCCTTTCCATTGCATTAACGGTTCTTGTAACACGCTCCTGCACAGCACGGCAGGCTTCTTCCATATCGCTGGTCAATTTTGATTTGATGTGTGCGCTCAGTAGGTCTCTTATTTTATCCACACTTAACGGTTCATCATCATCTGCATCTAAATCTGTTACTTCTTGTTTCTCTTCTTCAATGGCTTCCCTAAATTTGGCTTGTGCCATGGAGAGTACTTCAGCACGTAGATTTTCGTTTTCATCATTCAGTGTCTTCAGACGTTCTTGCATTTCAGTACTATAGTTTTGTGTTTCACCTTCAGCTTCGACATTCAGACGCAACTGTTGATTCTCCGCAATCAGATTTTGTACTTTGCTCTCAAGCTCGTTGATGCGCTCCTGTGTGGCGCGCAGTGTTTGCAATTCAATCTGCATACTCTCTTTCTCACTCTCAGCCAATAATAATCGTTTCTCAAGCTCCAGCGCATTTTCCAAACTCTTCTTCATATTTTTGATTTCGTTTTCTATTCTCTCTTTTTCTTCAGCCAATGTCTTTAACTGTTGCTGCGCTATGATAGCTTCTGCCGCCTTTTCTTTAACAGCTTCCAGCTTCTCATGTTGTTCTTCCAATTGTTCCGTGGCCGCGTTGAGTGCCGCATCAGTTTCTTCGCAACGCATTTGCAGCGCTTGTATATTCTCACGTAGCACAGTCGTTGCGAGCTCCTTTTCCATTTCGCTTTCTTGTAATTTCAAAGCAAGACTTCCATTCTCCAATGTCAACTCCGATACTCGATTCTCCAATTGTACAATCTTATCTTTTAGTTCCTCTTTTGTTGGTGGTGTCGCTGGACCTGAGGAATTGGCATCAGCTTCTCGTACCACAATGAATTCGTCTTCGCTTTGTTTACCTGTTGAGCTCGTCGAAGATTCTGATGTCTTTTTCTCTTTTGTTTGTTTTGCCTCTTCCAGCTCCTTGGTCAATTGCTCGACGCGTTGCTGTAGCTCGTTAAGGCTCGCTTCAGATTTCTCAGCCAAATTACCAGCAGCTTTAACCTTCTCAATTAATTCAACATTATCCTGTGACTTCTTATCCAACAGCATTTGCAAATCAGCCATGTCCTCGTGCGATTTCTTTATCTCCTCTTCATACTCTGTAGTTTTTGCCTGCCACAACTGCTTCTCGGTGTCGAAAACTTTTTGCTCTTTCACTAAACCTTCCAGCTGTTTTTGCATACGCGCCATTTCCAATTCACTATTTATGAATTTGTCAGCATGCTCTTTCTTCAACGATTCATAACTGTTCGTAACCGCTGTGAGTTTTTGTTGTAGTTCTGCCTTGAGCTCAAGCACATTTTGTATGGCAATATTATGTTGAGTGTCCAGCTCTTCGAGCGCTATAGTCAGCTGATTATTTTCTTCCTCCAATTGTTTGTTACGCTTACGGAGTGCAGTGGCTTCTTCATCATCATTGCGTTGTACACGTTTTCTGGAGGTCGATTGTGCCTTGCTACCCAGGGGTACCTCTTCCAGTGTGATATTAACCATTTCGTTGCCATTGCCGCTGCTCGATGACTCTGAGGAGGGATCATTATCGGATTTGGTATTGTCTGGCTCCCAGCACCAGCTATCCTCGATTGGCGTAGGAGCGTTCTGAAATTAGAAGAGAAAACAAATAAAAAACTTTAAACGAAGTGAAATAGAGAAGTGTTTTTTTGCTTCATACGGCTGAGCTCTCAGGTGCCGTATTTCCTCATAACGCTTACGGAGATGACTCCTTAAGCCCCTAGGCGGTGTTGGCTCATCAATCAGATGTCTGTTGGGATGGCCAGGTGTCTGGGTATTCAACAGGAACTGTTTGGTTAGCATCTCAATTCTCTCCCTGATAGGGACTATTCTCGCCTCATTATGTAGACGGTGTTCTGGGGACATAAGACGACAGCCCGTGGCGGTTCTGAGAGCAGTATTTTGGCAGGCCTGCAGCTTCTTCCAGTGAGTAGTTTTTGGGCTTGGCGAGCATATAGAGGACGCTTAGCATGCAGTCGGCTGGCCAATATCTTTGTATGTGGTAATGAGCCTTTCTTTGTCTTTTCCCCAAGTACTGCCAGCAAAGGATTTGAGGATATTATTACGGCTCTGGATTTTCGGTACATTTGCGGCTGCATGCTCACCAAAATGTAGATCCTGATCAAACGTGGGGTGTAGGATAGTCGGTGGCGTAGTGCCATCGATAAGGTCTGGGAGGATTTAGTCGGTGATAATGCCAGGTTTCGCGAGGCGAAAAAACTGGAGAGATTAGGGAGGTAGCCGTTTATTCTGTTGCAAAGCTCATCGATCTGTGAGGCTGGGTCTGTGGCCATTATTGTGCAGTCATCGGCGTAGGAAACGATGGTAACACCTTCTGGTGGCGAAGATAGCTTATATATGTAGAAATTAAACAAAAGTGGGGATAGGACACCACCCTGTGGCACACCTCGTTTAATTCTTCTGGGTTTTGATGTTTCTAAATTGCACCGATGCCTGCCGACCACCCAGATAATTTGAGATCCACCTTTTAAGACATGGGGGAAGGGTAGACCCTTCCAGGTCTTGCAGTAGCGTGCCATGGTTGATCGTATCAAAAGCTTTTGATAGGTCTAGCGCAACGAGTACTGTTCTATAGTGGGGGTTTTCATTTAAACCGCAATTTATCTGCGTACTAATGGCATTTAGCGCGGTGGTGGTGATATGGAATTTTCTGAAGCCATGCTGATGACAGGTTAGCTGCAAATTTGCTTTGAAGTAGGGGAGCAAAATGGCTCCAAGCGTCTTGGCTACTGGCGATAGGAGAGATATCGAGCGATATGACTCTCCTCTGTTAGCTGGTTTCCCAGGCTTTAGTAGCGGGACCACCTTGGCCATTTTCCATTTTTCTGGAATGAGGTGGAAAGAGACAGGTTGAAGACATGCGCTAAATATTTGAAACCCTCTTTCCCTAGGCTTTTAAGCATAGGCATGGCTATGCCGTCTGGGCCCACTGCTTTGGATGGTTTAGCATGGCCGATGGCATCCTCAACCTCTTTGGCGGTGATGGTAATTGGTCACACGCTGAATTTATGTTTATGTGCGTGTCTGTTGGCCCTCCGTCTATCTTTGTCCACCGTAGAATGCATTATATATTGTCGGCAGAAGCCACATTTTTTCGCATCCGACAGCACTTTATCGCCAAAGGCGATGGAAACTTTGTCATTGTGCCTAGACGGATTCGATATGCACTTTACGGTGGACCAAAGTTTACCTACACCGGCAGAGAGGTTACAACCCCTTAGGAGCTCCTCCCATTTCGCCCGGGATCGAGCTGTCTTATAAGGTCACGTGCTCTCGCTAAATTTGCGGCCTCCGCCGGAAAGTGGGGCCGAATTTCGGGAATTCTACCGGCCGGAATGAAGCGAGCCGAGGCGGATTCAATGACCTTGCGGAAAGCATGCTCCCCTTCACGGGCATCAGTCGGGATAGGGAGGGCAGTAAAGCGGTTGTCTGCAAAGAATTTGTATTCGTCCCACTTTCCTTTTTTAAAGTTTATGAAAGTGCGTTTTTCTCTGACGATGAAGTCGGCGGTACGCTCGAGCGAAATGAGTATAGGCAGGTGGTCGGACGCCAATGTTACCATCGGCTGCCGTTTGACGCAGTTTATGAGTTCTGCGCTCACGATTGATATATCCGGCGAACTGTGACAGCTTCCTACCATACGTGTGGGGGCGTCTTCGTTTATTTTGCAGAACGTCGTTTCTTCTATTTGATCCGCCAACATCTCACCTCTACTGTCCGCCCGCAAGTTTGAATGCCATAGATCGTGATGGGCATTGAAATCGCCTAAGATAATCGATTGTTGCCAGTGAGTAAGACGCTGATATTAGAGCGGTATCCACTGGGGCAACAGGTGACAGGAGGGATGTGGATGTTGATGATTGACGTTCTAAGACACTGTCCCTGCGGTCGATGCCGGGATCAAATATCTGATATTGCACAGAGTGGTGTATGATAAACGCGAAGCTGCCTCCATTTCCGCTCTCACGATCTTTTCTGTGGACATTATACCCAGAACAGGTCTGCAGAGCAGATCTTGCTGTGAGTTTAGTCTCTTGAATTGCAGCAATGCGGATGTTGTGCCGCTTCATGAAATCGACTACCTCCGTGATCTTCCCAGTTGATCCATTACAGTTTAACTGCAGAATTCTGAAGTGCATGGGGGAGACGTCGTCACTCTGGGAGTAAGTGACGGGTGACTACGCCTGGGTTGTGGAAGGCTAGGCCGCAACTGCTGTTGGGGCCCTGGGACTGGACGTCCTTGGGTAAGCATTGGGGTATCCGGTGTATTTGGGTATGCAGCCTGGCAACATGGCGCAATGAAACCCGTCGGGAGGTTGCCATCGCGGAGACCAGAACATCTAGGAAAGTGGCACCGCCCATGGCAGGAGCTGCATTGGGCGGATGTCGCAAACATATATATTCTGTGCTGGCAAACGGTGCAAAGGGAGGTAGGGACTGTTTCCCTGGCCTAAACAATTGCTGCCGGAAAAGAGGGGGGAGAAGACGGGGGCAGGGGCTGATGCTCGGCATTGCTCCCGACTCTACTACGGAGATTGTAGGTATGAGTGGGAGCAGCCGTATAAGTTGGTGGCGCCGTGGGGCGCGAGCAGCAGCGGGTACTTGTTGTGGCTTGCTGGGCAGTGGGGCTGCTGGAAGGTAGTGGAGGGCGCTAAAGCGTAGACTACGGGATGCCCTAGGGCGTGAACAGCAAGGAGCCACAAAATATTTATAGAAGTTACGTGGACGTCTGGTTTTAGGATCTAACCCAGAACAACCTGTCCGATCCAGCCATCCCTTACACGAGACACACTGACAAGAGTATGGCCGTCCTAAAAAGATTCTGTTCCGGCAGATGCAGCAAAACCATTTCTCAGAACCGGGGTCAGGAGACGGACCCGGATTGGGTTCGATACCTTCCCGAGCAAGAGAATATGGAGCAGTCCCGCTGCCAGGAGCTGTTGGGAGGATGACAGTTTGTGGGAGGGACGCAACAAATTAAATGTCCTTGGTCGGGAAAAATCCCGAGTCGTTGCGGTACATAGAACCGACTGCCTTGGGAAGCGGAGCGCGGCTTTCCTGCCGAACAGTGATGATATTGATACTAGCTTAAGAGAATATCTTTTTTGGAGTATGCTGCTAAACGAGATAAAACAAGGCACTGGATGTCATAAAACAAGGGCCACCGCATTTACGGTTTTATTACGTTTGAAAGTATGATAGTTTACAAAGACTGCTAATTTGAATTTAGTAGGCAATTTAGGAACGAGCTTATCTCTGCACAAACTTTCTTATAAAGATTTTATCATATCCGTTCTGATGTTGTCTAGGCCATGCGACTAAATTACTATGCTCATGCCTAGAAAGTACCATTTCTTATCGGTAGTCTATACAGTTATGCGATAGGTATACTATTAGGAAAAAAAATTAATACATAGTAGAGTTGTCACGCAAAAAGGGCAACAATGACATATTGTGTATTCACTTAAGGAAACCGTAAAACGGAAAATGAGGACAAGACGAAGTGTTTGGTCACATTCAAGAAGGAAATGACATCCAAGAAGCCTTCGCAGCCACGGCACTGTTGACGGATATAAATTCGAGACTGGGAATCAGCATTAACAGCGAAAACAATGTCACCTTAGATATCAAACGGAGCAGAACCCTTGCCAACAAGTGCTACTTTGGACTTAGTAGGCAATTGACGAACGAAATGCACGCTCTACAAGTCGATTATCATACCTGTCCTAGTGTATGGCTCGGAATCATGGAAAAAAAGACCAAAGGCTTCGATGGCTAGGTTACGTTATGCGAATAGACGAACACCCTCCGGCCAAGAAAGTATTTCAATCGTGTGCGTGCGCAAAGAAAATGCAAAGAAAATAAAAGTATTGGTATGTATCAAATTTTTTTCGGATTATTGTCGGCCTGCTATCCATAAGGAATGGTCGAGTCATCGATTTGTTGTCGAAGTAAAATAAACTTGTCATCGTTTGTTATCGAACAGTTATCGATATATTTTTTTCGTCAAAAAGTTATTGGTTTATTATCGACTCGTTTTCGATTACAATAGTAATTTTATGGCAGACCGATAACTTTTCTTTAACAAATCGATACATTTTCGATAACAAATCGATACTTTTTTGATATATTTTTGGTAATGAATCGGCATATTTTCGATAATAAACCGATAACATGTTGATAGTTCGCCGATAATAAGCCTATAGCTCGTCCATAACAGTTATTATCGATATCATGTTGAAAACAAACCAATAACATGCCGATAAGAATCGCATAATAACAACAGCCCTATAACTTTTCGTATTCATAACTTCAATATGACTCCAAAATAGTTTCGAAATGATCCCGAAATAGTCGCTAATATGAAGCTTAAATTATTTCGAAATACACCGCAATGATCCCAAAAAGATTCCTTAATATCTCGAAATAATACAGAAATATTCTCTTAAATGATCCCAAAAAAATCCAAAAGAGTCCCGAAATGATCTTAAAATAGTCATGGACTAATCCCAACATTACTATGACAAAGTCGCGAAATAATCCCAAAACTATCCCCAAAAAGTCTAGAAATCATCTCTTGGAAATCGACGGCTGAGTGGAATATCACCCAGTCTCGGCTGCCGTTTCGAAATCGCTCTTTCTAAGAAAACGTTTGAATAACGCCCTTTTTCAGAATTCGATTGAAAACGCCATATCTCAATTATTATTAATCATATATCAAACACCGTTAAAACTATCACAACAAAATTCGACAGAGAGATTGCCTTTACTATAAAGAATGTTTCGAAGACAAATTAATAAAATCGCTTAAGGAGCCCACTTTTATATAAAAGATTTTTAAAAGAGCTTTATATCAATAGTGTTTCATTCCCAAGTGGAGTAATAACAAGAAAAATGAAAAAATTAAAATTTTTGAAAATGGGCGTAGCACCGACCTTTTTTTGACCAAGCAATTTTCTATTTTTCGGGAGTCGTAACTCGAAGAAAATTGAACGGATCGTAATAAAATTGTGAATAATCTTTCCTTATAGCAGGAAATCTGTCTAGTAAAAATGGACGAGATCGGTTAAGGTCACGCCCACTTTTATATAAAAGATCTTTAAAAAGGCCATAGACTAGAATAGTAAGCTATATCTTAGCGAAAAATAGTTTTGTATCAATGATATTTCACTTGACAATTTTATTGTACGAGGAAATTGGGAGACATTTTTTGCCCGATGAAGCATTACACAACATTTCTAGAGCTTCAAAAAAAAATAAATAAATCTCTTGTAACAAAATTTGAAAAAGTTATTTATCTGAAATGAAATTTACAATTGTAACTCACGCTGAGTATATAATTTTCGGTTACACCCAAACTTAGACACTCTCACTTTTTCCTGGGGTTTTTTTTTTTTTAATTTTTTAAGTCGAAATAATAAAATAAATTCAGAAAGTGCTTCAAATCGTTTGCAGATAAAGCAAATACAGAATTGTCAGGCTTCAGTTAGTTTACTCGAACAAAGAAATATTGATATATATCATTATAAGCCGACATTTATCTGTTTAGAGATAAAATAGCAATGCCTATTTGCATATATATTAAATTTTTATTGCAAAAATAATGAGACGCGTAATAATTGTAGTTTTTGTTAGGAATGTTTTGGGAAACAAAAAGTCATATCTCTAAAGCGATATCGGCTAGCATATACAAAAAAACAAAATATGAAAATGGAGAGTTTTAGTAATAAAATATGTATATACAGCAGCGAAAAGAAAAATTGCTTTTTTATCACATTTCGCCAATCAAATTCTTAATTTTTTTTTTTTCGATATTTAAAGAAAACACATCTATGAAGATTGTAACGAAATCTATGCCAATCTCGAACCCTTTTTCGAAAAGATTCGAAAATTCGCGAAGTTTCGAAACTTTTATTTGCAATCAGTTTAACTAGATGCAAACTATAGGCCTCTCAAAATTTGCATCAATTTTTGAGAATTTTTTTTTCGAAAAAGTGTTTACATTTTCTTCTATATAAAAAAATGTCTCAGTTTGTATGCAGAAAAATCTAACACACTTCGGAAAAAAATATCAAAAATCAATGTGAATTTTGAGAGATCTATAACATTTACTTTGTTGGAGTAAAATTGATTGGGCTACAAAACTGCATGCGCAATAAAGTTCAGAAAACTCGAAATAAAAAGTTTCTAATTTTCGTAAAATCTTTTCGAATTTTCTAAAACTTTTTTGAGATTGATTTGCATAGTGTCAGCAACAAAATTCTTGAAGGCTTTTTCTCAAATTATCAAAAATAAAAAAAGAAAAATTTAATTGACGAAATTAGACAAAAATTGCCACCGCTATTTTCATGGTCGCTACTGTATACGCTCTTATAACAAGTGCTTCGGCCCAGCAGTAAAATTAAATTTTTGTGTATATATACATATTTTTTAGCCTTGCTATATTTCGTATAATTAAGAATGGCATTTCTCCATTCTTTTTGCAACCATACACATTTCAATTAACGCTTTTATGCATCTTCAAATGCAGGTGTTTATAGGACATATAAAAATGCATAGTACTTTTATTAATTTGGTTCGCCTAACACGCGATTGTAACAAAAACGAAACGAGATCGATGTGGACTTCAATGTGTTAAAAATGTATTAAATAAAGATATCGATTGAACCATGAAAAAGGAAAATTTAGACTTTTTATTGGTGACCAAAGGTCTTCATGCTTGCTTGGAATGGACGCTATTTCGAGCAGCAAAGTTATACTATGAAGCAAAAAATTACAGCTGCGTTATCTGTGTGGTTGGAAAGTACGCGGTTCTAAGCCACCCGGCAGAATAATTGTTTTGAAAGGTCCATGCATTTCAATATTTGATCTGCATGTGGGAGCGCTCAACAAAATATCGCTAAGTTAATGAGGGGTGTTGTTGACGGTGCCCTTGGTTAGAATAATCTTTTTCGTAGAGTATTAAATCCTTCAAAAGTTGAATTAGTTAGAAGCATCAGCAGTTACTTGGGGTATACTCTACATACTTTTAATCGAAATGTAGAAGTATTGAAAAAATTATTTAGCAATTCACAACGTCTTCTATTCGTCATATTCTATATGTTTCAATCAAATTTTATATTGGAAACCATGACAACAACTAAAAAAAGAAGACTTGACAACGAATACGAGACCGATTGTTGGTACAATTAGGCTGGTGCTACTGTCGATAAACTTACTATTACTATCCAAAATTTAAATTGCTTTAGCCACATTTTATGCTTGAAAATAAAACTTGTTAACTGGGGAAATTCATTAGTCTACATCTGAAAACATACGAAATGTTGTCAACTTCTCGTTCACTATGTTTTCGTTATATGAAAGTAAAAAAATTTAAATCTTGTATACCTTCCATGGATAAGGGTTAGTTTGTATGAGAAGCAAAAGATATATATGCCCATAAGTTGTATTTCAGCTTTACAAACATAAAGCTAATTATGGATGTTCTGGTGTTCTTTTAAAAGAAATTAGCCTGTGTTTTCCATTAACAACCTTAAAATAGGTTCTAAAGGTTTAACGTATATTAACAGAAAAGTGGCTACTAAGCACCAAAATCGTTCTACCGATTCGTTGTTTAGCGATAGCAAATTTCGTTATAAATTTTTGTGAAATTCACTATTGGTTTTATGTAGGAATATATGATTTTTGATAATTACCATAATCTCAAAGATTTAAAAATACAAAAAAATAATGTAAGGCGCGATAACCTCCGAAGAGATCTAAGGCCGAGCTTCTCTTCCAATTTGCGTCGTGCTCCTCTTGATTTTCCCTACAAATTGGCCGGACGGGACCAACATGTTTCATTTTTTATTTTTTATTTTAATTTTATTTTTATTTATTTATATAAAGTCGACACAAAAGGAAAACGGTCGACTGGTAAAGTATAAAATTTGTACAAAAAGTATTAAACTTATAAATTATAAGATTAACATTAAATAAAAGTAAACTTATGCATTTAACAATTCAAATTGATTCAGAGAGAATATCAAACTATAAAATATCAGGTCAAATTAGAAAGTATTAGGCAATTTAATGCAGGAAGCGAACATTCGATACTTATACATTTATACAGGTCATTGTAGTGCGCACACCAAATCCGCAGAGGGTCACTTTTTGCGAAGTTCAGGCGACATAACGGTAAAAGAAAAGGTACGTAGTGTCTCGACGTCCTAGCGGGAACAGCGAAATTAAGCCGAGCTAGCAATTCAGAAGAGTCAATCTCACCGATGACCAACTTATGGGTGAACAACACCCCAAGTAGAAGTCTACGATTTTCAAGACAGAGGCAGATTGATGAGAAGAGGCCTACTTCTGTAAGGTGAAAGATGAATGCTAGAATCCCAATTAAGACCGCGAAGTGCAAATATTAAAAATTGTTTCTGAGCAGACTCAATACGCGTTATATGATTTTTGTGTCCAGGACACCAGACGCACGAGCAATATTCAAGTAATGGGCGGACCAAGGAAGTGTATAGGATATTCGTGAGACAAGGATCATTAAACTCTTTCGCCCAACGTTTAACAAAGTCAAGTATACCCGTTGCTTTATTTACAATGGATGAAATATGCGTATTAAAATGTAGTTTTGGGTCGAAAAGTACACCTAAATCATTAAACGGAAGATAATCGCACCAGAGGTGTAGAATTTAGAGTATATAGTGTCAAAAATGGCTTTACTCGGTGAAAAGTCATAAGCTTGCATTTTGTGCAGTTTAAAACGAGTAGGTTCGCTGTGCACCAGCTCTGGAATGAATCCAAATCAACTTGAAGGAGGTTCCGACTAAACAAGTCAGAGTGCAGGTATGTTTTGCGCAGTTTTACATCATCCGCATACATAAGAGCCCGGGAATGTTTAAGTATTAATGGTAAGTGATTTACGAAAAGAGTAAAAAGCAATGGGCCCAGATGGCTACCCTGAGGTACGCCAGACGTTACATTAATTATCTTAGATGCAATATTTTTATACAGAATATATTGAGTCCTGTTTGTAAGGTAGCTTGCGAGCCATAATAATAATCGGTTCGGAAAACCTACTAGGTCAAGCTTATGAATCAGTAGCTTATGGTTGACACGAGTCGAAAGCTTTACCAAAATCGGTGTATATTTCATTTGTTTGTTGTTTATACAGGAAGCCATCCCTTACTATGGAAGTAAGCTCCAGTAAGTTGGTGGGGTTGACTTTAGGCCCACAAAACCATGTTGGTAGGAAGATAATAAAGATTTGCACATATGTTGAAGCTGGCAAGTACCTATCGTACCCGTCCTACTATATGGACCATGACAGCATCAGAAAGTTCTTCGAAAGCTTAACGGACCTCTTCTCATTAGCGACGGCGAGTACCGAAGAGGATTTAATAATTGATGAGCTATCAACATAGTCCAGCGAATGAAAACACAGTGACTACGCAGCTAATAAAGTATTTTTGTCGGAACCCATGCACATGCAAGCAAAGGGAGGGGGCGGCCGACATGCCGCTGGAAGGACCAAGAGAAACACTTTTTAATATCCCTTGGTTTTTTCAATTTGCGGCAGTTAACCCAGCGCAAAGAAGGTGAATTTTTAGTCTTGAGAAAAATACGAATTGTAAAGGGAAAAAACTAATCTGTACGACAAGAAGCGTCAGTAGAGAAATTTCTAGATATTATATATTTTAACATTTTTTCAAGCGCCTTTTGACACTGAGAGTCAATCCTAGCAATTTTAGACGTAACCAACGGTTTTTTTGTTTTTTTTTTTTTTTTTTTTTTTTTTTTGTTGGGCTAACTTATGTATGCCGCTGGTTCTTGAATTTTTTAAATTTTTATATACACGCCTAATATGCAGAAGCATTAAGACAATCACGATTGGACTTTTGGTAATTTCATTTTCAGGTTAGTGGAGAGTTCTTTTGAGTGTGCCCAAGCTATACTGGTACACTGGCTAACAAAGTCCAATACTAAACCCAATTTGAATATTTTCTCACAGAAAAAGGATATTTATGTTTATTCTATTTCCAAATTAACACTTCAATATTGATGATTTCACAAATATTTAATGGGTACATTAAAGAAAATACAGTGCAACGCAATAACTTATAAATACAATTAATATAGTATTTACATAACAAAAAAATTCAAAATTCATTGCATTGCAGATAAACCACGGAACATTTTTTTTTTTTTTTTTTTTTGTTTTTACAAATTATAAATACATTTGTACATACATATATCTTAATATATAAAAAACACGTGTCACTATGTTTGAGGCCAATGGACTCCTAAACTACTGAACCCATTTTGAATTTGTTTTGCACCCCGTGCGTAGATTTATCTAACTTGAAATATAGGATACGTGACTGGGTGACTAGGGTCTCGATATATAGGCCAAAACGTGAACCCGGGCACCCGTAGAATGTGTTTATAGAATATGGATATCAAATGAAAGCTGTTGATAAGTGCTTTAGTAGAGGGTAATTTTCATACCCCAACCATTTCAAATATATTATTTCTGTGGTAAATAAAATTTGACAAGGGATGACGGAAAACCGTTCCAATATACATCAACTATGTATATAAGCCGCTACCAGAATTTTTTATACAAAAAGATGAACGTAACTTTGTATTCCCCAACAGAATATAGACACAATTTTGCAGAAAACTAATTTCTTTGAAGAATTTGCACGCAAAATTAAGCAATAAAAATGTATTACTTTTGAAATGCACGTAAATACTGGCAAATAGAGCTGCCAAAAAAAGTGAGGTTATGTTGTTGACATCACCTTTATTATTGCATTATGGTTTCAATTATTTTTTGTTTGTTTTGTTTTTTGAATAAAATTTTATTTACCACAGAAAATAAATATTTGAAGTTGTTGAAGTAGTAGTAATGGATGCTCTATAATCTTGTGAATACAAATGCATGTATAATACTAAAATTAACAGCTGTTTTTACCACAATGAACATAAAGACACGCCACATATATTTTATCAATTTTATCAGAAATTGCATATTTTTTATTCTTTTTTTCCAAACACCATAAAATATAAGTGAATTTCGCAAGCAATAAAAATATGGTGAGCAACTTTTATAATAATTGCCATAACAATTGTACATACATTCATATATAGCAGCGCACACGAAAATAGTACGAAATAGCGAAATTCTTTTTTTTTTTTGTGTTTTTATACCTTTCATGAACATGAAATGGTATATTAACTTTGGTCCGATGTTTGTAACGTTGAGAAATATAGAAGATAGACTAACCATTAAGTATACCGAATTGATCAGGGCGACGAACTGAGTTGATATAGCTATGTCCGTCTGTCCGTCCGTCTGTCTGTTTGAACGCAAACTAGTCCCTCAAATTTTGAGATATCTCAATGAGATTTGGCACAAGGATGGATTTTTGTATTATATTAGACATTTGTCGGATCCGGTAGAATCGGACCACTATAACATATATCTCCCATACAACCGATCGTTCAGATAAGACGATTTTGGTCATTCCTGCCGCAATTTAGAAAGTATGAAAGTGAAACTCGGTGATATATATTCTAATATATCTTAGAAGATATTCTGAAAAAAACACTTTGATCGGAGCTATATATAGTATATATCCCATACAACTGATCGTTCAGATAGAAAGATTTTTGGCAATTTCTCCCTTAATTTCCAATATAAAAACTTGGTGATATTTATTCTAATATATCATTGAAGATTTCCTGAAAAATCACTTTGATCGGAGCTATATGTATTTAGTATATACCTATCCCATACAACCGATCGTTCAGATGAACGATTTTTGGCCATTTCTCCCTTAGTTTCGAATATAAAAACGCGAAACTTGGTGATATATTCTAATATATCATAGAAGATTTCCTGTAAAAATCATTTCGATCGGAGCTATATATAATATATATCCCATACCGATCGTTCAGATAAGGGGGTTTTTTGCCATTTTTTATTTTATATTTATCTTAAAAATCGTTTAGGTATGTAGATCTTTTCACAATATATTTCTTATCTTAAACATCCGATTATTTGGAGATTAAGAACGGGATAAGATTATTGTTCAGCCCCATTCATGAAAGGTATGAAGTGCCGAAGACAGTCCCGTCCTTACTTTTTTTTCTGTTTTTTTTTTTTTTTGTTGATAATTTAAGAAACTGAAACTTAAGGAACTGAAACTGCGCAAACTAGTCTCTAAAATGTTATTTAAAAATTGGAAATTTTGAGACAACTTTACGAATGTTTCGAATTTTTCATTTAGAATTTTCTGAATTTTTTCTTGTAATATGCAGTTTTGTAGCCAAATCAATTTTTGTCTGACAAGTGATGGAATTTTTAGAGTTCATACTGAGTTTTAGCAATTTTTTTGTATGGAAGAAAATTTGAAACCACTTTCGAAACAAAATTTTCAAAAATCAATACGAATTTTGAGAGACCTAAAACTTTAATGCCATCCATACGAAAAAGGCAGTGAAGTTCACTTACCGCCTTTAAAGAAATTTTATGCGGTTATAATCTACTCGTTATATAAACAAAAAATCGGTCAAAATGTTTACTCGAGATAAAACAAGGTTTCAAATTTGATCTGCACTTGAAAAGTTTTAAATTTTCTAAATAAAAATTTGATTTTCTCTGATTTAAATTTTTGCGATTTACTGCATTTTTGCTATTTGCAGCAGTTTACTTTCTTAACCTAAAACGTATTGGCTTACAAAACTACATACTTAAAAAATGCAGACAAATTCAAATAAAATGCTCGAAATTTTTGTTAAATTTTCTCGAAGTTTCGAAATTTGTCGAAAACCTTTTACAAATTGATTTGCATAATTTCGGTTTCAAAGTGCATAGAGGTTTTTTCTTAAATTATCGAACATAAAAAAAGACAATTTTACTGGCGAAATTTTAGAAAAATTTCCACTGCAATTTTTTGTGCGCTACTGTATATACTTAAATTACTTACTACAATAGGAACAACTTTTTTTGTTTCACTGAGAAGTTAGTACAATAAGGGCCTTATTTAGTTTAGGTGCATCAAGTTTTCCGTTGTAGTCGAATAGTTGTTTTTGTATTCGGATTGTAATTGCAGTTGACCATTTCAATTTCATTTTCTTCGCATGCAATTCTAGTTGACCCAGTTGCAATATATGCAGAAGCGCACGCATGCGCGTACATATTTACGTTTCAACTTATATGCAAGCACAATTGTTGTATGTGTATTGGTGTATTGGTAAATTAACTGGTACATCATGGTCTCATAATTAGCTGAACTCGGTCAACTGTGGTTAGACTTCTTCTATTGCTGCCTGTCACTGTATAACTTATTTATACTTTAAACTGTTCCATAGTCAATGGTTTTTATTTGCGGTTCACTTAATGCTCTCTGACTATGCACTCAATATGTACGAAACAAAAATGCATCTTCTTTAACGAGCCAGAAGATAATGGCAATAATAATAGTGTGGCTAAAATGCTAATTTGCCGTTTAGTTGTTTTTTGTTATAGTAAATAGTGGTTAGCATTTTCGCAAGGGGTATAATGAAAAGCTGATGCGCGCTGTTAGGGCGTGATATTGAGACAAAATGTTTTTAGTCGAATCACATATATGTACATATATGAGGTTTGATTTTGTATAACCTTGATTTTATTTTTATTATTTATTTATTAAGTACCGAATTCCCGTGATATGGCGTAAACCGTCGGACCATCACAGCAATTGTATTTCTGTTTGGTAAACATAACAGGAATAAACCGCAGAAATTGCTCTAAGGCCCGTTTTTCAGTACAAGTTCAACTCAGTTTGTCAGTTAAACTACGCTTAAACTTATTCTGCAGTTTTTCAGTCAACTTTAACTGATGTTTAAGCTTAGCTTAAATGGCCGATCGGCAGGGTTAAACTCTAGTTAACCTATCAGTTATTTGCGTTCGTTCGAAATGGCGTCGAATATACCCAGGCATTTAGGGTTGAGTACCATTAGAACTCATGTTGATAACTAGGTGTACTTCTAAAATCTCAAAATTTGTTTGGAAACAGTGGCTCAACTCAAGAATCATAGCGTACTCACAAAAGATGGGATTTTTTATAATGCCAAAAATGATATTACTTAAGTTGAAAACTTTTTATCCCCAAATTGTGGTTCTCTAACTGGACTCAAATGTAAGATTCCATACTACAGTATTTTCACGAAAATAAAATAAAATATGTATAATTCAATTTTAATTAATTACGCTTCATGACTGCTAATAACCAGGTGTTTCTCACAATAAACAGCTGTTTGTTTTGGTGGTGCCATATTGCAGATTTTTTTTCAACTTCACCTCAATTCGATATCCAGTGTAGGACTGGAGAAATGTGTTGAACATTCATTTGAGAACTTTACATTTCTCAAAATCTCGCGTAAGTTGGATAGTAACTAATAAAATAATATTAATGACGTTGGAGATCAACTCGAAAACTCTAAATTTACAAAATTTCTCAAATGTTGGTAGTGACTGGAGAATTAAGTTGGATATCAACTCGAGAACTATCTGGTTTAAAAATAATTAAATAATGATGTTGGATATCACCTCCGAAACTAGATATATATTTCGCTGGAGAATGTTTTTTCCACGTTTGTTGGGTAAACACAATCCAGCTGTTGCTGTATCTACAAATTATCTAGATAATAAAAAAACAATGTTGCCGCGCAAAAAATCCAACCCCAAAGGCGGCCGCCTGTGACTGAAAAACTGCTCAGTAGTTTAACTGCAGTTTAAATTTGACTAGAGTTTAAGGAAACTTAGTTTAAGCTTAGCTTAACCAACTACTCAACTATTCCAACCTACTTACTGCTGGCGTCTAATATTACCTCCCCTGCATATAAAATTTGGTCTTCTGAAACAATCAGCCCAATTCTATACAAAAATTCGTTGCGAGTCTTTTCCCTTCTCGCATTCCTCGTATTCTAAATAAAAAAATCCTTGCGAGTTTTTTCACTTCTCCCTTTCCTCTTATTCTGAACAACGTTCGAAAAAGGAAAACCGGTTAACGAAGAAAATTAGGTATTATGAATGTGATTGTAAGGGGGATTTCTCTGCCATTTTTTAGGACTTTGTTCACATGTTGAATTAAAGGGAATGCATCAAAATAGTTTAAGTTTACTGTTTCTTATACACTCATTTGTACAAATATGTCATAATATACATTAAAACTCTAACTCAAAACTCTTTCTTACAGTCCAAAAGTATATAAATAATCCACGGAAGAATTCTTAACAAATTTGATGCAGTGATCCAGAAATTTCGCAAGGATTTTTTAAGATAGCTTCAATCGATTTTGGTATATGACGAAAGAGGAATTCAACTCGGCTTGGCCGCCAGAATATGGTTTTGCTGAATGGAAGTAGGCAACTCCAGCAGATTTGTGTTATCGCGCAGTCTTCTTCTTATGCCCCTCTGTTCGTGTTGCTGTGGCGCCAAAACATTACTCATTTCAGTGAATACCACATGAAATGCAATACTGTGAATTGTTTATATTTTATTTCTCAATTTTAAACAAATTCGCAACAATAACGAAAATTTTCAATTTGTTAAACAAAAATAGAAATGCGCAACAAAACGTCAATTGGCAAATCAGCTGACTTCGAAAATCGAAATTCCTATTCCCCAATTATTGTTCTCCCTAGGAGAAAAGAATTGGAGAAATTTTTTCGCGGGAATAAAAAAAATCCGCCATAACAAAATTCTGAGGGAATATTTAGAATTGGGCTGATTATGTAAAGGCCTTAGACAAAAGTGGTGAATGTTTCAAATACATTTCTAAATAATTTCAAAAACTGAGTTCTGAAACACATAAACCAACTATGGCTACACTTTCAACGTCTGGTTGTAAAGCTGATATGAAGATGTACTTTCTTCTTAGCCAATTGGACCATTTCCCTGAAAATTAGGCGATCTCATTGAAGAACAGCGCAAGCGTTTTCACCAGGACCTCCGCACTATGAAAGAGCGATATCAAGGACACTGGAACGCACATACGTTAGCTGATTACTGCTGGAGCATTCAGAGTGGTGCTACTGAATCAACGCATAAAAGAAAAAGTTGTATGAGAAAATTTAACTCACTACAGTTGATAAATATAAACTTTATATGTAATGAAAAAAAAAAAAATAATTTTTACTAAAAATTTTTTATGAAATATTTCGGAATCTACACCACTTCCAGTTGTAAATGAGAAAGCGTCACTTGGAAATAAGAATAGTCAATTGTAAATGAGAAACTGTCATATGATAATGAGAATAGTTACTTGTAAATGAGAAAGCGTCAGTTGGAAATAAGATTTGTAAATTGTAAATTAGATTATTCAATTGTAAATTGGAAAGCGTCAAAGGTAAATGGAAAACGTCATATGAAAAGAGAATTTTTAATTGTAATCTCGAAATTCGAAGAGTCATTTGTAAATGGGAGAGCATGAAATGAAAATGCGAAAGCGTAATATCGGTTGGAAATGAGAAAGCGACAAATGTAAATGTGAAAGCGTCACATGGATATGAGAACAATCAATTGTAGATGCGAAAGCATCACATGGAAATGAGATTAGTAAGTGTAAATAGCGAAAACAACATATGGAAATGAGAATAGTCACTTTTAAATAAGAAAGCGTCAATTGAACATTCGAAAGCGTCAATCGTAATTGAGAATAATCAGTTGTAAATGAGAATAGTCAATTGTAAATGCGAAAGCGTCAAATTGATTTGGCTAAATTTGAAAAGTGTTCCTCCCTTCCCCTTGTATTTCTCTATTCCACCCTCGTTAGCTTTTTGTAACAATTTTCCATCTTAATACGCGTTTTCCAAAAATTAGATCCCTCCTTCAAATAATAACGGAGATTTATCGAAATTGCTGTTTTATGCCTTATTCCTGTCCTTCTCTTTTACCCTTTATCAACATTCTCCTCTCATTCTTATTCTCCCTTCAACTCCCACCGCCCATCCTACTCCCAAATGCATCTTCCGCACCCACACTAATTTCCCCCTGCCATTACCAATCTCTTACCTCTCTTAACAAAATTTTCTCATACATGGAATGTCTATACCAAACTTTGGACACTTGGTTACAATAATTACGCTTTTACAAAATTTTATATAGTCAGAAAAATACCGAGTGACCAGGTAATCTACTATGATAGTTTTGTTTGGACGTCCCTAGGACACACACTTAAACATCCATTTTTATTTATAAGACTTCGATGAGATCCGTCCTTGTTAACAAAACTTTCAAATTAAGGTATTTCTATTAGGATGCATAGACCGACGTACATACCTATAAAGTGAGCACATATTCTAACTCGTTAGCTAAGTAGCAAAGTGAAATTATTCTGCACAATGGCGTATGACGAACCAAATTACAAAATTCTGTTGTTGCTTCTACGTTTTTCAGTGCTATTGAGCAAATACAATTTTAGTTGCATCAACTCATGTGGCCATCAATTTTCTATTGTTGTTGCATTGTTATTGCATGCCAATTGTCGTCAAGGCCTTTGCATTTTGAAACGCTAGAATGACTTCGAAAATAGCGGAACGGCTGGACAAAAACGCAGCATGCACGCACGCACGAAAATTGTTGCAAGCACAAAATGCGCATAAGTGAATTATGGCTATATTGGCTATAAAGGGTGGTTCATAAAGTTGTTCGCAATAAAAAAATCCTTTCAGTTATATAATATCATTGATATGATAAAGGTACGAAATGAAGCACAATTAATTAAAAAATTTCGAAAACTCTAAATAAGAAGTTCTAAATTTTCGCAAAATTTCCTGGTATTTTCGATTTTTTTCGAAAACGTTTTAGAGATTGATTTGCATAGTTTCAGTAACGAAAATAAAAAAGTAGAATCTAATTGACAAAATTTACAAAAATTGTCACAGCTATTTTCGTGTTCGCTGCTGTACATATTTTAAGCAAATTTTTTTTTATCAAGTAATAATAACAATGAAATATAAAACAAATTCTGTTTATATGCTTTAAGGCATTTATGGAAATATGTCAAGTATAAAGTTTTATATATTTTTATATTATATTTTATATCAGTATTAGTAATAATAATAAGTTAGTATAAAAGCAGCTGCATAAATTCAAATATATATCTTTCGTCCAAAGTAATTACTCACATACACATACACATGAATGCATTATTTTGTTGCGGGCAAAACACTTGCTTAAACGTCGATAAATATCGGCTTGTTTAAATACGTATATGTACTATATAAATAGATTAGCAACGTCTGTAAAGTCAGTATATTAGAGGGGAGCCCAGAAAAAACAGAGCGACTCTTTCCAGGGGGTCCGTCTTCAAACTGGATCTGAACTATGACCGCACTGCACATACCTAAAGTGGACCAAAATTTTAAATGCTACATGTTAAAGGGATAAAACTGAAGAACCGTTCATTTTCTTTTTGAGGATCACTCTAATGTACAGCAGTGAGAACGAAAATAGCAGTTGCAATTTTTATCAAATTTTGTTAATTATATTCCTCTTTTTTATTTTCGTTAATTTAAGATAAAACTTCTACCAATTTTCTTGCTGAAGCTATGCAAATCAATCCCATCTTTTTCCAAATAATTCGAAAACTTGAGAAAACTAGCAAAATTTAAAATTTTTAATTATTTTTATGAATTGAATTTTGACAATTTTTCTTTCGAAGGGAGATCTAGATTATCCTCCCTACAGTGGCGGTCAAAATCTTAGTAGTATTTACGACTCATTTCATTTGTGTGACCAAGTTTTTTTTTATCACAACAGTTCTTCGGTATCCCCTGCAAAATATCTTAGACTAAGAAAATTATTTCAAAACATGCAATCATTTTTAGGATGAACCTGTTAAAAAAAATACTCGGCACGATTTACCTCCAAAAACATTATGGACGAGCTTTTCTTCCAATTTGCGCAGTGCAACTTTTTAATTTTCCCTACAGATGGGCGGGACGGGACCTAATGTCAAGAAAGATGAATAGCACACCAGAGCTCACCAAAAATGGTACGTAAGAAACTTTTTCTGATGCGTGAGCACAACTACACTGAAACCAAATTGATGGCCAACAATAAAATAAAATGGCGACGCATCTAGGAAAAAGTACACTGTAAAAAAAACTTTAATATATATTTTATTTTTTAGAAATATTTAAGTTTATTTTATTACTTCAAAATTCAAAAACTAATTACATCAAAAATCAGAACCAGCCAGCTCATCCTACGCTGACCTAAGGTTAGGCTGATAGGAAGAAAAAAATACGGTCTGCGCATGTTCGTCACAGGATTTGGCCAACAGATGGACGAAATAGTTTACGTTCTGCGCATTTACGCACTAATAAAAAATACGATATAGCAATCAACGCCTAAGCAAGTTTTATTATATTATTTATTATATTCTATTAGATAAATGAGCGATAATCTTCAATTATCTTCTCCGGTTAATAATGGTGAAACAAACCATGCATGTACTTCAACCTTCAAACTTTTCACTAATATATTCCCTATTCAATTTTTAAGTTCAAGTGCGACGAAATAAAGTTTGTCTATTCTTCATTTTGATTTCTCAAAAAAATAGCGACACCCAATCAGCGAGCAGAGATAGCGCTGGCACGCACACAAACCCAGTCGGACTTGGTAGCTTTCAAATATCGCATTTCTTTCTTGAATGCATTTAAAAATACTTCTACATGCGTACTGGGTTGGGTCGATTTGTATGGATTTTTGGACCAAAATTCTTCTAAATCTCAATAAAAAAAAATTTTTTTTTTTTTTTTCAAAAAACTGCATTTACCAAATTTGCAATTGCCAACATAAAAAATGATTTGGAGCCTTGAAAATGAAAAAAATGCATAAAAAATCGAAAAAATTGATGAAATTTCGCAGGCTCGAAAATGATTTTTTTGGGTATGCGTAGTGGAACTTTTTTTCCTGAGCCCAAATCCTATCGAAAAATCGATGGCGCGATATCGGTTAATAAATCGACCCAGTCTAATGCGTAAAATTAAATAAATCAAACAAAGCTTCATTGTTTTACTACAGGTGAACCAAAAAAGTACCCAAAAATATTACTTCAAAAAACATTTTACACGAAATTATAGCACTTTAGTTCCTAATGGGAACAATAGATTACCTTCGGTTGTCGTCGGGGTGATAGAATGCATGCGCGCGGGGATGTGTGGTGCGCTTGCCTAAGCGTTTTCCAACAAGTGCGTGAAAGCGCTTATGGGGTGATGATTGCTGGTTTAGATAGTTTCAGTTACAAAACTTATGGCAGTTTTTTCATAAATTATTTCAAATAAAAAAATACGAATTTGATATGCGAAATTTGATTTAAAACAAGTAAGGAAGGCTAAGTTTGGGTGTAACCGAACATTACATACTCAGCTGAGAGCTTTGGAGACAAAATAAGGGAAAATCACCATGTAGGAAAATGAACCTAGGGTAACCCTGGAATGTGTTTGTATGACATGTGTATCAAATGGAAGGTATTAAAGAGTATTTTAAGAGGGAGTGGGCCATAGTTCTATAGATGGACGCCATTTAGGGATATCGCCATAAAGGTGGACTAGGGGTGACTCTAGAATGCGTTTGTACGATATGGGTATCAAATTAAAGGTATTATTGAGGGTTTTAAAAGGGAGTGGTCCTTAGATGTATATGTGAAGCCGTTTTCGAGATATCGACCAAAATGTGGACCAGGCTGACCCAGAACATCATGGGTCGGGTACCGCTAATTAATTTATATATGTAATACCACGAACAGTATTGCTGCCATAATTCCAAAGGATTTTTATTTCGCCCTGCAGAACTTTTTCATTTTCTTCTACTTAATATGGTAGGTGTCACACCCATTTTACAAAGTTTTTTCCAAAGTTATATTTTTCGTCAAAAAACCAATCAAATCACCATGTTTCATCCCTTTTTTCGTACTTGGTATAGAATTATGGCATTTTTTTTTTTTTAATTTTTTTTTAATTTTCGATTTCGAAAAAGAGGGCGTGGTCATATTCGGATTTCGCTCATTTTTAATACCAAGATAAAGTGAGTTCAGATAAGTACGTGAACTAGGTTTAGTAAAGATATATCGATTTTTGCTCAAATTATCGTGTTAACGGCCAAGAGGAAGGACGGACGGTCGACTGTGCATAAACCTGGGTGTGGCTTCAACCGATTTCGCCCTTTTTCACAGAAAATAGTTTTCGTCATAGAAGCTATGCCCTTACTAAATTTCACAAGAATGTGTAAATTTTTGTTCGACTTATGGCATTAAAAGTATCTCAGACAAATTAAATTAAAAAGGGCGGAGCCACGCCCATTTTTAAATTTTCTTTTATTTTTGTATTTTGTGGAACCATATCATTACTGGAGTTGAATGTTGACATAATTTACTTATATACTGTAAAGATATTAAATTTTTTGTTAAAATTTTACTAAAAAAATTTTTTTTAAGTGGGCGTGTTTGTCAGTAAGTGTTCGTCATCCGATTTTGCTAATTTTTATTTAGCACACATATACTAATAGGAGTAACGTTCCTGCCAAATTTCATCATGATATCTTCAACGACTGCCAAATTACAGCTTGCAAAACTTTTGAAATACCTTATTTTAAAAGTGCGCGGTGCCACGCCCATTGTCCAAAATTTTACTAATTTTCTATTCTGCGTCAAAAGGTCAACCAACCTACCAAGTTTCATCGCTTTATCCGTCTTTGGTAATGAATTATCGCACTTTTTCGGTATTTCAAAATTTTCAATATCGAAAAAGTGGGCGGGGTTCATATCGTCCGATATCGTTCATTTTAAATAGCGATCTGAGATGAGTGCCCAGGAACTTACATACCAAATTTCATTAAGATACCTCAAGATTTACTCAAGTTACCGTGTTTACGGACGGACATGGATAAATGCATTTCTATTTTCACCCAGATCATTTTGATATATACTCTGTGAGTTCTGCTCAGCTGAAAATAAAATAATCATTACTATTTTCGTGTGCGCTGCTGTACATACATGCACACATATGTGACGTGTGTATAATGTATTGAATTAAATAACACTTGTTATTTGCTAGCATAATTTCTATATAATATACAGTTTATTGATTGATATAATAAGGTAAAGGTTGAGAAAACAATTTCGAATAAAATATGGAATATATGTATATATGTATGTAGGTAAATTGAAATGCGAACCTGTCTCGGGAATTGCAACCACTATTTTCAAGCAACAAGCTAAACAAGTCTCCGGTAAAATCAAACATTCAATTAAACAAGACTTCGTTTATTTACTGGGGTTCTCTTCCAAGTCAGTATTATGTTTTAAGAAGAAAGATCTTCTAAGCACGAAGGTATGTATATGTCATATGTATTCTAAAAACTTCGAGTAAGTAATTATCATAGAAAAACTCAAGCTAATATTAGAACTAATATCCGAAGCGAAGCCTTTATTGCCCATTCACTTTATTGAATTTCATTTCAAACACAATATTAATAGTGACATTTAACTTTTTGATTTATATAGGTGTTATTTATAATATTTATATAACTAAACATAAATATTAAAAAAAAAATATATATACATATGTATGTATGTACATACAAATAACTGTCATTCAGCCAACGAATAATATAACATTTTTATTAGGCTGTAAAGCTTACAAGCGTAACATTTACCAGCAAATACGTGAATTTTCCAATACATACAAATTTGAGTATTTAAGTACATAAGGCCACATTAAATCCCATACAAAGATTTTGCACCAATGAAAATTCGGTTACATTGTAAATGAGCTAAATGTGTGAGAATATTTTGTTGACAACATGCAATTCCCATAGCAGCAAATGTCATTTGAATAAAGATTTGGTGAATGGAGTTTACACGCCTACGCGTGATGTGAGCGAGTGTTCAATAATTGAAACAGATTTGATTGAAAAGAAAAGGCCATATTAGCTTATTTATTTAATAAATGCAAGGTGCATTAAATTCCGAAGAGATTTTGGGCAGAGCTTCTCTTCGAATTTGCGGCGTGCTCCATTTTAATTTTTCTTACAAATTGGTGGGACGATATCTACATGTTTTTACGCCAACTCCGAACGGCATCTGTAAGGCAGATGTTTTCTCACTGAGAAGCTTTTCATGGCAGAAATACACTCGGAGTACTTGCCAAATCACTGCCGAGGGCGACTCAGCTTTAGAAAAACTTGTATCTAATTGAAAAAAAAAAAAAAAATTGTTTTCTAAATTTTTGAGGTTGCTTTGCCCAGGTTTTGAATCCAGAATCTTCGACTAGTTATTACTCGCCGCATTGCCTTCTCCTTCGCCTTCTTACATCTAACCTTTTTCTTCCTTCCTTTCGCTCTCCACGTTCTTATCTTCTTCCTATTCCATTCAATATCGTTTTCCCTTTCATTATCTCGCTCAGATTACCACACCCTCTACCCCTCTCCCGCACTAGCAGTAAATACGATTTTTGTTTTTTTTTTTTTTTCAATTAGGTCTAACTAAAATTAAAGTTGATGTATGTTTAGCCCCATGTAAATCTAAGGTAAACATACGTCATTTCAAGACTTTATTTAGAAAAATCGGCACAGTAGATCGTTTTTTTTTTTTGCTTCAATTTTATATATAGTGTAACGAATTTACTGCAAATCCTCTTATTCACAACCTTCTACTAACGTTCGCTAAACTGTTGAATAAATAACTCCAATATTTAATAATGCAAAATGGCCTTTATTAAAGTACTTCACAATAACACTGATACTTCACAACCAATAGCTTGCTTAAATGAAACTGATTGTCGTGCCTCTACTCTGTGATTTCTCGTTTGCATACTTCTAGGCTCTTCCAGAATTTACTTAGTTACTGCTATATAATTATAACTACAGATGCACGTGCATAGCTTCTCATATGCGCGTGAATTTGTGAGCGACACTTCCACAATTATAATTGCATACTCTTGGGAGCATCTCAGATAAGATATCTGCATGTGTTTGTGTGTCTCTTCTCCGCTGCGTGTACGTACATATGTGTAGACATAATGATTGATCTATTTATGTGCATACAAGTCACTGCTTAGCATCGGCTTAGAGATGATTGTATCCCTTAGTGTTGCTAATATTCGTCACAATAGTAAAGATTTCAGGTTTTTGTGAATATTATTATATATATTTTTAAGGCAGAGATCTTATGCCAATTTCACACAGAATTTTAATGAAATAATTTTTAATTGGTCAAGTCTTCTACATTAAAGGCCTTAACGAACTCAATCTCCCATACAAAATACACAACCTTAATTATCTCATTATTGCTTTACTGAATGCCAAAGGTGGACGCCATAGTGGAAGCTAGAAGTGTTGCTATAATATAAAGATAGAAAGCTATGAAAACTGTTTCTTATGGAAAATTGTAAAAGATGTCAGAGTCCCAGAATCGGTTGAAGCTTGTAAAATATATGAAAATAAAAATTGCTTCTCGTCTAGCATAGATTATAGCGAGTGAAAAATCTGGTCGCTTTTGCTTGGTGTCTGACAGATGTTCGCTTAATGGAGCAAGTGGCCCTGTATGAAAAAGAAAACTTAATTATTTTACTAAACAAAATTGTGACTCCATTAAGTTTCTGTATGAAAATGCTAATAAATTTCCATAAATATTATTAGCCATTAATTTTATTCACTTTTTAGTACTAATTTTCTTAACTTAGTTGTTTTAATATTTTAAATTGGACAAAGCTCATTATTTATACAACTTAATTGTTATTGATATAAGTAAAAAAATTGTTTATAGCCAGCAATAATTGCTATGACATAAATGTTTCCGAATAGTCTATTCTGAATAAGCTAGCTTTACAGGCCCTGATATATAAACCTCAGCATTTACAGTCATACTGTGTAGAGGACAAGCGCTGCTATCCACTCAGCCATGTTACTGACCCGCTGCTTGTGATTCAGGATTGTTGCGGAAAAAGGTTTTATAAAACAATGTTAATGCTAAAATGTTCGGTTTAGACTCGTATTTCACGGCAAACGTCTAAAAGGAGGAGCTTTTCCTAATTATAAAAAATGCACTATTTGGAATCAAAATATATATGTCAGGGGCCGTATCATGTTTTGCGATACGGGATCGAAATCAATTTTCAAATCGCAATAGTTCTGAAATGGTTAATCGGATAAGGGAAATGTGTAAAATGGTGGCTACCAGTACCCATTATATAATTAGACCTTATTATCATTTTTAAGAATCTTTTGACATTTTCATTGTTATCGGTGTGAGTGAAGTTGATTTTCGATACGTTATCGTATAACACGATACGGCGCCAGGGGTTTTTGAGTTCAATACTATAAACAGAAGGTGCTCCTTATATTTTTCATGCTCAACACTTTTCAAGTCTGTAATGTAGAATCAAATTTCTAGTTGATTAAAAGTTAAGCCAAACATTTTAAAGTGGCGATCATGTAAAAATGATGATAATTTGAAATAGGTATCACATTTAAAATATGTATGTTTATTAAAAAGATAAAACGGAATGAAGTTATCAAATGGCAAATCTGTAAGATCATTATGGAATAATAAAATCTATCGGTAAATACATTCAGTATAGCACTTAACATTTAGTCTTCACTTAAACTCACTAAAATATACTTAGCTAATTGCTATGATAAAATCATTCGGGTGGAACCGAACGTTACATACTCAGCTGAGAGCTTTGGAGACAAAGTAAGGGAAAATCACCATGTAGGAAAGTGAACCTAGGGTAACCCTGGAATGTGTTTATATGATATGGGTATCAAATGGAAGGTATTAATGAGGGTTTTAAAAGAGAGTGGTCCTTAGTTGTATCGAGATATCGACCAAAATGTGGACCAGGGTGACCCAGAACATCATCTGTCGGGTACCGCTAATTTATTTATATATGTAATAACACGAACAGTATTCTTGCCAAGATTCCAAGGGCTTTTGATTTCGCCCAGCAGAACTTTTCATTTTCTTCCTTAATACGTGGACGCCTTTCACACTCATTTTACAAAGTTTTTTCTAAAGTTATATTTTGGGTCAATAAACCAATCCAATTACCATGTTTCATTCCTTTTTTAATATTTGATATAGAATTATCGCATTTTTTCATTTTTCGTAATTTTCGATATGGAAAAAGTGGGCGTGTTCATAGTCGGATTTCGGCCATTTTTTATACCAAGATAAAGTGAGTTCAGATAAGTACGTGATATAAAGATATATCGATTTTTGCTCAACTTATCGTGTTAACGGCCGTGCGGAAGGACAGACGGTCGACTGTGTACAAAAACTGGGCGTGGCTTTAACCGATTTCGCCCTTTTTCACGGAAAACAGTTATCGTCCTAGAATCTAAGCCCCTACCAAATTTCACAAGGATTGGTTAATTTTTGTTCGACTTATGGCATTAAAAGTATTCTAGACAAATTAAATGGAAAAGGGCGCAGCCACGCCCATTTTGAAATTTTCTTTTATTTTTGTATTTTGTTGCACCATATCATTACTGGAGTTGAATGTTGACATAATTATTTATATACTGTAAAGATATTTAATTTTTTATTAAAATTTGATTTTGCTAATTTTTATTTAGCACACATATAGGAATAGGAGTAACGTTCCTGCCAAATTTCATCGTGATATCTTCAACGACTGCCAAATTACAGCTTTTTAAACTTTTAAATTACCTTCTTTTAAAAGTAGGCGGTGCCACGACCATTTTACTAATTTCCTATTCTGCGTCACAAGGTTAACCCACCTACCAAGTTTCATCGCTTTATCCGTCTTTGGTAATGAATTATCGCACTTTCTCGGTTTTTCGAAATTTCGATATCGAAAAAGTGGGCGTGGTTATAGCTCATTTCATCAAGATACCTCAAAATTTACTCAAGTTATCGTGTTTACGGACGGACGGACATGGCTAAATAAATTTCTTTTTTCGCTTAGATCATTTTGATATATGGAACATGTATCGGCCTCCATTTCATCAGTATTATAAAAACATTTTGAGGGAAAAGTGGAGTTAGCAGCTTTTACCGCGCATCGACGATAAATTTTATTGTAAAATATATATATAAAAAAAAATATCAAAAAATTTCAGATATTTTATGACATCTAAGCCAAAATATCTCCAACGTGAAATGGCAATGCCAAGCAGCTGAGTAGAAGTAAAGCAATCATTTACAAAGGCAAACATCCTCTACACAGAATGTTGAAATCATGCGTGGTCTCCCATCGGACCATGTTCTTTGAAAAACACTAGTTATTAGGCATAGACGTATCTGAATGAAGCGCTTGGCGCCAATACATGACCATTCCATAGTATTTATACTTTTTTCCCAAAACTAATAGAGGAGTTCAGAATTTTGTGTAAATTGCATTGCAAACTTATGTAGAGTATTTTTACAAAGCCACTAACAAAATGCACAGCTATGCAATGACGTACATTGCAAATATGCAACATCAAAAATTTAAGTTAAAAAATTTTATTTTTTTCAATTAGCAAATCAGCGACTGTCAATACAAAACAAATGTGCAAAGAAAAAATTTTAAATTAAAAAAGTTTTTCACGATCCCTAGCTTATATTGATTTGTTATAGCAACGTTTGCAATATCAAATGCACAAAACTCTGAACACTCTTAATGTTAACATACAGTTTCATTGGATTAGTTTCGTAAAAATTGTGTAAGAAAAAATAAGATCTGTCGGTCTAGAAACAGAAATGATGAAATAAGGAACTGTGCTAGTTTCCAACACGAACATGAACCGTGTTAGTCTTCCATGGGATGTGAAACGTGCTAGTCTTCCATGGTAACGACGATGTCATATTGTGCTGATGTAAAAATGGTGGAAATTTCTTTTGCCGAACATTTTTGGGGTAAATTTTTGGCTTAATTATGCCTAAAGATAAAAACGTTTGCCACAGATGCAGTTTAACTGCACGACACTTTTTGAGGTGTAAACATATTTGCTCACAGTATGAGGGAATTCAGAATGTAGGCCTAAGGTGAATGTGATTGTAAGTGTAAGGTGATGTTTGGAAGTAGTATGTTATAACTATGGGTGAATACAGAATGTAAGTGTAGCCGTGTGAGGAAGGGAAAGGTAAGAAGCGCAAAGGAAAGCATCGGTTTGTTACCCATGTGTTTTTGTCATGTTAGTGAATTGGTATAGATGTCCTGCATCAAACATGACGGACAGTCACGCAAAGCACCAGTCTCGAACTACCAATTTAACGACTACCTCGGGACTAATGCTAAACGGATGCAGAGCGGCACAGTTGATAGCCACACTTGTACCAACAACACTTAGTTCTAAATGCATCGGGTCCACCTACGACTGAGCCAGTTAAGAACGTGTTCAAATGGTCTGCAAAGGGGGGCAATTGCTATTTTGTAGGACATCACAATGTTAAATGTCACTTGAAAATACTGCAAGTGGTTAAAACTAGAGCTAGTGACATTTCTTAATCTGTCTGTCCTAACGTTGATCTCTCAGCATGAAACTTATGAAGTCTTTATTCCTTACTCCCCTCCCTCTCACTTTTTTCTTAATTTTTTTCGCTTCCCTTTGTCTTCTTCTCTCTGTGTCTCTTTTTTCCCCTACTTCTTTTTTCTTTCTACCTCTATCTTTCTATTTCCCTCTCCCATATGTTAGCAAACTTTCATTCCCTTTTCATAGGTTCCTTAATATTATATCGAAATTAACCATTTCACATAGCAAAACTTTAAAATATAAAAAACCAATTAAAAATCGGAGTTATTAGATTGTTGGGTTTTGGAGCTCTTTGGCCGATAAATAACATATTATGTAAGGCAAACATTTTTTTACATTTTCCTTTATCCTCCTACGCGTTTCGACGCTACCGCACCTTCCTCAGGGAGTAGATCTCTTTATTATTTTTAAGATGATAATAAATAAACAACAATAAACAATTGCACAATTAAACATCAACTCGCATTTAGATAAACAATTTTTTATAAATAATTTCATCTCAATCAAATTGGTTCACAATTTTTTTGGTGGGAACAATCACAGGTATTATTAGATACCTAATCTACGTCTTCCTTGTTTCGCTTTTTAAACCATACTGTAATACTTCTGTATGAGCGCAGCTTATTTTTTCCAAGTCTTCCTTGAAGTTCATAACGTTGTGTAGTTGTTGTTGTATTCGTAGGCTTTCAAGTGTCATTCTCGCATTTCCTCTATTCCCGATGTCTAATATTGTGGTGTTTGAAAAATCTGCTTCGTGTTTTTTGTTGGTGAGTTGGTGTGCTAGCGCTGTTCTTGTCTTATTATTTTTCGCGTCTGCCATATGTTCGCTAAGTCGTATCCCCAATGCGTGCTTTGTTGTTTTATATAGCGTTGGTTGCAATTTTCGTTTCTATTTCCATTGCACTTTATTTCGTACACCACGTTACTTTGTTGTTCTTTGGCTATTGTGTCCTTTGTTTTTGTAAACACCTTATTTAAAGTGAAGTGTGGTTTGTGCGCGTATTTTATTTTTTCATTTTTTTTATCACTTTGCTGAGCGACTGGTTGTTGGTTAGGCCTGGAACATATCTTATACCGATGTATCTTTTCTCCGCGCTGTCTCGACGTTGTTTAGGTCCAGTAAAATGCAATTTAAGCATCGTTGTATTAATTAATCTATTGATTACTGGGACTGAATAGCTATTTTTCATAAGTATGGTTTTTATTTTCGTTTTATTACTTTCTTCAAAAATTTCGTCACTTAGCAAAAATATCTTTTTGAAGAGACTAGTCGCTGTGTTATTTTTTTGATACCAAGGGTGGTTCGAATGATAATTTATTATTCTGCCAGATGCCACTTCTTTGGCATACTAATTAAATGGCAGGTCGCGGCCTTTATGTATTTCCAAATCTAGGAAGGCTATTTTGTTTTTGATTTCTTTTTCCACCGTAAATTGAATTTTTGTATGTTGCGCATTTAGTACTTTAAGTATGTGTCCACGTCCTTTGTTTTCACTATAGCAAATATATCGTCTACATATTTCGCTATATATTTTATAAATATGCCATTTGTTTTTAATTCAGCTATGCTGTCGTCAAAAATTTTATCCAATACAATGTCCGCTATTGTGTTATTAGATTAAATCGACATTTCATGATTTTATTTTTTAAGTTGTACAGATGTACGAAATAGGCAGTGAAATGTAGAGAGCAGTGCAGGTTTTCGCCATTATTTATTTGTTATCTTCGCGTTTGGTATAGAATTTTTTTAAAGAATGTTGTCTGAACTCTTAAGCGATCATTTGGAGATCCTTTGAAAATAAATACCGATGAGCCGTCGATAATGTTGTCAATAAGAAACTTATAACATTTCGATAACAAACCATTAACTCGTCAATAACAAATAAATAACACACCGATAATTAATTAAAATATTTTCGATAACAGATCGATAAAAATTCAATTACACCCCGAAAGATCGCCAATAAGATACAAATAAATCATCGGTAACTTTTATAGCCAAATTATAAAACATCGATAATACCCCTGCGGCAAATCACACTATTTTCGAACTAGCGCATAGATTTTACGGTTATTCACCGTACATAAAAGAGTTATTTTTTAGCAACAACAAAACTTAAATTAATCTTAATTTTTAACTGACTTATTGTAGCGCATTTCATTTAGAAACAATTTTTGATACTTGATACTTCAAACAAGCTCCAAAGCAGTTAGTATGAGACAGCAGCTGTGCAATTAAAATTGAACTATCAGATTTGAATAAAAGGAAGTTTACTAATCCAGCTGACAGACAGAAGCAGACAGGAGCCAAAACAGAATTAAATTAACTCAAGCTAACCAATAGCTTCAGATTACGCTTTGTGGGTCATTGCCAGCAAAAAATTAGATTGTGTTAAGATTACAACGGAGTGATATTTCCATAAGTCTTTAAAATTTGCTAAGCTATGTAATTCTAAATGCTCACTATTATATCACCAGCAAATCATTTAATCAGTACTTGAAAGCTACCAAATCGAATTATAATTGAATTGTGCACCTGCAGCGTAAGACTTTTTACTTGTCATAAGACACGTTTATGTAATTTGTTGCTGCAAATAAAATGCAACACCAACATTGAACACTTCACATTGGCGGGGGTTTACATAGAAAAGTAAAAAATTAAAAAAAGATTATTATTTGCAAAATATACTTACATACAAGTACTAAGGTATGCATGTATATCTTAAGATGTCTCAATGGTTATTATAGATACTCATTGGCACAACGATCAGATTATCAGCGTAAACAATCACAATAAAAAGGACACAGACTTTATTGGTCAATGAAGAATAAGGCAGAAATACACAAAGTAGAAAACAACTATTGTAATAGACTGCCTTTATATAAATATGCCGTATAAGAAACTCTAGCTCACTGGGATTTCAAATAAAAATCGACTACGTTACTCACCATTTTTACACAATTTTTTCTGACGTAACCGCACATTATATACTCATCGTGAGTTTGAATTGTACAGTTAATTTCAGATAAATTACTTGTTAGAGTTTTTTTACGAGCGATTTATTTTATTTTTTTTTTGAGGCTCTTGAAATGTTGTATAATGCTTGATCAGTATAGGGGCGTGGCACCGCCCATATATAAAGAAAATGTCTCCCAATTTTCACTTACAATAAAACTTGGTAAGTATATTATTGATACAATACTAATTTATTAAAAAATATAGCTTATTATTCTAGTCTAAGGTCCTTCTAAACATCTTTTATATAAAAGTGTGCGTGTTCTTTAACAAATTCCGTCCATTTTTATATTCAGCGTACTTTGCACACAGAGTACATTAAATTTTATTGGATAACGGTTGGTTGTACAGGTATAAAGGAATCGATATAGATATAGACTTCCATATATCAAAATCATCAGTATCGAGAAAAAATTGGATTGAGCCATGTCCGTCCGTCCGTTAACACGATAATTTGAGTAATTATTGAGATATCTTCACCAAATTTGGTACACGAGCTTATCTGGACCCAGAATAGATTGGTATTGAAAACGAGCGAAGTCGGATTATAACCATGCCCACTTTTTATACCTATATATAACATTTTGGAAAACACAAAAAACCTGATAATTTCGTAAATAATACATCTAGAATGTTGAAATTTGAAATGTGGACTGATATTGATCTTGATAAAAATCTTGATAAAAATTTGAAAAAAATTTTTTAAATGGGCGTGGCGCCGCCCACTTGTGATAAAATCAATTTTACAAATATTATTAGTCATAAATCAAAAATCGTTAAACCTATCGTAACAAACTCCGGCAGAGAGGTTGAATTTACTATAAGGAATGATTTGAAGGTCGGTTAAACACCACGGCAACTTAGATATAAAACAAGTTTAAAAGGGTCGTAGACTAGAACAAGAAGCTATAACTTAGCAAAAAATAGTTTTGAATCAATGATATTTCACTTATCAAGTTTTATTGTAAGAGGAAATGGGGAGACTTTTTTTTTAAACGGGCCACGTGTTATGTAGAAAAGTAATTTATCTGAAATGAAATGTACAATTAAAACTCACGCTGAGTATATAATGTTCGGTTACAGCCCAAGCTGCAATCGTGTTAGCTTTTATATTGACAGTCAAGCAGCAATCAAGGCAATAATCTCGCATAGCACAGCATCTAGATGCGTGTTAGAGTGTAAGCAGTCCCTGGAGAGAATCGGTACAGGGAGAAGCATACATCTATATTGGGTCCCCGGGCATATGGGAATAGCTGGGAATGAAAAAGCTGATGAACTAGCTAAAAAGGGCGCATCCCTTGAAGCTTGCTCCGTAGACGCGGGGCTGTAAAGTGTCGAAGATTATGTGCAGGTCTTACAACTTTAGACTAACAAAGTTGCTTCTATCATTAAAAAGAGAGGACTGGAGACTCATGACGGGTATTCTGACTGGGCACTGCCTTCTGGCGTCACATGCCTTTAAATGAGGCTTGGTCAGTGATATCAGATGTAGGAAGTGCGGGCTGGAGGAGGAAACGATCGAGCACGTTCTGTGCTCTTGCTCTGCGCTTGCCAGGCTAAGACTCCAGCCATTAGGAGTAATACAGCTGTCAGATCTAGAAGCAGCAAGTGGCTTAAATCCTAGGAAGCGTCTAGTATTTGCCAGGTAGACGGAGTTATTTTATAACACAGGTACTGGTTTTTGATAGGGTTTTTCATTTTTGTCGTTAAAACAAACTTCTGGTAACACTACGGACTCATTCAATCTATGTGAGGTACTCATGGACCGGCCAGTTTAACCTAACTTAACCTACACCCGAACTTAGACATCCATACTTGTTTCTATAAATATTTCCTGCTATAAAGAAAGTATGTATTATCAATTTTATTACGATATGTTAATTTTTCTTTAAGTTATGGCTCCAGAAACATAGAAAATTGCTTAGTCAAAAAAGGGGCAGTACACGCCTATTTTAAAAAAATTTAATATTTTCTAATTTCTTTTTGTTGTAATTCCATTTAGAAAGTAAAATACCATTGATATTAAGATATTTTTCGCAAATGTATAGTTTATTATATTCGTCTACGACCCTTTTAAAAGACTTTTATATAAATGTGGGCGTGGACCTTAGCGGATCTTGTCCTATTTTTCTAGAAATATCTACTGCTATAAGAAAATATGTGTAGCCAATGGTATAACGATCCGTTAATTTTTCTGCGGGTTATGGCTCCCAAAACATAGAAATTTGCTTGGTCGTAAGAAGAGCGCTGTCACGCCCGTTTTCAAAAATTTTTATTTTTTCCTTTTTCTTGTTATAATTCCACTTCGGAATGAAACACTATTGATATAAAGCTCTTTTTTGCATCTTTCATATAAAACTGGTTTGATTTTATCACAAGTGGGCGGTGTCACGCCCATTTACAAAAAAAATTCATATTTTTATCAAGAGTCTCACTATCAGCCACACATCAAATTTCAACATTCTAGGTGTATTAGTTACTAAATAATCAAGTTTTTGTGTTTTCCAAATTGTTATCTATGTAAAAGTTAACCACGCCCTATCATCCGATCTCGCTGATTTGAAATAGCGATGGAATGTGAGTGCGAAGGAACCCATATACCAAATTTCAATAAGAGATCTCAATATTTACTCAAGTTATCGTGTGAACAGACAGACGGATGGACAGACGAACGGACGGACATGCCTAAATCAATTCCTTTTTTCATCCTGAGGTTTTTGATATATGGAAGTCTATATTTATCTCGATTCGTTTATGCCGTTACTATCAACCGTTATGTTACCAAAGTTAATATACTCTGTGTGCAAAGCACGCTGAGTATAAAAATGAAAGTGATCGAAAATTGTGCAACTTTGCTTCGATGACACTTGTGGGTGTGTTAGCGTTTGTTATAGTCGGTTGTAGTGCCGGTGCAGAGCTGCAGCGAAAACAAACGTTTTATTATGTGTACAAGCGGCATTTAGAAAGGATGTTTGTTCATTTGTACCTACTTGCATTTTAATATGTATTCGCTTAAAAAAGCAAAGCGTAGTAATAGTGATAATGTCCAAGCTTTTGTAAATAATAGATAAGCTTTGCAATTATCGAATAGTTTCATTTCTTGCAAAACGACCCAAGTCGGAAAGCTGAAGCTGGGCAATCCTAAGCTCCGGGTATATCTAAAACTATCTATTACAAACATAAAACGAGGTTTCAAACATCCAAAATAAAGGTTAAATGAAGTATAGTAAATATAGTATAATAAGAACCTTTAAGCTCTGCTTCCCTTGTTAACTGACAAATAGCAAAAATACACAAGTATTCATAAGAGGAACTGAATCAAAAATACATGGCGAAAGGATTGCAAAGATATGAAATAACTTTTGCATTGAAAATATCGAAATTGTTTATCTCCGTCTTGTATAATAATTTTACGTTTTGCTAATGAAACAAGGAAATGCGTAAAAGGTAAAGAAATAAAAATTAAATTTTGCCAGATAAGATTAAGAGCTGAACAGAAGGTTGATACATACTTCTGGAGACGTAATCTAACATAAAACCTGGGCCCGAATCGTAACATATGACCACGGATCGGCAACTATACGAAATAAAATTACGCAATAAGTGAAACGTATAAACAAAATGGGATTATAACATACGATAGCAAACGGAACGTAATTTAAGTTCAATTCACAATAAATTCTACGATCCACATTAGATTGGATTGTATTTTTAGCTCACAATAGATTTTGAACTGTCAAATTGATTGTCAAAATATAAAAAATAAAATAGATAACTGCGATGGATCAAATTTTATTGTTTTCTTTGAGCTCCAGTAATAGCGAAGGCGATGAGAAGATAGTCCACAGGCAGTTAAGAGAGTGCAGTAACCCTTTAAATTATTGCAGTTTCTTGAAGAGATTGCGCTTAACTTAAGAAGCTTTTACTTACTGTCTTAGTTACGATCGCCAGTCTGTGTTCGAATGAAAGTGGAACGGAAAATGTACGTTCAGACACTCTTCACGTATGTTGCGATCCAAAATTACGATCGAAGTAGTACGTGCACGTATGTCATAATCCGAAAATCATATTTTTACGTGACGAGTTATACGATCACGGATGTTACGAGTTGACCCCTACTTGTTTTGTAAAACAAATCAAAATAAATGTATACTATACAGCTCGTCAGAGCCTACTCAGTGCCATATCGGTAACATATGTAGGTAATACAACCAGCCCGAATTGTTGATAATATCAAGATCATTTGGAATCCCCATTTCTTATAATCGTGCCAGATTTTCGAAACAGTTACCTTCAAGGATCTTAGATGTGTTCTAGCTAGAAACACAGAATAAACTGTGCTGTCTCTTTGGTAGTTACGCCTTTGCAACTTCTGCAGTGGTCATTACGCAGAATACCCATCTAAAATCATAAACCTACTCAGTAGACTCCTTTTCCTTCTTTCATTGGACTCAGACCAAGAAATTGGTTAGCGATCGCTCCTGTTTTAGTGTCGGGATACCCAATAAAAAAATTAAAATATGCCTGACTGGCGGCAAAAATACTCTCGAAGAACTTGCTAAACCACTTCCGAGGAACCACCTCGCTTTATGAAATTTTTCAAAAGTATTTGGTTGTAATTTGTCCTGTCACTTGAGCTTTGAACCAATTGTTAGTTAGGCCAGCACACTACCACTACATCAGGTCAAAGCTTTCTCAGACTTATCTGAAAAAAAAAAAATACCGTTTCAAAAAAACATTTGGCCAAAAAATCGAAAGCCGGTATTACAACTAAAGAAGGAAAGATAAAGCACCTAATTTCGTTATACGTAAACAAAACGGGGTTCAGCCAGAAATATTACAACGTGTTTTTTTTTTTGGAATCGTTACCTGAATGAATCGATCAAAAGTGAACATTTCCACGGAATGCTCAGGGTAATCTACCTAGGATTTTAACTTATCGGACAGGAAAATAATAAAGAAATAATGATGTGAGGCTATAGCTCTGAATAAATTTATAAGGTTTATAAAAAGGTTTTTGTACGTTTCATCAAAAGACCCCTTTGACCATCTTAATATTTACGCCTTCGCCATTTCATCTAGCTCAAAGGCTGTTGTAGTGGAATGCACCCCTAAAGGCATATTTGAATACAACGAACAAACACACGAACTGCTTGAAAAATGCAATTATAGTTATACGAGCCTGACCCGTGCGCATCTTGCGCAACCAATATATGTAAGACTCTTATCAAATATCAACAGAAATCAGCTGTTCTATTAACTTACAGCCTGCGCTGCCATCTAGCGTATAATATCAACTGCCGTTAATCAATTTATACTTGCAGCTTGCGCTGTCATCTATCATACAATAGCAACTGCCGGTAATGCAGTGCAAATATTCACAATAGTGCCATAGTACAAATAGATTTCTTTTTGTGCTCACAATCGTTTATTTTTAATAAATTATTTTAATAAAATATAGCTAAACAAAAGCACTACGACCAAAATTGCCCAAAGCTCGCTAATAGCCCGAATCTCCATCTTTACAACCAAAACTTTATTTATAGATTTGGATTTCAAATAAGAGCGAAAAAGGGATCCGTACATAAAAATAGCAATTAGAAATAATTTATATGATTAGAAGTTAATCAACTTTTTTTTAAAGCAGACCGAAAGTAATTATTTCAAAGTTTAATTGCATGTTAGCAAATTGTATCTTTTATTTTCTACATACATACGTGGTTCAAGCTTTAAAAAGCAAAAAACTGTTTTCAAATTGAATATTTCTATGTAAATACGCCACGCACCAAGGTTTCAACTACATTTTTGAACGCAGCTATTGGCCGATTTCCATGAAATATGTTCAATCTGTAGAAAATGGAAATATGTATATAGGGGCGTGGCATCTGATATTATTCAAATATCGTAATACGTCATCAGCAATCCGTAATTAAAAGTTTTGGCACCACTACTGTAAGCGCCATTTCTTAAATTAATTCCTCAAATCTTTCTAGTACTTGAAAGTTAAATAGATATATGAATTTTTAACGATTAATGACACTTGAAGTTTTATAGATACGTAAGTAAAATTTTCGGAACGATCGTTCTCACGAGCACCTGACGGGGACACATAATATATACACATACTTGATAATGCAAACACATACATACGTAGACAGAAAACAAAATTCTACATATAAACCATAATAATTTAACGCTCATGAATGAAGTTTATTTAAAAAGTATTCGTCATATGAAATTTTTGATAAATAGTACTTACATAGTATGTCATATATCGATATATACATACTGAGCACATAAGCAGTGCAACTTTATGACATATTATAATGAATAGGTATGTATGTTTGTATATTTTCTCACAACCCTAAATTTCACCTGAGTTGATTAATTAGCGCTAACGCAAATAACCAAATAAATTTCTAACTATGTAGCTGTTTAAATTAATCATTCTAGGTGAATTTTTTTAAAAATGGCGTCCTTTTGGGGCTAAACAATATTATCACTTGACTCATTTTGTAAAAAAAAGAAAAGCACAAAAAAATATATAGCTGGCGCAGCAAATTTGGCTGTGTGAGCAAATATTTAATTATAAAACATGCGGCGTTGCATACCAGGAAAAATATTTGTATCTACACTGAAATAAAAAGACTGGTAAAATCAACCGAATTACGGGTCAATTCAACCGAAATTTCTGTCAATTTTTATCCATAGCAACAAGATGTTGAATCAAATCTTTGATTCGTAATTGACCGTTTTAGTAGTCAAATGAACAAAAAAAGTTGTTGCGACAGCTTTGTACGAAAGTACCTATGTTGCCATATACATACATACGTAAATATGTGAATACATAAATACTCATGCTTGCTACATATACATACATATGTACGCACTTACTAACCAAACTTCAATTGGGCGTACAGCAAATATGCTGGCACACATTAAACACTATACCTTTATTATTTTGTTTTATTAAATGCACTTTCACCAAATTTTATATTTTATAATTTATTTAATTTATAGTTTTGAACTTTGCTTTGCAAATAGAAATGAGAATAGTAGTCACAAAACTGATTCTCAATTCTTTCAGTTGCAGCTCAGCTCATTCTCAATTTCTTCTCTCGCATGTAGTTGCCACACTTGATTGTTTCGAACAAAACTTGTATAAATGTTTGACATGACTTGTAAGTTATAGAAAAGTAAAGAATCAAATCGCTAGAAGGTAATTCACCACTGGAGTAACTTTACATGTAATTCGGCAAGTTTAATTTTCGTAAAACTTTAAATTGAAACGACTCCAAAACAGCTCAAACTTTTAGGTTGTCGGAAACATCAACATTAAAAAAGGATGTTTTTATTATCTTATTAGATTCGTTCGCGTGAGTGAAAATTCGTAAAAACTTGAACAAAATGTTAATAACTTTGGAAAAATCCTGTTCGTTCAAACGAAACTTTTGCAACAAGAGGGCGCAATTTTGCATTTCGCTTGGAGGAGAAGTTGCAAAATTGTACACGATAAGTAGGTGTCCCGGTATCTCATAATTTTTTGCACAATAATTTCAAAAAGGGTTTTTCGTTTTGTATTGATAACTGAAAAACTAGTTTTTTGTTGTTTTCCCATTTTGTGTGTTTTGTCGATTTGGTGGTTTTCTTATTTTGGTGTTTTTTTAACAAGTGGCACCATCGTCATAAGTACAAAGTAGAGAGCGCAGTGAGCGTAAAATTCTCTCTGAAATTTGCTCATGTATTGACTGTTGATCGCTGTTGAAATGACCAGTGAGATCAGTTGTGTTAACAGAAAAATGAGTTAGATTGATTAGGAATCTGTCAATTTTACAGAATTTATGTCAACTTAAGAGCGACAATTTATCTTCTGTTGAAATGACTAAACTAATTTGTTCGCTTGACAAAGAACTCGGTCGAATTAACCATAATTCGATCAATTTCACCGAATCTCTTAAATCAAGAACAGCAGAACCGATTTGTTGATTTTACTAGCAGCATTTCTTTCAGTGTATAAGAAAAACAATTGTATGTAATCTGCGTATGTATATGTTCGATATACGTTCTCACCTGTTTACACAAAAAAAACACGTTGACTTATCTTATCGCAAACGCAAAAGTAAAAGTAATCTTATCTACGCACATAACTCCCCCAAAAAAAGTTGGGGGAGATAAGGAAAAATGAAATTCAAAATATTGTTCTCACTGCTATATAAAGTAGTGTCTATAAGTTATAAATATCTACATATATTTACTCAAAATGCAAGGTAATAAAGAGAGTGCATAAATTTCGGGGCAATCAAGTACAGTTGACACATCATCACAGCTTTAACGCATGTTTCAAATAACATTTTTTGTGCGAGACTGTATACCGATTTTTTGCGCTAATAAATATCAATATGGCGATATTTTTCATACAGTAGGTATATAAAATGCTGCGAGTCTGCGTATATTTCTGTTAAAAAAAAAAAACAATTAAGAACGGGACTGTCTTCCGCTTTGATGAAGACCTCATACCTCCTATAAATGGAACTGAACAATATGTGTTGAAATTTCAAAAATTCATAAAATCTGAACAATCCGTTATAAGGAATATATTATATATAACCGTTCTTTACAAATTTTTTCAGTCAATAACGTATGACATATGTATATATAAGCATCTTGTAAAACTTCAAGCTTCTTGCGGTTAAAATGCGGAAGAAATTACATTGAATCGCTTATCTGGACAATCGGTTGTGTGGGATACATATAATCCATGAAACAATAAATGAGAGAGCAAAAACTCGTAGTTAGTTGTGGAATACATTAAGTACATTGCGATAACAGTCGTCAATTGGGGACACCAAGCGAGGTCAAATCTTCATCCGACTGTCTCTCCCAACTCAGTGAAGGTCTTCTCTTTCCTCTGTTTACAAACTGCCGGAGGGTATTCGTTCATCCGCATAACATGCCCTAGCTAGCGAAGCCTTTGGATTTTCACGCTGCACAAAGCTCATATAGCTCATCATTATACCTTCTTCGATACTCGCCGTCGACATCACGGATAGGACCTTAAACCTTCCGGAGAACTGTTCTCTCGAATACTCCAAGAGCCATCTCATCTTCTCTCGACAACTTCCATGATTCCGAGCCATACATCAGCACAGGTATGATGAGTGACTTGTAGAGCGAGAATTTTGTTCGTCGAGAGAGGACTTTACTTTTCAATTGCCTAAAGAAGCACTTGATGGCAAGAGTTATTCTCCGATTGATTTCTAGGCCGAGATTGTTTTTGCTTTTAATGCTGCTTCCCAAATGAACGAAATCCCTCACAGTCTCGAATTTATATCCGTGAACAGTGACGTGGCTACATAGGCCACGATGACAGAAAGTACTTCGCCTTGTGCAAATTTACTGCAAGACCCAATTTTTTTTTTTTACTTCTTTATCTTATACCAACTCTTTGCCTCCATGTTTGAACAGCCCGGCGGGTATCACGTTATTATTTGGCACCTTGCCGTTTTTTAGCCGTGATATTGGATGCCGGGGAGTGTTTCTCGTCATTGGAGATTGGAGTATCGGGTTCGTCTTCCCCCACACTCTGTACGTCAGTTACCAGGTCGCCATTATCGTTCCTACAGGAATCTACCCCAGTCTTGAAAGCTTCTGTCATTAAAAGAGCATTTAATATGTATGGTAAACCGAAAATAATAATAATAATATTTTTTCACGATAAATATCCGGGGAGATAGAATGTGGTGTGCTAATGGGAGCATTAATTGGTCATCCTACGTTTTAGGCCGACTCCGTGTGCATCTGATAAGGCAGATAACTTTTTTGCTGAAAAACATTTCAATGCAAAAACACAATCGAAATGTTTTCCAAGACCAAATCAATTTGATGTTCAAAAGCGCTACGTCATCAAACTTTTTTTTTAAATTCGATTACAAACAAAACAATTCCGGAATACGGGATCTTGGCTCATTCGATTATGTATATAATCTATATAACCGAACTTAAAAAATTTTCAGACAACAATGAATGCCTTATGACTAAACATCCTGTGAGATTTACATATTCTAGCTGTTAAAATCAGGAATAAATGACAAGAACCTTTTTTTTTTTTTTGGAAAAATCGATGGTATGGGTGATATATGCTATAGTGGGGTGATCCGGTCGAATGATTAATCGGACATCCAAATATACCCACTCACCAAATTTCATGAAGATACCTTAAAAATTGAGGGACTAGTTTGCTTTCACACAGACAAATAGACAGACATATGACCATAAATCAACTCAGCTCGTCATCTTGATCATTTCGGTAAACTAATTCAATATCTTCTCTTTTATGGACTTACAATTTTGAGACTCGCACTAAACTTAATATACCATTTCATTTTCATGAAAGGTATTAAAACCTTGGAGCGATTTACCTCCGAAGATATTTAGGCCGAGCTGCTCTAAGTGTTTTACGCCGACTCCAAACGATATCTACAAGGCAGATGAGTTTTCACTGAGAAGCTTTTTGTGGCAGAAACACACTCGGAGTGTTTGCCAAATCAGTGCCGAAGGGCGGTCGCAATTTTTCGTTTTATTTGAAAATGCTTTATCGACTGCTGAGTGGAATATCACCCTACCTCTCTGCCGTCTCGAAAGCCATCTATTTTGGAATATTTTTCAAAAACATTTTTTTCATAATCGCCTTAACTGACGGTGGACCAACAATATTATAGTTGACATGTTTGTACTATTCTTTAATTCCGCGGAAGTTTCTGGATCTGTTTTAAATGTATTCAGAAGAGCTATCATGACAATATTCCTATCAACGCGTTTATTGGCTTTTCGTGGTCGTCCTCTTCGATAACGAGTGGATAAAGGCACCTATTCAATATATTTCGTCCAGAACAACCTTAGAAATAATTCATTGTAATGTACTCCGCCTACGCTTTCCATATTTTGCATGATTTGCTCTTTTTAGACAATTTTCGTTGGTTTTTTCTGCAAGAATAAAACTATTTCTTTTATGAAATATAGCAGCTGTTACGAAACTGCTACGGACTTTCTCGCCCTAAGATACCGCATAAGGGTTAAGGAATTATCGATGTTAACTACAATAAATAACAAGTTTCGTTACGTATCTGTTGTGACCGTAAAAACGCCATAAATTGGACAACATTTTCCTCCTTTTTTCCCGTAAGCGTAGATAATGTACTATATTAAATGCTCTTCCATGTTGCTTTAAATGGCTAAATCATAAGCGATAATCATAGGTTAAAATATGTAAAAGCACATAATGTCATGCCTTTTGCTTAATTGCTTTGTACAAATTGCTTAATGTGAATATGCATAATTAGCTTTGTATTTGTTTAAACGTAACTCATAACTCAATTGTTATATGGCCGCTTTTTTATAAAACAAATAATAAATTCATGTGTTTCACTGTAATAAAAATTTAAAGCAAGCATTTATGAGCGCCCAGTTCTCATCGCAGTCGTAGTATATACCAATTACTTTGTGGGGAACTTTTTAAGCTTGGTGCTTCCCTGTCGTGGGGTAAGAAAAAAATTGGTTCTTTTAACTTTAACCCCATTCTATAAATTTCTTTATAGAACTTCACAATATTTTTATAATTAGCTGAGCAGAGCTCACAGAGTATATTAATTTTGTTCGCATAACGGTAATCCGTAACGGCATAAACTAATCGAGATAGATATAGACTTATATATATCAAAATGATCTGGACGAAAAAATAAATTCATTTAGCCATGTTCTATATATCAAAATGATCTGGACGAAAAAATAAATTCATTTAGCCATGTCCGTCCGTCGGTCAGTAAACACGATAGCTTGAGTAAATTTTGAGGTATCTTGATGAAATTTGGTATGTAGGTTCCTGGGCACTGATCTCAGATCGCTATTTAAAACGAACGAAATCGGACTATAACCACGCCCACTTTATCGATATCGAAAATTTTGAATAACCGAAAAAGTGCGATATTTCATTACCAAAGAGGGATAAAGCGATGAAGCTTGGTAGGTGGGTTATCCTTATGACGCCGAATAGAAAATTAGTAAAATTTTGGAATGTGCGTGGCACCGCCCACTTTTAAAAGAAGGTAATTTAAAAGTTTTGCAAGCTGTAATTTGGCAGTCGTTGAAGATATCATGATGAAATTTGGCAGGAACGTTACTCCTGTTACTATATGTCTGCTAAATAAAAATTAGCAAAATCGGATGACGAACACGCCCACTTTTAAAAAAAAAATTCTAAGAGTCAAATTTTAACATAAAATTTAATATCTTTACAGTATATAAGTAAATTATGTCAACATTCAACTCCAGTAGTGCAACAAAATACAAAAATAAAATAAAATTTCAAAATGGGCGTGACTCTGCCGTTTTTCATTTAATTTGTCTAGAATACTTTTAATGCCATAAGTCGAACAAAAATTTACCAATCCTTGTGAAATTTGGTACGGGTATAGCTTCTCTGCCGATAACTGTTTTCTGTGAAAATGGGCGAAATCGGTTGAAGCCACGCCCAGTTTTCATACACAGTCGACCGTCTGTCTTTCCGCTCGGCCGTTAATACGATAACTTGAGCAAAAATCCATATATCTTTACTAAACTTTGTTCACGTACTTATCTGAACTCACTTTATCTTGGTATTAAAAATGGACGAAATCCGACTATGACCACGCCCCCTTTTTCGATATCGAAAATTTCGAAAAATGAAAAAGATGCTATAATTCTATACCAAATACGAAGAAAGGGATGAAAAATGGTGATTGGATTGGTTTTTTGACGCAAAATATAACTTTAGAAAAAACTTTGTAAAATGGGTGTGACACCTACCATATTAAGTAGAAGAAAATGAAAAAGTTCTGTTGGTCGAAAAAAAAGCCCTTGGAATCATGGCAGGAATACTGTTTGACATATATAAATAAATTATATTAATTATAAATAAATTAGCGGTACCCGACAGATGATGTTCTGTGTCACCCTGGTCCACATTTTGGTCGATATCTCGAAAACGCTTTCACATACACAACTAAGGGCCACTCCCTTTTAAACCCCTCATTAATACCTTTAATTTGATACCCATGTCATACAAACTCATTCCAGGGTTACACTAGGTTCATTTTCCTACATGGAAAATTATTCCCTTATTTGACAGAGCATGAAAGAAAATCGTTCCAAAACACGTCACCCTTGGTCTACAATTTCGTGCTCTTTTCGGAGTCCTAATTAAGAGCTCTTCGAAAATATCTCAGGGGTGATTTAAAAAAAATTATAAAGAAATGCGTTCAAATTAGACCAAATTTTCATATTTAAAAAAAAATATTCAAATAAAACGAATTGATAGCTGAAGAAAGATAGCAAAGGTAAGTTGCTCCACTTTTTAGTATTACCATTTGTATATATCCATGAAAAAGACAATTTTGTCTCCAAAGCTCTCAGCTGAATATGTAATGTAGTCTAACAAGTTACAAGTTGATTTTTGGCATTTTTTTTCGAAGAGTGTTTCATATGAAAGAAAAGCTGAGACGCCCTACGAAAAAATAAATTGTCAAACATCAATTTGAAATATGAGAGACATAATTGTGCTTTGTTAAGCTTAAATTGATTGGGCTACAAACTGCATACAAAAAAATATCAGAAAATTCAAAATAAAAATTACAAATTTTAGTTTTTTTTTCGAATTTTTCCGAAAACGTATTTGAGATCGATTTGCATAGTTTCAGTAAGAAAGTTCATAGACGCTTTTTCCTAAATTATAGGCTGTGAGAAAAAGAAATATTAAACTGACAAAATTCGATAAAAATTGCCGCTCCTGTTTTTCTGTTCACTGCTGTACTCCTATGTATGAACAGATATAGATAAATCTCCTAATTAGGCATAAAGACATGCAAGTCTAACAGATTTTACATAAGAATGAAAGATATAACAATTAAGGAAGGTTAAGTTCGCATGTAACCGAACATTACATACTCAGTTGAGTGCTATGGTGAAAACATAAGGGAAAATAACCATGTAGGAAAATGAACCGAGGTAACCCTGGAATGTGTTTGTATGACATGTGTATCAAATGGAAGGTATTAAAGAGTATTTTATGAGGGAGTGGGCCATAGTTCTATAGGTGGACCCCATTTAGGGATATCGCCATAAAGGTGGACCAGTGGGTGGAGTGGGTCTTATTTCTATAGGTGGACGCCTTTTCGAGATATCGCTATAAAGGTGGACCAGGGGTGACTCTAGACTTTGTTTGTGCGATACGGATATCAAATGAAAGGTGTTAAGGAGTATTTTAAAAGGGAGTGATCCTTAGTTCCATAGGTGACGCCGTTTCGAGATATCGCCATAAAGGTGGACCAGGGGTGACCCTAGAATTTGTTTGTACAATATGGGTATCAAACGAAAGGGGTTAATGAGTATTTTAAAAGGGAGTGGGCCTTAGTTCGATAGGTGGACGCCTTTTCGAGATATCGCCATAAAGGTGGACCGGGGATGACTCTAGAATGCGTTTGTACAATATGGGTATCAAATGAAAGGTGTTAATGAGTATTTTTAAAAGGGAGTGGGCCTTAGTTCTATAGGTGGTCGCCTTTTCGAGATATCGCCATAAAGGTGGCCCATGGGTGACTCTAGAATTTGTTTGTACGATATGGGTATCAAATTAAAGGTATTAATGAGGGTTTTAAAAGGGAGTGGTGGTAGTTGTATATGTGAAGGCGTTTTCCCGATATCGACCAAAATGTGGACCAGGGTGACCCAGAACATCATCTGTTGGATACCGCTAATTTAGTTATATATGTAATACCACGAACAGTATTCCTGCCAAAATTTCAAGGGTTTTTTATTTCGCCCTGCAGAACTTTTTCATTTCATTCTACTTAATATGGTAGGTGTCACACCCATTTTACAAAGTTTTTTTCTAAAGTTATATTTTGCATTAATAAACTAATCCAAATACCATGTTTCATCCATTTTTTCGTATTTGGTATAGAATTATGGCATTTTTTTCATTTTTCGTAATTTTCGATATCGAAAAAGTGGGCGTGGTCATAGTCCGATTTCGGCCATTTTTTATACCAAGATAAAGTGAGTTGAGATAAGTACTTGAACTAAGTTTAGTAAAGATATATCGATTTTTGCTCAGGTTATCATGTTAACGGCCAAGCGGAAAGACAGGCGGTCGCCTGTGTATAAAAACTTGGCGTGTCCCATTTTCACAGAAAACAGTAATCGTCCTAGAATCTAAGCCCCTACCAAATTTCACAAGGATTGGTCAATTTTTGTTCGACTTATGGCATTAAAAGTATTCTAGACAAATTAAATGAAAAAGGGCAGAGCCACGCCCATTTTGAAATTTTCTTTTTTTTTTTTGTATTTTGTTACACCATATCATTACTGGAGTTGAATGTTGACATAATGTACTTATATACTGTAAAGATATTAAATTTTTTGTTAAAATTTGACTTTAAAAAAAAAATTTTTTTAAGTGGACGTGGTCGTTCTCCGATTTTGCTAATTTTGTTAACCATACATATAGTAATAAGAGTAACGTTCCTGCCAAATTTCATCATGATATCTTCAACGACTGCCAAATTAAAGCTTGCAAAACTTTTAAATTACCTTCTTTTAAAAGTGGGCGGTGCCACGCCCACTGTCCAACATTTTACACATTTTCTATTCTGCGTCATAAGTTCAACTCACCTACCAAGTTTCATCGCTTTATCCGTCTTTGGCAATGAATTATCGCACTTTTTCGGTTTTTCGAAATTTTCGATATCGAAAAAGTGGGCGTGGTTATGGTCCGATATCCTTCATTTTAACTAGCGATCTGAGATGAGTGCTCAGGAACCTACATGCCAAATTTCATCAAGATACTTCAAAATTTACTCAAGTTATCGTGTTAACGGACGGACGGACGGACGGACATGGCTCAATCAAATTTTTTTTCGATCCTGATGATTTTGATATATGGAAGTCTATATCTATCTCGATTCCTTTATACCTGTACAACCAACCGTTATCCAATCAAAGTTAATATACTCTGTGAGCTTTGCTCAACTGAGTATAAAAACTAAATTGCTGACTGCTGTTAGCTAAAAACCTTAAAGTTGCTACCTCAGAAAAATCGATAATTAATTATATTAAATAAAAATAAAAATTCCTTATTAAAAGCTGTTCTTGTATTTAAATAGAAAATCAATTATTTTATTGTGCATTTCTGCAATTTATTTAATTGGAATTATATGTTAAATATATGTGAAAAGTGTTGAACAAAAACGTGTTAAGTTATAATCGGTGTTTGCTTGCAAATCATATTACAAGAATTATGGAATGGAGAATGCATTTAATTAACAAATATATTTTCAAAAGTCTTACGCTCAATGATTTTTGTACTCAGCTGAGCAGAGTATATTAATTTTATTCGCATAACGGTACCCCGTAACGGCATAAACTAATCGAGATAGATATAGACTTCTATATATCAAAATGATCTGGGCGAAGAAATAAATTCACTTAGCCATGTCCGTCCGTCCGTCCGTCTGTCCGTTAACACGATGACTTGAGTAAATGTAAGTTCCTGGGCACCCGTCTCAGATCGCTATTTAAAATGAACGAAATCAGACTATAACTACGCCCACTTTTTCGATATCGAAAATTTCGAAAAACCGAAAAAGTGCTATAATTCATTACCAAGGTCAAAGAAGGTAATTTAAAAGTTTTGCAAACTGTAATTTGGCAGCTGAGTATGTAATGTTCGGTTTCTCCCGCACTTAGACTTCCTTACTTGCTTTATATACGTACGTTCAAGCACGTGGTAAAGAGGATCATTAAATTGGCTTTATTACTTATCTTTCGCATCTTATTTACTTAATTTTCCGCGTTTAATATAGGAGAAGTCTTCCTTGCGTAAGATCTTAAGAAAGGTGCAATTTAAACGCTTCTTGAGCATCTTTAATTTTCATAAAGTCCCCAGGTAAAGGTCGAAAGAATTTCCTAGTAATTCATGAATAAAACTGTACACCCTTCAAATGAAATATTTCCTTACTACATACCGAGGCAGGAGAGCGTGAATTATAATTGATAGCCGCCGTGTGGGCATCATATTAGCTTAAAATTAGAGTTCGAATTTTTTGCTATAATCCTTGAAATAAGGAGCGGTACATCTTGACTTCTTCTGACAACTTGAAGTTTATGGAACATTTTTTGCTTGGTTCTGCTACGCTTTTCCCTCCTTTCTTGACGCTTCATCAGGGAGCCTCCATGATACATCGTATCTCAGGATCTCTAGTGAGAGTTTGGTAAATTTTAGCCCCTAATGCAGTTATTGAAAATCAATTAATAATTTTAGACTTAGTTTTAAACTAAAATTCATAGTGCACGTTGAACTGGAGGTTACCTAACCTTAATTATAAATATATAAATAAAGCCTTCGCTGACTAGGTCATGTTACGCTAATGGACGAAGACGGCCAAGAAAGTATTTCAGCCGAGAGTGCAGTTTGGAAGCAGAGAAAGGAGACTTCCACTGAGTTGGGAGAGGTAGGTGGAGGAAGACTAGACCTCTTGGCGTCAGTTATCTGAAAATAGGGTTTGACTTGTTACGAAACGGCCAAAATCGCTTAGGCGGTCAAGCGCCAACTAATTATGATGAATGATGATGTTAGAAGTGGATATATAAGACGTTAGGAATTGTAGAAGAAAATTTAAAATTTGATCAAACGGAAGGATGAATAGCTCAAGCTGACTCTTTTCTTTTCTTTTCTACGAGTCATCAAATCGTTTAGAAACACTCGCCTACAGTACTTGGGTTAAGCTGGCGTTTAGACCAAAAACTGAACATCACATCAGCGCAAGGTTCATGCCTCGTCCATCAAATTTCTTTTAAGTGCACGAGGGCATCAATCAGAAAGCCAAATGTACCGGGCATCCCAGGTACATGCTTTTAAATCATAGCCCTGAGCAAGTGCGCCATTCGTTGGCCTAGCGAGAGACTTTTCATGAAAATATGTCCAGCGCACAACTCGTACACGAGTCGTCTTCCAATAATTTCTTAAATTTTGATCCATACTCGCTTTAATTATAAAACAAATAAATGTAAGGCGCGATAACCTCCGAAGAGATTGTATGTCGAACTTGTCTTCCAATTTGTGTCGTGCTCCTTTCAAATTTTCCTATAAATTTTACTATTTTTAAAGCTTTTAATGTGTATATGTTCTGGAAATAATTATGAATTTCTATATACTTTCTCTAATATATATTTATGAGTAAATGCGAAGATTGGCAGAACGTTAATCGAACCCGGGCGAACTGGTTGGATGAGTCTGTTATTTGTTTTCGTTCAAAGTCTGGTGTAAGATATATTTACAAAAATTTATAATTTTACATACATATGTGTATGAGATTGTGTGTGCACTTGAATTGAATACTTGCATTTTTATATGCCCATCAGCAAACGCAAACGTAGAATGCCACACACAACAGACACATTTGTAAAATTGTAAAAGAAAAAAAATATATAAATAAACATCTCAAATGAAATTAAAAGTGACCAGACTAGAGAGCAAAGCGCAATATTCAAACTTTGATTCTTCAGCTGATTAATACTACAAGTTTATGGTTGTTTATATAATTGAACTGGTTCGAAGATTTTGAGATTATCTTTGCTATTGTTAAAATAATAAAGCGTGTTTATTTTTAATTACATCAAGCAAGCCGGGCAGCCTTTGTTCTGTGTAAACCTTTCTTATGTATATATAGAGTTTCCTCATTCAACTTCCTTCTCCTCCCTCATAATGGATAAGTATAAGGACTCTTTCGGGTTTTGTCACAAATTTCGAGCCGATTTTGAATTTGCATCGCGCGATTTGCTTTATGGTTGTGTTTATAACTCTTATCCATTTTTTAATTACAGCAGCAAACACGAAAATGGTAGTTGCAATTTTTATTAAGTTTCGTTTAGGTTGACTTGACAGGCTGCACGGCCGGGCGTTGTGAACGAATTTTGTAATTAAAATGTAAGTAACTTCCCGATAAGCTACAAGCTTGAAACTTGGAATATAGTTCAGAACCGATGACAGTGCAATAATATCGCCGCTAGGTGGCGCAAGGATCGAGATATTCACAAAAATCGTATATGTGGCCCTATTTGGCTCGTATTTGGAACAGATATTACATACAGTCGGGTAGAAGTGACATCAAAATATTTTGGAGTTGGAGGAGGGAAAAGCATACGTGGCGCGGAGTCGAGTAAAGTGTTTGGAAGGATTATGTATTGAGGACTTAGATTGTAACAAATTGTCAGGAAAGAGTTCTTGTAATAATGAGTCACTAAATGAACTTAATATAATGTATATATAAAATAATATAAATATAAAATATATTATATATATGTATATATAAAATAATATAATAATATAAAATATAATAAATATAATAATAAAATTTCTATTTATACGCCTCACATTTTTAGAAATTTCACGCGCCCAACGCTTTTATTTAATTGTCTGATCAACGCCCTAGATTTATGAGGAGTGTGATGACTAGTACCTAGGACCTACCTAATTATTTTCTAGTTTTTAGTATTATTATTATTTCATGTAAGTATTGTTTTCAATAAAACCGTTTAACTTAAAAAAAATTGTTTAATTATTTTTTTTTATATTTCGATAAGTTAAGCAAGAACTTCCATTAATTTCGTAGCTCTAACTATGCAAGCCAATCTCCAAAGCGTTTTCGAAATTTGAGAAAATTTCGAACTTTTTAGTTAGGATTTTCTGAATTTTTTTGAATATGCAGTTTTATAGCCAAATCAATTTTAGCCTAGCAAAGTATAAGTTATAGGTCTCTCAATATGGATTTTTGACATTTTTTCCGGAAGGTGTTTAATGTTTTCTTTTATGCAAATGCCGCATAACTATTTATATATCGTAGAAAACTGGAAACACCCTTTGGAAAAAAATTGTCAAAAATCAATGCGATTTTTGAGGAACCTATTTGTTGCACTAAAAATGATTGGACTAAGAGTTTTCGCGAAATTTTCTCGAGTTTTAAAATTGTTTCGATAATGGTTTTGACGTTTCTTGAATTATAGAATTTTCGTTTTTTTCCAAACATTTTTAGCTTATTTTACCTGACTGCAACATTTACTACGTAATATTGTCATTTTTTTAAAACTTCGAAAAAAAGATGCAAGATTCTTCATATGAAGGTCATGGACCCCAACGATTTTTATTTATAGCAAATTTTTGCTCTTGACTTTTTGGACATACAAAAAATATTAGCATTAATAAAAAGGAGATGCCAAACTCAAGGCACTTTCCCAGCTATGCCAGATTTCTTCCTCCAATTCGATGCTAAGAATGTCATTAAAAAATTATGGAGTCGAAAAAATAGGTAACGAGCGGCAAAAGTATTTGCATATATGATATGTATTAAAATTGTGAACTAAGGGAAATGCAACTTAGCCAATGAAATCGCACTTTTTAGGGAGAACAGAACTGGTTGAAATAATTTAATAATAATGTAAGGCGCGATAACCTCCCAAGAGATCTAAGGCCGAGCTTCTCTTTCAATTTGCGTCGTGCTCCTCTTGATTTTCCCTACAAATTGGCCGGACGGGACCTACATGTTTTATGCCGACTCCGAACGCATCTGCAGGGCAGATGAGTTTTCACTGAGAGCTTTTCATGGCAGAAATACACCCGGAGCGCTTGCCAAACACTGCCGAGGGGCGACCCCGCTTAGAAAAACTTCTTCTAATTGAAAAACCTTATTTAAACAATTTTGATGTTGCTTTGCCCGGGGTGTGAACCCAGCGCATTCGGTGTGGTAGGCGGAACACGCTACCATCACACCACGGTGGCCGCCATAAAATAATTTTACTCTTCCAATTAAAGTTAAATAAAAATGATCAACATTAAACTAAAATAAATGTAAAGCGCGTTAACCTCCGAAGATTTTAGGCCAAGCTTCTCTTCCAATTTGCGTCGCACTCCTTTTAATTATTGCTACAAATTGGCAGGACGGAACCTACATGTTTTATGCCGACTCCGAACGGCATCTGCAAGGCAAATAAGTTTTCACTAAGAAGCAGAGGCGGAAACTGTTATTCCTTTTATAATATAATTCCTTGCAAAACTATTAATTTTGGACTTTTAATGTATTTGGATCAAGATAAAAATTATTTTCGGATTTTTATTACCACAGTCCGATAGAAAAATTAATTTTTAAAGGTCAGACGTTTAACTACTTCTATCGGACTCAAAAAATAAAAATACAGATTTTGCTTTTATATGTGGAGTTTTATGGAAATAGTTCGAAAAATAAAAAGGATGCATGATTCGACATAATATTGTTATAGGGATACCTGAGAACTCAAACATTTTCACCTGGGACAATTTTTTGACCCAGACTATTTCGACTCCAAAAAAAAAATTATTATTATTTTCCGTCCCTGATAAGCTTTTCATGGCAGAAATATACTCGGAGTGCTTGCCAAACACTGCCGACGGGCGATCGTGCTTAGAAAAATTGTCTTCTAATTGAAAAAACTTGTTTCAACAATTTTTATGTTGGTTTGCCTGGGGCCTGAACCCAGGATCTTTGGTATGGTAGGCGGAGCACGCTACCATCACACCACAGCGGCTGCCGTCAGTGATCAGCATTAATTTTTTATATTTAGCTAGACTTTGGTCTCGCCGAAATGCTTTTCGTGTTTTTGAAAATCTTCGTCCAATTCCTGTTCTCTCCCCAACTCATCTTACTTACTTACTTAAATTGGCGCTTAACTGTCAAAACGGTTATGGCCGTCCAACAAGGCGCGCCAGTCGCTCCTTCGCTCCACCAACCGGCGCCAATTGGTCACACCAAGGGAGTTTAAATCGTTTTCCACCTGGTCCTTCCGACGGAGTGGGGACCGCCCTCTACCTCTGCTTCCATAGGCTGGTTCCGATAGAAACACTTTCTTGGCCGGAGCATCATCATTCATTCGCATAACATGGCCTAGCCAGCGCAGCCGCTGCGTTTTAATTCGCTGGACTATGTTGATGTCTGCATATAGCTCGTACAGCTCATCATTAAATCTTCTTCGGTACTCGCCATCGCCAACGCGTAGAGGTCCATAAATCTTTCGAAGAACTTTTCTCTCGAACACTCCCAAAGCCGCTTCATCTGCTGTTATCATGGTCCATGCTTCTGCCCCATATAGCAGGACGGGTACGATAAGTGACTTGTAGAGTAAGATTTTCGTTCGCCGAGAGAGGACTTTACTTTTCAATTGCCTACCTAGTCCAAAGTAGCATTTATTGGCAAGATTGATTCTTCGCTGGATTTCAGTGCTGATGTTGTTGCTAGTGTTGATGCTGGTTCCCCAACTCATCTATCTCCCACTTATTTGCTTTTTCTCTTCGTACTTTCCTAAAACTTTATATAACCCACACTTTGCATATCGACCAAGAGAAGCTGCCCTATAAGACAGCCTGCTCCAAACAGATTCCAAATTATGACGAATTTTCATTTGATTTCGCCTGGGTCTACCGCATCCTTTTCCAAACCTATATTGAACAGTCTGTGCTATGATCAGAGGCTACAGGAAGCTACACTCATAAAAAATACACTTACCTAAAAAATGAGTAAAAATATTTCCTTATAAAATATTCTTTAAATTGACTAAAATTGCAATGTAATTATAAGAAATTCTAATTTTTGTATACAATTTGTCATTGATTTGCGGGAGATTTTTTTTACCTTTATATTAAGTTGCTTTCATGTTTGTCCCCTCATTTCCATACGAATTTTTGACCCACGGATGAGTATTTTTCGGTAACTTCCCGTTGAGCTAGATACTTGATATTTAGAACATAGTTCAGATCTGATAGACATTACAATGCAAGTGAAAAAAATCCGCTAGGTGGCGCACGGATCGAGATATACAGATAATTAATTTTAAAATGGAAATTTTGCGATCGACTTTTAACTAACTTCTCGGTGATCCAGAAACTTGAAACTTAGCACATAGTTTGCGAGTCGATGGCACTACACTTCGTGGAAAACAAAATGCCGCCAGGTCGCAGACGAATCGAGATAAACGAAAATCCCTGAAAAAAGGCAGGGAATCTTGCAATCGATTTTTGAGTAACTTCCCGGTGAGCTGGAGATATTAAACTTGAGCCGTAAGTCAGAATCCGGTGACAATGCAATATTTTATCAATAAAATTCCGCTAGGTGGCGCATGGATCGAGATATTAGGAAAATTAATTTTAATTTGGGAATCGTTGAATCCATGTTTAACTAACTTCCCGGTTACCTAGAGACTTGTAGCTTATCACATAGTTCGAGACACGGTGACAATACAATTTACAGAACACAAAATTTCGCTAGGTGGCGCGCTAAGTGAGATAACTACAAATACTTGAAAAACGAGGGGAATCTTGCGATCGATTAACTTCCCGATGAGCTAGAGACATGAAACTTGGGCCGCAAGTCAGAACCTGGTGACAATGCAATATTTTATCAGGTAAATTCCGCTAGGTGGGGCATGGATCGAGATATTGAGAAAACTAGTTTTAAATTGGCAATCTTGCAATCGATTTATCTATAGACTTGAAACCTGAAAAAGGTTTAAAACTCGGTGACAGTGCAATGTTTGATCAAAAAATTTCAGCTACGTAACGCACAAGTCGAAGTATTTAGAAGATTAGCCCACACCTTCATGGCTAGCCTCCTGAGTGTTGCAGGCGTTGTAGAATTCCACCTCGTTGAAGGCCGATCTCAATGCACGTCCTTGAATACGTTTAGGCGTACGCGACTTTCACCACGATTCTTTTAGACTTTCAGACGTATGCGAATTTCACCACGATTTTCAGCTGTGCAAATTAAGTAGCTAACAAACGAGGTGGAATTCTCTTGTTATGGTGCGAGGTGGAATTCTGTGTTTTTTTGCGAAAATTCTACTAATTCCCTTAAATCTTGCTATTTTGAACAAATAAATAAATATAAGAATTTTCACTTAGGGATTACTTAAATTACTAATCAAAGTTGCAATTGCCTTTTTGTAGGCAGTACTAAAAAATTGAAAATAAAAAGATGATAAAAAAAATTTTAAGGACTACCTTTATATAAATGTACCAAAAATGGAAGGCAATTTTTCCTTTAATACAGACATAGTCTTGTTGAATTTTGACTAAAAAAAACTATAACAATAGCCCTTGTAAAAGAATTTTGGGATTTAAAATTATAAAAGTAGAGTGGTTGTTTAAATTTTAAATAATCAATTAGTTAACCCAAAGTACATGGTTTGCCTTAAATTGAAAGATTGCGCTCCACCTTTATAATTATAAATCCCAAAATTCTTTTACAAGAGCTATTGTTAAAGTTTTTTTTAGTCAAAATTCAACAAGACCATGTCTGTATTAAAGAAAAAACCATTTTCACTCAAACCATAAATATGAAACGGTCACCCTTTTTTTGAAAATGGCAATAAATAATGGATATTATCTCACATATATTATTATTTCGATTCAATATTTTGGAGCTATTGTGATTTTAAAAATAGTTTTCGATCACGGATCGTAACACACGATACGGGCCCAGTTTTGGGTAAGTATTTCTGTGGCGAAAGGTCATATACTGATCAGGACACACCGCCATCTATTGGCAGCTTTTTCCACAGTGTTAAATTTGATCAACAAATAGGCTGCTCACAGACTCTTTTAACTTGGTCGCTATAATTTACAAAGTGGTAGAATAAAGACAGGTTACCGCATTACCAACAAGCGTGAAATTACCAGGGCGAAGAGAAACTCATGGAAAAGTTTCTGTACGGACATAGAGCGCTCCAGCGAAACAGCGCGGTTGAAAAAAGTCCTAGCAAACGGATAGTCCAGGAACTAATAAAGAAAGAGAACGGGGAATGGTCACGTAATAGTGAGGAATCCTTTGAGGTGCTTCTCGATACACATTTCCCATCGGGAGACGGTTTAGAGGAGCCAGCAGACATCACTCACACTTCGATCACGGAGCTAGTAGTGCCGGGCTTGGTGACCGATACCAAGATCGAGTGGACAGTGAAGACGGTTACTAAGTTTAAATCGCCGGGCCCATATGGTATATTCCCGGCCATGCTACAAGTCTCAAGTAGGGCGGTCGTGGAATGGCTTAAAATAATATTCGATGGGTGCATACGACTGAATCATGTACCGCACTCTTGGAGAACTGCTCGTGTATCCCAAAGATTATAGACCCTGCTCAAAACCTTTGAGAGGCTGATAGATGTGTACATAAAGTCCAACGTGGATGAAAAGCTGCTCTCCACAACACAGCATGCGTACACCAAAGGCAAGTCGGTAGACACCGCATTGCATAGGGTGGTAATAAGCATAGAGAAATCCGTGGAATATAAGGAGTATGCTCAAGGAGTCTTCTTGGACATTGCCGGGGCTTTCAATAATGTTGCAAAATGTGCGATTATGGGTGGTCTTAATTACATTAAAGTACATCCTGCCTTAATCAGATGGATCGGCTGCATGTTAAATTGCAGAAAGATTACATCACAATGGGGATTGTACGAGGCCACGAAATCAGTGGACAGGGGCACGCCGCAGGGAGGGGTGCTATCACCTCTGCTGTGGACGCTGGTCATCAACCAACTGCTCAGGCAATTCGATGAGGGACCCGTAAAACTTACGGTTTACGCAGATGACGTTGCAATTGTCATAAGTGGAAAGTGCCTTCCAACGATTAGTTCCTTGATGGATCGGGCGCTTCGCAATATTCATACCTGGGCATCTAATGTCGGGTATTCTGACTGGACACTGCCTTCTGGCGTCACATGCCTTTAAACTAGGCTTGGTCAGTGATAGCAGATGTAGGAAGTGCGGGTTGGAGGAGGAAACGATCGAGCACGTTCTGTGCTCGTGCCCTGCACTTGCCAGGCTAAGACTCCAGCTATTAGGAGTGATACAGCTGTCAGATCTAGAAGCAGCAAGTGGCTTAAGTCCTAAGAAGCTTCTAGTATTTGCCAAGAGTACGGAGTTATTTTATAACATAGGTCCTGGTTTTTGATAGGGTTTTTCAGTTTGGTCGTTAAAACAAACTTCTGGTAACACTACGGACTCACTCAGTCTATGTGAGGTCCTCATGGACCGGCCAGTTCAACCTACCTACCACATTACCATTTTTTTGTGTTTAGCTTTGCATGGAAATCATAAATACCACTTTAAACAAAATTGCCTATCGTTTCCTTGTGTTTGTTTCACTGGTAAAATTCAAAAAATCTAAAAGCTGTCTCAACGAAAATTTTAAAGAAGCACTGAAAGCAATACCGGAAAAATATGTACGGCGAACAGAAATGTAGAAGTTTGGTTTTACATGTGTATGGACGAAAATCTAGGATAAGTGACATAAAGTCAACGGCCATAACATCAAATATGAAATGGCCGCAACGTTATATTTCAAATGGTTACAATGTCAACGATATTGAAATATCCGAGATCTTTTAAAGTCAATTCTTTTTTCTCAAGTTTCCAAAGGCTCAATAATTTTGTTTGGCACCTTCACATATTATATTTATTTTGTTTTCGCTATATTTTTACTGCATCGAATGATGAGCGAAATTTTGTTATTTCCAATTTTGCAAACTGTTCTCGTGAAAAATCGGATAAAAACTGGTACATTGAAATCTTCTCTTAGATAAAAAGTAAAACTTAGGCCCACTTGCAGAACGGCAAGTAATTTTTTTAACTCAGAGTTAAAAAAATTTGTCAAAAATTTATGGTTATGTCAGGTTAGCTCTAAGTTAAAAAGTTATCTTACCGTTCTGCAACTGGGCCTTATTCAAATAAAAGTCGTAAAGAAAATTTTAAATAAAAAATCGGACGAAATTTCTTAAATGGCCGTAAAGTCAAACTAAGAAAGGTCATAAATTATAAAGTCGATTGCCCTCATTACTGTTTGAAGTGGTCATAAGGATAATTGTTCTTATGACCATTTGAAGTGTTTATAACGTTAATTGACTCGCCTCCCCCTTCCACTCGCCAACTAAAAATCTAAACACTCTACGTAAAATTTTTTTAAAAAATTTAAGCGAATTTTGAGAAGTCTATAACTTGTAGTTTCTTAGACTGAAATTGATTGGGCTATAGAACTGCTTACTGAAAAATAAACTAAAATAGAAAGTTGAAAGTTTTGTTAATTTTTTTCGAACTTCAGAACTTTTTCGATAACGTTCTTAGATTGATTAGCATGTTTTTTTTTTTAACTTGCAATAGATATCTAGTATGAATTCGGAATGTAAATTTTATATAAGACCATTTGGATCAACACACGCGAGGCATTAATTTTTTTTTTTTTGACCCTCAGTAGTTTCTGAAAAAGTCTTGACAACTTCTATTGGGGTGCAATCCATTTGATGGTATTAAAAACCAGCGACTCGTTACTGCGCAAGACAAATTTTACCTTTGATTGCCGATGCAAGAGTCTGATTTAGACCAAGGTTCCAATGCGTTTTTCCTTTTAAGAAAAGTTCCAGCAATGCTCGTGAAACAAAAAATTGGCAGATGGCACAACACTCAAGTCGGATTGTCTCCAAACCAAACATGGCCAGATATTTGGCTTAGAAAGATCTGCAACCTGTAACTGATCTATGATATTATCGCTCTTGTAAGGATTGGCTATTAATGCGAGTCTGATCGTTCTTTTAGTCACACTTATTCGGCAACGGAGGTTCTTGAGTTTATTTTGCTCCTCGCCTTATGTGATTATTGTTTTGGGAAGTTCCTGGAACTGAATGTCTTATAGACAATTTACTCGCCCCCTCTTACAGTGTCCCCACTAATAATGTAAACGCTCTTCGTAAAAAATGTATCAGAAATGAAAGCGAATTTCGTGAAGCCTATAACTTGTAGTTTCTTAGACTGAAGTTGATTGGGCTATAGAATTGCTTACTGACAAACAAAAATCTAAAATAGAAAGTTCGAAGTTTCGTTATTTTTTTCGAACTTCAGAACTTTTCCGAAGTCGTTTTTATATTGGTTTGCATAGTTTAAGTTACGAAATTCAAAAATAAAAACATGTATTTAATAATAAAACCTTGACACATAAAGACTTTACACAGTCCTGAATTGATAGTGTGGTAAATTTACTTCGAAAATGGACTTCGAAAAAAATGTACACCCAAAAAAATGTGTGCGCTTAAATACTTATCAAAAGCTTTAATTAAAATTTACATGTATACACTAATTTATCCATTTTAATAAAGCTTGGCAAATGTAATCCAAACTCAAAAATTTCCAAAAAATATATCTGGCTAATTTGAACTGATACTCACTGTACTTATTACATAAGTATGTACATTTGTATGTCATATAAGAGTATATATATACAATTGAAAATACATTTATCAAAATATGATTGTGTAAATTATAAAGAATAAACACCTTTTTATGCGAATATTGCACGTTGTAAAAACGACGATGAATCGGTAAGGCGATAACTCCAGACGATCGTTCAGCATTTTGCCATTCAACATGTACAAGTTCTTCTTTACTTTGTTTGTATTTTCACTTTTTATTAATTTTTTTTTTTTTTTTTTTTTGTAGTTTTTGTAAATATATTATTTGTATTTTCAAATTTAGAAAATATCGTCAACTCAGCAATTGCCGAAAGTTGCAATGACATTTTAGCTGACTTGACGTGATACAACACCGGCATGCATTTAACACGATCGTTGCAGCACCAAAAATATCCGCCTTCTTTATGGAAGCGGAAAGCAACAAAGTTTATTTTTTTCTATGCAAGTTTTTATTTATTGTAATTAAAGTTTTTTTTAATTTTTACTAACTTTTTTTATGCATTTTTGCACGTTGCACTTATAATGCCATCGACGATCAAGACTAACTAAATCTGCCGCGATCACTTGAGCTTTAGTTCAACGAAAAACAATTTTTTTTTACTTTTCCACACATTTTGTGTAACATAAATAAAAATTACTTTTAATTTTCTTCTTTTTTTACAAGTTCCAGTAATCGGCAAATGAGCCGTGTGATCGTCACCGCAACTGATCTACGAATGGCAGGGGAGTCAAGCCATGTCACAGTGTGAAGCCAGCACACGTCATACCCATCAGCTAGCCACACTCTACTCCGTTGTTAACTGACGACGACGCAACAGCAGCGACAGCAACAACAATACAATACAACTGAAGCGCTACTGTGTTCTCTAGCTCCACCAACACATCACTAGCACAGCTATCAACCCAATGTTCGTTAGCAACGCAATCGCAATGCGACATTATAATGGCCATAGACGTCGTCGTCAACTGGTGGCGTTAATAGGTACATGAACACAGCTGCATTTTTTTTTTCTAACTCTGTTATTATACTCAGTTGAGCAGAGCTCACAGAGTATATTAAGTTTGATTGGATAACGGTTGGTTGTACAGGTATAAAGGAATCGAGATAGATATAGACTTCCATATATCAAAATCATCAGGATCGAAAAAAAATTTGATTGAGCCATGTCCGTCCGTCCGTCCGTCCGTTAACACGATAACTTGAGTAAATTTTGAAGTATCTTGATGAAATTTGGCATGTAGGTTCCTGAGCACTCATCTCAGATCGCTATTTAAAATGAACGATATCGGACTATAACCACGCCCACTTTTTCGATATCAAAAATTTCGAAAAACCGAAAAAGTGCAATAATTCATTACCAAAGATAGATAAAGCGATGAAACTTGGTAGGTGAGTTGAACTTCTGACGAAGAATAGAAAATTAGTAAAATTTTGGACAATGGGCGTGGCACCGCCCACTTTTAAAAGAAGGTAATTTAAAACTTTTGCAAGCTGTAATTTGGCAGTCATTGAAGATATCATGATGAAATTTGGCAGGAACGTTACTCGTATTACTATATGTACGTTTAATAAAACTTAGCAAAATCGGAGAAGGACCACGCCCACTTTTAAAAAAAATTTTTTTTTAAGTAAAATTTTAACAAAAAATTTAATATCTTTACAGTATATAAGTAAATTATGTCAACATTCAACTCTAGTAATGATATGGTGCAACAAAATACAAAAAATAAAGAAAATTTCAAAACGGGCGTGGCTCCGCCCTTTTTCATTTAGTTTGTCTAGAATAATTTTAATGCCATAAGTCGAACAAAAATTGACCAATCCTTTTGAAATTTGGTAGGGGTATAGATTTTATGACGTTAACTGTTTTCTGTGCAAATGGGCGAAATCGGTTGAAGCCACGCCCAGTTTTTATACACAGTCTTCCGTCTGTCCTTCCGCATGGCCGTTAACACGATAACTTGAGCAAAAATCGACATATCTTTACTGAACTTAGTTCACGTATTTATCTGAACTCGCTTTCTCTTGGTATAAAAAATGAACGAAATCCGACTATGACGACGCCCACTTTTTCGATATCGAAAATTACGAAAAATGAAAAAAAATGCCATAATTCTATACCAAATACGAAAAAAGGGATGAAATGGTGGTGACACCTACCATATTAAGTAGAAGAAAATGAAAAAGTTCTGCAGTGCGAATTAAAACACCCTTGAAATCTTTGCAGGTATTACATATATAAATAAATTAGCGGTATCCAACAGATGATGTTCTGGGTCACCCTGGTCCACATTTTGGTCGATATCTGGAAAACGACTTCACATATACAACTACCACCACTCCTTTTTAAAACTCTCATTAATACCTTTAATTTGATACCAATATCGTACAAACACATCCTAGAGTCACCCCTGGTCCACCTTTATGGCGATATCTCGAAAAGGCGACCACCTATACAACTACCACCACTCCCTTTTAAAACCCTCATTAATACCTTTAATTTGATACCCATATCGTACAAACACATTCTAGAGTCCCCCTGGTCTACCTGTATGGCGATATTTCGAAACGACGTCCACCTATAGAACTAAGGCCCACTCCCTTTTAAAATACTCATTAACACCTTTCGTTTGATACCCATTTTGTACAAACGTATTCTAGAGTCACCCCTGGTCCACCTTTTTGGCGATATCTCGAAACGGCGTCCACCTATGGAACTAAGGATCACTCCCTTTTAAAATACTCATTAACACCTTTCCTTTGATACCCATATTGTACAAACAAATTCTGGAGTCAACCCTGATCCACCTTTATGGCGATATCCCTAAATGGCGTCCACCTATAGAACTATGGCCTACTCCCTCATAAAATCCTCTTTAATGCCTTTCATTTGATACACATGTCATACAAACACATTCCAGGGTTTCCCTCGGTTCATTTTCCTACATGGTTATTTTCCCTTATGTTGTCACCATAGCTCTCAACTGAGTATGTAATGTTCGGTTACACCCGAACTTAACCTTCCTTACTTGTTTTTTTATTATTCTTATTATTATTGTTATTGTGCTGCTGATGCATAAACGTATGGAAAGAACGCCTATAGAACAATCGCGAGCTCGGAGTGAGTTTGATACATACGTGTTAGGTGATCTTCCACGCTTCACTTAAATGTTTTTAAGCTATTTAGTTCGAATTCGGAAGGTAAAGTTTATATAAGACCATTTGTATCAACACAAGCGAAGCATTCATTTTTTTTAATGACCCCCAGTAGTTTCTGAAAAAGTCTTGACAACTTCTATTGGGACTTCTATTGCGGTGCAATCCATTTGATGGTATTCAAAACCGGAGACTCGTTACCGCGCAAGACAAATTGTATCTTTGCATGCCGATGCAAGAGTCTGATGTATAGGAAGGTCCCATCAAGTGTTTTTTTTTTTTTTTCCTTTTAAGAAAAGTCCAAGCAAAGCTCGTGAACCAAAAAATTTGCGGATAGCACAACACTCAAGTCGGATTGTCTCGAAACCAAACATCGCGAGATAAGTGGCTTAGAGAGATCCGCAACCTGCAACTGGTCTGTCACAATACTGCTCTTGTAAGGATCGGCTATTGAGGCGAGTCTGATCGTTCTTTTAGCCTCACTTTTTCGGCAATGGAAATTCGTGAGTTCATATTGCTCCTCGCCTTATGTACCTATTATTTTGGGGAAGTTCCTAGAACTGAATGTCTTATAGGCACAGAAACTCGCATACTTAAGCCTTGTCAAACAAGTGGACCATATTAGTGGTGCATGACCTGACAAACGTCTTCGCCCTAGAAAGTCCCGTGATTCTTCTATAAAATATTTAAACCTACAACTAACAAACTAAGCTTAAGGGACGGGATGTTAACGTGGTGCATGGGAATACAGTTGTAATGGTGGGTTATCAGCTCCAATAATGCGACCATGATCATGGTGGAAAATTTTCCACCTTGTTTGTAAACTCTGGGCAACGTGAGCAGCCTTGGTGCAAGATAAAGTTACCTCACCTTGTGGAATATTGGGAGCCGGCAGGAATTTGAGAAGGAGATTCCTTGGGTTCAGTTCGGTACGTGCCTAAGCCGAACTTTTTTCGGCTGGAGCTTCGGGTCACTGCAATAAGAGAATTAGCATCGATATGGTCCCTCCTGCTTAAGGGCTTACTTAAGTTATAAGTGCCAGTCAAGAGGTTGTGCTGCAGACAGACATACGACCGGTATCATTTCTAAGGGAGCTTAGAACATCCATGCCGCCGTGCTGTTCAAGATATAATAAAGTGCATTAAGTGCAAGATTATTTGGCTTCTAGGAGACCCAGTAGACATAGTTCTGTCCGTTCTTTGGTGTATCTATATTATTTTAAAAGACTTCTAAAGTGTTTAGCGCTCATACCTTCTATTTATGTTCTACCTTCTCTTCAATCCTTTGTTATATCCTATCCTCTTAATATTCTCTTTTCTCATCTCCCCACTTACTCTCTATTACTTTCTTTTACTCAGAGAACAGGTACTTTTACTTCCTGGCATCTTTCCCTCTCTTCCACTTTTCTCTTTCTCTCTCTTTCCCCCACCATCCCCCTCTTTATTTTTACTTTTATCTCCGCCTCTTTCCCACCCTACTGCTTGCTTCCCCCATATCTCTATCTTTCCCTCTATTGCTCTCTCCCAGCCTTTCTCTCTCTTGCTCTCTTTCGTCCTACCCCTCTATCCCTCTCTTTGTTGCTCTCGCCTTCCCTTTCTCTCTCTTTCCCTCTGTTTCTTTCATCGTCTCCCTTCCTTCTCACTATCTCTCTCACGCTCTTTCCTTCTATCTCGAGCTCCCTCGTTCTCAATCTCCTCGCTATATCTGTCTCTTTATTTGCCTCTGCCCTTCTCTACTTCCCTCTCTCTTTCCCTTTCTATGAGTCTGAGTCACTGCCTCGTCCACTTCCGAAAAAAAGGAAATTTCAATAAAAACGTGCCTGCCCGAGCTAAACTCGACAGCTTCCGTTTTCGGGACGTAAAGAGAAGCAAGAAGTTGAGATATTCATACATCTAACAGCAAATCTTAAACATCATGCTGTTTGACATACAAGTAAGAAGGTAAATAACGCCTGTTTTTTGGAAATTTTGAACGCAATAAAAAACAAACAAGAACATTAATTTTCGAAAAAGGTTAACTATTTAGGTATCTTTTACTTATTAATGTTTGTTCTTAATTTTATACTCTTTAACAAAATAGAAACTACACAACAAAAAATGCTTTTTAAGACAAAACAAATAAATGAAATTGAACGAAACTACAAAGCCAAACACTCACTCTCCGTCCAAACGATAAAGCCAATACACACAAAACTATTTGCAATTGTTTATTCTCTCTTAGATTATTTGACTTTTTGGCTCATTTGTTTGCACACACTATATGCCGGTCGGAGGTGCACAGTGGTTCAGGAATGGAGAAAAATATAGAATAAAATATTTACAATATATACAAATTGAATTTGGCGTAGCTTTTGTTGTTGAAGCACTGAAGAAGTTAACTAATTTTTTTAGTTATTATTTTCAAAAACATTGTTATATTGCATTAATTTGAAAGAAAATCACCTTTCAATGCAAATCCGTAATCTTTCAAAGGCAATATATGTTTTTTCGGGCGATTTCCATATCGGTTGCACCAAAAACGAACTTTTCGTCAATTCTCTCAAAATGATTATTGATTGAAATGGGATCTTGAAGTATCACGGCGGTATGGCGGTCTGTTCAGTGTAGACCACCACAATTGAAGAAGGTTATCTCTTAGTGTAGTAGGTTTTTCAGAATAATTTAAAACAAAGGCGTGCCTCATAATCACAACAGAACAAGAAGCAAGAAATATTCCGGAGAAATTTTCTCTTAATAGTCATATTTAGTTACCATTTTTGTTAAAAATTATGAAAAGTTGAGCTTTGTCGCATCGGAACTGTAATTAGTCGCGTTTTTGTTGTTGTTGGAACGATAAGGACACTACCCGAAGATTTTTGGGAGTGCTATCGACGTTGATGGTTCCTTGCCGTATATAGATCCGGTAACAAGCACCATTAAGGTACTAGCCTAACCATGTCGGGACCAATTTCGTGTGACCACAGGGAACCTTCTAGGCCATCCCGATAGGGGGTGGCCCTAGATCCATGAGGAACTTGAGGTCGCCATAACCTCGGCTACTAAAGAAACAAGATTCGCCACGGGTAGTTGAGGTTGACACTTAGGCTGGATAAGCTATAAATTGCGCCACACAATCCCTAGAATCAATGTGGTATTTTAGTCATCTGTTACGACAGGTATACGTCGCGTCTTCACTATGTATTGCGGAATTGTAATTCAGGACAATAAAAACTCTTTTATATAGCTTTTGAGTCACATTTTGTCACCAATAAGCAACGAAACTATCAAACCAAGTTTGAGTGAAAAATTTGTAATTTAAGTGCGATTTGTTTGAAATTTAGTAGTTTTTCTTCCCGAAATTGGACTAGGGATCGATCTGACCTATTGGAATAAATCGTATTTGTTTAAAGTTTCGCACGTAAGTAGTGTAGTGTTCATATTTTCTTTATAACTTGTTCAATTTAAAACTCGCTAAAAATATAAAAAATAATTTATAAGTTATCTGTTTAAAATCAAATTGTTGAAAGGAAAATTTTTATAAAATAAAATAAATTTGACCTGAAAAGATATATTAAATTGAAGCTTATTGAGCTTCAGTAGCCTCGTTTTTAAGTTTATGTTGAGGTAATTTTTTTATTCATTTCAAAAAGCGACAAGCATAGGATTCGAAAATGTATTCATGGTAGTGCATTTTGAAAATGGCCATTTTCCAAAGTTCGAATGATATATTTTTTGTTTACCAACTTTCGAACCTTGTGCTATTTGCTCACAGAACCACGTTACCGTTTACATAAAAAATGTTTGATAAATATCCTTTGTTTTAGTAATAAAAACATAATAAATTGAATATATGATGTAATAAACTAAATAAACAAAACAATGACCCACTAACGTATGACTGGTAGTAGGAGGATGGCCAACACTGTATGAAGCGGCTACTGATTGCTGTTTGTAAGTGTAAGATTTTGTATGCAAGCACACTTTGTAGCTGTATTGTTCAATACATGAAGTCATTATATATCCACGATTGTAATATTACAAAATTATTAAGTAATTCACAAGGTCCCCATTCGCCATATGTGGCATGCTTCACTCAAATTTTATATTGAAAACCATGGAAACAACTCAAATCCTAAAATTGTACATGGATGCAACACTCTTGTAATTCACAATAGGTAAAATATAATACAAGCGCGAGAATTGTAAATAAAGTAAGAATGGCAAGGAATGCAGGAAGAAAGAGCCATAACCAGTATTGTTACTCTTTTCGTGAAAGTTTTCGAGGCACGGATCGTTTATTTCCGCTTTTGAATTGCTAATGCCGAAATGCGGCAAATTAAGTCGCATTTTGCTGTCACAGCTTCTATGGAAAATGCGAAAATAAATGCGGCATTATGATCATAATAAGTGCGTGCAAAATACTAAATGCAGGCTAATTATAAATATTCGAAATAATTGTCTAAACAGTGTGGTTTAGTCCAAGGAATTTTGTAACTGAAACTATGCAACTAATTTCAAGCACATTTTCGAAAATTTCGAACTTTTTATTACTAATACTCTGATTTTTTTTAGTATATAGTTTTGTGGCCCAATCAATTTTAGTCCACAAAGTACATGTCGTAGATCTCTCAAAATTTGCATTGATTTTGTTTTTTTTTTTTTTTTGCGAAAGGTGTTTGAGACGTTCTTCCATATAACAAATATGTTAACAAAGTTTCAGCTACAAAATTTATAACTGTAGAAATTTGATAAAAAATTGCCATTACAACTGCACAAAGGCTTTGTTCATAATAAAAGTAATTAAACCCCAAGAACTGCACAAACCCACTTTTGACTACGCACCTTGTGTGCACGTTACACCGTACATTGCCCCTTAGCTGTAAGCTGCACACATACTGGTAGTCATATCAGCCAATGCGATAGTCGGCTTGTGGGTTCGTTAACTGATTGCCTAGAAGTGTTTGTCATGGCTGACGATCTCAGGTGCACATTACGTCAAGTTGGCGCAGCATAGCCAAGTACATAGTACACGCACAATGAACACCTTTATTTTTTGTGAAGCATTCACACATACCTGCATACATATATATTTAGGCAGAAAAACAGATTTTTACACACTGCACGCATTTCTACAGTGCAACTTTAATACATTTCTGTGCGAGTAGCGATCGATGAAATGGGATTGCGTTCATGCCAGCAATATTGCGAGTGTTTTTGCATTTGTTTATATCTGCATTTGTTTTATTTGATTGTAACGGCAGAATGACCAATGATGAAATAAGGTTTGTGAAGAAGAAGTCATTCACCATTTTAAAAAACAGACGTACCAAATATATATGTATAATACCTAGAATTTTCAATTTTTTAGCACATTTTTCAATAATACATATATGTCTAAATGTATACTGTACATATGTATAATTTACATACTTATAACTGTATTTCTTTTTAATTAACAAATAACAGTAAGACACGCACGGATACAAACGATCACATAACGTAGCCAATCGTTAAATTTTCACTTAGAATGACTGACAACTAAGCCTTTATGAAGTTAGTGCTAAGCTAGATTATTATAATCCGTGTACGCTTACTTAAATTTTTTATGACAGAGATAAATTATAAGAAGACCCGGCCAATGTTATCCCAACCCATACTTTTTTACAACTAAATAAATTTAGAACGCTCATATTATGTAGAAACGCCCTTTACGTCTCCCATGATCCTCTCTCTGATTCTGCTTCTCCCTTTATCTCTTATTGCGCGAGAATAGTTGTAGTCAAGGTTAAGGTAGTAAAAAAACGAAAGAAAAGAAGAAAAAGCAGAAGGACAAGAAACTAAGACAAAGGAACGTGTAAAATAACGGAATGAGTCCACCACCGAATCCAGGCTAAAACGGGTATCAAAGCCGATACCGAAACGGGGACCGGGATTGAACCAAAATCAGAACAGGAATAAAACCGCAACCGAAACCGGAATGACATCGGAACCAAAACCGGACTGAAACCGGAATCAAAGCCGAGACCGAAACGGAGACGGTAGCCGGAGCGAAACCGTAATCAGAAAAGGAATGGAACCGCAACTGAAACCGGAATGCACTGGAGAATGGGACCGGGATCTAAACTGCAGCCGAAACCGAAGCCGTAGCCGAGAACGGGACTAAAACTGTGCGGAAATCAAAATCGGGACAACTGGAACCAAAACCCGAAATTTAGCTGTTCTAAACTTGTGGCGGAAACCATAGGCAAATGCGAACCGAAGGGAAAGCCAAAATCGAAGCGAAAAATGACCAGAAAATGCCATCGAAATCAGAATCCAAGTCGAGTTCGAAATCGTATCCTAAACTTACACCGCTAACAAACCGCTCAAAACAGAGAGCGTAATCGGACCGATCTAACAACATAATAAAAGAGAGAAAATAACCGAAACCGGGTGAGAATCCGGAAATAGAGCAGAAACATTATTGGAGCATTCCACGGTTGGTACACAACAAATCGTACGCATTTTTACAGTTTACTTCCCGAACTGAAGACAAACTACAGAAGCGCCAAAAAACCAGATCTATATCCGGCCAAATACTGACCGATAGTTAAGGGAATTCAGGACGCCAAACTGTGAGAAAACTGATCTGAATACTGCCTCGCAGTTTGCAAGCATTTCGAGATTTTGGGTATATTTGCAAATCCCACAAAAAATTCAGAATCAGCTCCCCGAAATACATGTAAATACATAGATCCAGGTCGTTAACACAACAGAGGCTGGTGGTCGCCTAGCCACTGTGGTGTGATGGAAGCGTGCTACCTTTGTTTCTTTTTTTCAGTGTAAAACTCTATGAAGCAAACGGTTACACCGTCCTACTAAAGATATCCGAATAAAGTATTTTCGATTTCAAAAACTATCCACCAGTTTAATACCATCTTTGAACAGAATACTAATTCTAATGGCGTTTTCTTATTGAAAACAGTTTTACCCTCATGTTGTACTCTTAAATTCTATCTTTTAACTTGGTCACCTAGCGCTACGCAAAATGGCTCTATTTGTAGGTAATGATACCCCTTTTCTTATTCAGTGGAAAATATTTTATTAAAGGGACCCACAAACTCATGAGAAAGAGGAAAAGAAACAACAGGGCGGAATTATTTTCAGAAAAGAAAACGCCATAAACAAGATCGTTTTTGCTGAGAAAAATATATCTGAATATTCACGAAGTTGTACGCATGTGCACTTACCCTGTAGGGAAGTTGGTATCTAGTGATACAAATTTTTGGTTCAGAGCTAGACCTAAAGTACCAAATTAGTACGAGTTCGATAGTAAATAGATCTTCTCTAGTTCAAAAATCGACAATTTTGGTTCTCATATTTAACAAATATTTTGATAAATATGATATCTATAAAGTAAACTGCTTCAAGAAGCTTCGATTTTGAGTATGCCATCAATTCCCACAGTTTTTGCCTCACATTAACTCTATAGCACATAAGAAAAGGGAGTTATTTCGCGGTAGATCCAAGTAATACATTATGATAATGAAATGCAACTTATATTTGAGTCAATTCAATTCAAGTTCTTGAGAGTGCAATTTTGGGGAGTCCTTAACATTGCATCGGGTATAACATTTCCCATTCTCTCCTGGACCAGGGCTGTTTAAAAATGGGAGTTAATATTTCCCATGCAGGTTCGGAACTATAGAAGAAGGGAATAGAATCGAATTTGAAGGAACATATTCAGCCCAATTCTAAACAAAAATTGCGTGTGAGTTTTTTTCAGTTCTCCCTTTCCTCCTATTCTGAACAATGTACGAAAAAGCGGAAACCGGTTATGGGTAGGTATTATGAATGTGAGTGAGAGGGAGATTTCTCTGCTATTACTTAGGAGTTTTTTCACTTGTTAAATTAAATGGAATGCATCGAAATAGTTAAAGGAAATTGGTTCTTGTAAGAAAGAACACTTATTTGTACAAATTTGTGCTAATATATGCACATTCTACCACAATATTCTTTATTTTAAGTCCAAAAGTATATCATAAGCAATGGAAGAGCTCTTGGTATATTTGATGTGGCCATCCAGAAATTGCGCAAGGATTTTTTAAGAAGGCCTAAATAGATTTTGGCATATGACGAAAGACGAATTCAACTCGACTTGTCCGCCAGAAAAATGCTTTGCTGAATGGAAGCAGGCAACTCCGGCGGATTTGTGTTATCCTGCCGTCTTCTTCTTCTTATGCTCCTCTGTTGATGTTGCTGTGGCACCAATTAATTACTCATTTCAGTGAATACCACATGAAATACAATACTGTGCATTGTTTATATTTTATTTCTTAATTTCAAACAAATTCGCAACAATAATTAAACTTTTAAATTTTTTAAACAAAATAAGAAATGCGCAACGAAATTGCAATTGACAAAACAGCCGACTTCAAAAATTCGAAATTCCTATTTCCCAATTATTGTTCTCCCTAGGAGAAAAGAATTGGAGGAATTTTTCTGCGGGAATAAAAAAAAACCGCGAGAACAAAATTACGAGGGAATATTTAGAATTGGGCTGATTGAATTTCGATCTGATTCGGAACCAACAAAATAGTACTAACAATTAAACGACTTAGGTCTAAACTGTAAATTTTTACACTGTGCGGAACTATCGAAAGAATACAATTTGATCCATACTAAATATTTCTTATCTAGTTGCGAACTATCAATTAAGTACCAATAAATGAACAGAAAAGATAATGCAGCGGGGACAATTTCTACCACATTGGATATCGCCATTTTATAGCATGTAAAAGAGAAAAAGTCGAAATAGGAGGAGTTCCGAATGCACTAGAGACGCACCAGTTTTGAAGTAGAGATTTTCCTTACAGGGAAATACATTGTCGACTATACCATCTCTAACATAGAGCTCATTTAATAGAAGTAATAAAGCCTGACACAGTTCTTGTTTGAGTTAAACTCCGCTTTGATCCTAAGTCTTTGATAGATATGTTTATTTTTCGAAATAAATATTCCATTCAATCAATTCAAGAACAAAAACTGACATTAAATTATGTCAACACTTACTGCCGTCAAAATTTTGTGGTGCCATGAGGGTATGATCGGCACCACATTTATACCTCAAGGCATATGGATGTACATACATACATATGCATACACCGTATGTGTATAAATACATACATAAGTAACTATAGACACCACGTACATTTGTTCAAATAAACGAAGAATTGATTGGGCTACCAAATATTTACATTAAACGGAGGAGGAAACTCATATGAAACTCGGTTAATGCGATGCAATCGATGACAAGCTGAGAAATTTGAATTATATATACGTTTTTTGCCAAAGCCGAATGCTTACTTATGTATGTATGTACTCTTATAAGTTTCTATTTATGCATGTCAAATATCTTGTGATGTGTTGGTGCAATACACAAAGCTATGTATGCGACATAAGATGAGGAGAATTAAAAATACCCTGCAGGGATATATGGGAGTTTTCACCAAATCTGACCTATCTGGCATGATCCAAAAACGTTTACATATATTCACTTAACGCTACTCCATTATAATTTAACATTTTTTTTGCATTTGGATATTAGTAACAAGATAATTTAGCTGGAAAGTTTTTTTACGAAGTAACAAATTTCAAAATCCTTGAAAGCATTTACGGCTTAAACGAAATGCCTTAAGAGAAATGGTTTCGCGACCGTTATAGAAAACGCAAAAATTTTTCTATATAGTATAAGAGAAAATTGGAATTTAAATAATCTTAATTTCGTACGTGTCCCGTAAAAAAAGTTAAATTTTTAAACAAAAACGTTCTCCAATAATTTTTTTGTTATTTTAACAAACCTTGGTACAAGTACTAACAAATGTAGTTTTTTATACTCCGCTGAGCAGAGCTCACAGAGTATATTAATTTTGTTCGCATAACGGTACCCCGTAACGGCATAAACTAATGGAGATAGATATAGACTTCTATATATCAAAATGATCTGGGCGAAGAAATAAATTCACTTACCCATGTCCGTCCGTCCGTCCGTCTGTCCGTTAACACGATGACTTGAGTAAATTTCGAGGTATCTTAATGAAATTTGGCATGTAAGTTCCTGGGCACTAATCTCAGATCGCTATTTAAAATGAACCAAATCGGACTATAACCACGCCCACTTTTCCGATATCGAAAATTTCGAAAAAACCAAAAAAATTGGATAATTCATTACTAAAGACGGATAAAGCGATGAAACTTGGTAGGTGGGTTGACCTTATGACGCAGAATAGAAAATTAGTAAAATTTTGGACAATGGGCGTGGCACCGCCCACTTTTAAAAGAAGGTAATTTAAAAGTTTTTCAAGCTGTTATTTGGCAGTCGTTGAAGATATCATGATAAAATTTGGCAGGAATGTTACTCCAATTACTATATGTGTTCTTGATAAAAATTTGCAAAATCGGATGACGAACAAGACCACTTTAAAAAAAATGTTTAAGTCAAATTTTAACAAAAAATTGTATATCTCTACAATATATAAGTAAATTATGTCAACATGCAACTTTATTAATGATATGGTGCAACAAAATACAAAAATAAAACAAAATTTCAAAATGCGCGTGGCTCCGCCCTTTTTCATTTAATTTGTCTAGAATACTTTTAATGCCATAAGTCGAACAAAAATTTACATATCCTTGTGAAATTTGGTAAGGGCATAGCTTCTATGACCATAACTGTTTCCTATGAAAATGTGCGAAATCGGTTGAAACCACGCCCAGCTTTTATACAAAGTCGACCGTCTGTCTTTCCGCTCGGCCGTTAACACGATAACTTGAACAAAAATCGATATATATTTACTATACTTAGTTCATATGGATCGGGCGCTTCGGAATATTCATACCTGGGCATCTAATGGCGGGTTGAAAGTCAATGCAGAGAAGACGGATATGGTCTTGTTTACAAAGAGGTACATGGTCCCAAATTGGACCAGGCCTAAGTTAGGAGGGGTGATCTTACAGGAGAAACCTTGCACAAAATATTTAGGAGTCATCCTAGACAGTAAGCTGTCATGGAAGCTCAACGTGGAGGAGAGGGTCAAGAAGGCCTCAACGGCACTCTATGCATGTAAAAGAATTCTGGTGTACGCGGGGCCTATCGCCCTCTCTTTCTCATTGTGTTTTTACAGCGATTGTAAGCCCTATTCTATACTATGGAGTTCTTGTTTGGTGGAAAGCCACACAAAAAACAACATATCTCAAAAAATTAGAGGGGGTATGCAGACTATCGATGCTTAGCATTACGGGAGCCCTGAAAACAACCCCGACGGCTGCACTGTATGCTATTTTGCACATCCCACCTGTAGACCTGGTAGCAAAGAACAAAGCGTTAACGACCGCAACCAGGCACGGTGCTTCGGGGAAGCTTGAGCGCCGACCATATGGCCATAGTATGGCCATAGTAGTATAGCGTCATCAATGACAAGACGAACAGGCTACACGATTCCCTATCTGCGCTTCGAGGGAGACCTTAAGGCCACAATAGAGGTGGACGGTTGGCGCAAGGGTGCGCAAATGCGGACGAGGCGATAAATGTGTACACCGATGGTTCCAAAGTAGTGGAAGGAGTAGGGTCTGCGGTATACTGCGCTGATACGGAAATAAGCAGATCCTACAGGCTGCCGGATTACTGTAGCGTTTTCCAAGCGGAAATATTAGCCGTAACCAAAGCAGTAGAAACTCTGGAAGAGAATAGCTTAAGCTGTAACCGTGTTAACTTTTATATTGACAGTCAAGCAGCAATTAAGGCAATAATCTCGCATAGCACAGCATCTAAATGCGTGTTAGAGTGTAAGCAGTCTCTGGAGAGAATCGGGACAGGGAGAAGCATACATCTATACTGGGTCCCAGGGCATATGGGAATAGATGGGAATGAAAAAGCGGACGAACTAGCTAAAAGGGGTGCATCCCTTGAAGCTTGCTCCGTAGATGTCCCAATTTGATTGGGCGAGATTAAGCGAAGGCTAGAGGTGCACATGATCGACCAAGCGGGAAAGGCGTGGGTTCAAGCGCGGGGCTGTAAAGTGTTGAAGATTATGTGTAGGTCTTACAACCTTAGACTAACACAGTTGCTCCTATCATTAAAAAGAGAGGAACGTAGACTCATGACGGGTATTCTGACTGGACACTGCCTTCTGGCGGCACATGCCTTTAAACTAGGCTTGGTCCGTGATAGCAGATGTAGGAAGTGCGGGTTGGAGGAGGAAACGATCGAGCACGTTCTGTGCTCGTGCCCTGCACTTGCCAGGCTAAGACTCCAGCTATTAGGAGTGATACAGCTTTCAGATCTAGAAGCAGCAAGTGGCTTAAGTCCTAGGAAGCTTCTAGTATTTGCCAAGAGGACGAAGTTATTTTATAACATAGGTCCTGGTTTTTGAAAGGGTTTTTCAGTTTGGTCGTTAAAACAAACTTCTGGTAACACTACGGACTCAATCAGTCTATGTGAGGTCCTCATGGACCGGCCAGTTCAACCTACCTACCTACTTACTTGATGTACTTATCTAAACTCACTTTATCTTGGTATTAAAAATGGGCGAAATCCGACTAAGACCACACCCACTTTTTCGATATCGAAAATTTCGAGAAATTCAAAAAAATGCTATAATTCTATACCAAATACAAAAAAGGGATGAAACATGGTGATTTCATTGTTTTTTTAACACAAAATATAACTTTGGAAAAACTTGGTAAAATGGGCGTGACACCTACCATATTAAGTAGTAGAAAATGAAAAAGTTCTGCAGGTCGAAATCAAAAGCCCTTGGAATTTTGGCAGGAATACTGTTCGAGGTATTACATATATAAATAAATTAGCGGTACGCGACAGATGATGTTCTGGGTCACCCTGGTCCATATTTTGGTCGATATCTCGAAAACGCCTTCACGTATACAACTAACGGACACTCCCTTTTAAGACCCTCATTAAGACCTTTAATTTCGCATATCGTACAAACACATTCTAGAGTCACCCCTAGTCCACCTTTATGGCGATATCTCGAAAAAAGGTCCACCTATAGAACTAAGGCCCACTCCCTTTTAAAATTATCTATCCTTCCTTACCCAACGATTTTATTTAATTGTCTGAGCAACGCCCTAGATTTATGAGGAATGCGATGACTAGTACCTATGACCTACCTAATTATTTTCTATCTTTTAGTATTATTATTACTTAATGTAAGTATTGTTTTCAATAAAACCGTTTCTTAAAATTTTTTTATTAATTTTTTTTTATTTTATATTTCTTTTAAAAATCACTTAGGTATGTATGTACATCTATTCACTATATATTTCATATCTTATACATCCGATTATTTGGATGTAACGGATGGGATAAGATTATTGTTAAGCCCCACTCATGAAAGGTATGAAGACTTCGGCACAGCCGAAGACAGTGCCATGCTTACTTGTTTTGTACTACATACATATGTATATGACCAGAATAGATTTTGTTAAAAATTTTGATTATAGCGATTTTCGTGAAATGGAGTTTGCTAGATGTGTTTAAATTTTAAACTCGGTAAGTCTTAGTCGAAGTGCTTTGGATCAGATTCGTGAGCTCTATTTATTGAGCCATCACATCTGTATAACCAATCATATCATGACACTTCATATGTAGATATAGTAAAATGTTGTGAAAAAGAATGTATGACTGACACCACCCACCACAAAAAAAAATTTTTAATTGTTAGATATTCAGCAGTAATTATACCTTTCATGAAAATGAAATGGTATATTAATTTCGTCACGAAACCGAAAATTGTAAGTCCTTAAAGGAAAATAGATAGACCCACCATTAAGTATACCGAAATAATCAGGTTGAAGAGCTGAGTTGTTTTAGCCATGTCCGTCTGTCCGTCTGTCCGTCTGTCTGTTTGTATGCAAACTAGTCCCTCAATTTTTGAGATATCTTGATAAAATTTGGTGAGCAGGTGTATTTGGGTGTCCGATTAGACATTTGTCGGAACCGACCGGATCGGACCACTATAGCATATATCCTCCATACAACCGATTTTTCAGAAAAAGAGGATTTTTGTAATATCTTACCCAATTTAAACCAACTTCACCATATACTTTCGTATATTGAACATATTGTTGCCTGAAAAAATTTATGAGATCGGTCGTATATATAGTATATATATGGTGGTATATATAGTATATATATATAGTATATATATATATATATATTTTCGCAAATTTTAGTCCCATTTTAACAGCTAGAAGATTCAAATTTCACCGAATATTTACTTATATAGCATATATTGTTGTCTGAAAAAATCATAGAGATCGGTTGTATATATAGTATATATCTCATACAACCGATTGTTCAGATAAGAAACTTTTCGCAATTTCTACCCCATTTTAACAGCTATAAGCTTCAAATTTCACCGATTGTTTACGTATATAGCATATATTGTTGTCTGAAAAAATCATAGAGATCGGTTGTATATATAGTATATATCTCATACAACCGATTGTTCAGATAAGAAACTTTTCGCAATTTCTACCCCATTTTAACAGCTATAAGCTTCAAATTTCACTGATTGCTTAGGTATATAGCATATATTGTTGTCTGAAAAAATCATAGATATCGGTTCTATATATAGTATATATCTCATACAGCCGATTGTTCAGATAAGAAACTTTTCGCAATTTCTACCCCATTTTAACAGCTAGAAGCTTCAAATTTCACCAACTGCTTACGTGTATAGCATATATTGATGTCTGAAAAAATCATTGAGATCGGTGATATACATAGTATATATCTCATACAACCGATTGTTCAGATAAGAAACTTTGCGCAATTTCTGCCCCGTTTTAACAGTTAGAAGCCTCAAATTTCACAAAATGCTTACGTATATAGCATATATTGTTGTCTGAAAAAATCATAGAGATCGGTCGTATATATATTATATACTTCATATAAACTGTCATTTTGACCCCTTTTTTACGGCTAGAATCTTCAAAATTCATCAAATTTCATCAAATAGTTACGTTTTCGTCATATATTTTTGAAATACGTGATTCGTAGTCATAGTTTTTACACGCAGACCACAAAAAACCTGAAACTTTGCATCCTCACACAAAGTACCTACCCGTTTTTTATTTTATATTTATCTTAAAAATCTTTAAGGTATGTAGATCTGTTCACTATATATTTCTTATCTTATACATCCGATTATTCGGAGATTACGAACGGGATAAGATTATTGTTCAGCCCCATTCATGAAAGGTATGAAGTCTTCGGCACAGTCGAAGACAGTCCCGTTCTTACTTGTTTTAAACTTATTATTCCTTTTTTTTAACCACAAGTGTCTATAAATCTTCATTTCCTTTATACAAGGTCAGTTTCATGTTTTTGAACAAATTTCGGGACGAATTTGAGTGCATTCCCGTGAAGCTAGAGTCTTCAGAACCCGATGACAGTGCAACTTGAGGGAAACAAATTTCACTAGGTGGCGCGGGGATCGTAATACCTAAAAAATCGTTTTTGAAATATTGCCTAGAGATCTGGAAGTTTGAACATAAGTTATAAGCACATTTAGTTGCAGTATTTAGGATAAAAAATACTTCTAGTTAGGGCAGGGGTCGAGATATTTGGAGGAGATATTAAGAAAATTCACACAGATGCTGTGGGGAAAAATTCCGCTAGGTGGCGCACGGGCTGGGATAATTAGAAAACTCGGACAAGATTTGCAATCTTGCGATCAGAGTTTAAGTACTGAGCAACTTCCGGGCGAGTAATAAACTTGAAATTTTAAATAAAGTTCAGAAGTCTGCAACAATTTAGCGTAACTTAGGACAAAATGTTTCGCTGGGTATCGTATGCATCTAGATATTTAGGAAAATCGTACTGACCGGATGGAATCTTTGCGATCAGTTTTTGAGAAACTTCCATTTAGTTACAAATTTAATACTTCATACCTGGTTGAGAACCCGATGGCAATACATTAAGCAAGGAAAAAAATTTCGATAGGAGGCGCCTAGGCTGAGATATTTATAAATTGTTGACCAACCGGCGGAATTTTGCTACCAAGTCTTTGGAAACTTCGTTTGAATAATACGTCGAGATAATACGAGAAGTCTAACTTGTGTAACTTTGTGGCAAGATAGATACTTGTAATTTTAAACGTATTTCAGAAATGAAAGGGATTGTAAAACCTATCACAAAAAGGAAGGGAAGAGGGGATAACAACAGAAGGGAAAAATATGAACTAGTGGCGCGGGGGTCGAAGTAATTAGAAAACTCATACTAAACTTGGAATCCTGCGATACATTTTTAAGTAGCACCCCGGTAAGCCCGAGACTTGAAATATTAAAAGTATTTCAAAGGCCGAGGTCGTGCGCTACCACTCACAAAAAGTTCCGCTACGGAGTGCACGATATATTTAGAAAGATCGTGAAAACCTCGGAGATTCATACATAGTAGTTCAGATCACCGCACAGTGTTTCGTGTAGAACAAGCTAGCTGGACAAAAACAAAGTTCTTATTCCAAGAAAAGTGTAATGAGAAATGAAATAAAACAAACAAAATAACGGGATTTTTGCTTTTTTTTGAGATTTTTGCTCATATATATTTAGTAATTGAAGTAAGAAGGCAGGAGTGGCCGTAAAATGCATTGATTAATTTGCAAAATTCTTGTTGAATATTAAGATTCATATTTCTTTTAAGTGAACACTTTTACATAATTTTTTTGGTGGATTCTAAGCTTGAAGGTAAGTAAAATTTTTTAATAGTAATTCTTTCATAATTAGAGTATTTTAAATATATTTAACATTCCGTTATTAAGAAGAAAAGGTATTTTTTCCCTATATTTTTAACTTTAGAGACAAAAAAGTTACATACATTCGCGGACATCCGGGCTTAATTTTACATATGTTATAGTCGCAAGTATTCTCTAATATTCGAAAGAAAAAACCATTGCGAATTCTTTGCACATCTATTTTTAATTTTTTTTTTTGTAGATTTAGTTATCTCTACATATCAAATAGGATGTATGTACGTACCAGCTCCGACGAGATATTTGAACCTTTAAAGCTGATCAACAAACGGCAAAACCAATTCCCTGGTACAGGGAACAAACACGTAGCCATAAAACATACAAAAATAAACGCGCAAGGTCAACAAGAGCACACCAAAAGCAAAAAGGCGAAGATCATTGACTTCAACCTGCCACAACATACCGCACCAGTCACCAAGGCATAAAAACAGGTACATACAAAACAATCCTAATGCAGGTATAACCACACAGGAACGCTACACAAAACAACCCCATTTGGTAGCATCTACGCCAATACCTGAATGTAATATAAATACTGCACAACTGATAACAAACCAGAACGATCAACGACACTTAAGATGGCAGCACAACAATCATCAGCTATTCACCCTGTCGGAAAATCAACAACACAAACAGTTTAGTTATAACAGTACCAAGAACGGAGTTTTTTGACATTTGGATTCAACATTCGAAGGAAACCAGATATAAAGAATTATTGAGTTTTGTTGTACTTAAGTACGATTTAAGCGAAGCAGCAGAGTATTCGATAAAAAGTTGAAGCTTACAAATATCGGCATATTCGTCGAAGGTGGATCAAAAGTGGAACACTTCTGGAAGCAATAAGGAGCGATTTTTGAATAAAAACTCGGAGTGGCTTTCGATTCCAGACTTCACATTTACAATAACGGTGGATTCAAAGTTGCCATCAGACCAACCAACCACTTCTTCAGGTAACCCCGACCCCGGAAAACGAAAGAAGGACTTTGTTAGCTGCAGTGACAAAACCAAACGGCGTCGAGTGGATGACCTCTTGCAATCTAGAAGTCCTGGTGAGTTACTTTATGCGGCAGAAGTATCAACGCGTATGTCCGGCAACAGAAATGTTGCTAACATTATAAAAAAAATCACAGGAAACCACTCAAATATCCGGAAAAAAGATGACATGTGAGCCAGATGCAAGATAATTGAGCAATGTAGAAGCCTTAGCATAATACGTAGATAGCAAGTCGACGACTCATGGGTACAAAACGACTTGGAAGTGGAGCATCAAGGCAGCCCATAAGGTTTATCCATCATTTTATACTCTAAGAAAAGCTAAGGCAGAATGCAATCCAAATGAAATTGATGTGGGTGAAACACGTGCGGAAATTAAAGTCCAGTCCGTATTAGATAAAACTGTTGAGCGTTTAGTTTTAGCAAATCAAGAAGTTTTTGTTAGTTTATTACCTACGAACTTGACGTATACTTTAATCAGAAAGTGGGGTTGCGATAGAAGCTCTGGCCGTAGCACATATAAGCAAAAGTTTACATGCAGTTCTGACACTGATGAGTTTTTGTTTATATTTTCTTTCGTTCCTCTTCAATTAAAGGATGAAAAAGGTAACATTGTTTGGCAGAACCTCAACCTTTTTCTACCAATTAAATTTATTTTTTCTATAGAAACAAAAGATTTTATTCTTTTTGAAACGAACAAAGTTTTAGAGGAGATAAGTGCGTTGTTGCCAACAAAGTACATGCTCGAAGAATACAAAGTTTCCGTAAATCACAATATGCTTCTTACAATGATTTACAGAAAAGTTTGCAATGCTTTGACTGAAACTTCTTCCGCACAAAAGTGTTATATTTGTGGTGCCACTCCAAAAGATATGAATAATGAGTTACGGGACTTTACGCCTAACCTAGATAATCTTGGTTTTGGTTTGTCTACTCTCCATGCATGGATAAGATGTTTTGAATGCTTGCTTCACATAAGTTACCGCCTCGAAGTAAAAAAATGGCAGCTTATGAATGAGGCATATAAAGAGAGTGTAAAGCTACGTTCCAACGAAATCCAGAATAAATTTAAAAGTGTACTTGGATTGATAGTAGATAAACCAAAACCAGGTTTCGGCAATACCGATGACGGCAACACTGCTAGTAGGTTGTTCGAAAATTCTGAGGCTAGTGCTGAGAATACGGGATTGGATGTAACGCTCATCAAAAGATTCGACACTCTCCTTCGCGCGTTAGCATCTGCGTATAATATAAATATCCAAAGATTTGAAAAATTTGCGGTCGAGACTAAAAAACTATACATAAATCTCTATCCATGGTTTAATATGCCTGTTACAGTTCATAAATTCTTAGTGCATAGTACTGAAATTATAAAATCAGCAATTTTACCTACTGGTCAACTTTCCGAGGAAGCACAGGAAGCCCGTAACAAAGATTTGAGACGATTCAGGGATTATAACACACAAAAGCGTGAAGCCACGAATAGAGATCTTATGAATATGTTGCTTATAACATCGGATCCTTTAGTTAACAGTTTTAGGGAGATACCTAAGAAAAAATTTAAAAGTCTGACTTCAGAAGTCTTAAATTTACTGTCCCCCGATAATGTTGAGGAGTCAATAAATACCCCAGTTGTTTCAGGCTTTCACAGTAGTGTTGCTGATGTTCATGACTATTCCACAAGTGACTCATCGAATGAAAGTGATGATAGCGAATAATAACATAATTATGAAAGATAACCTACCCTACAACTTTTTGATGGATCAGGTTTTATTTAATTTAAATCTGTTATCTTTTCTACTTTGTATGATACTTTACTTTTAAGTTTTTTGTAATAAGTAATTTTCACATATTTAATTTAATTATTTACATTGTTATTATTATTATTGTAATTCACTTTTACATTCCTGACTGGTACTTTAAAATAATTCTGTAAAAATTGTAGTGCCAGGATAAATACTCAAATAAATACAAAATATGTATGTACATATGTACAGTCACTCACATAAATAAGTAGACACCCCTTTTTGGATAATTCTTACAATTTTCGCTTTCGCAAATTTATTTTAACTCATTTCCCATAAGAAAATTTGTCACGATCTATAACAAAAACTAAATTATATTTAAAAAATTCGACGAATTTTCATAAAAAATTTTAATTTTTTTTTTCCGAATTTTTAGAATTTTTTAGAGTACTTAAATTGAACGGAATACAAATCTCAAGTATTCCGTTCAATTTAAGTACAATAAAGTAATATTCTTAAGTCCTTTAAATTTTTTTGGATCTATGTCACTTATTCACATGAGTTACTGTATATGAAATAAGCAAATGTATGCATATGAAGTAAAATTTTGGAAAAAAATAAAAAAAAGAAAATATGGCCGAAAAAAATTACGTAGTTGTAATAGATGACTGCATATGGAACGGAAAATCTCAGAAAATAATTTTGTCCAGCTAGCTTGTTCTACACGAAACACTGTGCACCGTGGCAATGCAGCAAAGGGGGAAAATCCAAAGGAGATAAAGAGAATTAGCCCTTCCTTTATATAAATGGATCAAAACGCAGTGTAAAATGTGTGAACAATTTGAAATTTTGGACTTAAGTTTCAAATTGAAACCGAACTAAATTTAAAAAAAAGCCAGCAGTAAACTGTAAGAGAAGCATGCGACTGCTGGCAGTTCTGATGTCAGTTTGACCAGTTCAGGCATAATTAGTCGCAATTAGGCTCTCCATAGGACACGCTTGGACTGGCATATGCTGAGGACATTGATATCATCGGCCTAAACACCCCCGCCGTTAGTTGTGCTTACACCAAACTGGAAAAAGAAGCGGTAGAGATGGGTTTGGTGGTGAATGAGGACAAAACGAAGTATCTGCTGTCATCGAGCAAAGAGTCAGCGCATATGCGCCTTTGCAACCACGCTACTGTTAGCAGCCATAATTTCGAAATAGTAAAAGACTTCGTTTATTTGGGAACCAGCATCAACACTAGCAACAACATCAGCTCTGAAATCCAGCGAAGAATCGCTCTTGCCAATAAATGCTACTTTGGACTAGGTAGGCATTTGCAAAGTAAAGTCCCTCTCGGCAAACGAAAATCATACTCTGCAAGTCACTCATCGTACCCGTCCTGCTATATGGGGCAGAAGCATGGGCCATGACAAGCAGATGAAGCGGCTCTGGCAGTGTTCGAAAGAAAAGTTCTTCGAAAGATTTATTGACCTCTACGCATTGCCGATGGCGAGTACCGAAGAAGATTTAACGATGAGCTGTACGAGCTATACGCAGCCATCAACTTAGTCCAGCTAATTAAAACGCAGCGGCTACGCTGGCTAGGCCATATTATGCGAATGAAAGATGACGTTCCGGCCAAGCAAGTCTTTCTATCGGAACCCGCCCATGGAAGTAGAGGTAGAAGGCGGCTCCCACTCCGTTGGAAGGACCAAGTGGAAAACGATTTAAAATCCTTTGGTGTGACCAATTGGCAAAGAGAAGGAGCGACTGGCGCGCCTTGTTGGACGACCAAAATCGTTTAAACGGTTAAGCGCTAATTAAGTATGTAATAGGACATAGATATACTGGTCTTCCCTAAATTCATTTCTATCTTCTTTTTCGTATATGGGTACGCAGTTCCCCTTTTTTCCAAATATTTTTTAATATTTTTACATGCCATCTGCCTATGAGGTGGCACATTTCGCGATTGGGAAACAAAAAGACTTTTGAATGTGAGTTTTCAGTCGCCACGGTCTTGACTCTGATGGTGGCTGGGCCCAACGACATTTGTATTATTTTGCAGGTGAAGTTCCCCGAAATGATCTGTATGGTAATGAACATGGCATTATTAATAATATGCAATTTTAAGAGCCGATTCCCGAGATTCAATACCAGTACTGCCTTACACGTCTAGGAACATCTTCGCTATGAACTACATCATACATATTCTCAAAAGACACGAAGGGGTCAAAAGACAACAACCTGTTCGGGAAGCAATAAGTACATTTTTCAAAGGGCCATAGAGTAGCGATCCTTCCCCGTCTTCCTGACTTATGTAGCGTATATCAAGCGGCAATTTCAGCAATCCGCTGGGCTATAAATCATTTCACGCATATTTCTAAGGCTGGGAAAGTGTGTTTATTTCTCAGACAGATAAGTCACATTAAAAGTTTTGGAGTTTTGAGATGACCAGGCACCTCAGTATCAGCCTTATATGCATACCAAAAATCGAGTATTAGAAGCAACTGTAGAGCAGATGAGCTGACTAGGAGGGGCATAACTCTCTATATCATTTTAGAAATTGCTGCGGTATGTATACCTATGACCTCTATTTAAGTCGGCGCAAGCAAACACAAAACAGAGAGGGAAATAGCTACACCCTGATCTTACGAAGCGCGAAATAAGGGTGATATATAAATTGTTTGACTCCAGGAAGTAGCTGATGCTGATAATTTTCTAATAAATGCAAAATATCTCAGACATTGTATACAAGTCTTAATAGCTTTATATCGATTTTGGAACTGGTGCTCCTACGTATTGTGGCTTGTCTCAGGAAACTGTAAAATACAAGGCATAATCGATCCGTTTATCGTGTCATTGAATAAATATCAACCATTCGATACATACAAAATTAAGGTCACAAGCAAAGTTCTTCTTTCAATATTCGAGAGATCACTTTGGAGATTTCGAATTCTCTTGGGAACATACGCACATACATACAAAAATGTTTATATGTACATATACATGGAGCTCAATTTGGCTCTATTTACAATAAAACTGGAGTAAATAGTATGATGATTTATGGATAAGTGAATAAATTTATATATATATGCCTACAAATTTACATAAATACATACATGCATACATATGCATCGTTCAAAAGTGCTCACAAATGGGTAATAAGAGGAAGTAAACAGAAGTATTAAAGACAGAACTCCACAACAGGCGGCTTGAACATCGCAGACTTTTTGAAATTCCACCACTTTGTTCAACTTTTTTATATACATAGCTAATGGAAGAGGTGAACTTCCTTACGGGCTGTTATACCTCAGGCGCCTGGTGTGCAGTTCTGGTTTGAGATAGGTAAAGCGCTCAGCATACATACATATGTACAAACACTAGTAAACAAGCTCAAATGCAAGTGTAAAGTTTAAGCGTCACGATGCTGCAACAAAATCATTTAACACTTTGTCGCTAAAAAGATGATAGACTGAAATAAGAAACAGCGGAGATATTTACCAAAACGAAAACATTTAAATTGTAAAATGTTGGAGCTCTTCAAAAATTTGCATACAACTATGCATGAGCAGCTCAGAAGTGGAGCATTCAATCGGCAACTACACAGCGATATTGAGTAGCCGGATATTGAAACTCACGAGGTATTGACTCATGTATGCATGTATGTTTTAATGATGCTGAGGACAGCAAAAACGAATACAGAAGACCTGGTACATTACTGAGCTTCACTAGGACGAAAAGTATATCCCTATTAGCCGCTGTGTTTGAATTTGGTTGCCCTTCATTGCAGAAATGTAAAGTCATACTACCACCTTCATTGGGATTGAGAAAAAAATCTTGAAGTCGTTTGAGACCATACGAGGTTTCAGACAATGCCACTTCCCAATGTGATTTGTGTGACAGAATCAGAATGCTTCAATGACCGCATTGGTTGGATGAGTACCGCTTGTGGAAGCTTAATGTTTAGGATAGGGCTATCAAAGCCTCGGTTGTCTTGTAATATTGCACGGGGTCATCGATAAGAGTAATCGAGTCCCGCGAAGAAACGAACACTGGCCATATGAGGTGATAGTCAAATCGATTTTGTTCAATTGAAACCAGGTTTGATGGAGCGTACTGGATACAGTACAACCGACAGCGCTAGTTGGTATCAGCAGCGCTCTTAGAGCTGCCTTTGAATTGAATTTCGAATTGAGAACTGCCGTAGATGTTTAGTTACCCAGTGATACTACTGCTAGAGTATTCAGCATCCACTCGGATAGGTAATTAAAGCCCCAAGTTCAACTTTAACGCGAGCGAACGTTGTCGGAGACTACCTGAGCTCGCTTGCTGTTGGTATGAACTATTCTAAGGCTAGAATCATCCGGGTGTCGGAAAATGGCAGTCTCCTGGGCAACTGTGGTACCTATATCTTTGCCCGTACAGATAAAACTGAACGATAGAAGGCAGCAGACAATTGGGAGTTCACTGCGTAACTGTGGTCTACTCCTGTAGAGATGTGCCTGTATAAACGACTTCTCGCAGCGTAGCAACATTTTCCTGGCCGGACGCGGGTATAGACAATCTACAGAAGTTATTGGGTTCAGTAACGTTCATACATCAATGGTGAATGGTGTTCTAATAAATCAATGACCAATACGAGTCCATGCAGTACGTCTTAATATACTATTACAATTTTTCCTGCTGCAGCTGGATGTGAGTAGGAATCATCCGGTCACTTCATGCTGAACTGTCCAGCTTTTGTTAGAATAAGTTGAAAATATTTCGGTCAAAATATTTATGTCAGTGCTGCGCAATAATTTTTCAAGTAGCGCTTACATCACGGTTATTTTACATGGTTTCACAGCAGACCTTCATGCTGTCCAATTGATCTCCTCCTACCGTAGTAGCTACTACTCAATCTAACCTAACCTATAAGTCTAGAACTCCGTCGAAACATCACTCATGTCAATAAACGCTCTTTGGGACTCCGATGGTGAAGGGCACAACAAACTCTCCCACTCTACTCCCTTATAAAATTCATCTTTTTGCATCACCAGATCTTTCCGACGACCTTTGGAGCATTCGAAGGGAAGGTATAGGGAAGATATGGTAATGGCAATAGAAAATATTGAAATAAATTTAGTTCCAAGCAGATGACGCCATAGTACCAAAAGTGGGAAAAATAATTTCACTTGCAAAGTATGAAAGCACTCATAGTCAAAGCAAATGTCGAACTCTTCTTCTTAGGCTTTCCATGTAGCAAAAGTTGAATATTGCCAACTCTTTTATGTTTTATGCCATTCTCCATAAAAACATGTGCGATCTACTCATCATGCATAAGATTGCGTTCAACGTCTCTGTATAAGAAAGTTGATTGTGACACGACAATGAGAACCTAAGAGCGAAATATGCGCTTCAAAAAACCCGGGTTTGAAAATATTAAGAAGCTAACGTCGATAGCAACTACCTATGTACTTCAGATTTATACAATTTGTGTTGATCCGCTCGTACTGTATGGAGTACATGGTGGTCCGAGGACGAAGTGTGAAAACCATTTTTAGTAGCAAAGTAAATATTTGCATACATATGTTTGTTTGTATGTATGATCATATATATATTAAACGATTTTTTATGAAATTACATGAAATGCAATATTAAGAGACTTTGGAAAGTTGTTAAATCTAAACGATATTATTTAATCTAAGTTTTCTATGGAGTACTCGGAAATGGGCCATTTTTCAATAAAACCCAGTCATTTTAGTAAAGACATGGATCAAACGTGGAAATGGAGATAAAACTGGAATATCGTTTCGTAGGATTGAAATTGGTTATGTTTTGAGCGTGGTTTCGGAGAAAAAAGTTATAAAAACGCTCTTTACCCGCGTCTCTGTCGACGCAAGACAAATAAAAGATAAAATTTTGTTAATTGTCATGAAATAGTTCCGAGCTCATCCAGAAAGCAATATTGAAATAGTCCTGCTATGGCCTCGAAAGTAATGCAGTACTTATAACAAAAATGATGCCTAAATGATTCGCAGATAGCCACTAAAATTATCCTGAATATAATCTTTAAATCATTCCGAAATATAAATAAAACATTGAAACTCTTTGGCGACCTTCTTCTTTTAATATGGTATTTGTTTAACCGGCTCTAGGTACAATTTTTATACTCAGTTAAGCAGAGCTCACAGAGTATATTAACTTTGTTTGGATAACGGTTGGTTGTATAGGTATAAAGGAATCGAGATAGATATAGACTTCCATATATCAAAATCATCAGGATCGAAAAAAAATTTGATTGAGCCATGTCCGTTCGTCCGTCCGTCCACCCGTCTGTCCGTCCGTTAACACGATAACTTGAGTAAATTTTGAGGTATCTTGACGAAATTTGGTATGTAGGTTCCTGAGCACTCATCTCATATCGCTATTTAAAATGAACGATATCGGACTATAACCACGCCCACTTTTTCGATATCGAAAATTTCGAAAAACCGAAAAAGTGCGATAATTAATAACCAAAGACGGATAAAGCGCTGAAACTTGGTAGGTGAATTGAATTTATGACGCAGAATAGAAAATTAGTAAAATTTTGGACAATGGGCGTGGCATCACCCACTTTTAAAAGAAGGTAATTTAAACCTTTGGAAACTGTAATTTGGCAGTCGTTGAAGACATCATGATGAAATTTGGCAGGAACGTTACTCCTATTACTATATGTATGCCTAATAAAAATTAGCAAAATCGGAGAACGACCACGCCCACTTATAAAAAAAATTTTTAAGTTAAATTTGAACAAAAAATTGTATATCTTTACAGTATATAAGTAAATTATGTCAACATTCAACTCCAGTAATGATATGGTGCAACAAAATACAAAAATAAAAGAAAATTTCAAAATGGGCGTGGCTCCGCCCTTTTTCATTTAATTTGTCTAGGATACTTTTAATGCCTAAGTCGAACAAAAATTTACCATCCTTGTGAAATTTGGTAGGGGCTTAGATTCTAGGACGGTAACTTATTTCTGTGAAAAAGGGCGAAATCGATTGAAGCCACGCCCAGTTTTATACACAGTCGACCGTCTGTCCTCCGGCTCGGCCGTTAACACGATAACTTGAGCAAAAATCGATATATCTTTACTAAACTCAGTTCACGTACTTATCTGAACTCACTTTGCATTGGTATAAAAAATGGCCGAAATCCGACTATGACCACGCCCACTTTTTCGATATCGAAATTTACGAAAAATGAAAAAAATGCCATAATTCTATACCAAATACGAAAAAGGGGATGAAACATGGTAATTGGATTGGTTTATTGACGCAAAAAATATAACTTTAGAAAAAAACTTTGTAAAATGTGTGTGACACCTACCATATTAAGTAGAATTAAATGAAAAAGTTCTGCAGGGCGATATAAAAAACCCTTGAAATCTTGGCAGGAATAATGTTCGTGGTATTACATATATAACTAAATTAGCGGTATCCAACAGATGATGTTCTGGGTCACCCTGGTCCACATTTTGGTCGATATCTGGAAAACGCCTTCACATATACAAATAAGCGCTACTCCCTTTTAAAACATTAATAATTTTAATTTGATACCCATATCGTACAAACACATCCTTGAGTCACCCCTGGTCCACCTTTATGGCGATATCTCGAAAAGGCGTCCACCTATAGAACTAAGGCCCACTCCCTTTTAAAATACTCATTAACCCCTTTCGTTTGATACCCATATTGTACAAACGCATTCTAGAGTCATCCCTGGTCCACCTTTATGGCGATTAACGGCGTCCACCTATGGAACTAAGGATCACTCCCTTTTAAAATACTCATTGACACCTTTCATTTGATACACATGTCATTCAAACACATTCCAGGGTTACCCTCGGTTCATTTTCCTACATGGTTATTTTCCATTATGTTGTCACCATAGCTCTCAACTGAGTATGTAATGTTCGGTTACACCCGAACTTAACCTTCCCTACTTGTTTAGTATTAAAACACCAAAGTTTTTTTTGTTCTTCAGTTTACCAATATATTTCCCTGGACCCTGAAGACGGTTACCATGTGTAACCGAAATATATTGGTAAGCTGAAGAAAAAAATTGTTTGGTGTCTTAATACTAAAAAATTTGACGTAAAGCCGGTTAAACAAAAACCATATAAATAAAATAAATACAACTTCAATATAATTACAATATTCCTCCGAAGATATTTCTATTATTATATTTTTTGATTTTTCCTATAAATTGGCGAGAATACATGTTTTACGGCGACTCCCAACGGTATCTGCTAACAGATTAATTTTCGTTGAGAAGCTTTTAGTGGCATAAATACACTGGAAATCTTTGCAAACCACTGCGGAGGGGCGAGTCCGCTTAGGAACATGTGTTTTTTTTTTTTATTTTTTGCGGCCGCCGTCTCGAAATGTTCCTAAGTAGTACCTAAATAATTAAAATTTTATCCCGAAAAAATTCCCTAAATAGTTTTGAAACTATCTCCAAAAAACGAATTAATCCTGGAAAAATTTTAAATAAGCTCGGAAATAGTCCCGAAGTCAGGCTAAAATTATCTTAAATAAACACTTTTAACAATTCTTGTTGTTAAGAAAAAATTTATCATAACAATAATAATGATAAAAAAAATTATTGCTAGGCCTTGAGCTCGATTCGAACCCGCGATCTTACAAATCAGTAGGCCGATATAACAACAAAAATTGTTAATACATCCCAGAGCACGGGGAAAAAAGTGTCAATAAAATATGACACTATGGCAGCATTGCCATCAAACAAGCCCAATTTTCTCATCCATTCTGCAACAGATGTCGCATTGCTGTGAATATCAATTGGCACGAAACAGAATAGAAGTAGGATTAATGAAGACAAACAAAAAACCGCTGTGATGGCTGAATGGTTATGGCAGCGGAGCCTAAACGTTGCCGATGAAGGAATTTAGCAGTTCCCGAAATGGATCTATACAACGAGCTTTGGCAGTTGTCTAAATTTTTTCTTTCTTCTATTCTAATTTAAAAAAATTTTTTCAATTAAGAAAAAAATTTATCATAACAATAATAATGATAAAAAATTATTGTTAGGCCTTGAGCTCGATTCGAACCCGCGATCCTTATTTATTTTATTTTATTGTATTTTTATACCTTTCATGAACATGAAATTGTATATTAACGTTGGTCCGATGTTTGTAACGTTGAGAAATATAGAAGATAGACTCACCATTAAGTATACCGAATTGATCAGGGCGACGAACTGAGTTGATATAGCCATGTCCGTCTGTCCGTCCGTCCGTCTGTCTGTTTGAACGCAAACTAGTCCCTCAAATTTTGAGATATCTCAATAAAATTTGGCACAAGGATGTAATTTTGTATTATATTAGACATTTGTCGGATCCGGTGGGATCGGACCACTATAACATATATCTCCCATACAACCGATAGATAAGACGATTTTAGTCATTCCTGCCGCAATTTAGAAAGTATAAACGTGAAACTCGGTGATATATATTCTAATATATCATAGAAGATATCCTGAAAAAATCACTTTGATCGGAGCTATATATAGTATATATCCCATACAACAGATCGGTCAGATAAGGGGGTTTTTGCCATTTTTTTATATTTATCTTAAAATCGTTTAGGTATGTACATCTGTTCACTATATATTTCTTATCTTATACAGCGCATTATTTGGAGATTACGAATGGGATAAGATTATTGTTCAGCCCCATTCATGAAAGGTATGAAGTCTTCGGCACAGCCGAAGACAGACCCGTCCTTACTTGTTATACTCAGCTGAGCAGAGCTCACAGAGTATATTACCTTTGTTCGCATAACGGTAATCCGTAACGGCATAAACTAATCGAGATAGATATAGACTTCTATATATCAAAATGATCTGGGTGAAAAAAGAAATTCATTTAGCCATGTCCGTCCGTCTGTCCGCCCGACTGTGACCCAGTACATCATCTGTCGGGTACCGCTAATTTATTTATATATGTAATACCAGGAACAGTATTCCTGCCGAGATTCCAAGGGCGTTTGATTTCGCCCTGCAGAACTTTTTCATTTTCTTCTACTTAATATGGTAGGTGTCACACCCATTTTACAAAGTTTTTTCTAAAGTTATATTTTGCGTCAATAAACCAATCCAATTACCGTGTTTCATCTCTTCTTTCATATTTGGTATAGAATTATGGCATTTTTTTCATTTTTCCTAATTTTCGATATCGAAAAAGTGGGCGTGGTCATAGTCGGATTTCGGCCATTTTTATACCAAGATAAAGTGAGTTCAGATAAGTATGTGAACTGAGTTCAGTAAAGATATATCGTTTTTTGCTCAAGTTATCGTGTTAGCAGCCGAGCGGAAGGATAGACGGTCGACTGTGTATAAAAACTGGGCGTGGCTTCAACCGATTTCGCCCATTTACACAGAAAACAGTTAACGTCATAAAATCTAAGCCTCTACCAAATTTCAAAAGGACGGGGTAAATTTTTGTTCGATTTATGGCATTAAAAGTATTTTAGACGAATTAAATGAAAAAGTGCGGAGTCACGCCTATTTTAAAATTTTCTTTTATTTTTGTATTTTGTTGCACCATATCATTACTGGAGTTGAATGTTGACATAATTTACTTATATACTGTAAAGATATTAAATTTTTTGTTAAAATTTGACATTTAAACAATTTTTTTTTAAAGTGGACGTGTTCTTAATCCTAGTTTGCTAATTTTTCCTTAGCACACATATAGTAATAGGAGTAACGTTCCTGCCAAATTTCATCATGATATCTTCAATGACTGAAAATTTACAGCTTGCAAAACTTTGAAATTACCTTCTTTTAAAAGTGGGCGGTGCCACGCCTATTGTCCAAAATTTTACTAATTTTCTATTCTGTGTCATACCAAGTTTCATCGCTTTAGCCGTCTTTGGTAATGAATTATCGCACTTTTTCAGTTTTTCGAAATTTTCGATATCAAAAAAGTGGGCGTGGTTATGGTCCGATTCCGTTCATTTTAAATAGCGATCTGAGATGGGTGCCCAGGAACCTACATACCAAATTTCATTAAGATACCTCTAAATTTACTCAGGTTACCGTGTTTACGGACGGACGGACGGACGGGCATGGCTAAATGAATTTATTTTTTCGCCCAGATCATTTTGATATATAGAAGTTTATATCTATCTCGATTAGTTTATGCCGTTACGGATTACCGTTATGCGAACAAAGTTAATATACTCTGTGAGCTCTGCTCATCTGAGTATAAATATATAAAAATTTTATTATTTATGCAAAATATATTCTTCAAGACAAAAATAATGTAATGCTGCTCGTGAACGAAGATTCCCCAACCATTTCTCCCCTTCAGCTTCCCAGAAAATACATAATGATTGGACAATACATAGGTTGTGAGCAATTTGAACGCCAGGTAAGTGAAACTATCTTGACATACATGAATACGGCTTCAACATCCCGTATCGTATCCGTATTTTAAGATGCAGACAATAATGCTGATGTTGGATGTTGTAGTCGCAGGTGTATATCGGTCAAGTTTGTTCGCAAGTTAGCTGTGGTTCGAAAAGCTCACTTTCGCATGCTTTCTTCCCCTGATGAAATAAGATTACTATGTAGTATCTTGTTTTGAATGAGATATGAAGAATAAATGCATTAAAATGGCATTCAAAAATGATTCAAAAATCTCAACCAAAACGATTGAAATATATTCACGAATATGATCAGAAAATGACTGTGAAAAGCAGTCAAATATTACTCTAAAGCTATTAAAGCTCAATTTTGCAATGATATCAAATATGAATAAAAAGCGTTTCGAAATAGGAATCATAAATGATTATTCAAGAATAATCACATTTATGGTACATTTTTCTCCCGACGATACGTTAATTTTCCAACAGAAAATGCTTTTAAATTTGAACGTTTTAAATCATCTTGAGGTATGATATTTAAATATTTTTTGATCAAAATTTTCAAAAAATGCTGGCTGGGAATTGAAATGCGTACCATATGTTGCATACATATATATGTGTGTATATGTACACGATAAAGAGTAATTACGCTTGTTGGTTTTGTTAGCACGGTGGCAGTTCGGAAAGCATTTGAAATGTTTCCATCAACAAGCGTTTTGATATAAAGGTGTACCTAATCAAGATATGACTAATTAAGCCGGAATATTTCTATATTTGACAATTTATACACAATAAATATTGTTTATACGGCCATTGTTCATTTTTATGAGGCATTCGTTTCTTAGGAATTAACTTTTGGTTCACTTCACGTTGAAAGAAAGTGCAAACATATACCAAAAAACAAATTCGTGTGAAATTTAAATATTGAAAACTGCACCTAGCAACTATTATATCTATTAAGATTGTTAAGACACATTTAGGCCAGGGAAAATAGAACTTATGTCACCGGAAGGGGCACAAACAAGGCAGAAAAAATTACTATAATTCATATGCTCCATAACGAGACTAAACAATTTGAACAGTTGTATGTATATTTTTTAATTTTACACAAATTTGTTTCTTATGGCCATGTTCTAAACGTTACCGGAAAATTTGTAACCAGAGTATTATGCAACCGAAAATCGTTAGTTACCAGTTCATGTAACCGCTTTTCTGGAACACACGGTTGTGCTGTAGAATAACAAAAATGCGCAATTGAGAATAACATAAAAATGTGAACTTAATTATATGTAAACAAGTTTTTATATTAGCTTTGATTTGCAGGTATATACATATGCACTTAAAATTCATATGAACTGCTAAGTGCATAACGTTATCTACACTTATGAAATTGTTGCGAAAAAAATTTGTATAGCTAAATTTCAGTATGCTTTATACTCAGTTGCAACTAGAGCTTACGATTTCTCGAACATGTTCGAGAGGAGATTTCTCGCGAGTCTCGCCTTCTCGCGATATTCTCGAATTACTCGTAAGGCTCGCGAGCTTCTCGACATTCAACTTAATCGATTCATTGGCTGTTTTATATAGAGCTTTCGATTTCTTCTGGAGCACAAGCCAAAATGTCCGCAAAACCAATAGTAGAAAACCCCGAAATGTATAGAATATTGCCAATGCAGCGACTGAATCGAAAGTCGAGAGGATCGCGAGCCTTAAGAGTAATTCGAGATTCGAGAATCTTGCAAGCCTTACGAGTAATTCGAGATTCGAGAATCTCGCGAGAAGCTATGTTCTTGATGTCTTGTTGAAAAATAAAATATTGTGAACAAAATTATATGTATAATAAATATGTTTTGAGTTAAATGTCATTGAAGCAATATAATCAACAAAACAGTCACAAGTAAAAAACCAAGTGTATAAATACTGTCCATACAGCGATTAAGTAAGAATGTCGAGAAGTTCGCGAGAGGGAATCTCGCGAGAAGTCGAGTTATCGATTTCTCGGGTCTCGAAAATCTCGCTTCTGTTCGAGAAGAAATCGTAATCTCTAGTTGCAACTGAAATGTGTCTCTACACTATTCGCCACTTTTATTGCCGAAAATTGTGTGTGTTTCCACTATTCATCGCAAAGGATTCAGCTATAGGTTATACACTATGACCTACAGAGGTGCGTGTCTTCGCTATTCAGTACTACCCGTTTTGTAGCGAGTTGTTTTCGCCTGCCACGAGTCTTCGATAATAGCCGCTAGATATGGCTCCTAAACATTATCTAAGTGATGATAAAAACACGGCTATTGTTTGTAAATTCTTGTACACTAATATGGATATAGATTTTGTTGCTTTTTCTACACTTTTGCGTGGCAACAAAACGCCACCGCCTGTTTTGCTGGTAACGTTATAATCTCCACTCAGAACACGGAAAGTTGCTTGCCAATTTCCTAATCGGTTAAAAGAATGTTGTCACCGGGCTATTTATTCCAAATTATAACGATTTAAAAAAAGATGGACGCACTGTGCAATACGACCCGTGACCGAATTCAATTTTTTATATTGCAATAGCACTGAAATGGTGATTCGGATTAAGGAAGCACATGAAGTAGTGACTACGAGTACTCATAAGATTCATAATCATTTATCATTTTTACAAATAGTTTCACACATTCATATTGTGAAATTTTCGAGGTAAAAGGGATGTGGAAATGATTCGGAAATAGTTCTAAAATCTATTACAAAATAGTTGCGAAGATAGTCCCGATACTGTAACTAAAACAGTCTCTAAGTGAGCCACTAACAGTCCCAAAATACCACAAAATTATTCCAAAAGAGATCCGTTGATCTAAAAGATTCCTAAAATTATCCCCATTATAATCCGAAGGTACACAATAAATGATTCAGAAATAAAAAGATGATAAAAAAATGTTAAGGACTACCTTTATATAAATGGACCAAAAAATAGAAGGCAATTTTTCCTTTATTACAGACACAGTCTTGTTGAATTTTGACTAAAAACTTTAACAATAGCTCTTGTAAAAGAATTTTGGGATTTAAAACTATACGGTGGAGCGCAATCTTTCAATTTAAGGCAAACCATGTACTTGGGATTAGCTTATTGATTATTTAAAATTTAAACAAGCACTCTACCTTTATAACTTTAAATCCCAAAATGCTTTTACAAGAGCTATTGTTAAGTTTTTTAGTCAAAATTCAACAAGACTATGTCTGTATTAAAGAAAAAATTGCCTTCTATTTTTTGGTCCATTTATATAAAGGTAGTCCATAAAATTTTTTATCATCTTTTTATTTTCAATTTTTTAGTACTGCCTACAAAAAGGCTATTGCAACTTTGATTAATAATTTAAGTAATTCCTAAGTGAAAATTCTTATATTTATTTATTTGTTCAAAATAGCAAGATTTAAGGGAATTAGTGGAATTCCACCTCGTTTGTCAGCTACCTAGTTTGCACAGCTGAAAATCGTGGTGAAATTCGCATACGCCTGAAAGTCTACAAGAATCGTGGTGAAAGTCGCGTATGCCTAAAAGTATGCAAGGAAGTGCATTGAGTTGGGCCTTCAACGAGGTGGAATTCTACAACGCTTGCAACACTCAGGAGGCTAGCCATGAAGGTATGACCTAATTTTCTAAATAGTTCGACTCATGCGTTATGTAGCTAAATTTTTTTGATCAAATATTGCACTGACAATTAAATTAAACTATATTTCAGGTTTCAAGTCTCTAGATATTGAGTTAAAAATCGATTGCAAGATTCCCAATTTAAAACTGGTTTTCTAAATATCTCGATCCATGCGCCACCTAGCGGAATTTTTTGATAACATATTGCATTGTCGCCGGGTTCTGACTTACGGCCCAAGTTTCATGTCTCTAGCTCATCGGGAAGTTACTCGAAAATCGATCGCAAGATTCCCCCCGTTTTTAAAGGATTTGCAGTTATCTTGACTAGCGCGCCACCTAGCGGAACTTTGTTTTCTATAAGTTGTATTGTCACCACGCCTCTAACTAAGTGCCAAGTTTCAAGTCTCTAGGCTACCGGGAAGTTAGTTAAAAATGGATTGAAAGATTCCCAAATTAAAATTTGTTTTCTTACTATCTCGATCCGCGTGCCACCCAGCGAATTTTTTTTTATCAAATGTTGTATTGTCATCGGGTTTTGACCCACGGCCCAAGTTTCAAGTCGCTAGCTCACCGCAAGTTACTCAAAAACGATCGCAAGATTCCCCTCGTTTTTCAGGGATTTGTAGTTATCTCAATTAGCACGCCACCAAGCGGAACTTTGTTTTCTATAAATTGTATTGTCACCGGGTCTCGAACTATGTGTAAGTTACAAGTCTCTAGGTAAATTAAAATTAATTTTCCTAATATCTCCATGCGGCTCCTAGTGGAATTTTTTTGATCAAATGTTGCATTTTTGCCGGGTTCTGACCCACGGCACAAGTTTCAAGTCTCTAGCTCACCGGCAAGTTACTCAAACATCGATCGCAAGATTTCCCTCGTTTTTCAAGGATTTGTAGTTATCTCAATTAGCACGCCACCTAGTGGAACTTTGTTTTCTATAGATTGTATTGTCACCGGGGCTCGAACTATGTGCTAAGTTACAAGTCCCTAGGTAACCGGGAAGTTAGATAAAAATGGATTGAAAGATTCCCAAATCAAAATTTTCTTAATATCTGGATCCATGCGCCACCTAGCGAAATTTTTTTGATTAAATATTGCATTGTCACCGGTTTCTGACTCACGGCCCAAGTTTCAAGTCTTCAGCTCTCCGGGAAGTTACTTAAAAATCGATCGCAAGATTCCCTGCGTTTTTTCAGGGATTATCGTTTTTCCCGGTTCGTCTGCCACCTAGCGGCATTTTGTTTTCCACGAATTGCAGTGCCATCGACTCGAAAACTATGTGCTAAGTTTCAGGTCTCTGGATCACCGAGAAGTTAGTTAAAAGTCGATCGCAAAATTTCCATTTTAAAATTAATTTTCTGTATATCTCGATGTGTGCGCCACCTAGCGAATTTTTTTATTTGTATTGTAATGTCTCCCAGATCTGAACCATGTTATAAGTATCAAGTGTCTAGCTCAACGGGAAGTTACCGAAAAAGACTTTTCCGTGGATCAAAAATTCGTATGGAAATGAGGGGACAAACATGAAAGGGACTTAAAATAAAGGTAAAAAATGCCCTTATTGTTAACAAAGTTTCACGTTTTCGATTCGAAAAAAAACTGAAAATGAGTCAAAGCACTCTAGGTTGTCGCGGAAAACCAATACTGACATTGCCACCTTCCAAAAAATTGTAAATACCTTGATCCTTATGGCCTAGATAACCAATATCATCGGTATCAGAGAAAAATGACTTCCCAAGCAGAGGCGCCGCTCTGGCGTGATTGGTTCCCAGAGCCAAAAATTCTGGATATAGAACCATCCAAACTTTCAGATTTATTAAAAGAAGTGCGGAGCACTTGTTACCCCTCATACATGCATATGTTTTCATTGGGGGACAGCACTTGTGATCTGAGGTATTGGTTGACGGTTGAGCCAGCTTATTTTGCTGCGGAAAACCCTGAATGAAATAACAAACTTAAGGAATGTATTTAAAATATTTCATAAGTCACTTTCTAATTACAGACGCACTCACAGGCCAGGGAAGAAATCGAAAGAAAAAACATTGAATCACAGATCAATTAGTTCTGAATTTGTTCAGTGCAACTCAAGTGAAACTCTCGTTACGCAACTATCCAGTTTGCTGTGCTTTATGTGTGGTTCTTCGGTGCTTACACACTATGCAGAAATCAATGTCTTCTTCCATTTCAGTTTCAGTCGTAGATAGTAACGGGTATTCGAATTGCGCACTTGCTGGTATGTCACGTTTTTCCGATAATATGTTTTGCAGCTAGTCTCTCTTTTTATACAGATCGCTATACTCGAGTTCTCCCTCTCTCTTTCGCTTTCTCTTCTTTGACGTTTTTCATTTCGCGGATTTAACGCCACCAGGTCGCAAGTCGTAACCAATTTCTGATCGCCCTCAATGAATATATATAAGGCGTAGCAGCTGCTCCGCACTTTTTTTTAAACTTTGTAAGTGTTCACTAGCAACAACATCAGCACTAAAATCCAGCGAAGAATCAATCTTGCCAATAAATGCTACTTTGGACTAGGTAGGCAATTGAAAAGTAAAGTCCTCTCTCGGCGAACGAAAATCATACTCTACAAGTCACTTATCGTACCCGTCCTGCTATATGGGGCAGAAGCATGGACCATGACAACAGCAGATGAAGCGGCTTTGGGAGTGTTCGAGAGAAAAGTTCTTCGAAAGATTTATGGACCTCTACGCGTTGGCGACGGCGAGTACCGAAGAAGATTTAATGATGAGCTGTACGAGCTATACGCAGACATCAACATAGTCCAGCGAATTAAAACGCAGCGGCTGCGCTGGCTAGGCCATGGTATGCGAATGAAAGATGATGCTCCGGCCAAGAAAGTGTTTCTATCGGAACCCGCCTATGGAAGCAGAGGTAGAGGGCGGCCCCACTCCGTTGGAAGGACCAGGTGGAAAACGATTTAAACTCCCTTGGTGTGACCAATTGGCGCCGGTTGGCGGAGCGAAGGAGCGACTGCCGCGCCTTGTTGGACGGCCATAACCGTTTAGACGGTTAAGCGCCAATTAAGTAAGTAAGTAAGTGTTCAGCTAAAAAAATTAGGTGTTCAAGTGTCCACACCGAAGATCCTGGGTTCAACCCGTGGTCGAAGCAATATCAAAATTTGAGAAACAAGGTTTTTCAATTAAAAAAAGTTTTTGTAAGCAGGGTCGCCCCCCGGCAGTGATTTGGCAAGCACTCCCAGTGTATTTCTGCCATGAAAAGCTTCTCAGGGAAAGCCATCTCGCTTTCAAATGCCGGTCAGAGTCAGCATATAACATGTAGGTCCCGTCCTACCAAATTGTAGAAAAGGAGAACAACGCAAATCGGAGAAGAAGCTGGGCCTAAAATCTCTGCGGAGGTTATCGCGCTTTACATTTTATTTTATTTGCGAACGTTTTTGTGAACGTTTTGAGATAGTTGTAAGGATTATTTTGGACTTCTGCGGGGTTACTTGCCCACCTTTTTCCCATCCTGATAACATTTTTGTTTCAAGTCAAATCAATCTAGACTTTAATGTAGGACGACAAGGTGGAATAATGCAATCGCTTTACGCTAAGCTATTCAACGTTTTCGAATTGAAGGTTGGTAAAAAGAGGTGGCGAGGGAGATAGAGAATGAGGACGAAGGGAGGCGGAAGAGAAAAATAAAAGAGATGAAAGTGAGTAAAATTTGCAAGTATGTGAAAGCGAAATCTCGAGCAGACCAAAGTCTGCGAGGTCCGTTAGTCTCAAAATTAAGCCGGCGGCATATTTTAAACATGGTTTAAAGTTTTCCAGAACTTAGTTTTCAATGCAGCTAAGAAGTTTTTCAGAGCATAACGCCACCTTTACCAGCACAAAAATGTAATTCTCGCTCCACATTCTATGGCACTTAGTTAGAGATTATGCTGTCAGCAATTGCAGTTAAGTTGCAATGGCAATGAATGAAATTGGATGGACGATCGTTATAAACGTTTTCGAATATTACTGTATGATTGTTTTTGTTGTTTTTTTAAATTTTGCATGCAATGCATTGCATTTTTGTCGTACACCCATAATTATAATTAAGTACGTTTTGAGAAACAACAACAAATATTACAAATAACTGCAGTTGTTGTTTTTGTTATTATTGTCAAATTACGGTCACAACTGGAAAACGTGCAATTGCAAATAGCAAAACAAAATTTTCACAATACTCACAATTGTGGAAACCGAAACAAATTGTGGAAATAAAAATGAAACAAACAAAAAAACTTACAAACAAGCAAGAGTGAATGCGAAAAACAAAAATTAAAGCACAAACAAAAAACTTATAAATTTAAACGCTAAAAAATAATTTAAAATTGTTAGCAAATGTACATTTAGCACGCCCGCAAATCGCATGCGCGCACACACTTGCATATGTATGTATGTATATGCGTTTAGATGTCGCCAACACAGCATTTCCGGCTGCAAATGCGGGTGCTATGATTGCGAATGTTCGTATCAGCTGGAAATCGCATAACTTTGTTAGCATGTGCGAAATATTATTTTAGATTCTTCTCTTCTATCCTCACTTGCTTATTTTGGTTTTTGTTGTTTTTTTTTTGTATTGGCAACAATATTTTACGCCAATTTGCTGGCCATGTCAGTTCTCAGCACTATTTTTCGACGCTGCGCATAATACTTGCAGCTGACACAATTTTCATGTGACCTTCAAATGCAATTATGCAAATTATGTTCTGAAATGCAATTTTCCAACAAGAGTTGGATAGTTGATAGGGCTATTCAACAATTGTCTTACGTATAAGTGGGGAAGGTACTATTGAGTGCCGGCTCGAAAAAGCCTTCTCTCAAATTTTGTTTTAATACCGCCTTTTCGCAGAATTTGTTTCACACGCTTTCTATATCAAACAAGTAAGGAAGGCTAAGTTCGGGTGTAACCGAACATTACATACTCAGCTGCCAAATTACAGCTTGCAAAACTTTTAAATTACCTTCTTTTATAAGTGGGCGGTACCACGCCCATTGCCCAAAATTTTACTAATTTTCTACTCTGCGTCATAAGGTCAACCCACCGACCAACTTTCATCGATTTATCCGTCATTGGAAATGAATTATCGCACTTTTTCGGTTTTTCGAAATTTTCGATATCGAAAAAGTGAGCGTGGTTATAGTCCGATTTCATTCATTTTAAATAGCGATCTGAGATGAGTGCCCAGGAACTGACATACCTAATTTCATTAAGATACCTCAATTTTTTGACAAACGGTCGGACGGACGGACATGGCTAAATGAATTTCTTTTTTCGCCCAGATCATTTTGAAATATAGAAGTCTATATCTATCTTGATTATTTTATGCCGTTACGAGGTACCGTAACTGAGTATAAAAATGCGAAGGTAATTGTGGCAAGTTGGTTTGAATTCTATGGACTAGCTGTCAGCCTAACTAAAACGGGACTTGTTCTGTTTACTGAACTACGACAACACTCAATTCGGGCATCGTTCCCGCTGGTTCTTTTTGAAAGGGTAAAATGATTGTCAAAGGTACCACAGTAGATGCGGAGATCGCAATATCATTGATACCACAGGAGGAACGCAAGACCCATAGGCAGGAAAATAACAAAAAATTAGGTGAAAGCACAGGAAGGAAAAACAGCTAATGCAGAAGAGAAAACAATAAAGAATCTACAGCATAAACTAAGGAAAAACATGTAATCGAAAAAGAAAAGATGAATATATAGCCAAAACCGAAGAACTCATAGAGGAAATCAAATGTCGTAGAATAAGAGAGGATCCCATGGACGAATACCAAAAACAAATCAAAGTTGCTATAAAAAATGCAACAAATATAATAGATTCTAACATGGCACATTGATTGGTCCAATTGAGCCCTTCGGCTCCTCCACTGATTGCGCTACCAAAAATCCACAAACCGGACACTCAACTGTCCAAATATTTAAAAACGATATTGAAGAGGTCGCAGAATATTTTATTTTATTATTGAGTTTTTTGTCAAAAGTACCCCTCGAAGGGACACCCTTGACTTTTGCAGCGGCACATGTGATCAATTTATTTATATTTTCAATTTTTTAGGGCTTGTAAATTTCAGATAAAATCAGGTTTTGTAGAGATTCATATTTTGCAAAAATTACGGAATATTCGAAGTACGAGTCTACGAAAAAAAATTCGATAAACCTCATCCCTCAACTACGTCGTCCAATGTAGTTCACTGTCCATATTTCTGGAGAAAACAGTTAGAATTGAATAGCATTTTTTTGCAGGATTCAAATGCTTTCAGCATATTTCTTGGATGGCGGTGCTGTCGGATTTTGCTTTGATGAGAACATCAACCAGCCGGGCATTTACACCAATCCCATTTATGGAACGGACGTTCCAGGTGCATGCCCTCAAATCATTGTCCTTAAACCGTTTACCATGGTCGTCATCAATTAAGGGTTGTCTTCGTATACGAGGCTTTTTGTTGCTTTTCGTTGGAGTGTGATTTGACGTGGCGAGTCCCAAGCCCATCGCACAATCTCCTCAGCGGGGATGAAAACATTATTTGTACGTCTATATAGGGTGCCGCTTGATCCAAAACAGACGCCCGCTTGCAGCCGCACCTTGTGGTGGACAGACGCTCTCGATAAAAAAAACCACCCCCCCCCCCCTAGCCCTTAAACCGAATATGTCAGAGTAGCCTAGCCAGGTTGTCGCCTTTTCACATTAGCTCACCACTAAACGGATGTTCAATATCTACCCAGAGAATACTTGGCCGCAAGCGACCGGAAGTAGTGAACTGCTTGAACTGCATACAAAACAATCGCTCTGTCCATTCCCAGGTGAATGGTGGCCAGAACCTTTCCCCTTTTGCGTGGGCTTCTACTCACGGTTCCACCCTGCACTGTCTAACTGGTTAAGCGCCAATTAAGTTATTAAGCAAATGCTTTCAAAAATCTCAAATGTACCCTACCAAAAAATTTAATATTTTTGCATAATTTTTTTTTTTACTTTAAAATTTTTATATACCGGAACCTTTTATTTGAACCATTCAAATAACTCCTAAATTGCCTTAACAAGTTTTTTTACATCAGTTCGTCAAATTTTCATAAGAAACGGTAAAACCAAACCAAACCCTTAGGCTTAACTGTCCAACCATATTTGGTTAAGTGAAACTGAATAATTTACTATTCGCAATATAAATATTTCCCATTTTCCTTTTTACGTTGTAAGAAGGGCAACGTCAGTGGTCACCCAAAGCCACAACTTCGCCGCGTTACGCTAAATGCTACGCACTTAGGGTTATAGTTGACAAGCTTCGGTTCCGTTATACTGTTGACGGGAAATTGTTGTTCAAGTTTACAAGTGTCCACAGTTAGTTTGAATATATTGACAAATATAGCACATACCTGGTAGCAAAGAACATAGCGTTAACAACTGCAACCAGGCTCGGTGCCTCGGGGCAGCTTGATCGCCGACCATACGACCATATACTACTAGCGTCATCAATCACAAGACGAACAGACTACCTGATTACCTATCTGCGCTTGGAGGGCGATCTTAAGGACACAATAGAGGTGGACGGCTTGCGCACGGGTGCTCAAATGGCGGACGAGGCGATACATGTGTACACCGATGGTTCCAAAGTAGTGGAAGGAGTAGGGTGTGCGGTATACTGTGCTGATCCGGAAATAAACAAATCCTACAGGCTGCCGGATTACAGTAGCGTTTTCCAAGCGGAAATAGTAGCCGTAACCAAAGCAGTAGAAACCCTGGAAGAAAATAGCCCAAGCTACAATCGTGTTAACTTTTATATTGACAGTCAAGCAGCAATCGAGGCAATAATCTCGCATAGCACAGCATCTAAATGCGTGTTAGAGTGTAAGCAGTCCCTGGAGAGAATCGGGACAGGAGAAGCATGCATCTATATTGGGTCCCAGGGCATATGGGAATATATGGGAATGAAAACGCTGATGAACTAGCTAAACAGGGCGCATCCCTTGAAGCTTGCTCCGTAGACGTCCCAATTAGACTGGGCGAAATTAAGCGAAGGCGAGAGGTGCACATGATCGACCAAGCAGGAAAGGCGTGGGTTCAAGCGCGGGGCTGTAAAGTGTCGATGATTATGTGCAGGTCTTACAACCTTAGACTAACAAAATTGCTTCTATCATTAAAAAGAGAGGACTGTAGACTCATGACGGCTATTCTGACTGAACACTGCCTTCTGGCGTCACATGCCTTTAAATTAGGCTTGGTCAGTGATAGCGGATGTAGGAAGTGTGGGCTGGAGGAGGAAACGATCGAGCATGTTCTGTGCTCTTGCCCTGCGCCCGCCAGGCTAAGACTCTAGATATTAGGAGTGATACAGCTGTTAGATCTAGAATCAGCAAGTGGCTTAAATCCTTAAAGCTTCTAGTATATGCCAAGAGGACGGAGTTATTTTATAATATAGGTCCTGGTTTTTGATAGGGTTTTTCAGTTTGGTCGTTAAAACAAACTTCTTCACTACGGACTCAATCAGTCTATGTGAGGTCCTCATGGACCGGCCAGTTCATGCTAACCTAACCTAGCACATACATGTGTAAATTTAAAAAATTTGTAATTATACGCAATTTTAAGCCTAACAAAAAGCTGTGTCAATATTTCATCAACAATATATGGAGGTCTAAAAGAAAACAGTTCAACTTAAAAATCCCGTCTGTTTTCAATGCAACAAATTTAAGTTCGATTTGAATGCACAATGCCCTTAAAAAATTCCCAGATATTATAGTAGCGTATTTGGTTATAGACGACATCAATTTCCATTGCCCTGTTCACTACTTAGAGAAATGCCTTGGCTGCAGTATAAATATCAATATTGATGCCGACGGCGTTCATACAATATCTAGTACAATATCAATCAACAGGGATTTAATGTTAATGAATCCTAGAAGAAGTCAGTTCAAACATCATTAATTTAATTGCAATCCCACTCCCGGTAGAAAAGGCTTTGAAGGGATTTACAAGGTGTAATCGAGACAGCTGTCGATTCTGATCACGAGTTGTTTCAATTTGTCCCAAACATTTAATAAAATAATCATTAGTTAAAATTTTTTAATTATAGCATCTTCGGGTCAAATGTAACTTTTATCAAATCGAATGAACATTTTTCAAGTCATATTAGCCTTTTTCAAATCAAATTAAACTTTTTCAAATCAAATGAAATTTTCAAGTCACATTAGACTTTTTTTAAATCGAATGAAATTTTTTTCAAATTAAATTAAACTTTTTTCAAATCAAATGAAACTTCTTCCAAATCAAATAAAACTTTTTTTTAAATCAAATCAAACTTTTCCAAGTTCAAGATTCAAATCAAATGAAGTTTTTTTCAGTTTAAATATAACTTTATTCAAGTCAAATAAAACTTTTTCAAATCATATGAAACTTTTTTCAAATCAAGTGAAACTTTTTTCAAATCAAACGAGCTTTCTTTTTCTAGTCAAATGAAATTTTTTTTAAATCAAATGACACTTTTTTCAAGTTAACTAAAACATTTTTCATATCAAATGAGCTTTTTTTCAAGTCAAATGAAACGTTTTTTTAATCAAATGAAGCTTTTTTCAAGTCAACTAAAACTTTTTTCATATCAAATGAGCTTTTTTTCAAGTCGAATGAAACTTTTTTTTAAATTAAATGAAACTTTTTTCAAGTCAAATAAAACTTTTTTTAAATCAACTGAAACTTCCTTCAAATCAAATGAATTTTTTCTTCAAATGAAATGAAACTTGTTATACTCAGCGTGCTTTGCACACAGAGTATATTAACTTTGATTGGATAACGGTTGGTTGTACAGGAATAAAGGAATCTAGATAGATACAGACTTCCATATATCAAAATCATCAGTATCGAAAAAAAAATTAGATTAGGCCATGTCCGTCCGTCCGTCCGAGGTCCGTTAACACGATAATTTGAATAAATATTGAGATATATTCACCAAATTTGGTAAACGGGCTTATCTGGACCCAGAATAGATTTATATTAAAAATGAGCGAAATCGGATGATAACCACGCCCACTTTTTATATAAATAACATTTTGGAAAACACAAAAAACCTGATTATTTAGTAAATAATACACCTAGAATGTTGAAATTTGACGTGTGGACTGATATTGAGACTCTTGATAAAAATTTGAAAAAAAATTTTAAAATGGGAGTGGCACCGCCCACTTGTGATAAAATCAATTTTACAAATAGTATTAATCATAAATCAAAAATCGGAAAAGCTATCGTAACAGAATTCGGCAGAGAAGTTGCCTTTACTATAATGAATGCTTTGAAGAATAATTAACGAAATCGGTTAAGGACCACGCCCACTTTTATATAAAAGATTTTTAAAAGGGTCGTAGACGAACAAAATAAGCTATATCTTTACAAAAAAGAGCTTTATAACAACGGTATTTCATTTCCCAAGTGGATTTAAAACAGTAAATAGGAAAACCCTCAAATTTTAAAAAATGCGCGTGCCACCGCCCCTTTTATGATTAGGAACTTTTCTATGTTTCGGGAGCCATAACTCCAAGTTAAATTTACGGATCGTAATAAAATTGATTTTCCCTATAGCAGGAAATATTTCTAGAAAGTTAAAGAACACTCCCACTTTTATATAAAAGATTTTTAAAAGGGTCGTAGACGAAAATAATAAGCTATATCTTAGCGAAAAAGAGCTTTGTATCAATGGACGTTTACCTTTTAAATTGAATTATAACATTAAATTGGAAAATACTAAAATTTTTTTAAATGGGTGTGGCACCGCCCCTTTTATAACTAAGCAATTTTCTATGTTTCGGGAGCCATAACTCGAAGAAAAATTAACATATCGTAATGAATTTGTGTACACATATTTTTCTTATAGCAGAAAATATTTCTAGTAAAAATGGACGGGTCGGTTAATGACCACGGCAACTTAGATATAAAACAAGTAAGGAAGGCTAAGTTCGGGTGTAACCGAACATAACATACTCAGTTGAGAGCTATGGAGACAAAATAAGGAAAATCAATCTGGGGTAACCCTGGAATGTGGTTGTATAACATGTGTATCAAATGAAAGGTATTAAAGAGTATTTTAAGAGAGAGTAGGCCATAGTTCTATGGATGAACGCCATTTAGGGATATCGCCATAAAGGTAGACCAGGGCTGACTCTAGAATTTGTTTGTACGATATGGGTATCAAATGAAAGGTGTTACTGAGCATTTTAAGAGGGAGTGGGCCTTAGGTCTATCGGTGGACGCCTTTTCGAGATGTCCCCATTAAGGTGGACCAGGGGTGATTCTATAATGTGTTTGTACGATATGGGAATCAAGTGAAAGGTGTTACTGAGCATTTTAAGAGGGAGTGGGCATTAGGTCTATAGGTGGACGCCTTTTCGAGATATCGCCATTAGGGTGGGCCAGGGGTGACTCTAGAATGTTTGTACGGTATGGGTATCAAACGAAAGGTGTTACTGAGCATTTTAAGAGGGAGTGGGCATGAGGTCTATAGGTGGACGCCTTTTCGAGATATCGTCATTAGGGTGGGCCAGGGGTGACTCTAGAATGTGTTTGTACGATATGTGCATCAAACGAAAGGTGTTACTGAGCATTTTAAGAGGGAGTGGGCATTAGGTCTATAGGTGGACGCCCTTTCGAGATATCGCCATTAGGGTGGGCCAGGGGTGACTCTAGAATGTTTGTACGATATGGGTATCAAACGAAAGGTGTTACTGAGCATTTTAAGAGGGAGTGGGCATGAGGTCTATAGGTGGACGCCTTTTCGAGATATCGTCATTAGGGTGGGCCAGGGGTGACTCTAGAATGTGTTTGTACGATATGTGCATCAAACGAAAGGTGTTACTGAGCATTTTAAGAGGGAGTGGGCATTAGGTCTATAGGTGGACGCCCTTTCGAGATATCGCCATTAGGGTGGGCCAGGGGTGACTCTAGAATGTTTGTACGATATGGGTATCAAACGAAAGGTGTTACTGAGCATTTTAAGAGGGAGTGGGCATTAGGTCTATAGGTGGACGCCTTTTCGAGATATCGCCATTAGGGTGGGCCAGGGGTGACTCTAGAATGTGTTTGTACGATATGGGTATCAAATGAAAGGTGGTAAGGAGTATTTTAAAAGGGAGTAATCCTTAGTTCTATAGGTGGACGCCTTTTCGAGATATCGCCATAAAGGTGGACCAAGGGTGACTCTAGAATGTTTGTACGATATGGGTATCAAACGAAAGGTGTTACTGAGCATTTTAAGAGGGAGTGGGCATTAGGTCTATAGGTGGACGCCTTTTCGAGATATCGCCATTAGGGTGGGCCAGGGTGACTCTAGAATGTGTTTGTACGATATGGGTATCAAATGAAAGGTGGTAAAGAGTATTTTAAAAGGGAGTAATCCTTAGTTCTATAGGTGGACGCCTTTTCGAGATATCGCCATAAAGCTGGACCAAGGGTGACTCTAGAATGTTTGTACGGTATGGGTATCAAACGAAAGGTGTTACTGAGCATTTTAAGAGGGAGTGGGCATTAGGTCTATAGGTGGACGCCTTTTCGAGATATCGCCATTAGGGTGGGCCAGGGTGACTCTAGAATGTGTTTGTACGATATGGGTATCAAATGAAAGGTGGTAATGAGTATTTTAAAAGGGAGTAATCCTTAGTTCTATAGGTGGACGCCTTTTCGAGATATCGCCATTAGGGTGGGCCAGGTGTGACTCTAGAATGTTTGTACGATATGGGTATCAAACGAAAGGTGTTACTGAGCATTTTAAGAGGGAGTGGGCATTAGGTCTATAGGTGGACGCCTTTTCGAGATATCGCCATTAGGGTGGGACAGGGGTGACTCTAGAATGTTTGTACGATATGGGTATCAAACGAAAAGTGTTACTGAGCATTTTAAGAGGGAGTGGACATTAGGTCTATAGGTGGACGCCTTTTCGAGATATCGCCATTAGGGTGGGCCAGGGGTGACTCTAGAATGTTTGTACGATATGGGTATCAAACGAAAGGTGTTACTGAGCATTTTAAGAGGGAGTGGACATTATGTCTATAGGTGGACGCCTTTTCGAGATATCGCCATTAGGGTGGGCCAGGGTGACTCTAGAATGTGTTTGTACGATATGGGTATCAAACGAAAGGTGTTACTGAGCATTTTAAGAGGGAGTGGACACTAGGTCTATAGGTGGATGCCTTTTCGAGATATCGCCATTAGGGTGGGCCAGGGGTGACTCTAGAATGTTTGTACGATATGGGTATCAAACGAAAGCTGTTACTGAGCATTTTAAGAGGGAGTTGGCATTAGGTCTATAGGTGGACGCCTTTTCGAGATATCGCCATTAGGGTGGGCCAGGGGTGACTCTAGAATGTTTGTACGATATGAGTATCAAACGAAAGGTGTTACTGAGCATTTTAAGAGGGAGTGGACACTAGGTCTATAGGTGGACGCCTTTTCGAGATATGGCCATTAGGGTGGGACAGGGGTGACTCTGGTATGTTTTTGTACGATATGGATATCAAATTAAAGGTATTAATGAGGGTTTTAAAAGCGAGTGGCCCTTAGATGTATATGTGAAGGCGTTCTCGCGATATCGACCAAAATGTGGACCAGGTGATCCAGAAAATCATCTGTCGGGTACTGCTAATTTATTTATACATGCAATACCACTAACAGTATTCCTGCCAAGATTCCAAGGGCTGTTGATTTCGCCTTGTAGAACTTTTTCATTTTCTTCTACTTAATATGGTAGGTGTCACACCCATTTTACAAAGTTTTTTCCAAAGTTATATTTTGCGTCAATAAACCAATCCAGTTACCATGTTTCATCACTTTTTTCGTATTTGGTATAGAATTATGGCATTTTTTTCATTTTTCGTAATTTTCGATATCGATAAAGTGGGCGTGGTTATGGTCAGATTTCGCCCATTTTTTATACCAAGAAAAAGTGAGCTCAGGTAAGTACGTGGGCTAAGTTTAGTGAAGATATATCGGATTTTGCTCAAGTTATTGTGTTAATGGCCGAGCGGAAGGACAGACGGTGGACTGTGTATAAAAACTGGGCGTGGCTTCCACCGATTTCGCCCATTTTCACAGAGAACAGTTACCGTCATAGAATCTATGCTCCTACCAAATTTGAGAAGGATTGGTAAATTTTTGTTCGACTTATGGCAATAAAAGTATTCTAGACAAACTAAATGAAAATGGGCGGAGCCACGCCCATTTTGAAATTTTCTTTTATTTTTGTATTTTGTTGCATCATATCATTACTGGAGTTGAATTTTGACTTAATTTACTTATATACAGTAAAGATATTAAATTTTTTGTTAAAATTTGAATTTAAAAAATTTTTTTTTTAAAAAGTGGGCGTGTTCTTCATCCAATTTTGCTAATTTTTATTTAGCGCATATAAAGTAATAGTGGTAACGTTCCTGCCAAATTTCATCATGATATCTTCAACGACTGCCAAATTACAGCTTGCAAAACTTTTAAATTACCTTCTTGTAAAAGTGGGCGGTGCCACGCCCATTGTCCAAAATCTTACTAATTTTCTATTCTGCGTCATAACGTTAACCCATCTACCAAGTTTCGTCGCTTTATCTGTCTTTTGTAATGAGTTATCGCACTTTTTCGGTTTTTCGAAATTTTCGATATCGAAAAAGTGGGCGTGGTTATAGTCCGATATCGTTCATTTTAAATAGCGATATGAGATGAGTGCTCAGGAACCTACATACCAAATTTCATCAAGATACCTCAAAATTTACTCAAGTTATCGTGTTAACGGACGGACGGACGGACGGACGGACGGTCGGACGGACGGACGGACATGGCTCAATCAAATTTTTTTTCGATCCTGATTATTTTGATATATGGAAGTCTATATCTATCTCGATTCCTTTATATATGTACAACCAACCGTTATCCAATCAAACTTAATATACTCTGTGAGCTCTGCTCAACTGAGTATAACAAGTTTAAAAGGGTCGTAGACTAGAATAATAAGCTATAACTTAGCAAAAAATAGTTTTGAATGAATGATATTTGACTTATCAAGTTTGATTGTAAGAGGAAATGGGGAGACATTTTTTTTTAAACGGGCAGTGCCACGTGTTATGTAGAACAGTAATTTATCTGAAATGAAATGTGCAATTGAAGCTCACGCTGAGTATACAATGTTCGGTTACACTTAAACACCTTTACTTGTTTCATTTCAAATTAAACCATTTTTGGGTATGCAAAGTATTTCACAGCTATGCTGAAGTAGTTGCCAATATATTTGTGGTTATCGTCCTCTATACTATTGCTTGGACTAGTGAACATACCAAGCTTTTAATGGCTCACCAATTGTCAAATTGTGATAAAAATTTTGACAATACTTTACAAAATTGATTGGAGAATACAGTAAGTACTCACTTTCAATAGGAAGGGATTGATTAACTTGTTAAGGCTTATGCCCATTGAACTATAGCTGCCTTGTGGCTGAAAGTTTTTGATTCTTTCAACATCACTTCTAAAAAGTAGGTTAATTAGGCCAAAATTATGTTGTTTACATGTAATTGGGAGGCTTCGTTTTTTGTAACCGATTTAGTTAATCGTACAATCAACGCGAACGTAATTCGGCGCCAAGCTTCACACATGCGTTTTAATGCCGTCTGTGCATAATTTGGTTAGAAGTAGGGATGTGCCGGAGCTTCGATATCGATTCCGAAAAATCAGACTAATCTAAACCCCCGATTCATATTGCAATTTATTTAAAATTTGTTTTGTATGGGATCGATTAAGTATTATTGAGTGCTTTTCGAGTCCCAGTTGTAAATGAGAAAGCGTCATTGAAAATAAGATTTTTTAATTGTTAGTAAGATTAGTCAATTGTAAATGGGAAAGCCTCAAATGTAAACACGAAAGCTTCATATGGAAATACGAGCAGTCAATTGTAAATGCGTAGGCGTCACTTCGATCTGAGAATAATCATTTGTAAATGAAAAATCGCCGAATAGAATTTCCGTAACCACAATTGTAATTAAGAATAGTGTCAGGTTTAGATACGAAAGCGTCATAAGGAAATTAGAATAGTTAGATGTAAGTGAGAGAGCATAAACTAAATATGCAAAAGAGTTATTTGTAATGGCGAGAGCCCTTTACACTCATTTAGCGGTTGTGATGTCAGTGTATGGTATGGAATCGATCGACCGACAAAGGGATTTGTTTAGAATGAGCATATGCGGGTGAGCGATAGCTGGTTTTTCCATTGGCCCGACTGGAATGCTGTATTTAGCTCAACAACGCTGATCCTCAAAACATAGGTTGAGGAACACATTAACATTCCTTAACTGAAGTCAACTTCACGAGAGCATTACAGCATGCAACATAGTTCCATGTAAATGCTCTCCTACTTTAAAATATGTCAGTCGTAGCATGGGAAATTTCACATAAACTGTTATTATCCTTACAGGATATATCCGCTGCCACAAACAAATATATATTTATAACCTTTTTATATTCCCAATTACAAATGACGTTTACGCATTTTTATTTGATTTTCATTTACAATACAATTTCTCATATTGAAGTGACGCTATCGCATTTGCATCTGACTATTCTCATTTCCGTGTGACGATTTCTCATTTACAATAGACTTTTCTCATTTACAACTATTTTCAAGTACAATTAACGCCTTCGAAATTCCATTTGGCGCTTTCTCATTTACATTGTGACTATATTAAAATCGAAGAAATGATTTCGCATTTACAATTGAATATTCTCATTTACAACTGACTGTTCTGAATAAAACTTTAAGCTTTCGAAATTTCATTTAATGCGTTTTTATTTACATGTGACTCTTCTCATATCTAAATGATGCTTTAACTATTTTTTCTCATTTACAACTGGAAATGATTCTAAAGCATTTCATGATCACATGAACCGAATTTACATACTTCGATATTCAAGCTTGAATTTCGTTCTGTCCCTCATTGCTTTTTAATTTGTCATCAAATAATTTCAATTGCTAACTAAATACCGAAATTCGTTTGACGCCGTCATCATAGCGTACTTCCGGCATTTCTATATCGATCACGTGTAATCTTCTTCTGCCCACTGCTTCTACTAATCGGCCCGCATAGCAGTATTGGTGTATGCATTTAGTTTTAATAGCGACAGATGAATTTGTGGTAGCAAGTTTGGCCGCAATTGTCACTTATTGCCGCCACATCAGATATGTATGTAAGTACTAACCCGTATGTAGTTCACGGTTATACGAAAGCCCATAAAGTGAATTAACTAATTGGAATCGGTTGTTGACGATTCCCCCTCCTTTCCTCAAAACTGCGTTATTGATTCTAATGGCATTACAATTATTACTACCTGTAGATGTTATATTATGACATACATACACAACAGCGTGGTTTTGCTTTGTTGTTGTTATATTGTCGCTTGTATCTAAAAATCAACCGATAACATTGGTGGCTGCTAGCATCGAAATAAAATGTCGCTATTTGAGTAAGTGTTGGACGTAAAGCATGGATCACTTATTGGTATACATACTAAGACGTGCCTTCCCTATGCACCAATCACCTCACAGTGCTTTCTCGTTCATATTCTTGTTATTTTTCAATCAAAATTAGCTATTCAGTCCGAAGTCGTATATTTCGGCAGCCTTCAGCTAGTTCGTATTGAAAGCAAACTATCCACCATCTCTGTTATCGTATGATCCCTATATAGAGTACAACAGTACCGAGCAGACTTTGGCCTGTCCGAGATAAAGATAAATAATTGCGACGATCTCTTTCCCGGTAATATTCCTCCCTGCGATGTTTCTACTCTCCCAGTAAACAGAGCGATTTTCAGCTTCTGAAAAAAAAATTGTATCTTCTTACCTCTCCCTTTTCTCTCCATGTTTGATCCATGTGCTTCCTTCGTATCTTCGCCTTTTGATTTTCTCCATTTTTCTGTCCTGTATTCCCACTTTCTTTCCTCAACATCCCTCCCTTCTCTTGCTTTTCCTCTTTTTTACCTCACGCACTTTCTCCATTGCCTAATTTCCTACTCCTATTTACTTCCTCTCCATCACCCTCACTCTCTCTATCATCTTCCTCTTGCTTTTATCTCATTCCCCCTTTCCAATTCCCACTCTTTTTTACCTGAAGGTTTTCATACAACTCCCTTTTCTCCCCCGTCTTCTTAACCTGGGCTCCTTGTTAAAACTCTCACTAACACATCCAATTTGTTTACCATATCGTGAAAGCACAAAATAACCCTGGTTCATATCTAAGAAATGGGTTAATATATGGAACCAGAATCCACTTACAGACCATCTACGATCTCGAGTTATAAAGTTACCAACTGATTTTGCATTAGTTTTTATATATAAGATTAACCTATTCGAAAGGCTGCCTAAAAAATAAATGTCAAGCAAACCACAAGCGCACTGCTTGGTTCGCTTGCTAGAAGGAAAAGGCCAGAGATATAAGGCTTTTCGAAGAGGAGCCCCTGTACTAAAGTTTTAGCAAATCGCTCCATTAATAAGAGTGTTTCGAATAGGCCGGTCTCTAGCTAGTCAAGGAAGTATGCCTGTACCATATTTCAAGCAAATCTCACCATACATTATTTTGTTTAGAATAGGTCGGCCCCTGGTCTACTTTCTGACATTTGTTGTGAAAATACCCATGCCTTTACCGTTCTGAGGGCAAAATATACAACTGTGTACATTTTCGCATTATGCGGTGGTGTGGTTTAGGCGTGATGTTCCGACCCGTACAGACTTTCATATATATATATAGATTGTTAGTTCAGTTTCGAACGCGTCTTTACATTTTGTATTTAATACCACAGCTTTGCAAGCTTAACTGATCATCACCGTCACGGTGACACAAAAAACACAACTATGAAGGTTCGTTCATATTTTAAAATTGCGCTGAAACGCTACCAATTGTCGGTCAGCTCATTGAGTCTCGCTATCAGCCCAATTTGCTAGAGTGCTGGTACTGCTGTATTATAATTGGTCAATTATGGATACTACATAAGTTTTAAAGTTCTACTTAACACAAACTACATCAGCCTGGAAAATTGTATTTTGATATCTTTTGTAGTATATATTAGAGCTTTTAAACATGTTTCTTGTAGGAATTTATACCAAAGACATAATAAAAAAAAAATAAAAAAAATAAAAGACATAATAGTGTTACGAATATTAGCAACACTAAGGGGTACTGTCATCTCTAAGCGATGCTAAGCAGTGACTTGTATGCACATCAATAGATCAATCATTATGTCTACACATATGTACGTACACGCAGCGGAGAAGAGACGCACAAACACATGCAGATATCTTATCTGAGATGCTCCCAAAAGTATGCAATTATAATTGTGGAAGTGTCGCTCACAAATACACGCGCATATGAGAAGCTATACACGTGCATCTGTAGTTAGAAGATGCTACGAGAAAAACACAGAGTATAAAAGGCAGCAACAGTAGAGGTGCGACAATCAGTTTCATTTAAGACGCTATCTGGCGAGCAATAGTAGTGTTATTGTGAAGAACTTTAATAAAGGCCATTTTGCATTATTGAATAGTGGTGTTATTTATTCGACAGTTTAGTGATTCGAACTTAGCAGAAGGTTGCAAATAAGCGTATTTGCAGTAAATTCGTTACAATATTAATCTACAATGCGGGTAGAGACACCTTGTTCGTCCCCAACAAAGACTGTCAACAAGCTCTGCCTAGAATAAGCTTATTGAAAAGCCCAACATAATGGAACACCACCTATCCGAACTGCCATTTGCTGTGTTTCGGATAATTTAAGAAATACCAGTATATAAGCAACTCGTTTTCGAGCTATCAAAAGTTATGTTGAGAAAGTTGGAGGATGTTCTCGAAGATTTTTAGTATTTTTAGTGTATTGCCGAATGAGTTCATTTAAAGTGGCGTTCAACCTCTGTAATGAACAAAACTATCTGTGATAAGCTTTAAGTTTTGTAAAGTGTCACCATGGAAACCAGTCTCGCCAACGATTTCTACTTTGGACTAAGAACTCAAATATAATTTTTCCGCATGAGCATGATTTGGGGGCTAATCAGAACAATGAACGAAAATGCAATGATAAAATTCAGCGAGTGACGGAAGGTTTCAAGACCGAAGATATGGAGGTAACACTTTTTCTTATTGCTATCAGCAAAGGACATGATGGCGCCGATTTCCCAATTCCATAAGATGGATCCATACAAATAAAGAATAAATTTTTATATTTGGGATGATAAATAAAACTCGCCAAGGAAATTATGCACAACTTGGAGATAGAGTTACTAAAAAGTGTACATTACAAAATATGGTCGCACGGTCGAATACCACCCGAGCTTTGTGTAATCCATAAGAAAAGCGATCAAACCATAAAAATATCCGCAGAATAAGTATGCTCTTAGAAAATGATAACTTTTATACCCAACGTGTACTTGTGCACAAGGGTATTATAGCTTTAATTAGATAACAGTAGTACGTAATGGCATTACGGAATCGAGATAGATATATACTTCCATATCAAAATTATCAGCATCGAAAAAGATTTTGAGTAAACCATGTCCGTTCGTCCGTCCGTCTGTCTATCCTTTAACACGATAACTTTAGTAAAAATTGAGATATCTTTACTTGTATACTGGCTTATCTGGGCCAAAGTAGATCCCTATTGAAAGTGGGCGAAATCGATCGATATCAAAAACTTTAGGAATTGCAAAAGATGCGATAATTAATTACCAAATACCGAGGAAACTTTATATGTGGATTGAGATGATGATAAAAAATATAAAATAAAAAAATAAAATTTAGGAAAATAGGCGTGGCACCGCCTACTTTTAGAAGAGGAAAATCTGAGAGACTTCTACGCCCAAAATGAAATTAGTTTGGAAGTTTTCCTTGATATTATACATTCACTACATGTAAATTTAAAACAGCCCGCTCACTTTTAAAAAAAACGATATCGAAATTTGGGTAATGGAAAAAATGTGGTAATTCATTAGCAAAGATAGATAATTTGTTTGAACTTGATACATATGTATGTTAGTTGACTTTATGACGAAGAAATAGACACTTGGTAAAATTTTGGTCGATGGGCGTGGTACAGCATTTAAAAAAATACAATTTTTAAGTTTTGCAGGCCATAAATCAGCCAGCTGTTGAAGATATCAAAGTCTGAAGGTAACAAACATTTCAAAAGCGGTACGTAACTGGAAACTTTTTGGAGATAAAGATAAAATTATCAGCATTGAAAAAGATTTTAATTAAGCTATGTCCGTCCATCCGTCCCTATTGAAAATCGACGAAATCGATCGATATCGAAAATTTCGAAAATGAAAAATATGCGCTAATTTATTACCCAATACCGGTAAACCAAGGAAATTTGATATGTGTATTGAATTTATGATAAGAAATAGAAATTTGCACAAATTTTGGAAGGTAGGCGTGGCTCCATAAGTCTCTTAAGCCATAAATCCTAGGCCGTTGCAGATATAATGTTTAAATTTGGTATGGAAGTTTACAATCACTTAATGGAAATTAAAAAATCCGGTTGTCAACCACACCCACTTAAAAAAAAACCGATATCGAAATTTTGAAAAATGGAAAAAATGTGGTACTTAATTAGCATTGGTAGATAATTTGCTTGAACTTGATTTGTTGGTTGACTTTACACAAATAGAAACGTGGTAAAATTTTGGAATATGGGCGTGGCATAGCCCACATTTAGAAGAATTTTGTTTCCTGTTGTTTCTTTCACTGCCCTTTAAATGTGATCTCAGTTCGCAACACCGTTATGAAATGTTCTGAGTACTTACAGCAGCGAACAAAATAATAGCTGTGGGAATTTTAAGCAAATTTCGTTAGTTAAATGCTTATTTTCTTAGTACATTCGATATTTGCGGATAAAACCGCTATGAATTTTGTAACGGATCAACACATTTTGCTCGATTTGAGATAGTTGCGAACAAAACAAAATCAGTGAGAATTGTTTCCTTCTTTTTTTATATTTTCGGTATTTTGTTGAAAAGCTGCTATGAATTTTGTAACTAAAACTATGCAAACCATTCTCGAAAACGTTTTCGAAAAAAATCGGAAATTAGGGAAAAATTTACGAAATTTAAAATTTTTTATTTGTATTTCCCTGCAGTTTTGAGCCGAAATTTTCAGCTAAAATCGAATCCCACTCCCGGGAGAAAATGCTTTGAAGAGATTTAGAAAAAAAGGTATAATCAAAACAACTGTCGCCTTGTCCCTCCTGGTGTCATGTTTTTTAAATTTTTCTCAAATTATTAAATAAATTATAAATTAGAAATTGCTTCAAATAAATGTTTTCATACATTTAAAAGTAATGAGGGCAATCCCCGCTTAATTCATTCAGCTAAAATTACTTATGAAACTTCGTCAATTAAATTAATTCTTTAAATAATTTGGGAAAAATTTAAACAACGTGGCATCAGGACGGACAAGGCGACAGCTGTTTCGATTATACCTTGTAAATCTCTTCAAGGCCTTTTCTCCCGGGAGTGGGAGTCGAACACGCACTCCTACGACAGTTGAAATGGTTACAAACGCATTCAGCTACGTCATGCCTTAGTTGTTGTAAAGTTTTTTCCCAATTGCCTTCTTTTTGTATATTTTAATCTTTTAAACACTGCATACTTCGTATGCAATTATGTGTTAAAGCTATGCTTGGTACGGCGGTTTTCAAAGAAACTTTGGTTTTGTTGCTATTTTTGTTCTATTCGGGTTCGACTCCCACTCCCGGGAGAAAAGGCTTTGACGAAATTTACAAGGTATAATCGAAACAGCTGTCGCCTTGTCCGTCCTGATGTCACGTAGTTTAAATTTTTCCCAAATTATTAAATAAATTATAAAATTAAAAAATTGCTTCAAATAAATATTTTCATACATTTAAAAAAAGGCAATACGGGCAGTCCCCGATTAAATCATAAATTAATTCTTTTTTCTATATTTTAAGACAAAACTGGTATGAAATTTTTAACTGTAGCTGAATATAAAAAATGTAGAAAATTTTACGAAAATTTCGATTTTCTACTTGAACTTCCCGGAATTTTCTCAGTATACAATTTTGTAGCCCAATCACTTTTGGTAAAAGAAAGGGTCTTTCAAAATTCACATTGATGTTGATTATTTTTTTACCGAAGATTATTCTAGATTTCCTTCTATACAAAGTGTTAATCTTTTTTATGATATGGGAGAAAGTCTCAAACATCCCTCGGAAAAAAAATTTTCAAAAATCAATGCGAGTTTTGAGCGACTTATAACATGTACTTTGTTACACGAAACACTTTATTACACGGCGGCCACCGTGGTGTGATGGTAGCGTGTTCGGCCTACCACACCGTATGCCCTGGGTTCACACCCCGAGCAAAGCAACATCAAAATGTTTGTAATAAATTAAATTAATAAAAAATTTAGTAAAGATATATCGATTTTTGCTCAAGTAATCGTGTTAAGTACCGAGCGGAAGGACAGACGGTCGACTGTGTATAAAAACTGGGCGTGGCTTCAACCGAGTTCAACCATTTTCACAGAAAACAGTTATCGTCATAGAATCTATGTCCCTACCAAATTTCACAAGAAATTGCTAATTATTATTCGACTTATGGAATTAAAAGTATTCTAGACAAATTAAATGAAAAAGGGCGGAGCCACGCCCATTTTGAAATTAATGTTATTTTTGTATTTTGTTGCATCATAGCATTACTGGGGTTGAATGTTGACATAATTTACTTATATACTGTAAAGATATTGTAACGATTTTACTGAAATTCCCCATTTTCCCCCTACTGCTAAGTTCGTATCGCTAAACTGTTGAATAAATAACTCCAATATTGAATAATTGAAAAATGGCCTTTATTACAGTACGTCACAATAACACTTATACTTTGCAACGAATAGCAAGCTTAATAACCAAACTGATTGATAGCTCAAATGAAAATCTACTATTCAAAATAATTCTGCTATAGCTCGCTAGATAGCGCTTAATCGAAATCTCAAATCAAACTGAATTACTTCTTACTCGCCTGCCCCGCTTTTATAGTTTACGCTGCATACTTCTAGGCTCTTCGATTTCCAGAACTTACTAGTTAGTTTCGGCTACAAAATCGCCAGCCACAACTACGTGCACAAATTATTGCTCTCTCTTGTGACAACTCAGATAAGATATATGCATGTGTTTGTGCATTGCCGCTCCGCTGCTCGTATACGTACATATGTGTAGACGCAATTATTTATTCGTTTATGTAGATACATAATGATTGAATTATTGATGTGAATGTTTGTAGTTTACAGTCTCTCGCGCATACATAGGCGTATAAGTAAATGCATTTGTGTGTGACATCTTTCGGCTGCCTTATATATGTGTATACATGATTTGATTATTGACGTAAATACTGCTTATCGTGGCCTTAGCATGGCCTTAGTGATGGTATAACTTAGTGATGTTAATATCCGTGACAATATTCAATTTTTTGTTATAATTTGATTTAAAAAAAAAAAATTTTTTTTAAAGTGAGCGTGTTCGTCAAACCGATTTTGCTAATTTTTATTTAGCATACATACAAGAATAGGAGTAACGCTCTTGCCAAATTTCATCATGATTTCTACGACTACCAAATTACGGCTTGCAAAACTTTCAAATTACCTTCTTTCAAAAGTGGGCGGTGCCACGCCCATTGTCCAAAATTTTATTAAGTTTCTATTCTACGTCATAAGGTCAACCCACCTACCAAGTTTCATCGCTTTATCCGTCTTTGGTAATGAATTATCGCACTTTTTGTGTTTTTCGAAATTTTCGATATCGCAAAAGTGGGTGTGGTTATGGTCCGATTTCGTTCATTTTAAATAGCGATCTGAGATAAGTGCCCAGGAACCTACATACCAAATTTCATCAAGATACCTCAAAATTTACTCAAGTTATCGTGTTTACGGACGGACGGGCGGACATGGCTAAATAAATTTCTTTTTTCACCCAGATCATTTTGATATATAGAAGAAGTCTATATCTATCTCGATTAGTTTATGCCGTTACGGATTACCGTTATGCGAACAAAGTTAATATACTCTGTGAGCTCTGCTCATCTGAGTATAATAATTAAGGATACATTTTATGTCAAAAATTTTTTTTACTCATTTTTTGCACTATAATTTATATAAACAAATTTTTAGCTCTTACCTGTCAGCCAATAATGGAGTTTTAAAGCTGCAATGCCATTACGCTTTTCAATATGTCTCACACATTTTCCGTAAATCAGCGAAATAATATTTACAAATCGAGCTTACTAGCAAATTCAGTCACACAGTAAACGCAAAGGCGCGGCATTTAAAATGCAAATTATTTACTTTGTAACTTAAACACTTTAAGGGGGAAAATAAAGAAAAAGTGGGCATTAAATGCAACCGTGAAGAAAATTTGCACTTTATGCGGGTGCACGGCTCGTTTGTTTTGCAATGCAACAATTTAAAGTTGAATTTTTGAATATTGTATAAGTATGAATTGCTGTTGCGGCGAAGAATAACTAAAACTGTTGCGGCAACGTTCTGAATTAATTGCTTGTTATGCAGCAAAATCCAGCAGGTGGTTCACCTTTTATACCCACTGAGCACGTCCGCAAAAACTGAACAATTGTTGATAAGTATAGATAAATGTAATAATGCTTATATCGCCTTCACCCCTTTTCATGACTTCACCAATTATAACGGCACATATCCATTAAAGAGTGGGTGTTCGACAGATGTACGAATAAAGACATAGAAAAGGGATATCATTTCATTTAAGTTAGGATCATTTTATCTAATTTTGCTTCAAACATGCATACTTAAATACATTATCGATAATGATAACGATGTTTGTTGTAGAGCAGCTGTTAATTTGAGGTGTGAGAGGATATGCTTTGCATACAAAATGAAATAAATAATATTACAAGCATACTTTTAGGCGCCCACCCTTCTATATATGCGTGTCAGCGAAGGGTTGAAAATGTTGCTTTTCTGTGAATACTTACATCGACTTATCTTAGTTTGTATGATATTTAGGCCGTGAAGTGATAAGGGAACGATAAACTGGCATGTTTAGTATAAGTCTGGGGTCTGTTGAAAGGGCTTATCGAGGTGGTGCGGAAGCCAATTTCACAGATAAAATATGCATGTCGTTCAAAAAATCATTCGTAGTAAATGCTAATATTCAAAATGGCGCTTAGGTGTCTTCTATGAGAATATTCCTTTAACAAAAATGCAGATTAGAATATTGTATAATACAACAAAAGGGTTAACTTTGGAATAGAAATTCTGGTACAGTTTGCATATCTTTGTTGTCAAAGCTCAAAACAGGGTTTTACCTGAGTCTTATGTCACATTTACATTGCAAATGCGTCAATTTCCTCACATTAGTTGCATTTCTGAAATGACTTATATGATCTCATCTGGCTTGCATTGGTTAAACGATGTATGGATAAGACAAGTGTGATATCTTCGGCATAGACGTCACAATCGCAAATAGAACCGATCACCTGATTTATAAAGTAACTATTATGGTCTCATCCTGCATCTCTTGCTATCACCCGATAAGCGTCGGTATACTGAACATCTTGTCAAAACGCTGCCAAAACGAGAAGCCATCTTGAACATCCTGTCAGACAATTGACGGATAAGATAAAATTTTCCACCAATTTTTAAGCCAAACTGACAATTTTACCAAAAAATTGCATTGTGTTTTTTGATACTTTTGTTTTTCTCGTACTATTATTTAATCAATTAAGGAGTTTTTTGTAAAAAGAAGTCAAGGGTTGATACTCCCTTTTTGCGTTAAACAGCTTAATAGGAATAATAGGTCCAGTTTTATACTCAAACCACATTTTTTTTTTTTTTTTTCTGAAACTAACTTGAAATCGCAAAATATAAAGCTCTGTGCTAGTTTTTTGCTTTGTACTTACTCATACTCCCATACAGTGGGCCTCCCAAAAAAAGCTATGCAATTGTCTCCCGATTTCGCTGAAATTTTATATTTACTCTTTATTACAGAGGAAGTGGGAGACACAAAAATGTCATTGACGTACCACTGTAGCTTCAATACTATATGGAAAGAGGTAACATCTATCCCCAATTTATGTATTTCGTCGTCGACGAAGTTCCCTTTTTGCAAGCAACTCCTCAATTACGTCAGAGCATTTTCTGGCGATGGATTGGTGTCCTGGCAGTTCAGTCTTGCAGGGAACTTCAAACGAAATTTTAATTAGGCCAATGTAAACGCTTTCAAGTAACTCATGTGGAAATACACATTTGAAGCGAAGGAAATTAAGTATTATATAGAAATATGCTTATGCGAGAAAATCAAGAAAACGGTGTCGGTACTACATTCAATATCTGAAGGATAACTGTATTTACCCTCGGAAAGAAGTTGTTCAATGTTTTAAATGAGGTGCAAGATGAGACAATAAGATGGTCTTGCGAAAACTTATCTTATATATGCATGATGCTGTTCTTAGGACATTCTTCTTTTAAACAAGTAAGGAAGGCTAAGTTCGGGCGTAACTGTACATTACATACTCAGCTGCCAAATTACAGCTTGCAAAACTTTAAAATTACCTTGTTTTAAAAGGGGGCGGTGCCACGCCCATTATCCCAAATTTTACTAATTTTCTATTCTGCGTCATAAGGTCAACCCACCTACCAAGTTTCATCGCTTTATCCGTCTTTGGTAATGAATTATCGCACTTTTTCCGTTTTTCGAAATTTTCGATTTCGATAAAGTGGGCGTGGTTATAAGCCGATTTCGTTCATTTTAAATAGCGATCTGAGATGAGTTCCCAGGAACTGACATACCAAATTTTATTAAGATACCTAAAAATTTACTCAAGTTATCGTGTTTACGGACAGACCGACGGACGGACGGACATGGCTAAATGTATTTCTTTTTTCGCCCAGATCATTTTGTCTATATCTATCTCGATTAGTTTATGCCGTTACGGGGTACCGTTATGCGAACAAAATTAATATACTCTGTGAGCTCTGCTCAGCTGAGTATAAAAAGACAAAGGTGACGAAGAAAATTGAGAGCCCCCAGCGAATTAGGGGGCTTAGAGAAACCCGGGGCAGGTATGCCTGTCGTAAGAGGCGACTAAAACTCCCAAATGATTCAAAGGGTTGCAATTTGTAGCTTTTTTAACCCAATTTTCAACCTCGCCTAGCCGTAGCGAATCCTCTATTTCTTTAGTAACCGAGACATAGCCTATCAGGTTAAAGTGGTCATATTGATGGTGCTTGTTACGCGAACGTACCAGATCTACATCCGACAAAGGACCATCAACTTCGATAACACTCCCCAAAACCTTCCGGAAGTATCTTTATCAATACAACCTGAACAACAACAAGAACATTAAGAAATTCAAGTTGCTTACAAATTCGGTCTGAATATTATAACGTGCACAACTTCTATCCTTAAATGTATCGCATGCATATATAAGTGTTTCAAATATTTGCATATGACCGTTCTGTAAAGGTACTTAATATTTGAGGTGACATAATATTTTCTTAGATCTCGGCGGAATATTCTAGAAATGGTGAACATCGGAACAGGCCTGCCTCTTAGCTTTATATCAGACAAAATTACGCTGAAGTGTTGCTTAAAATTCTCATTTTATGTCTACCTCTCTTTTGTAACTTTTTGTAAATTTTTCAGTGCGAGTTCAAAATCCAGTTAAAAGTTGACCTTTCCACTTTTTTCGTTAACATAAAATTTTGCTGCTTATCTCAGCTTAAGTGGTCGAAGTGGCAGGGTAAAACTTTAGTCAACTTTAACTGGAATTTAAACTCGCACTGAAAAACCGAGCATAAGTTAAAAACGTAACCGTAATAACAGGAAATCTGATAAGCAGTCCACGTTTTTTGTATATTAAAATCAGCTGACTATTAGTATCTTTCTCTCACTCTCTTCTAACTCCTTTCTCTCTCCCTCGTCCACTTTCTGTTTCTCTTTCCTTTCCATCTCCTTCTCGTACAAAACGCTCTCTGTAAATAAAGTCATTCGCACATCGCTTATAAATGACGCCTACCGGTCAGTTTTTTATGTATACTTAAAAATTTAGAAAAAGAAGCGGTAAAGCTGGGTTTGATGGTGAGTGAGGACAAAACGAAGTACTTGCTGTCATCGAGCAAAGAGTTAGCGCATATGCGCCTTGGAAACCACGCTACTGTTGGCAGCCATAATTTCGAAATAGTAAAAGACTTCGTTTATTTGGGAACCAGCATCAACACTAGCAACAACATCAGCTCTGAAATACAGCGAAGAATCACTCTTGCCAATAAATACTACTTTAGACAAGGTAGGCAATTGAAAAGTGAAGTCCTCTCTCGGCAAACGAAAATCATACTCTACAAGTCACTTATCGTTCTGCAATATGGGGCAGAAGCATGGACCATGACAACAGCAGATGAAACGGCTCTGGGAGTGTTCGAGAGAAAAGTTCTTCGAAATATTTATGAACCTCTACGCGTTGGCGATGGCGAGTACCGAAGAAGATTTAACGATAAGATGTACGAGCTATACGCAGACATCAACATAGTCCAGCGAATTAAAACGCAGCGGCTGCGCTGGCTAGGCCATGTTATGCGAATGAACGATGATGCTCCGGCAAAGAAAGTGTTTCTATCAGAACCCGCCTATGGAAGCAGAGGTAGAGGGCGGCCCCCACTCCGTTGGAAGGACCAGGTGGAAAACGATTTAAACTCCCTTGGTGTGACCAATTGGCGCCGGTTAGCAGAGAGGAGCGAGTTGCGCGCCTTGTTGAACCGTTTAAACGGTTAAGCGCCAATTAAGTAAGTAAGTAAAAATTTAGACTTCACAACGAATACGACGCTTTTGTGAATAGCCCAATAAATAGGTTATATAAACAGAGCACAGGTAAAAGTCTACTGATTACAAGCCAGATGTGAGTTTCGCTTTTTTTGTAGTGACAAAATAAAATAAAAATCATAGTATAAATAAAAATAAATAAAAAAATTAATGTAAGGCGCGATAACCTCCGAAGAGATCTAAGGCCGAGCTTCTCTTCCAATTTGCGTCGTGCTCCTCTTGATTTTCCCTAAAAATTGGCCGGACGGGACCTACATATTTTATGCCGACTCCGAGCGGCATCTGCAAGGCAGATGAGTTTTCACTGAGAGCTTTTCATGGCAGAAATACACCCGGAGCGCTTGCCAAACACTGCCGAGGGGCGACCCCGCTTAGAAAAATTTTCTTCTAATTTAAAAACTTTATTTCTAAAATTTTGATGTTGCTTTGCCCGGGTTGCGAACCCAGGGCATACGGTGTGGTAGGCGGAGCACGCTACCATCACACCACGGTGGCCGTATCATGGTATCATGGTATAAATACTACAAGGTAAAACCGGTGAGAGCCGAAATGACGTTTAAAAAAATTTTAAAATCCTTACTACTCTCACATTTTTATTTTTCTATTTTGGTGTTGTTTTCATAACAAAAATATAACAAACTGTAATATATTTGGTAATTCTATACGACATCATGACACTCTTAATACACGTCCAAAAATATCAAGAGGGGTATCAAAAGACGTGTTTTGAATGCAGGATCGCGAATCCGAAAGCGGAGTTAAAAAATTTTGGGTCTGTCAAGAGATATTTGCAAAAGAATTTTTGAAAAATTTCATGTGGTTGTTGTAATTTTGAAGATTTTGTGGTACCCACAAAAAAAATTGTGAACATACATAGGTGTTTTTCGCGGATATAGTTTTGGTCTTGGAGAACCAGTGTTGAACCCACCCAATGCAATTTTTTATAAGCAATGCAGAAAGGTGTTCTGCGCAAAAATACTGTGGATCCCACCCTCGGTTTCGGAGCACTCCGGTAATTTTTCGGTTTTTCGTTAATATCTTTTGAACGATCTAAAATTTTTATTTTCCGCCTTCGGATTATTGTTATCGAGAAGTCTTTTGATACCTCTCTCGGTATTTTTGGACGCGTATTACCGGTGTCTTGCTGTCGTATAGAATTACCATATATTTTTGCGTTCTAACAACTATATTATGATATTTTATCCAAAACCGAATTTTTTTATTTGTGGATATAACCAGAAAATAACAAATCTCAACGGTCAACTACATTCCAGAATTTTCAATTCAAGAATTGTATTCTGGTTTCCCGCAAAAGGAAGAATCAGGCCACGATCCTCTTCTGAGGAATTTTCTTCAACAAATTGTTTAGAAATGTATCAGCGTCTGCGCGACGAGAAGAAAAACCCGACTTACCGCCAAGGTGTACGAAAGAGATACATATCTACTAATAATAACAATTTGGTGTATATATCTGAGGATATTAAGGTCTAGCTTTCCATCCAATTCGAATGCTACTTATCGTGTATTCGTTTTTCTACGAACTGGCTCACCTAAATATATGTTTTAAGCCTACCCAAAAATTTATCTGCTAATTGGGACGAACTTTTGGTGCCAAGGTAATACCGAGGGACAAGCAATACCATTTGTACAAATTTTCTTAAATATTTTTGATGGATAGGCCAACACACTAGCTCTGTACCACGGCGGCAGACTTTGACCGTTCAGCGGTAAATTCAGTCGGTAAATTCAGCCTAAACGAACTATCATATTCCAACTGGACGATGATGTTTAGCTAAGCTGCGAAGAGCTACAGCGTTTTTGCTGACGTGGGCAAGTTATGGGAAGATCTCCACTAGGTTCGGAAAAGCAGGTGAGAGAAGACTTTGATCTCTCTTGGTGCCCCCTGTGGGCGTCAGTTATCGCGAAACATGTTTAGCTGGAGTGACTTGTTACGCAACGACCAGCATATCCTAAACGGTTAAGCGCCGATTAAAAAATTTATCTTCCAACCGCGAGGAAAAGGACCAAAACAAACCAAAGAATATCTGCAATATCATTTTTTCCGCAGTAGCGACGACACTTGAGACTGGTGATCTCTTATAAAATGAAGTTTCAGCATATTTAAGGGTTAAAGACGTATCAACCAAGTGAAGAAGGATGAATGAAAAATCAATAGGGGTGGTCTCCAACTTTCGCTTCTTAATTAGAAGAGGTTAAGAAGTAAGGACTTTTCTTTTGTCCATTTACAAAAATAGCACGTGTTGAGGCATCCATTATATTGGTAACTCATTTTTTACCATATATGTACATAAAAACCGATTTCAATACTTTTCGAAATATTTTTTCACTTATTTCATAAGCATTTTATTTTTTTGGGTATTAAAAAAAAAAAGAAAATGTTAAACCAATTTTTTTGTGTTTACTTTGGTTTGGCATTTCCACAGAGTTTAAGTGAGTGATTTTAAAATTTTTTTAAAAATCAAAAAACCATTATGCCCGCAAGAAGAGTAAATGGTTTTACCAGGTAATATTTATACCATGATAAAAATTAACCCGTTTTTTTATAAGGTGCTATTGTTTTGTAAAACTATGCAAAAATCTATATTGTCACGGATATTAGCATCGCTAAGTTATACAATCACTAAGGCGATGCTAAGGCCACGATAAGCAGTATTTACGTCAATAATCAAATCATGTATACACATATATAAGGCAGCCGAAAGATGTCACACACAGATGCATTTACTTATACGCCTATGTATGCGCGAGAGACTGTAAACTACAAACATTCACATCAATAATTCAATCATTAGTTACGTTCCATTGAGACTTGAGCGAGATACGGATAGAAATTTAACATGCAAATGCAACAACAACGTTGTGATCCTGATATTTATCTGGTTCAATTTCTGATCCGTATAGCAGTTCTGTTCGTTTCGTTTTCTGTAGTAGATTTTTTGACAGCTAACCACTTTTGAGTTGGTAGCACTCATGGCTCAACTATATGGTTGGCTCATCTCTACAGCAATAACATACCTTTGTTCACATTGCCAAAATTAGCGTGATGGTGTTAGACGAATGGAATGGAATGAAAACATAAAACTTAGCAGCATTTGTAAGTAGTAAGAAAATGTTGTAAATTCGTTGATTTCTTTTTAAGGTTGCCATCTCCTTCTGACAATCCCTACTCCAGTGAAATGAAAAAAATAAAATCAGCTGGTGAGATGAGCCAACCATATAGTTGAGCCATTGTAGCACTGAACTAAATACGTGTACATTTGTGTATACATAAAAGATCTCGCCATATTTAAAAGCAAGAACACTGAAAGAGTAAACAACTTGAAGATGATGTAAGTAAAATAAACAGTTTGCTTACGTGCGAAACTATTTAAATGGTAATAATTCTATCAGTATCTTAAAATTTTGTGTACGTTTCTTCTTATTTTCTACAAAACAGATGTTTTATATTAGTGCTGCCAGCTCTCATAAAGTTGATCTAGATCGTTCCAATGAGATTTGAGCCAGAGCTAGACCTCGATAAACCAATGGAACGGCCCTATTATATATCTACATAAACGAATAAATAATTGCGTCTACACATATGTACGCATACGAGCAGCGGAGCGGCAATGCACAAACACATGCATATATCTTATCTGAGTTGTCACAAGAGAGAGCAATAATTTGTGCACGTAGTTGTGGCTGGCGATTTTGTAGCCGAAACTAACTAGTAAGTTCTGGAAATCGAAGAGCCTAGAAGTATGCAGCGTATACTATAAAAGCGGAGCAGGCGAGTAAGAAGTAATTTAGTTGATTTGAACCGTCAAGCAGTTCGATTAAGCGCTATCTAGCGAGCTATAGCAGTATTATTTTGAATAGTAGAGTTTCATTTGAGCTATCAATCACTTTGGTTGTTAAGCAAAGTATAAGTGTTATTGTGAAGTATTTTAATAAAGGCCATTTTTCCATTATTCAATATTGGAGTTATTTATTCAACAGTTTAGCGATACGAACCTAGCAGAGGGTTGCAAATAAAAGGATTTGCAAGTAAATTCGTTACAATATATATAAAAGAAAGTCGTGTTAGTTACACTACGCATAACTCAAAAACGAATGAACCGATTTGGCTGAAAATTGGTGGAGACGTAGCCTAGAACCAGGGAACAGACATAGGATACTTTTTATTCCGTTCTGGTTAGGGTCTAGAGATCAAAACGTGGACCTAGGTAATCCTGGAATGTGTTTGTAGAATATGGGTATAAAATGGAAGCTGTTTATGATTACTTTGATACTGGGTATTTTTCGTACCCCTGGGTGACTAGAGTCTCGAGATATAGTCCAATACGTGGACCCGGGCACCCCTAGAATGTGTTTATACAATATGGATATCAAATGAAAGCTGTTGACGAGTGCTTTAGTACAGGGTAGTTTTCATACCTATTGGTGACTAGGGTCTCGAGATATAGGCCAAAACGTGGACCCGGGCACCCCTAGAATGTGTTTATACAATATGGATATCAAATGAAAGCTGTTGATTTGTGCTTTAGTACAGGGTAGTTTCCATACCTATTGGTGACTAGGGTCTCGAGATATAGGCCAAAACGTGGACCCGAACACCCCTAGAATGTGTTTATACAATATGGATAACAAATGAAAGCTGTTGATGAGTGCTTTAGAACAGGGTAGTTTTCATACCTATTGGTGACTGGGGTCTCGAGATATAGCAAAAACGTGGATCAGGGTAACAATAGGGTGTGTTTTTACATTATGGGTATCAAATAGAAGCTGTTGATGTGTGCTTTACTACAGATTATTTTTTATATCGCTGGGTGACTTGGGTCTCCAGATATAGGCCAAAACGTGGACCCGGATACCCCGAGACAATGTTTATACAATATGGATATCAAATGAAAGCTGTTGATGAGTGCTTTACTACAGGGTAGTTTCCATACCTATTGGTGACTAGGGTCTCGAGATATAGGCCAAATCGTGGACCCTGAAACCCCTAGAATGTGTGTGTAATATGCATATCAAATGAAAGCTGTTTATGAGTGCTTTAGTACAGAGGAAATTTTATATCGCTGGGTGACTAGGGTCTTGAGATATAGGGCAAAACGTTGACCCGGATACCCCTACAATGTGTGTGTAATATGGATATCAAATGAAAGCTGTTGCTGAGAGCTTTAAAGTAATTTCCATTGTCATATTGGATTTAGTCGCATCAACCTGGCAAAACTGATAAATAAGCATGCGAAGCCGAAATAAAGACATGAATTAATAATACGCAAATACCTATATACATATGTACGTCCTATTCGATTTGCCTGAAATTTGGTGTATTAATTTGCCTGTATTAGTATTTACGATCCTTTTTTCCGGGAAGTAGACCAGAGACGGACTGGGACTGGGATTAGGACTCTGACTGGGGCTGAGACTCGGAGTGGGACTGGGACTCGGAATAGGACTTGAACAAAATACATACCAACCTCTGGGACTGGCAATAAGGGATGCAGAAGAATGAGAAGAACTTGAGAGAAGAGAAAAAGGGAAAGAGAATGAGACTAAGAAAGAGATAGATTGAGACGAAATAGAGATAGATGAATCGAAAAAGACGGAGGGAGGATTGAATAAAAGGATTAATAAAAATATAAGAGGGGGAGGCAGAGTTATACGGAAAACGCTTATTAAGATGTATGCAGATAGACCAAATTTAGGGCAGAACAACGTCTGCCGGGTCTGCTAGTACTTTCATAAAAAAAAAATTATCATAGAAATATTTTCAAATTGAACTAGCTCACTTAAATTTAAAAATACTAAAAAAATACTCGCAGCGATTCACCTGTAACTGTATCATAAGTATAGACATCGTTCACACATATTGTGACGAATATTAGTGACACAAAGTGATACTCACATCACTAGTCTGATGCTAAGCAAATGAAGCCACAACAACAATTAAGCAGGCAGTCACTTGTATCTACATAAACGAATCAATCACAAACACATGCATATATCTTATCTGAGATGCTCCCAAAAGTAAGCAATTATCTTTGGAAGTATCACTCACATATACACGCGCATATCAGAAGCTATAACGTGCATCTGTAGTTATATTATAGCTGGTAATTTTACAGCTGGTAGCAAATTCTAGAAATAGAAACGCCTAGAAATATGTCAACGAGGAAACCAAAAAGTATAAAAGCAGCAACAGCTGAGGCACGAGGATTCAGTTTGGTTTAAGCACGCTATCTGTTGAGCAGTAGAAGTGTTATTGTGAAGTACTTTAATAAAGGCCATTTTGCATTACTGAATAGTGGAGTTATTTATTCAAAAGTTTAGTGATTCGAACGTTAGTAGAAGGTTGCAAATAAGCGGAATTAATATACTGTAGGTGGCTTCAGAAAATTCAAAATTATAATTTAAAAATACTTGCCAAGAAAAAGCGTATATATACTCCAAATACTGAATTAAACGGAGCGTTAAAGTTACTAGACGTTAAGTCAATTTTTAAAATAACAGCTGTAAACGAGTCTTATGATGAAAACTCACTTAAAGTAACGATTGTTCACAACCACGGTACTCGAAGACGTTTAGAAAATCGGCTCATAGTACCCAAGTTTTCAAACAACTGTACCAAGAATACTCTGTCAGTACACATTTCTGAATGAACTACCATTAGAATTAACTAATCTGCTCAACACATTTAAGCGGAAAAATCTTGTTAAAAATCAAATTAAAAGTTTATTGTAAAAAGAGCTTTCAAAATTAAATTAATGAAACTTAAACTTAATTATCTTTATTCTTATAATATTTATGCTTATATTATCCAAAATTAATGTTGATTACTTTGAAAGTATATGGGGATTGATTTTAACAAAAACAAAAATCAAATTTTTAATGTCACTTGTGGACACTTATGTATCTATGTTAGTAACTATATATGTAATTAAAGCCTGCAGACAAGCACTCTAGCTTCGCGGGTTATATTTAAGCATTTGTAACTTTTGTATACGGACCTTTAATAAAAAATCAATCAATCAATCAATCCGAGGAGATTTAGGCCGAGCTGCTTTTCCAATTGGCATCGTGCTCCTTTTTCATTTTTTCTACGAATTGGCGAGACTGACCCGATTACCATCACCGCCAAAGTGGTTGAAGAAGCCATCGAACTTGCTAAACCATTTAAATCAGTAGACTCGGACGGGATTGCCATGCCAACGCTTTAAAACCTTGGCTATGAAAGATTAAAATACCTAGCGTTCGTTTTCAACCTTTCTCTGTCCACTTTGAAGTTTAACGTTGGTTTCCGGGAATGTTGTTGTTTTAATAGCGATAAGGACACTGCCGAAGGCCTTGGGGAGTTGTTGTTGTTGTTGTTGGGTTCGATACCTTCCCGGAGTAAGAGAATATGTAGCAGTCCTGCTGCAAGGAGCTGCTGGGAGGATGACAATTTGTGGGAGGGACGAAACAAATTAAATGGGGTCACACTGAAATGACAGTCCTTGGTCGGGAAAAATCCCGAGTCGCTCCGGTACATAGAACCGACTGCCTTGGGAAGCGGCCTTGGGGAGTGCTATCGATCAGTGCAGATCCGGTACGCTCCGGTACCAAGCCCGACCATCTCGGGAACGATTTTTTATGACCAAATGCGATTTTCTAGGCCATACCGCCCTCCCACCCCCTAGATCCATGAGGAGTTCGGGGTCGCCAGAGCCTCGGCTGTTAATGAAACAGAATTCGCCACGGATAAGTGATGTTGACAATTGGGTTGGAGAAGCTATATATTTCGCTGGCAACCCCTTCAAAGGGTTGCGCTACACAACCCCCTGAATCTATTTGGTATTTTAGTTGCCTCTTACGACAGGCATACCTACCGCGGGTATATTCTAACCCCCTAAATCCGGGAATCGTGTCCAGGACCGTCGGTGTGGTAGGCAGAGCCCGCTGCCACGAAACCTCGGCGGCCGCTATTTTTTTGACGTTTTATAAGTTATATGAACAAAGGCCGTTACGTTTTATAAGCTATGAATGAAGCCTTTTGAAAAATATTGTAAAAACTCTTTAATTTATTCATAGTAGTTCGGGAGCCCTGCTAATTAGCGTGTGAGTTTATTAAACGCTTATCAGTAAAAGAGTAAATTAGTTCATAGACAACGAGGTAGGTACATGGTAAATAGGAGATAAACAAGTAAGGAAGGCCAAGATCGGGTGTAACCGAACATTACATACTCAGTTGAGAGCTATGGAGACAAAGGTAGGGAAAATCACCATGTAGGAAAATGAACCTAGGGTAACCCTGGAATGTGTTTGTATGACATGTGTATCAAATGGATGGTATTAAAGAGTATTTTAAGAGGGCCATGGTTCTATAGGTGGATGCCATTTAGGGATATCGCCATAAAGGTGGGCCAGGGCTGACTCTAGAATTTGTTTGTACGATATGGGTATCAAATCAAAGGTGTTTATGAGTATTTTAAAAGGGCGTGGGCCTTAGTTCTATAGGTGGACGCCTTTTCGAGATATCGCCATAAAGGTGGACCAGGGGTGACTCTAGAATTTGTTTGTACGATATGGGTATCAAATGAAAGGTGGTAATGAGTATTTTAAAAGGGAATGGACCTTAGTTCTATAGGTGAACTCCTTTTCGAGATATGGCCATAAATGTGGGCCAGGGGTGACTCTAGAATTTGTTTGTACGATATGGGTATCAAACTAAAGGTGATGATGAGTATTTTAAAAGGGAGTGGGCCTTAGTTCTATAGGTGAAAGCCTTTTCGAGATATCGCCATAAAGGTGGAACAGGGGTGACTCTAGAATATAAAAAATGTAAGGCGCGATAACCTCCGAAGAGATCTAAGGCCGAGCTTCTCTTCCAATTTGCGTCGTGCTCCTCTTGATTTTTCCCTACAAATTGGCCGGACGGGACCTACATGTTTTATGCCGACTCCGAACGGCATCTGCAAGGCAGATGAGTTTTCACTGAGAGCTTTTCATGGCAGAAATACAATCGGAGCGCTTGCCAGACACTGCCGAGGGGCGACCCCGCTTAGAAAAATTTCTTCTAATTGAAAAATCTTATTTCTAAAATTTGATGTTGCTTTGCCCGGGAGTTGAACCCAGGGCATACGTTGTGATAGGCGGAGCACGCTACCATCACACCACGGTGGTCGCCTTAGTTCTATAGGTGAACGCCTTTTCGAGATATCGCCATAAAGGTGGGCCAGGGGTGACTCTAGAATTTGTTTGTACGATATGGGCATCAAATGAAAGGTGTTAATAAGTATTTTAAAAGGGAATGGGCTTTAGTTCTATAGGTGAACGTCTTTTCGAGATATCGCCATAAAGGTGGACCAGGGGTGACTCTAGAATATGTTTGTACGATATGGGTATCAAATGAAAGGTGTTAATGAGTATTTTAAAAGGGAGTGATCCTTGGTTCCATAGGTGGACGCCTTTTCGAGATATCGCCATAAAGGTGGACCAAAGGTGACTCTAGAATGTTTGTACGATATGGGCATCAAACAAAAGGTGTTGCTGAGTATTTTAAGAGGGAGTGGGCCTTAGGTCTCTAGGTGTACGCCTTTTCGAGATATCGCCATTAAGGTGGACCAGGGGTGACTAGAATGTGTTTGTACGATATGGGTATCAAATGAAAGGTGTTAATAAGTATTTTAAAAGGGAGTGGGCCTTAGTTCTATATGTGGACGCCTTTTCCAGATATCGCCATAAAGGTGGACCAGGGGTGACTCTGTCATGTGTTTGTGCGATATGGGTATCAAATTAAAGGTATTAATGAGGGTTTTAACAGCGAGTGGCCCTTATATGTATACGTGATGGCGTTTTCGCGATATCGACCAAAATGTGGACCAGGGTGATCCAGAAAATCATCTGTCGGGTACTGCTAATTTATTTATATATGCAATACCACGAACAGTATTCCTGCCAAGATTCCAAGGGCTGTTGATTTCCCCCTGCAGAACTTTTTCATTTTTTTCTACTTAATATGGTAGGTGTCACACCCATTTTACATAGTTTTTTCTAAAGTTATATTTTGCGTGAATAAACCAATCAAATTACCATGCTTCATCCCTTTTTTCGTATTTGGTATAGAATTATGGCATTTTTTTCATTTTTCGTAATTTTCGATATCGAAAAATTGGGCGTGGTTATAGTCGGATTTCTGCCATTTTTTATACCAAGATAAAGTGAGTTCAGATAAGTACGTGGACTAAGTTTAGTAAAGATATATCGGTTTTTGCTCAAGTTATCGTGTTAACGGCCGAGCGGAAGGACAGACGGTGGACTGTGTATAAAAACTGGGCGTGGCTTCAACCGATTTCGCCCTTTTTCACAGAAAACAGTTATCGTCCTAGAATCTAAGCCCCTACCAAATTTCACAAGGATTGGCATTAAAAGTATCCTAGACAAATTAAATGAAAAAGAGCGGAGCCACGGCCATTTTGAAATTTTCTTTTATTTTTGTATTTTGTTGCACCATATCATTACTGGAGTTGAATGTTGACATAATTTACTTATATACTGTAAAGATATTCAATTTTTTGTTAAAATTTGTCATAAAAAAATTTTTGTATTTAAGTGGGCGTGTTCGTCCTCCGATTTTTCTAATTTTTATTAAACATACACATAGTAATAGGAGTAACGTTCCTGCCAAATTTCATCATGATATCTTCAACGACTGCCAAATTAGAGCTTGCAAAACTTTTATATTACCTTCTTTTAAAAGTGGGCGGTGCCACGCCCATTGTCCAAAATTTTACTAATTTTCTATTCTGCGTCATAAGTTCAACTCACCTACCAAGTTTCATCGCTTTATCCGTCTGTGGTAATGAATAATCGCACATTTTCGGGTTTTCGAAATTTTCGATATCGAAAAAGTGGGCGTGGTTATAGTCTGATATCGTTCATTTTAAACAGCGATCTGAGATGGTTGCCCAGGAACCTACATACCAAAATGAATCAAGATACCTCAAAATTTACTCAAGTTATCGTGTTAACGGACGGACGGACATGGCTCAATCAATTTTTTTTTTCTATGCTGATGATTTTGATATATGGAAGTCTGTATCTATCTAGATTCCTTTATACCTGTACAACCAACCGTTATCCAATCAAAGTTAATATACTCTGTGAGCTCTGCTCAACTGAGTATAATAAATGATTAAAAAAAAATATTAGTTTTTTTTACATGTTTAGGGTCCTTAAACTTGAACACGTCTCTCAAACGTGCGTTATCTTTCTAGGGTATAAAAATGACGTTATCTTTCTAGGGTTAAAGTTAATACCTGACGCTTAAGAGAAATAATAACTGCAATGGTTAGGCTAAGGATGAGCACAACACTACGTGGTTGTAATCATTTTGTGGATTTATGATTTATTTTTTTGTAGATACTGATTTTAGTAGCGGGAAAGTGAAACGTAGTTACTTGGAAAGCAGCGTTTTAACAACATTATGTTACGGGCCAATGCCATCACCAAAGTAATAAGGGTTCTTTATCTTATTTATTTGATATGAAGAGCGGCACTGTTTATTTTTTTTTTTATTTTTTTATTGAGGCGATATCATCATTTAAATATTGACTTCAGAATTAAATTCATTTATATGCATATCTTTATACACACATTCATAGGCTTAAGTAAGTAAATATGTACATATATATGTATGTGTCTGTAACATAAGTACATACTTATTAGGGTGGGTCGATTTGTATGGACGAAAGTTAACCGATATCGCGCCATCGATTTTTCGATAGGATTTGGGCTCAGGAAAAAAAGTTCCACTACGCATACCCAAAAAAATCATTTTCGAGCCTGCGAAATTTCATTTTTTTACATTTTTTCGACTTTGATTTTTAAGGGTTTTTTCATGACCTTCTAAAAAAATTTTCATTTCATTGTAAAATTTTCATGATTCTGGATAGGTAAGAGTTTATTAACCTGTTACAGTATCCAGATCGAAGTTGAGCGAGAGTGACGGGCGTTTCCCTAGGGGGAGTGCGTTCCTCTTCTGCTAGTTCTGTGTATTTTTCTCTAATTACTGGATTAGCCGGGCAATTCCTGGCGTAGAGGTCCCACGCTTGTTTGTGAATGTCACTGAGGACCTGCTTGTGCTTTTTTGCCTCATACGGCTGTGTTCTCAGGTACCGCATTTCCTCATAATACTTACGGAGATGACTCCTTAGGCCCTGGGAGGTGTAGCCTCATCAATCAGATGTCTGTTGGGATGGGCAGGTTTCTGGGTATTCAACAGAAACTGCTTGTTCAGCATTTCATTTCTCCCCTAATGGGGAGTACTCTCGCCTCATTGTGTAGGTTGTGTTCTGGAGACATAAGAAGACAGCCCGTAGTGGTTCTGAGCAGGGACGGAAAATAATTATTATTTTTTTTTCGGAGTCGAAAAAGTCCTGGTCAGAAAATTGTCCTAGGTGAAAATGTTTGAGTTCCCAGGTATCCCTATAGCAATATCATGTCGAATCATGGCATCCTTTTTATTTTTCGAACTTTTTCCATAAAAGTCTACATATAAAAGTAAAATCTGTATTTTTATTTTTTTAGTTCGATAGGACTAGTTAAACTCGGACTTTTAAAAATAAAAGCCGGAAATAAAAGTTAAATCCGGACTTTTATTTTTAAGGCCAAAATAAAAGTCCGGCTTGATAACAAAGAAACGGCTTATCCGAATTAAAAAAAATTGTTTGTTTCGGATAAGCCGTTTTTGTTATCAAGCGGGACTTTTATTTTGGCCTTAAAAAATAAAAGTCCGGATTTAACTTTTATTTCCGGACTTTTATTTTTAAAAGTCCGAGTTTAACTAGTTCTATCGGACTCAAAAAATAAAAATCCGAGGATTTGAGGATTTTATTACGGCTCTGGATTTTAGGAACAATTGCGTTTCCATGCTGTCCAAAAGGTAGATCCTGATCGAACGTCATACCCGAGATTTTTGGGTGTAAGACAGTCGGTAGCGTATGCCATCGACGTGGATGTTCAATATGGTCGACATTTGGCGCGTCCATGTTGTAAATAAGGTCGCCGATGATTTGGTCGGTAACAATGTCAGGTTTCGCGAGGCGAAGAAACTGGAGAGATCAGGGAGATAGCTGTTTATTTTGTTACAAAGCTCATCAATGTGTGGGCCTGGGCCTGTGGCCATTATTGTGCAGTCATTGGCGTAGGAAACAATAGTGACTCCTTCTGGCGGTGAAGGTAGCTTCGATATGTAGAAGTTAAACAGAAGTGGGGATAAGACACCACCCTGTGGCACTCGTTGTTTAATTCTCCTTGGTTTGGATGTTATGTTCCTGAATTGCACCGATGCTTGCCGACCACACAAATAACTTGCGGTCTACCTTTTTGGGACTTGAAGGGAGGGAGGACCCTTCCAAGTCTTGAAGTAATGTGCCGTGGTGGACCGTATCAAAAGCTTTTGACAGGTCTAATGCAACGAGTATTGTCCTATGGTGGGGATTTTGATTTAATCCGCAATTTATTTGTGTGTTAATGGCGTTTAGCGCGGTGGTAATAAGTAATTTTCGAAAGCCATGCTGATGATGCTGATGACGGGCTAGTTGCAAATTTGCTTTGAAATAGGGGAGCAAAATGGCTTCAAGCGTCTTGGCTACTGGCGATAGGAGAGATATCGGTCGATATGACTCTCCTATGTTAGCTGGTTTCCCAGGCTTTAGTAGCGGGACCACCTTGGCCATTTTCCATTTTTTGGGAATGACAAAGGTGGAAAGGGACAGATTAAATACATGTGCTAAATATTTGAAACCCTCTTTTCCTAGGCTTTTAAGCATCGGCATGGCTATGCCTTTGGACCCACTGCTTTAGATGGTTTAGCTTGACCGATGACATCCTCAACCTCTTTGGCGGTTATGGTAATTGGGGACGTGCTGAATTTATGTTTATGTGCGTGTCTGTTGGCCATCCGTCTAATTTTGTCAACCGTAGAATGCATTATATATTGTCGGCAAAAAGCGCTCGCGCATTTTTTCGCATCCGACAGCACTTTATCGCCAAAGGCGATGGAAATTTTGTCGTTGTGCTTTGACGGATTCGATAGGGACTCTACGGTGGACCGGTAAGCTTTGGTCACCGGCAGAGAGGTTACAACTACTTAGATGCTCCTCCCATTTCGACCGCTTGTGTTCATTCACAAGCATTCTGATGCGTTGGTTTATATCGCTTATTTGGGGGTCGCCGGGATCGAGCTGCCTTATAAGGTCACGTTCTCTCGCTAAATTTGCTGCCTCCGCTGGAAAATGAGGCCGAATTTCGGGAATTTTTCCGGCGGGAATAAAGCGAGCCGAGGCGGATTCAATGACCTTGCGGAAAGCACGCTCCCCTTGGCGAGCATCAGTCGCGATAGAGAGGGCATGGCATAGCGGTTGTCTCTAAAGGGATTTCCTTTTTTAACGTTTATGAAAGTGCGTTTTTCGGTGACGATTAAGTCGGCGGTACGCTCGAGCGAAATACGTATTGGCTGGTAGTCGGCTGCCAGTTGACGCAGTTTACGAGTCCTGCGCTCACGATCGATATATCTGGCGAACTGTGACAGCTTCCTACCATACGAGTGGGGGCGTCTCCGTTTATTGTGCAGAACGTCGTTGCTTCCGCCAACATCTCACCCCTGATGTCCGCCTGCAAGTTGGTATGCCTTAGATCGTGATGGGCATTGAAATCGCCTAAGATAATGCGATTATCACCAGTGAGTGAGGCGCTAATATTAGGGCGGTATCCACGGCGGCCACCGTGGTGTGATGGTAACGTGCTCCGCCTATCACACCGTATGCCCTGGGTTCAACTCCCGGGCAAAGCAACATCAAAATTTTAGAAATAAGATTTTTCAATTAGAAGAAAATTTTTCTAAGCGGGGTCGCCCCTCGGCAGTGTCTGGCAAGCGCTCCGATTGTATTTCTGCCATGAAAAGCTCTCAGTGAAAACCCATCTGCCTTGCAGATGCCGTTCGGAGTCGGCATAAAACATGTAGGTCCCGTCCGGCCAGTTTGTAGGGAAAAATCAAGAGGAGCACGACGCAAATTGGAAGAGAAGCTCGGCCTTAGATCTCTTCGGAGGTTATCGCGCCTTACATTTATTTTTTTTTTTTTATTTATCCACTGGGGCAGCAGGTGGCAGGAGGGATGTAGATGTTGATGATTTCTAGGTTTACATCGCCTGACCGGACAGATAAGCCGTGACGTTCTAGGACATTGTCCTTCGGCCGATGTCGGGATCAAATATATGATATTGCACTGAGTGGTGTATGATAAACGCGAGACCGCCTCCATTTCCACTCTCGCGATCTTCTCTGTGGACATTATACCCAGAACAGGTCTGCAAAGCACATCTTGCTTTGAGTTTAGTCTCTTGAATCGCAGTAATGCGGATGTTGTGCCGCTTCATGAAATCGACTATCTCCGTGATCTTGCCAGTTAATCCATTACAGTTTAACTGCAGAATTCTGAAGTTTAGCGGGGGAGACGTCGTCACTCTAGGAGTAAGTGACGGGTGACTACGCCTGGGTTGTGAAAGGCTAGGACGCAATTGCTGTTGTGGCCCTCGAACTGGACGTCCCTGGGTGAGCATTGGGGTACCCGGTGTATTTTGGTTTGCGGCCTGGCAACATGGCGCAATGAAGCCCGTTGGGGCTTCATCTGGCGACCCCGAACGATGGATCTAGTGGGTGGGAGGGCGGTATGGCCTAGAAGGTTGTTGTTGTTGTTGTAGCAATGTTTCGCCTCAACTAATAGCTGCGACCGATCACCAATTGTCATCAATATCCTCTAACGGGAGTCCAAGGAAACTTGCTGTTTCAACAGGGGTGGACCATAATGAAAGGGGTGTTAGAGGCGTGGGCTCCACATAACAATTAAAGAGATGGTTGGTGTCATGTGGGGACACATTGCAAGCGGGGCATACATTTTGTATGTCGGGGTTGATTCTGGATATGTAAGAGTTTAACCTGTTACAGGATCCAGAACGAAGTTGAGCCAGAGTGACTCGCGTTTCCCTGGGGAGTATGCGTTCCTCTTCCGCAAGTTTTGGGTACTGTTCTCTGAGTACTGGATTCACCGGGCAATTCCCGGCATAAAAGTCCGACGCCTGTTTGTGGAGTTCACCAAGAACCTGCTTGTGTTTTTTTGCTTCATACGGCTGAGTTCTCAGGTGCCGTATTTCCTCAAAATGCTTATGGAGATGACTCCTTAAGTCCCTAGGCGGTGTTGGCTCATCAATCAGATGTCTGTTGGGATGCCCAGGTTTCTGGTTAGCATCTCATTTCTCTCCCTGATGGGGATTATTCTCGCCTCATTATGTAGATGGTGTTCTGGGGACATAAGAAGACAGCCCGTGGCGGTTCTGAGCGCAGTATTTTGGCACGCCTGTAGCTTCTTCCAGTGGGTAGTTTTTAAGCTTGGCGACCATATAGGGGACGCGTAGCACGCAAACGGCTGGCCAATTGCTTTGTATGTGGTAATGAGCGTTTCTTTGTCTTTTCCCCAAGTACTGCCAGCAAGGTATTTGAGGATTTTATTACGGCTCTGGATTTTCGGAACAATTGCGGCTGCGTGCTTACCAAAATGTAGATCCTGATCAAACGTCAAACCCAAGATTTTGGGGTGTAGGACAGTCGGTAGCGTAGTGCCATCGACGTGGATGTTCAAATGGTAACTCCTTCCGGTGGCGAAGGTAGTTTTGATATGTAAAAATTAAACAAAAGTGAGGATAGGACACCACCCTGTGACACCCCTTGTTTAATTCTTCTTGGCTTTGATGTTTCGTTTCTGAATTGCACCGATGCCTGCCGACCACCCAGATAATTTGCGGTCCACCTTTTAAGACATGGGGGAAGGGTAGACCCTTCCAAGTCTTGCAGTAATTTGCCATGGTTGACCGTATCAAAAGCTTTTGATAGGTCTAGCGCTACGAGTACTGTTCTAGGGTGGGGCTTCTGATTTAAACCACAATTTATCTGGGTGCTAATGGCATTTAGCGTGGTGGTGGTGCTATGGAGTTTTCTAAAGCCATGCTGATGACAGGCTAGCTGCAAATTTGCTTTAAAGTGGGGGATCAAAATGGCTTCAAGCGTCTTGGCTACTGGCGATAGGAGAGATATCGGGCGATGTGACTCTCCTATGTTAGATGGTTTCCCAGGCTTTATTAGCGGCACCACCTTGGCCATTTTCCATTTTTCGGGTATGACAAAGGTGGAAAGAGACAGGTTGAAGACATGTGCTAAATATTTGAAACCCTCTTTCCCTAGGCTTTTATCGGCATGGCTATGCCGTCTGGGCCCACTGCTTTGGATGGTTTAGCATGACCGATGGCATCCTCAACCTCTTTGGCGGTGATGGTAATTGGTGACGCGCTGAACTTATGTTTACGTGCGTGTCTGTTGGCTCTCCGTCTATTTTTGTCGACCGTAGAATGCATTATGTATTGTCGGCAGAAAGCGCTCGCGCATTTTTTCGCTACCGATAGCACTTTGTCGCCAAAGGCGATGGAAACTTTGTCATTGTGCCTAGACGGATTCGATAGGGACTTTACAGTGGACCAAAGTTTACCTATACCGGCAGAGAGGTTACAACCGCTTAGGTGCTCCTCCCATTTCGCCCGCTTGTGTTCATCCACAAGCAATCTGATGCGTTGGTTTATATCCCTTATTTGGGGGTCGCCGGGATCGAGCTGTCTTATAAGGTCACGTTCTCTCGCTAAACTTGCGGCCTCTGCCGGGAAGTGGGGCCGAATTTCGGGAATTCTACCGGCGGGAATGAAACGAGGCGGGCGGATTCAATGACCTTGCGGAAAGCACGCTCCTCTTGGCGGGCATCAGTTGGGATAGGGAGGGCAGCCAAGCGGTTGTCTGTAAAAGATTTGTTTTCGTCCCACTTTCCTTTTTTAAAGTTAATGAAAGTACGTTTTTCTGCGACGATGAAGTCGGCGGAACGCTCGAGCGAAATAAGTATAGGCAGGTGGTCGGATGCCAATGTTACCATCGGCTACCAGTTGACGCAGTTTACGAGTTCTGCGCTCACGATGGAAATATCCGGCGAACTGTGACAGCTTCCTACCATACGTGTGGGGGCGTCTCCGTTTAATGTGCAGAACGTCTTTCTTCTATTTGATCCGCTAACATCTCACCCCTACTGTCCACCCCCAAGTTTGAATGCCATAGATCGTGATGGGCATTGAAATCGCCTAAGACAATACGATTGTTTTTAGTGAGTACGCCGCTGATATCAAGGCGGCAACAGATGACAGGAGGGATCTAGATATTGATGATTTCTTGATTTGCTAAGGGTTGACCACGGGACGTCCTAGAACGTGAACAGCAAGGAGCCACAAAAGATTTATAGAAGTTACGTGGACGTCTGGTTTTGGGGTCTAGCCCAGAACAACCTGTCCGATGCAATCATCCCTTACACGAGACACACTGACAAGAGTATGACCGTCCTAAAAAGATTGTTTTCCGTCAGATGCAGCAAAAAAATTTCTCAGGACCGGGGTCAGGAGACGGACCCGGATTGGGTTCGATACCTTCCCGGAGCAAGAGAATATGGGGTTGGAAACACGTCCTTTTCAACCTCCTATTATATGTTGAGCTGTGCTGATCGGAATCTTCATGCATTCCTACAGCGTCATAAATGAAAATATATGTTCAAAATTTTGTTGCCTTATGCTGAGAGTACTGGAGGATTGGAAACGTGTCCTTTCCAACCTCCCTTAAAAGAGTGGCTCCCAGACTCCCAGACTCGTCCGTTGGTCATGCTAGTAAATCTACACGAAGGGAGCCTTATTACCTACATATATCGAAGGCTTCATTTTTTTTTCATTCTACGGGGACAATGGTTCTTGCACATGTTAAACACCGTATGCTAATTTCTGAACGACAATTCTTCGTTACTTCGATCCGTCTTTGGAACTCCCTTCCAGCCATAATAAGACAAATAAATAATGCACTGCATTTCAAAAAAGAATTAATCTTGTTCTATAATTGACTCACCTCTCCTTCTTCAACTGACTCTCTTTACTGATCTTCTATCCGTTTTTCTTGCCACCTCCTATTTTCTCTAAGGATAGAACCTAATATTATTACTGTACTACCTACCTTTGCAAAGTCCCCTTTATTCTTATTTCTGTTCCGCGTCCCTAGATTAAACTCTATAAAATTTATTGTAACCATTATGTCTTTGTTTACAAATTATCTATTGTTTATCTAAGTTATTAAAATATTTTTGAATTTTCGCCTTTGTTCTGTCACTGTTCTGACTAGCACTATAAAAAAATTTGGCAAATTGTTGTATTAGGAAAAATTTATAAAATACCAATACAAATACAAAAATATGCTGATGGGAATCACATGGCATTTGATTTTAATAATTATTTGTATTTAATAGTTTCAGTTTTAGGCCTAAACAGCCGTAATAATAAATAAATTAAATTAAATTAAAGGACCTCCAACATCGATAACAGTCCCCAAGGACCCCCAACGGGTTAGGGGGTCAGAATATACCCGCGGTAGGTATGCCTGTCGTAAGAGGCGACTAAAATACCAGATTCAAGGGGCTGTGTAGCGCAACCCTTCAGATTGCCAGCGCAATATATAGCTTCTCCAAACCCAATTGTCAACCTCACCTATCCGCGGCGAATTCTGTTTCACTAACAGACGAGGCTCTGGCGACCCCAAGCTCCTCATGGAACTTGGGGGTGGGGAGGGAGGTATGGCCTGAAGGTTTAATTTGGCCACATAAATCGTTCCCGAGATGGTCGCGTTAGCACCTTAATGGTGCTGTGTTACCGGAGCGTACCGGATCTGTATCCGGCAAAGGACCATCACATCGATAACACCTCCCAAGGCCTTCGGGGAGCAACCTTATCGCTACAACAACAACAACAATCCCCAAGGCCTTCGGGGAGTGTCCTTATCGCTACAACAACAACAACAACAACTATTTCCAAATTATGGCTTCTAACAGTGGCGTGGTTGCCAAGGCACAAATGCGCTGACTCTTTGCTCGATGACAGCAGGTGCTTCGTTTTGTCCTCATTCACCATCAAACCCATCTTGTACGCTTCTTGTTGCAGTTTGTTCCAGTTGTTTGGAGTAAGCAGAACTTACGGTGCGGGTTTTCAGGCACATAATATATGCATATCGTTAGCATACGTGAGTAATTGCACGGTTTTATAGAATATTGTTCCAGAGCGGTTAAGTTCTGCAGCTAGTTCGAACCTCTGAAACATTAATTCCATCATCATCGATTGCGGGATCGGGTCCATCATCCCTGTGCAGTATATCGCTGTCTCCATTTAGGAGGGTACGACCACTCTGACACATATATCAGTGAACAGATCAAAGTCTCTTCTTAAGTTACCCGGAGAGAAACTGGAAATCTGTTCATAGCCAACAAAGTTATAGGCTCACAGGTGTCCAAAGGTGCGAAACCCTGTTTTTTTGCCCGTAACACATGTTTTTGGGGGTGTCCGGGGAAAATCATTCTTAGATATTTTCAAGATCTACTAGAAGTACCACCTCCTAGATATTTTCACTTTTGTCTTTTTGTGGCAATGTGTAATTGATATCAACCCGACAGCATGTCCTAAAGCATTTATAGTATGTACTTGTTGCGTCAAACTTAAGTAATCCTCTCAGGATGCATCCAAAATGTGTCCATGCATATGTTATCTGGGCTAAGATACTTGGCTTGGATATCATAAGTGGTTTCAGGCTCTGGATCAGGGACTGATATCAGTTTTAGACCGGCCATAGTGACGAATGTCACGCGTGATTAGTTATCACGTCCTGCACGAGGTGCCCCTGCTTCTACTGATAATGGCGGATCTAGACAGGACAACTCGATAAAACCCACACCCCCTGAGTCATTGTGCCGAGCTCAGAGGAGGGAGGACTCTTTAAAAGTCAAGATCGGTACACAACGGTGACGAACTGGACTGTTTTAGGGCTTTGATTTTACATTACATTTTGACTTGATGACTTTGGGCTGGTAGGTGCGGTATTCTGCCACTTTAGTAGGTCGGGGTGAAACCCTACCGAAATGGCTGGTAGGCTAATGTTGCACCTGCCCACGTCTCGTTAAAACCGTGGCGGGCCTCAAGGTACGTTCCGGCTCCGTCGCCGTTAAGTTGGTGGTGTAGGTGCGCTTGAAGATTTTTCTGCTTCGCGTCCGGTCTGGCTCTGAACGCATTACTCATAAGGTAATGCGTCAACCCTCGCGTGGCCTCCCTGCGTAGCATAGATAACCACGAGACCGTTAAAGGGCGACTACACAATCGGCTCCGGATAGCGGCCTTGAGGGGGGACTTTTTTAGAATGGACAAGACTAATACGAATCCGCCAAGGATGGGGTGCGGAAGAAGAGCGCTTTTGATGGAAATCCGTCAAATCAATCTTCAGCACTCTAAGGCGGCTTCCGCAAATTTGTTGCTCTGCCTTGAAAAAGGCGGAGTGGATATAGTCCTTGTCCAGGAGCCGTGGCTGAGTAGTAACTGCAGTAAGATTTCTGGATTAAGGACTGGAAAATTCAACACCTTGGTGCATGGGGAGGCAAGTAGGCCTAGATCCTGTGTGCTTGTTAAAAAAGAGATTAAAGCTTTTATTCTCTCTAATTTCAGCAATGCTGACGTAACCACGGTCTGCCTCGAGCGAGGAAGTAATGAAATGTGGGTGGTCTCAGCGTACATGACCCACGGGGACGTAGAGGGGCCACCACCTGCGATACTGGGTGAAATCACCGCTGAAGCAAGGCGGAGAGGTGTTGGCGTGATCATCGGTGCCGATGCTAATGCCCATCATAGCATTTGGGGAAGCTCGGATACCAACACTAGAGGTGAGTCTTTATTTACTTTTATTGTAGATGAGGGACTTTGTATATGTAATAGGGGGAATGACCCGACTTTTATTACTGCGGTAAGGGAGGAGGTCCTGGACCTCACCCTGGTTAGTAGAGAACTGGAAGGTCGGATATCTGGATGGAGGGTTCTCAACGAGCACTCCTCTGATCACCGATATATTCAGTTCTCAGTGAACGAAGAACGTCCCGGTAAAATATCTTTTAGGAACCCTAAAAGTACTAACTGGGACTTATATTGTAGGAAGCTGGGAGAGCTACAGCCTGCGGTGCCTATCATTAATTCGGGCCTGTCCGAATCTGAGATAGACGTTCTGGTGGAAAACTTCACCTCGGCAAGCAATAGCACCTTTCAGCTGTCATGCCCATTGAAAACTTACAGGGGGAAGGGCAAGCCGCCCTGGTGGTCGGATTCTCTTGACGACCTAAGAGCGTCCAGTCGGCGGCTCTTCAACAGAGCCAGGAGGAGTAAATTACCCTCGGACTGGGAGCTCTATAAGGTGAGTCTGGGGATTTATAAATATGAAATAAGGATAGCCAAGCGAGATGCACGGCGAAGCTTCTACGAAAACGTAGAAGGCTGCAATTAATCCGCGAGATTTAGAAAAAAACTCTCTAGGAACCCCGCTCCTATGGGGTATCTGAGAGATGATGGTGGGTACTGGTCGATGAGTAGCGAGGAGTCCCTAAGGCTTTTACTGGACAATCATTTTCCCGATGTCCCAGTTGCGCAGGGATCTTCGCCTGCAGGGTCGGCGGTCGTTGGCCATGCAGAAATGCCTGCCATTCCAATACGGGAAAGTCAAATAACCTGGGCTATAAGGTCGTTCAAGCCCTATAAGTCTCCGGGCCCGGATGGAATCATTGTTGTTGTTGTTGTTGTTGTTGTAGCAATGGATGGAATCATTCCTGCGCAGCTTCAAAGGTCTTTGGGGATTTCCTGCCGCTGGTTGGCCATCATATATACTAACTGCCTCAGGTTTAACTATATCCCGAAGTCTTGGCACACGGTTAGGGTTATTTTCATTCCGAAGGCCGGCAGAAGCTCTCATGTATCACCTAAGGATTTCAGGCCAATCAGTCTCTCGTCGTTTCTTCTTAAGACGTTTGAGCGGTTGATTGACCTGTACCTACGGGAAAGGATACCTCGGGGGTTACTGTCGGCTTCACAGCATGCGTACTGCAAGGGCAGATCGACAGAAACGGCTCTCCATTCGATTGTAAAGCAAATAGAGGGGTCCCTAGAACACAAAGAGTATGCTCTGGGTGCCTTTTTAGACATCGAGGGAGCTTTTAACAATGTCTTACCGGGGGCAATTGAAAGAGTTCTGGTCGGTTTAGGAGTCGAGGCGGCTCTGGTTGAATTTATTAGCAAACTTATATGCGGCAGAATTGTCGCAGCGGAGTGGGGTGGGGCCATAATTAAGAGGAAGGTGTCCAGTGGTACGCCACAGGGGGGTGTCCTATCTCCTCTCCTCTGGGTTGTGGTAGTCAACGAGCTTCTTGTGGAGCTGGAAGCCAATGGTTGTCGGGTGGTTTCCTATGCAGATGACCTCGCTATCCTAGTCAGAGGCAAATTTCTGGGCACCCTGCGCGATGTTCTGCAGGGCTACCTGGATACTGTGGCTAGGTGGGCTGAGTCATGTGGGTTGGCGGTCAACCCGGGAAAAACGGAATTGGTCCTTTTCACAAGGAGATATAAGATGCCCGATTTCAGAACGCCCTCGATTGGAGGGGTACCGTTGGTACTTTCTGATAGGGTTAAATATTTGGGGATTGTTTTGGACAAGAAACTGTCCTGGAGACCCAATGTGGAAGATCGGGCCAGGAAGGCCGCCATTGCCTTGTACTGCTGCAGAGGAGCTATCGGAAAGAGATGGGGACTCTCGCGAAGAATAGTACACTGGCTTTATGAGATGGTGGTCAAACCGATTCTGCTATATGGGGTGCTGGTCTGGTGGAAAGCACTGGACACGGCGAGCACCTACAAAATGTTAGTGTCAGTGCAACGGACGGCGCTGATCGGTATCAGTGGCGCTCTCAGAACAACACCTACCTTGGCACTGAACATCATGCTGAACATATACCCAGTAGATATTGCGGGAAAGGCGGCCGCGGCAAGGTCGTTGGTCAGGCTTCGTGATATGGGATATAGACTTTCTGACCGCGGACACTCTAGCCTTCTTACCAGTTTCGACTTCATCCCGGACAGAACGGACTACTGTATGCCGATAACTGCTCCCTATACAACCTTCACCCCAGTTATTCCAGAGAGAGAGGATTGGGGAAGTGGAATTATCTGGGACATGGGACCGGTTAACTTGTTCACGGATGGGTCAAAGCTGGATGGAAAGGTTGGTGGGGGAGTCTTTTGTCAAGAGCTAAATTTAAGCCGCAAGTTTAAGTTGGCTGATCACTGCAGTGTATTCCAAGCGGAAATTGCTGCGATTAAGGATGCGGTGGATGGAATGCTATCCAGTGCTTCCACGGTTAGGGAATTTAACATCTACTCTGATAGCCAAGCGGCTATCAAGGCCTTGAGCTCAACTACAGTGCGATCGAGGGTGGTCTGGGAGTGCCTGACCTCGCTTGCGATTGCATCGAATTATTTTACAATTAAGATTATCTGGGTCCCGGGCCATAGTGATATCCGGGGTAACTGTCAAGCGGATCTCTTAGCCCGCATCGGTACAACTGAACCGGATGAAGATGGCTGTAGGGATTTCGGGATCCCGCTGGCCACCTGTGGATTGCTCCTCCATAGCTGGGCCTCGAATCAGCTCAGCAAACGTTGGGCGGATACCACGTCTTGCAGGGTAGCAAGATCTTTCTGGCCAAAAGTGGGTGGCAGGAGGTCTGCTGAAATAATTGGGTTCACTAAGGCTCACCTATCAATGGTCATTGGGGTTTTGACGGGGCACTGTCCCATGGGTATCCATGCGGTACGTCTCAATATACTGCAAACTCCATCCTGCTGCAGCTGTATGGAGGATGATGAGGTGGAATCACCAAATCACTTTATGCTTGATTGCCAGAACTAGGCGAAAGTACTTCGGTCGCGACTCACTTGGATCTCCCGAGGATATATCCAAAGTTGAGATCGGTATCATTCGGAGCTTTATCGTTGCTACCCAACGATTCTCTAAGTAGCTAGATCTAAGTCACCGTTATTTTTGGTGTATGTGGTATCACAACGGACCTTCGTGTTGTCCAAGTGCGCTATCCTTATCAGGGCAGCTACCACCTAACCTATCCTATCCTATCCTATATCTTATTCAATAATTTTTTTTTCACTTACCGATTTCGATGTACTAGCTGTATTTCCGCCACCAGTATCAGCTATTTTGGTTTGTAGTTCATTTATTTGCTTGCGCAGCAATGCAATCTGAAATTATATTAACAAAATTTTTGTAGTTCGGTTTTATGTTAGCGGTAGCCAAATGTCACTGCTTTTCAGGCAATGAACTAAGCAAAAATTTGTTAATTAAATGAAAGAGTTCGGAAAAGCCGGAAATCTCACGTAAAGCGACAATTGCGGTACTAAGAGCTCCAAAACTCCATGAATCATTTTAAATGTTGAATATTTGGATTGACTCATGGTAACAGGTCGACGGTTAGAGCACTTGGATTATGCTGGCAGAAGCATATTGAATATACGCGACTAAGGGCAGACCTACTGTAAAAATTACTCTAATATTACGTGGTGGCGTGAAACCACAGTCAAACCCAGGATATAATTTCAAATCGACGTCAAGATGATAGATATTCAGCAAAACGATACCTTTGAAATTTTCGAGTTTGTTGATGGCAACTCCTGATCAGTTAAAAGATAATACCGTTCCTGTGCTTAGAGCCTGCAATCCGATTTAAGAGTTATAAGTAGTTTGACATCTATCTGACGCGGGAAACTAAATCCTGTTGGTACTTGGGGTGACATTGGCAAATGCTGCACGTTAGGTGTAACCGTCACCGTTCCTCAATCAACTGATTACGCTTTACTTAAAGCATCGAACTGATAAGTGATGCGGTCTCCCAACAAACATTGAAAGATCAGCTTATCTGCGAAAATTTTCCAGGAACTTTAGTTAAGGTTGAAATCTATTGCGTGATGGTACTACTTACTTAATTAGTTGGCGCTTTGAATCGCTTTCCACCTGGTCCTCCCAGGGGACAGGGGGCGCAGTATTCCTCTGGTTCCATACGAGTGTTCCGCCTGGAATACCTTCAAGGGCTTTTGACACAGTCAATCATGGAACGCTACTTCAAGACATAGAAGGCTGGCCCTTTCCCTTTTGTCTAAAGAGATGGACCGCAAATTATCTGAATATTCGGTAAGCTTCGGTCCAATTTAGAAACGAAGCCTAGGAGAATTAAATAGGGGGTATCACAGGGGGTGTCCTATCTGCGCTTCTATGCTCCCTTCCCCACCAGGAGTTGCAATCATTTCCTTTGAGGAAGACTACACGATAACGGCAATAGATGAATTAGCTTCTAAAATAAACAGCTATCTCCCCAGTCTTTCGAGTTTCACCTCAACAACCTGGCATTATCACCGACCAAATCCACGGTCACTCTGTTTACGACGTAGAATGAACAGATTAACCCCAGCGGATGAGGGGGCTTAGAATATACCAGCGGTAGGTATAGCTGTCGTAAGAGGCGACTAAAAAACCAAATCGATTCAAGGGGCTGTGTTGCCAGCGCAATATATAGCTTCTCCAACCCAATTGTCAACCTCACCTACCCGTGGCGAATCCTGTTTCATTAACAGACGAGGCTCTGGCGACCCCAAGCCCCTCATGGAACTAGGGGGTGGGGAGGGAGGGATGGCCTTGAAGGTTTAATGATCTATATCCGGCAAAGGACCATCAACATCAATAACACTCCCCAAAGCCTTCGTGGAGTGTCTTTATCGGTAATACAACAACAACAACAACAACAACAGCGCCTTAGTTTGTTGTTTAGAAAGAAGTAGCATACAAAGTGTACAGGATGCACTAATTTAGGAAGGCTGGTCTCCGTTAAAATATGGGTAGTACTTTATACATATGTATATATGTGTGTATGTCATGTAACCTTAATGCTAATTAAGACAGTTATCACAAGCAAGAAGAGTTGCCTATATTCGCGATTTCACAATTCAATATAGAAATGAAAACCAAATGTGTACACTTTTGACCTACACCTGAACCCCGCGAGCACTTACTTCATTATCCTTTTCATTGCATAATTTTCCCAATTGTTGATATCCTATTTGCGTATCCGCAAGTACGTCACTTGGCATAGGGTTTTCATTTTCTGGTGCACGATATTCATCATCTCCTGGACCTGCTGTTTCAGCAAGCACTTCTTGGGCCAAAGTCGTCAGCTGACCTTTCAGTGTATTGAGGCTGCTATTAATCCAAGACATGATATTATTTTGTTTTACTTATGCACAATTACTTAATTATGATGTTCGCTTTGTTTATTTAATGTATTTATTTGTATATATTCAATAGTTGATTTATTTATTTGCGTTTGTACGTTGACAACTTGGCAAAATTTTGCCCTCTTTTTGTTTTTGTTTTCTTATTGCAGCTGTCAACAGCCAGCTGATGAAAAATGTTGCTCTGTTCGACTTATTGCATTGAAAACAGTAACCACGTTTCAATGGAAAGTGATCCATGTTTTATATAACAAATTTATATAAAATTTATTTTCCGTTTTCGAATTCGCGATCCTGGGTCCAAAACCAGTCTTTTGCACCCCTTCCGATATTTTTGAAGAATGTTATATATTCGTTCTTTCGTCAATGAATGTCTTGATTTGAAACAGAGTTTACCTACATATCTTCTAGTCAATTATTATTATTATTATCTTAAGTATTCTGGTACCCAACTAGCAATTCTGTTTCCGAAAATGGCTTACTGTATATTTAGATATAACCGATTTTAATACTAAGTTCGTTTTTATTTTCCTAATCGTTTTTCGTAAGCGTTCGTAAGCGTTGGGAGCGAATATTTGCTAACGTTAAAACTTTTCTTTTTTTTTCCTTTATGAATTGTAGTGAGCATATTCTGTTATGAATCTGTTTTGGTTTCCATCATATATTATTTTATATACCTTAAATATGTTAGGTTAATGTGTTAAATTTAAAACTTGAATGTTTTATTATTATCCTGTTATTTGTCTGTTGTACTATAAAAGATCATACATGATCTTATTGTACTAATATATATTTCTTTTAATAAATGAAATGAAATGAAAAATGTATATTTAAATTGTCGTACAGAATTACATTTTTATAAACTTATTCTATGAGATGGGCGAATCGACAAACTCGTACGCAGAACTGCATATTTGACCTAGGTTAAATGTGTTCCTAATATTAAATCTTTCTTGAGATGGTCTGACTAGTTCCTTTATGGTGCTAGTTACTGGAACGTACCGGATCTATATCCCGAAAAATTTGGAGTCTTTATCGCTACAAGGCCTACCCTATAACAATGGTCGTAGCTTGAAAGTTTTGTTAACAAAGATTCCATGAAACACCTACAGGAGAGTACTTTCAAAAAAATCAATACTGCATACTGCTCACAAGCAAAGCGAGAGCTGGATTAGATAGTCCATATTGAAGTTCTAGTATGATAACGGCTCCAACGCCTTCTCTGAAGTTCTAGCATGATAATGGCTCCAACGCCTTCTCTGAAGCCTGGTTTGGTCTCGAATGGCTCCTAGAGGTACATCCTAACCTGAATTGAGCTTGTTGTGTTGCAAGACATAATTTCGAAATACCTTATAAGCTTTGCAGGATCTCAAAATCAGACAGCAGCATATAAGCTAGCAAGGTTTTCCATGCTAACGTTGTTATTGTTGTAGCGATAGGGACACTCGCCGAATATCTTGGGGAGTGTTATCGATGTTGATGGTCCTTTGCCGGATGCAGATCCGGCACGTTCCGTTACTAAGCCCAACCGTCTCGGGAACGATTTTTTATGACCACATACAACCTTCTAGGCCATAACGCCTTCCCACCCCCTAGATCTATGAGGAGTTCGAGGTCGCCAGAGCCACGGCTGTTAATGAAACAGGATTCGCCACGGATAGGTGAGGTTGACAATTGGGTTTGGAGAAGCTATATATTGCGCTCGCAACCTGAAGGGCTGCACTACACAACCCCTTGAATCTATTTGGTATTTTAGTCGCCTCTTACGACAGACATACCTACCGCGGGTTTAGTCTAACCCCCTAACCCGATGGGGCTTTCCATGTTAATAGCGCCCCGATACGACCTGCGGATAGACATTAAGACACGTAAAGGGCAATTGGTGATGAAAAGGTCAAATAAACTTTAAAGAGTCCAACTGCTTGATCTTGCCTTCCTCCAAGCTGGATAAGGAAACATCTCAAACACTATCATATACATATGTATTACATATTTGACTATAAAAACAACAATAGACAAGCATAAGGAAACCGTAGCAATAATCCACACAAAATCGGCTAACCCTTTGCTAGATCGCTCCCGGCAGAAGAAAGCAGACAAACAAGGGAGACCCGAGTCCCCGTATCGCAACATCGTTCTGGATACTGTACCAGGTTAAACTTACTTGTCCATAATCAAGCGACGTAACATATGTCCCCACATGACATCAACCATCTTTTCAATTTCAATGCAGAACCTCTGCCTCTAACAACAAATCCTCTTTGGTTCACACGTGTTAAAACTGCTAGTTTTCATAGACTACCAATAGGGAATTTTGAAAATTTGCAGTTATTTATTGAGAATCCAGTATAGGTATATTTTCTATTTATTAGAAACAAAATTTAAAGAAAAGAAAAACTGTATTTGAGCCCATTTCAAAAAGGCTTTAACCAGATTGACTGTTGTATTTTATTACTTTATGCATTTATTTTTTCGTTTAACAAGTAAATAAGGATCTCACTTATATGCATATTAATCGAAAGAAAATATATTTAAATACACACATACATACTTATGTACGTACTTATTCTGCTTCATAAACTCTACAAAAAATATCAAACGTATTGAGAAATAATATTAGACCAACGCAACCAACAAGGTGCATTTCGGGTTTGCATTCAAAAAGGTCGAGCTTGTGAACTGAAACCCAATCCAACGCCACGCATGGTATGTGTAACTTGACGTGCCACTTCATATTGCTGCTGTAAATTTGTGAACATTACTTCACGCGTTTTCACATCAGGCGCTACAGATGGCACAGCTTTTTGTTCAACTACTGCAGTATCTTCCTTTGGTGGTGGCACATTACCCTTTATACCCATTAAACGCATAAATTTCGATGCTACCTTGCCATCGGTATCTTGAGAGAATTGCGCATTACCCCACTTTTTCGCTGTATCCTCCGTCTTTTTAGCACCCCAAATCAATTTACGTTTTTGCACCTGTTCAGCATATTTGTTTGGATTTATAACATTTGGATTATAGTAACTAGGAAGTTGTATTACTGCAGGTTCAGCAGAAGAAGAAGATGCTGGTGTAACGGCAATCACATTTGGTTGCTTTGGTGCTGTTTCGCTGAGAGGCAGAGCCAATAATGGTTGCGTATGACTACGGAAACTAGAGCCACTGGCATATGTTTGGGACTCATTTTGAGTTCCATGCTGATCATCTGTTTGTATTTTACGTTCCATCTCGAGTGCAGATTTACGTGCTTGCTCTAAAGCATAACTTTCGCGGTCACTGCGTTCACGTGAAACAGAACGACGTTTAGGCGTCCTGGAACGCGAACGAGATCTAGTGCGGTGTTGTCTATAAGATTTATCAGTACGCGTATATGAACGCTTATGAGAATAAGAATGGCGTGGATGTGGCTGAGGTGGTGGCGATGGAGAAGGTGAAATACTGCATATGCGATTGCGACTACTCGAACGACGTTCGTTGCGATCGCGATCTGAATGACGTTGATCGTATGCACGATTGTGATGATTAGGTGGACGAAAAGTTGAAGAGGTAGTAGCATTTGATGATGAGGAATCATACCGTGGACGTTCACTACGTCCATTGCCGCAGTAACGCTTACTTTTGTATGATGAAGGTGATGAGGAACGACGGGCACGTTCGTCGTCACGAGGTGGCGGACGACGTTTGTTGTCATTATTGTTGTCGCGGTCACGGTTATCATCAGTTTTGTTATCTCTTGAACGTGTACGATCATTCTGAAATAAAGTATTTTATTTTTAAACTGAGTTTCATATTATAATGGCACTTTAAATTATAACTATAAGACTTTTGTTCTCAATCTCTTCGACTGAAATATTTATTTCTGGGTTCAAATGCAAGGCTCCACGTAATCAATTCACTTGGCTAATCACCTAACATACAAACGGTTTTGTTGTTATTGTAACGACATATCTTTGCTGAGCTGCCTTTCATAAGGACACGATACATTTCATTTATTATAAACACATATCGATTGCTGAGTGGAATATAACCATCTCGCCTGCCAGTTCAAAAATCCTCATTCTCAGAATATTTTTCAAAAATGCCCCGCCGCAGGATTTATTTCAAACCCCGCTATTTAAGAGTCCGTTTAAAGAACCCCTATCTCTGAAATTTGTTCATTAACGTCCTATCTATTCAATTCACTTTATTAAGTCTATGATTACATAAATCTTACAGACTAGCAATTCTAAATTAATGTTTACGAAGAAATATATTCCAATATATGAAGATTAAGTATAATATGATTCAACTTTAGTACCAAAACATGATCTCGGGAGTGCGAAGTCTAGATCAGGAGTAGAGAAAATCTGGTTAAACTGTGAGTGCCCTTGAAATAGGGTCAGAATTAAAGTTAGTTAGCTTTGATTACTTTGACTTGAAAATGATATTGCGTACGAAGCATTCTACACGGAACATTGAAGGTAATTTTCCTCAGAAGTTCCGGGCAGTCAATCAAACCACAAACTTAACCATAAATAAACATGAGGAATTGGCTAGACCGTCTAGACACAAGTGACTTCATACTTATGAGGGCGCAACGAGCACTATACGAAGGTATAGAATCAGAAAAATGAAGGGGTTGAAGAGCGAATCGAACGATTCTCTTCTGTACTCTTTTCAGTCTTAGTAAATGAACAGAATAATTTGGTTTCCAAATAATAGAGGCATATTGCAGTTTTGAACGCACCAATGAGTTATATAAATGTTTTTCTTGTGTATGGATCTGTAAAATCTTTGCCATATCGCCGTATGAAGGCCACATTCGAATAGGTCTTGGGCAAGATGTAGCTGATGTGATTAGCAAAAATAAAGCCCGAATCGAACATTACACCAAAATCAACAAATTCGTTACGGTAGAAAAGTTATCACCAAAAAGAGTGTAGGTGGACTCAATTGTATAAAGGTTTTTCGAATGTGTCATATGGTAGCACTTCTTTATATTCAGTTGTAGGTTGTTTTTAATGCTCCACCTAGTTAGATTATTAAGATCATTTTGTAAAAGAATTACGTTAGACACGCTCGCAATCGTTTTGAAAACTTTCAAATCATCTGCGTAAAGCAGATACTGTGAGTTCCTGAAACAGGTGCCTATATAATTAATAAAAAGAAGAAAGAGAAACGGTCCAAGAATACTTCCTTATGGAACGCCAGTAGTGAATTCAAAGGAATAAGACTTGACATTCTCTATTTCAACAAAAGAAATTCTATTGGAGATATATGATCTAATCCAGAACAAAAATTTAGAATGGACACCCATCAATTCTAGCTTAAGCAATAATATGTTATGAGAAACAGTGTCAAACGCCTTTGCGAAATCAGTCTAACGTCAAAATATATTAAATTTATGCTCAGAGTCTAAAGTAGGGCGTTCTCAAGCCAATTCTGAAATGGGTCTTTTTTCGACTTTCCTTATGTCTGTGAGTATACCCTGCATTCACGGCTACATAGAATTCTAAATGATTTAAAGAAGAATTACCTTGTAATCACTGTAACGTTTGTCCCTCTCTCTATTGCGATCTTTATCATCTCGAGAATCACCACGTGCATTCTCACGACTTTCTCGCCGATTATCACGTCTATCGCGCGTACTATCGCGGTTGTCCCGACTTTCCCGGTTGTCCCGACCATTGCGATTGTTCCGACTATCTCTGTCTCGACTATCGCGGTTGTCCCGACTATCGTGATTGTTCTGACTATCTCTGTCTCGACTATGGTGTGTAGATGTTTCTGATCTATTGTTATTGCCATAGGAATTTGATATCTGCCTTTGAGAACTCTGAAATAAAAATGTTATTACGAACAAACTGTAATATTAATATTATAGAACTCGTTTTTTCATTTTAAATGTATAAATAAAAAATTATTTGTACTAAAATATTTTAGTGCTTTTTTTTTCATAATACCCGTGCCCACATAAATGTTTAGCTACTCATACATAAGTTGATTTTTTATTGTTTCGTTTACTTTGAAACAAAGCTAGCCATAAGTAGTTAATTAAGTAAATAGCCTGTAACAAAAATAAATTGTTTGCTTTTTTTTTTTGGTTAAATTGTATATACTTACATTCAATAACAGTTTAAGAGATGAATTAAGTTATGCATGTAAGCATGTAATGGGAACATACAACATATAGATAAAGAATCGCCTTCGTATTTTTCTCGTATTCCTATAAAAAATGTTAAGGTTTTTCTTTCTGGCGGAAAATTTTTAAATTACACATTTTTTATCTGTGCGCTCTCCATTCAGTTTGCCGGTCAATTATTCTTGGCTTTTGTCGCGTAACCAAACCAGGGAGCCTGGCTTGATTATTGTATTGATTTGTATGTATGTAGGTGCGCGCACGTAGAGATGCAGTTTGTAACTTTTTGATATTAACAATAACAAAAGTGGATAGTTTGTTAATTACAAAAAAAATATTTATATTAAAGTAATCTTATTTATTTACAAAAAAAGTGCTTAGCTACTAGTCCAACCCACAATTAATTACACCCTGCGCCGCTGTAGCAGAACATTTATTTACTACCATTCTATTTCAATATTCTTCTAGGAGATGTATTCTTTTCTCTGAAGGCATAATACATTTACCCATGTAAAAATAAATAATCTTTGGAATTATTTTGCAGGAATTTTTTTTTGATATTTTGGGAAATAATCACGTTTTCATTTTTCCTAAATCAGGGGCTGCTTGTTTAAACGATAGCTCAGACGAATGAAAAGCCTCCAAGCAATTTCGTCTATCAATGGTATTCTCTATCATTTTCGTGCGGCCTTTACTTTTCTTACATTTTGTCAAACATGAAGACGAAAGCATTTGTCAAAATATATGTATACACTAGAGATTCGTCTCTTAGCCGAAACGAACGTTCCCTTTCGTAATAGATAATGAGGCCCTGAATAACTAAAAAATTAAAAATTGCTTCAAATAAATGTTTTCATACAAAGCAATGAGGCAAACCCTGTTTGAGTAATACAAACTAGTAAAGGTGTCTAAGTTCGGGTGTAACTGAACATTGTATACTCAGCGTGAGCTTCAATTGCACATTTCATTTCAGATAAATTACTTTTCTACAAAACACGTAGCACCGCCCGTTTAAAAAAAATGTCTCCCCATTTCCTCTTACAATAAAACTTGATAAATGAAATATCATTGATTCAAAACTATTTTTTGCAAAGTTATAGCTTATTATTCTAGTCTACGACCCTTTTAAACTTGTTTTATATAAAAGTGGGCGTGGTCTTTAACCGATCTCGTCCATTTTTTCTAGAAATATTTCTAGCTATAGGGAAAATTTGTGTACGAAACTTTATTAAGATCCGTTAATTTTTCTTGGAATTATGGCTCCCGACACATAGAAAGTTGCTTGGTCATAAAAGGGGCCGTGCCACGCCCATTTGTTAAAATTTGAAGTTTTTCCTATTTATTGTTATAAATCCACTTGGGAAATGAAATGCCATTGTTATAAAGCTCTTTTTTGTAAAGATATAGCTTATTTTATTCGTCCGCGACCCTTTTAAAATCCCGATTTCGTTAATTTTTCTTCAAAGCATTTCTTATAGTAAAGGCAACCTCTGCCGAATTTTGTTACGATAGGTTTAAGCACTTTTGATTTATGATTGGTAATATTTGTAGAATTGATTTTATCACAAGTGGGCGGTGCCACGCCCATTTAAAAAAATGTTTTCAAATTTTTATCAAGAGTCTCAATATCAGTCACATGTCAAATTTCAGCATTTTCGGTGTATGATTTACTAAATAATCAGGTTTTTTATGTTTTTCAAAATGTTATATATATAAAAAGTGGTAGTGGTTATCATCCGATTTCGCTCATTTTAAATACCAATCTATTCTGGATCCAGATAAGCTCGTGTACCAAATTTGGTGAAGATACCTCAATATTTACTCAAGTTATCGTGTTAACGGACAGACGGACGGACATGGCTCAATCAAATTTTTTTTTTTCGATACTGATGATTTTGATATATGGAAGGCTATATCTATCTCGATTCCTTTATACCTGTACAACCAACCGTTATCTAATCAAAGTTACTCAAAAATACTTTTTTTACTATTCAATACATCACATTGCAAGCGTACAAAGGAGTCATTTTCAAGCCTTTTACGTGTGAGAATAATCAGTATTTAGACTTCTTCGAGACGTATTTATTATCATTTACAATCTCGCCTCATCGTACGAGTTCGTTTTTTAATCTTTTTGTAATAGCGAAAACTGTTGGTTTTTTTTTCTTGTTGTCGTATTAATAGACAATTATAGACCGCTGTAGATTTTTTCATTGTATTTTCAATGAATGGAATCGCACGCGTAGAAAAAGTCGTTTTCGAGTTTTTAGCAAGGGAAAGTTATTAACTCATCAAAATGGGTCGTAAAATTCTCAACCAGCGGCCGTATTGTACGATAAGCGATCGAATGCCATTTTTTAAATATCAATAACTCTGCAATACTGCTTAGATTCTTAATTTGTACTATTTTACATACAGCCCAATTCTAAACATTCCCTCGGAATTTTGTTCTCGCGAATATTTTTATTCACGCGGAAAAATTCCTCCAATTCTTTTCTCCTACGGAGAAGAATAATTGGGGAATAGGAATTTCCAATTTTCGAAGTCACTGTTTTGTCAATTGAAATTTCGTTGCGCATTTTCTTATTTTGTTTAAAAAATTGAAAAGTTTAATTATTGTTGCAATGTTGTCTGAAATTGAAAAATAAAATATAAACAATGCACAGATTGCATTTCATATGGTATTCACTGAAATGAGTAATGATTTGGCGCCACAGCAACATCAACAGATGAGCATAAGAAGAAGAAGACGGCGGGATAACACAAATCCGGCGGAGTTGCCTGCTTCCATTCAGCAAAGCAATTTTCTGGTGGCCAAGTCGAGTTGAATTCTAAAAAAAATGTAAGCCTTAAAAAAAATCCTTTCGCAATTTCTGGATGGCTCCATCAAATTTGCTAAAAACTCTTCCGTAGCTTTTGATATACTTTTCGACTTAAAATAAAAAATATTGTGGTAGAAGGTACATATTTTAGCACAAATTTGTACAAGCAAGTGTTCTTTCTTAAAAGAACCAATTTCCTTTAACTATTTTAATGCATTTCCTTTAATTTAACAAGTGAAAAAACTCCTAAGAAATGGCAGAGAAATCTCAGTTACTCAAATTCATAATAGCTACTTTTCTCCCATAACCGGAATAGGAGGAAAGGGAGAAGTGAAAAAACTCATAAGGAATTTTTATTTAGAATTGGTTGATATATTTATTGTTTGACTGACGTTCGCTGATTGTAAGCGGCGACAACAAGGTCCCAAATGATTTTGAAATTGAAAATTATCTTCCAAGAGATATGTGGGATTCTTCACTATGGGCGAAAAGATAATTCAAAAGCCAACTAATTAACCGTTTAAAATTTGAAATGTTCCTTTTAGAAGAGTATTGAAATTGAAACAATATTAAATAAATGTTCAATTCAATTGATTTATGGTGCTAGAGCTAGTATAAGGATAACTAATATGATTTCAGTTAAACTAAAGCTAAGCCGAACAGTATATACCCAGCAGTGTACTTTAATTTAGTTTTATTCATCGCATAAGTAGAACTTTCTGTATCGCGAAATTTTTTTTCTTTGACATACGATATAAAATAAATAAATTTTCGAATCACAATTATTTTCGAATCACGATAAGGCCTCCGGACTTCAGATTAGTGTCAAAAACTAATTTTGTATACAAAATAGGTCTCCCGTCAAATGAATTTTTTGTCTCTTATGTTATTTTCGCGATAAAGGTTTAAAGTAAAATAAATACCACAGCATTATTACAAGTCACAACATCCCGTGAACCGAGTTTAAACCAACAACAACAGTCATTTTTTTATGCACTTTGCCTAGTATAGAGGTATCTGCCGGCCTTTCAAACCGGAGGTTCTAGGTTCGTGTCTTGGAAAAATTAGTATCAAAATACTTTAGAAAAAACTGCTTCTACACGGGGTAGTCCACCGGCAGTGATTTGGCAAACCTTTCGAGTAAAAACTCCTCTGACTTGCAGATATAAACAAATAACAACAAAAAACGGAAATTTTTGTACTGAAGTTTCCAGGCGAATGGGGATAGCCGTAAATTTTACTCTGAAGTCGTTTTTGTACTAAACCTTTTTCTATTTTCGCTCAGAAAGTTACAACTGAAGTTTAGAAAATTACAATCGTAGTTCATGATTTTCAAGTAAAGTTCAAAAAAATTAAAATTGAATTTAAGAAAATTACAATTGAAGTTCAGAATTTTCAATTGAACTTCAATTGTAATTTTCTGAACTTTAAAAGGAAATTCTGAGCTTAAACTTCAATTGCAACTTTCTGAACTTAAATTGAAAAAGGTGTCTTAATTGCCGTTTGGTAATGACCTTGTCGTGGCCTGTTAGAATTTGAGGCCCTTTTCATTACAAGTTTGGAGGTGACCACCAAATATTGTATGTATTATGATAATAAAAGGGCATTCATTTAACCTTATACTAAATAGTTTATAAACATTAAAAACCGTCAAAATTTACGAGGCCAAAAGTTCAAGCCGAAGCGTTCGACAGAAATCACACCCAAATTTATAAAGTGCGTTCATCTTAGCTGGTAAATGCTTAAATGTATACCTTTTGTAAATTAATATTATTAAATGAGGGTGTTCAGCCCAATTCTAAACAAAAATTCCGTGCGAGGTTCTTCCCGTTTTCCATTCCTCGTACTCTAAATAAAAATTCCTTGAGTTTTTTCACTTCTCCCTTTCCTCCTATTCTGAACAATGTTCGAAAAAACGGAAGTTTTTTTCACTTGTTAAATTAAGGGGAATGCATTAAAATAGTTAAAGGAAAATGGTTCTTTTAAGAAAGTACACTTATTTGTAAAAATTTGTGCTAAAATATGTACCTTCTACCACAATATTCTTTATTTTAAGTCGAAGAGTATATCAAAAGCAACGAAAGAGTTCGTAGCAAATTTGATGCAGCCATCCAGAAATTGCGCAAGGATTTTTTAATAAGGCTTAAATATATTTTAGCATACGACGAAAACTGAATTCAACTCGAATTGGCCACCAGAAAATTGCTTTGCTGAATGGAAGCAGGCAACTCTGGCGGATTTGTGTTATCCCGCCGTCTTCTTCTTCTTATGCTCCTCTGTTGATGTTGCTGTGGCGCCAAATCACTCATTTCAGCGAATATCATATGAAATGCAATACTGTGCATTGTTTATATTTTATTTCTTAATTTCAGACAAATTTTAAACTTTTAAATTTTTTTAAACAAAATAAGAAATGCGCAACGAAATTTCAATTGACAAAACAGCTGACTTCGAAAATTGGAAATTCCTATTCCCCAATTATTGTTCTCCCTAGGAGAAGAGAATTGGAGAAATTTTTTCGCGGGAATAAAAAAATCCGCGAGAACAAAATTCCGAGGGAATATTTAGAATTCGGCTGAATATATATTTTTTGCTCTCAAGGTTTGTGCGAACATAATTTTATCAAGATCTCTCTATACCGATAAATGTACTGCATTCTATGTTCTGGAGGTGGGTATAAATAGCGGATAAAAACTTGTTAGAATTTAATCTTATGAAAAATAATGTTTGATAATAACACATTAGGTATGCAGTATATTTAGAATATGTGTAGACTAGCGAGAATGTTTGAATTTTTGTTTATGTTCCGGTTATTAGCTTGTAACATAATATGCTGATACGTTCTTGGCTTTCAAAGTCTGATATTTCGTTAAAATTCGATAAGATTTTCAAGTAAAATATCGTAATTTATTGCTTATTATAAATTACCTTTACGTCACCCATATGAAAGCAGGGATATTTATCTAATATAGAAAAACCCACAATCATAGACATTCCCACTGATAATCATTAGAGTAAAACTAGCCCAAAAATACGTATGTGCATAATATAATATATATCTAGATGTGTATTTATATATTTTTACCTCTTCTCTGTAATTGGTGTTGCGTGCAGTGGGTGTATCTCGTCTACCTCCACCACTGCTTTGGTTTCTCATCGTCAATTCATTGCCATAAGAATGCCTTGATTTTCCAGGACTTGGACCACGGTTACCGCGTTGAGCCTAAAGGAAGTGTTCAACTAGTCATAAACAGCAAACAATGTTATTTTCATTGAACTATATATTTTTGTTAAAGCGTATTGCATATTAGCAGTATTTCTTTTAGTAATACATATTTTTTCTCTTTTCACCATATTTAAATAGACGTATACACACTAACTACTCATTATCGTCGCCATTTTTAGTTTTCCATTTCTTTTTTTACACCATCCGAGGAGTTTTACAATTAAAGAAATGGATATTTATGTACTTACCGTCGTGTGATCCATGATCTCCTCCACATCGTCGTCGCTATCATAATTAACAAGCGCTTCCATGAATAAAATATATTAACAATTGTAGTAATAAAACTTTGACTTTATCTGAAAATTTTACACCACGAATGGAATATTTGACAGTTCAGAATTAATCGATAATTGCCATGCTCGGGTCGGCTGTTTTAACGCTACCATACCGTAAAACATGTTTAATCACATTTGTGCACTAATGGCTGCGTCATAACGAATTTATCAAGGCACAAGTGTTTTAATTCACAATAAATATCGCCATAATCGGGAAAGTTGGTGAGTTTGTAAATACAACAGGGGGTCGATTCCGGTAGTGCGTTATCGTAAAGTGAAAAGTATTAACACCAATTCACCACGATTATTGATTCTCGTTTTGCGTTAAAACTTCGAACTGAAGTGTAGTGAAAACAAAGTTAACGCTGATACAAATTTTGTGTTAACGTTTGAATTTAAAAAAATTGTCAAACAAACAACATCAAACAAAAAGAAAACAAAAGCAAATTAAATCTGTCATAATTTATCATTCAGCAAAGAAAACTTCACACATCGTAAATTCAAATGTTATTCAGCTAACAGTTTTCACAGCAGTTATAAGAATCGCATTTTCGAACTCAGTGAAATGAAAAATGAAAACATTAAGTGATAACCAAAGTGATACATTTTTTTTTCACTTCACTATAAGGCTCAACCGGAATCGACCCCCAGAACTTGAGACTTAGGCAACATGCACACGAAGCGTACTTTCATAGACGCGTACAAGATATGACAAGTATCTACGATTTCTGTACGACTCAAGATCTGCACACGAAGCCACGAAGCTACCTTCGAACGTCACTACAAAAAGCAGACAATTGATAATTTTGAAAAAATTGAAATATTGAAAAAAATAAGAAATTAAATTTTTTCAGGTATGTCCGTTCCCGAAACTAAAGGAAAATAGGTATTAAAAGTTGTTTGCATCCCCGTGTCTTTGTAAATTATGAAAGGCAACTTTACACCACCGTGGACTAAAGAAAAAAGTAAGGTAACGTTTTGCAAGACGATGCACCATCGGTTGACATTTTCATGTGGTTGTTGTTTTTTTGGCAGATTATTTGTACACACACACATACTAATGCAGAAAGGTGTTCTGCGCGCATTTAGTTTTGATCCCCAAACCGGTGTCGGACCTACCCAGGGTAATTTTTTATAAGCGCGGCCGAAGGCCGCCAACGCAGAAAGGTGTTATATTTTTCTATTGTTATTTTACGGTTTTTTTTTTTTGATTTCCGCTTTCGGATTCTTAAAACGGAGGTCGAGACGCGTCTTTTGATACCACCTTTGATAATTTTCGATAAAAATTAGGCGGTGCACCGTCTTGTAAAACGTTACCAAAAGTGATTTCTGGTTTCCAACACTGTTTAGCCTTTTAATCGCTTCAACAATGTCTGACCAAGCTTTTATGGTGTTGAATACACTTTTTCGCTTTGGTAATATACCTTTCACGTACTTTTATTAACTAAAATAACATTTGCTGACTAATCACACAAATTTGCGTACAAAAAAATGCAAACAAACATCTTGTTCTTCCTCTTTTTCAAGCGTACGTTCCATTGTGAATGATGACAAAGTGGGATCTCTTCTGCATAAACGTCAAAATTCCAAAGTGATTGGATCACCGGGTTCGTATTTGACTATCGCTGTCTCATTCTGTATCTCTTTCTATCACCCGCTGAAGATAGGCGCCGCCATATTGAACAGTCTGTCAAAACGCTGAAAAGTAGCCATATTGAACAGCCTGTCAGGCAGTTGACAGATAAGAGATCACACTTTGTCATCATTCACAATGGTACGTACGCACAGCGACCAACATTGGAAGCATTGTAAATCTTACCAAGTAGCACAACTAACAGCCAAGGCGAATTCAGTCCAGGTGGTGTTATCCCATCAGCTGATTGCTTCTTCTTGATAATTTTCCATACAAAGACTTGTACAGCAAAATGTCAGGTAATCGAAATCTATGAAAATTTTCTTTTGACTTGACATTCATCTGCACGGCGAAATGATTGAATTCGCTTTGCCACCACCTAGTACAGATTCGCCTTGCTAACAGCTGATCGGTGAAAATTCACACATTCGCACATTCACACGCACAGTTATCGACTCAGTTTCAAAAAAAATTTAGATTATTTAGCTCAAATTTTAAAGTGAGATAATCCTTACGAATTTATGTATATAGAATACATAAGGCGTTTTTGTTGTTATTAAAACAATGGCCCCTATTATGAGCATCTTTCGATCTTCGATCTTCGTTGGCTATCGAACATCGAAAATCGAATTAGAAGTTGGTATTATGACACTTCATCTCTGTCGAAATTTTCGTTGTGTACCGAATTTTGTAGCGAATAGAAATTTGTTGTCGACGCTGTATCGAACAGAAAAAGAATTGTTTAAAATGTAAGTTTTTTGTATTTATGTTCTAATTTTTTACTACCTAGTAGTAATTTTAAAATATTTGAATTAATTTTATATAGGTCCAAGGTCGTGAGTACAAAACAACAGCTTGAAAGACTGGTTTCAATTATGGAAAAAAATTCCCATATAGCAAAATGAACTTGCACAAAGGTTCAGGTGACAAAAAAGTGGAGCTGAACTGTTTAGGACCACCAGTAAGAACGACGGAAAAGTGGATTAAGGTGAACTAAAGAACCATAGAAGTCAATTCTGTATAATACAACTTTATTTTTGTCGTCTCAGGTGTGGGCTGACATGAAGTCAAAAACAAAAACAAAATTGTCGGAGAACATAGTGGAATACCGTGCAACTGGTGGTGGACCAAACAGGTTAAATATCTTTACGCATTCAGAAGAGTCTATAATGGGTTTGTTAAGTCTTCAGACCAGTGTAGATCCACCTGGACAAAAGCATGGCCTTAGTACTAATGCGAATGAAGAATGTGAAGATATGATTGTGGAGCGATTATATAGTGATAACTTAGAATCGGATAAGAATTTGGAAGTAAGTGGACAAAGTGGTGCACCTGATGAGGAGAGGCCACGAAAAGCAAATCGAAAAAGTGCAGCAAAAACGATAGGCTCAAACTATTGCAAGAGCAGACAGAAAATCAAAAAAATGTTTAAGAGATGCTGAAAACATTGGAAGAGATCAAAAAAAGTGCTCTTGAGACAGAAAAGTATGCAAACAGAACGTATAGCTTGGAGTACTATTATAAACGCGATTTTTTGAAATTGAAACAGGAAAAGCTGGAGTTGTACAAAAGCCAAATGAAAAAATAAGGTCATCACAAATTTATGCTTTAAGTGCTGAACAATACTTGATTTTTTTTTTTTTAAACAAACATATGAAACTGAAGTGATATTTTTTATACCAAATTTATAATAAAATTTAAGACTGTATTATGAAAACTGAAAATCTTTAGCTTTTAAGAACCACAATGAATTTACCAAATATTTTTTTATATATATACATGTATATGAATTTTTTATTTCAATAAAATGAAGTATCTACAAAACTCGCAATATTTAGTTTCTGATTTCTTCTGCTTCCGAGTTGGTTGTGGATTCAATTTCGGCGAATGGGATATTATGGTCGTCCTCTTCATTAGATAACTCTTCTACAGAAATTTGTATTGTGCAAAGCCGCACACACGTTTATAATTTGTATTGCTTTTTCTGGTGTGTAGTGAAGGGCTCTTGCTGTTCCAAATGTGATTTCAAGGCCGGCATATTGAACACACAAGAATCATGTGTTGCTCCCGGATATTTTGCATTTATGTATCGTATAGTCATAGAATGGTCACAAACCTAAAAAATATTTGTATAAAGATGTAAACTTATGTATTTACAACCTGAAACTAATATCAAAATGGTATACTTACAATCATAGCATTAATGCTGTAGAATCCTTTTCTGTTGTAATATAAATTCTGTAATTCTTTTTTGGGAGCAACAATTTTAATGTGTGTGCCATCAACACAGCCAATGATCCCTGGAATTCTGCTAACATTATAGAAATGCAACTTTGATTGATGTAGCTCAGCCTCCTCATAATTGAATTTTATCCATCTTTCACAAATAAAATTTTCCAAGACATTCAACACCTCTGTTAGTACCACAGACACATTCGGCTGGGCAAGTACGAATGCATTTTCGTTTCCAATGCTCAGTTGGTAGGATCCCCGAGCACAAAATCGGAGAACTGTTGCATATTTTAGAATATTAGGAATATGATTGGCTCTTGTGCAGTGCTGAAGCAGTTCATCTGTGCTGGACAACAAGTCCATGAACGCTTCTTTGGGCAGTCTGAAGTTTTGAATAAATCTATAAACAAAACTTATAATTTCAACAATTTAACAACTTATTTAGAAAGCTACACTTATGTGGTGGCGTAAGCTTTTCTCTTCATCTGACGAATCATAAAACCACAATTCCGTCGTAGTCATACTTTTATTTTCAATATTTGCATTTAATAACTAGTTCTGCTTTTGTCTATTTATTTTATTTTATTTGACAGCTGAAGGAAATGTGTTATTGTGAACTTTTGAATTTATCGAAATTCACAATAATGCTTGCCTTCATCGAACGTGCGTCATAATACCGAATGAAAATTCGTTCGATCAGCTCTTTCGACCACAGTCGAAGATCGAAAGATGCTCATAATAGGGGCCAATGTTTTTGTTTATATTAAAGCTTTTATCACTTTTTTTTTATCTTTGAAAAAACTCCGAACACCATTCCTTCATTATATGTTATTCGACTGCCTATTTCACTGCCTTCCACTCTATTCGCAACATAACCCCAATTTAAGCTGCCAAACTTTATACACTTATCATCCGATTTACACGGTACTTGTTTTACACGATTTCGCTTTTACACGGTTCATAAATCAGCAAAATTTGAAAAACTCCGATGATTCACAAATCATTAAAAACCTTTTTGAGTTCCCTTGGCAACACTGATTGCAATATTGAGGGATTCCCCTTATTGTGAATATGTATGTACAAAACCAGACGCAGAGTACATATGTAGTTCATGTGGAAGGAAAATCGCTTGATGAAAATTTGAACAAAAAGCCATAATTTTTACTATTATTGAGAGTTTTTTTGGTTTGAACTGGTAAGTTATGGATTAAATTATCTTTTCGTGAACCTTCATTAAGATGTTTTAGTATTGTTTTATTTAAATAAATGACTGAATCGGGTAGTTTTTACGCTTTACACGGTTTTTGTATAGGAAAACGAAGATTTCACTTTACACGGTTTTGTCTGGAACCGATCTTCCGTGTAAATCTGGGGATAGGTGTAGTAAACAATGATTGCAAGGGCAATCCATTTTACATTAAGTCTACAGTACAGAGCACTTTACACTTTATCAAGCAAGAGAAAATAACATTAACACAAGTCTTAACCTCGATTCTCCAGGCCGCTATACTGTCATAACGTTTCAGAAACTTGGTCAAATAGGCACTCCAAATAACATGAACGTTTAGCCACTTGAATGACTAATAAGTATTGTGACGAATATTAGTGACACTAAGTGATACTCACATCACTAGTTTGGTGCTAAGCAAATGAAGCCACAACAACAATAAAGCAAGCAGTCACTTGTATCTACATAAACGAATCAGTAATTATGTCTACACATATGTACGTACGAGCAGCGGAGAGTAAAGGCTCCATTACTGATACTTAGCATAGACTTGACTTGAATTGAGAACTGTCACTTACAATTCTGTTAAATGAACAGTGCATGTTACTGATTACTCAAAACTTTGCAACACTTAACTTGACTTGGAAGTCTGTTGAATTTTGATTTTCTATGTAAGTTCCAAGTGACGTTTACATTTTGAGATGCCATTTGTTTGTTTCCACGTCATTTTGACATTTTGTCATACAAATTGACATTTATTTAAAAGTAAATTTCAAACCTGATTATGATGCCAGATTGTATGCGCTAAGTGGAGTATAATCGTGGCTAAGTTGCCAAGTTTACGCCAAGTCAAGTCAAGTCTATGCTAAGTATCAGTAATGGAGCCTTAACGCACAAACACATGCATATATCTGAGATACTCCCAAAAGTATGCAATCATTTGTGCAAGTATCGCTCACATATACACGCGCATGGGCTATGAGAGAAGCTATAAAATCGTGCATCTGTAGTAATAACTGAGAAATTTATAGCTGATAACTACTAGTAAATTCTAGAAAAAGAAGCTCCTAGAAATATGTCAACGAGGAAACCAAACAGTATAAAAATCAGCAACAGTTGAGGCACGACAATCAGTTTCATTTAAGCAAGCTATCAGTTGCGAAGTATAAGTGTTATTGTGAAGTACTTTAATAAAGGCCATTTTGCATTAGTGAATAATGTAGTTATTTATTCAACAGTTTAGTGATTCGAACGTTAGTAGAAGATTTTAAATACGCGGAATTTCAGTAAATTCGTTACAGTATATTTTCATAGGCCTCAAAAGCTTCTTCAAAATAATTCTGCTCCTCCACAAAGAGGTCATAATTAAAGGTAATTTGTGGTGTACAAATTTTGAAAAGTTCCAAAACATTCTTCCAAGCCGCCATACATTGACAAGTCATTGAGTGAACATTGACAAACCATTGAATAATCGGCAAAGATGTTCCATAAATGGCCAAGTTGGTGTCATGTGAGAGTAAAAGGCCCATTACTCATACTTAGCATAGACTTGATTTGACTTGAGAAATGTCACTTACAGTTCTGTTAAATGAACTTTGCATGTTATTAATTGTTCAAAACTTGGGAACTCTTGACTTGGAAGTGTGTTGAATTTTGATTTTCTATGTAAGTTCTAAGTGACGTTTACATTATGAGATGCCGTTTGTTTGTTTCCATTTCATTTTGACATTTTGTCATACAAATTGACATTTAAAAATAAATTTCAAAGCTGATTATGATACCAGATTGTATGCGCTAAGTGGAGTATAGTCGTGGATAAGTTGCCAAGTTTACGCCAAGTCAATTCAAATCTATGCTAAGTATCAGTAATGGGCCCTTAAAGGGTATACCTACCTTATTTTGGTCGAGGTTAATTCTGGATAAGCAACAGTCAGAAAATTTTAAATTATAATGTATTCGACCTTCTGTTTTTCTGTTTGCTTGTGTTTGATTTTTTATTTTCAAATAGATTTCCAAAAATAAACACATAGTCTGAAATTTGGTTATATTTGGTAAAATATTCACCGCAAAAACGTAAACGGAAAAACGTTTATAAATGAGTTTGTACTTCCATGGCCGTAATGTTTATTGCACTGCCATTATATAATGTTACGGTGAACTTCACCGTCTTCTTAGTTTCAATAACATAAGTCATTAATTATTTGTACATTACGTTTTTGGCAAGGGAGTCTACCGTTATGTATCGTCCGATATATAGCGGCACCACTTTCTGGCAGAGATGCTTAACAAACTATTCAAATCTTGTTCGTTTCGTTAAAGCGCAAAAATAACTTATCAAAATAGTTTCGTTTCGTTTAAGGACTAAATTAACGAAACGAAATTCAACCATTAACACTTAAAACGATGCGATTGTGACGATAATCGTTTCTATATCAAAATTCATGAACATGGGATAATCATCTGACGCGGCATTAAGCATCTATTGCGGATTTATTCCTCGTGTTCCAATGAAACGTGAACCAGATACCAATAGAGATTTAACAGATTGTGCATTCATGAGTTCTAAATTGCTTCGTTCTGCGCATCTACGTTGTTGTTGTTCTTGTTGTAGCGATAAGGTTGTTCCCCGAAGGCTTTGGGGAGTGCACATCTACGTCATACTTGACTGCTTCAGCGAATGAAAGAAAGAGAAAAAAACAAGAGCTAAAGGAAAATGACGTAAAAATTGCCCATAAAAACAGCTGAACTAATGTTTACATGCGCAATGCGCCACCTTCAAAAGTTCCATCATGCTTCCTCACAAATCACATGCGTATTTACTGAGACTGTCAAGCCCAATACGTAGCCAGTATAGCCACTTATTAGTTTTGTTATTTCGGAAAAGTTTGCAGAGCAATTTTTTCGGAGTAATATCGTTTTAACGAGCTGGCAATATTGCAGGGAAACACCTGACAAAAATAAAGAAAACAGTGTAAATAAATAATTAAATCGCATAATGGCCGCAGTACAATGACGCGTTTAACACAAGCTTATGCATTCCAATAACATCGCCACAATCAACCAAGATGATGCGTTTGTAAATGTGAAGGAACTTCAGACTTCATACATCTTTATTGCAATATTTAACTTTTTGTGAACATGGGAAAATAAATTTATATAAAAAAAAACAAACATATTACTAATTTTTTGAAAAGTGATATGCCTGAGTGTTCCACTTTAGCCTCCTCCAATCAGGCAGGCGGATAGCCGAGCTTTCTCATACGATAGAAAAAGAATGGAATTTCTGCACGGTTTAAACCAAGTGCTGCCTGTAGCTTGTCACTTATTACACCTGGACGAAAATGTCCAAATCTCTGCTCACTATTATACGTGAAAGAAACGGTGAAAGAAAGCGGTGAAAAATATGCGCATATTCTAAAATCTTTTTAAATTAGTTATACGCACTAAATATTTGTGAGAAATATACATAAAAACTCTAAAATTCAACTACAATTAGCGGACATAAATGTTCTGCAGTTATTTGATGCAAAAACATTGTAAACTACTTTTATAATAAATTTTGTATATGTGTAAAGAAGAATGGAGAAAAAATGTGACAAATGCAAAAGTAATATACGAGGAGAAGCGTCAAAAATTCGGTGTGAAGGGGTGTGTGGTAAATATTACCACCTAACAACAAAATGCTCAGGCTTGGATCAATACAGCGTCACCAAACTTGAAGAATGTGAGATGCTTAGGTTTATGTGTACTGACTGTGTGCAGTATGTACATAACGTTGATGACATCCTTAAAGACATGCAAATGGTGGTAAAGCAGAATGGACAACAATTAGCAGAGTATAGAAGTGAGTTTGATAATTCACTAAAGAAAAATGAGCGAGAGATTAAACAAGTACTTAAAGCAGTGGAAGTTGCATTTAGTGAAAGAATCAAAGCAAAGCAAAAAGCTCAAGAATCTTGCGAAAGAAGTGTGAAAGAAGTAAACAAAATCCGTGAAATAGCAGAAGGGTTCAAGCGAAGCAGTGAGCAAGTATGCGAAGAGTTAAAAAGCAATAAAAATGACAATAAGAAAATGATTGAAACAATTAGTAATGAAAATAAAAAAATATGCACAGAAATAAAGAGAAACAGCAATGTTGAAGCCAAGGCATCGTATGCAGCTGTAACAAAAGCGTTGCCAGAGATTAGAAAAGTTGTTCCCTTAATAGTTAAGCCAAATACAAAGCAAGGAGCTGAAAAAACCAAAAATGATCTAAACTTGAATGTCGATCCAAAGGAGCTACAAATTACAAATATAGTAGCAAGACAAAGCGGTGTAGTGATTGTAGAGAGTGCAAATGACCATGATCGTGAGAAAATAAAAAATGCTATTGAGAACAGCCTCGGAAATAACTACAATGTGAAGATTCCTATGAAAGTGAAACCAACCGTTATTGTAACTGGTATAAATTTCAAGTATGATAATGATGAGCTTACCCAGAGAATTAAACGTCAGAATAATTGTCTATCCGAAACAGATATAAAAATTGTCAAGCAGTATGAAGTTAAAAAAAATGAGAAAATTTACTATAATGCCGTACTTGAAGTGGAGGTTGAAGCTTTTATGAATATACTAGCCGGAGAAAGGCTCAATGTAGGCTGGGAGCGGTGCAGAGTATATGATGCAGTGCAAGTACTATGTTGTTTCAAATGCAAAGGCTTCAATCACAAAGCCAGTGACTGCAAAGAAAAAGAAGTATGCACGAAATGCTTGGGTGAGCACAAATATGTGGTATGCAATAAAGAAGCAATAAATAAATGCATCAACTGCATCAGGGCAAATAAAGAATTAAATTTGGGACTGGACGAAAATCACGATTCCATGGACAGAATGTGTCCTGTGTATCAACAAAAGCTCATAGCAAGGAAGAGGAAGATTGGCTATTAGCAACCAACGAGGGAATCTGTAACCACAAAGCACAAGTCAAAAACTAAAACAAACCTGCGTAACAAAGTGCTCAACTTGGACTGTATATATCTTAATATTAATAGTATTACAGCAAATAAGCTAGAGCTGGAACATCTTATAGAAATAAAAAAACCCAGCATTGTTTTATGCGCGGAAACATGTACAACAGATAAAATCATGGATTCTGAGCTATGCATTTCCACATATAAATTCATCCGCTGCGATTCCCACAGTAGACATACAGGTGGTGTTCTAATGTATGTACATGAAAATTTACAATATAGCATAGTGTGTAATAAAGCTATTGACAGGAATGTGTGGTGCATTGTCATAAAACTTAAAAAATATGCGTTAAAATGGCAAATTGGTGTACTCTATCACTCACCAAATAGCAGTGATGCTGACTTCATGACATACTTAAACAATGTCATCAATGAACACCTCAGGGAATCTGACAACATTATAATAGTTGGAGATTTTAACATTAATATGAATATATCATCAACATACTCAAACCAGCTTATAAGTTTATTTGCACAAATGGCTATGGTACAAAGAATAAATTTCAACACAAGAATAACTGAGCACTCCTCTACGAAAATAGACTTGCTCTTCAGCAATAATGAGCAAGTTAAAACTGAACATGTAAGTGGATATAAAATTTCCGATCATGAAACAATTCATTTCAAAGTACCAACAGCTAAATATTGCAAAATGAGAAAAGTTGCTACTGTCACCAACTGGGAGTACTATAGCGCAGAAAATCTTTTAAATCTGCTGCGAACGTGCGACTTTAGCTCTGTGTCTCATGTAGGAATAGAACGTAGAACTGAGATCCTGAACAATATTTTAACTGGAGCTATGCAAGCATTGACGTATGAGAAGAGGATCCAAATACAACTGAGGAATAAGTGGTATGACCGTGAGCTAAGGGAACTGCACAAAAGAAAAATTGAATTCTATAATACTGCTAGAAATACTGGCAACTGGGTGGATTATAATGGCATAAAAAAAAGATATAAAAAAACTGTTATGTATAAAAAGAAGAAATATATGGAAGATAAAGTGCTCGATAGTGCAGGAGACATGAAGCGGATGTGGAAGTCTTTAAAACATCTTGCTGAGCTCACCGATGACAGAAAGGTCGTTAGCAAAATAGTAATTAACGGTGAATGCCTCGAGAAGGAATACGATATAGCCAATGCCCTAAATACATTTTTTATACAGAGCATAGCTGAAATTAATGATAGCATTGAAATAATTCCGATTGCGGCAGAAACAAGTGTAAATAATGCAATTGAAACTTTTCAATTCACCGACGTAGAGTTAGATGATATAATGAACATTTCTAAATCTTTTAGAAACAAATATGGTGGAAAAAAGCTTTTGTCGGAGGGGGTATTTAAAGATGCCATGATTTACATTGCTCACTTCTACAAAGATATAATAAATGAATCAATAAACAGTAGCATTGTTCCAAATTGCTGGAAAGTATCAACTATAGTACCTGCGGAAAAAGTCAAAAATACAGTAAGGCCAGAGGAACTGCGCCCAATTAATACGCTACCCGCAGATGAAAAAATTATGGAAACGGTGGTTAAAAATCAATTAGTGGCATATCTAGATAAATACCAAATTATTATACCTGAACAATCTGGGTTTAGGAAAAGCCATTCTTGCGAAACCGCACTGAATATGGTTATTGCGGAATGGAAAGAGGATATAACTGATAAGAAAGTTGTGATCTCAGTCTTTTTAGACTTAAAACGTGCTTTTGAAACTGTGGATAGAGAGGAACTGCTGAATGTTATGTTTAATAATGGGATAAGAGGAAAATCCTTGGAATGGTTCAGAAGCTATTTGAGTAATAGAAAACAGAAGACGATAATTGGAAGTGCAGTTTCACCGGTTGCTGATGTACATATTGGGCTACCGCAAGGTTCAGTATTGGCACCGCTATTGTTTACAATATATATTAACGATATTAAAGAATGCTTGAAATATTGCAATATTCGACTATTTGCGGATGATGCATTGATAACCATTAGTGAAAGAAGTGAGGGCTTTGCGGTATCGAAAATGCAAGAAGACTTAGACTCCCTTTACAAATGGCTATGCCATAGAAAGTTGAAAGTGAACGTGGATAAAACCAAAAGTATGATATTTTGCAAAAATCAAAGCATTATGGGTGCCAATACCCTTAGCAATATTACTCTGAAGATAAGAAATGTTGAAATTCAGCAAGTAGACAAGATCAAATACCTAGGAGTCTGGATCGACAAAAACCTTAGATTTGGAGAACACATAAATTATTTAGAAAACAAAATTGCAAAAAAAATTGGTTTTATGTACAGAACTTGTAAATATATTAGTCAACGACACAAATTATTAGTGTATCGATCAATTATTGAACCGCACTTTATCTATTGTCCAACAATCCTGCTATTAGCAAATGACACACAAATAAAAAAACTGCAGATACAACAAAACAAGGCAATGCGATTAATTTTAAAATGTTCGCTTAGAACACCAAAAACTACAATGCTAAATATGTTAAACTGGCTCAGTGTAAAACAGTCGATATATTATTTCACATTGAAATTTATACATCATATGAAATTAGGAATAACACCGAATTATCTGAACGGGAGAATACATTTTAATCATGAAATACATAACTATGGAACTAGAAGCAGCGGAAATATAAGACTGCCTAGAGTAAGAACGGTGTTCGCGAAGAAGACTTTAGAATATATAGGTTATAAAAAGTACAATGAATTACCAAATGCGATAAAAGACTGTGAAAATATTAATAAGTTTAAAGCAAAATTATTTTTATACTGTAAGTCATTAAGCATTTAATGTATACAATTTATTTATATATATATATATATATATTTTTTTTTTTACCTTGAACTAGGTCTTAAAGACCGTAAATAAATAAATTATTATTATTATATACTATCAATATGATATCTCTCTTGAGGACATGTATGTGGCGAAGGGAGTTTCGATAGGTGGAAGATAGACAAAAGCGAAGATAGGAAACCACCCTGGTGTACCCCTTGTTTTATTCTTTTGGGTTTAGGTTACGTTCCTGAATTGCATCGAAGGCTGTTGGCCAGACATATAATTGGCGGTCCACTTTTTGAGACTAGGAGGAATAGGAGAGCCTTCCGAGTCTTGCAGTATCGTGCCGTGGTTGACTGTATCCAAAGTTGGTAAAAGTCTAGTTGAGGGGTCGACTGCTAATACGCTACCAAAAATATCTAGAGAGGTGTAAAAAGACGCGTATTGACCTCGACAATAATAATCCGGCGGAAAAGAAAAATTGTATCTCTGTCCGAAGATATTTGCTGTTGAAATTGGCGATACCATGTGGTTGTTGTCATGTTGTGGTACCCACAAAAAGAATTGTGATCATAAGTGTTTTGTGCGGATATAGTTTTGGTCTCCAAACCGGTGTTGGACCCACCCAGGGTAATTGTTTATAAGCGCGGCCGAAGGCCGCCAATGCAGAGAGGTGTTCTGCGCAAAAATACTATGGATCCCACCCCGTTTTCGGAGGGACCCGCGGGTCAATTTTCGGGTTTTCGTTAATATCTTTTGAACGCTTTAAAATTTTGTCTTCGGATTATTAATACTGATGTAATTTTTTCTGTTTTGTTTGTTGATAATTTAGTTTATTGTTCTGTAAATTGAATTGCATTTTGTACGCATATTTGTTGAAATTTTCGTTTAAAACATTTTATTATTGTATGTTATTGTAATGCATGTGGGTACACAATATTTTTAGTTATTCGTTCGGTGCAAATATAAACAAGTTTTTTTGGCGTTCCAACTCTAGAGCAGGCAACATATAGCTGGCCATGGGAAAAGCACAGACTCTCTAAATTTAATCCTGCAACAGTAAGCGATTGTCCTTGTGCTTCTTCTAATAACTCCGTTCTTCTCCGTTTACGCTGTCCTGATTTCTTTTTGTTATAGATTTGTTGGGTTTCTGGTGGAGTTAAGTTACTATTGTCGTTGCTTGGTATGTGCAATGATAACGCCTGTCCACATTCGATTGTAGGATCAGACGACTGAATGGCGCGTTCCATTGCATGTTGAACTGCATCCTGGGTCGAGATTTGAATGGCGATTTGTGATGAACTTTGCGCCGAAATAGCGGCTTGCGATGGTTCCACACCAAAGTTACGACTACTTGAATCCACCGATGTGGTCAAATTGACAATTTGGTCGATGGTCTGTTCCATTGCTGTCAACGGACTTTCACAAAATGGACCACCTCCAGTAGTGCGAATCTCATTTCTATTCTTAGAAATTTTTCTTTTCGTTCGATTTATAGTATGGAAACTAGCTGTTAAAAAAAGTTTGGCGTTGTTATTACTTAATAGACAGGATAAAATTCAGAAAAATTGATTAATGACCGCGTTCATTTTTCAAAAAAAAAAAAACTTCAAAGCTCTATATTTAAATATCACCTTATATCGGCTGCCCTTTCCAAAACTCTCTATCTCAACAAACGCATGACTTACCTTCTTCCACTCATTCACACTTCGGCTTGGGGGTCCGGCCGAATTTAGCTTCACCGCTATCTCCTCCCACTTCCGATCAAAGACGGCTTTGCTACCGCCATACACAGGGCTATATCAACATTTCTTTCCATTTCCTTGGAGAGAATGTCGAATTGTTGATTAGTAGTTTTTTTATACCTGTAAAATTATAAATTATATCATGTGTATTTCAAACTCTTCGGTCTAAGCATATTACTGCAAGTCGTAAATTGATAATGGTCTAGAACAGGGGTCGACTGCTAATATGCGCTTAAAAAATACCCTGTCAACTTCAACTGCAAACATCTCTGGACAGAGATACAAATTTTCTTTATTATTTTTATTATTTTTGTCGAGGACAATACGCGTATTTTGAAACCTCTCTCGATATTTTTGGATACGTATTAATAGTCAACCCCGTTCTAGACTATTACCCTTAAATTTGCTGGGCGTAATTCCTTACTTTATCTCACAACTGCTAAAACTCGTCTAAAAATATCGGGATGACTGTCAAAAGACGCGTTTTGCGCCCAGGACGACGACCCCGAAAGAGGAAATTAAAAATTTGATTTGTCAAAAGATATTTCCAAAAAACTTAAAAATTGCCCAGGAGCGCTCCGATGGGATCCATAGTATTTTTGAGCAGAACACCTCTCTGCAAAAATTTAAAAATTACCCAGGGTGGGTCCAACACCGGTTTGGACGTCAAAACTACACCCGCGCAAAACACTTTTACACACTGTTTTTTTGTGGGCAAAAAACATCAAAATTACAACCACATGAACATTTTCAAAGTTCTTTCGCTGTAAGGAAATAAAATTTAAATTTCCGCTTTCCGATTCTTTTTCCTGGGTTTATAGCGCGTCTTTGGACACCTCTCCCGATAATTTTTGACGAATTTTAAGTCGTATTCCGCTCACTACCGATGTTTATGGACGGTTATTAGTAGTCAGCCGCTGTTGTAGCCCTTTACCTAGCATGCACGCTTCATATAAGTAAACAAACTTATAAATTTACTTACATTTTTTCCGGTTTTAAGTCACTCATTTCTTTTTATTTTGTGTTTTTCACTGAATTTTGAATAATATTTTAACTTTAATTGCTCCGGCTTCCAGTTATTGTTTTCCCACACTTATTTTAATTGGACATACACAACACAACAACAGCTAGCAGGGTTGCAATTCAACCTGTAACTGCTATTAGTTTGAACATACCTTATCTGTGCCAAACGATACTACTAGTTTTTACTTTTTACAGCGATACTTATGTTGCTTTTTCATGTTTTTGAACATAGGCCCGTATTATGTATGCCACCGTGAATGTTTGCGTCGCATTCACTCACATTCACATTCACCCAGAATTCGTATTTTATAACTTCTTACGTATTCGCGTTTGTCCTCTTACGTAGTCATTACCCTACAAAAAATTTGGTCACAAAACTTACCCACGTCCATGCAAATGTGACTATGAATATAACCTATGACTGTAAAATGACTAGTCAAATGACGTGGATTGACGCGAGCGTTTTTGCAGGGTACGTACTCACCACGTATTCACTGAGACTGTCAATCCATCCGTAGCCAGTATAACCACATATTACTTTGATAGAAGAGTTCAGCGCATGGTTCAACTATATACAGGTTGGCTCATCTGTAAAGCAACAAAATATGTCTGTTCAAATTGTCAAAATCTGTGTATAGGTGTTGGTGCGAATGGTATGGAATGGAAACATAAAACTTAGCAGTTTTTGTATGCGTAAGTAAAATGTTGCCAATGTGTTGGTTTCATTTTGAGTTTGCCATCTACTTTTGACAATCCCTTCGACCATGCAATGACATAAATAAAATCAGCTGATGAGATGAGCCAACCTGTACATAATTGAACCATGGTTCAGCGTTTATGCGGTCCTGCTACACAGGGAGTATTCACCTTTTTACACTTTTTCGGTAAACTTTGCAGTGCAGTTTTTTCGAAATAACATCGTTTTAACGAGCTGGCAATATTGCAGGTAAACACCTGATAATTGTAAATAAGAGACGGTGTAAATCAATAGTTGTTAATATTGTTGTTAAGTGCAGTGTTTATTATTTCAATAACTGAAATCCCATTTTGTGAACATGTAAAAATAAAACTAACATATGCCTGAGTCATGATTCAATCAGAAGAGGTTTGCTCGACAGACGAATTTTTTGACAATTGCAGCCATTTTGCTCCCAAATCGAATTGACATCCGTTAACTGTGTTGTTTCTTTGCAATTTTTCGAAAAATATTAGTAGTAGAAATAGGAAGCAATCAGTTAACAAATCCCCGATAAGTACTGGAGTGCATAATTCCTTAGAACATTTATTTTAATTTTATGATGAATTTATTAACTATGCCATGATCTATTAGTGTGGCTGAACGTAGGTAATTTTTTGAAAAGTACGGACATCAAGGAATCGTGCACATATCGGAGATGCCATAACGAAATGTACTCATTGAACATGTTAACTTATTCATTCCGTATGTTCGGAAAATTCGTCCCCATTTAAGAATTTGGGAAATCGGTTTATATTTGGAATATTATGTAGTATATACTTATTTGATATATTCGGACCCCGTGAGGTAGTATGAAAAGAACGTGTTCCAAATATTCTAAATTAACGGAAGACTTCCATGAATACTCAACGTAAAGAGCTTTCCGAAATTTCAGAGTAAAAAGGTGAATACTCCCTGTGTAGCAGGACCGCATAAACGCTGAACTCTTCTGTCAAAGTCAAGACCGGAATATAAAGTTCTAAGACAATAAGCCATTTTCTTTTACATTTTTTTTGGCAGACCATATCGGATGCCTTTTCAATATAGTCCTATCTCAAAACATTTTTCAAATCTTCCTATTTCATGATTTGTCACAAAAAGGCCCTATATTAGAATTAGATTGAAGAATGCCTCAGAATGCTTTTCATTAACTCCCCCTTATGTCAAAATGCATTGAACTTGTGCTCATATAGGGAGTTTTTGAAACAAATTGTGATAGTGTATTTTTGAATAAAATTCTAAACCAACATAGCTCTTTATAAATTCATGAAATATTTAGTAGAAAATGAATTATTTCCTCCAAAACCTGTTGCCATTTACAAATTTATTATCACTACTAATATACTACTAAAGATACTTTTCTACTACAATTTTTGCTAAAGGGGATTGAATTATTACCCGTTTTCCTTACTTCGTAAAAGCAACCCGTTCAGATTTTTCAATTTGGGAGTGTCAAAGCTCTGCCGTCATTGAAGAACAAACCTCTAGTAATTGAATCATGTGCATTGTTAACTTTACCAAGTAGCGCAACTAACAGCTGATCGCTCAAAATTTGCACACACACACAAACATCACTAATGGCCATATTACGGAAATCTTAGGGAAATTGAAGTTAAATTTTTAAACAGACATGAAATGTTATAATTTTGGAATATATAGCATCCATGACACCTTAATTGCAGTAATTGAAAGAAAATGTTTGCTTATACTCAAGTATTTAACTATTTTTTCTAAATTTATCTTTAATATTGATGCAATTATTGATCCAGTGCAACTCTGCTCTTCCTACTGTTCTTCATTCCACTCCATTCGATGCCTCTTTCACTGAATTCAAGTGCCTTCCACTCTATTCGCAACATAACCTCCATTTAGGCTGCCAAACTATATAGTAAACAATGATCATGTGCCTGAGTCTACCACTTTAGCCTCCTTTTTCAAATGTTAATACCAGGCATGCTTAACGAACGAAACGATATCATTTCGTTACGATAATCAACGCTAATAAACGAAACGAAGTCACTTCGTTTCGTTTATTAACGTTAAGATCGTCAAATTAACGTTAATTTGTCGTTCTTAACGTTAATAAACGAAACGAAATGACTTCGTTTCGTTTATTAGCGTTGATTATCGTAACGAAATGATATCGTTTCGTTCGTTAAGCATGCCTGGTTAATACAAAATAAATGGAAAACCGTTTTTAATCATTCCCAAATCGGTTATATGGCTATGTTCATATCTTCTTCCCAGCTTCTTTTACATTTGCGGTAGTGCTTTTGATTGATGTGTACCATTTGCTGGTAATTGTAATTTTTTTTGGCAATAATCCTCTACAGATGGAAAATGTGTTGCTGGCTGTAAAAACTGAGCCATTGTAACAGTAGCAACACAACAATTGTCAAAGATAATACAACATCCTTGCAATAACCGACTCGTTAAGGCTGAATTTTTGCCAATGAAACTAAAGGCACCTATTTTCCCAGATAGACCCCAAGTCTGAAGGTACAATTTTGATGCAAGGGGCCTTTATCGACCGGGGTGACGCGTTTCCATTCTTCTTTTGCTATGCCTTAATACACGGTTTTAATAATAGGGTTCATTGAGATGCATCTAGCAGTTCGCTTAGATGCTCCATTTGGAAACCATTTAGCTGGAACTGCTTGTTCAGCACCCCATTTCCCTCTTTAGAGGCCTGCACTTACTCCTTTCTGCATTGGCGGTCTTCGGCCGCGCTTATAAAAAATACCCTGGGTGGGTCCAACACCGGTTTGGAGACCAAATCTATATCCGCGCAAAACGCTTTTACCCACAGTTTTTCTTGTGGGTACAAAAAATCATCGAAATTACAACAACCACGTGAAAATTTTCAATTTTGGGTAATAGTCTAGTTGAGGGGTCGACTGGTAATACGCTACCAAAAATATCGAGTGAGGTGTCAAAAGACGCGTATTAATCTCGAGAACAACAATCCGAAGGCGGAAATTTTATCTCTGTCTGGAGATATTTGCAGTTGAAGTTGGCGATTTCCATGTGGTTGTTGTTGTGTTTGTACCCACAAAAAAAAATTGTGCATCACCGCCACGGTATCTCTCCAGTTTTTTGGCTTCGCGAACCCTGACATTGTCACCGACCAAATCATCGGCGACTTTATTTATAACATGGATGTGCCAAATGTCGACCATATTGAACATCCACGTCGATGGCGTCACTTTCCGTCTGTCTTATGCCCACAAATCCTAGGTGTGACGTTCTATCAGCACTTAAATTTTGGAGAGCATGCAACCGCAATTATTCCTAAAATCCATAGCCGTAATAAAATTCTCAAATCTCTTGCCAGCATCACTTCAGGTAATGATAAAGAAAGGCTCATCACCACTTACAAAGCAATTGGCCAGCCGATTGCATCCTACGCGTCTCCGATATGGTCGCCAAGCCTAAAGACTACTGACTGGAAGAAGCTACAGGCCTCCGTATGAAGCCAAAAAACACAAGCAGGTCCTTAGTGAACTCCACAAACAGGCGTCGGACTTTTATGCCAGGAATTGCCCGGTGAATCCAGTACACAAAGAACAATACCCAAAACTTTCAGAAGAGGAACGCACACTACCCAGGGAAACGCGAGTCACTCTAGCTCAACTTCGATCTGGATACTGTAACAGGTTAAACTATTACCTATTCAGAATCAACCCCGACATACAAAACATATGTCCATCTTGTAAAGTGTCGCCACATGACACCAACCATCTCTTCAACTGTATTGTGGAACCAAGTCCTCTAACACTCCTCTAATTATGATCCACCCCTGTTGAAACAGCAAGTTTCCCTGGACTTCCGTTAGAGGATATTGATGAATATTTGTGATCGGTCGCACCTATTGGTTGGGGCCCAAGCACTGCTACGACAACAACAACATCAGTTCACAGCCCCGTTTGCCTATGCAAAGTATTCGTTTTTTTCGATAGTGCAAAGAACAACATCTTTGATTGCTAAAACAATGTTGTGGTTTAAGCAGCTATTTGTTAAGACTGTATTATCGAAGAATTACAAGTTACGCGGTGGTGACGCCCTATTTGCCTGAAGTGTCCACATGGTTAAAACCCAACAGCAGGCATGCTTAACCAACGAACCGATATCATTTCGTTACGATAATTAACGTTAATAAACGAAACAAAGTCATCTCGTTTCGTTTATTAACGTTAAGAACGTCAAATTAACGAAGTGATTTTGCTTCGTTTTCTGCCATATCAAAACGAAATCAAATCGTTTATGTTGATTATTAATTTCAAACTATGCTGGCAAAGCTGATTGATGGCGGAATCATTAAAGGTGAAGGCATTAGCCAAGCTGATTGCAACTTTTCTCATGAATTTTGACAGTACGAACATTTCTCAAGAGTATTTTGACATTACCACCAACGAATTACACAAACAAATTACATGGAGTTCGTGTGTATGTCCGCTCGCTGTTAGCACCTTACTGGCTTCACCATGGCTATAGCATTGCCAGCACAATTCAAACTTTAAGTATCACGTTTTTGTTAACGCTTTTACCGTTAACGAAAGCTTTTCGTTTCGGTTAAAAACGAGATACAATTTATCTTGATAATTTCTTTATCGATAATATTTCGAAGTGTTTCAACGGAAACGGTGGAAATTTTTTGATAAACGATTAGCTTAACGTTAAGGTGCATCCCTGCCCAACAGGAACTACATGCTAAGCATTTCGTTGCAGTTTTTAAATTAAAGATCAGATATACTGCAACCTTACCCCTGTGCTTTCAAGAGTCTTTTGCGTTACCATACATCACCTTAAAAGTCTCAAAAAAAACAAAAACGTTACAGTATTAGTTTAGTATAACAAAGAACCTTTATAAAGAGCTGTTACACTTTCAGTTAGCCTAATATCGAGTCTGATTAAAAATGATGTAACCACGTATTTTCCAAATTTTCCAATACCAAACGTTTTTCTACATACAGTTGGAAGGACGTTTTTGTCATAGTACTAGGGTAGGCACCTTGTCGTTGGTGTGAGGGCTTAGCCGAACTCCATAGCGCCCGACTATGAGGCGGAGCTGTTTAGGACTGACATCTACGCCGTTTCGCCTCATAGGAGGGCGGCGGGATGTCGGTAACCAAGAACTGCCAACCCCCTAATCCAGGGTGTTATGCGGACCGTGCCTATTGGACGATTTGCAGCCAGGGGATAAATTCGGCTGTATTCGAACGGAGCCTTCCCGATACCGGGCCATCTCGGGAAGTATTTATGGCCTTACCGCAGTAAGGGGCGCTGCTGTGGCGGACGGTTCTTTCCCCGTATATAATACTGGACCGCTGAGCCCGCCTTGTCGGGCAGGTGGTCGTACGACCAAGATGAACAACTCATTACCTGAATGTAATAAGGAGGATGTAAAGAGGAGGACTGAGTCGCAATCCAAGGACGACAAATACGAATTAAGCGATGCGTCGGACTCGGGGAGCGAGAGTAGTGCTGATTCAATGAACTCCGTGTTGGAGAAGCACACAAATGAAAACGGAGTAGAAGAGTGGAGAAGGGTACGGAGCAGAGGAAGTAAAAGAGCTCTCTCGCAGTACCGTGCAGCACTAAGAATTGTACAACGCTTGGGAGCAGTGGTCGACCCAACAGAAGTGGAGATCGAGCGCTTGGAATGGGCCCATGAAGCGGTAGAAGTAGGTCGAAGGCAGTTCAAAAGGTTTGCTGCGAGAAACCCTCGGTTCTGCAACCGGTACGAGGAGGAAGAAGCGTCGAATGGCAGAATGAAGAGGCAACGTTCGGCAGAAGGCGACAAGCCTGCTTTCAAGAGGCAGAAAGGACCCAGTCCTAAAGCCGCGAGGCAGGGCAGTCGCATAGACAAGACAAGTAGGCCCAAAGCTGTAAGACAGATGGGTTCCAATAGCGAGGTAGCAACTACCTCGAAAGCTGCCAGTCAGAGGGAAGTTCCAACTACGGAAGTAGGAGATAAGCCAAAGGGAGATAACGCTAAGACTCCGGCTTTCTCGGAGGCGCTAAAGGGAATTAACGCGAAGACTCCGGTGTTCTCGGAGGTTCCAAAGGGAGATAACACTAAGACTCCTGCTTTTCCCGAGAAGATGAGTGATGTGGCAAAGCAGCCACTGACTAATCTTCAAGTTTTTTCTGATTGGTTAAGTGAATTGGCGAAAGTGGTTAGTCTGATGCCGTCAATTTATACAGCCCTTCAGCCTCCGGTTACCACAACGTCGTGGCGCCAGCATGGATCGCCAACAAAACAACAGACGTCACACCAGTCTTCGTCCCGTCAGTCAAATTCTGGCCCTAGCACATCACGTCGAATGTTGTACACTTCCGAATCAGGTGAGTCCAAAGCCTGTGTTAAATGCAATCAAGAGCATCAGCTAGAAAATTGTGGTCAATTTAAAACATTGTCGGTATTTAAAAGATGGCAGTTCGTTAAACAACGCTCCCTTTGTTTTTCTTGCCTCAAAGCTGGCCATAATTTAAGTAACTGCCAATTTAAAAGGGTATGTGGCATTGATTCTTGTCGACGTATGCACAACGAGCTGCTCCATAATGCAGAGTCAGTACCGGCTGCAGCTAAATCGAATGTTTCCACACCACAAGAAAACGCACATATTTTAAATACGTCAATAAATAAGAACACTGCATGCCTATTCAAAGTCCTTCCAGTCATTGTTAATGGACCGAAAGCAAGTGTTAAAATCTACGCAGTGATGGATGAAGGGTCATCAGTCACACTTTTGGAAGAAAATATTGCCAACGTCTTAGGTGTTCGAGGATGCATCGCCCCACTCACATTACAGTGGTACAACGAAAAACAAACTACCGAGAAGTCACGCATGGTCAATCTAGAAATTCGTGGTTTAGATTCAGCATCGTATCATCTTAAGAATGTACGAACAGTAAAACACCTCGATCTGCCGACGCAGTCGTTTCGCAAAGATGCGCATGAACATTTGGTACATTCATGTGTAGCAGATTATGAAAACGCGCAGCCGTCATTGTTGATAGGTCTTGATAACAGCTTTCTATGTACACCTAATGATACGATTGACGCCGGACCGGACCAGCCTATCGCAGTCGCCACCAAATTGGGTTGGCTGGCGTACGGACCAGTAGGATCAGTGAGTACAGCCAAGGTGCTCCATGTGCGCCAGTCTGTCAGAGAAAATCAATTACATCAGCTTTTCGCGGACTATTTCAGTGTCGAAAACTTTGGTGTCAAGCATTTAAACGCAACTTTGGAGTCAAATGAAATCAGCCGTTCCAGGCGCATTCTGGAAGAAACCACCAGATATCTTGGGAATCGTTATGAGATAGGATTGCTTTGGCGCGAGGACCATATCCAACTGCCCCTCAGCTATGATATGGCCAAGCGAAGATTAATTAGTGTCGAAAACGAAATGATGAAGGATGCCAGCTATGCCGCCACCTACAAAGCAGAAATAACAAAGTATATCGATAAGGGATATGCACACCTGTTGACAATGCGTGAAGCACAACACCATACATCTACGACTTGGTATTTACCTCATTTCGGTGTAATAAACCCCAACAAGCCGAATAAGATGCGCATCGTATTTGATTCAGCTGCTGTTGTGGAAAATACATCACTCAACTCTACACTATTGAAGGGACCAGAACATGCTCAATCATTAATGGCAATTATGTACAAATTTCGCCAACGTAAAATTGCTGTCGCTTGGGATATCGAGGCCATGTTCTCTCAAATAAAGGTTAGACCGGAAGACATAAATGCGCAACGATTTTTATGGAGGGATGGCAACCAATCCGAGCCTATACGAGTATACGTAATGTCGTCCATGATATTTGGTGCAACTTGCTCACCATGTTGTGCTGAGTACGTGAAAAATAAAAACGCTGATCAGTTTGTACAATCCATGCCGCGTGGTGCCAAAGCAGTGATACACAACACTTACGTAGACGACCTGGTCATCAGTTTCGATGATGAGCAAGAAGCGGCCGAAGTTGTTAATGAAACTATAGTCATCAATGCCAGAGCAGGATTTAACTTGAGAAATTTTGTATCCAATGCCAAGCAACTGCAACAACAGTTAAATGGACACACCATAGCCAAATCAAATGTCGTCAATATGGACCAATCACAGACCGACAAAATTCTTGGTATGTATTGGAACAGCAATAACGATGTTTTGGAATTTCATTTTAGGTTCTACAAAATATGTCGAGACGTTATCGATTGTGTACGTGGTCCAACCAAACGAGAACTACTTGCCATCGCTATGTCTATCTATGATCCGTTTGGCATTCTGGCGAACGTTACCATTACCGTCAAGATAATTATCCAAGCTACTTGGAAACAAAGCATTGAATGGGACGATCCTTTACCAGCGGAGCTTAACAAGCAGTGGGCAATATGGTGGTCATCCTTTCAGAACGTGGAACAGTTCGCGGTGCCCAGATGCCTCTCACCCCGTTACTCAGCGGCAGGCGAAAAACAGTTACACATCTTCGTAGATGCAAGCGACACAGCTTATGCTGCAGTGGCATATTTAAGAATCAAGCAAGATGACAGTATCGACGTCGCATTTTTGTCTGGAAAATCGCGGTGCGCCCCTAAACGAGAAATATCCGTTACACGATTAGAACTGCAAGCCGCTGTGATGGGTAGCCGTTTAAAGAGTTCCATAGAAGAATGTCTTGAGCAAAAAATGGACAGTATAACGTTTTGGAGTGACTCTAAAACCGTATTATTACGGATTCGTTCTACCACGCGAAATTTCAAACAGTTTGTCGCCAATCGTATTGCAGAGATACTAAACAACACCGCACCCTCACAGTGGCGGTGGATACCATCGGCAATAAACGTAGCCGATGCCGCAACAAAAATAAAGTCGCCACCCATACTCCAATCAAATTCACCGTGGGTAAAAGGTCCCGATTTCCTACATGTCAGCGAAGACATGTGGCCGGAGGAACCCTTGCACATGCATTCCGAGCACTGCGTCAAAGAAGAAACTCACAAATTTTTGCTGGTCACAGCCAACAAGGTAAAGCACATTGTGGAAATTAGCAAGTTTTCGTCATATTTGAGACTGTTGCGAGTTATTGCCTGGGTTAAACGTTTTGTTGATAATGTAAAGGCTAAACAGAGCAGACGCGGAGAACTTACAGCAGAGGAACTGACTGAGGCCGAAATCTACCTGTGCCAACAGGTCCAACATGAAGTTTTTTATAAAGAGATCTACGCTCTACAAAATAACCAATCTGTGCCGAAGTCTAGCGCACTATACCAGCTTACCCCGAAGCTCGATGAAAAGGGTATCCTACGGGTGAACGGCAGAATCGATGCAGCTTACTGTCTCCCATACTCAGCTCGTCATCCCATTATACTGCCGAATGGTCACGCCCTCTCGAATTTAGTAATGGACTACTACCATACAAAACGGCATCATCATAACGATCAACTTATAATCAACGAAATGAGACAGCACTTCTGGATACCCCGGTCCCGTCATCTATTGAAAACTGTTAAAAGAAACTGTCCTGTGTGTATTAAAAGTAGCGCTAAACCTATTGTGCCGCGGATGGGTCAATTGCCACCGTACCGCCTTACGCCCTATGTACGCCCATTTACATATGCGGGTGTAGATTATTGTGGGCCATTCCTTGTCGCCATCGGCCGACGTCGTGAAAAACGCTGGGTAGCGCTATTTACTTGCCTGACAACATGAGCTGTCCATATAGAAATCGCTGAGGACTTATCAACCGATGCCTTCATTATATGTATGAGAAACTTTGTTAACCGTAGGGGCGTGCCCATTCGTTTGAGAAGCGACAACGGCACCAACTTTATTGGGGCCCAAAAGGTACTGGAAAAGGATCAGCAAATGTTTGATTTCGACGCAATACAACAGGAGGCCGCTAAAAATAGAATTGAATGGGTTTTCAACTGCCCAGGTCATCCTGCCGCTGGTGGATGCTGGGAGCGTCTGGTGCAATGTGTTAAGCGCATATTACAAAGAGTTCTCAAAGACGAAGCACCACGAGTCGAGACATTGCGAAGCGTGCTTATCGAAGCTGAAAATATAATAAACAGTCGTCCGTTGACAGACATCCCGGTGACGCCCGACAACCCTGAACCATTGACACCAAATCATTTTTTATTAGGTGGCCTGAATTCGACACAGACCCCAGCTCCCAGTGAGGAGAATGTCTGTTTACGTAAACAGTGGCGTATAGCACAAAACTTAAAGAACCGTTTCTGGAAACGGTGGATATCCGAATATTTGCCCCAATTGCTCCTTCGGCAAAAATGGCGTGAAGAAGTTCGACCATTGGAGGTAGGCCAGTTGGTTTTGGTGTGTGACTCACAGCTCCCAAGAAGTCAGTGGCAAACAGGCCGCATAACCGAAGTCATTACCGCAAAGGATGGTCACGTGAGGAGCGCCACGGTGCGAACAAGCCACGGTATCCTGCGAAGACCGACCTGTAAGCTAGCCGCTTTAGCGCTGTGAATCCCCATGGATTCACGGAGGGGTGGAATGTAACTGCTCCATTATCGTATTAACAAACGCAACCCTGCGTATTGCTGAATATTTGCCTTATTTCTTTATTTCTTGTATTTCGTATTGCTGAATATTTATCATATTTCTTTATGTTGTTCTATTTCACTCGTTCAATTTATTCGTTGTTAACTTTTCTTTGTAACTTATAAGTTCAGTTAAATACTGGACGCCAACCATTGTTTACTATATAGTTTGGCAACTTAAACAGAGGTTATGTTGCGAATAGAGTGGAAGGCAGTGGACTAGGCAGTCGAATGTCATAAAATGAAGGAATGGTGTTCGGAGTTTTTTCAAAATTAAAAAAAAAATTGATAAAAGCTTTAATAAAAATAAAACTACTGTTTTAATAACAACAAAAACGCCTTATATATTCTATGTACATAAATTCGTAAAGATTATCTCTCTTTAAAATTTGAGTTAAATAATCGTAAGTTTTGTTTTGAAACTGAGTCGAGAACTGTTCGTGTGAATGTGCGAATTTTCACCGATCAGCTGTTAGTTGCGCTACTTGGTAAAATTTACAATGACGCCAACAAAGTGTAACACGCTCAAGACTTGTAAATTAAATGTTCATTTTAAAACTAGTAAACATATATTTTTTACTTGCCAGTAGCATCAGTGACAGTCTTGTTTACAAAGAGGTACAAGGTCCCAAATTGGACCAGGCCTAAGTTAGGAGCGGTGACCTTACAGGAGAAACCTTGCACAAAATATCTAGGAATCATCCTAGACAGTAAGCTGTCATGGAAGCTCAACGTGGAGGAGAGGGTCAAGAAGGCCTCAACGGCACTCTATGCATGTAAAAGAATGCTGGGGTGTACGTGGGGCCTATCGCCCTCTCTTTCTCATTGGGTTTTTACAGCGATTGTAAGCCCTATTCTATACTATGGAGTTCTTGTTTGGTGGAAAGCCACACAAAAAACAACATACCTCAGAAAATTAGAGGGGGTATGCAGACTATCGATGCTTTGCATTACGGGAGCCCTGAAAACAACCCCGACGGCTGCACTGTATGCCATTCTGCACATTCCACCTGTAGACCTGGTAGCAAAGAACAAAGCGTTAACGACCGCAACCAGGCTCGATGCTTCGGGGCAGCTTGAGCGCCGACCATATGGCCATAGTAGTACAGCGTCCTCAGTCACAAGACGAACAGACTACATGATTCCCTACCTGCACTTTGAGGGAGATCTTAAGGCCACAATAGAGGTGGACGGTTGGCGCAAGGGTGCGCAAATGGCGGACGAGGCGATACATGTGTACACCGATGGTTCCAAAATAGTGGAAGGAGTAGGGTCTGCGGTATACTGCGCTGATCCGGAATTAAGCAGATCCTACAGGCTGCCGGATTACTGTAGCGTTTTCCAAGCGGAAATATTAGCCGTAACCAAAGCAGTAGAAACCCTGGAAGAGAATAGCTTAAGCTGCAACCGTGTTAACTTTTATATTGACAGTCAAGCAGCAATTAAGGCAATAATCTCGCATAACACAGCATCTAAATGCGTGTTAGAGTGTAAGCAGTCTCTGGAGAGAATCGGGACAGGGAGAAGCATACATCTATATTGGGTCCCAGGGCATATGGGAATAGATGGGAATGAAAAAGCGGACGAATTAGCTAAAAAGGGCGCATCCCTTGAAGCTTGCTCCGTAGACGTCCCAATTAGATTGGGCGAGATTAAGCGAAGGCGAGAGGTGCACATGATCGACCAAGCAGAAAAGGCGTGGGTTCAAGCGCGGGGCTGTAAAGTGTCGAAGATTATGTGTAGGTCTTACAACCTTAGACTAACACAGTTGCTTCTATCATTAAAAAGAGAGGACTGTAGACTCATGACGGGTATTCTGACTGAACACTGCCTTCTGGCGTCACATGCCTTTAAATTAGGCTTGGTCAGTGATAGCAGGTGTAGGAAGTGCGGGTTGGAGGAGGAAACGATCGAGCACGTTCTGTGCTCGTGCCCTGCACTTGCCAGGCTAAGACTCCAGCTATTAGGAGTGATACAGCTGTCAGATCTAGAAGCAGCAAGTGGCTTAAGTCCTAGGAAGCTTCTAGTATTTGCCAAGAGGACGGAGTTATTTTATAACAGAGGTCCTGGTTTTTCAGTTTGGTCGTTAAAACAAACTTCTGGTAACACTACGGACTCAATCAGTCTATGTGAGGTCCTCATGGACCGGCCAGTTCAACCTACCTACCTGGCGAAAATGCGATTGCCATCATTGTCCATGATGCACATGCCTTTGATGACATTCAATGTCGGCTCCTGGACCTCTATGCCAGAAATTGCCCGGCGAACCCCATTCTTAAAGTTAAATAACACAAACTCGCTGAGAAGGAAAGCAGAAGGGAGACGGGAGTCACTCTAGCTCAACCTAAATCTGGATACCTGTTACATGTTAAATTCTTACTTATCCAGAATCAACCCCGACATACAATTTGAAGGAACATTGAAGCAATTTTATAATGAAGTTCGAACAAGAAATCTTGAAACAAAATTTGGTTGAAGGAGGCTAAATTGATACACACAGGCATATGTTTGTTTTCTTTTATAAATTTATTTTTATATGTTCACAAAAAGTCAATAATAACAATAATAAACACTTCACATAAAAATATTACCAAACAATATTAATAATCTATTGATTTATTGCTTTACACTGTTTTCTCCATAGATGAAGTTTTCTCCATTGTTTACAATTGTTTGTAACATTTGTCAGGTGGTTCGCTGTAATATTGCCAGCTCGTTAAAATGATGTTATTCCGAAAAAATTGCACTGCAAACTTTTCCGAAATAACAAAAGTAATAAGTGGCTATATTGGCTACGTATTGGGCTTGACAGTCTCAGTGAATACGCAGTGAATACGTAGTGACTACGTAAGAGAACGAACGCGAATACGTAAAAAGTTATATAATACGAATTCTGGGTGAATGTGAGTGAATGCGACGCAAACATTCACGGTGACATACATAATAAGGGCCTAAAGATCATAATTTTGACAGTAAAAATGAGTGTTCGTGACACTTTGCGTCGCTATTTAATACGAAAAAACGTAAGACAATCACCTACAGTCACCGATAGTCACTGAGATTCACCGAAGTGAATGAATGCTCTTATATGATACGAATTTGGTTTCACTTGGATGAAAGTGACTCTTCGCGTCGCTTTGCGTTATACATAATAACGCCGTAAAAATGAGTGTTCGTGACACTTTGCGTCACTATTTAATACGAAAAAACGTAAGACAATCACCTACAGTCACCGATAGTCACTGAGATTCACCGAAGTGAATGAATGCTCTTATATGATACGAATTTGGTTTCACTTGGGTGAAAGTGACTCTTCGCGTCGCTTTGCGTTATACATAATAACGCCGTAAAAATGAGTGTTCGTGACACTTTGCGTCGCTATTTAATACGAAAAAACGTAAGACAATCACCTACAGTCACCGATAGTCACTGAGAGTCACCGAAGTGAATGAATGCTCTTATATGATACGAATTTGGTTTCACTTGGGTGAAAGTGACTCTTCGCGTCGCTGTGCGTTATACATAATAACGCCGATAATAAGCAAATATTCACCCAAGTGAATACCTCAAACGCGAGCCAGAAGCAAGTGAATATTTTGACAGCAAAAATGAGTGTTCGTGACATTGTGCGTCGCTTTATAATACGAAAAGACGTAAGACAATCACCTACAGTCACCGATAGTCACGGAGGGTCACCGAAGTGAATGAATGCTCTTATATGATACGAATTTGGTTTCACTTGGGTGAAAGTGACTCTTCGCGGCGCTTTGGGTTATACATAATAACGCCGTTAGTTTGATTCACAATGAAAGTTAGTTCGATCAGCTGTTTTCTATGGATGCTATCACTACCTCTTATCAAGACTTTATATGTTGACAAAGCACCAATTTTTCCCAAAAAAAGTAACAAACCAAAAACTCCAACGATGATTTCAACAAAAACTACAAATCTTTGCGTGAACCCTGCTTATATTGTGTTAGGATCTGGTGGACATACGGCTGAAATGTGTACCATAAGTACAGCGCTTTTAAGCGCCGACAAAGATATGCAAATTTACAATCCGCTGCGTTTCCTTATCGCCCAAGATGATACCACATCAAGAAGTAAAATCACAAGTACCATGCAAAAGGTTGGGGTAGCTCTGGACGAAACATCGTTTGTTTATGTTCCACGTGCAAGAAAGGTGGGACAGAGTATGATAAACAGCATATTTCCGACAATATATGCAATTTTACATGCTCTCTGGATAATATATAAAGATCAACCAAAGATGATACTCTGCAATGGTCCTGGGACCTGTGTACCTTATTGCTTAGCAGTTTATTTCTGGCGGCTTTCGCGGCGTCTACCACGCAACACAAAAATCGTTTTTGTGGAAAGTTGGTGTCGCGTACGTACACTATCACTTAGCGCTAGATTACTACGCCCCTTTGTTGATTTACTGGTTGTTCAATGGCCAGCGCTTGCAACAATTTATAAAAATGATAGCAAAGTAAAATATTTTGGACCAATTATGTGAACGAAAGCGATGTTTTATTTAATGATTATATCTGCCAAAGAATTTTAATTAATGATGTAGCAAACATAAATGATATTGTGATAAGCTTAAATAAGTACATTTAACAAAAGGATAACAAACATACATGTGTTGTATATATTTTCGGTAAACAAAACTATTTGAAAACTAATGAACTCTGATTATGGCGACAAACAATCGTCGAGATGATCATTGATTGAATCTTGCTCAACCTCATGGCCACAATTGGGACATTGAATTGTAGTCTTTAGTATATTTCTCTGACGATACAGTCTGGTTTCCATATCTTCTGGACTCCAATCTGTAGTTGTTGAATTGTTGGTGCGCGGGGGCGAAACAAGATTTACACTGCTATTATTACTGGTTGAAAATTCATCATCACTACTCGATGTAAACTTTAGTAAATCTTGCTCAGAGTAACCAGCTTTACGTAAGATATCCTTGCGACATGGACGTGCTTTGCGTGACGGTTTAACCGGACGCGATGTATTCGCCAACTTCTTTAGAGCGATTTTAGGTGGAGCAACTTTTATAGCAATACCAGTACAACCATTCATGTGATCTGAAAATAAACAACGCTTCATTTTACCCTGACAAATAGGGCATGTAATTATGTCGTCTTCTGGATTGGGAAAATAACGTGATCCAGATGGTTTAACATCATTTTCTCGATTGAAATCTTTCAACATTGTATCGTCACCAAAAAATTCATCTATCACAGAGGTATCAGCCAATTCGGCAGCAGCAGTTATGTTCTGTAAATCATTATCTCCATTATCATCATATTCATCATCTATGAGTATAATATCTTCATCCAACAAATCAGCGGTGTCTTCGAGTATTTCTTGTTTGATTGCTTTTTGGCGCTCGCCGGCGGTGAGTGGCGTAGAAGACTTCTTTGGTTGGGCATCAACTCCATCTTCATCTACATCATTACCGCTTTCCTCACCGCTACTTTCGTCGTCGTCAGATAATATGGCAATAGTTTCGGTAGGTTGCTCTCTCATCATTATCTCATCATCTAATACAAGCCAGTCATCTGATTTAGATTTGCTCTCACCACCAGGCATCGCATCATTTTCTGGTAGAATTTCAGTTGAAAGGCGTCTCCGTTTACTGTCACCTAAAATAATTTAAGGGATAAATATCGAATTAAAAAATATGTAGCTATGCTCCCTCACCTGTAGGCGCTTCTTCTGCATCGCTTTCAAGATTACGCGCCGTCTTTTTGTTGTTAGCATCTTTTGTATTCGAATTGACATTATTATTGTCAAATCGTTTTAGCCATATTTCACGCAAATGCTTATGATCTACTTCTCTACCTGCAGTAGCATTTTTGGAATTAACGCTTGAATTGGTTACGGCGCCTACGAGGCAACCACTACCACTGAACACAGCATGCTTAGGGCTGACATTTACGTGTCCACCAGATCCACTACTACTACTACTTTCATTTAAATTGGCCAAGCCAACAACATTGCGCAGATTACCCCCACCTGATGTCATGGTTCTTTTAGGCGTGCTAGTTGGGGTAAATCTTTTATTAGTATTAAAGGGATCTGTTGAAAGTCCAGGATAAGAGGAGGGTGGAAAGGCAGTAGCAATGGAAGGCTGTCGTTCATTTGACTTTGTAAATGGCGATTTTGTTTTGGGATTCATAAGCAGAGTACCGCCTCCATTAGTTTTGATTGGCCCTATTAAAAAAGAAACAAAATGGCAATGAAAGCTTAGCAGGCGCACAGGAAGGGGCTGAAACATGCTAAGAAAACACACCTTTGATGCCAACAAAGCCTGGCACCCCATTATTAAGACTTCGAACATTATTTGCGTCTGAAAGTTTGGGTGTTGCGCTTATTTGTTTATTGTTATTTGTAGTAGGGAAGAATGTACGCAAATCTCTGTCACTCGTTTGCCTTTTGTCTTTCTGGGCACTTTGTTTCTTAGGTTTATCCGGACCTTTGATTTTCATAAATGTTCCACCGCACGATTCTTGATGCGCTGCCCACCATTGATCATTGGGACCTGGTGCACGATTTGATGTACGTTTAACATAACCAAAAAATGGTGCACGATTTTGACAGCTACCATTACAGCGCCACCAATGCTGCTTATAAAGGTCCACCTCGTCGTTGAATGTGTGATAGACCTATAGAATAAACATAAAAGTATACAATTTTTTTTACAAAATACCTAGAAAATCTCATAAACACGTACAGTTATATTGGTACCAGCTACTTTATTAATAGCATACATGATCTTTTTAAAATTTGGACCATGTCCACCATTTCCTTCACGTATATTCAGGACAAAACAGTAAGCATGTATCATCTCGTGCTGCAATGATATACAATTATTTTACACAATAAAACAGTGGTTATTTCCACAATGACGTACCAACATCGTCTCAACCAAATCTTTGCGTGGTCTTAATTTAAGTAGTGGTTCACTTAAACGTATTGTTATATCCATACCAAAACGATTACGTCGAGAGTAGCATATACCAGCGCAACTATACATACGTTTACTCCACTCGAGAGTTACGCATTTCAAACGGCTTTGAAAGAACTTATCGTCGAAAGCGGTAAAGAGAGAAAACACATCAGGTGTGGGATCTAGCATTTCCCATTGTGGGTGTACCAGATTTTGTGTACGATTTAGGTAATCTTCATCTTGATTTGATGACGGATTGCTGCGCTTGATACGTATTGGTTTCTTCGAAGGTGGTGGCATGCTAAAATTTACAATCTCAGGCTCCTAACGAATTATGAGAAAATTCAGCCTCAATATAATATTAATAAAAGTTAGTTGATATGCAAAAGAAATCGTACTCACACTGCCATCGCTATTGATGCTGCTATTTAAGTCCACGCTAGACTCTGCGTTCCAGCGCTTTTGCATCTCCAGCGCAATTAAGTAATCCGGATCGTTGGACATTTTCAATTTGTGTTTTTCTGTTTATTATTTATAAATTAGTTCATTTCCACATTAATTTTGAATGTTAATAAAAAAAGTGTTGAAAGTTGTCGCGCAATAAAACATTTATCAATAGTTGTGTTCCTTTGCCAGTGCGAAAAGTTTTGAAACGAAAAGTAATCACATTAAGGTTCATGCACATTATACGACGCGACAAAATATTCTTTGCGTGTATTCTTATGGAGCCATTCACATCTAGCGACAGTCGAACGACACGACACGACCAAGCCGTCGGCGGCCAACTAGGCAAAAATGCCGCGAATATTTTGTCGGAACGTGTCGCTACATGTCACGTCCTATAATGAGCATGAACCTTTAATATGTTCTTTCAGGAAACACATATGTTGAGAAGTCATCTCAACTCACAGTTGAGTAGTCACCATACGCATCGTCTGTCACCACTCCCGATATTTTTGGAGTGAAACGTTGAACACAATGAACGCAAGAAAACTCAAATTTTGATAAAAAACATTGACTGAATTTTAAATACGAAAAATGTTTTCCCGTGTATATGGAAGTATTGTTCAAAACAAAAGTAAGAATTAATGGATTTCGCATACAATTTACGAGACTGGAATAAAGGATTGACATGGAAAAACGTAAGTTTTTGTCGAAAAAAATCGAATATGTTTGGACCTTTACTTTGCTTTGACACCTTGGGCTATAAAGGGCCAATTAATGATAACTTATAACCATTGTGAATGATAACTAAGTGTGATATCTTATCTGTCAACAGCCTGACAGGTGTTTAATATGGCTACTTTTTAGCGTTTTGACAGGGTGTTCAATATGGCGGCGCCTATCTTCAGCGGGTGATAGAAAGAGATGCAGAATGAGACAGCGATAGTCAATTACAAATCAGGTGATCCAATCACTTTGGAATTTTGACGTCTACGCAGAAGATATTACACTTAGTTATCATTCATAATGCTTATAACCATAAAACCATAACCAGATAGTACAGCTGATAGAGCCAACCTTAAGCATATATGACACTAATTTATTTTTGCTTGGATTCCAAGCTAGAAAAACTGACGAAACTTTATCGGAACTTTAAAACACAAAAACAATTTCTATCATGAAAAAGCGAGACCACCATTCCACCAAAATTAGTGAGTTTGACATATTATTGTTTATGTTTTACATTTTAATTTTACACTAACACTTTTAACAATAAAAACAATGCAAATAACACGCGAAAATTACTTCGGTCTCTAATGGTTCACCAAATTTTCAAACTAAAAACAAAATTTTCATGTGTCAGAAAAAAATAAAGAAAAAACGGCCGAATGTCAAAAAAACCTATCGAAATACAAACTGGCTCATTTGTTTATAATGAACTAGATTGTATTTTCCTTGTATTTCGTTAGTTTTTTGAAATATAGTTTACACACTTACACCAGTATTGAAGCTGTATTAGGAGGGAGTGCGACAAAAAATTGAAGATAAAATACAAGAAAAAATACACGAAAATAAAGAAGTGTCATATAGGTATTATGGGAATCAATGTAATCGATTAATGGTGCCATACCATAACGCTAACGCCATAACCATACCATAGCCAACCAATTGATTTTTGGTTTCTCGCCATATCCATAACCTAAAAATATTTGAGTTGGTGAATTTAATAACTTTTTGTAGATTTTACTCATTGTTCTGGATACGTTATGACTAAGAGACTTATTTTTTGTAGAATATGTTTGTAATTTTTTGCGTTTTCTTCATTTTTATGAACTTTTCACGATTTTTAGGTTAAGGCACCATTAATCGATCACATTGGAGATGGTTATGGATATGGGTATGCTTACGGCTATGGCGTTAGGGTTAAGGAAGTTTAATGGACCCTTAAAGGTGAACTTACATAACCGCTTCGGTTGCTTTGCTTCATTTGAAAGCGCTAACCCGTTGAATTAATCAAAAATACTCATCGGTACGTTCAGAAAGTTATCGCTCGATTGTGATCCAAAACACCCACTCCGTTTACTTTATCGAATTTCGTAAACCCTTTCAAGTTTATGGACCACTGTAACATGCCGTATCAGCTGATCCGAAGTGGTCGACTTTCATAATTAATCATGGGCGTTGAATGATTCTGCAATGCAAAAAAGTATAAAATTGTTGTAAACCATGACAACACTTTTCTATGCTGATCCTGAGCTAGTAATTGCATTGAATAGAAAAGTTGTTTTTGTAAATCCAAACGATTTACAAGTATTCAAGGAGATCTTATTACCCGATGACTTGACTGAGCACGGGCTGAAGTTAGCCAATCCCAATGAATTGAATGACACTAGTGGTAGCAATGCACCGGCGAAAGCGGCAAGTAAAACGAAAGAAGCGAAAGGAGAAGTACCAACAATATTACATGTAAAACTTGCTCCGGATCAACAGCTTTGTGCAGTAACCACAGCCGGTCAAAAGGCTGTGCTGCTATATCAGTGTCGATCTGAGCATGCTAAACTCATATCGGCGCGTTCACTAGCTCGTGCTTCCAGTGCACTTACTTTCAGTGCAGATTCAAAGTTGCTTTTAGTCACTGATAAGTCAGGGGATTGCTATGAATATGATTGTGTTAATGTTGAGGATGAACCGCGCATCTTACTCGGCCACTTAAGTATAGTTTACGATGTGCTGTGGACTAGAAATACAAAATATATCATCACCTGCGATAGGGATGATAAAATTCGTATAACAAACTATCCTGATACACATGATATACATGGTTATTGCTTGGGACATAAGGAATTTGTATCTGGACTTGCTTTATTAGATGATGAAACTTTAGTTTCGGTGTCTGGCGATAAAACGTTACGCGTTTGGAATTTTATAAGTGGACGTGAACTATCTAAAATCGAATTGCCGGCGCCTGCGTTACGAATAGCAGTACGCTCTCATAATCAAGATAAATTTCAATTAGCTGTGCTGCTATATCAGGCCGATGAATGCATTTTTATTTACGAGCTGAACAAAATCGATGCCGATAAGTGGATGATTTCAGAAAGCACGTTATTTAATATTCCGGAGGTAATTATTAGCAATTTATGTTTTGTCAACCAAAATCTCTATGCTGCGGGTATTCTGAATGAACGCTTCAAGCTGAAAGTGCTAGATTTATCAGGAAACCGTGCGAAAGTGCCTGAAAACTGGACAGAAATGGTCGAAGAACTATTCAAGACACAAGTGTGGAAACCTGAAGATATATCCTCTTGGTTCAAAAAACGCTATGATAATGTTACCGACTACTTGGAGCGCAAGAAACGGCGCATAGAAGAAAAACAAAAGTGATATCGTGTAGGAATGTTTCGCTTTCGCGTGGCACTTCACAAATTACTATGTAAGCTCGTAGTTTGCATACCTAGCGAAATACAATCAATACAGTTTATTTTGCATTTTATGAAATTTTATTAAAAATAGAAAATGATTTTTTTTTATGTTATATTAAATCTAGTTAAACGGGTTTATAATCCAATTTGCTTTCTAATTTCTTGTTATCTGCTACCTTGCGTACAGCCTTCATGAAATCTTCTTGAATTACATACTCACGATCGGCTCTGAATAAAAAGGAAAGGCAACGCTCGCCTTGAATAAGCTATTTTATTCATTTAAGTCTATGTAATGCTTACCTGATGGCGAAAAGACCAGCTTCAGTACAAACGTTTCTCAAATCAGCACCATTAAAGTTGTCCGATAATTTGACAATAGCTTCATAGTCGATTTCTCCGTGCTTTGCAATTATAGCTGCATGAATCTTCAATATCTCCAAGCTGCAATATAAAAGACAGTTCTTATATACGGTTTGTTACATATTTTATTCATTTAAACCATACCGTGCTTGCTCATTAGGTAATGGAATTTCAATTTTACGATCCAAACGGCCAGGACGCAAGAGTGCAGGATCTAGAGTATCAGGCCTATTGGTGGCCATTATCATTTTAACTTGACCCAACGAATCAAAACCATCCATTTGATTTAGCAGCTCCATAAGAGTACGTTGAATTTCACGATCAGCTGATGTTCCCTCAGAGAAACGACGACCACCAATGGCATCGATTTCATCCATAAAAATAATACATGGTTGATGATCGCGTGCATAATTAAACATCTCACGTATCAAACGTGCACTCTCACCAATATACTTATCAACAATAGCTGAAGAAACAACTTTTAAAAAGTTGGCATCCAATTGTGAAGCCACTGCTCTGGCCAATAATGTTTTTCCTGTACCAGGTGGCCCGTATAGTAGGCAACCCTTTGGTGGTGTAATGCCAACGCGCAAGAACAGTTCTGGATTTAACAATGGTAATTCGATAACTTCACGTAGTTCTCGTATTTGTTCTGAGAGACCGCCTATAGCAGAATATCTAACTTCACCAGGATCCTCATGTGACATATTGTATACAAGTGGATCGACTTCACGTGGTAGATAGCGCATTATAGTAAGTGTAGTCATATCCAGAGCAACGCGAGTGCCTGATTTTAATTTACTCTTATCTAATTGTCGGCGACAACCCACAACATAACGTGGTCCATTAGTAGCTTTAACAATGACTGAAAGAAAATATATGTTAGATATACACTTCCCAAATTTTCACATATTACCTACATTTATCTTCAGTCAACTGTTTCAGCACCTCTCCAACAATTTGGCCAACACTCTGCAATGCTTTCAGATCATTTTCAGATTTGTCATATTGTTTGGTAAGTTCCTTAATCTCCTCACGTTCTGGAAGTATCACCGCTTAAGTTGAGTATATAAATCTACCGAGTACTTACTCTCTTTCAGCCGCGACTCCACTTCTTTGTGCTCCAATAACTTTTTTCTATATTCAACCAACCCCTTTTCACGCGCTCCTTCTGCGGGCACAGCTCCTGTAGTCATTTTTGTTAAATAAAATATGTGTATTTTACTTTTATCGTCTTTTTACAAATTTTTGTTAAAGAGTTGAGTGAATTGCAAATTTTCTGAGATGCTTCTTCTTCAGAATATGTCAGCTCCACTCTACTATGTCTGTAAAAATTTGACAATTTGGGAAGTGTAACGAAAGAATGTGCTAGTGATACCACATTGAAAATGTATTTATAGCTGAATTCAGTAAGCCGTCTCTAGTCACTATTAGAGACTATTTGGGGTGAAAATCACTTTTGAGACAATTTGCCATTCTGTAAGCTGTCTCGCGTCTCCAGCCTCACAAAAGCAATCACTAATTTGTGAGCTGGGCCGGGGCAGATCACAAACGTGAAAATTTCAGAAAAAGTATGAAAATTATTTGCGAAAAACGCTTTAAATATATTTTTTTTTTATTCCTCAAATTAAAATAAGCATAGAAAAAATTAAAAAACAGAAAATACTTAAAAAAACATCGAACTCTATGTGGCGCCGCTGAGATTCGAACATACACACTTTTGGTTTTTCTATAAAATTTGTGAACGGCGTCTTAGCGAGCTCAGCCAAAACACCACTCAACATTGCGTTGACAAAATGCAATGCTATATTATTTGTTCAATGTATGAGTAAATTGTCATTTTGGTGAATTTCGTTGATATGGTGAATTGTTTTTGTGACTTTCGTTTACTGAATACCGAAATCATCTCAAGTCACAAAAATTGTCTCTAAAGGAAAATCTCAAATTTAGATACTTGAGATGAGACTGAATTACAGAATTCAGCCGTTAGTTTTTTATGTAGCACCCAACAAGAATACTAGGGTATATGGCATGACAGGCCAGGGGTCCTATTCGCTAACTGTGAGTTTTAAAGTGTATACAAGAAATTATGTAATTTTTGAAATTCTGATTCTGTAAAAGAATACTGTGAACCAAAAAAGTTCGGGTAATAGTCTAGCTGCTAATACGCTACCAAAAATATCGAGAGAGGTGTCAAACGACGCGTCTTGATGTCAGTATTAATAATCCGCAGGCGGAAAAAAAAATTTTAACTCGTTCAAAAGATATTAAAGAAAAACCGAAAAATTACCCGCGAGTTCCTTCGAATGCGGGGGGGGGGGGGGGGGAATTCAGAGTATTTTTGCGTAGACGCGTATTGACCTCGAGAACAATAATCCGAAGGCGGAAGGTGGGTTTTGTAATGTTGTTGTACCCACAAAAAAAATTATGAACATAAGTGGCTTGCCTGGATATAGTTTTGGTCTCCAAACCGATGTTGGACCCACCTTGGGTAATTTTTTATAAGCGCGGCCAAAGGCCGCCATCGCAGAAGTGTTCTGCGCAAAAATACTCTGAATAACACCCCGGTTTCGGAGGGACCCGCGGGTAATTTTTCGTTTTTCTTTAATATTTTTTGGACGAGTTAAAATTTAAATTTTTAATATCTTTTTAATTTTTTTAACTTTTATCCGTACTTAAGTCAAAGCATTCATTCTATTAAATTTCACGAAATTCATATGCCTTAATGGCCGTTACACAATGACATTTTCCATATAGATGCGTTTAACACAAGCTTATGCATTCCAATAACATCGCCACAATCAACCAAGATATGAAGGAACTTCAGATTTCGTAATTGAAGTTTATTATGCCTTGCCCATTCACATACAAAATTTTGCGAAGCACTGTTATAAACATTCTCCCTATACAACAAAAATACTTGCTAACATATTTTGTGTCGTGTTCGATTGTTATATTGCAGTTTTCAATTGCGAAAAATGTTAGAAATTTTACCAACCAGTGGGAAAAATAATTTCACTTGCAAAGCGTGCACACACCCTTAGCCAAAGCAAATGTCAAATTCTTCTTATGATTTGCTTGGAACAAAATTGGGGAGTTGGCTACTTTTCAATATCAGATGGCGCCAGTGTAGTTCATTCTACCGTTCTCCATAAAAATACGTGCAATCTACTCATAATGCATAAGCATGTGTTAAACTCATCTATATGAAAAACTGCTTATGTGTCGGACCTATAACTTTATTGTGAAATTTAAGGCTTAGGTACGTAAACTTTTATCTGACGCCGATTTGAAAGCGAGTCAACGCACCACTGTTCTTTGTTAAGGTTCATGCACATTATATGACACGACATATAGCGACAAAATATTCTTTACATGTATTCTTATGGAGCCATGCACATCCAGCGACAGTCGTTCGACACGACAGTCGGAACGTGTCGCTATATGTCGCGTCGTATAATGTGCATGAACCTTTAATCTTGCTTTATTTAACTGTTGAGCTGTTATGTAAATATGACAGCTCTTCAACATCTGCTTGCCAATAAACCTGTTGAACGATTGGGACTACCTACTTCTAATTAGAATTAAATTAAACAATTTTGCAATTGAAATGGTCAATTTTCTTCAAGCAACGCGTACATTGGGTTCTCAATTTCGTAAATATAGCTCTAAAATACGAGATGTAGTGATTGTATCGGCTGCGCGTACACCAATTGGTAGTTTTCAAAGTCAACTGGCACCATTGACTGCTACACAACTAGGAGCTGTAGCCATAGAGGCGGCTGTGCAGCGCGCGGGCATCAGCAAAGATCAAGTGGATGAGGTAATTATGGGTAATGTGGTGTCTGCTGCCTTGGGACAAGCACCAGCGCGTCAGTCAGCAATTTTCGCTGGCCTAGCGAAGAATGTTTGTTGCACAACAGTGAACAAAGTTTGCTCTTCGGGAATGAAAGCAGTCATGTTGGGTGCGCAGTCGCTAATGCTTGGTCAGGCTGAAGTTGTAGTTGCCGGTGGTATGGAATCAATGTCGAATGTGCCATATTATATGAAGCGAGGTGCTACACCATACGGAGGCGTCCAACTCATTGATGGCATTGTACATGATGGCCTCACTGATGTCTACAACAAATTTCATATGGGAAATTGCGCAGAGAATACAGCCAAAAAAATGGGTATAACCCGTCAGCAACAGGATGAGTTCGCCATACAATCATATAAACGCTCGGCTAAAGCGTGGGCTGAAAAAGCTTTTGATGCTGAAATAGCTTCAGTAAAAATTCAACAAAAACGCAAACCAGAAGTGACTATCAGTGAAGATGAAGAATATAAGCGCGTTAATTTTGATAAATTTGGTCAACTGTCTACAGTGTTTCAGCGCGAAGGAGGTACTGTAACAGCGGGCAATGCATCCACCTTAAACGATGGCGGTGCAGCCACTGTGATTATGACAGCGGAGACTGCAGGACGTTTAAAATTGCAACCACTTGCACGTATCATTGCTTTCCAAGATGCCGAAACTGATCCTATTGATTTTCCAATTGCGCCTGCTTTAGCAGTACCCAAACTATTGGAACGCGGAGGCGTTAATAAGCAAGATGTGTCAATGTGGGAAATCAACGAAGCCTTTGCGGTGGTAGTTTTGGCTAATGTGCAAAAATTGGATGTGGATCCTGCCAAGGTGAATATACATGGTGGGGCTGTTTCCCTAGGCCACCCTATTGGTATGTCTGGCGCCCGTTTGGTAACACACTTATCGCACGCTCTGAAGGCTGGTGAGCTTGGATGTGCTTCTATTTGTAATGGTGGTGGCGGTGCATCGTCCATTCTTTTACAGAAGTTGTAAAACAAACGGCTCCAAGTAACCTAATAGACCGTTAAAGTGCATTTATTTTTTAACCTTTTAAGAAAAATAGATTTAAGCAAAAAATATTTAAATGAGTGTATGTATTAAAATTTCTTTTTATTCAAGAATTCTATGTACATACATTTGTAAATATTACTATCGGTCAATTACGTGCTTATCGCTCTTATGGGCTGGACATATTCATGTTTATATATTTATAAGAAGAATAAAGAAAGGAGATAAAACCCAATTTGGTGTGTTCTTGATCGCAAGAAAGTTCCTTGACCTCTTGAGTAGGTAATATGCACAAAATCCACACGCGGGGCTAGGGGGTTAGAATATACCAACGGGAGGAATGCCTGTCGTAAGAGGAGACTAAAATACCGAATCGATTCAAGGGGTTGCCAGGGATCCTGTTTCATTAACAACCGATGCTCTGACGACCCCGAACTCCTCATGGATCTAGGGTTGGGAGGGCGGTATGGCCTAGAAGGTCGCATGTGGTCATAACAAATCATTCCCGATATGGTCGGGCTTGGTACCGGAACGTACCGGATCTGCATCCGGCGAAGGACCATCAACATCGATAACCAAGGCCTTCAGGGAGTGCCCTTATCGCTACAACAACAACAACATCAGTAAACGTGCGTTTCCCAAGGCATCCGGTTCTATGTGCCGGAGCAACTCGGATTTTTCCCGACCAATGGCTGTCATTTCAGTGTAACCCCACTTAATTTGTTGCGTCGCCCCCACCAATTGTCATCCTGCCAGCATATCCTTGCAGGGGGACTGCGCCATACTCTTCTGCTACGGGTCCTTCACCAGACCCCGGTCCTGAGAAATGGTTTTGCTGCGTTTGCCGGAAAATTATCTTTTTAGGACGGTCACACTCTTGTCAGTGTGTCACGTGCAAGGAATGGTTGCATCGGATAGGTTGTTCAGGGCTAGACCCCAAAATCCGACGTCTTCGTTACTTTTATAAATCTTTTGCGGCTGCTTGCTGTTCGCGCCCAATGGCGTCCCGTAGGCCATTTCTGAAGTTAAACTGTAATGGATTAAATGGGAAGATCACGGAGATAGTCGATTTCATGAAGCGGCATAACATTCCTGCGATTCAAGAGACCAAATTCACAGCAAGATCTGCTCTGCAGTCTTGCTCTGGGTATAACGTCCACAGAAAAGATAGCGAGAGCGGAAATAGAGGCGGTCTTGCGTTTATCATACACCACTCAGTGCAATACAATATATGTATTTGATCCCGACATCGGCCCCAGGAACAGTGTCCTTAAACGTCGCGCCATATCTGTCCGGTCAGGCGATGTAAACCTAGAAATCATCAACATCTACATCCCAGTGGATACCGCCCTGATATCACAGCAATAATCGCACTATCTTTGGCGATTTCAATTCCCATTACGATCAAATTTAGCGAGTGGACGTGACCTTATAAGACAGCACGACCCCCCGGTGATATAAGCCAACGCATCAGATTGCTTGTGGATGAACACAAGCGGAAGAATTTAAAGAATTTTAACCTCTCTCCGGTAAGCTTTGGTCCACCGCAAAGTCCCTATCGAATCCGTCTAAGCACAAAGTTTACATCGCCTTTGGCGATAAAGTGCTGCCGGATGCGAAAAAATGCGCGAGCACTTTTTGCCGACAATATATAATACATTCTACGGTTGACAAATTTAGACGGCAGTTAGACGGCGGGCCAACAGACGCGCACACAAATATAAATACAGCGCGTCCCCAATTACCATCACCGCCAAAGAGGTTGAGGTTGTCATTGTTCATGCTAAACCATCTAAATCAGTCGGCCCAGGTAGCATAGCCATGGCGATGCTTGAAAACCTAGGCAAAGAGGGATTTAATTATCTAGCACATGCCTTCAACGTGTCCCTTTCCACTTTTGTTATCCCCGAAAATTTGAAAATGGCCAAGGTGGTCCCGCTACTAAAGACTGGGAAACCAGCTAACATAAGAGATTCTTATCGTCCGATATCACTCCTATCGCCAGTAGCCAAGACCCTTGAAGCCATTCTGCTTCCCTACTTTAATGCAAATTTGCAACTAGCCAATTATCAGCATGGCTTCAGAAAATTACACAGCATAACTACCGCGTTACATGCCATTAGTACTCAGATAAATTGCGGATTAAATCAAAACCCCCACCATAGGACAGTATTCGTTGCCTTAGGCTTGTCAAAAGCTTTTGATACGGTCTACCATGGCACGCTACTGCAAGACTTGGAAGGGTTTCCCATTCCCCCAAATCTTAAAAGGTGGACCGCAAATTATCTGTCTGTACGGCAAGCATCGGTGCAATTCAGGAATGTAACATCCAAACCAAGAAGAATTACACAAGGGGTGCGACAGGATGGTGTCTTATTATCCCCCCTTCTGTTTAACTTCTACATATAGAAGCTACCTTCACTACCAGAAGGAATCACTATCGTTTCCTACGCCGATGACTGTACAATAACGGCCACAAGTCCAGGCCCACAGAGCGATGAGCTTTGTAACAAAACGGTTACTCCCTGATTTATTCAGTTTCTTCGCCTCGCGCAACCTGACTAAATCATCGGCGACCTTATTTACAAAATGGACACTCCAAATGTCGAGCATATTGAACATTCACGTCGATGGCACCACGCTACCGACTGTCTTACACCCCAAAATTTTGGGATCAGGATATAAATTTTGGAGAGCATGCAGCCGCAATTGTACCGAAAATCCAGAGGCATAATAAAATCCTCAAATCTCTTGCCGGCAATACTTGGGGTAAAGATAAAGAAACGCTCATTACCACTTACAAAGAAATTGGCCAGCCGATGGAATGCTACGCGGCCCTGATATGTTCGCCAAGCCTAAAGGCTACGGGCTGTCTTCTTATGTCCCCAGAACACCATCTACATAATGAGGCGAGAATACTCCCCATTAGGGAGAGAAATGAAATGCTAACCAAACAGTTTCTGTTGAATACCCAGAAACCTGGGCATCCCAACAGACATCTGATTGATGAGGCTATACCGCCCAGGGGCTTAAGGGGTTATCTCCGTAAGCATTAAGACGTCCTCAGTGATATACACAAAAAGACGTCGGACCTCTATGCCAGAAATTGCAAGCTTCCTCGGACTACCGTTAGACGATATTGATGACAATTTGTGAATAGGCACATCAATTGAATGGGGTGAAGCACTGCTACAGCTACAACAACAACAACCACTGAACAGACCAAGTTAAGCCAGTTAAGAAATATCGCTTTTCTTCTTGCTGCTTGCAAATACTGGATAGTGTTTGTGGTTCACCGAGAAAGCTAATGTCAGATCGTTTGAACCCAAGTGTGTTTGAGCTTGGGGTCTCCTAAATTGAAAAAATCGGTTACGGTTTAATACAAAGGCGTAATGTCTAAGCTCCGCTTTTGCGTATATGGATATTAGAAGCATCTCTTACTTATTTCGTCCCCTCATGTTTCCCAACTTCTTTTTGTTGAGTAAAAAGTTGTGGAGATTTCAGGCGATTTTGGTGAATCAATTTTCGTCACCTACGATTAAACCACAAACGCTAAGCCATTAATTGATTTGCCCATATGAACACACCTCTCTAATGGATTTCCATTCATTATTTCATTATTAAAGCCCTACCATATGTACATGTATGTATGTATGTAGATGTTTATATATCTTTTAACATTAAATATCGTTAATAATTACAGGTTTTCAATTTAATAGCTCAATAAATAAGCAAATCGTTTGTTTCTGAGCCAATTGAGCTGTCTTCGAGTTTAAATGATTTGCTTCTGAGAGTTTATTTCATAGTTCTAAACGCGATGTGGTCGATGCAAATTCGTCTCTTCATTCTAAGCTGCTTACTGCCGTTTTGCAGACTACAAAGTGTTAAGAATAATATTTTATTCAATTCAAATATTTCAACTTCTCTTTTGGCTATGTCGGAGGCGATTTTACATTTCAAGACGGAATTTTTTAGATATAAAACTGATAGCTTATCGGTTGTTGTACGCACAAACGACGAAAGAACTCTACATTATTTTAATGATATTCTTACATTGCTGCTCACCACGGAACCCAAGCTGAAGATGCATGTTCAAGTTGATGATTCAAAACAACGAGAACCGAAACCTTTTGATTATTACAATGTGCTAATGATAGATTCCTTTAAAGCAATGGCGTAAGTACGCAATCGCTGGTTTAAAAATACCCCATTCTAAACCAAAAACAGTCACGAAATTAAAAAAAAAATCAATTACTCAAGAGAGACAAACAATTTTTTTTTGCAAATATGGATGAAAAAGAAAATAACTTGCAATCCGAAAGCTTTCTATGATTTCGTGAACTTTAAACGTAGGGTTAAAGGCTTTCCTTCTAGTATGAAATAGCGTGATGATTTCTCTAGCGACGATCAAGATATTGCTAATTAATTTCTTTGTCTAGTGAATACCCCTATCAACTTAACTCACTTAACGCAATTAATATTCCATCAATATCTCCAGAAGAGGTTCTTACATATTTAACTTCTTTGAAGGAATCTTATAAATACGGTCCTGACCTAATTCCCACATGTTTTCTCAAAAAATGCGCAGAACACATTTATCAGCCCCTAACTGATTTATGCAACATGTCCCTAAAACATGGACTTTTTCCTGCTGCTTGGAAGGCATCTTTTCTAATACTCCTCCAAAAAACGGCAGTAGGTCATGTGTAGAAAATTATCGAGGAATTGCAAAATTGTCTGCCATCCCAAAGGTATTTGAAGCCATTGTTACCAATCAGCTAACATTTTCCCTTTCTGCATTGATTGCAGACTCTCACCATGGATTCTGTAAAGGCAAATCTACCATTACCAACCTACTTGAATTTACAACTAATGTTTCTAATGAATTTAGAGAAAATCTTCACACCGATGTTATTTACACTGATGTCAGTAAAGCATTTGACAAAGTTTCTCATTCATTGCTTATCCACAAGCTGGATCGACTTGGCTTCCAACCTGGTCTTACTCAGTGGATATCTTCGTACTCTGCGGTAGAACGCAACAAGTAATTTTTAAAAATACTCTTTCAGATGTAATTAATGTTCCCTCTGGCTTTCCACAGGGCAGCCATCTCGGTCCAATTCTGTTCTTGCTATTTATTAATGATATCTGTACCATAATAAAATATTCCAAAATTTTAATGTATGCTGATGATGTAAAACTTTTTAGGTCCTATGCGTCTATTGAAGATAGGCTTGAGACAATACAGAAGCAATTTTTACTCTTTTCTTTAAAGAATTTTCATTGGAACTCTGCATATAATCTTCCACCTTATACTAGTCGGTTAAAGCTTATCAATCTTCCAACTCTCGCTAGTCGTAGAGAAATGCTAGGCATATTATTTATGGCTAAACTACTGAATGGACTAATTTCTAGCCCATTTCTTTTGAATCCCATCACGAACATCAAGACATTACAAACCTCTTCTTTTGAGGCAGGGCAGAACTAATTTCGAATTAAATCAACCTTTCCGGTATGTGTGTCATGATTTTAACTCTCATTCGAATTCATTTGATATAACGGATTCACTTTTTACTATAAGGAAAACTGTCCTATCCTATCTTAACTCGTAACAAAATAAAAATATAGAAATAAAAATCTTTATATGCTAAAAGCGTTAACTTATTTAACAATTTAAATTTACTATATGTATAATTTTTACCTGTTATGTATATAATATTCAGCTGATGATTTTTATTCTGTAGCTGAGCAGTTTTAGATCTCGACGCTTAACAAACCTCCGCCTATCAACAACTCGGCAAAAACAAATCAAATCCGTGCGTCATGCGGATGCGCCCCACGTGTCGGTTGGGCGGGCTTTGGAGGGTATTAATCCGTTGGGTTTATTATTATTATAGTCGCGGGAGATCTATTGTTGTAACCCTAATGTCCTATATGTAGGACACCAATTTCATGTCGACAGACGCACGCGACCGATGGCCAGGAAATAATAGGAATGTATTTTTGCATGCAGTAGAAATTGCGCAACAGCGTTAGTAAGTGTTTACAGTCCCTCAGTGACAGAAGTGCACATTGTCTTATTCAGAAAATTACTAATTTTGAAAAAGGCAAAATTATAAGATACTGTAACGAATTTAGTGAAACTCCGCTTATTTTACACCTTCTACTAACGTTCGTTGTTGTTGTTATTGTAGCGATAAGGTTGCTCCCCGAAGGCTTTGGGGAATGTCATCGATGTGATGGTCCTTTGCCGGATACAAATCCGGTACGCTCCGGTACCATAGCACCATTAAGGTGCTAGCCCGACCATCTCGGGAACGATTTATGTGGCCACATTAAACCTTAAGGCCATTACCTCCCTCCCTACCCTCAAATTCCATGAGGAGCTTGGGGTCGCCAGAGCCTCGTCTGTTAGTAAAACAGGATTCGCCGCGAATAGGTGAGGTTGACAATTGGGTTTGGAGAAGCTAAATATTGCGCTGGCAACCTGAAGGGTTCCGCTACACAGCCCCTTGAATATGGTACTTTAGTCGCCTCTTACTACAGGCATACCTACCGCGGGTATATTCTGATCCCCTAACCCGCTGGGGGACTAACGTTCGTAATGCCAAACTGTTGAATAAATAACTCTAATATTCAATAATGCAAAGTGGCCTTTATTAAAATACTTCACAATAACACTGATACTTCACAACCAATAGCTTGCTTAAATTAAACTGATTGCTGTTTACTCAGCTTTCGCTCCTTTTATAGTCTCTGCTGTCTCGTTCGCATACTTCTAGGTGTTTCTTATTCTAGAATATACTACTTGTTTACCAGCTATAAACTTATCAGCTATAAACTACAGATGCACAATTATAGCTTCTCGCATAGTCATATGCGCGTGTATATGTGAGTGATACTTCCACCGATGATTGCCTACTTTTGCGAGTATCTCAGACATATGCATGGTTTGTGCGTTTCTCTCCGCTGCTTGTATGGACATATGTGTAGACATAATGATTGATTTGTTTATGTGCATACAAGTCACTGCCCAGTATCGGCTTAGAGATGATAGTATCCCTTAGTGTTGCTAATATTCGTCACAAACGATTTCAAAAGTGAGTTAAAATTTATATGATAAAACTTAACAAATATATTTTTTTTATTAAAAAATTATAGAGAAATAAATGAGCTTTCAATTGTGTAAAATTATAGTTAAATACATCGAAAATTAGTTAGTAGTAAAAATGAGCAAATGCTCGTGTCCTACATATAGGACATTAGGAAGATAGGTGTATACAAGAACAATTTTTTTGCAGGGGTCTCTCGCTTCATGAGGTTCTTGTTGTCTTGGAAGATGGTGAAGAAAACACTGGCGACATCGATGAAGTGGTTTTGTTTCCTCCAGTTAATGCAAACGACGAAGATTCTGATCCTGAGGAATAATTTTCCATCTGCCCAACTGCAAGCGCCAGCAGAAATAAAATTTAGTGCAGCCGGGCCTGAAAGCTCATCCGATGAGTCGGACGATAACATACCGTTATATATGTAGAATAGCCGCATTTGATTTACATATATAACTCTGACATGGGAGGAGTGGACCGTTCTGACCAAAATATAAGCCTGTATAGGATTTCAATCAGGGGCAAAAAATGGTACCTGCCTTTGCTAGCCCACTGCATTGATCCAAAAACGCTCGGACCATACATTGCGAACGGGGTGGAAGTTTTGACCAACTGAGCTTTAGGCGTGCAGTGGCTACCATGCTGCTGACTACCCATCGAAAGCAATCAACGTACCAAAAAGGCCATGTAAGTTGCTCCAAAGATGCCGAGATTCGCTATGACCGTATGGATCATCTTGTAGAGCCACAGGAAAAACAATCCCGATGTGGATATTGCCATCAAAAAACCACTACAAGATGTGTAAAACACAATATTGGAGTACATAACAAGTGTTTTGTAAACTTCCATTCCAATAAATAAAAATATGTTTTTATCCCTTATATTCCTATATATAGGACACCTCTAAAATAATAAAAACATTTTTTTTTAAAGTATCAGAGTCCTCTTTCTATAGAGGTTTTAAACAGAAATTTCCAAAAAAAATCAAAAGTTTTCGCCTGAGCAACTTTTAGGGTTATCTGGGTTAAGAGAAAAATAAACGATTTTGGAAAACTCTAAGCTGTGGCCGTTGTTTTTTTTACTTTTGGTTATGTGGCAATTTCCGCTTGGGTAATTATTTACTTTAGCTCACAACCGCTAAAACTCTTCCAAAAATATCGGGAGAGGTGACGCGCTTTTGACCCAGGATCACGAATCCGAAGGCGGAAATTTAAAATTTTACTTCGCTCCGGAGATATTTGCAGACAAAGTTGCAAATTTTCATGTGGTTGTTGTAATTTTGATGATTTTGGCTTACCCACAAGAAAAACTGTGGGTAAAAGTGTTTTGCGCGGATATAGTTTTGGTCTCCAAACCAGTGTTGGACCCACCCAGGGTAATTTTTTATAAGCGCGGCCGAAGGCCGCCAATGCAGAAAGGTGTTTTGCGCAAAAATACTATGGATCCCACCCCTGGTTTCAAAGCGCTCCGGAGCCATTTTTCGGTTTTTTGCAAATATCTCTTGACAGAAATAAAATGTTGAATTTTCGCTTTCGGATTCGTGGTCCTGGGATCAAAACGCGTCTTTTGACACCTCTCCCGATATTTTTGGTCGAGTTTTAGCAGTTGTGAGCTAAAGGAAAGAATTACCTCCGCTTGTATTGCAGAAGATATCGCCAGCTCTATATAATACTGCCAATGCAGCGATTAAATTGAATGTGGAAAATCTCGAGGGAAGCAGATACTCGCGGGAAATCTCTTCTCGAACAAATTCGATCAATCGCAAGCGCTAGTTTTTATTTCAAGAACATACGTTGTACCGGAGATGTTTTTTGGGGCCAGGGATAATACTAGAACGGGTTTTTAAATTTGGACCCCAAACGAAAGTTTTAGGCTAGGTTTTTCCAGCCAACTGCATGGTGGGGCTACAACAAGAATCAGCCCTTCACAGAAAAACATTCGCTACGATAGACGTGTCAAAAGCTTGTGACACAGTCAAGTTCAGTACGTTATTGCAAAGGAAGAATCTTCCCTTAAATGTAAATGTTTGCAGTTTTCCTATGCAATGTGCTAGATTTTGCAATACACCTGAAATTAACTGACTTCCCTTATTAATTAGCGAAACATGCTAATATTGCTTTATACAATTGTTTTTGTTATTGATGGTTGCTAGGTCATGTTCACTTCTTCATCATCTAGCTTTTCGGGAGCTGAGTAATGAACTCGAAATCTCATACATTCATATCTTATGCTAGTGTAAAGGCAGATACCTTTATCCTATCAGCCATATGAATACCGTGCTGCTCGCTTAGCAATTGGTCTCTAAGCTTAGTAACATTGGGTTTATAGCATTCCATTATCAACATGTATACGACGTGGTACACCAAACCTCAATATGACATCATTTAGCAGAGCTGCAGCGCAATCTTATGCTGATGCTTCTCTCAGAGGAAATATGCATTAATTTCAAATCTATGGCTACTCAACTCTGTTTGGATCAAGCCAGTTGCACGATTTCACATACTGAGCAATTTGGGAACGCATACCTGGCCAAAAATAAAGTGGGGTCATTCGATTGGCTGCACAATCAATACCATAATGTCCTGCGGTTTACTAACAGTTGACCCTTTTCGGATTCTTTTTCTGAGCAGAACGTACAATATTAATCATTATATAAAATCGCTTTGTATGTCTGGTTCCGTACTTTACTCTACTACTTTTTCAAATGACTGAATGATCTCTTTCAAATTATCGTCTTCTAGCTGCTCCTTTTTAAGCTCTTCCGCACTTCTTCTAGGGAAATATTCTTTCAAACGAATTTAAAATGGCGCTGTTCTTAGAATGGCAGGGCGGGGTAAACGCATATCAGCTGCAGCATTTTGTTTTTGGGCTGTATACTTCAGTTTTAAATTATACATTTGGAGCTGCAGAGCCAGTAAGCCGTCTTATACGAGTTTTTAAGATAAAAGGTTATTTAAGTGGCTGAAGGTCCATTAAAACTTTAATTTCTGTTCCTTCTACATAGCCACGAAACTTCTGTTGAGTCCAAACTACTGCGAGCGCTTCTCTTTGTTAAGTTAAATAATTTATTTCTATTGGAAGCTGAAGGCGACTACCACTTCCTATTGGGTGTTCTTGTTCATTCGCCCCTTGCAGTAGAACAGCTCCAAGTGCATACCCGCTGGCATCCGTTTTTAAGACGAAATGCTTCCACTTGTTGCAGTATTGGCGGATACGAAAGCAATCGTTTTAAACTATTGAATATACATTGCTCTTCTTGGTTTTGTCATGTGGAATGAACCCTCTATAAGATGAATACGCCTGCATAAATGATACGATTGGCGCTTGATAATTTGTCTTTTCGTTATAAATTTTAAGATCTTATGTCATTAAATTTTATTCTAACTGAAAATACATATTCCTATAATTTTGATGCTGCCTTGCTAGGGGCGCGAACCCAGGAACTTTGACGTAGTAGGCGGAGCACGCAACCACCACACAACGGTGGCCGTCGCGTGTAATAACTCGTCCATTCTTGATAGAGGATAAATATCTGTTGTTATTATGGCATCCAGATGCCTATAAGCTACACAAAAACCTGACTCATGAATCTTTCCAGGGTATTTAGTAATGCAACGCGAAAGACCATGGTGATTTGCTCTACTCAACAATTCTTTTTTTTTTGTGACAAAATCGATGTTTGTAGCTCAGTCTTATATTAAGTTCGTAAATCGGTACAAAAATAGTAGAATTAACTTCCACCGAGCAGCTGATTATCCATTCGGCTTAATTACTCGGCTTCAGTTTTTTAAACTGTTTTATTTAGGTTGACTTGACAGGCTGCACGGCTGCACGGCCGTTGTGAACAAATTTTGTAATTAAAATTTAAATAACTTCCCGATAAGCTACAAGATTGAAACTTGAAATATAGTTCAGAACCCGATGACAATACAATAATGAGAAAAAAAATCGTCGCTAGGTGGCGAAAGGATCGGGATATTAAAAAAAACGTATTTGTGATCCGATTTGGCTCATATTTGGAACAAATATTACATACAGTCCGGTAGAAGTGACATCAAAATATTTTGGAGTTGGAGGAGGGACAACCATACGTGGCGCAGAGTCGAGTAAAGTCTTTGGAAGGATTATGTATTGAGGACTTAGATTGTAACAAATTGTCAGGGGGGAGTCCTTGTAATAAAGAGCCACTAAATGAACTAAATAGAATGAGAAATAATAGGTAATTAAATAAAGACTAAAAACTTGAAAATAAAATAATTTAAAAAAAATTTTCAGTTAAACGGTTTTATTGAAAACAATACTTAAAATAAATAAATGTAAGGCGCGATAACCTCCGAAGAGATCTAAGATTGAGCTTCTCTTCCAATTTGCGTCGTGCTCCTTTTGATTTTCCCTACAAATTGGCGGACGGGACCTACATGTTTTATGCCGTCTCCGAACGGCATCTGCAAGGCAGATGAGTTTTCACTGAGAGATTTTCATGGCAGAAATACACTCGGAGCGGTTGCCAAACACTGCCGAGGGGCGACCCCGCTTAGAAAAATTTTCTTCTAATTGAAAAACCCTGTTTCTAAAATTTTGATGTTGCTTTGCCCGGGGTGCGAACCCAGCGCAAACGGTGTGGCAGCCGGAGCACGCTACCATCACACCACGGTGGCCGCAGGACCTACCTAATTATTTTCTAGCTTTTAATATTATTATTATTTCATGTAAGTAAACATTATTTTTTTAAAATTATTTTATTCAATCCTGGGAATAAATTACTTTATTCCGGTGAAATACTGCCCTCGAATATGCGTGTATCCGCACTACTATTTATCCTTTCAAACCAGGACATAAAAATATCAATTTCATTGGTTTTCATATTCTGTGTTTGCATATTCGTTTAAGCTAATGATAAATTCTCACTCAGTTGTTCTTTTTGCATCTTAAATGAATATAAGTTAACACCTTCAGCCTAAGGCCAGCCGCTAAACTAGAGCATAAACAAAGTCAGCAAATTTGTCTCCTAGAGCTGGCGATCAAAATAAGAAATTCACTAGCGGCTAGCCAGCATTCGCTAATTACTGCGAATCTGCAATTCAACACCAACATGCAGCTGCATGGCGGTTCGTATTGTTACGAATATTAGCAACACTAAGGGGTACTGCCATCTCTAAGCCGATGCTAAACAGTGACTTGCATGCACATCCATAAATCAATCATTATGTATCTACACAAACGAATCAATAAATTATGTCTACACATATGTACGTACACGCAGGGAGAAACAGTGCACAAACACATGCATATATCTTATCTGAGATGCTCCCAAAATTATGCAATTGTAATTGGGGAAGTGTCGCTCACAAATACACGCATATGAGAAGCTATATACGTGCATCTGTAGTTATAGTTATATGGCGGTAACTAAGTAAATTCTGGAAGCGTCTAGAAGATGCCACGGGGAAATCACAGAGTATAAAAGCACCAGCGGTAGAGGCGCTACAAGCAGTTTTGATTAAGTACGCAATCTGTCGTGCAATAGTAGAGTTATTTACTGTGAAGTACTTTAATAAAGGCCATTTTTCCATTATTAAATATTGGAGTTATTTAGTCAACAGTTTAGTGATTCGAACTTAGCAGAAGGTTGCAAATAAGAGGATTTGCAAGTAAATTCGTTACAATTGGTGTCAGAAGTGGGACTGTTGAATATTTTCCAGAGGACAACAAGGACATGGCAAAGTTAAGTGAATTGAAGATCCCGCAACTGAAGAAGGAGTTGGAGAACCGTGGATTGAATACAACCGGCATTAAACTCGAACTTCAGGCACGACTACGAGAGGCAATGGAATTAGAAGGAAATGACGTGGAAGAGTATGTCTTTCATCTTGATGGCGATGAGACAACAAAATTGGAGGAGAAAAATGAAACACCGCAGCCAAAGGCGAACACAGACTTGAACATGATATTGGCTGGAATATCGGCACAAATGTCCGAAATGTCATCACAAATATCCACCAACATGTTATCACAACTGGAGTCGCCAGAGACACGTATAAAATCTAAGATGGAAGCACAAGAGGAGCGCTTATCATTGCAGGTGGCGCAAATGTCTTCGCAGTTGGAAGCACAGGAAGCAAGGGTAACATCAAAGCTGGAAGCACGGGATACAAAAATTGTGCAGCTCGAGGACAAAATTGGTACTGAGATAGAAGCTTTGAGAGGTCATATACAGGAGTTGCAATTAAATCGCCCTGCTGTTTCAGCAAGCAATCGAAAGGTAAAAACTCCATCTTTTGACGTCTCTGTTCCTTTCCAGGTGTTTAAGGTTCAGTTTGAGAAGACCGCAGCAGTGAACAACTGGAGTGTTGAAGATAAATCTGCTGCACTGTTCGTGGCATTGAAAGAATATGCTGCTGAAATCCTACAGACTATTCCCGAAGCAGAGCGGAACAACTACGAAACATTGATGAGCGCTCTAGAGAGGCGATACTGAAGCGAACACAGGAAGCAGATACACCAAATAGAGTTGCAAAACTGCTACCAAAAAGCTAATGAGATTTTGTGGGAGTTTGCGTCAGATGTCGAAAGGCTTGCACATTTGGCGAATGCCGACGCACCCGTGGAATACACCGAAAGGGTAAAAATTCAGAGCTTTATAAATGGCTTACGGGACGTCGAAACGAAGCGAGCCACATACGCAAACCCAAAGCCAACATTTGCAGAAACGGTATCACATGCATTGACTCAGGAAACTGCCTCACTATTTAGTAAACCAGCACACAAAGCTAATCGTGTGGAAGTGGAAAGACCAGATTGGGTAGACACAATTTTGGAAGCACTGAAGGGATCACAACAGAAAAAGCCGGAGTTATTAAATGTTTCAAGTGCGGCAACCCAGGTCATATTCCATGTCATTGCGATCTTGATCCTAGTGGATGCAACAGCATGGGTGGTTTTCATAACAAAGCTGGAGGGGATGTGCAAGAGCGAGTAAGATGTAGAGATCGAGAGCTAGATCCAGCTATTGAATGCCCTGTGATATCTGTGTCACAAATTAGTAGAAAATCGAGCAGTCTTACCGTCAGAGGGAATGTCGATGGCAAGGAGCGTGTACTGACTGTAGATACGGGCGCATCTCATTCCTTGATTCGATCTGATTTGGTCAACAGGAGAGTAGAGCCATTACCTGGAGCAAGGTTGCGTACGGTCACTGGGGAGTATAACCAAGTCCTAGTAGAAGTGACCTGTGAAGTCTTAATTGGGAAGGTCATCGTTCTACACAAATTCGTTGTGGCGGAGATCGTTGATGAAGTTATATTGGGAGTGGACTTCTTGGTTGACCATGACATCAAGATCGATATGCAGAGAAGGGTGATGCGTTATGAGAACCAGGATGTGCCACTTAACTTCAGTTTGAAAAAAGGGTTCAGAAGTAAGCGAGGGCTGGTTGAGGAGATTCGACAGAAACCACGAAAGTCAAGGAAAGTAGATCGAGCAAAGGTTGATGAATCGAATGGGCCAAATAAAGCGAAATCAGAAGTACCTGCGAGAGAAATACTGGTATTGACAAAACCTAATGGACGCACTAACACTACTGAAAGAATTTTCCAGAAAGAATGCAAGGGTGTTTCAAGCCAGCGCGCACTTCTGTTGGGAAACGTCGGAACGATACTGAGTATGTGAAGCCAATCCGTCAAGAGCAAGCTCTACAAAGTAGTTCATTGGCCAAACAACAGAGTGCGAGGGAAAGAACAAGGATAATGACTAGTAAGATGAAACGCAGGTACGATGAGAACAATAATTCTAAAGGTTTCTTGGAGGGAGATTTGGCACTGTTATACAACCCTCACCGGCGGAAAGGTGTTCCATCCAAATTTCGGTGCAGTTGGGAAGGCCCGTACAAAGTTGTGAAGAAGATCAGTGACACCATCTACCGCATACAAACCATTGGGAAACCACGAAGTAGAAGAGTGGTACATTTGGAGATGCTAGCGGCGTTTAGATCGAGAGATTTGTCTGATCGGGACGATCAGACTTAGGTGCAGGGCTTACTTATTTACTTAATTGGCGCTTAACCGTCTAAACGGTTATGGCCGTCCAACAAGATACGCCAGTCGCTCCTTCGCTTCGCCAACAGGCGCCAATTGGTCACACCAAGGGAGTTTAAATCGTTTTCCACCTGGTCCTTCCAACGGAGTGGGGGCCACCCTCTACCTCTGCTTCCATATGCGGGTTCCGATAGAAACACTTTGTTGGCCGGAGCATCATCTTTCATTCGCATAACATGGCCTAGCCAGCGCAGCCGCTGCGTTTTAATTCGCTGGACTATGTTGATGTCTGCGTATAGCTCGTACAGCTCATCATTAAATCTTCTTCGGTACTCGCCGTCGCCAACGCGTAGAGGTCCATAAATCTTTCGAAGAACTTTTCTCTCGAACACTCCCAAAGCCGCTTCATCTGCTGTTGTCATGATCCATGTTTCTGCCAAATATAGCAGGACGGGTACGATAAGTGACTTGTAGAGTATGATTTTCGTTCGCCGAGAGAGGACTTTACTTTTGAATTGCCTACCTAGTCCAAAGTAGCATTTATTGGCAAGATTGATTCTTCGCTTGATTTCAGTGCTGATGTTGTTGCTATTGTTGATGCTGGTTCCCAAATAAACGAAGTCTTTTACTATTTCCAAATTATGGCTGCCAACAGTAGCGTGGTTGCCAAGGCGCGTATGCGCTGACTCTTTGCTCGATGACAGCAGGTACTTCGTTTTGTCCTCATTCACCATCAAACCCATCTTTACCGCTTCTTTTTCCAGTTTGGAGTAAGCAGAACTAACAGCGCGGGTATTTAGGCCGATGATATCAATGTCATCAGCATATGCCAGTAATTGCATGCTTTTATAGAATATTGTTCCAGTGCGGTTAAGCTCTGCAGCTAGTATAATTTTCTCCAGCATCAAATTAAAGAAATCGCACGGTAGGGGGTCACCCTGTCTGAAACCTCGTTTAGTTTCGAACGGCTCGGAGAGGTTCTTCCCAATTCTGACTGAGCTGATGGTGTTGCTCAACGTCATTTTGCACAGCCGTATAAGTTTTGCGGGGAAACCAAATTCAGACATAGCGGCATATAGGCAGCTCCTTTTCGTGCTGTCGAAGGCGGCTTTAAAGTCGACGAAGAGGTGATGTATGTCGATTCTCTTTTCACTGGTTTTTCGAAGATTTGACGCATTGTGAAAATCTGGTCGATGGTAGATTTACCAGGTCTGAATCCGCACTGATAAGGTCCAATCAGCCGGTTCACGGTGGGCTTCAATCTTTCGCACAATACACTTGAAAGGACCTTATATGCGATATTAAGAAGGCTGATTCCACGATAGTTGGTGCATTTTGCAGTATACCCCTTCTTGGGGACTGGACAAAGAACACTTAGATTCCAACCGTCGGGCATGCACTCGTCCGCCCATATTTTGCTAAGAAGCTGTTGCATGCGCCTTACCAACTCCTCGCCCCCGTACTAGAATAGGTGGAGGGCAGTGTTACGAATATTAGGGATGCTGCCATCTCTAAGCCGATGCTAAACATTGACTTGCATGCACATCCATAAATCAATCATTATGTATCTACACAAACGAATCAATAAAGTATGTCTACACATATGTATGTCGGTACACGCAATGAGAAACAGTGCGATGCTCCCAAAAGTATGCAATTTTAATTGGGGAAGTGTCGCTCACAAATCCACGCATATGAGGAGCTATATACATGCATCTGTAGTTATAATTATATGGCGATAACTAAGTAAATTCTGGAAGCGCCTAGAAGATGCCACGAGGAAATCACAGAGTATAAAAACACCAGCGTTAGAGGCCCTATAGGAGGATTTGCAAGTAAATTCGTTACAGTATTAATGTTCAGCAATCATAACAACTTCCTGGAATCGTGGAAGTGAATTCATGCAGATATCGTATTTCGAACATCAGCAAATTCCACAACATCATCACAAGCCAGTCACAGCGCTGCGTTCCTGGAACTCTTCCCAGCGGCGATACCAGCAACGACTGCGACGGTGGCGGCTGTAGGTTAGGATTAAAAATCGAGTAGTTTGTAAGTTTAGTTTTAGTTTTGAAACTCACCGAAAAAGCAAGTGCTTTCGGTTATAAAAATAAATTATCCACTTTGAACTTCGAGTTATTAATTGATATTTTATAATTTGTATGCTGTTAGGGTCATCTCTAAAATGCTACGTCCGCTGTGATGAATCCCTAACTGTAGCTGCCTGTTCCAGAAAATCGGTACCCAGCAGGGTTCGATTATTTTCTGCATATGGCAAGCATTTAAGGGCCAATTAGACTTCCTTAACCCTAACGCCATAGTCATATCCATATTTTTACTTATCCATATCAAATTGGCATCAGTTATTGGTGCCTTATCCTAAAAATATTGAAAATTTCATAAAAATGAAGAAAACGCAAAAAATTGCAAACATATACCACAAAAAATAATCCTCTTAGTCAAAACGTATCCAAAACAATAAAAAAATCTGCAAAAAGTTAATAAATTCTCGAACTAAAATATTTTTGGGTTATGGATGTGGCGAAAAACCAAAAACCAATTCGTTGGCTATGGTATGGTTATGGCGTTAGCGTTATGGTATGGTACCATTAATCGACTACATTGATTTCCGTAAGGTTGGTTCGATCAGCTGTTAAAGTCCAGTTTTTCGATTCTAGGTAACGGGTTCTATTGATTGCATTTTGGACAATTCGACCTGTAGTACCCAGGTGCACCGCAATCATAACACTTTTCAGGAGCTCCCTTCACTTTTTCCGTTATTATCTTCGCGTTTTCTGTATTTTTTCACATTTTCTATAACTTTTCTTTGTAAAATTGTTTTTCTTTCTGCAATACGATTAGCGGGGCGGAGTTATGACAGTTAATTCTTTGGGTTTGTAAACCTCTGTGTTCTCAACAAGAAGCAACTCAACCTCAATTGCTATATCTAACAATTCGCTAAAACTTCTTACGCTTTCTCTAGGAACTCGTTCTGGAATTTTCAGAAGTAAATCAAAGTCAAATAATTGGCATTTTTTCTGCGTATAAAGGAGTCAATGGGCTCGGAAAACTTTTGTTTTTCTTGACCTATGTCAGAAAAATACGTAATCTTGTTTTAGGGGAAAATGCCTTGTCAAGTAACTCAATTGGCACTATGCGGATACGGTAAACTAATGAATGGTAAACTAAGAAATTGTCGTTCGTCTGATATGTTCTCTGCGTGTTTATGTATGTACATATTTGGATGGTCGCTATGAATTATTCGATCTTACTGGTGTTCCTTCCGCCATTAAAGAAGCTGCATTCACTAAAAGTGCCCTAGTGTCTTGATTGACGTGAAGGTTCCCTAGCAATTGCCTAAATTGAATAAATTCTTTTAGCGTAACATTTGACTGATTTGTATTAACAGAGGTGGTTGCAAGTGCGACTGCTTGCTTTTTGTCTATGTGTTAGTAGTAACACTCCTTTCTGTATCCATTTCGTCTACTGGTAAATCTGGGACTAGTATTGGACTTTTCCTATTCATTAATACATAGTTAAAACGTATATTGCCACGTGAAGTTAAAAGCTCTGCTGTACTATTTGGAAACATACCTTATCAGCTTCTAAAGATCTTCGCACTCACGATACACTGCGCGTTACTGCGATCGAATGCAAGTGGCCCAGTAGGTATCGCTTTAATTTTCCGAGGATACACGAGATTCCTCATCGTAGCATTTCTTTTTACTGAGATCTGATAATGTCCACAGCGGCGATATATAGTCAGTGAGCTGAAAGGCGTATACAAAATTTATTCCAAGAGCCAAAAGTTGCCCGATTAAACATTTTTAAAATCTTAGTTCACATTAATAACACTAACTAACTTTTCTATTCTATTTTTTCTTTATAGAGAGATCCACCCAGGCTGGAATGCTATGCAGATGGATTTTAGCGAATATTATTTGATTATTTTGCACAGAATGACAAGTAGTCCCCAAAATTTACACTCTGAATTACAACAAATTTTTGATTATTGCTGGTCCCATTACATAATAAATGTTGCAGTACTTGTGGAAGTAAATCCCAACGACATTGAACTCTATACATATTTTCCATTTTCACGTCATCATTGTAAAAGTGTTGAGCCAAAACAAATAAACCCCAAAAATTCAATTCCACAAATGCATTCATCAACATTATTTCCCAATAAAGTAAAAAATTTATATGGGTGCCCGCTATCGGTAGCTTTGTTTAATGTTCCACCCTATATTATTTTGCCTCGACCGAATCAAAGCGAATTGCTATTTGGCGGCACGGAAGGACAGCTTTTGCATCTCTTGGCTAATGAGATAAATTTTACTGTAGATTATTTTGTTCCGCCTAATAATGAACTACGGGGCCTGGTGTTGGAAAATGGGACGCTAACAGGAGCCATAAAGTTTGTGAGTATAACCATTTATTATTTGTATTAGTTACTAGAAGCCTTTTCAGGCCATTTTTCCTATCTCCGGTTAACGCTAACTGGAGCCCCACCTGATAGATCACCGAACCATTTCTGTTAATCAAGTGCCAGTTAGTGTTAACCGGAGATGATGAAGACGTATGATTTCTTATATTTCGGTGGTGCAGTCGTTACTAAAAACGCTGATACGATAAAACATCACATCGAGAAATTTATTATACAAAGTATTCCAAGCACCAGGACTAAAATATTTTCGTCGTCTTAGTGAGTATCAGACAAGGGCTAGTTTACAACCATGTGGCGCCAGTGTTGAAAAATTTAGATCGGTAGACCCTTTTCCCCTGGAAATTAGTACAGCTTTCGTTCTTCAAACTAAACACATTCGTTAAAGTTGGACTAAAGATATGATGATACTATTGTGATTATTAGCTTGTTGAAGTCTGTCATCATACCCGTTCTGGTATACTGAGAAGGAATGGAGCATGTAGTATTCGAGAGGAAAGTTCTCCGGAAAATTTATCGTTGGCCCAGAAAATGTTCCTACCGACACATGTGTTAAGTAGCAGCGGAAGGTAATATATCCACTGAGTTGGAAGAGACAGGTTGAGGAAGTTCTGATCTCTTTTGGTGTCTCCAATTTGCAGCCACATTGGTGAAGTAGGTTTGATTGGCAATGATGATAGAACAAAATGGAAAATTTAGAAATGTTCATTTATAGGCGCAGTTGAGGATATGTTGAATAATGCTTATATGGAGACTGTGGTGTGATCATGGTTAAAAGCAGTGTCATGCCATGCGAAATAGCAATATATACATATGTATGTACATTCTACCCTCTCCCACCCCTTTCTCGTGCATTCCATCCCCTCTCTCCCCTCTTTCTCTATATCTGTAACAGCCCTCTTAACCTTCCACTGCTCCTTTTCCCTTTCACCTCTCCTTCCCCTTTTCAGTCACGTCTTGATTTCGTACGTTTCCTTCCTATCCTCCTCCTTCTAGCTTTCAGGCTACCTGCCAGAGCTCACTCTCTTTCCCCTTCCACTCTTCTACACCAAATTCTTTCAGTCTTTCAAGCTTTTCCACTTCTTATTGCCCTCCGTCCTGCCCTCTCTCTCTTCAATTCATTGCTGCACACTGTCTTTCTGCATCTCATTGCCCTTAACAGTTTTGTTCTCCTAATATTGCGTACCTTTTTTCGATTAATCGCCCACTTCATTTCCCGTCGTAGATGACGAATCGACAACATGTCGTTAATAAAATTGGTAACACTGCGTGGCAAACCGATAACTTTTCGATAAAAAACGAAAAATGTTTGATGCAAGATGGATAGTTTTTTGATAATATAACGCTGGCAAATCGATAACTTTTTCATAACAAACCGGAAACATGCCAATAACAAATGTGTTACACTCCGATAACGAATCGATTACTTTTCAAAAAGATTTTGATAACATTTTCGATAAATAATCGACCGCTTATCGATAATAAATGGATAGAAAACCGATAACTTGTTGATAAGAAGCCCTTAACACTTAGATAATAAACAGTTAACGCTTTGATATCAAGTTGATAGTACGTCGACCGGTTTCGGCTTTAATTTCTAACCTTTCCTCTTCTTCCTTTCTTTTGCCATCCTTTCCTTTTGTTGTCTGATTTTTCTCATCATAAATTTTTTGCACGGATGCATGACACCGCTCACCTTTTTTGTTAATTAAGATGAAAAGTACCCGGTAGTCTAAGTCGGTCCAATTTATCAAATTTGATTACAGAGGGTTGATTGCTTAGTTTCGGATAACACCTCGCACCTACATTGTCACATGAGATTTCCATATGTCGACTTCTGAGCGGAATATCACCCCTTATCTCGACCTCCGTTTCGAAGACTGTCTGTGTCAGAAAACTTTTGAGAGCGCTCTATTTTAGTCATTTTCCTAAATTCTCTTGCTGACAACTTGTTTTAAAAATGCCCAACATATCTGAGCATACATTCAAAAAAATCTTGAGATAAGCGTTATCTAACTGGAAATCGAGTATTCGCATATCCAAAATGTTTGCAAATATTATGAAGGAGTCTTGCAATGGAAAATGATAAATCAGAAATTATCGTTTTTAATTTGACACTTGATGATTTGCTATTCAATATTGCAAAAATAAACTACGATTTTTGGTGTTGCTTTTTTTGTAATGACGTAGCAAATGCATAGCCATGTATTTTGTTAGTGTACTCTAAAAAGTATGCTTTGGGAGTTTGCAATGCAAAGATGCTAGACCACTTGTAAAAAAATCCTGAACTCCCCTATTATTACGAGAGTTCAGAATTTTGTGTATTTGACGTTGTAAACGTTGCTTTAGCTAATATAAGCTACGGATCGTGAGCAACTTTCTTTATATTAAAGTTTTTCTTTCCGAATTTTTTTTTGGTATTTACAGTTGCTGCTTTGCTTTTAAATTTTGAAAAAACTATACGGATTTTTATGTTGCGTATTTGCAATGCTTAAGGGTCTGGCAAAGTTGCCATAGTCATAACGCCATATTCATAACCATATTTTTACTTATCATATCAACTGGCATCAGTTCTTGGTGCCTTAACCTAAAAATCGTGACATTTTCATAAAAATGAAGAAAACGCAAACAATTACTAACATATACCACAAAAAATAAGTTTCTTAGTCAAAACGTATCCAAAACATTAAATAAAATCTAAAAACAGTTAATAAATTCTCGAACTCAAATATTTTTTATGGACCGATAGATTGGCTATGGTATGGTTATGGCTGGGGTGTTATGGTCAATGGTGCCTGACCAATTACATTGATTTCCATACGGTTGGTTCGATCAGCTGTTTTATATGTATATGGATAAAAAAATAAAAAAAATAAATGTAAGGCGCGATAACCTCCGAAGAGATCTAAGGCCGAGCTTCTCTTCCAATTTGCGGTGTGCTCCTCTTGATTTTCCCTACAAATTGGCCGGACGGGACCTACATGTTTTATGCCGACTCCGAACGGCATCTGCAAAGCAGATGAGTTTTCACTGAGAGCTTTTCATGGCAGAAATACACCCGGAGTGCTTGCCAAACACTGCCGAGGGGCGACCCCGCTTAGAAAAATTTTCTTCTAATTGAAAAATCTTATTTCTAAAATTTTGATGTTGCTTTGCCCGGGAGTTGAACCCAGGGCATACGGTGTGATAGGCGGAGCACGCTACCATCACACCACGGTGGCCGCCAGTGTATATGGATACATCAAGTTTAAACGGCTCTTTAGCACATGCTTAGCCGTGTATATTGTAACGAATTTACTTGAAAATCCTCTTATTTGCAATCCTCTGCTAAGTTCGAATCACTAAACTGTTGAATAAATAACTCCAATATTGAATAATGGAAAAATGACCTTTGTTAAAGTACTTCACAATAACACTTATACTTTGCTACTCGCTGGCTTAATAACCAAACTGATTGATAACTCAAATGAAACTCTACTATTGGCCGCCAGATCGCGTGCTTAATCAAACTGATTGATAGCTCTACTCAAACTGAATTCCAGCGCCTCTTCATCCGTTGCCTTTTATACCCTTTGGTTTCCTCGTTCGCATTTTTCCAGAATGTACTAGCATTGTCCATGAGCTCTCAAACTTCTCAGCTATAACTAAAATTGCACAATTTTATACATCTTTTAGGCGCTTCCAGAATCTACTAGTCCAGTAGCTCTCAAACTTCTCAGATATATGCATGTGTTTGCGCATTGACTCTCCGCTGCTCGCATTCGTACATGGTACATATGTGTAGACGCAATTATTTATTCGTTTATGTAGACACATAAAGATTGAATTATTGATGTGAATGTTTGTAGTTTACAGTATCTCGCGCGCACATAGGCGTATAAGTAAATGCATCTGTGTGTGACATCTCTCTGGGCTGCCTTATATATGTGTATACTTGATTTGATTATTAACGTAAATACTGCTTGGCATGGCCTTAGCATCGCCTTAGTGATGGGATAACTTAGTGATGCTAATATCCGTGACACTGCCCTCCACCTAAGTCTGATCGTCCCGATCAGACAAATCTCTCGATCTAAACGTTGCTAGCATCTCCAAATGTACCACTCTTCTGACCCGTGGTTTCCCAGTGGTTTGTATGCGGTAGATGGTATCACTGATCTTCTTCACAACTTTGTACGGGCCTTCCCAACTGCACCGAAATTTAGCTGGAACACCTTTCCGCCGGTGAGGGCTGTTTAACAGTACCAAATCTCCCGCCAAGAAACCTTCCGAATTAAAGTTCTTGTCATGCCAGTGTTTCATCTTACTACTCATTACCCTGTGCCGTTCCTTCACACTCTGTTGTTTGGTCAATGAACCACTTCGTAGAGCTTGCGCTGGGCGAATTTTCTTTGCATAATCGGTATCGTTCCCACATTTTACAACAGTAGTGCGCTCCGGCTTGAAACTACCCTCGCATTCTTTCTCGGAAATTCGTTGCTTCGTTTTCCTGCGTCTTTTAGGTTTTGTCAATGCCAGGGTTTCTCTCGCAAGTACTTTTGATTTTGATTTATTTGGCCCATTCGATCTATCAACCTTTACCTTTGAATTTCGTGAACTTCGTCGAGTATTCTCCACCAGTACCCGATTACTGCTGAACCCTTTTTCCAAACTAAAGTTAAGTGGCACATCTTGGTTCTCATAACGCATCACCCTTCTCTGCATATCGATCTTGACGTCATGGTCAACCAAGAAGTCCACTCCCAATATGACTTCATCAACGATCTCCGCCACAACGAATTTGTGTAGAACCATGACTTTTCCAATTAATACCCCACATACCACTTCGCCTTGGACTTGATTATATTCGCCTGTGACCGTACGCAACCTTGCTCCAGGTAATGACTTTACTCTCCTGTAGACTAAATCAGATCGAATCAAGGAATGAGATGCCCCTGTATCTACAGTCAGTACACGCTCTTTACCATCCACATTCCCTCTGACGGTAAGACTGCTTGATTTCCTTCCAATTTGCGACATAGATATCACAGGACATTCAACAGCCGGGGCAAGTTTTCGTTCTTTACATTCGACACGCTCTTGCTCATTTCCGCCGGCTTTGCGTTTACGGCCACCCTCATTGTTGGAACTATTAGGACCAAGATCGCAATGACGTGCAATGTGCCCTGGCTTTTCACACTTAAAGCATTTGACTGCATCATTATTCTTCTGCCCTTCAATGCTTCCAAAATTGCGTCTACCCAGTCTGGCTTTTCCACTTCCACTCGATGAGCTTTGTACGCTGGCTTACTCAAAAGTGAGGATGTTTCCTGAGTCAGTGCATGCGATACCGTTTCAGCAAACGTTAGTTTTGGATTCGCATATGTAGCCCGCTTCGTTTCCACATCTCGTATGCCATTTATGAAGCTCTGGATTTTTACCCTTTCAGTGTATTCCACGGGTGCGTCCGCATTTGCAAGATGAGCCAATCTTTCAATATCTGAAGCAAACTCCTGCAATGTCTCATTTGCTTTTTGGTAGCGGTTTTGCAACTCGATTTGGAATATCTGTTTTCTATGCTCGCTTCTATAACGTCGTTCTACAGCAGCCATCAATGCTTCATAATTGTTCCGCTCTCCTTCGGGAATCGTCTGTAGGATTTCCGCTGCTGGTCCTTTCAATGCCACGAAAAGTGCAGCAACTTTATCTTCCGCATTCCAGTTGTTCACTGCTGCGGTCTTCTCAAACTGTAGCTTGAACACCTGGAAAGGAACAGAACCGTCAAAGGATGGTGTTTTTACCTTTGGATTACTCGCTGAAACTGCTGGACGATTTAGTTGTAACTGCTCGATACGTTCTCTCAAAGCATCCACCTCGGCCTCGATTTTATCCTGTCGACCACTGAAGCCTTCATGAAACTGGGTTAGTTTTTCTTCCATATGCGCTTCCAGTTTAGATGATATACGGACTTCCTGCTCTTCTAGTTGTGTGGAGATCTGAGATGATATCTGTACTGAAATTTGTGCCGACATTTCTGAAATACGCGTTTCTTGTGCTTCAATCTTTGATGTTATTTCTGACGACATTTCTGCAATATGTGTCTTCTGTGATTCTAGTTGTGATGCCATATATGTCTTCTGCTCTTCCAGTTGTGATGACATTTGTGACGACATTAATGCTACTGTCGATGTTTGTGCAGATATTGCAGCCAATATCATGTTCAAGTCTGTGCTCGTAACTGTCTGCGTAACTGTCTCTTCCATTTTTGCTGTTTCCTCGCCATCAAGATGAAAGTCATACTCTTCCACGTCAATTCCTTCTAATATCCGTGACAATATTGTTAGTTTGCAGTACAATTATGGTAGACCATTTCAACAAAATTCTGTGCTCCCTTATTTTCATTTATTTTATTGCAGTTAAATGAAAAAGTAGCCGACTTAAGTTTAGGCAGCTTTCGTCGTACAAGGCAACGTTCAACAATACTCACCTCGACATCAAGTTTTTACCAAAACAAACACGTACTCACTGTATTGGCGAAACGAGAAAATTGGTCCTCCTACGAAACTATACTGTATCCTTTCAATATTTATGTGTGGTGTTCCTTAATCATATTCTATTTATTTCCAATAATATTGGCTAATATTCTTCATAGAATTCATAGACAAGTTTATCGTTTCATCTTTGGTATTTCAAGCATTGATAAGATGACTGCAATGTGGACGAGCATACTTCTACAGCAAACTGCTTTATCAATACCTACCGCGAATTTTGCCCGTTACATATTAATGATGTGGATATTACTTACGTTAATTTTACGTTCCTCCTATCAAGGGCTACTTTATGATTTCTTCAATTCTCAAAAAGATATTCCACCACCATCAACATTGGCTCAATTGGTTCAAAATAAATATCAAATCGTTGTGAGTAGTGCCACTGCCGATACTCTATCTGAAGTTCAGGACGTAAGCGATGGTCATATCCATTTGTTAATAATGAATAAGGATGATTCAGATATTTTTGCTGTATTGGAGGAGTATCCACATGAACTATACGCTACATCTACACCACTTGATTTTCTTGCATATTATGTAATTCAAAATCGTAAATATGGAGTTTTTCATGTTTTGAAAGATGAAATGTTTTTGCAACATAATTGCATATATTTAACGAAACATTCATTTCTTTTGCTGACAATTAATGATGTATTATTCACATTGGAAGGAAGTGGAATTGTGAAATATTGGCGGAATTCTTTTGCACAAAATAAATTGGAGAACACGATGGACACAACGCAAAAAGAGAAACCGTTAAATATAAATCAAATGCATGGGATTTTTGTTGTTCAATATGGTATGTGGATGATTGCATTGTTGGTATTTCTAATAGAACGTTATTGGATATAGAGAGTTGTTAAATGTTGTAGCTAACTTAAGTACAATGTTATCAATTTCAAAAGGAATAAGTGTTGTGAAGTCTCAAGACCACGAAAATCTCAATAACAAGCACATATCGCACACTAACTACAAAAGAGTCACAACCTAAAAATTTTTCAAAATCGGTTTTTTTCCATAAACCAATCCACAGTACACATCTCTAACTGCCCCTTAAATTTCGTTGTCATTATTTTCTTTTTTAACTGGAAAATTACCGTTATGCCAGTTTTGGTGTTGAATGCATCGTTTGCGCTCTATCAAGTAAGGAGTACTATTTTTAGTTGTGTCAATGTGCTTAAGAACAAGTGAACAGTTTTTTTTACGCATAAAGTGTATTATTTTAAATTCTGACTATCTTGTTGCAAAAAACTTTTAACTTTGTTGTGTATTAATTAAAATTGTGTCTTTTTAAACGTAAATAGTGAGTAAAGTTGCTTGTATTATAGTGAAATATGCTTTTTTTTGATGAAATAATTGTGAATGTACGAGTAGTAAGTTTTCTTAGAAATAGTCTTAATTCAAAATTGCTATATATTTTGTCCGTAAACAAATAATTACAACAAAATTTCGTCAATTCATTTTATAATGAAGGTATCCTTCTTTGTAAAACTGGATTTCAGTATAACATTACAGACGTTTTCACATAAACCGTTTTTCTTCTCTCCTGAACATTAACATTTTTTCAAGTTGTGACTCTTTTGTAGTTAGTGTGCGATATGTTATATCTATATTTAATAAAATTAAAACGATAAATATAATTAGTTTCAATAAAATACAAAAATTATAAGGTAGTTCAAGGTTTTGTGCATTTGATATTGTAAAAGTTGCAAAAGCAACTTTTTCATTTTTAACACGCTTATATTAGCTTCACTTGTATATATGCTTGTGTGTAACTCTCTAGGCTAGGTGCGCAAAGGAGAGTTAGACCCATCTAGCGGCAATTATTGCAGACTCGCGGCAGTGGTTAAATAACTCGCTACAAAACGTATTCTCAGTTTGTAAATATGTTAATGTGCACGCATATGCTGATGATATCCAAGTCTAATTGTCTAGTTAGATTGGTCTTGTTGAGGATTTATGTTTTAAAGTAGATATATCCTAATGGACAAGTGATAACTGTTTATACCTTAATGCATCTAAGTCATATGTGTTGCCAATATGTAATAGTGTAGTGTAAGTTGAGGATGTTCCGGAGCTGTTTATTGGTAATAGTGCTCTACAGTTTACAAACAAAATTAAAAACTCAGGCTTTGTCGTCAATTCTAGGCTGACCTGCTCTGATCACATTAATAGTACTGTCAGTAAGGTGTATTGTATCTTACGTAGTTTGAGAATGTCTGCGTCGTTCACGCCTTTAGAAACTAGGCGAAAATTAGTTAAACTGCTTATCATTCACCACACAACGTATGCTCAACTTGTCTATAGCAAGCTTGATTCAATTTTCGCCCATAAAATTAATGTCCAATTTAATAATGTTACTCATTATATTTATGGTCTAAAGAAATTTGATCACATATCACAATGGAGGAACGATATTCTGGGTTGTAGTATTCATGAATAACTTGCTGCTAGAAAAAGTATGTTCATATTCAAATTACTAGTCTGGAAGTCCCCAAACTATTTGTATGAAAAGTTAAATCCAACAAAATCCGTTAGGATTCCTAATCTGGTTATACCGAAATACAACTACTTGACATCATCCAGACTGTTTTTCATCAACGCTGTGAGGCTCTGAAACAACATCCCAGAGTCTGTTAAATCCGTGCTAAATAGGAATAACTACAAGGACTTATACTTAACTACTTTAAATCGAGTTAATGAGTGCGATTATACATAACTACTTCCTACTGTTGGTCTACACTCTCTGTCTTGTTCTTCTTTTTTTTCTTTTCTCACTGATATTTCTACTAATATGTATGCAATATTTCACCCCGGTGACTGCCAGAAAAAGAATAGAAGTGTTCAACCCGTTACAGTTGTCTATGACTAAAATTATAAAACCTTATTTTGTATTTTTTCTTCTTAAAATTCATTAAGTTCGGACGTTACGGAAAATGAGTTAACAAAATTTATTAAAAATATGTTTTTTTATTAAATATCAATCTCTGTGCTACGTAGCTATTAACATCAAATATCTAAGTGGATTTTAGATACTAAAACGGTACCATATTTCCGTGTTTTTTTAGTTTTTCAACTATATTTATTAAATTTTTTCCTAACACATTTTGTTTTGTATGAACAGTTGCTGATTTGTTAAACTTCCAAATATTCTTCTTCTAAATGTGGGTGGGCCACGCCCATATTCCAAAATATTTTGCAGTTTATATTTTGCCTTATAAAACCAATCGACCTACCAAATTTCATTAGCTTACCGGTATTCGTTTTTGAATTATCTAATTTTTTCCAATTTTCTAAATTTTCGGCATCGAAAAGGTGGGCGTGGTTATTGTCCGATTTCGCCCATTTTCAATACCAATCTATTCTGCGTCCAGATAAGTGCGCATGCCGAATTTGGTGAAGATATCACAATATTTGGTCAAGTTATCGTGTTAACGGACAGATATGGCTTAATCAAATTTTTTTCGATGCTGATGATTTTGATACATATGTGGAAGTCTATATCTATCTCGATTCCTTTATACCTGTGCAACCAACCGTTATCCAGTCAAAGTTATAATACTCTGTGTACAAGTACATCTCATACATTTGAAGCTTATGTTGGATGGGTCCCTGTATTTTTATTTTTATATTTTGTACGATCTATTCAAATCGACACTCTGTATATAACAACGAATTATAAAAATTGTAATAAAACATGGATCTAATGAGGTCACTAGAAAACATATGTCATTCAAAAGATTCACCATTACAGAGCTGTTGTGATTTAAAAAATAGATTTCGATCCCGGATCGTAGAACATGATACGGTCCCAGAATTTTTTTCAAAGACGGAAGACAGAAATCGGCTGAAGAACGTCCTGTCTTAGAAATTTTATCATTAATGACAAAATATATTAAATTTGCGCTCATATAGGGCGTTCTGAGATAGGATATTCTCAAAACGGTGGGTGAAATAGGGGGATATTCCACTCAGTGGAAACACAGACGAACTTGGTAAGTTGACATTAGATTTTGTAAATTGATGTGAAAAGTGAGACAGACATTTTGAGTCATCATGATCTCTATAATAATATCGAAACTTGGCGCGATATACCAACAAGAATATTTGGGCCGATTTTAGTGCCGACTATGCCGACTTCGAACGGCAACTGAAATCGAGATGGGTTTTCGCATAGAAGCTCTTCATGTCAGAAATACACTCGAAGTTACTGCCAAACCATTGTCCAAATCCTCTTGGAATAAACTTTTTCTTTAGTGTTTTGATGTTATTTTTCCCCGGACTTGAATCTAGGTTCGTTGGCGTAGTAAGCGTACACGCTACCTCAACATCACCGCGGTCGCCATAATCTGAATTTTTCTTTATATGGTCCTTTTGAGCTCTCAAGCCGAATTCATATAGTTTTTTCGGCTAAGCGAGCTGTTTCACGACATTTAGAAAAAAGTGACTATGTAAGAACGACTGTACCTAAAACTTAAGAGCATATTAGCAGGAATTAAAAAACTTTGTACCTCGGTTGCCAAGTCCCCATTAGCATTCCTGCAGAAATCTGCCCCGTTTTGAACCCTTTCTTCGTATGTCGGATTTATTGGTATACATTTCGGGCATTATTTCCATCTGCAAGTTTCTGAAGTTCTGCTGTTGTTGTTATTGTTGTTGTTGTTGTTGTAGCGCTAAGGACACTCCCCAAAGGCCTTGGGACCATACCTCCCTTCCACCCTTAGATCCATGAAGAACTTGGGGTGGTCAGAGCCTCGACTGTTAAAGAAACAGGATTCGTCATGGGTAGGTGAGGTTGACAATTGGGTTCGAGAGGCTATAAATTGCGCTGGCAACCACTTGAAAGGGTTGCGCTAGGCAACCTCTTGAATCAATTTGGTATTTTAGTCGCCTCTTATGACAAGTATACCTGCTGCGGGAATTTTTAGCCCCCTAACCCTCGGAAGTTGCCTCCTTGTAAGCCGGTTTCTCTGTTTCTTCTTCGCACCACAACAGCGGTGCCGTCACGGTCTTGAATCCTTTCGCCATCCGCTGGATTGTCTGATCGAATTTTCGGGCATTATTCCTATTAGCCAGAATCTGAAGCTCTTTACATTCACGACGACGTTTTAACGTTTATTTCTTGTAAGTAATTTTCTCTCTCCGCGTTACGACAGCGTTACCATACAAGGTCCTTTTTTTCCTTCTTCACTAGTTGTTCGTCGAGCTATTTGTCCGCAGCAGTGAGACAAAGTGAAGGAGAAATTTGCGCCAAATGATCATTTACATAGTCAGGCCAAACCTTGCTTTCAATGAGCTGGTGTGACAGCCGAGTAAAATAATGAACAATGGGTTAGTGAGCAGCTTCTTTCACATCATTGCGTGCACCTTCTGCGTTGCACACATTCATATATCGGCCGCCTCAAGAGTCGATATTTGGACATCGTATAGTGTGCAAATCCACTAGATCGATTAGAAACTTGAGCCTAAATTCTAAGCTATTCGTCGGTTTAAGCAATATGTCATACTTTTTTTATCTGCATTAGAAACTCAATGTACGATGTTCTTGAATTTTATTCGGTTTAAATTTTAAACTTAACTGAACAATTAGTTTAGAACTAAAAAGTTTAAATATTTATAAACAGATAATTGTAGACCATTCTGGACCTAAAATAAAGTAAAAAGATTCAAAAATCTATATGCTTCTGGTTTTAAAACGAAACCCAATAGTTTAAACTTGTTGCTGAAATTATAAAAATAAAGTGCTTCATTTGTGAAGATTCTGGGCTCTTTAACCAAATTTTATAACAATTGGCCTTTTCTAAATTAAATTTCGATTGCAACATTAAAGTTTTAAAAATATTTGTTTCAAAACATCATATCGTTTCGATAAAATTTCTAAGACAGATACGAGAATAGCGAGAGCTAGACCGCATGTTGCAATTATCATTGATACATTAAACTCCCGAAATGCCTGCGACGTATGAATCAGATGAGTTTTCATGAGAGCTTTTCATGACAGAAATACACTCAAAGTGCTCTCCAAAAAATGTTCTTCTAATTGAAAAAACTTTGTCTAATATTTTTGAAGTTGCTTTGCCTTTGTGAACCCAGGATACTCGGTGTGGTAGGCGGAGCACGTTACCATCACACCACGGCGGTCACCATACAAATTTTGAGTGTGTTCAATTTAACTGTTTGAAATCGAAACAAAAAAGAACACAAACAGCTGATAGCTTAACTAGAGGCTCACCCTGCTAGATCGGTTGTTTAAGCACAGTCAAAAGTTCAGTTTAAGATAACTGGAAAACTGCATAATAAGTTTGAACTTAGTCTAACTGACAATCTGGGTCGAACTTGTATTGAGAAACCGGGCCTTAATATATTAAAATATATACTGTAACCACTGTGCGACACCCCTTAATCGTCTCCAATCTGGACCAAAATGTAAACGTGATATTTTTGATCTTAGTATCATCGTTTTAAAGGGTAAGACTGGAAAAACCCCCAAAAAATTATATATAAGAACTCCCCTAAATTACACTACAAGATCTATAATTTGAAATAGAATAAGAATAAGCAAGTTTCAATGACACATCTTACAACTTACCATTTTCGTAACACCAGTCAGCGTACCATTTTCGCAAATAATGCCACGTTCACGTAATTCCGGATCAATAACTCGTAAAGAAAAGTTCATGATCCCCGCTATACAATCAATTTTTTTGATCACACCTTTATCTTCGTCTTTATCGAGAATCATAAAAGGTGGACTATGCCATGTTACTACAGTCAATTCACCACCATGTAAATTGTTTACTTTTTTTGGAAAAAATTTGTTGTATCCTACTTTGAACTTTGGACGATTATTACGAAATGAGAATAAGAGTTCCGGTTTGGCAGCATGACATTTGGTGCGCGTAAACGGGAAATAGGTAAAAGCAAACGGTGTTATATCCATTAATAAGAAAACATTTATATTTATTACGTAAACCTCAAAGAATCTCGTGAATATCTGTTTAACGGTTTCCAAGCGTTCTCTTTCAGTGCCGGTATAGATGAGAAGAAAAAAACCATTACGCTTTTATGTGCTGCGTGAATCATCTAAGTCTCCTGATAGGGCTCTACCGATTGTAAGAAAATAATTTTAAAATTTATAAGTAAAAGTTTGGATGGAACAGAAAATTTTCAGATTATGATTTCAGGTTTTTTGATAAAAAAGGTTCCCCATAAACATTTTTTTTTGATAACAACAATATTCTTTTAACTCTCTCTGTAATAATAAGGGAAGCTATACATTACTCTTCATAAGCCAAAATCGGGAAGTTATGGTTCATACGCAAATCAATTTAAATCTTCAATTGTGTGAACGGACTGACTACTAGCCCAACACATCAGAAATTGGATCATCAACCAAATTTTGACTTCACCAGAGCCGCCGTGACGTCATAAGAACAACATTTTCACATTGTGCCCAATCCTCCATAGAAATATACATCAGCTGATAAACAGACATATTACGTCCACCACACAGAAGGTACTGCGTTCAATTTCTATGAAAAGTAACTTTACTTACTTGACAACAAGTTCTCTAATCCAGACCGATCCTACGTAGCGGTTTTGCAAATACACGAAGTGTAGTTCTGCCACGTACAGCCTCTCACCGAAAATTCTTCTGACTTGGAGATACCGGTCGGGGCTAAGCACATAGATCTCGCCGCACCAATTTGTAGGAAAAAAATAAAAAGTATGACGACGCAAACTGGAAGAGCAGCTCGGACTCATACTCATGTTGTTGTTCTGGTTGCGGCAGTGTTTCGCCCCATCCAATAGGTGTGACCACGCACAAACTGTCATCAAAATCCTCTAATGGAAGTCCAAGCAAACCTGCAAGTTTAAACAGGGGTGAGCCAGAGAGAAAGGCGAGTTAGAGGCGTTGGTTCCACATTGCAATTGAAAAGATGGTGGGTGTCATGTGTGGACACATTGCAAGCAGGACATATTATATGTATGTATTTATGTCGGGTTTGATTCTTGATACGAAAGAGTTTCACATATTACAGTATCCAGATCGAAGTTGAGCTAGAGTTACGCGCATCTCCCTGAGGAGGTTGCTCTCTTCCACTGCGAGTTCATGGTATTTCATTTTAAGAACGTGGCTCACCGAGAAAATCCTGCCATACAGGTCCGACGCCTTTTTGTGGATATCACTACGGACCTCATTATGCTCTTCTTCTATAAACGGATGAATTCTTAGCTGCCGTATTTCCTCACAATGCTTGCTGCATAAAGTACCTGTGGAGGGCCCCTTCAATCATGTGTCTGTTGGCACGCCCAGGTTTTGGGTATTCAGCAGAACCTGTTGGTTCAGCATTTAATTTCTCCTTATATGCAGTACTCTCACTTCACTGTATATGAAGATGGTATTCTGGGGGCATAAGAAGACAAGCCGGTGCAGTTATAACAATGGTCCCTAAGCGTTGATCTAATTCTATATGTATGTAGTATGCATATGATATGGTGCAATACGCTTGCTGAACGCGTGTTTGAACGTTTGGTTCAAAGCGAACACACAAACAAACTGATATTTTTAGAAATTTCTTGTTTTTGTTTAAACAATTCAGTTATACTAAAAAACATAAACTATTTTTTTGACGCGGAACGAAAGCAAATATTACAAATTCGAAAGTGAATAGTATGTAATTGAGTAACTCTTTGTTGATTTGTAGTGATGTAAACTACAATTCTATGTTTTTTTCATGTTTTGGCAAATTCCTACGCCGCTATTAAATATTCCTTCACATAGTATCGAAATCAACGAACTAATCAAGCTTAGCTTTAAAATGTAAAAATCGTTTTCAAATCGGAACTTTCTGTGCCAAGTTATTTCACAGGAGGTACAGAGTCAATGGGATAACTGAATTCAGATACGATTTTCTATACAACGGTTTTACTTATAAATATATCTAAAACTAAACACGCCTGAATGAAAAAATACAACTTTTTTAAATAAGGGCAACAATTCAAATTCACACGTGAAATCTGCTCTTACCGAAATCAGTTCCAACTATCGGCAAACCAAATTGCCGAGCTTGATGAGCTACCCCAGTCGGTACGTCTAACACCACCAAATAATTGCTCTTGCTCTAAGATGTAAACTCGATAGTGTCAACCCTCCAAATGTACCCTCAATATTTCGATTAAATGCGCGTGAAGTCTGAGATGTTGTCTATCGTTCGCATATTGCGAAATAATTAACGGTAATGAACGATATTCAGCATATTCGTAGGCATTAACTATCACCCAAGCGAGGGCTAATGCTAGTGAATAATTCCCATTACCTATACCATCCTTGGTAAGTTCACTCAAAAGGGTTTCCATTTTATTGTTTCGTGTTTTAAGCAATCGAAAGCAACTAAACCGATTTGCAACAATGCCACGGGCGTACTATTTCAACTAACGAGTTGCACTTTGTCGATAGTGGTAAATATATGATTTTTATACTCAGTTGAGCAGAGTATATTAACTTTGATTGGATAACGGTTGGTTGTACAGGTATAAAGGAATCGAGATAGATTTAGACTTCCATATATCAAAATCATCAGTATCGAAAAAAAATTTGATTGAGCCATGCCCGTCCGTCCGTTTGGTATGTAGATTCCTGGGCACTCATCTCAGATCGCTATTTAAAATGAACGATATCGGACTATAATCACGCCCACTTTTTCGATATCGAAAATTTCGAAAAACCGAAAAAATGCGATAATTTATTGCCAAAGACGGATAAAGCGATGAAACTTGGTAGATGGGTTGACCTTATGACGCAGAATAAAAAAAGTATTAAGATTTTGGACAATAGGCGTGGCACCGCCCACTTTTAAAAGAAGGTAATTTAAAAGTTTTGCAAGCTGTAATTTGGCAGAACGTTACTACTATTACTATATATGTGCTGAATAAAAATTAGCAAAATCGGATGAAGAACACGCCCACTTTTTAAAAACAATTTTTTTAAAAGTCAAATTTTAACAAAAAATTTAATATCTTTTCTGTATATAAGTAAATTAAGTCAACATTCAACTTCAGTAATGATATGATGCAACAAAATACAAAAATAAAAGAAAATTCCAAAATGGGCGTGACTCCGCCCATTTTCATTTCGTTGGTCTAGAAGACTTTTAATGCCATAAGTCGAACAAAAATTTACCAATCCTTCTTAAATTTGGTAGGGGCATAGATTCTATGACGGTAATTGTTTTCTGTGAAAATGGGCTGAATCGGTTGAAGCCACGCCCAGTTTTTATACACAATCCACCGTCTGTCCTTCCGCTCGGCCGTTAACACGATAACTTGAGCAAAAACCGAAAAATGAAAAAAATGCCATAATTCTATACCAAATACGAAAAAAGGGATGAAACATGGTAATTTGATTGGTTTATTGACGCAAAATATAACTTTAGAAAAAACTTTGTCAAATGGGTATGACACCTACCATATTAAGTAGAAGAAAATGAAAAACTTCTACAGGGCGAAATCAACAGCCCTTGGAATCTTAGCAGGAATACTGTTCGTGGTATTGCATATATAAATAAATTAGCAGTACCCGACAGATGATTTTCTGGATCACCCTGGTCCACATTTTGGTCGATATCGCGAAAATGCCTTCACATATACATCTAAGGGCCACTCGCTTTTAAAACCCTCCCAGGGGTGACTCTAGAATGTGTTTGTACGATATGGGTATCAAATTAAAGGATTAATAACACCCTGGGACACCCTAATGGCGATATCTCGAAAAGGCGTCCACCTATAGAACTAAGGATTATTCCCTTTTAAAATACTCATTACCACCTTTCATTTGATACCCATATCGTATAAACACATTCTAGAGTCACCCCTGGCCCACCCTAATGGCGATATCTCGAAAAGGCGTCCACCTATAGACCTAATGCCCACTCCTTCTTAAAATGCTCAGTAACACCTTTCGTTTGATACCCATATCGTACAAACATTCTAGAGTCACCCCTGGCCCACCCTAATGGCGATATCTCGAAAAGGCTTCCACCTATAGACCTAATGCCCACTCCCTCTTAAAATGCTCAGCAACACCCTTCATTTGATTCCCATATCGTACAACATATTCTAGAGTCACCCCTGGTCCACCTTTATGGCGATATCTCGAAACGGCGTCCACCTATGGAACTAAGGATCACTCCCTTTTAAAATACTCATTAGCACCTTTCATTTGATACCTATAACGTACAAACAAATTCTAGAGTCAGCCCTGGTCCACCTTTATGGCGATATCCCTAAATGGCGTCCATCCATAGAACTATGGTCTACTCTCTCTTAAAATACTTTTTAATACCTTCCATTTGATACACATGTCATACAACCACATTCCAGGTGTTGCAAGATATAGGTCTCGCTCAAGATTTAAAATTTGAGCTTCAAACAACATTTGGCTCATGCAAGAATCCCACAAGAAATGGTTTTTAGCATTGAAGTGTTGTCATCGGGCTCGTGGTCATTTAATCAAATCACCACATAAGGATGCGAATTGGAACGGTCTGTACAGCAACTTAATGAGTTCTATGCAAATCGTCACTCAGGTCGTAAGCTTAACTGGCTGTATAATTTGTGGAAAGGTGATTTGGTAACAAACTGTTTCCGTAATCGTTATATATTGCAAGCAAGTACTTTCCAAATGGCTGTACTTTTACAATTTAATGATCAGACTAAGTGCACATTACAACAATTGCAAGAAAATACGCAAATCTCAAACAGGTGCTACAAATTTCAATCAAAGCTAAATTGCTAGTATGTGCCGATGATGAGAATTCGCTCAATCCTAATTCTATGATGGAGCTATTCTTATTTGGGCGATGCTACGGCTTTGGTTTTGACTAATACGAATCGTATGTCACATTTGAGATGTGAAAGTATACCAAGTACGTCAACAGCAGCTGCAGCAATGAGCGCATGTCTTGGTTCAAATGCCTTTAGTAATCCTGCTGTATATCCTTCGACGAGTAGTGAGAGTGGAATTGCTAGTAGCTGTGTTTTAACTTCTGAAGTTGAGGTTGACCTAAAGTCTATGGAAGCTCAATTACAAACACTTTGCCTACCATTTTTACGTATTGCCGCAGTATTACGGCAACATTTATATCGTCATGATATGCCAGAGATATCAGCACCGGGGTTAGAGTTTGTGCGTTTAGTTTACTATCTGGAATTGGCTACAGATTCAATGGATTGGGATTGTTTTTATACCGGGTACCGATGAAAAATTACCAAAATTATGGTGTGAACAATTGATGGATATTCGACCACCAACAGACACAGTACGCGAACTCGTCATTATAAATCAGCATGCATCGTGGCAGCAACCGAAGCTACTTGAAAGGGGGTAGAAACTTCAAATAACGATGTTTCTCTACATTGGTAAGTGTTATTCAAAATAGCTTTATAACAACTTTGGGTTGCAAGGAGAGTACGTTTGTAGTTGATTCACCTATCTAGTAACAGGAAAGTCTTCAAGTAAATTTTCGAAGGACTCGGGAAGTTGCCTCCAAATTGTTATACTGTAAATAATAGTGTATTTACTTATAGCTTGACCAATTTAAAGGTTTATTTCATTTTATGGCTACTATACTTGCAACTGAATGGTGTACGCAATATCAACGTCGCCCGAAGTTGGCTGATGATGAACGACGTCAATTCCTTGTTAAATTTTGAGACAGGAAAATATTACGGCGCTGGGCCATATGAATCGGAAGAATATTGTAAAGCTATTATCAAGTGTCAGGTAACTTATTATAGAATTTTTTGTAAATCGAATGCGCGACAAATATATAAATAATTGAGTCCAAATTTGCACCGATGTTCGACATGATTCAATTACTAGAGGTTTATTCGAACGGACCTTCGACACTCCCAAAATCTAAAATTTGAACGGGTTGCTTTTATGAAGTAAGGCAGACGGGGAATCATTTAATCCCCTCCAAGGAAAAATATATTGACGGTACCAGGAGTAGTATATTAGTAGTGATGATAACTTTGTAAACGCAAACAGGTTTTGGGGGAAATCAATAATTCGCTACTAAATATCTCGTGACTTGAAAGAGAGTTATGTTGGTTCGGTTATTCCGTTAGAATTTTTTTAAGAATTCAAAAACTCCCTATCTTGAGCAAAAGTTAAATGCATTTTGACATAAGAGCGAGTTAATGAAAATGTTTCTGAGCTAAGGCGTTCTTGAACGTAATTTTGATATAGGATGATTTCGAACTCCCAGCCGAGATGGGGTGATACTCTAATCGTTATATTCCGGCCTTAATCTTGACAGAAGAGTTAAGATTTCGTGCGGTCCTGCTACACGGGGGTATTTACCTTTTTATTCTGATACTTCGGAAAGCTCTTTCCCGTTTAAGTATTCAATGAGGTGTTGCGGAGAAACTTTAATTTAGAATATTCGGCACACGTTCGCCTGATGCTACCTCGCGAGGTTCGAATATTCCAAATAAGTATGCATGCACATAATATTCCAAATATAAAACGATTCCACAAATTCTTAAATGGAGACGTATGTTCCGTACATACGGATTAAATGAGTTAACGTACTCAATGGCTACATTTCGTTATGGCATCTCCATTGTTTTTAATGACATTTTTACGCGAGTCGCTTTGCTGGTCCAGTTGATGTGGAGCGCTGAATTTCAACTTAGGTTTCGGATGTGTATATGAATAAAAACAATTTTTTTTTTTTTTTGTTTGGGGTATGCGGTGGCAGATAGTGTATCTGCTTTAGTCCTCTATTGGCCTCGTTCGTGGTTACCCTAGGTTCATTTTCCTACATGGTGATTTTTCTTATTTTGTCTCCATAGCTCTCAACTGAGTATGTAATGTTCGGTACACCCGAACTTAGCCTTCCTTACTTGTTAATTTTCGCTTTGCATGTTTTTAACCAGCCTTTGTTTTTCGAAAACGAAATGTCGTTTCAAATAATGATGGCTTAATTTTCTGCACGCTGCTGATCTTTCAATTCCATTAACTCAAGCAACGTTATTGTTGCTATAAACATAGTATATAAGCATATAAGTTACTTTGTTACATTCAGATTTCACAGATAAAGAGATTATTGAGCGTAAAATAACAGTAAGCAGTCTATAATTTTAGATAATCATCTCTTAATCGGCTCATGTATTTAATTATAATGGCATTTCTTAATGGTGTGAACTGGCTCTCAATTTGCAGATTTGTTTTACAAACAAGGCAAGATTAATTGTCATATTCACCGTGTAAGTATGAGACTTGAGAGTGGGTAACTTTCTCTTCTTGTTTTTGAGAAGCATCTCGATTTAGTCAAATATCAAGGCCTAGCCATATCAGAGACTCAAGTATATTGATATCTGCATAAAACTAATAGAGTTCAACATTAAATTCAGCCGTGGTGTGGTGGTAGCGTGCTGCGCATCCCACACCCATGCTCCTGGGTTCAACTCCCGGGCAAAGTAACGTCAAAAATTTAGAAAAACGTGTGTCTAGTTAGAAACATTTTCTAATCGGGATCACCCCTCGAATAGGAGTTTTCAGTTTGGTCGTTAAAACAAACTTCTGGTAACACTACGGACTCAATCAGTATATGTGAGGTCCTCATGGACCGGCCGGTTCAACCTAACCTAACCTACCCCTCGGAAGTGATTTGGTAATCATTCGTAATGTATTTCTGCCATCAAAAGCTTCTCAGTGAAAATTAATCTGTTTTGAAGATGCCCTTCGTAGTCGGCATAAAACTTGTACGTCCTCGTCCGCCAATTTGAAGGAAAGTTATAAGGATCATGACGCACACTGGAAAAAAGCTCGCACTAAATCTCCTCGGATTTTTATACTCAGTTGAGCAGAGCTCACAGAAATCCATTTAAGTTTGATTGGATAACGCTTGGTTGTACATATATAAAGGAATCGAGATAGATATAGACTTCCATATATCAAAATAATCAGGATCGAAAAAAAATTTGATTGAGCCATGTCCGTCCGTCCGTCCGTCCGTCCGTTAACACGACAACTTGAGTACATTTTGAGGTATCTTGAGCACTCATCTCAGATCGCTATTTAAAATGAACGATATCGGAATATAACCACGCCCACTTTTTCGATATCGAAAATTTAGAAAAACCGAAAAAGTGCGATAATTCCTTACCAAAGACAGATAAAGCGACGAAACTTGGTAGATGAGTTGAATTTATGACGCAGAATAGAAAATTAGTAAAATTTTGGACAATGGGCGTGGCACCGCCCACTTTTAAAAGAAGGTAATTTAAAACTTTGCAAGTTGTAATTTGTCAGTTGTTGAAGATATCATGATGAAATTTGGCAGGAACGTTACTCCTATTACTATATGAACGCCTAATAAAAATTAGCAAAATCGGAGAAGAACCACGCTCACTTTTAAAAAAAAATTTTTTTTAAAGTAAAATTTTAACAAAAAATTTAATATCTTTACAGTATATAAGTAAATTATGTCAACATTCAACTCCAGTAATGATATGGTGCAACAAAATACAAAAATAAAAGAAAATTTCAAAATGGGCGTGGCTCCGCCCTTTTTCATTTAATTTGTCTAGGATACTTTTAACGCCATAAATCGAACAAAAATTAACCAATCCTCTTGAAGTTTGGTAGGGGCATAGATTTTATTATGCTAACTGTTTTCTGTGAAAACGGGCGAAATCGGTTGATGCCACGCCCAGTTTTTATACACAGTCGTTCGTCTGTCCTTCCGCATGGCCGTTAACACGATAACTTGAGTAAAAATCGACATATCTTTAATGAACTTAGTTCACGTACTTACTTGAACTCACTTTATCTTGGTATGAAAAATGAACGAAATCTGACAATGACCACGCCCACTTTTTCGATATCGAAAATTACGAAAAATGAAAAAAATGCCATAATTCTATACCAAATACGAAAAAAGGGATGAAACATGGTGAGGTAATGGATTGGTTTATTGACGCGAATTATAACTTTAGAAAAACTTTATAAAATGGTTGTGACACCTACCATATTAAGTAGAAGAAAATGAAAAATTCTGCAGGGCGAAATAAAAAACCCTTAAAATCTTGACAGGTATTACATATATAAATAAATTAGCGGTATCCAACAGATAATGTTCTGGGTCACCCTGGTCCACATTTTGGTCGATATCTGGAAAACGCCTTCACATATACAACTACCACCACTCCCTTTTAAAACTCTCATTAATACCTTTAATTTGATACCCATATCGTACAAACACATTCTAGAGTCACCCCTGGTCCACCTTTATGGCGATATTTCGAAACGGCGTCCACCTATAGAACTAAGGCCCACTCCCTTTTAAAATACTCATTAACACCTTTCGTTTGATGCCCATATTGTACAAACAAATTCTAGGGTCACCCCTGGTCCACCTTTATGGCGATATCTCGAAACGGCGTCCACCTATGGAACTAAGGATTACTCCCTTTTAAAATACTCATTAAAACCTTTCTTTTGATACCCATATCGTACAAACGCATTCTAGAGTCACCCCTGGTCCACCTTTATGGCGATATTTCGAAACGGCGTCCACCTATAGAACTAAGGCCCACTCCCTTTTAAAATACTCATTAACACCATTCGTTTGATGCCCATATTGTACAAACAAATTCTAGGGTCACCCCTGGTCCACCTTTATGGCGATATCTCGAAATGGCGTCCACCTATGGAACTAAGGATTACTCCCTTTTAAAATACTCATTAATACCTTTAATTTGATACCCATATCGTACAAACACATTCTAGAGTCACCCCTGGTCCACCTTTATGGCGATATTTCGAAACGGCGTCCACCTATAGAACTAAGGCCCACTCCCTTTTAAAATACTCATTAACACCATTCGTTTGATGCCCATATTGTACAAACAAATTCTAGGGTCACCCCTGGTCCACCTTTATGGCGATATCTCGAAATGGCGTCCACCTATGGAACTAAGGATTACTCCCTTTTAAAATACTCATTAATACCTTTAATTTGATACCCATATCGTACAAACACATTCTAGAGTCACCCCTGGTACACCTTTATGGCGATATTTCGAAACGGCGTCCACCTATAGAACTAAGGCCCACTCCCTTTTAAAATACTCATTAACACCATTCGTTTGATGCCCATATTGTACAAACAAATTCTAGGGTCACCCCTGGTCCACCTTTATGGCGATATCTCGAAATGGCGTCCACCTATGGAACTAAGGATTACTCCCTTTTAAAATACTCATTAATACCTTTAATTTGATACCCATATCGTACAAACACATTCTAGAGTCACCCCTGGTACACCTTTATGGCGATATTTCGAAACGGCGTCCACCTATAGAACTAAGGCCCACTCCCTTTTAAAATACTCATTAACACCATTCGTTTGATGCCCATATTGTACAAACAAATTCTAGGGTCACCCCTGGTCCACCTTTATGGCGATATCTCGAAATGGCGTCCACCTATGGAACTAAGGATTACTCCCTTTTAAAATACTCATTAATACCTTTAATTTGATACCCATATCGTACAAACACATTCTAGAGTCACCCCTGGTACACCTTTATGGCGATATTTCGAAACGGCGTCCACCTATAGAACTAAGGCCCACTCCCTTTTAAAATACTCATTAACACCATTCGTTTGATGCCCATATTGTACAAACAAATTCTAGGGTCACCCCTGGTCCACCTTTATGGCGATATCTCGAAATGGCGTCCACCTATGGAACTAAGGATTACTCCCTTTTAAAATACTCATTAATACCTTTAATTTGATACCCATATCGTACAAACACATTCTAGAGTCACCCCTGGTCCACCTTTATGGCGATATTTCGAAACGGCGTCCACCTATAGAACTAAGGCCCACTCCCTTTTAAAATACTCATTAACACCATTCGTTTGATGCCCATATTGTACAAACAAATTCTAGGGTCACCCCTGGTCCACCTTTATGGCGATATCTCGAAATGGCGTCCACCTATGGAACTAAGGATTACTCCCTTTTAAAATACTCGTTAATACCTTTAATTTGATACCCATATCGTACAAACGCATTCTAGAGTCAACCCTGATCCACCTTTATGTCGATATCCCTAAATGGCGTCCACCTATAGAACTATGGCCCACTCCTTCATAAAATACTCTTTAATGCCTTTCATTTGATACACATGTCATACAAACACATTCCAGGGTTTCCCTCGGTTCATTTTCCTACATGGTTATTTTCCCTTATGTAGTCACCATAGCTCTCAACTGAGTATGTAATGTTCGGTTACACCCGAACTTAACCTTCCTTACTTGTTTATTTTAAATTTTTATACTCAGTTGAGCAGAGCTCACAGAGTATATTAACTTTGATTGGATAACGGTTGGTTGTACAGGTATAAAGGAATCGAGATAGATATAGACTTCCATATATCAAAATCTTCAGGATCGAAAAAAAATTTGATTGAGCCATGTCCGTCCGTCCGTCCGTCTGTCCGTTAACACGATAACTTGAGTAAATTTTGAGGTATCTTGATGAAATTTGTTATGTAGGTTCCTGAGCACTCATCTCAGATCGCTATTTAAAATGAAAAATATCGGACTATAACCACGCCCACTTTTTCGATATCGAAAATTTCGAAAAACCGAAAAAGGGCGATAATTCATTACCAAAAAACGGATATAGCGATGAAACTTGGTAGGTGCGTTGACCTTATGAAGCAAAATAGAAAATTAGTAAAATTTTGGACAATGGGCGTGGCACCGCCCACTTTTAAAAGAAGGTAATTTAAAAGTTTTGCAAGCTGTAATTTGACAGTCGTTGAAGGTATCATAATGAAATTTTGCAGGAACGTTACTCCTATTACTATATGTGTGCTAAATAAAAATTAGCAAAATCGGATGACTAACACGCCCACTATTAAAAAGAAATTTTTTTTAAAGCCAAATTTTAACAAAAAATTTAATATCTTTACAGTATATAAGTAAATTATGTCAAGATTAATCTCCAGTAATGATATGGTGCAACAAAATACAAAAATAAAAGCAAATTGCAAAATGGGCGTGGCTCCTTGTGAAATTTTGTAGGTGCATAGATTCTATGACGATAACCGTTTTCTGTGAAAATGGACAAAATTGGTTGAAGTCACGCCCAGTTTTTATACACAGTCGACCGTCTGTACTTCCGCTGACCGTTAACACGATAACTTGGGCAAAAATCGATATATCTTTGCTAAACTTAGTTCACGTACTTATCTGAACTTACTTTATCTCGGTATAAAAAATGGCCTAAATGCGACTATTACTACGCCCACTTTTCGATATCGAAAATTCCGAAAAATGAAAAAATGCCATAATTCTGCACCAAATACGAAAAAAGAGATGAAACATGATAATTGGATTGGTTTATTGACGCAAAATATAACTTTAGAAAAAACTTTGTGAAATGGGTGTGACACCTACCATATTAAGTAGAAGAAAATGAAAAAGTTATGGAGGGCGAAATCAAAAGCCCTTGGAATCTTGGCAGGAATACTGTTCGTGGTATGACATATATAAATAAATTAGCGGTACCCGACAGATGATGTTCTGGGTCACCCTGGTCCACATTTTGGTCAATACCTCGAAAACGCCTTCACATATAAAACTAAGGGCCACTCCCCTTTAAAACCCTCATTAATACCTTTAATTTGATACCTCTATCGTACAAACACATTCTAGAGTCACCCCTGGTCTACCTTTATGGCGATATCTCGAAAAGGCGTCCACCTATAGAACTAAAGCCCACTCCCTTTTAAAATACCTATTAACGCCTTTCATTTGTTACCCATATCGTACAAACACATTCCAGGGTTACCCTAGGTTCATTTTCCTACATGGTGATTTTCCTTTATTTTGTCTGCAAAGCTCTCAGCTGAGTATGTAATGTTCGGTTACACCCGAACTTAGCTTTCCTTACTTGTTTATTTTAAATTTTTTCTAGATGTCTTTAAAAACTATCTCATCTATTGTGGTAACATATTTCATTTTGATTTAAAGAAAGTGAAATTCTCTAGTAGTAATTTTAATATATTTTTTAGTGGTATATACTAATATTACCCCTAGAAACAAAACTTCTTAAAGGCAATTCAAGCGCTGTTGTTGTTGTTGTTGTAGCGATCAGGACACCGCCGAAGCATTTGGGGAATATTATGGATGTTGATGGTCCTTTGCTGGATGAGGATTCGGTACGTTCCGGTAACAAGAGCTATTGAGGTACTAGCCCGACCATTTGGAGAACGATTTAGTATGACCACTTGAAACCTTCTAGGCCAAACCGCCCTTCAATCCCCAAATATCTTTGAGGAATTTGGGGTCACCATAGCCTCGGCTGTTAAAGAAACAGGATTCGCCACGGGTAGGTGAGGTTAACAATTTGGTTGGAGAAGCTGTATATTGCACTGGCAATCCCTTGTAAGTTTTTGTCGCCCCCTACGACAGGCATACCTGCCGCGGATATATTCTAAGCCCCGTAAACCGCTGGGAGTATTTCATGCGCTCAAACTAACTACTTGAATACTTAATCCTCGTTTGCCAAAATCCCAAACAATACGCACTGACTATCTAAGGGTTGGGACCCTTTTGTGTTTATCTGGCTCAAATGACAGAGCTAGTAAATGCCGAATCTCATCAAGAAGCTTACGCAGATGTCAGCTATCCTCCTGGAAGTCATTTTGTGACAATTTAGCTGGAACCGTCTGTTCAGCATTTCTTCATGTTGCTTTAAATTGAGCTCCCATGGCAGTTCTGAGTGTAGTGTTTTCCATTGTCTGGCGACTTGTAGCACATGAGCAGCCGGCCAATTGCTTTATAGGTTGTTAGCAGCGATTCTTTACTCTTTCCCAAGGAGCTGTCGCTGAGCTACTTGAAAATTTTGTTGCGACTTTGTATATACAATTTCGTAGGCAATTGCCTTCAAGACAAGAGTCTTGTCGAACGTTACACCTATGATTTTTCGGTGATCGGCGTTGGGTAGCCATCGAGGTGAACGTCTAATTCCTACGCCATTTGATCTTACATGACCGACCAAGCGGAAAAGGAGTGGGCTCAAGTGCAGGACTGTTAAGTGTCGAAGATCATGTGTACGTTTTATAACCTTAAATTAACAAAGGTATAGCTATCATTAAAAATTGACGACTGTAGACTCATGACAGGTATTCTGACTGGATACTGCCTTCTGGCGTCATACGCTTTAAATTAGGCTTGGCCAATGAAAGCAGTTGTAGGAAGTTCGGTTGGAGGAGAAAACGATTGAGTACGCTTTGGGCTCGTGCACTAAGCTTGCCAAACTAAGACGCCTGCTTCTAGGAGTGATACAGCTGTAAGATCTAGAAGCAGCAAGCAGTATACGTACTAGAAGACTTTTATTTTTTGGCAAGAGGTCTAGGTTTTAATAGGGTTTTTTTTAGTTTGGTCGTTGAACAAACTTCTGGTAACCCTATGGACTGGTTTACTCATATACTCTATGTGAGGTCCTCACGGACTGGTCAGCACAACCTATCCTAAGATCCCAAATTCAAGCATTTCGAAAGATTTTTATTAAAGGGTATCCCCTCGAGTAAGCATTCCAATTGTATTTCTGCCATAAAATCATTTACATTGCTTTTGAGGTATTGATGTTTAACTGATCTGTCTGAGTTTACAATACTTTTATCTGACATGATAGAATTTGATTCGAAAAAAAAAAAAGCTCAGCGAATCAAGATTAAGTGGCGTGGTCTGTCAAAGCTTTTGTTCATTCGCCATCCACAACAAATTAGCTCCTGCATTTCTAATAATTCAAAAAATCGACTAACAACTTAGCTAAATGCGATCGCGTTGTCCAAAGCTCCAAAATAAAAACTAAAGTGCAAAGTAACATTAGTGCAACATAAAGCCCAAAAATTCCAAAAAGCAAATATAATGTCAATTTGACCGGTTCTTGCAACTCCTGTACTTCATTACTTAATATATAACGTTTTCTAAATTTATCTATAATACCAACAGCACTTAACTCTAGAAGAACCCTATTAATTGGCCAAATTAGATAGGAATGTCTACACATATACATTGTTAGTGGTGTCATTATTAATTTTTGTGGCAAAATTGCTACGCGCTCGTCCTCATTTTCTTGTTCATAATTGTAATACAACAACGCCGGCTCAACTATGGTTAAACATTCTTTGCTGCCGCGAGCGATTCGTTTCATAATATTTGGCATTGAATTGCTGGCACCATCCGTAAAACCAAGGGAGGCATTGCCAAATGTTGCGCTTAGTAATTCAGCTAACACTGACACCGTATTGACGGTGAAATTTCTATCGACGATTTCTTGAAATGTTTGCAAAGGTGTTAGAGCACGTCCATCCTGCAGAATTGTATAAAGTTGCCCTGTATAAGCTGCGCGTAAGACCAAAGTGCACAATAGCCATAAACCAAGAATATAACGTGAAAAGTTGCGATATGGCAAATGAGTATGAATAACGCCACCATAAATTGAGGCCCAAAAGTTACTAAATGGATATCGATTGCTGTTACCAAAGACAAATGAAATAATTTTTTTGCTTCCTAAAAGTTTCAGTGCATAAATAATTATAATGGCGAGAATAATGTTAGAACCAATGAGCGACCAAATTATATATTTAAATGGCCGGTAAAGGCGCTGAATCGGTGACAGTGGACGTCCATGTGGTATGGCGACGAGCAGTGGAAAACTCATATAAGAAAATGATGTATCCATAACTTTGGCCCGCTTTAGCTCGTACATAAAGAATATAATGGTGATATTTGCTTCAGCTTGGTTTATCTAAGGGGTAGAAAACAAATTTTATATTAATATATCTCCGTCAAATAAGCAGTTTTTCATATCGATGAATTTAACTCAACCTTATGCATTATGAGTAGATTGCACGTATTTTTATGGAGAACGGTAGATTGAGCGGCACTGGCGCCATCTGATATGGAAAAGTAGCCAACTCCCAAATTTTGTTGGAGGCAAATCATAAGAAGAAGAATTTGACATTCGCTTTGGCTAAGAGTGTTGGCACACTCTGCAAGTGAAATTATTTTTCCTACTGGTTGGTAACTTTTCTAACATTTTACGTAATTAAAAACTGCAATTTAACAATCGAATACGACACAAAATATGTTAGCAAATATTTTTGTTATACAGGGAGAATGTTTATAACAGTGCTTCGCGAAATTTTGTATGTGAATGGGCGAAATAAACATAACTTGCCAAGTATGAAGTCCCTTCATATTTTCAAACGCAAAATCTTGGTTGATTGCGGCGATGTTATTGGAATGCATAAGCTTGTGTTAAACGCATCTATATGAAAAATGTCATTCGGCCGCCGCCTTTAAGTTTGTTCTCTAGAGCCGCTTTTACCATTTCCGGTTAACGCAATCGGGCAGTTAAATTGACTTCTGTCAGTAAAGTGCCTTTCAGCATAAGTCCGAGATGATTAAATTGGCATTTAGTTTGATAGACAACCCAAGAAGGGCTTAACCGGCCCCAGCGGGTCAGGGGGTTAGAATATACGCGCGGTAGGTATACCTGTCGTAAGAGGCGACTAAAATACCAAATAGATTCAATGAGTTGTGTAGCGCAACCCTTTCATGGGGTTGTCAGCGCAATATTTAGCTTCTCCAACCCAATTGTCAACCTCACCTATTTACGGCGGTCACGAACTCCTCACGCATCTAGGGGGTGGGAGGGCGGTATGGCCTAGAAGGTGACATGTGGTCATACCAAATCGTTCCCGAGACGGTCGGGCGTGGTACCGGAACATACCGGATCTGCATCCGGAACAAAGCACAATCAACATCGATAACACTCCCAAGGCCGTCTGGGAGTGTCCTTATCGCTACAACAACAACAACAAGGGCTATACCGGCAGTAAGGCATGCTTGTCGCATAGGACACACTTATCAGAGGCGAATATAATCCACAGACCCGAAGGTTGGAGGGATCAAACCAAAAATAGTTGATTGCTTTCTAATATAACCAAAATTTTTTAAATTGAAACTACATTTTCCAAAATATGCACTTTGTGCGTGTGTTCGCTGTCAACCATCCTTTAAAACATTCGTTTAACGAGAGCATTCTACAAAATCAGATGTTGAACTACATAGCGGGAAAGGGCGGGAGAATGAGAGGAAGTTGGGTACAGCAAGAGCCAAGGAGAGAAAAAGATTGAGAGATTGAGAAACGAAGTGAGAGAGGGAGGGAAAAGAGGAGCGACTAAAAGGAAGTGAAGAAAGAAGAGAGGGGGTAATAAGTAAATACGAATTTAAAGTAGTGGTGGAAAAAATTTGAATGTAAGTGTATTAGTGAGAGCCAGAGCAAGAGCATCCCAGCAGAAAAATAAATTTAAAATGGCAACTTAAATTTATTAAAAACAGTTTTATCAAACTTTTTGGAAAATTTGATTTTTTATTCAGAAATGCATCAAAATATTTTCAAGATCCTTTATTCGTTAAGTTGTAGTCGCTTCGAGGGGTGGCCGGTATTTATTTACGGTACGTGCACATGAAACTTGGATTGTAAAAGCGGCTTGACACGACAAATAGCGCTTAGAATAGTAGCGATCACTCCCTTAAAATATTATATCTTCTCGAATAATGCGGAATGTTTAAAAATTATGTGGTTGACTTACAAAAAAACATAAAGATTCATTCATGTTAATTTTTTTACAATTTTGCTAAGTTACTCTAAACCATTGCGAATTCATACAAGTGAAAAACCTAACCATTCCTCCATTGCCATACCTACCAAATAATAAATGGCAGGGAGAACGGCTGTCGCGAATGGCCAGAGAATGGAAATATGGTTTGTTTTTTTTCTCACGGTTAAAAAACTTAAGGGCCATGAATTTCCCATTTGTGTTTCAAACTAACTTTTCTGTCTACAGAAAATAAGACTACATGTTAATATTCATTATCAAAATCTAGTTAACAGATAGATATGAGCATCCAATTAAGCAAACATTTTAAAATATTGTAACGAATTTACTGCAATTCCTGTTATTTGCAACTTTCTACTAACGTTCGTATCGCTAAACTGTTGAATAAATAACTCCAATATTTAATAATGCACCGAAACTTCACAACCAATAGCTTGATTAAATGAAACTGATTGTCGCGCCTCTACTGTGGCGGCCTTTTATACTCTGGGATTTCTCGTTTGCATACTTCTAGGCTCTTCCAGAATTTACTTAGTTACTGCTATATATATATATATATATAGCTCTCATATGCGCGTGTAATTGTGAGCGACAGTTCCACAATTATAATTGCACACTTCTGGAACATCTCAGATAAGATATCTGCAAGTGTTTGTGCGTTGCTTCTCCGCTGCGTGTACGTACGTATGTGTAGACATAATGATTGAATTATTGATGTGCATACAAGTCACTGCTTAGCATCGGCTTAGAGATGATAGTATCCCTTAGTGCTGCTAATATTCGTTACAATATGTAAATATGTAATGCAATATACCAGTCGTATACAAAAATGTTTGAAAACCACTATTGAGCAAGACTGTTTACTATTGTGAACATTTTTATCAAAAAAAAAAAAATTATATTGTTTAGCTATAACAAACCTAAAAAGGTAAAACTTCACCCTAAACATATCTAAACCATGAGTTAATTACGGAAAGGCCGTCTTAAAAGTTGCTTTTCCCCATCATAATATTTCTCACAGGGAATCTTAACATTTCTGCCACAGCCGCACGGCGGGATATTTGATCAATCTAGCTGGCCAAAAGTCGATTTTTCAAAATATTCCAATTTTCTTAAAATATACTTCCTAGATGTCCAATGAATAGTATAACTTAAAAACCCATCTGCTACATCAACGGAGCTAAGCGCGGACATCTAAATTTGTATAAAAATTGTGCGCAGTTCGATGTATTTTTGGACTAAAAAGCAATATACCCTCCTAACCTAAATACTTGTTCACTTGTTTAGCCTTAATCAAATCTAGTTACATTTTCTTTAAGGGCTTTTAATTCATATGTAAGATTTTTTATACCGCATGTTTTTACTAAGTTATTCTACTTGTAATACTACTACTTTTCAATATTAAATTTTTTAAAAACCTTGCAAACAAAAAGATATATCTTTTTTTCATAGCATATCATGTCAGTAATTTTTTGGCAATACATAAGCTTGTGTTTGCTTCACAGTTTAATAATAAAAACGATACTGAGACTGATACCCATATTGGCAAATGGTAGCAACCTTGTGAAACCATCCTCAGTGCCAACACCTAGGTAAACAGTTTTAAAATGAAATAATATATCGATGTACCAAATTTTATTCAATCGGTTAAGCCGTTTCCGAGGTGGTAGTGGATAAACAAAGAAATATAGGAAAAAAAGCCGAGGTGGCAACCCTAAGTGGCAACCCTTTTTCAAAATGTAAATAGAAATGCGGAGTAAAATACCTTTCGTTTGATACCCATATTGACATATCTTATGTATGTAATGTCAAAAAATGGCCATGGGTTCATCCGAAACCGGGGGACCGATCCATAGTAATTCTGCGCGGAACACCGTGAATTTACTGTCAAATATTTCCTTTCATAATAATGAAGTGAAACAGAAATAACTGCTGTTTTAATTTTGGCCAGCTAGATTGATCAAAAACCCCACCTTGAGCTGGGCGCAGTGTTTATTCGTTGCTGTCTGGCCAACGACTGAACGGTGGAGAGTAAGAATATGTGTGAAGCAGGTCTAGCTCATTTGAGCTATGGCACGCTTTAAAGTAATGCAGACAAACCAGAGTTAGATTACAACAACGTCTGCCGGATCTACTAGTATAAGTATATAACTCAATTCATTTTCAGAAAACTTACCATTTTCGTAACACCAGTCAGCGTACCATTTTCGTAAATATCGCCTCGTTCATGCATTTCTGGATCGACAGTTCGAATGGAAAAATTCATCAACTCCGATATAATAGCAATCAACATACCCTCGATACCACCCAATGACTTGATTGCACCGCTTTCTTCATCTCGATCGAAAATCATAAATGGCGGACTATGCCATGTTACTACAGATAATTCACAACCATGAAAATTGTTTACTTTCGTTGGAAAAAACTTGTTGTATCCTACTTTGAACTTTGGACGATTATTATGAAATGAGAATAATAGTTCCGGTTTGGCGGAATGACATTTCGTGCGGGTAAACGGGAAATAGGTAAAAGCAAACGGTGTTATATCCATTAATAAGAAAACATTTATATTTATTACGTAAAGCTCAAAGAATCTCGTAAATATTCGCTTTACGGTTTCCAAACGTTCTTTTTCCGTGCCGGTATAGATGAGAATAAACCAACCATTGCGTTTGTATTTGCTGCGTGAATCATCTAAGTCTCTTGATAGGGCTCTACGGGTAGTTGGAAGATTAAATAAGTAATAAAGGATGGAATATAATGATGAGATGATGTTGATGAGATGAATCATGGTAATCCTGAGTTGATGAGATGAATTATGATAATCCTGAGTTGCTGAGTTCGCTTTGCCTATAATGTGATAGATGAGTTCAATGTATGGTTTGAGTGGAGTATCCCTAAAGTGTTCTTGTGAGACGTAAAGTGAAGCAAAAATTTGGGAGAGTTTTAACTTAGGGCTCGCTTATCTGTCAAAGTTTAAGCTTTTGGCAAAGCGTTTCTTGTGTATCCGACGTAACAAATTTACAATTTTAAGAATCTGAAAAGCCTGAGGCATTTTCCAAAAACAATCTCGTTTATTAAAGAACTATGATTATTTTTTGTGACATAACGGATGTTACAAATTGTCGTGTCAGAGAAAGATACAGATATACATATGAGCGGTCGCCAGTAAAAACGGAATTTGCATTAAGAGTGAAGAAAAGTGAAACTTATAAATATATCATAAAACGAGAGTTATCGATTTTTCCATTAAAATGACGAGGTATCAGTTCACACATACTAAAAAAATTGAATAAAGGTGGACATGTACTTCTGGATTATAAAATAAAATAAATGTAAGGCGCGATAACCTCCGAAGAGATCTAAGGCCGAGCTTCTCTTCCAATTTGCGTCGTGCTCCTCTTGATTTTTCCTTACAAATTGGCCGGACGGGACCTACATATTTTATGCCGACTCCGAACGGCATCTGCAAGGCAGACGAGTTTTAACTGAGAGCTTTTCATGGCAGAAATACAATCGGAGCGCTTGCCAGACACTGCCGAGGGGCGACTCCCCTTAGAAAAATTTCTTCTAATTGAAAAATCTTATTTCTAAAATTTTGATGTTGCTTTGCCCGGGAGTTGAACCCAGGGCATACGGTGTGATAGACGGAGTACGCTACCATCACACCACGGTGGCCGCCGATCTGGATTATATTAGGAATAATTTCGAAACTATTTTCATGTACTTTTAGGCCAATTTCAGGATCAATTATACTTAATTTTTGGAAAAATTTCTCAACTATTCCGGGATCAATCCGGAACTATTTCAAGATCACTTAAGGATTATTTTGAACTCATTTTAGGACAGTAACAGGATTATTTTTGGATCGTTTCGATATTATTTCCGGAATTATTTCAAAACAATTTTGAACCAATCTGCAATAATTTCCGGATAACTTCGGATTTATTAAAAAAAATTTGGAAAAACTTCAGAATCATATCGGGACAGTTTTATATATTGTAACGAATTTACTTGCAAATCCTCTTATTTGCAATCCTCTGCTAAGTTCGAATCACTAAACTGTTGAATAAATAACTCCAATTTGTAATAATGCAAAATGGCCTTTATTAAAGTACTTCACAATAACAAACTGTGCAACGAATAGCTTGCTTAATAACCACACTGATTGATAGCTCAATGAAACTCTACTATTCAAAATAACACTGCTATTGCTCGCTAGATATCGTTTTAATCAAACTGCTTGACAACTCAAATCAAACTGAAAACTTTTTCACTCGCTCGTGCCGCTTTTATAGTTTACGCTGCATACATCTAGGCTCTTCTATTTCCAGAACTTACCAACTATTTCGAGTGTTTATAGTTCTTATATAGTTTCTACTTGTTTACAATTTTCTACTTTTCAGCGTCTCTCAGATGTATGTGAGTTTGTAGTTTACAGTCTCCCGCACACACATAAGCGTATAAGTAAATTCATCTGTGTGTGACATCTCATCTCTCGCTGCCTTGTATGTAAATGTTGCTCGTCGGAATGTGTAAATATGTGTAGACGCAATTATTGATTCGTTTATGTAGATACATAATGATCGAATTATTGATGTGAATTCACGTCACTGCTTAGCATCGGCCTGGAGATGGCAGCACTCCTTAGTTTTGCTAATATTCGTAACACTGCCCTCCACCTAAGTCTGATCGTCCCGATCAGACAAATCTCCCAATCTAAACGCCGCTAGCATCTCCAAATGTACCACCCTTCTAATCCGTGGTTTCCCAGTGGTTTGTATGCGGTAGATGGTATCACTGATCTTCTTCACAACTTTGTACGGGCCTTCCCAACTGCACCGAAATTTGGCTGGAACACCTTTCCGCCGGTGAGGGTTGTTTAACAGTACCAAATCTCCCGCCAAGAAATCTTCCGAATTAAAGTTCTTGTCATGCCAGTGTTTCATCTTAGTACTCATTACCCTGGGCCGTTCCTTCACACTCTGTTGTTTGGTCAATGAACCATTTCGTAGAGCTTGGGCTGGACGGATTTGCTTTGCATAATCGGTATCGTTCCCACATTTCACAAGAGTAGTGCGCTCCGGCTTGAAACTACCCTCGCATTCTTTCTCGGAAATTCGTTGCTTCGTTTTCCTGCGTCTTTTAGGTTTTGTCAATGCCAGTGTTTCTCTCGCAGGTACTTTTGATTTTGATTTATTTGGCCCATTCGATCTATCAACCTTTGCCTTTGACTTTCGTGGTCTTTGTCGAGTCTTTTCCACCAGTACCCGATTACTGCTGAACCCTTTTTCCAAACTAAAGTTAAGTGATATGTCCTGGTTCTTATAGCGCATAATTTTTCTCCGCATATCGATCCTGACGTCATGGTCAACCAAGAAGTCCACTCCCAATATGACTTCATCAACGATCTCCGCCACAACGAATTTGTGTAGAACCATGACTTTCCCAATTAATACCTCACATACCACTTCGCCTTGGACTTGATTATATTCGCCTGTGACCGTACGCAACCTTGCTCCAGGTAATGACTTTACTCTCCTGTAGACCAAATCAGATCGAATCAAGGAATGAGATGCCCCCGTATCTACAGTCAGTTCACGCTCTTTACCATCCACATTCCCTCTGACGGTAAGACTGCTTGATTTCCTTCCAATTTGCGACACAGATATCACAGGACATTCAACAGCCGGGGCAAGTTTTCGTTCTTTACATTCGACACGCTCTTGCTCATTTCCGCCAGCTTTGCGTTTACGGCCACCCACATTGTTGGAACTATTAGGACCAAGATCGCAATGACGTGCAATGTGACCTGGGTTGCCGCACTTGAAACATTTAATAACTCCGGCATTCTTCTGTTGTGATCCCTTCAGTGCTTCCAAAATTGTGTCTACCCATTCTGGCCTTTCTACTTCTACACGATGAGCCTTATATGCTGGTTTACTTAATAGGGAGGCAGTTTCCTGAACTTTGCCATGTCCAAGTTTATTCGAAGTCTTCGGAATTTATTCAACAATTCCTCTTCTGACACCAATTGTAACGAATTTACTTGCAAATCCTCTTATTTGCAATCCTCTGCTAAGTTCGAATCACTAAACTGTTGAATAAATAACTCCAATTTGTAATAATGCAAAATGGCCTTTATTAAAGTACTTCACAATAACAAACTGTGCAACGAATAGCTTGCTTAATAACCACACTGATTGATAGCTCAATGAAACTCTACTATTCAAAATAACACTGCTATTGCTCGCTAGATATCGTTTTAATCAAACTGCTTGACAACTCAAATCAAACTGAAAACTTTTTCACTCGCTCGTGCCGCTTTTATAGTTTACGCTGCATACATCTAGGCTCTTCTATTTCCAGAACTTACCAACTATTTCGAGTGTTTATAGTTCTTATATAGTTTCTACTTGTTTACAATTTTCTACTTTTCAGCGTCTCTCAGATGTATGTGAGTTTGTAGTTTACAGTCTCCCGCACACACATAAGCGTATAAGTAAATTCATCTGTGTGTGACATCTCATCTCTCGCTGCCTTGTATGTAAATGTTGCTCGTCGGAATGTGTACATATGTGTAGACGCAATTATTGATTCGTTTATGTAGATACATAATGATCGAATTATTGATGTGAATTCACGTCACTGCTTAGCATCGGCCTGGAGATGGCAGCACTCCTTAGTTTTGCTAATATTCGTAACAATATCATACTAAGACAATTTCGGTATCATTCCGAGAATATTTAGAGTATTTTTGTGTTAATTTCAAGATTATTTCGGGATCAGCTGTAGTATCATATCATGATTTATTTCGGTATTTTTCAAAATGATTTCAAAAATGTTCCAAAATTGTTCCGAAATAGCCACGCAATGAATCTGAAGCTATCCCGAAATGATACCCAAAATAATTCCGAAGTCATTGTCCCAAAATGAGTTCAAAAAATTAACGAAACGATATAGAAATTGCCCCTAGTTTGTATCTTAAATAATCCTGAAGTGATCCTGAACTTGTTCTAAGTTAGTCCCAAAAGAGCCTAGAAAATATTCCGAAAATAATTTAAAATTGACCCTGAAATTGCCCCAAAAAGTTTTTCTGAAGTGCTCTTTAAAATATGTAATTCCGAAGTGCTTCTGACTTCGTTCCGAAATGTCCATGAAACAGTCTCAAAGTAGTCCCAGAATGGTTCAAGAATATACGGTACAATTCCATCTTCTTCAGAATTTCAGAAGACTGTCAACGTATGATCCAAAAATTAGGTTAAAGAGTAATTCGTGTTATAGCGACTCATTAAAAGTAGTTTCGCTAAATTGTTTAAAGGCAGATGGAATTATTTACTATCAGAACAAAAACCTAAAATTACTTTCTATCAAATTCTTTTATTTTGAAAAATTCTGACACAAGAAAAGTCACAAATCTGTGTCGACATTTAAAGCAATGAAATCAGAGTTCTTCAAAATCAGCTCCACGATAGATCCATATTCAAGTTATACATTATTTTATTTTTGATGCAACTAAAATTTTTCAAAAGTTTTAAGTATTTTTATCACAAGTACACATTTAGTTAAAAAAAAAAACGGGGCCAACTCAGCAGTGCGTACAAAAACATTTGAGACATGAGAAACAAACTTAGAAAACTGAATTAAATACTTACTGAAATGAGTTCCAACTATCGACAAACCAAATCGCTGAGTTTGAGGAGCCGCCCCATTCGATACGTCTAACATCACCAAATAATTTCTCTTGCTCCAAAATGTAAACTCTATAATGTCGACGCTCCAAATGCACCATCAATGTTTGGATCAAATCCGCGTGAAGTCTGAGATGCTGACGATCATTCGCATATTGCGATATAATTAACGGTAATGCACGATATTCAGCATATTCATAGACATTTAGTATCACCCAAGCGAGGGCTAATGCTAGTGAATAATTTCCGTTACCTTCGATGCCACTTTTGTCAAGGTTACTCAATATTATATCCATACCGAATTTTATTGTATTTAGCGATCCAATGCAAATAAACCGATTTGCACCAATGCCATTTGCGAACTATTTCAACTAACGAGTTGTATATTTCAATAAATGCTGAAAATTTATTTCATTTTCATTTTGCATGTTTTCGACCAGCGTTTGACGGGTTTTCGTACACGAAATGTGGTCTTGCTTAAAAAATTGGCTGCACGCTGATGATGTTCCAATTCCATTAACTGGCGACTCCATTATTTTTATACTCAGCTGAGCAGAGCTCACATAGTATATTAATTTTGTTCGCATAAAGGTACCCTGTAATGGCACAAACTAATCGAGATTGATATAGACTATATTCTATATATCAAAATGATCTGGGCGAAAAAAGAAATTCATTTAGCCATGCCCGTCCGTAAACACGATAAATTGAGTAAATTTTGGGATATCTTAATGAAATTTGGTACGTAAGTTCCTGGGCACTCATCTCAGATCGCTGTTTAAAATTAACGAAATCGAACTATATCCACGCCCACTTTTTCGATATAGAAAATTTCGAAAAACCGAAAAAGTGCGATAATTCATTACAAAAGATGGATAAAGTGATGAAACTTGGTAGGTGGGTTGACCTTATGACGCAGAATAGAAAATTAGTAAAATTTTGGGCGATGGGCGTGGCACCGCCCACTTTTAAAAGAAGGTAATAAATAAAAGTTTTGCAGGCTATAATTTGGCAGTCGTTGAAGATATAATGATGAAATTTGGCAGGAGCGTTACTCCTATTACTATATGTGTTCTAAATAAAAATTAGCAAAATGGGATGACGAACACGCCCACATAAAAAAAGAATTTTTAAACAAATTTTAACTAGAACAATAAGCTTAGCGAAAAATAGAGTATTCTGTCAAAGATATTTCACTTATCAAGTTTTATTGTAAGAGGAAATTGGGAGACATTTTTTTTTAAATGGGCGGTGCCACTTGTTATATAGAAAAGTAATTTATCTGAAATTAACTGTACAATTGAAGCTCACGCTGAGTATATAATGTTCGATTACACCCGAACTTAGACACCCTTACTTGTTTTTTTTTTATATATATGTACATATGTATGCAGATAATATTTTAGTATATCCTGGTTACGTTAAAATTTCACATGCATATAAATAATTTTGTGTAAAATAACAGTAAGCAGTCTGTAATTTTAGATAATCATCTCTTAAACGGCTCATAATGGCATTTGTTAATGGCGTGAACTGCATTTCAATTTACAAACAAAGTAGGATTAATTGTTTTATTCGAAATCCACCGTGTGTGAGATTTAAGAATGAGGAAGTGGGTGTAAAATAAAATTTGAATAATTTTTGTTGCCATTAATTTTATACTAATACTAGCAGACCCGGCAGACGTTGTTCTGCCCTAAATTTGGCCTATCTGCATATATTTTAATAAGCTTTTTCCGTCTAACTCTGCCCTACCCCTCTACACTTTTTCCTAATCTTTTTATTCATACCTCCCTCCGTCTTTTTCGCTTCATCTCCATCTTCATCTCATTCCATCTCTTTCTCAGTCTCCTTCTCTCTTTTCTCTTCTCTCAAGTTTTTCTGCTTCTTCTTCATCTCTTATCGCCAGTCCCAGAGGGTGGTATGAATTTTGTTGCAGTCCCACTCCGAGTCTCAGTCTCAATCCCAACTAATATAGGCAAATTTATATACGAAATTTCAGGCAAATCGAATAGGACGTATTTAAATAGGTATGAGGGTATTATTAATTCTTGTCTTTATTTCGGCTTCGCATGCATATTTATCAGTTTTGCTAGGTTGATGCGACTAAATCGAATATCACAATGAACTTTAAAGCTCTCAGCAACAGCTTTCATTTGATATCCATAATACACACACATTCTAGGGCTATCCGGGTCCATGTTTTGGCATATATCTCGAGACCGTAATCACCTAGCGGTGTAAAACTTACACTGTACTAAAGCATACATCAACAGCTTCAATTTGATACCCATAATGTAAAAACACATTCTAGGTGTATCTGGGTCCACGTATTGGGCTATATCTCCAGACCCTAGCCTCCCAGTTGTATGAAAATTATCCTGTACTATAGCATCATCAACAGCTTGATATCCATATTGTATAAACACATTCTAGGGGTACCCGGGTCCACTTTTTGGGCTATATCTCGAGACCCTTCCCTCCCAGTTGTATGAAAATTTTCCTGTACTATAGCACTCATAAACAGCTTTCATTTGATATCCATATTGTATAAACATATTCTAGGGGTACCCGGGTCCACGTTTTGGGCTATATCTCGAGACCCTAGCCTCCCAGTTGTATTAAAATTTTCCTGTTCTATAGCACTCATCAACAGCTTTCATTTGAAATCCATATTGTATAAACACATTCTAGGGGAACCCGGGTCCACGTTTTGATCTCAAGACCCTAGACACGTAGCGAAAAAAAGGTAGACGTTGGCCGATTCTCAGACCTACCTAATATGCTCACAAAATTTCATGAGAATCCGTTCAGCCGTTTCGGAGGAGTTCAGCCTCTAAAACCGTGACAGAAGAATTTTATATATTAGATTAAATCTATACTTTACCTGAGACTTGTATAGTTAACCCTATGATAGATACCCTGCAGTCAAACCAACTACTTGTATACTAGAAGAATACTACTTTGTCAGAAATCACAACTATTTAGAGCTCTGTCTTTTTCATATTAGCAACTGGTATTTTTAACACGGCGATGTTCTACAAAATATCAATTGCCAGTCTCAGCATCGGCATCATACCTGTTGACAAACTAGTCATTATATGCTTCAGAATCGAACCAGATGACATACTACTCAGTATATGCATCAGGGGCATACCAATTAATGCACCAGTCAGCCTCTCGCCAGAATTATACCAGATGGCATACTACTTAGTTTAAGCAATAGTTATTGATAACAGCGTTCTCTGGGCGCGACCTCGCGATGCTACTTCCCAAATTAGTGTGGACTAGGATTAGGACCTCCTTATGTTAATCTTGATCAACCGGATGAGTTCGAAGGTGCCGTATGAAAAGAACAAAACATGCGTTAGGTAACTGATGCCCTCATGCCCAAGGTGTTTCAGCATCGGAATAGCTATTCCATCTGGGCCTATCGATTTAAATGGCTTGGCCCTTTTAATGGCTTCTTTAATCTGCAGTAGTAACGGTGAGGTCGTATTTAATCTAGTTCGACAAACAAAATCCAAATGAAATACTAACTATTATGAATAACGCCACAAAATTCTAGTCTATAAACTATTCAAAAACTGAGTAGTATGTTTAACCTCAAAAAATCTAGTCAGTGAAATATTCAAACACCAACTAATATGAATAGTCCCACAAAATTCTAGTCAAAGAACTAGAATGTTTGCTGGCTACTTTGGCTTTTGACTGCAGGATAACTCTGTTTTAGTGCACATATAATGAATATGGCCATAGTAATGGTTGAACTAATGGAGACAACCGATTCCCAGATTTACATATCTACTAGTCCATAAAATGTACAAAGATTCAACGAAGAAGGAATAATTGGCACACGCATGACGTTTACGTAACTTTTTTGTATGAACACACAAAATCGAAATTCGATTTTGAGCATCGAAGAATAGTTGAGTTTGCGATTATTCGAATAATCTAAATAAATCAACTATTCGAATAGTGAAATTCGATTAACAAACCAAGAAAAGTCGAACAATCGAATATTCGATTATATGATTTATTCGAATATTTTTAAGAAACGTATTCACATACCTACCAGCTCTACGTAAAATGACATATCGGTATTCTCATCAATACCTTTCCTTTGATACACAAATCGTTAAATTTAATTCAGAGGTACCCTGGCCAGCTAAAAAATGTGTTTATATGTGTAGATTCAATGTTTTCGGCATTTTAATGTTGACAAAACAAATATTAAGCTTGATTTCACTAATATTCACTAACTAGAGTTATAACAAGTAAGGCAGTCTAAGTTCGGGTGAAACCGAAATGAAATGCTGTTGTTGTTTGTTTTGTGTTGCTTAATAGTGTTACAAGGCTGCGCAATAATACATTTACATACGGTTCTATTCTGAACTAATTTTCGCTCAAAATAAGAAAAACAGATACAGAGACTAACACCAATAACCTTGAGCGGGTAATAATGCAGTTTGCCTTCAGATATGGGGATTTCCCTACTTTTTATTTTAAAGTAAAGATATAACAGAACAATAAACATAAACACACAAGTGCCATTGTACTAAAAAACGTTATTACAAAAAAGGGCAGGTCAGTAACGAAAATTTCCAACTTTTACTAGAAATAGCTTATTACCTGCATCTACGCACTTTTACAAAATCTATATATATAAAAAGAAGTGTACATTTTGATTGTCACTCCATAACTCGAGAACGGATAGAAAGATTGCCATGAAATTTTTAGGAAAGATACAGGAATGAGAGATGATGGTTAGTTGATTTTGAAATCCCAAACCGGTTTAGCCATATATATATATACATCAAATTCTGTGTGTGTGTGTGTGTTCGCTATGGAAACGTATTTCCCACACATCAATCATCACCAAATTTTGGTTATGGGTTCCTTCGATCAACGGGAAGGTTTTAGGCTAAAAATAATTTCGATATATAAAAGGGGCGTGGCACCTTCCATGGGTATGCAGTACCAAACCTTTGAAGGTATTGGAATTGCGGAATTGAGAAAAAGGGGGCGTGGAACCTCCCATTCAAATGGAATCTCTGGTACTGCATAATTTTGAAGGTATACATGCCAGAACATTGAAATTCAGTAAGGAGTTATATGAGGTCAATCCCTAACACCACCAAAAATTCCGCAGAATTGGGAAAAAGGGGGCGTGGAACCGCCCATTCAAATGGAATCTTTGGTACTGCATAACTTTGAAGGTATACATGCCAGAACATTGAAATTCAGTAAGGAGTTATATGAGGTCAATCCCTAACACCACCAAGAAAATATGGACTTGGGAAAAAGGGGGTGTGGAACCTCTCATTCAAATGGAATCTTTGGTACTGCATAACTTTGAAGGTATACATGCCAGAACATTGAAATTCAGTAAGGAGTTATATGAGGTCAATCCCTAACACCACCAAGAAAATATGGAATTGGGAAAAAGGGGGTGTGGAACCTCCCATTCAAATGGAATCTTTGGTACTGCATAACTTCGAAGGTATACATGCCAGAACATTGAAATTCAGTAAGGTGTTATATGAGGTCAATCCCTAACACCACCAAGAAAATGCGGAGTTGGGAAAAAGGGGGCGTGGAACCTCCCATTCAAATGGAATCTTTGGTACTGCATAACTTTGAAGGTATAGATGCCAGAACATTGAAATTCAGTAAGGTGTTATATGAGGTCAATCCCTAACACCACCAAGAAAATATGGAATTGGGAAAAAGGGGGCGTGGAACCTCCCATTCAAATGGAATCTTTGGTACTGCATAACTTTGAAGGTATACATGCCAGAACATTGAAATTCAGTAAGGTGTTATATGAGGTCAATCCCTAACACCACCAAGAAAATATGGAATTGGGAAAAAGGGGGTGTGGAACCTCCCATTCAAATGGAATCTTTGGTACTGCTTAACTTTGAAGGTATACATGCCAGAACATTGAAATTCAGTAAGGAGTTATATGAGGTCAATCCCTAACACCACTAAGAAAATGCGGAATTGGGAAAAAGGGGGCGTGGAACCGCCCATTCAAATGGAATCTTTGGTACTGCATAACTTTGAAGGTATACATGCCAGAACATTGAAATTCAGTAAGGAGTTATATGAGGTCAATCCCTAACACCACCAAGAAAATGCGGAATTGGGAAAAAGGGGGCGTGGCACCTCCCATACAAATGGAATATATTATACTGCATATATCTGGATGTCGTAATGGTAGAATAATTAAAATTGGTAAGGAGCTATGTGACGTTAAGTCCTATAACCTCCAGTAAAATGTGGAATGGGGAAAAACTATGGCTGCCGTACAAACTTAAGTTATTTTAACACCTAAAGTTTGACAGCATTGTTGAGTTTAGCTGTTATGCCTTTTGGAAGTTTAGTAATCTGCCGCTGTTAAAAAAATTGTTTAGCTTCAGTCTATCTGCATCTTCTATAAAAATCAAATCTCTGTGTGTGTGTTCCCTATGAAAACGTGTTTGCTATACTTCGATCATCACCAAATTTGGGCTCGAGGTTCCTTCGATCAAGACGAAAGTTTTTCATATTTCAGAATTAAGAATTTTAAATTTAAATGTTTTTGTTTTTTGGCTATGCGAAAGAACTATCTTAGCTCCCAAAAATGATCATGTTAACAAAATCAATGATCGCTTTCAAAATCAATATCCTGGTGAAGTGACGAAATATAAATTGATAGACACATTTACAGATGAAGATAAAATTGTGAATTATCCAAATGAATTTCTATACTCCTTAGAACCAAAAGGAATGCCTGCGCATATATCAACTTTGCAAATTGGCTCACCAGTCATGCTTCTTCGGAATGTAATCAAAGCAACAATCATCGGCGGTAAAAGCAATACAATAATATAAAATAAGATACAATAAGATACAAGAATAAAATGTTTTAACAGAAAATTTCACCAAATATGCGTACAAAATTCAATTCAATTTACAGAAAAATAAATTAAATTATCAACAAACAAAACAGCAAAAATAACGCAACATCCATTCGATCTCGGGCGTTACAACGTGCGCCTGGTAAAGCTAGTCTTTTATATAAAAAAAGGCAATTTAACCGATTTAGTCCATTTTTACCGAAAATATTTCCTGCTAAAAGGCATACATATGGACCAAATTTTTGGTCGAGTTATGGCTCCAGAAACGCTGGGAAATGCATTGTAAGAAAGGGGCAGTGCCACGCTCATTTTTTAAGATATGATTTTTTTCTCACTTCTTGTTATAATGGCACAAACTGCGATTGGTACAAAACTAATTTTCGCTAAGATTTAACTTATTATTTTTGCCTACAACCCTTTTTAAAGTCATTTATATAAAAGTGGGCGTGCTCCTTAACCAATCTTATCCATTTTTACTAGAAATATTTCCTGCTATAAGGGAAATATGTGTACACAATTTTGTTACGATATGTAAATTTTTCTTCGAGTTATGGCTCCCGAAACATTGAAAATTGCTTAGTCATAAAAGGGGCGGTACCATACCCAATTTTTAAAATTTGAAGTTTATCCTATTTATTGTTATAATCCAATGAACAACCATTGATATAAAGCTCTTTTTCGCTAAGATATAGCTTATTATTTTCGTCCACGGCGCTTTTAAAAATCTTTTATATAAAATTGGGCGTCGTCCTTAACCGATTTCGTTAATTTTTCTACAAAGTATTCCTTATAGTAAAGGCAACCTCTCTGCCGAATTTTGTTACGATAGGTTTAACGATTTGTGATTTATAATTAATAATATTTGTAAAATTTATTTAATCGCAAGTGGGCGGTGCCACGCCCATTTTAAAAAGTTTTTTTCAAATTTTTACCAAGAGTCTCAATATCAGTCCATATGTCAAATTTCAGTATTCTAGGTGTATTATTTAATAAATAATCAGGTTTTTTGTGTTTTCCAAAATGTTATATATATAAAAAGTAGGCGTGGTTATCATCATATTTCGCTCATTTTCAATACCAATATATTCTGCGTACATATAAGCGCGTGTACAAAATTTGGTGAAGATATCTCAATATTTACTCAAGTTATCGTGTTAACGGGCAGACGGACGGACGGGCGGGCGGAGGGACATGGCTCAATCAAATTTTTTTTTCGATACTGATGATTTTGATATATGGAAGTGTTTATCTATCTCGATTCCTTTATACCTGTGCAACCAACCGTTATCCAATCGAAGTCATAATACCCTGTGTACAAGTACAGCTGGGTATAAAAATAAGGTTTTGGAAAGTAAGCTTGGTTTAAAAAGTCAAATAAATACAAAATATACATTATACATTTAATTTAGTCAACATTTTATTAGATTATTTATAAATTTACTCTATTGATTAAATCCAGCCTACCATCCACAATGTCACTTGATACCAAATCAATTCTGCCAAAAACACCACCATCGTCAAGCCAATTAGTATGAAATAAGCTATAAATACACCCCAAAGATCTTCCATGTCGAGTGCATCATTATTAGTTGGTGGCACCATTTTATAATAACTTACATCCAAATACTTTCGAGCCCAAAAATCGATCATTCCTTGACTGCGTAATTGCAAAATTAAATCATTGAAACGATTAATCAAGTAGCTGTGCTTTGGAAAATATATCGTTATATATTGAGCAAAAAATCTATCGTTCAATACATAGAATCCGCCACGTTGACGTGTAGACATTATGTAGTAAGTGAGAAAATCACGTGGTGATACACCTGCCAATTTTCCACCTAAACGTTCCACCAATTGATAAGATTTCCACTCATAAGTATCGTTATTGAAAATAATTGGTATGCGATCTTGACGCATTAATGGTGCAACCTTAACGCTGTTATACGTAGCCTTTGTCATAACTAAGGAGTAACCCTGATCGATTAGTTCAAAAATATTTTGTGGTGGCGTGCGAAATATATCTGTTTGTAAAAGTTTATAGAGACAACTTTGATATGAATTACGCATCAAATAACCATAAATGACCCAAGAACATAGAACGAAACGTGCAAAATTTGTACGTGGTGGTTCCTCAATTGGTATACCCAGAAATAAACTATAGGTATTTGTTATTGGTGTACGTGTACGCGGATAACCAATAATAATGCGAGCGAGTGGTGAATAATCACAGCGACTGTGTATGGTATAGGCTAGAAGTAAGACTAATTGAAAACTTATTAATAAACATATCCAAGTTGTTAGATCAAAGGGAAAACCGAATATTTCTAGTGATGAGTAGGTTTGACCGGTTATTTCGACGCCGAAAATTTGCCATGTTTGATAGTAGGGTAATGCAGCGGTGAGGATTTCGCAACGTTCAGCGGTATAGCGAAAGCAACCCAGACTTAAGTCGGCCATGTGGTCGTAGAGCTTTAAAAAGGAGAAGAAGAAAATATTTAAATATGTGTTATATCTGTGATGCTTTAAAACAATGCACGATACAAAAGTCGATGCTCTGCAAACAGACTAAAGGATATAGGAAGTTAAAATAGCCAAAATTCTCAAAATTAATTATTTAGATATCTCGCGATATGCCAAGTTCTCGATTAATCGAGTCTTTAAGCACACGCTTGTGTTTGAGAAGAAGTCTTTAGCTCTACTTTGAATACAGTGTACTTGATGTGGATTTAGTGTGAGATGGTGGCGTAATGAGGGGGGGGGGGGGGAGGGAGATGCAAGAGGTCATCTTGCACAAGCGCTACACACAGGGGGGACAAATGGTCCGCATAGCAGAATCTCCTGGATAATTTGTATTTTTATTATAACTGATTTTTTGAAAATATTGATTTCTGGAAAAAATTTCCTGCACCAAAAAAATGCACGCATATATCCGGAACACTTGCGACAGGTTGTGGAATAATTGAAAGCATATATCTTTTTTTCTCACATTCAAAGTTACGAAGGGAATTATTAAAAAATGCTTTAACTAAAACTGTTAAACGTGAGTCTGAAACACGATGGAGCGCCAGAATACAAGCGGTTAGCTCTATCGTCGATGGGCTAGAGAATGTAGTAGAACTCTTAGAACAACTAGCAGAGAACACTAACACCACAAGTGACACCAGAAGTGAAGCTACAATTCTGTTACAAAATATACTAAATTTTAATTTCATAACATTAGTTCATTGCTGGTATGGAATCTTAAGGAGGACTGATCGCGTGCAGCTCAGACTGGAAGATCCGGGGATAAATTTTAGGGAAACGTACCATGATCTTAAATCATTAGCGACTGAATTATCCGAAATTCGAGACACTCTCTGTGAAGAAGCAATAAAAAAAGCGAAATCTCTTTGTGAAAAATGGGATATTGATATAGTAAAACGTGTAAGAAGGCGCCGCAAAATGTACGGAGAATCGGCTGGAGATGTTGTTGGTCTTTTCGCAGAATGTGAAATTTCTAACGTTATGAAAAGCGTTTTCGATCGTCTCCAACAAGAAATACGTACAAGATTTACACGACTAAATGGCCTTAACTTTAGATTTGGATTTGTTAAACAAGGATAATAACGACTTAGAAAGAAATTTTAAGAACTTGGGTGAATTTTATAATACAGATTTCGATGGAATATACATTTTTATCGAAAAATGTGACTGCAAAATATATTTTTGCCCGGGCGCAAGAAAACCTCACCACGCCACTGGGGTGAGTCTCAATATTTGATTACTTTCAGCTAGGTAACAGCTAGCTAGCGAGGCACATCTATATAGACGAGAAACAAGATAAAGTGAAAGTACTTATTATGGTATGCATAAGTCCCTTCAAATTGCAAAATAGATCTTGAGCTACTAAAGAAAAGAGATCGTTAGAAAATATATACTTCTATTTATAGCGGGAAAGTGTTTGTCATTTCGGAATGGTTTTCGAGATTATTTCGCTATTATTTGAATACCAATTTGAATGATTTTCGGAAATGATATAAGAAATCAAATCCGCGCTATTTCGTGAAAATTTTCGGGAAATTTCGAGATCACTTTGAGACAATTTCGAGATCTTTTTGAACCATTGTGAATAATATAGGGACCGTTTTCCGATAAGTTAAGGACTATTTCGAAATTTATTTTTGGAAACAATTTGTGAATATTTTGCGAATATATTGGAACTATCACTCAATCATTTCAATAATCGCGTTGGGATCGTTTCGGGACTATCTTCGCTATCTTTTGACAAATGTTCTTAGTCATTTAGGAACTGTTGGGAAAATTTGATCTTGTTGGATCAGTTATGGCTATATATGATCTCTTATAGCTATATATGAAACATTTTGGGATTATTTCGGAATAATATCTGGTTCAACTCGTGTCTTATGCAGACCATTTCAGAATCATTTCCGGATTGTTTCGAGACAATTTTCGAAAAAATTGACGTTCACTTCGAGTTCGTTTCAGAATCGCTTCCGGGATCTTCCATGACCATTTTGGAATTTTTCTGGAAAACCAGGATTGTATTCGGGTTCATTTTGGGATACCTTGAAAATCATTTTAGGCTCATCTAGATGTTGCTCTCTGGATTAAATCTTGATCACATCGGGGTCATTTTGGGATTTTTTTTGGGACTGCTCATATTAGTTTGGTACCACTTTGGGATAATTTAGTAACTATTTAGTGATTAATTCGGGATCATGTCCGAACTATTTTCCATAATTTTGGAACTGGATTCGGAAAAATTTCGTGGCTGTTTTAGGCATAATTTTGAAAGTTTTTTCCCGATTATTTCACAATTTAGATTCAAACATTCAGCGACTTTCTCTTGACCATTCCGATATTGTTTTTGAAGAATTCCATGCTCTGCATAAGCGAGTAATGGACACTGAGTCACTGGTACATATAGTCTGAATATTGGCTTTTGCTAGCAGCCCACTTTCGGAGGCGTCTTGCGAAAATTATAAGGGACAGTCTTGAGCTGGAACATATCTCGAAAATCGTTTTTATACCAAATCAGTATATATAACTTCGTTCTGGAAGTAATGTAGAAGACCAAAGACAGTGAGATCAGAGCGAACACGCTTCAGTGAATACATACATGGGTAGGTAAACGTACGCCACCTTATACCAGCTGAAAACGAAATCCAAAGTTCGTTCGTGGTGCCGAGTCGTACTGCTTTGCGCCTTCTTGGCATAGAGGGAGCCTTATACAACATAGCTCACAACAACATAAGTCGGACGCTTAAAATAAGGGAAGTTGAGCGACCTATAAAAATGTGGGTAAGCACTTTACTTCGTACGAGATTACCCAAATCGTCTAGGACGTCACGGTACAAATTCATACTACAACGATTATTCCCCAGAGGAAAATAAGGTTAACGAATAATATCAATCCTAGAAACGCAGCCAGCATTTCCTTCTCGAAGAAAATATCCCTTGAAGTTAGAACAATCATATTGGTTGGAGTACTGCTGTATCCGGTGACCGAAATATCTATCAACAACAGCCATGCACATAGAAAAAGAAACTTGCACAATAAGGGATGAAATCAGTAGGGGGAGGCAGACAGAAACCAAAACCGAGTCCAAACGACAGAGTTACTACTTCAGGCATTTCTGGAGGGTACAACACTAAGCGATACAGAGCTACTATAAAAATATCTAAAAGCAAATTGAGAATGTTAACAACGATAATTAATGGGCACTCACCCAAAAGTCATATGCAGACAGGCGGGCATCTGTTCCAGCAGTATTTGTGGGTTCTGCGTCAACGCATATGAGACCGCAGAGCAGATCTTTCTCGATTGCAACGCCATTGCGAGAATAAGACTAAATATTCGGTTTCATTCAAGCTCGTAGGTAAGCACATACACTCCTTGAAGCCGATTTTCTGAGAGAGTAATGCGCATGGGAGGCAGATTGAGAGATCTTTTACTGCCGTTGGGGTTAGGGGAGTACTTTCTGTTTTCTTGGCTATTGTGGGCTGTGACGATTTGCTATTCATAATAAAAAAAAGTTCAGCAATCTTCCTTATGTTACAGCTACGTATTTGACAAATGGATAGCTTTTATTAGCTATGTTTTCGTTTAGTTAAAATATTCTAGAAAAATTGTTCACTTTTATATCATGCAAAGTCATATACGAAGTATCAAACTTACTAACTGCATAGCACCTGTTAAGTTGCCATCAGGCAACTGTTCACCACGTTCCGTTCTGTGTTCCGGTTCAACAAGATTCATTGTAAAATTCAACTTCTTGGCCAATTCTACCAGCATATCACCCTCGAAAGAACCCAATCGCGCATAACCACTTTCTTCGGGATAATAGCTCAAATATGGTGGCGTATCCCAAACAGCTATAGTTAACGAACAATTTTGAAAATTAGCCAACTTCTTTGGAAATATGTGCGTAGCCAATGGATGATGCCAACTGCCATTGTAAATATTTATAAGTTTTACATTATTCTTTTTACACGGACCATTCGCCATAAATGGGAAATATGTGTAAACTTCAACATAATTTGGTTTGCGTTCAAACAATAAACTGACATTGACCAGATAATTACGATAGAAGTAACTTAAAATGCTAGAAATAAGCAAATCCGGAACTAGCGTAGTATCTGTATCGATCAGTAGAACTAAATAATGTTCGGGAAAATCAAACTGACTGGTAAGGGAAGCTGGATCAAGTTCCCTGTATAAAAGAAAAAAGTAAATAATATATAATTAGGGTGCGTAATAAAATAAATAATCATTAAGTTTAAGTGTTGGTTAAGAAACAAATTTTTCTTCTTAATTTAACAGAGTTGCTCAACCCCTTTACACTTGTAGCACTTTTGTTTTTGTTTTGCCCTGAAGCATAGGCACAGATACAAATTCACACTTTGAATATTAAAAAAAAAATTTTCATAGCACTCGCATATGCCCACACATACATATAAATTCAATTCATATGAAAGTTCCTGAATTTCATATGAAAGTGCAAAGGAAAAGCACTTCCATATGAAGCCAAGGCACTTCGGTATTATACTGAAATTTTCACTCACAAATTGACACCAAATAATTTTTCAAAAATATTGTAGCACTGAGAAAAATTTTAATTCAAAATTTATTCATTAAGGGACCATCAAAATTTATTAAACATTCAAAATAAATTTCATATTCTTTTTTCAATTTAAAAAGTTTCAGTGTACATATAAATTTGTATAGGGGTATTCCATCCCATTTCGACCAATTTTGAACCCGACCCCTTTAGAATTGGCTGAAAGTTTTTCTTCTTTTTCTAGCTTACGAAAGACGTTTTTCAGAATTTTTTCAATTTTTTTCATCCAACTCAAAAAAAGTTATGAATTTTTAAAAAAACACCGTTTTTCTTTTCAAAATGCTATAACTTTTTCAAAAATTGACCGTTTGGGAACTTTTTTTTTTAAATTTGTTTTTAAATGTACTTTTCGGAAAAAATACAAAAAAATTTTTAAAGTTTTTTTTTTAATTTTTCAGTTTTTCGAGATTTTTCGAATTTCGCCATTTTTTTTTCTCATAAAAAACTTCAATCAATTCTGCAATCATCCCCACTAATCCCAGAGTGGGTCGATTACTATTATTATTATTATTTATTTAATTGAAAAAAAAAAACTTTAAAATTTTTTTTGTATTTTTTCCGAAAAGTACATTTAAAAAGAAATTTAAAAAAAAAGATCCCAAACGGTCAATATTTGAAAAAGTTATATCATTTTGAAAACAAAAACGGTGTACAACTCAAAATAAGTTATGAATTTAAAAACAAAACGGTGTTTTTTTTCAAAATGCTATAACTTTTTCAAAAATTGACCGTTTAGGATCTTTTTTTTTTAAATTTGTTTTTAAATGTATTTTTCGGAAAAAAAACAAAAAACATTTTTAAAGTTTTTTTTTCAATTAAATAAAAAAAAAAAAAAAAAATCGGCCCACTCCGGGATTAGTGGGGATGATTGCAGAATTGATTGAAGTTTTTTATGAGAAAAAAAAATGGCGAAATTCGAAAAATCTCGAAAAACTGAAATCTTACAAAAAAAAAAAGCTTTAAAAATTGTTTTGTATTTTTTCCGAAAAGTACATTTAAAAACAAATTAAAAAAAAAAATTTCCCAAACGGGGAATTTTGAAAAATTTATAGCATTTTAAAAACAAAAACGGTGTTTTTTTTAAAAATTCATAACTTTTTTTGAGTTGGATGAAAAAATTTGAAAAAATTCTGAAAAACGTCTTTCGTGAGCTAGAAAAAGAAGAAACACTTTTAGCCAATTCTAAAGGGTTGGGTGTCAGTTGGGTTAATTCGACGTTCATAAAACGAAATCTTTATCAGTCAACGGAAACATGCTTGTAATCTATCAATAAAACAGTTTCTGCTGAATACCCAGAAACCAGGGCATTCCAACAGACACCTGATTTAAAGGTCCTCGCCTTCCAGGACCGCAAGCATTATGAGGAAATACGGCACTTGAGAACTCAACCGTATGTGGAAAAAGCACAAAGAGATACTTAGAGATATTCACAAGGCGTCGAACCTCTATGCCAGAAATTGCCCGGTGAACTCCGTTCTTAAAGTAAAGTACCCTTAACTGGCAATAGAGGAAATCAGCCTCCCTAGGGAGATGCACGTCACCCTAGCTCAACTTTGATCTGGAGACTGTAAAAATTAAACTCTTACCCATCCAGAATCAACCCCGACACACATAATATATGTCCTGCTTGTAACGTGTCTCCACATGACACCAGCCATCTTTTCACTCCTAACCCTCCTTTCTCTCTAGTCCACCCCTGTTTAAACTGGATGTTTCTTCCGTCTCCAGTTAGAGGATATTTCGGAAAATTTGTGTGTGAAATCATGTAACTTTCACGGCAGTGTACTTCTAGTCTATGCGCTAAGCTCTTCCCAATGAGCTAGTTCGAACATGTAAATATTGTAAGAAATATTCAAACAAGTATTCTTGAACTTGCTTGATTATCAAAATTTATTAAAATAGAAAAAATGAAACAATGCGAGTTTGCTTGTTGTGCTACGCGACGCAGCTCTTGTTAATTTTGTTAAAAGTGACCGCCATTTTTTCAACTTATGGGCCAAGCTGCATGTATTCCGTGGTTATCGTTGTGATCCTAATAATGCCCTTCCTTCACAAACAGAGTATTTCATCTGTTCTCCTCCTACCATAAGTCAGTCAAGTTTGCTTAGTTTTGTTGCAGGTGCCCGAGGAGTGTCATTTGGGGACTGCTATCTCCAGGAATCTGCTACGAATGTCTCCGCAGTATCCAGCAGCGCTCGTATCTTTCCAAGTTCGTCTACCTCCTCGGAGCTCCCAATATTCCTTTGACCAGGAACATTTATAAGCATGATATTTAAGATGGTAGCTGCAGCATGAGGCGATCTTTAGTAGCTGTTGACGGCCTTGGACAAAATGATGGCGGATGTAAGCGCCAAAAGTGCTGCTTGCTGAGTAAATGCATACCTCGCGCCTTCGCACTTACTGCTTCGAAATGAGCGTCAAAACCTTCCTTATATCCAGAAATTCCGCTTGACAGATAATAAACGAGTCAGGAAGTCGGACTGACAACGACACTTTAAATTGTTTGGAGAAAACAATAGCTCCCAACCCGCAGTGCATTTTGGACCGGTTGGTGTAGAGCGAAATTGTGTCCTTCTTGTGTACTCCGTCCCCTCCAGGTCGCTCTTGAACAGAAGTACCTTAAAGCTCCTGTCAACAAGTTTTTTTTTTGGGATTTCCCAACATATTTTTACAGATTGACTCGATTAAAGCCTATAGTACCAATTGAATAAATGCGCTTTTTTGAAATAGCTTCGTTTTTGACGAACACAGCTATCTAGATAGATTTAAATGGTCACGACTTGAGTTGTGAGTGCGTATTTTTTTAGTTCCTTTATTTAATTATAATTAGAACAGAGGACCTACTTAATAGGTCAAGGCAAGAATACTTTATGATCACTGCCACAATAACGGGGTAATGGCCGCTAGGCCTGAAACTGAGTTAATGAGAATCCTTACCAACAGCATTTATAGGAGCTGCGGCGAGGAAAGCAACAAAGAAACAATAGATCTTCGGGCAGTAGCTAAAACCTTTGTTAAAGATATCAGCAGGTTCAATGGTAGCACACCAAATAAAAAATAAATAAATGTAAGGCGCGATAACCTCCGAAGAGATCTAAAGCCGAGCTTCTCTTCCAATTTGAGTCGTGCTCCTCTTGATTTTCCCAACAAATTGGCCGGACGGGACTTACATGTTTTATGCCGACTCCGAACGGCATCTGCAAGGCATATGAGTTTTCACTGAGAGCTTTTCATGGCAGAAATACACCCGGAGCGCTTGCCAAACACTGCCGTGGGGCGACCCCGCTTAGATAAATTTTCTTCTAATTGAAAAACCTTATTTCTAAAATTTTTTTTGATGTTGCTTTGCCCGGGGTGTGAACCCAGGGCATACGGTGTGGTAGGCGGTGGCCGCCGACTAGCCGTGCTAAAATTATACCGTGTATTACTTGTGCTCCGGTCTTTCGTATCCGGGCCCCACACTAACCAACCCACCAACTGTCGAAAATTGTACAGTTTCACGTATGTTGAGGTCCAGACGTAGCTGTTTTAAAAGTAGATTTAGAGCGTCAGTTGGACACGAGCTTGACGTGACCTCCACACCACTGCGACCACAACTGTTAAGATAATTTCAAGAACATAAATCGTAAAAAATTATCTTTTTGTTCAGAGTTAAATTTAATTCTTAAAGTCCTTATGTATTTAATCTTAATGGTAGCTTTTAAACTTACAAATATTTGTTATTGAATTATATTAACTTTTGTAGTCGAACTCGTTGTGTTAGTTGTTGAATTTAAATAAATAAATAAATATAATGGCGGCCACCGTGGTGTGATGGTAGCGTGCTCCGCCTACCACACCGTATGCCCTGGGTTCGAACCCCGGGCAAAGCAACATCAAAAGTTTAGAAATAAGGTTTTTCAATTAGAAGAAAATGTTTCTAAGCGGGGTCGCCCCTCTGCAGTGTTTGGCAAGCGCTCCGAGTGTATTTGTGCCATGAAAAGCTATCAGTGAAAACTCATCTGCCTTGCAGATGCCGTTCGGAGTCGGCATAAAACATGTAGGTCCCGTCCGGCCAATTTGTAGGGAAAATCAAGAAGAGCACGACGCAAATTGGAAGAGAAGCTCGGCCTTTGATCTCTTCGGAGGTTATCGCGCCTTACATTTATTTTTATATTTTTAAATAAATAAAATCGTAGGACAGTAGGAAAGATTCTTGCCTTTCGAGGGATGATTTGGGGGTGGAAACACACTACACATACACACTAGAGGTTTACGCCGATCACTTTATCGGCGGCGGCGGCGTAGGCTCTATTATATACCGGCGGCGGCGGTGTAGGCGGCGCGCCGGCGTACGCCGGTGTTCTTACTTTAAAAGCTTGATTTTTCTATTTAAAAAAATAATATTTAGGAAAGGTTTTGTTTATATGTATTTAAGGAAATCAACGTGTTGGCCATTTCGGAAAGATCCGCGGTTTTTGCATCAAAATCTCGCAGACCGTTCAGAAATTTTCAGGAGTAGCTCCTTGCGAAGGGATTGCCCCTCGTTCGCATGCTCCAGAGAGGCTTCGAACCTAACCCTGGTCTTTGGAATTGGTACTGCTGCTTCTGCTGAAAAGAAATAGAGATACATAAAATAGTCAAACTTTTGCCTGTATATCTCGTGCAAAGCGTAGTTTCACCTAGGGTTAACTCCTAATAATCGTCGCGAACACAATTTCTTTAAATCATGTGTCGCTCCTTGGCGGTCACGCATAAAGGCGACTTAGGGTTGCTATGAAGGGTCTATTAATACTCACGACTATCGTGGCACAGGGCGCCTTCAGTTTTTTCGGCTGTTTTTAAGAGCTAAAATTTCCGATGTGCGAACAGTAGGAATCCCTACCACCAGTCGCTACCACGCCTCCTGAGCCTCACACCATATCCCAGTACAGAAGATATAGGACTGCGACTTCGAACTCATACCTTCGTCGCCTTCACTTTCCTAGAAGCTCTAGGTGTAGCCCCGAAGACTTTCCAACGGATGCTTTTGTCGTGCTATGCTGCCGAGCTACACCAGAGAAACGCCATGAAACGTTAGGGAGTGACTATTCGGCCAAGGATGCCGCCTTCGAAATCATAAGCAATCTAAGTGGAGGTCATTGCGTAATGGGTGAAAATCCGTATAATCCTCGGGGCATCTACATAATTAAAATTTTACAAGGACCCTGGATAAAATTTTTAAAATGTAGACCAAAGATTGCAGACGTTTGTGTTCACAACATTGATTTCAATTGTCTCCGTTAAATCAAATTTAGAATGAAAGTCGACGGATTTTAAGTTGAAAGTTGTTAACTATTATTTTCCGGCCTTACGATATAGGAGCTCATTATGGATGACCGCGTAGCTTCAGTTTTCAGACAAGTTCGACTGTCCACTACGTTAGGGTAGTATCACACACAGTCATTAGTTCCACTGTCTTGGGAAAGCTTTTGCTTCACCACTTTGAGTGTTCTTGCGAAGGAAAAAACCTCACCCGGTAGATATATGTGCCTACGTATTCACAATTGTAAAAGGAGCCGTAACGTGTAGGTGATATTTAAACTTGGTTGATAGGCTATAATCAATGTGATTCACTCCAAGGGACCAGTTTTGGATAGGGCCGCCAATTTTAGGAAATGTCAAACCGGGAGACTTGGGTATTGAAGGATGAAGTGTGAAAATCAAAATTAACATTTCAGACGGTATTGTATAGTTTCGCAAATAAACAACAGATGTTTAAATGTAAGCCCAAGTGATTTTTCACACCCTTCTCATAAGTACATATATCCTCACCTTAAGTATGAGGTAAGAATAATTTCAAAGGGGTGTTTATGCCCCTAAAACCTTCTACAGGATTTTGCATCACTGATTTCGCTTATTCTCGATGACAATTTAAAAACATGTTCGCCATGGGTCATTTTATTTGAATTAATTGTTCATTATTAATTTTTTCAAAAATGCAAAGTGAGCATATAAATTTATTATATAACTTTTCTTTTAGTATTTTGTTTGAATAACTTGCCGAATTGGGTGATGGAAAGTCCGTGTTAAGCTGATATAGAAAGCGCCTGTTATTTTAAATAACTTTTGAATAGTTATAAAGAGTTAAATTTCGCAATTAGTTTCTTATAACTGGCAGTGATGCGCATCCGTTGATACCACTTTCGACCATATCCGCCAAATTTTCGACATGAACAATAAATAGCCTAAACAGTCTTAAACGAGTAGAAAATATATTAACGCGCCGGACGCCGCGCCGCCACGCCGATATTTTTGACATTCGGCGGCGGCGTGCGAAAAACGACCAAAATCGGCGGCGGCGGCGGCGGCGTTTATCGGCGGCGTATATCTCTAATACACACATACACACAGATATCAACTCACTTTAAAGCCTGCACTCCATCTATAAGCAACAAATTAAATTGCCGTGTATTTGTTGGTAGGCGTATTGCTTCATAAGTTTCAATTTGTATTTTACTTTTATTCAAATAAGGCAGAGTACAAGTGAGCAAATCTTGCATCAGCATCCACGCCTCGATATGCTTCGCATGAACCGAGATTAAAAATTCACTGGTGCTTGGCACAAAATGTTCGACGATTACATCCCACAATGCGACTCTGACATTGGGTCTTATAGTTGAGTTACAAGCGCTTTGAGGTATATTCATATCGTTCAATGAAGCAAACGTTAGATGAAGTGAAAATCTCAAAATGATAATCAACACAAAACCGCCAAACATTACACTAGAATTTGTGTTGGAGAAAAAAGCAAAACAAAATGCGTTTAATTAATACGAAATATTAGGTTGATGTTACAACGAAGACTGAAATTAGCCAGAAGTGATTTAATATAGCATTGGACGGCCTTTGAAATATTTTATTTACCTAAAGTGGTTTTGTTGTTTGTTGTTGTTCCTGTAATGGCTCGTAATGGTTTGGCTTACTTAACTTATGAAACTTTCCGTTAAGTTTAAATAAAAACTTTGTTAAATTACATTTTGCCATGCATCAATCAAGCGTACGTTAGAAAGAGATAGATAGTAATTGATAGCGAGATAGCTATATTCATTTATTTACATTGTTGATGCGTGTTGTCTGGCGCAGTGTGTAATTAGTAGATGATACCCGTCATAATGAATATGCTTGCTGAAAACTTAACTGTTTTATTTAATTTGTTTGAGTTAGCGTAATGAAAAATAGCCGGACAGCATTAAAAGGTTAATTTATTCTGACACGGATGAGCCTTGTTTTTTTTTTACAAACTTGTAGGTCATTGTCAGGCGATATCCTTCATTACGTGCCGTGTGACTTCTAGTGCGATTAATTACCCTATCGGGCCTGTTCTGGATATCGACTCCGACCAGACTTGGTCGAGTTGAAAAGTTTTGCCTCTGAGCAGTTGGAATCGAAAGTAAATAGCCTATTAAGCACAAATAATTACATTATTTTTCCCACAAATAAGTTTTGTTAAATTATTCATTTTAGTTGGAAGATTTATACCAACTTTTTCCTGGACTATTTGTTTATCGAATCGATTTGTTTCAATCGGAATTGAGAACACCAAAGAGAAATCGACTCGGAATCAGCCTCGTTTTACTTTTCAAAACGAGTCGGAATTCAGAACAGGCCTGTATATCGATAACGGAACATGCATTTACTGGCCAAAGTTAGGGTGCCTCTCCATTAATGTGTGAGAAACATTTTTCTTCCCTTCATAAACCATGGGAACTTTCCATTCAGATACATATTTGCATGGTGAATGCTCTCAGCGAATGCACATTCGTTCAACCAGATTATCTCGTAGGAGGCCTAAACCGCTTTCTTTTGTGAATTTATTTGGGATCAAAAGATCAAACTGCCCAACCTCCACCAGACTGTTGACAAACCATGTGCCCTGAAATCTGCGTGATCTTGTTTGCAATCATGGACATCGGCAGAGAAAGTGATGAAATGTCCCCTCTTCCTCCTCGTTCTGACAACTTCTACAGAGGGAGCTCATTGGTATGCGACAGCGTCGGAGCATAAGTGCAATAGCGCACTAATCTTTGATGACGTCCATAAGTACTCTTATTATCTAGTTATTTACTTTGAGAAGGAAGCTAGTTCCTTTCCTATCCAAATATGGCCATAAGGACCATAGAGACCTGCCAATCATTCAGGTTGGTTAACAGCAAGTATTTTGCCCTATTCTCATGTGCCTCGATTCTCCACTGGGGGGTCACATGGAGCTATCCATCTCGGCTTTGTTAATTTTGGAACCTTTCCTGGCCATCTCAATAACAAATTGATTAATTTCAATCACTTTGTTGTCAGGGACGAATAAGCGGGTTAGGAGGCTTAGAATATACCCGCGGGAGGTATGCCTGTCGTAAGAGGCGACTAAAATTGTCAACCTCACCTACACGTGGCGAATCCTGTTCTTTTAACAGCCGAGGATCTGGCGACCCCAAGTTCCTCATGGATCTAAGGGATGGGAGGGCGGTAGGGCCCGGAAAGTTTTATGTGGTCATACCAAATCGTTCCCGAGACTGTTGGGCTAGAACCTTAATGGTGCTTGTTGCCGGAATGTACCGGATCTGAAAACGGCCTGAAGGACCATCGGCATCGATAACACTCCCCAGGTAATTCGGGCAGTGTCCGTCGCTACAAAGGCAACAACAACGAATCAAAGAGAGATATTGAGATGCCCTATCGGCGCCGTCGTGTTGTGGTGGTAGCATGCTATGCCTACCACACCGAATATTCTAGGTCCAAGTCCCGGAAAAAGCAGCTTAAAAAATTTTGAAAAAAGTTTTTGTTATTAAGAAAAAAGTTGTTTGATACAGCTACAGTGGAGACAATAGTGTACTAAGCACTGCTGGCATTGGTACAAACCACAGCGGACACGCAAAATGAAGTACGCCGACAGAATATAAATGACTATTTATAGATGAACTTTGGTGAACGCTATAGATCAGGTATGCTATCCACTTCCGCCTAGCAAAAAATAGTGTTTACGCAGCGCTTGCTTAGATGGCCTGCCCATGTGTACAAGATCGGGTTACAGGTAGCTGAATTCACCCCAGCATAGTTATGGTTCCATGCGAGCTAAAGGATAGGCCTCGGATCCAGATTTTAATAATCTTAAACTGGTTTGCTTAACTGCCAGCGGGACCCCTCCCGACCGGACCCTGATTGTGCTAAAGGCTTTAATAATAACTTGAATATCCGAATAGAAGTTATACCTTCTAGCCGTAGTAGCAATGGAACGCAAACCGCTTTCCTTATTGCGGCAACTTTCTCTTGGAAGATAAAACAAAGTTCCTGAAAGAAAATTTAACCCGACCGCGAACAAGTTAATATGTCAACTGTTTCAGGTCAGGCTCTCTTTCTAAACTCCTTTTGACGGAATGGAATTTGAAGCTTGTACAGGAGTAGTTGTCGGCACACAATAGTCTGTGCTGCTTGGGCTGAGGAAAAAGTTGGCGTAAACGCTCGAAGTCTGTTAGCCCATATTTCGAAGCCTGGGCCATAACAGGCGTTCTTACCGGCTTTCCGGATGTATGTTTCGTAATCCCTGCTTAAATTTGGAAAAACTAATTTTGGCGTTGTGCCATCTTGAGTCCCATTTTTCGTTCTGACAAAGGAAAATTAACAAAGTAGTAAGAAATTTTTCTTTTAATCCGACTGAACAACAATATAGCGAAAATATTAAATCGTAACTGTCATTCAACGGTTGTTAACACTTTAACACGTGGAGGTGCTAAAAAATGTAATTGACCTTATTGCCATTTGAGAAAGGGGTTTGACTTTATGCCCATTTCGGAAGCAGTATGGCCATAATGTCAATATCATTGACATTGTACTCAATTGAAGTTTGACGTTGGTATAAATATGGTCACAACTTCAAATGACTTTGTGGCTTTTTGAAGAGATCATAAGATCAACTGACCCCTTCCAAGATCGATAATATGTATATCATTATTGATATTAGCGATGTTCTGCGCATATTCTTTGCAAGTAACGTCCCTTCAGATATAATTATCCTTAAATTAATTTTTACGTGCAGCAAGGCTCATGAATACCAAAAACCAAGAATCCATTGAGTCCGGAAGTGACAATGAACGACATTAATAGCCAGCCATTGTATACAACTTCGCTGTTGTCGCCATATAGATGAAATGAAAAGGAAACCAAATTGGCAATGATGACAAACAAACAAATACATATGTACATTGTATATACTCGTACATGGACCACCATTATATCGGCCAAGCCAACGACAGGTGGTAGATATGACAAAAACAATGAAATTACGTTTACTGAACACAGAATTTCCGCATTTTCGTGGAGGCGAAATAATGAATGTATGTATATATATTAGGGTGCTTTTAAAAAATCGATGCCGGATTTTTTTTGGGGCAACCCCCTAAAATGTTTCATTTTGTTCGATTTTAAGCTTACCAAAGTTTGAGCACAATTGGAAGATGTTAACCCGTGCCATTGGGACCTCAAAGTTTTGAAAATCTAAATTTTTTGGCGGTTTGGCGACTTCGGCAACCCATCTCTGAGATGGAAGAGCTAACGCTATTTGCCCGTGTGATACATCAAATTAAAGGCAACACTGTTAGTAAAAATACGTAAGTGGTACTGAATTCAAGATAACTACGGTGTTTTGCACTGCCGGGTCAAATAATGCCAAGGCAATAAGTTCAGGACTAAGATACCACAGGTGATTTATCACAGTAGAATCGCGAAAAAGTTAACCAAAACGTCCCAAGGGTAGTTAACTTTTCCAAGCGGTTTCCAAATTTGAAAAAATGCAGTAATAAATATAGTTTTTGGGATATAACAAATTGAATTTATTTAAATGACTTAGTTTTAATCATTACAAAGCATAAACTTAGATTTAATTTGTACTGCCTGATTTCAAATTCACGGAACATACTAGATATTAATTTATTTACATTGTAAATATCGAGGTGCCGTATCAAAAGTAATACTAGGTTCAAACACACACCAAATTGGCAATTTATACTATTTGGGCAATTTATTACGCAATTTGTCATATAATAAATTGTAATAATAAATTGCCAATTTAAAAAAAATTACGTAATAAATTGTTTCAAACTGCAAATGCAACATTGTAAAGTGTGTTTATTGAGTATATTTAAACGTCAAGTACGCATGGCTAAACTATATGGTTGGCTCATCTCATCAGCTGATTTTATGTCTTTCATTTCACTGGAGTAGGGATTGTCAAAAGAAGATGGAAAACTCAAAATGAAACCAAAACATTGAACACATTTTCTTACAACACACAAAAATTTCAAAGTTTTATGTTTTCATTCCATTTCAGTGTGCGTGTTTATTTTGACAGTCTGAACAAAGGTATGTTCTTGATGTAGAGATGAGCCAACCAGCTATCAAATTACTATTGTGCAAGCTAAATCGAGTTGTATGAACAGCACTCAATTCAAATCGAAATTTCCTAAATTTATTTTTCTGTTTGAACATAGTATAAAACTTTAAAATTTTTTTACAAAGAAATCCTATGAAAAAAATTTTTTAAGTGTTACTTTTCGTATGGCACGTTGATTTGTACTTATTAATTTTTAAGAGCTAATTTAAGGAAGCAGTCTATACTTGTTTGTTTTTTTTTTTCTTTTGTGTAATAGCTTTTGACAATTTTCGCCCGCATATTAATAAGATCTGATTTGTATCATTATTCTTCTCATACCATTTTATTAAGATTTTGGTGCATCCAATTGCTTCCGAAGAACTCACTTTCTGTTGTTGCATATCGTCATCTTCCGTAATTTGAACGTCGTTCCAATTTTCAATGTCGTCAATGCTGTCGTCAACACCACCCACCTTTGACAATAACACAGAAAAAGGGGAATACCCGCACTTGTTTTTATTGCCAAGCAAACTTTTGAATTTAAAAAAGGCTCAGAAAAGTTAACCAATAATTAACTATTTAGAGCGCTACGTGGACGCCCAAGATTGGTCAACTTAGCCGAGCGTTTAATTGTCTCGAAAGTTAACTTTTTCGCGTTTCTACTGTATTTTGTTAATTCCTTTTTCTGATATTTCTTTGTCTATGCTTTCGTATATAATAAATTTTCAATGAGGTCTAGGTTTTATTTTGACGCTAAACACCCTCTGGGTGCGTTAAACCAGGCTTTACAGTGGCCCCAGTGCCACGGGTTAACATCTTCCAATTGTGCTCATACCCATTTAACAAAATGAAACATTTTAGCGGGGTGCACCCAAAAAAATTCTGACCTTTTTTTACACTATAAGATAAAACCACCCTAATGTGTATATCTTAAAGATAAAAAAGTCCAGTTTTATGCCTTAAATGTCTATTGAGAAAAATTACACAGGCCGACAAAATTTAACCAACATTCAGACGCAGAAAACAGACTTTATATTTCCCAAGGTTTATGATGGGCTGAATCCAAATCTGGCCTCAGGATTGCTCTATCAGCTCTGGCTTTCGAGATATCCTGACATAAAGTAAAAACACCGTTTTTGCCCATACTTGAGGCTATGTAGCCTTGCAGATGTTTTCTTTCACCAAAATTAAAGGATGCCATCTTCAAATATAAGTCTTCTTCTTTCAAATGGCGTTGAGTTTGCTCAAATATCATTTTTTTCGCTGAGATAGCACGCTGTTCCCAAGATTAGGTGGGTTTGCCTGCTTGTGGTGTTGTAGGGATGGTTTGTAGGGGTTAGGGCTGTGTGCGATTTGGTACCCGAAGGTTAGATAGTGTAGGGGTGTGGTGAGTTAGCACATTTATGGTGTGAGACAAAATTTTAAGAAAAATAAGACTCAAATCAAGAAAATTAGTAATCGACTACATCATGTCTATGTTATCTTAATCGATTTTCAGGTGTAGGAAAATTTAGAAACATGAAAATTTCAAAATATGATATTTCAGTGAAAAGAAATGATATTTGAGCAAACTCATCGCCACTTGAAAGAAGAAGACTTGTGCTTAAACATACCGGCCTATTATTTTGGTGAAAGAAAACATCTGCAAGGCTACATAACCTCAAATATGGGCAAAAACGGTGTTTTTTGCACTTTTAGGTTAGGATATCTCGAAAACCAGAGCTGATAGAGCACTTTTGAGGCGAGATTGCGATTCTCGCATCAAAATCCTTCGAAAATATATAGTCCGGTTTCTGGGTCTGAGATGCTGTCGGCCTGTGTTATCAAAATGGACCCTAAAGCACAAATTAAAACTTAAATGAGGTATCTAAACAAGCTTAAATTTTTTTTAACTTATGAGTCAGAACTACCCTAATGTATATACATACGTACATTTGTATGTATTCACGGTCAAATTTATAATAATTCCGAAAAGTTGCTAGCCAATACCTTCCCTGTAATGAAAAAACGGAATACATTCAATAAACGCACCGACTTCATTCCAGCTCCCCCCATAGCCTACACTTTAAGCCATGTTATTCAGACTTATGAATGTCATAAATGATGCCCGGAGCAAAGATGAAAGATAATCAGTGAGATGATGAATATTGAAAATATTGAGCTCTGTCGCCCCACCAATAACGCATAATGAATGCTAATTAAAGCACAGTGAAAACGCGTTTCGGTCCAAGTATAAATGGCAAGGCTGAGTAAAAATAATAAGTAATTTTAGACAGAATTGTAATTGCTTTTGGTTTTAAAATTTATTTACATATTAAGGTGACAAGATGATATCAAAAAGGTTGATGAAGTGGCGAAAAGGGCAACTATAATACCAAAGGCAAATTCGGTACAAGGTGTTGGCTTGGCATCAACTGTTTGCTGTTCTTTTCTACGAAATGGGATGCCAGTAAAGTATTCTATTGTATGACGAACTAAGTCTGAAACCGCTTTGCCGATTGTGGTCTACCAGGGATCATATACTTAACACTCAAGTCTCGAATATTCAAGAAAGTTGTACCAGTCAACGTATGCGCCATGCATGAGTGTTGGTGCAGTAAGGAAGTTCGAGGCAAAGTATTTGAAATATCAAAGAGTAAGTTTTGTTCGTTAAAGGGGCTATTCGACAAAGAGACCGAGGATGAGAGAGTAAAAACGGAGGGAAAGAAAGAAACACAAAGAGAGAGAGAGAGAGAGAGAGAGAAAAGCGGATAAAAGAAAGAGGAAAAAGAGAGGGAAATAAAAGATAAAATATCTTAAACGTCACGCAGATAAACTAAATTTGGGCTACCGGATCTGCTAGTTAATGTTATTAAGATATATTGATTAGTGAAATTTGGATGGTTCTAGTGGTTAAACTACCATAAAAAAGGTTGTGCATTTTCCGTGTAAGCTGCTGAATCATGATGAAATGGGTTAAGTTAGGTTGATCTCGCCGGCCACTAAAGGCCTTACAGAGACTGAATGTGTCCATGGTGTTACCGGAATCTGTTTGACGACCAAAGGGAAAACCCCAATTAGGTAGCAGGATTTTTGAAATAGAATAGCTACGTGCTATTGGAAACTAGTACCAGTTTTCTAGGAGCTTTTTTTATGGCTGCCTCTTGATCTAGCAGCTCTGCCTCGCCAAGCAGCTAGAGCCTTGAACTAGCGAACGCAGGATATGCGCACCGAAGGTGTTTAGCAGTTTTTTATTGTAGTACAGACTTCCTACATCTACGGTTACCGAGTGTGTGTCCAGTAAGTACGCCCATCCGGATCTGTCTAGCTTTAAAGATAAGAGCTATTTTGTGAGCCCAATATCCTATCTCCTTTTGAGCCCGTATATATATACGGTTCAGCCTGAACGAAGTCTCTAATGCTTCTTTGCACACCATTACACTTCTTGATGATTGGCTATGAGATTTCCTGTCTATTAGGTAAATAAATTTGGCAGCCTGTTTGATCTAATTATTTCGTAATCGATTCCTACAATTTGTAACCATCGATTTGCATATGTATCGCATGTTGCGCCATTCCCGCACCTTGTGCTAGCCCTGCAGCCCTTACGGCTCAAAGATCCCTTTCGAAGCTCAAGCACGGACCCTTGCCCTTTATCAAATTACAATGCTATACTGCTATGGCCATACGGCCTGCACTCAAGCTGCCCTGCGACCTCGTTGTTGTTGTTTTTGTTATAGCGATAAGGACACTCCCATAATAATAAGGACACGACCATCTCGGGAACAATTTTTTATGACCACATGCGACCTTCTAGGTCATACCGCCCTCCCACCCCCCACATCCATGAGAAGTTCGAGTTCGCCAGAGCCTCGGCTGTTATTGAAACAGGATTCGCCACGAATAGGTGAGGTTGACAATTGGGTTTGGATAAGCTATATATTGCGCTAGCAACCTGAAAGGTTACGCTACACAACCCCTTGAATCTATTTGCTATTTTAGTCGCCTCTTACGACAGGCATACCTACCGCGGGTATATTCTAACCCCCTAATCCCCTGGGGTCCTTATACCTCGTCTCTTGTTGCAGTTATTGAGACTATATTTTCATTTAGGTCTATAAGCGTTAAGTGCAAAATTGAATACAATGCTGCTGTCTTGTAGGGTTATCCCTCTTAGCTAAGTCCTAGTGCAATTCGTGACTTTATATTTCCTAGTAAACACGACAAGATCGGATCGCGCCTTGACAGGCACGTTACTCAGGCCGGATATAGCTATTTTGGACTGATAAGGCAACTGAAAAGTAAAGTTTTCTCGGGACGGAGAAAAATCACGTTCTACATGTCGTTCGATGTACGACAAGGAATCATGGATTGTGTGGACGAAGATCATATGCCTCTAAGCGTATTCAAGAGAAAATTCTCCGGAATATTTATGGTACTGTCCGTGATGCCACCGCTGAGTATCGAAGGATGTATATTGATGGCGTGAATGAGCTTTACGCAATTATAAAGGTAGCGCAGCGAATAAAAGATCTAGGGATAGGTCATATCATACGAATAGACGAAGGCATTACGGCGAAGAAAGTGTTTTAATTTACACCGTAACTTTGGTGCCCTAAATTGGCGTCAGTGATCGCGAAGAAGGGATAGCGAGCGTGACTTGTCAGGAAAAGGCTAAAATAACTTAGGCCGCAAAACTGAGATGAGCAGTAAAACTTTACATTATCGATCAAAGTGGCAAGGCTAAATTATAGTCGACTTTAACTGAATTTTAAACTCGTACCGAAAAACAAGGACTAAGCGTGAAAAGTAAAAATGTTTACATAGATACTGGAAAAGTGCTGGATCATCAATATTTAGTTCGCTGAAAGAAGTTCTTTTTCTTGGCGCTCCTTATGCGTGTCAATGTCATCCATTAACGTCTTACAAAAAAGCAAAAATACATGTTTTTCATATTTAAAAAATACACTTTCTAGTATATAAACAAATATAAAATTCAATTTTCATCACGGTGCAACCTTACTGTGCTAATTCAATTTTACTTTATTAGCTCTGCGTGAAATATGTTTTCATTTGTTGCTGACACAAAGGATGAAGAAAATGAAATTATATGATTTGAATAATAAGCAAGTGTATTAAAATCAAAACATGATGAAGAAACAAAACGAAAAAAGTAAAAAAAGAACAATCTGACATCAACAATTTTCTAAAGGCCACAAATAACAGCAACATACGCATATTATAAATAACAAGTAAGGAAGGCTAAGTTCGGGTGTAACCGAACATTACATACTCAGTTGAGAGCTATGGAGACAAAATAAGAGAAAATCACCTCGTAGTAAAATGAACCTAGGGTAACCCTGGAATGTGTTTGTATGACATTTGTATCAAATGGAAGGTATTAAAGAGTATTTTAAGAGGGAGTGGGCCATACTTCTATAGATGGGCGCCATTTAGGGATATCGCCATAGCTGTGGACCAGGGCTGACTCTAGAATTTGTTTGTACGATATGGGTATTAAACGAAAGGTGCTAATGAGTATTTTAAAAGGGAGTGGGCCTTAGTTTTATGGGTGGACGCTTTTCGAGATATCGCCATAAAGGTGGACCAGGGGTGACTCTAGACTTTGTTTGTATGATATGGGTATCAAATGAAAAGTGTTAATGAGTATTTTAAAAGGGAATGGGCCTTAGTTCTATGGGAGGACGCCTTTTCGGGATATCGCCGACCAGGGGTGACTCTAGAATGCGTTTGTACAATATGGGTATCAAATGAAAGGTGTTGGTGAGTATTTTAAAAGGGCGTGGGTCTTAGTTCTATAGGTGGACGCCTTTTCGGGATGTCAACATAAACGTGGACCAGGGGTGACTCTAGAATGCGTTTGTACAATATGGGTATCAAACGAAAGGTGTTGATGAGCATTTTAAAACGGAGTGGGCCTTAGTTCTATGGGTGGACGCCTTTTCGATATATCGCCATAAAGGTGGACCAGGAGTGACTCTAGAATGTGTTTGTGCGATATGGGTATCAAATTAAAGGCGTTATTGAGGGTTTTAAAAGGTTGTGGCCCTTAGTTGTATATGTGAATGCGTTTTCGAGATATCGACCAAAATGTGGACCAGGGTGACCACCCATTTTACAAAGTTTTTTTCTAAAGTTATATTTTGCGTCAATAAACCAATCCAATTACCATGTTTCATCCCTTTTTTCGTATTTGGTATATTATTATGGCATTTTTTTATATTTTTAGTAATTTTCGATATCGAAAAATTGGGCGTGATCATAGTCGGATTTCGGCAATTTTTTACACCAATATAAAGTGAATTGATATAAGTACGTGAACTGAGTTTAGTAAAGATATATCGATTTTTGCTCAAGTTATCGTGTTAACGGCCGAGCCGAAGGACAGACGGTCGACTGTGTTTAAAAGCTGGGCGTGGCTTCAACCGATTTCGCCCTTTTGCACAGAAAATAGTTATCGTCCTAGAATCTAAGCCTCTGCCAAATTTTACAAGGATTGGTAATGTTTTGTTCGACTTATGGCATTAAAAATATCGTAGACAAATTAAATGGAAAAGGGCGGAGCCACGCCCATTTTTAAAATTTCTTTTATTTTTGTATTTTGTTGCACCATATCATTACTGGAGTTGAATGTTGACATAAATTACTTATATACTGTAAAGATATTAATTTTTCTTTTAAAATTTGACTTTGAAATTTTTTTTTTTTTTAAATGGGCTTGGTCGTTCTCCGATTTTGCTAATTTTTATTAAGCGTACATATAATAATAAGAGTAACGTTCCTGCCAAATTTCATCATGATATCTTCAACGACTGCCAAATTACAGCTTGCAAAACCTTTAAATTACCTTATTTTAAAAGTGCGCGGTGCCACGCCCATTGTCCAAAATTTTACTAGTTTTCTATTCCCCGTCATAAGGTCAACTTATCTACCAAGTTTCATCGCTTTATGCATATTTGGTAATGAATTATCGCACTTTTTCGATTTTTCGAAATTTTCGATATCGAAAAAGTGGGCGTGGTTATTGTCCGATATCGTTCATTTTAAATAGCGATCTGAGATCAGTGCCCAGAAACCTACATACCAAATTTCATCAAGATACCTCAAAATTTATTCAAGTTATCGTGTTAACGGACGGACGGACGGACGGCCGGACATGGCTCAATCGAATTTGTTTTCGATACAGATGATTTTGATATATGGAAGTCTATATCTATCTTGATTCCTTTATACCTGTACAACCAACCGTTATCCAATCAAAGTTAATATACTCTGTGAGCTCTGCTCAACTGAGTATAAAAATATGCATTAGAGAAGCGACGAATATTCGCATTCAGAAAAATCAAAAAGAAATTCTCAGTTTTAAATACGAAAAGATTAGCTCACTGGTATATTTATATATAAGAAACTTTTATGCAAACTAATGTGAGCTGTCACAGGACGCTTGGCAGATGTAAAACATTGACATTGTTTTTTAAAAGTAATATTCATAAAAGAACAGATTGCGATGGGAACTAAATATGGCACAGTGGTAAAATAAAATATTACGATTTTTGTACGAAGTGATCCCCAAATGACCCGGTAGGACTCAGATGGAGTCCTCAAACTCATCATAAAACGACCCCCAAATGCACCCTGGAGGACTACGAGTGAGCCGTCAAAATTAGCTTTTAAGAACTTACAAGCTATCCCTGAGTTACGCCCGAAGGATTGCGAGCGAGCCCCCAAGTTATGCTGGACTGACCCCCAAATGACCCCGAGACGAACCACAAAATATCCTGGCAGGAATCTTGGAGAGTCCCCAAAATCCTCCGAAATGACCCGGTAAGACCCCGAAGTGATCCCCAAATGACACTCAAATGAACACGGGAGGTTCCAGAAACAGTACCCAAAATCCTTCAAATAACATCAGGAGGACCCCAATGGAGTCCTCAAAGCCATCCGGAAATGGCTTCGAGAAGATATCGAGGAGTTCAAAAAATCATCATAAAATAACCCCCAAACGAGCCCGAGATAGTCCCCGAAATCATCCCGAAATGGCGCCCCAAAAGTCCATAGGGAGTACCATAAAGCATCCGAGGGAGTCTAAAATCATCCCAAATTGACATACAAATGACGCCTGGAAGAGTTTGAGGGAGCTGCCAAACCATCTCGAAATTAGCTCTTTATTTCAAAACTCACACTTACTTAACACAGCCCTTGCAAAATCCCCAAATCATCCAAATAACCCCGGGAGGACCGTGGCTAAACGCAGAATCGACTGGAAAGAGAATCGCACAGTCCATTGGGCATGGCGACCCGTCGTCGCAGCGTACACATTACTGCATGTAGCCTTATATATGCTTATGTACCAGGGGCGTAGCGACGAGGGGAGTTTTGGGGGTTAACCCCCCATGATATTTTTATGTCTATGTTAATAAATTTCTTTATAATTCTGCTACGTATTTACTTTGTTGGTGATATTATATTTTTAACATGCAAGCATTTTTATGTACGAAATGAACACTTATATTTTAATCATATTCTGTTTCATAATAATTCTGCAATTTATTAAATATACAAATGTACACGTTAACTTTTACTATAATTTCATAAAGAAGTTTCTTTGTAAATTTGCCTAACGACCATCTACATACATATCAGAGAACAGCAAAAATCGAACACAACAACGTTCGACTACATTCGGCAACATGATCGTGTTTAATGATCCAACTTGCTTAAACGAACATAATCGACATTGATTTAAAATCAACCAACTTATTGCATGCGTGAATATAATCAATTCAGGCGTTTGCTCGTTTGCCTCAACCGCCATTACATTCATCGGAATGAAAAGGCAAATATGAAAACTAAATGCGTCTGAATATTTGCATGATTCTTCTGCCCTTACGTCACGGCTACAAGCTACATATAAACATACATATAAACATCGCTTACGGTTCTGTTTGTTTGCCGAACTAAACGATACTAATTCTCGTGCTTTGATTTTATTCTCCACATTTAAATAATGTTAAATTTACAGCATTTTTTCTAAGTACACATTTCCTATTTTGAAATATAATGCAAATTTGACATTATTTTCCATGTGGAAAACACATTATTATAATGTAATATCTACATTTTTTCATATCAAAAACACATTTCAAAATTGTAAAATTCAAATTATTTCATAAATGAAAAAATAATGTGTTTTTCACATTTTAAAATGTGAAAATGTAAAAAACACATTACTGTTTTTTTCGTGTAGATATGACTTTTTAAATTAAACTTTTTTCGATCAATTTCTTTCTTTTGAATTTTATATACGTATACGTTAGATCTCATGCATAGGCTCAAAAAGCATGAATTCTACTTATTCCTGAAGGAGGTACTTCGGTATCAATTTATCTATAATTAATATTAAAGGAATGCAATTCTGGGGCTTTTCCTAATGTTCACATATTGTTGAAAGTCTTGTGCACGCTTCCAGTAACAACGGCAACGAACGAGAGATCTTTTTCAACTCTTAGGCTGATTAAAAACTATTTGAGAAACACGATGAGTGAAAATCGATAGAATGGCTGTTAATCACTAAGCATCCACCGTGATCAAATTGTTACCGTTGATGAAGATTTATATGAAATGGCAAAGAAAATCCGACGCATGCGCTTGAGTTTTTATACTCAGTTGAGCAGAGCTCACAGAGTATATTAAGTTTGATTGGATAACGGTTGGTTGTACATATATAAAGGAATCGAGATAGATATAGACTTCCATATATCAAAATAATCAGGATCGAAAAAAAATTTGATTGAGCCATGTCCGTCCGTCCGTCCGTCCGTTAACACGATAACTTGATTAAATTTTGAGGTATGTTGATGAAATTTGGTATGTATGTTCCTAAGCACTCATCTCAGATTGCTATTTAAAATGAACGATATCGGACTATAACCACGCCCACTTTTTCGATATCGAAAATTTCGAAAAACAGAAAAAGTGCGATAATTCATTACAAAAGACAGATAAAGCGACGAAACTTGGTAGATAAGTTGACCTTATGACGGGGAATAGAAAACTAGTAAAATTTTGGACAATGGGCGTGGCACCGCCCACTTTTAAAAGAAGGTAATTTAAAATTTTGCAAGCTGTAATTTGTCAGTCGTTGAAGATATCATGATGAAATTTGGCAGGAACGTTACTGCTATTACAATATGTACGCTTAATAAAAATTAGCAAAATCGGAGAAGGACCACGCCCACTTTAAAAAAAAATTTTTTTTAAAGTAAAATTTTAACAAAAAATTAAATATCTTTACAGTATATAAGTAAATTATGTCAACATTCAACTCCAATAATATATGGTGCGACAAAATACAAAAATAAAAGAAAATTTCAAAATGGGCGTGGCTCCGCCCTTTTTCATTTAATTTGTCTAGGATACTTTTAACGCCATAAGTCGAACAAAAATTAACCAATCCTTTTGAAATTTGGTAGGGGCATAGATTTTATGACGTTAACTCTTTTCTGTGAAAATGGGCGAAATCGGTTGATGCCACGCCCAGTTTTTATACACAGTCGTCCGTCTGTCCTTCCGCATGGCCGTTAACACGATAACTTGAGCAAAAATCGACATATCTTTAATGAACTTAGTTCACGTGCTTACTTGAACTCACTTTATCTTGGTATGAAAAATGAACGAAATCCGACTATGACCACGCCCACTTTTTCGATATCGAAAATTACGAAAAATGAAAAAAATGCCATAATTCTATACCAAATACGAAAAAAGGGATGAAACATGGTAAGGTAATTGGATTGTTTTATTGACGCGAAATATAACTTTAGAAAAAACTTTATAAAATGGTTGTGACACCTACCATATTAAGTAGAAGAAAATGAAAAAGTTCTGTAGGGCGAAATAAAAAACCCTTAAAATCTTGGCAGGTACTACATATATAAATAAATTAGCAGTATCCAGCAGATGATGTTCTGGGTCACCCTGGTCCACAGTTTGGTCGATATCTGGAAAACGCCTTCACATATACAACTACCACCACTCCCTTTTAAAACTCCCATTAATACCTTTAATTTGATACCCATATCGTACAAACTCATTCTAGAGTCACCCCTGGTCCACCTTTATGGCGATATCTCGAAAAGGCGACCACTTATAGAACTAAGCCCCACGCCCTTTTAAAATACTCATTAACACCTTTCATTTGATACCCATATCGTACAAACAAATTCTAGGGTCACCCCTGGTCCACCTTTATGGCGATATCTCGAAAAGGCGAACACCTATAGAACGAAGGTCCACTCCCTTTTAAAATACTCATTAACACCTTTCTTTTCATACCCATATTGTACAAACAAATTCTAGGGTCACCCCTGGTCCACCTTTATGGCGATATCTCGAAACGGCGTCCACATATGGAAATAAGGATTACTCCCTTTTAAAATACTCATTAACACCTTTCTTTTGACACCCATATTGTACAAACAAATTCTAGGGTCACCCCTGGTCCACCTTTATGGCGATATCTCGAAACGGCGTCCACCTTTGGAACTAAGGATTACTCCCTTTTAAAATACTCATTAACACCTTTCTTTTGATACCCATATTGTACAAACAAATTCTAGGGTCACCCCTGGTCCACCTTTATGGCGATATATCGAAACGGCGTCCACCTATGGAACTAAGGATTACTCCCTTTTAAAATACTCATTAAAACCTTTCTTTTGATACCCATATTGTACAAACAAATTCTAGGGTCACCCCTGGTCCACCTTTATGGCGATATCTCGAAACGGCGTTCAACTTTGGAACTAAGGATTACTCCCTTTTAAAATACTCATTAACACCTTTCTTTTGATACCCATATTGTACAAACGCATTCTAGAGTCACCCCTGGTCCACCTTTATGGCGATATCTCGAAAAGGCGACCACCTATACAACAACCACCACTCCCTTTTAAAACCCTCATTAATACCTTTAATTTGATACCCATATCGTACAAACACATTCTAGAGTCACCCCTGGTCCACCTTTATGGCGATATTTCGAAACGGCATCCACTTATAGAACTAAGGTCCACTCCCTTTTAAAATACTAATTAACACCTTTCATTTGATACCCATATCGTACAAACGCATTCTAGAGTCACCCCTGGTCCACCTTTATGACGATATCTCGAAACGGCGTCCACCTTTGGAACTAAGGATTATTCCCTTTTAAAATACTCATTAGCACTTTTCTTTTGATACCCATATTGTACAAACAAATTCTAGGGTCACCCCTGGTCCACCTTTATGGCGATATCTCGAAACGGCGTCCACCTATGGAACTAAGGATTACTCCCTTTTAAAATACTAATTAACACCTTTCATTTGATACCCATATCGTACAAACGCATTCTAGAGTCACCCCTGGTCCACCTTTATGGCGATATCTCGAAAATGCGACCACCTATACAGCAACCACCACTCCCTTTTAAACCCCTCATTAATACCATTAATTTGATACCCATATCGTACAAACACATTCTAGAGTCACCCCCGGTCCACCTTTATGGCGATATTTCGAAACGGCGTCCACCTATGGAACTAAGGCCCACTCCCTTTTAAAATACTCATCAACACCTTTCGTTTGATGCCCGTATTGTACAAACAAATTCTAGGGTCACCCCTGGTCCACCTTTATGGCGATACCTCGAAACGGCGTCCACCTATGGAACTAAGGATTACTCCCTTTTAAAATACTCATTAACACCTTTCTTTTGATACCCATATTGTACAAACAAATTCTAGGGTCACCCCTGGTCCACCTTTATGGCGATATCTCGAAACGGCGTCCACCTATGGAACTAAGGATTACTCCCTTTTAAAATACTAATTAACACCTTTCATTTGATACCCATATCGTACAAACGCATTCTAGAGTCACCCCTGGTCCACCTTTATGGCGATATCTCGAAAAGGCGACCACCTATACAACAACCACCACTCCATTTTAAAACCCTCATTAATACCTTTACTTTGATACCCATATCGTACAAACACATTCTAGAGTCACCCCTGGTCCACCTTTATGGCGATATTTCGAAACGGCATCCACATATAGAACTAAGGCCCACTCCCTTTTAAAATACTCATTAACACTTTTCGTTTGATGCCCGTATTGTACAAACAAATTCTAGGGTCACCCCTGGTCCACCTTTATGGCGATATCTCGAAACGACGTCCACCTATGGAACTAAGGATTACTCCCTTTTAAAATACTCATTAACACCTTTCTTTTGATACCCATATTGTACAAAAAAATTCTAGGGTCACCCCTGGTCCACCTTTATGGCGATATCTCGAAAAGGCGACCACCTATACAACAACCACCACTCCCTTTTAAAACCCTCATTAATACCTTTAGTTTGATACCCATATCGTACAAACACACTCTAGAGTCACCCCTGGTCCACCTTTATGGCGATATTTCGAAACGGCATCCACATATAGAACTAAGGCCCACTCCCTTTTAAAATACTCATTAACGCCATTCGTTTGATGCCCATATTGTACAAACAAATTCTAGGGTCACCCCTGGTCCACCTTTATGGCGATATCTCGAAACGGCGTCCACCTATGGAACTAAGGATTACTCCCTTTTAAAATACTCATTAACACCTATCATTTGATACCCATATCGTACAAACTCATTCTAGAGTCACCCCTGGTCCACCTTTATGGCGATATCTCGAAAAGGCGACCACCTATACAACAACCACCACTCCCTTTTAAAACCCTCATTAATACCATTAATTTGATACCCATATCGTACAAACGCATTCTAGAGTCAACCCTGATCCACCTTTTTGGCTATATCTCTAAATGGCGTCCACCTATAGAACTATGGCCCACTCCCTCATAAAATACTCTTTAATGCCTTTCATTTGATACACATGTGATACAAACACATTCCAGGGTTTCCCTCGGTTCATTTTCCTACATGGTTATTTTCCCTTATGTTCTCACCATAGCTCTCAACTGGGTATGTAATGTTCGGTTACACCCGAACTTAACCTTCCTTACTTGTTAATGTAACATTTTTCATATCATATTCTAAATACACGTACTTTAATGTTAAAGCTAAAGACAACATTTTTTTTTTATTTAACTAAAAAAAAAAATTTTTTTTTGAATCCTCCCAATGCAATTTCCTGGCTACGCCCCTGATATGTACATATCTATATACTATCATATAAGCGGGGCGACGCGTCCACATGCGAAGTTTCACATCAAGAAATGTTACGTATACGCCCGGTGCTCGCATTATCAGTTGATACCGTTAAGTTTGCGTGTAATCGGTCGGCTTGTAATAAAACAACGTGTCTATTTTATCGATGTTGTTCATATTCGATTTATAGTAGATGTTTTTGTTATCTTTGCTTTCTGTTGAAATATGTCTTAGTAATAATAGCGTAATCGGAACTATATGCGAACAAACTATTTCGATTCTATACTAGATTACCTCTCGAATAGAATTTAAACTTAACTGGCATCCGCATTCGCATTCGCTCCGTGGTCGACTGTACTTTCATAGTCGCAATAGGCAGTAATATTCCGTATGTATATGAAGACGTAGGTGAAGCACAACATACACATCAGTGATGCACAAACAATGAGAAATACTGGAAAAGAGTGTGCCAACATATTTTGCTGCCATTCAGTAAACAACCAACAACAGTCACTGTTGACAGCCTGAGTAGTATGTGTTTATTTGGTTCATGCCTGACGCATTGCAATTACGAGCAAACTTAAATCATTGCATATGTAATGCATATGAAGGCGAGAGTTGAATGATAAGCTTGTATGTAATTTATTGTGTGAGAGAAACATTACAAAACCTAAACACCTGCATATTTCTGATTTACCAGATTCTTCGCCACAAGCTTCTCGGTTACTGAAATTTGTCAAGGTTAACACATAACTACATCGAGCATGCAAGAAGTTGATCTGAGTAGCATATACGCTTATATTGCTATTGGGTCTGAATATAAACCCTGAAGAGTCTTAAGGGATTAGTGAAACGTCGGAATCAATAAGCTACATAAACACCGAAATGGAAAGTCTCAAAGGTAAGTGAAGCTGTTAACTCCCATTTTTATTTTTTAAGCATTTGTAGACGTACGGAAACCCGATTTCTGGCGTGGCAATGCATCGCCCCCCGTTCACACTACTGCATATAGACTTTATATACATCAGGCATGCTTAACGAACGAAACGATATCATTTCGTTACGATAATCAACGCTAATAAACGGAACGATAATCAACGCTAATAAACGAAACGAAGTCACTTCGTTTCGTTTATTAACGTTAAGAACGTCAAATTAACGTTAATTTGACGATCTTAACGTTAATAAACGAAACGAAGTGACTTCGTTTCGTTTATTAGCGTTGATTATCGTAACGAAATGATATCGTTTCGTTCGTTAAGCATGCCTGATATACATACTAGCAGACCCGGCAAACATTGTTCTGCCCTAAATATGGTCTATCTGTATACAGTTTAATAACCTTTTTCCGTCTATCTCTGCCCTCCTCCCTCTTCACTTTTTCTTAATCCTTTTATTTACTCCTCCCTCCATCTTTTTCGCTTCATCTATCTCTATCTTCGTTTCACTCCATCTCTTTCTCGGTCTCCTTCTCCTTCCCCCTTTTCTCTTCTCTCAAGTTCTTCCATTCTTCTTCATCCCTTATTGCCAGTCCCAGATGGTGGTATGTATTTTGTTCCAGTCCCATTCTGAGTCCCAGTCCCACTCCGAGTCTCAGTCCCAGTCCGTCTCTGGTCTACTTCGCGGAAAAAAGGATCGTAAATACTAATATATGCAAATTTGTATACCGTTGGCGATAACAGTTTTTTGAAAAAAATTGTTGTGTCGAGTCTTGCAATTCCATCTCTCGGCAGCAAAGGCATTGATTTCGTTTAAATTCCTGAAAGAAAAATACCAAAAATTATTTCTTTTCAAAGTTGTTAAGGAATATTACGGAATGCGATAGTCCGGACTAATTATTCCATTCTGCACTGCTCATGTGGAATAATAAAATTTAAAAGCTTTCCGCAAGTGAATAAAAAGACCGATTGGGACTGGGACTAGGAATGGGACTGGAACTGTGAACAAAGTACGGAAAAGAATAAGAACTAGATAGAAGGCAAAAGAGGGAGAGAGAAAGAGGCTGAAAAGGAGATAGAGGAGATAGGGATAAATGAAGCGGGAAAGAAGTGAGGGAAAGGACGGAGAGGGGGAAAGAGTTGCCGAGAAAGAGAAAGGCAGAGAGAGGGGTGAATAAAAGGATAAGGACAAAGCTGATGGAGGGGGAGGGAGAGTAAGGGATAAACAGTTCTTAAAAGTTATACAGATAGACGAAAGTAAGAGCGCAACAACGTCTGCCGGATCTGCTAGTATATCTAATATATACAATTCTTCTGTCACGGTGTTAGAGGCTTAACTCCTCCGAAACGGCTGAACCGATTCTCATGAAATTTTGTGAGCATATTGGGTAGGTCTGAGAATCGGTCAACGTCTACCTTTCTTTCGCTGCGTGCCTAGGGTCTTGAGATCAAAACGTGGACCCGGGTACCCCTAGAATGTGTTTATACAGTATGGATATCAAATGAAAGCTGTTGATGAGTGCTGTAGTACAGGATAATTTCATACAACTGGGAGACTAGGGTCTCGAGATATAGCCCAAAACGTGGACCCGGGTACCCCTAGAATATGTTAATACAATGGATATCAAATGAAAGCTGTTGATGAGTGCTATAGTACAGGATAATGTTCATACAACTGGGAGACTAGGGTCTCGAGATATAGCCCAAAACGTGGACCCGGGTACCCCTAGAATGTGTTAATACAATATGGATATCAAATGAAAGCTGTTGATGAGTGCTATAGTACAGGATAATTTTCATACAACTGGGAGGATAGGGTCTCGAGATATACCCCAAAACGTGGACCTGGGTACCCCTAGAATGTGTTAATACAATATGGATATCAAATGAAAGCTGTTGATGAGTGCTGTAGTACATGATAATTTCATACAACTGGGAGACTAGGGTCTCGAGATATAGCCCAAAACGTGGACCCGGGTACCCCTAGAATGTGTTTATAAATATGATTACCAAATGAAAGCTGTTGATGAGTGCTATAGTACAGGATAATTTTAATACAATTGGGAGGCTAGGGTCTCGAGATATAGCCCAAAACGTGGACCCGAGTACCCCTAGAATGTGTTTATACAATATGGATATCAAATGAAAGCTGTTGATGAGTGCTATAGTACAGGATAATTTTCATACAACTGGGAGGCTAGGGTCTCGAGATATAGCCCAAAACGTGGACCTGGGTACCCCTAGAATGTGTTAATACAATATGGATATCAAATGAAAGCTGTTGATGAGTGCTATAGTACAGGATAATTTTCATACAACTGGGAGGTTAGGGTCTCGAGATATAGCCCAAAACGTGGACCCGGGTACCCCTAGAATGTGTTTATACAATATGGATATCAAATGAAAGCTGTTGCTGTGAGCTCTAAAGTTCATTGTGATATTCGATTAAGTCGCATTAATAATACCCACATACCTAGGTCATACGTCCTATTCGATTTGCCTGAAATTTCGTATATAAATTTACCAATTTTAGTATTTACGATGGTTTTTTCCGGGAAGTATACCAGAGATGGACTGGGACTGGGATTAGGACTAGGACTGGGACTGAGACTCGGAGTAGGACTGGGACTGAGACTTGGAATGGGCCTGGAACAAAATACATACCACCCTCTGGGACTGGAAATAAGAGATGAAGGAGAAGGAGAAAAACGAGAAGGAGACTTAGAAAGGGATAGAATGAGACGAAGATGGAGATGAAGCGAAAAAGATGGAGGGAGGAGTGAATGGAAAATTAGGAAAAAGTGTAGAGGGGTAGGGCAGAGTTAGACGGAAAAAGCTTATTAAAATATATATATATATATACGAGCTCACGTTAGGTATACACAGTTCGGTTTTGCCCCAACATAGACTTCTTTACTTCAATTTTCAATTACAAAAAAGGAAATTTGTTGTATTTGATCCTCAAAAACACGAAATTACTTTTTGCATTTTTTTAAAGGAATTCAAATTCAATCAGTTATTGATTAGTTTTTTGAAGTAATTGTAATGGTGAGTCGATGGTAATTTGATTCATAAAGTGGCCATTACTACGCACCTCTGGTACGCAAACTACTAAGCTAAACTATTATTCATAGCTAAAGTCGGCAACTTATTAGCACTCCCTGGTATATCCTTGCGTGCATAATGATGTAAGTGCTGCGGAATAAGAAAGAACGTTTGTACCATTACTGTTAGTTTCATTAGTCTGGCCGGTCAATAAGGACCTCACATAGAATGAATGTGTCCATAATGTTAACAGATTTTGTTTGACGAACAAACGCATTAAAACCCAATCGTCTGATAAGACTTATGTTAACTCCGTCTCATTGGCAAATACTAGAAGTTTTCTAAGACCTATGTATGCTGCCCCTAATATCTGGAACTTTGATCTGGCGAGCGCAGGACACGAACACCGAACATGCTAAACTGTTTCTTACTGCAGCACGGACTTCCTGCAACTGCTCTTACTGAGGAGGCCTAACTTATAAGTATGTGACGCCATAGGGCAGTGCCCAGTTAGTATGCCCATCGTAAGCTTAAGTCTTTTCTCTTCAGAGAAATGAGCCACTTTGTGAGTCTAATATTATAGACCTTGCGCATGAACTGAGAAATTTTGCAGCACCACGCTTTTGTCCACGCCTTTCCTGGTATATACGTGATATATCCATGATTTTGTATCATAAGTGCTTCTTATCTATTTTTTTGATTTTATGGAAAAATATTATAAAATCTTTTTCTACATCGGACTCTTTTCCACACAACTTCATTATTGCATTAAATTTTCTATAAGAAATAAAATTGCTTACTTCTGCAAATTCTGAGTTACTTCGCCAAAGTTCTGAGTTGGCAGTATCCATTATATATACGTCAAAAGTGTTCAGCCTTATCTGGAGAAGTGGAGAAAAAGGTCACCAATAAAAGTTGCAGTTGCAGTAATAGTTGTGTAATATGCAAAAAAATTTAGAAACATAAGGTGTACAATATCAAAATCATCCAATCAAATGCGACCTAAACGTCAACCATTATTAAGCTATTCTAGCAGCACGAAAAAATGGGGAAGAGGACTATGTGAAAAAAGAAATAGGCAAGTTCAGTATGAAAATGTGTCACTTATTTGAAATTGGTAAATGTCGTATGCAGCTGATGATGAAATGAAAAATTTTGAATGAATATAAAAACAGTGATGCTGCTGAAATATTTCAAAAAATTGCAGCAAAAATTTTTCATATAAAATTTATACGCTACGAAAATTTTAAGCCTTAAGTGCAACGAAGCAAAAAGAATTGTATAACAGAAGGTGTTTGAAGTGGCGGAAAAATTATAAGAAAAAAGTTGGCATTATGTCATTCTACAGGAGGTGAAATAATTTTAACTTTTTATACCCAGCTGTACTTGTGCACAGGGTATTATAACTTTGATTGGAAAACGGATGGTGGTACATGTATAAAGAATGGCGTTAGATATAGACTTTTATATATCAAAATCATTAGTATCGAAAACAAGTAAGGAAGTCTAAGTTCGGGTGAAACCGTACAATACGTACCCAGCTGTACACTTGAAATGCTGTTGTTGTTTGTTTTGTGTGCTTAATAGTGTTACAAGGCTGCGCAATAATACATATACTTATTGTGACGAATATTAGCAACACTAAGGGATACTATCATCTCTAAGCCGATACTAAGTAGTCACTTGTATCAGTCATTATGTCTACACATATGTACATACAGCAGCGGAGAGGTACTCCCAAAAGTATGCAATCATCAGCAAAATAGTTCTCACACATACACATATATATTTCTGAGTTACTCACAAAAGTATGCAATCTTCAGCGAAGTAGTAAATTCTAGAAACAAAAACGCCTAGAAATATGCCAACGAGGAAACCGAAGAGTATAAAAGCAGCACCAGCTGAGGCACAACCAATCAGTTTGATTTAAGCACGCTATTGGTTGCGAAGTATAAGTGTTATTGTGAAGTATTTTAATAAAACCATTTTGCATTATTGAATATTGGACTTATTTATTCAACAGTTTAGCGATACGAACGTTAGCAGAAGGTGTGAAATTAGAGAAGTTTCACTAAATTCGTTAAAATATGGTTCTATTCTGAACAATTTTTTCTTCGAGTTATGGCTCCAGAAATATAGAAAATGACTTAATCATAAAAGGAGGGTGCCCCGCCTATTTTTTAAAATTTGAAGTTTTTCGTATTTATTGTTATAAATCCACATGGGAAATGAAATAACATTGATATAAAGCCCCGTTTGAAAAATATAGCTTATTTTATTCGTCCGCGACATTTTTAAAAATCTTTTATATAAAATTGGGCGTGCTCCTTAACGGATTTCGTTAATTTTTCGTCAAAGCAGATTCCTCGGCAAGCTCTCTGCCGAATTTTGTTACGATAGGTTTAACGATTTTTAATTTATGATTATTAGTTGTTGTAAAATTGATTTTATCACAAGTGGGCGGTTCCACGCCCATTTAAAATTTTTTTTTTCAAATTTTTATCAAGAGTCTCAATATCAGTCCACACGTCAATTTTCACCATTCTAGGTGTATTATTTACTAAATAATCAGGTTTTTTGTGTTTTCCAAAATGTTATATATATAAACAGTGGGCGTGGTTATCATCCGGTTTCGCTCATTTTCAATACCAATCTATTCTGGGTCCAAATGAGCTCGTGTACCAAATCTGGTGAAGATATCTCAATATTTCTTCAAGTTATCGTATTAACAGATAGACAGACGGACGGACGGACATGGTTCAATCATTTTTTTTTTTCGATACTGATGATTTTGATATATGGAAGTCTATATCTATGTATCTCGATTCCTTTGTATCTGTACAACCAACCGTTATCCAATCAAAGTTATGCATACTACCCTGTGTACAAGTACAGCTGGGTATAAAGAATTTGAGTAAGCGATGCCCGGGCGGTATACGGGCTTATCTAGACCAAGAATAGATTGGTATTGAAAATGAGCAAAATCGGACGAGAGGCCACACTCACTTTTTTGATATCGAAAATTTAGAAAAATGGAAAAAATTAGATAATTCAAAAACGAATACCGCCAAGCTAATGAAATTTGGTACGTGTATTGAATTTATGACGCAAAATATAAACTCTATATTTTGGAATATGGGCCCCACCCACATTAAGAAGAAGAAAATTTGGAAGTTGGACAAGCCGTTAATCAAAAGCCGTCAAAGATATTACATTGAAATTTGGCAGAGACACTATCCTGAGTGAAGATAATCAAAATCGGTTAAAGACGACGTTCCCTTTTCCTAAAGGTCTAACCTTAACTTAGTTAGTTTCGCGTTTCAAGTACACAACTGGGTATGTAATGTCCGGTCTCACCCAAACTTAGCTTTCTTACTCCTATCTCGGTAGTTTTCTCATTGCAAACATCGGGCGGCACCTTGAAAACATTCTCCTGTAAAATTTCATTTTTGTTGGATACGCTAAAGTTGCTGTTAGGGCGCGATATGTAAACTGAGAAAAATGTTTGCACCGCCAGCGGGGTTATGACGGATTAGAATATACTTGCGGTAATATATGCCTGTCATAAGAGCAGACCAAAACTCAAATCCCGTACGCGAGTAACGCGAAGAAGGAACTTGATGATATCGAATATCGCACGGTGATGTTGCTGGCGTCCACGTGTTATTTTAACGGTGAGGTGACATTAGATCAACTGCCATAAGTGCTTAGCAAAACTTATAAAAGCAACTGTAAATTCACCAGTTTCCAACATTTTAATACGTTCGGGGAAAAAAAATAATAGTCCTTTTAGTCTCTTGAGAAAATATGAGATAACTTTGTGACCATTTCGGGAAAGCAATATGGCCATTTCGGATGGTCATAACTTCATTTGAACTCCTATTTTAATGTTACCGCTTGTTGTATCCCCAGGCATATATATCCAGCAGGGATACAAATGAAGCTGACAGCTTCAGAATATTTCCACTGAGTTATCTCCTACGGGAAATCAAGAAATTCGCTATTAGGGCACCGGTAGATAGGTAAGGCATCTGTGCCCAATGGTCATATATGGATTGGAAAGAAATGAGCTTGCCTCTAAAACTTCAAAAGTCTGCAGTGATTGTGAATATCACAGGTAACTGTGTTATCGTAGCGATGCATCCACGATGGCGTATACCAACAGGCTCCATTTAGAAAAGTTGTCAGCATGAGTAGGCTGTCCAGAAGAATTTCGAAAAGACATCGTAAGCTTTATATAAAATACTTAGCTAGCAGGCTATACGATTATTTCGAGATTAAAAAAGCGAGCTTTACGAGTATTACGTATTGCGAGATTCGAGAATCTTGCGAGAAGCCGAAATCCTGATCTTTCGAGTCTCGAAAAGCTTGTTTTTATTTGTATTACATATTACAAGATTCGAGTATCTCGAGACAAGCCAAAATCAAGATTTTTCGAGTTTTGAAATTCTCGCTTGTGCTCGAGAAGAAGTCGTAAGCTTTAGGTAGACAAATTTTTCCCCACTCGCCACTCACGAAGGATATTTTGTGTGGATAATCTTCATGCCCGTTCTCTCAACACAACCTAACCTAAGCTACTGTCAGTAGCATATCGGCTCTATATATGACTGTTTGGTCGTCGAAACAAGATTCTCGAATACGCGGTCAGGATTTGAAAGCTAGTTCTTACGTATTTCAAAAGGAACTTAGGAAGCCGCTGGGTTGGGGATGTACACTCAAAAAAGGGTAAAATAAAGCGCAGTGGGCAAAAGTGCATCAAAACATACGTCTTAATATGTGGATATAAGCGCTTGAATTTGTATGTAACCAGTACCAAATTATTATTAATGTTAGTCGAAGACAAAAGGTCGTTGCATGCAAAGGGTGCTAGATATAATTTTACCGTTAAAATTTTCAAATAATCTTGGCGTCTGAGCTCGTTTTTCCGGAATTAATTAGCGTATAATGGTACTTCTCTAAAATCGAAAAAGGAGAAGAACCTTAAGAAGGTTTTAAAAGATAGAAACTCACGGACTTTCAGGTGTATAAGATCACTTTGTTTGAATATAATAAATATAATTTTGGTATCACTTCGGGATTACCTCCGTATTAGGGATTATACCGTACTCTTTCGGGGCATCGTTTCGGGATTGATTCAGGACTTGTTTGGGATTTTTGTTGTTGATAATTTCCTTTTTAAGCAATGCTTTAAGCATTATTTCAAAACTGCTTAAATTTCAGCTCGGTTTTCTGAATAATTTCGGGATAATTTGCCAAACATTTCGTAATTCCAATATTTTCAGGGCTTTTACGGGTTTTTTTGGGAACGTTCCAAGGGTCGTTTGGAGAATCACTTTGCGAGTGCTTTGGGATCATTCTGGACTATTTTGGGATTTTTTCCAGTATATCTTTGGGATCATTCCGGAACAGTTTAAGGCATCGTTTTCAAGTTGTTTGAGTTATTGAATGGTGTTTTCAGAGGAATAATGTGACATAAGTTCAACGGCCATAACGTTAGCTGACCTCGTGACCATTTGAAGTGGTCATAAAGCTAACTGATTTGATCATTAACTAATTTACCTTTCGGCCGTTGACATTATGTCACCATATTATTTCGGAGTTATTCTCCTTTGTTAACATTTTTTTTAAGTATATTGATCGAAGTGGAAGGAATCTAGATTTAGCTTTAAAATCTTCTTGCTAAAGGAGCCGCGACTTGCCTCTAATAAAACACCCTTTATACAAGCTTATGTGACTATTCAGCAAAATTTAGTAACTAACTGGTTGACACAATGACTAGCTGAGTAACTTTTAAAGGCTTGAACGCTTGTCATGTATGTATGATATGCATGTAAGGAGGCTTACAAAATTGTTGCAAGTCATTTGTCGTATGGGCGGTCGGCCAAAGTTTAAAGGATCCTCACAAAATTTGCTATTCTGTATCTAACAACAGTATACAATGAAACTATATAACAACTGCTTAATTTGAAAATATATTTATGAATATACATATACATATAAAGTAGTATTAGTAAGCATATAGAGTAGCCTAAAGGAGATAAAGCGGTTAGGAAATCTACGGCAAAACAATAGACTTACTAAAGTTGAAGTTTGCCTTTGTTGTAAGACATAGAACAAGTGAAAGTAGTTGTTGTCTTTTACATGCAACCAAGTAAGGCAAATGTGAATAAAGTTGTAAGAGCTGCCGTATTAATGTGTAACAGTTTTGGATTTTGAGGTGAAGTCGAGTGACGTCTGTCGTTTGAATTTATCATGAAAAACATGTTGAAGTTAAAGTTCGAGAGCGAAAATTAAGTCAGGATGCATTGTAAGGAAATGCTGCTAGTTTTGAATGCAGTGGACCATCTGTGCTATACTATGAACTATGTACTATGTACTATGTACTAGGAATGTAAACTAGACTGAGAAAAATACATAAGTTTCAGTTTAGTGTAATAACGAATAGCACTTAACCATTTTGCATAGGAATGTTTCTTCTTTTCTGGATGTGGGCTCCGTGAACTGACTAGGGCGAATGCTTGGGTTTGATGATTCCTTCACCACCAGAAGGGGTGACCATACCCTGTAATGGTAATGGTTTCGAATGTTAATTCGCTAAACCAATAATAAATTAATACTTTCTCAATTTAACTCGATTGAAATTATTCAACACTGAGTCAGACGTAAAGCAAATGTCAATGCTTTTGAATGGGAAAGCGCAGGGGAGAGTAATATTTCGTAGAGTCGAAGGATAATTCTTAAGTAATTTGTTGGTAGGATTTGGGTGGAACAAAGAGAGAATGGCAGCTAGTAGGAGAGTGAGAAAGAGAGTAAGGGGAAATAGAAAGGAGTGAAAAAGGGTTGGAAAAAGTGAGAAGCGATAAAGGAAGAGCGAGAGGGTGAGAGAAATGTAAGGAAAGCGAAAGAAAGAGGAAGAGAGAAAGGGAAATAGAAGAGAAAAAAGCAAAGGAAACACGATTAAGGAGGGGTGCAATAAGTAAGGGGAAAGATGAAATGCAGAAGTTGTTAAAAAAAAGAAGAGAGCGGTAAAGCAAATTATAGATCATCAGAGAATCGTGGAAAGAGCGGAGGGGAACGGAACCGTGTAGACAGGGAAAAGTTAAGGGTATAAGGTAGTCAACAAAAAAAAAAGGAACGCTTTTTTAAAAATAGCAGTTTGTGTGTGTGTTCGCTGTCAACCATCCGTACAAACACGTATCCGAAAAAGCATTCCACCACTCTACTTTGTTGAATTAGATCAAGTAGGGAAAAGGTCAGCTAGGGAAAGCATATTAATATATACTCAACCGATTTTGTTAACCTTTTCAAGAGAGCTGCAAAGACACGCAAATACGGGTTATGTGACTGCAGACCTTCATAGTTTCTTGCCTAGATTATGAGGTATTTGGGACACTATTTTTCTTGGAACTAGACCAGAGAAAGATCAATACGGGAACATCAAATTTATTATGCGATTTTTTTTTAATTGCCGACATTAATATTTCGTAAATTTTTTTTAGAAACCGGATTACTTGAAATTGTGCTAGAAGAAGCGAGAGAAAGGAAAAACGAGGGAATGAAAGAGAGATTGAGAAAGATATAGAGTAGACGAAGATGTAGAGATAGGGATAGTGGGAGAAGGGAAGGGGGACGCAGTGACAGATAGATCGAGAGATAGAGACAGAGAGAGAGAGAGGGTGTAAGAGAGAGAAAAAGACATAGAAGGGAAAGAAGAGACAGAGGGTGCAAAAGACAAAGGGAAAAGGGGGAAGAGATACATGGAGAGTTGGAGTAAGAGATCAAAACTATTTAAAAGTCATGCAAATAAACCGAATTTAGGGCAGAAAAACGCCTGCTGGGTCTGCTACTTTCACATAAGTGGACAAAGGCATGCCGTAGGGTAGAGTGTTATCACCTCTGCTGTGGACGCTGGTCACCAAACAACTGCTCAGGCGGTTCGCAAATGATTCGTCAAGCTTACGGCTCATGCAGGAGAGAGTGAGGAAGGTCTCGATGGCACTTTATGCATATAAAAGAATGCTGGATTATACATGGGGTCGCCTCATTTCCCTCACTTGGTATTTTCAGCGATTGTAAAGCATTTAAAATGCTTTGAAGCCATTTTTTGGTGGAAAGCCACACAAAAAAGGACCCAACTCAAAAATTAGAAGAGGGATGCAGGCTAGCAAGGCTTAGCATTACGGGAGCCCTGAAAGCAACCTCGGCGGCTGTACTGTTTGCCATTCTGCACATTCCACCTGTAGACCTTGTGGCAAAGAGCACAGCGCCAAAAACAAGGCCATAGTAGTATTGCGTCATAAATAAGCATCCACAGGAAGAATAGGCTACCTTATTCCGTAGAGTAGGGTCTTTGATATGCTGTGCTGATCCGGAAATAAACAGATCCTAAAAGCTGCCAAATCACAGTAGCGATTTTCAGGCGTTATTGTTATTTAGCCATAACCAAAGCAGTAGAAACACTGAAAGAGAATTGCTTAAACTGCATTCGCGTCAACGTTTTTATTGACAGTGAAGCAGCAATTGAGGCTATAATCTCGCATAGCACAGCATCCTAAAATGTGTTAGCGTGTAAACAGTCCCTCAAAAGAATCGGGATGGGGAAATTGGATTTCGGGGAATAAATGGGAATGAAAAAGCTGTTGAACTAGCAAAAAGGGCGCATCCCGCGAAGTTCGCTCCATAGACGTCCAAATCAGAATGCGCGAGTTTAAAAGAAGGCGAGAGTTGCACATGTTTGACAAAACGGGAAAGTCGTGAACACAGGCGCGGGCAGTAAAGGGTCGAAGATTATGTGTAGGTCTTATAAATTTAGACTAACAAAGTTACTCTTATCATTAAAAAGAGACGACTGTAGACTCATGACGGGTACTCGGATTGGACACTAGAAAAAAAAGCTGATGTAACTTGTAAGACCCTCACCACGCTGCTACTAAAATTAATGGTATGGGTGTACTCAATTATATATGTAAGTACGTATGTATGTGTGTATATATATTAAGTTCATATCGTGCAACTATAAAGAACTGCACAAGTTGGCATGCCTTTAACAATAACGAGTTGCTCACATAAGCAATTAGTTGAAATCTGTCCATTACAAAATGCAAAAATGTTTAAATGTTTGCATGCTGACACATTCGTACATATGCAAACATGAACACTTCTACTAATATTAAGCAAGTAAAAAATGTGTAATAAAAGCAAAATGGCAACTGTCAGCATTTACGTGCTCGTAACATACATATGTACCTACGTATTATACATTTTAGTTACAACGAAAGTCAAGTTTTGCCTTTTGCCCAATGCTATGGCCACATGAATTATTAGTGTCTACTTTTGCTAGCTGCACGCTAGAGACCAACTAGTTGAAATTAAATCAATTATGCAGATATTAGCACTTAGATGTTTGGTACGAGTAAATATGCTAATATTGGTAGGACAAATATATTAATGTATATGTACGTATAGGTATTTGTATTTGTAGTTAGATTTAAGATTTAATTAGTAATGTTGTTGCTGTTGTAGCGAAAAAGAAACTACCCGAAGGTTTAAGGGTGTGTTATCGATGTTGATGGTCCTTTGCCGGATATAGATTCGGTACGTTCCGGTTACAATTAATCTGCAAGACCGAACATCTCGGGAACGATTTAATATGACCACATTGCAGCTTCTAGATCATGCCGCTGCTTTCATGCTTTTAAAGCAAATTGTAGTATAGGGCAATTTTAAGAAAGTTGCTAAGGTCACAAGTCTTTGAATTGACAAACGCAATAAAACTTTGGATGAAAAAATAAATAATTTTATGATGACAGTTAATTGTATGCCACTGCATATGAATGATTTTTAAACCCAGGATATTTTGTACAATGTCAACATCGCATCCGCGCAGAGTTGGAAATTATTCGAATAAATTTGTATTTATATAAATTTTTGGCAGAGCTAGTAGAATCAAGTATGATTACCATTACCATTATAAATACTTTCATAATTGAAAACACCAGTCACCCAGTATAAGTACATTTTATTGGTAATTGTAATTCAATACACTCATTTCTAATTCTTTTTAACACGCTTTTATTAGCTTGGCCTGTATCTATCTATGTATCCATATATGTATATAACGGAATCTTTGAGCTTAATTTTCACCGGTTTCTAGAAGTCTGATTAATTTGAAACTTTGCATACTTATCAACGTAATTATTTGAGAACAGCTTCCCATTATCCTTATTAACACGCTTATATTAGCTTCACTTGTATGACGCTTGTTTGTAACTCTCTTGCCTAGGCGCTCCAAGGAGAGTTAGACCCATCTAGCGGCAATTAGCGGCAAAACGAGTTGTGCTTAATAGCGGAGGATCCTGGGATGCTATCAACAGCAAACATATAAGTGGATTGTAGATACTAAAACAGCACGATATTTGCATGTTTTTTAGTTTTTTTAAACTACATTTACATTCAATTACTTTCAATTATTTGAAATTTTTACAATTTTTGTATGAAAAAATAAAAATTAATGAACAAATTTTAAGCACTTATTTTATATAAATGGACAAAAATCAGCGAAAAATGTCTACTTATATAAAGACATATTCTTGCTAAACTTTGATTTTTAAGTTTGATATAGAAATGGCAAAAATATTGTGAAGAATACTAGCAACACTAAGGGTACTCCATCTCTAAGCCGATACTAAGCAGTGACTCGTATGCACATCAACAAATCAATCATTATGTCTACCCATATGTCCATACGAGCAGCGGAGAAGAGACGCACAAACACATGCATATATCTTATCTGAGGTGCTCACAAAAGAAGGTAATAATTTGTGCAAGTATCACTCACATATATGTACACGCGCATATGAGAAGCTATAAACGTAGTTATAGCTGGTAATTTTATAGCTGATAACTAACTAGTAAATTCTAGAACAGAAAAGCCTAGAAATATGCAACGAGGAAACCAGACAGTATAAAAAGCAGCAACAGTAGAGGGACGACAATCAGTTTGATTTAAGACGCTATCTGGCGAGCAATAGAAGTGTTATTTTGAAAGTGGTCTAATAAAGGCTATTTTGCATTATTGAATAGTGGAGTTATTTATTCAACAGTTTAGTGATTCGAACGTTAGCAGAAGGTTCTAAATAAGAGGAATTGCACTAAATTCGTTACAATATATATGAAAAGTAAAAATATAAAAGTGGAGCGCACATTACTTGGATTGGAAAGTTGGTAGGAAAGAGATATTATTAGTCAATCAATTAAACTCCACCTTTATATTTAAAAAAAAAAAAATAAATGTAAGGCGCGATAACCTCCGAAGAGATCTAAGGCCGAGCTTCTCTTCCAATTTGCGTCGTGCTCCTCTTGATTTTTCCCTACAAATTGGCGGGACGGGACCTACATGTTTTATGCCGACTCCGAACGGCATCTGCAAGGCAGATGAGTTTTCACTGAGAGCTTTTCATGGCAGAAATACAATCGGAGCGCTTGCCAGACACTGCCGAGGGGCGACCCCGCTTAGAAAAATTTTCTTCTAATTGAAAAATCTTATTTCTAAAATTTTGATCTTGCTTTGCCCGGGAGTTGAACCCAGGGCATACGGTGTGATAGGCGGAGCACGCTACCATCACACCACGGTGGCCGCCTTTATATTTTTACTTCTCATAAATATTTTTGCAATTTCTATATCTGAATTTAAAAAGCAAAGTTTAGCAAGAATATGTCTTTATATGAGGAGAAATTTTTCGCAGATTTTTGTCCATTTATATAAAGAAAGTTCTTAAAATGTTATATTTTATTTTCTCCTTTTTTATACTTTCTCGTCGTCTTAACCTATCTGTTAAGTTTTACGCTTGTAGCTCAATGAGAACTTACATAAAAGTCAATCCCAAAATTCCTTCCGTCCCGTTTGATTTTTCAAAATATTTCAGTCCGAGCGCCCACTAGCGAAACTTTTTGTATTGTGTCATCGGCTGTCATCGAATTTTTTCTTTGATATGATCCCAGACCTTTAGGGTGCGTGGAAATTTAGAGGTAAAATGAAATTGTTTCAGAAATGTTGAGAACTGGTAAAGACTGAGGAAATAAAAAACCAAGAGTTCAATGTTCAAACTGCTGAGTAGCGGAAAATGCAAGAGGACATATGAAAAATGTGAAAAAGTTGTCACATAAGATTGCATTTCTGTAATAGAAAGTGCGTCCGAGTCTGTTCCACAAAAGATCACGTCGGGATGATCGCTAGGTTCCTAAATTTAGCGGTTTCGTGAATTTTATTTTCATAGAGTATAGTTCCAGGAATTATAATATTCAGCGAAAATTCGATGATCACTGTAAAAATGCGTGAAAGTCGCGGTCATCACCTCTTAATAGTTAGCATTATGAAAAATATTTTTAAAAGGTGTTTGATCCACGTGATGTTGCATTGCAGTAAGAGAGGATACATTTGACATCTATTGGCGCTTCGGCAGCTTGAGGAGAGATTGGTTTAGGGTGAACTAGCTGAATGAGTCCGTAGTCTGAACAGAAGTTTGTTTAGCGACCACACTAAAAAAAACACCTATCAAAATCATATATAGCAATATAAAATAGCTCCGTCATCTTGGCATATACTAGAAGCTTTCTAGTACTAATGTCCCTTGCTGCCTCCAGATTTGACAGCGAGCTCAGGACACGAGCACAAAAAGTGCGCGATCGTTTCCTAACCCAACCCGCACTTCCTACGCCTTCTGTCACTGACCAGAAGGCAGTACCCTGCCAAATTACTCGCCATGATTACGCAGTACCCTCTTTTTAATGATAGCAGTAACTTTGTTAGTTCAAGGTTGTAAGACCTAAACATGATCTTCAAAACTTGAGCAGAGCTTTTATAAAACTTCTATGCGACTTCATGGATTATAAAGAATAACCGTCCAAGTATTCAGTAGTGTTCAGTTCGCAATAGTTGCTTAATACTTAAGTACCTGCAAAGCGGCCAATATTCGTTTTTTTTTACTAAGAAAACCTAATGAAATACATATGCCACTTTGAAACCCATTTTAGAGTTCAAGGTTATTATTGTATTGAATGAAAGTATTATTTTCAGATTTCTGCTTCCCAAAATCATCAGCATTCCGTTCCCCAAATTCCCTCGTCTCTTTTAGTTTGACAGATATTAGCAAATACTTGAAAAAATAAAATAAATTTAAAGTAATTGAAAGTATTGAAATAATTTACCAGTAATTGAAAAAAGATATATTCATTACCAAGTACCAGTAAAAAGTAATTGTACTTGATAATTACATTTTTGATTACCAAATACACAGCTCTGCTTTTTGGTCACAACTCATAATCGCCAAAGTCAATATAAGTGGTTTAGCCAAGTTTATTTTTGTTAGCATTTAATAGCTACTAAATAAGCACCAACGAATTCCAATTTTTAAGAATTATAATTGCCTATATTTGAACTTTGGATATTGAATAATAATTGTGTATTGTGTGTTTTAACAACCTCTTCGACATCATTATTTTAGACTTTGGCTGTTTTGACTTGTGGCCAAAGAATTATTGCAATGACATTTTTTCGTAATCGTAGCGTTATCGGATCAACTTGCTTCTAGTAGAGATATCAACTGGAAACTTCGGTAACGGCTTTACAAATATATGAGAATTATGTTTTTAATAAAATTGGTGCGGGTGATACTTTCATACCGACCCACAACCACCCACTTTCACCGCATGCATAAAAAAAGTAAATAGATGTGGGGGGGGGGGGGGGGGGGGAAGAGGTAAGATGTGTTTATTGCAAATACAATGTTTAATATGAATACATAAAGAATGTAAAGTTATTAAAAGATCTTGCATACATAACAATAACAAAACAACAAACACACACAAATGTTTACATTTGCACATCGTCGACTGGATAAAATAATGTCGTATGTTACATGTAAGCACATATAACATACGACAATAATTTATCAGGGTGACGCTATTAGAAAACTGTCGCAAAACATAGTTAGTGGCAGAAAGTGGCAGCTGATATTAACACTTAGAAATTTTAAAACTTTGACTAATAATAAGATATAAGTCACAACGTGGGGTTCGGTAAGGAACCCAACTTAACCTTTAGCTGAAATTTAAATATTTGTGCAAATAAACACTGATAAAGGCACTGGTGAAATTTTTAATAAAAAAATAAAAAAAAAAAATAAAACGCAACAAGCTTTAGAGCCTTTATTTATTTCAAAATTATTTCAAAATGAAGCAAATACCTTTTACTTCAATATTCATTTTTATTTATTTCAATACAATGATGTTTTATGTATATTTAAATAGCTTAAGTTTGCACTTTATTTTAATAATACAATGACCTCACTTTTGAAGCTATTCTTAAAGAGTACAGTTCGAATACTACAAAAATAAATATACCCTTTAAAAGGATGTTCTAATAAGAGATACCGACGATACATTTGGTGACAAACTTTTCACTTTCATTTCTTTATTTTTGGCCTATGGAACCGACCACTGTGGGATGGAAGCAATAACTTTTTACTTACGTTGATATTATAATTTTGATTATATTGACTTTTACCAGTGATATGAAGTCATACCCCATTGACAAAGAGTTATAACAGTTTCAGAAAAGTTCAAAATTACGCCCTTCCCCGCTCCTCCTCTCTAGATCAATAATTTTAAATTACTATAATGTTTCGAGTATTTGTTCCAGACCAATAATATTTGGTATCTAACACAAAGAGATAAAGTTCTAAAGAACTATGAAAAAGTGAACAGTGACTTTCCCTCGTTACTCTGGGTCTATGTTACTTAGACCAAATATATTTTGCAGACGGGTAACATAAGTCGTGGTCTAGCAATTAAGGAGAAGCGGCGAGTATCGGCGATCATTACGGGATCATTAACGGATTATTATTTATTTTATTATTTTCTCTAGGTTGTTTCTTGTCATTTTGGGGCTAGTTATTTCTTGATCACTAGGAGATTATTTAGGATAAGACTATTGATGACTTTTTCTATGTTACTTCAGAATTATTGAGGAGACATGTTGGGTTTGGAATGGTTTTTGGCCTGTTTCTAAGTTACTTCGGCACTTTTAGGGACTGTTTCGGAATTATTTTTTGCTCCTTTTTGGAGCTATTTCAAGATTTTCTAGAAATATTTCGGCACCGTTTAGAAATTGTAATCGAGATCTTCTACTGATAGTTTCGGATCACTTTCTCGGTTATTTTCGTAAAAATTTCATGATTATTTCCGTACAGTTTCAATATTGCTTTCGAGATTATTCTCGGAACTATTTCGGGGCTGTTCGGAAATCATATCGAGGATCATTACGTTATTGTTTTCTAAACTATTTCCTTTCATTGCGGTTTTATCATTAGTCTATTTATCTCGTGGTTGCGTGCCCTGTAGTAAATTCAGGGACCTTTGAAGGACTGATAAAAGATGGTTTTCTAGACTATACTGGAAGTGTTTTCAGCATCATATCGTGACTACACCGCAACAATTTAACGTTGTACTTTCTTCGTGTGGACTGTTTCGTGGGTGTAGGTTTAATGTTTTAGTATTAATGTCAAAGTTGGACGTAGTGCACTAAATTTTTACCCGTGGCGAATACAGTTTCTTTAGCAGCCGAGGCTCTGGCGATCCCCTCATAGAACTAGGGGGTGGTATGCGGTATAGCCAAGGAGGTTCAATGTGGTCATATTAAATCGTTTCAGAGTTGGTCGGGCTTGTACCAAATCTATATACGGCAAAGGACCATCAACATCGATAATACTCGGGGAGTGCCTTTATCACTAAAACAACGACAACAACAGCGATAACAACAACATAAATAATTACACTTTTGACATAAAAACTGCTTTGAGGAAGTAGTCTTTAGTTCAGTGAAAAAGCTCAGCCTTCATGCTAAAACATTTCCCAACGAGTTGACATATGGTCATAAGTAGGAACCAGCTTCCAAGATGAAAAAAGCCAAAGTTACTTTGCTGGCTTCTGATCAAAGAACACAAACATGAGTTGATTAAATCGAGACCTACGGTAGGGATAATGCAGAATTTGGAATATTGTGGTCAGGTCCCGCACATAGCTATGCAAATCAAAAACTCACAACATTAGTTTGGTAGCTCTTCTACAACAGCAACAACCAAAATATAAGCACCAGACAACAAAAACCAAAATGTATGCAGAAGTAAGGTGAAGAGGAGACATAAGAGAAATTCGAGAATATGAGATGAGAGTATTCCAGACGCTTATAAGAGCTATCAAGTGAGGCAATATCTTTCTGCAGATTTACAAAATGCGACGAACATATCCGAGGTGTCGAGAGTTAAATGTTAAGTCGTTGTAAGTGAGCTAAATAAAATACCGCAAAGTGTGAATATGTGGTGCTAAAGGGGTTGCCAGCGCAATATATAGCTTCTCCAACCCAATTGTCAACCTCGACTACCCGCGGCGAATCCTGTTTCATTAACAGACGAGGCTCTGGCGACCCCAAGCTCATCATGGAACTAGGGGGTGGTGAGGGAGCGATGGCCTTGAAGGTTTAATGTGGCCATAAAAACCGTTCTCGAGATGGTCGGGCCTTCGGGGAGTGTCTTTATCGTTAATACAACAACAACAACATGTAGTGCTAAATATTGTTAATGGTGAATAAAGCTCTCTATTTAGTGCAGCGGGCCGATAACAATAAATAAATAAACTTACCACAGTAAATACATATTTTGGCTCATTTTGGACTTCTTTTTACACTCTACAACTCATGGCGTTACGTCCATTAGTCATGAAAACAAAAATTTATTTTGCTGCCACCACTGCTTAGGGCAGGAGGGTATAAAAAATGCAATATAGGCTACACTCACTACATGAGAAAAATCAACAACAACACACCAAGCCAGCCACTGAATGTATGCATGTAAAAAAGTATGCATGCATTGTTCAACAATTTTCGTACAATCACTGGTCGGCAAGTCCAACGACGTGTAAATGATCGCATCACATTTCGGTTGCACGCACAACCAATTGTTGCAATATTCATGTGAAAAGTAGTTGGCTCTACTAAGTAGTAAAAGGGCATATCAGTAAAGGTAAAGTAGAGGGAAAGAATGTTGAATATTGGCAAACGACCGAACAGCTCATTCATTATGCAAATACCCGGAGCATCAACGAGTGTTGTAACAACAAAAACAAAAAAGTAACAATCAACCAGCAATGGCAGTAATAATAGCAACAACGTGTTCAAGAATGTAACAATAATATTGGTAGCCGAATTGGTGGCCGTAGTGGTGTTTCAATAACATTTAAACAAAACAATGAATGCCCACTTTTTGGTGGTGAATGAATGCTACGCATTGAGTCAAGTCAAGCTCTCTATCGCCCCTGACAGTGCGCATTGCTAAATGCATTTGCAAGAATTTTTTTTAAATTTCGGCGATTAGTTGGTAAATATATCTCATTGCATTGTGGAATTAGAGTGTTTGAATGCATAAAATGTACTATCAACTCACCGTACCACTCGCTTGCGCACTGCTGCAATATTCTGACCCAAAGTGAATGGCAAAAATTAAGGTATAAGTATTTAAATTGCAGGCGAAATAAGTGAAGTACTCTTACGGCGGGTGAAATCTTACTATATATACCCCACTGTGAGCATCAACAATAGCACACATGTAGTAGAGTTTCTGAAGAGGAATTCAGAAGGTATGCGTAAGGGCGATTTAATATCAGTGAAGCCTTTGGATGTGGGATTCTATATGCCAGAATATAGAATGTAAGAGTTGAAGTATTATAGGTGAGGTAACAAAATTAAAGAAAAACAAGTAAGGAAGGCTAAGTTCGGGTGTAACCGAAAATTACATACTCAGCTGCCAAATTACAGCTTGCAAAACTTTTAAATTACCTTCTTTTAAAAGTGGGAGGTGTCATGCCCATTGTCCACAATTTTACTAATTTTCTATTCTGCGCCAAAAAGTCAACCCACCTACCAAGTTTCATCACTTTATCTGTCTTTGGTAATGAACTATCGCACTTTTTCGGTTTTTCGAATTTTTCGATATTGAAAAAGTGGGTGTGGTTATAGTCCGATTTCGTTCATTTTAAATAGCGATCTGAGATAAGTGCCCAGGAACCCACATACCAAATTTCATCAAGATAGCTCAAAATTTACTCAATTTATTGTTTTTACGGACGGACGGACGGACATGGTTAAATGAATTTCTTTTTTCGCACAGATCGTGTTGATATATATACGATTAGTTTATGCCGTTATGGGGTACCGTTATGGGAAAAAAATGAATATACTCTGTGAGCTCTACTCAGCTGAGGATAACAATGAAAGGAAAGGAAAGGAAAGGAAAGGAGAAGAAAGCAAAGGAAAGGAAAGAAAAGAGAGAAGAGAAAGGAAAATAAAAGAAAAAAAAAAGAAAAGAAAATAAAAAAAAAGAGAAGAAGAAGAAAGAAAAGAAAAGAGCAGAAAGAAAAGTGCAGAAAGAAAAGAAAGAAAAGAAAAAGAAAAAAAAGAAAAGAAAAAAAAACAACGGAAAAAGAGGGGGCAGGAAAGGAAATACAAGCATTTCAAATGGAAGTCGGAACCGAAACCTTAAGACGTGTTATAAATTTGTTATTGATGTGTAAACGGTTTGCTATCGATGAGTTATCGATCTGTTATAGACGGGTTATGGGTATGATATGCACATATTATAGACGAGTTATCGATCTGTTATCGAAGTTTTATAAATTTGTGATCGAAAACATAGGTCACGAATGACCGAATTTGCATCGGCGCGTTATTGGTTTGTTATCGACAAACTATCGTTATCTGTGATAATAACATAATGTGGAGGCATAAAGCGTTGTACTTTACATTTTTTTCTTCAAATTGGCGGAGGCGACATGTTTTATGGCGATTCCGAATGCCATGGCAGATAAGTTTTTGCTGGAAAGATTTTGCGCAGTATTTCTGTTGCTTTTTCCAAAACTTGAACCTGGTACTTTCGATATGGTAATAAATTAAACAAAGTACTTTCTGACGTCAAATAATTAGGATGCTATGCTGAAATGCGCCTCGGCAAACTTGTAATTGCGGAAAACAACATGCCTGAAAGTTTACCGGACCTTTCCTACTCTTAAACCATCAATTTGATACTAGAAATAATGTTAGCCTAGTAACCTACCTCTAAAGAGGACTTTAGATACTTAAACAAGAAATGACCTATTTAGACCGAAATTGATGGTTGTATTAAGATATTCTTTCACAAAATGAGCTCATTTCGATAACCTTCATTGTTTTTAAAGGAACAGAGAAACTTGCTACTTTCTGAATATATAAAGATGCTAAAGGACTGAGCGCTCTTTATTAAGTACTAGCTTTACCCGGCGTAAGTTGTAAGGCCTTCAGAGTTATGCAGTACAAGGATTCTATTTGTACGGGAGGTGCCATGCCCCTTTTATATGTATATCGAAATTATTTTTAGCCTAAAACCTTAGTGTTGATCGAAGGAACCTATAGCCAAAATTTGGTGATGATTGACGTGTGGGAAATACGTTTCCATAGCGAACACACACACACACAGAGTTTGATTTTTATTAAATGGTTTTATTTGGCTTGACATGACAGGCAGGCCACACGGCTGCCCGGCCGGCCGTTGTGAACGAATTTTGTAATTAAAATTTAAGTAACTAACCGATAAGCTACAAGCTTGAAACTTGAAATATAGTTCAGAACTTGATGCCAATGAAATGATACGAAAAAAATCGTCGATAGGTGGCGCAAGGATAGAGATATTCACAAAAATCATATTTGTGGTCCGATTTGGCTCATATTTGGAACACATAATACATACAAGAATAGAAAGCGACCTATGAAAAATATCGCCGCTAGGTGGCGCCAATATCGAGATATTCAAAAAGTCGTATTTGTGGTCCGATTTTGTCCATATTTGGAACAAATTTTATGCAAATATTTTGGAGTTGGAGGAGGAACAACCATACGTGGCGCAAAGACTTTTTTGAAGGATTATGTATTGAGGACTTGGATTGTAACAAATTGTCAGGAAAGAGTCCTTGTAATAATGAGTCACTAAATGTACTAAATAGAATGAAAATAATAGGCAATTAAATAAAGACTAAAAACTTGAAAATAAAATAATTAAAAAAAATGTTTTAAGTTAAACGGTTTTATTGAAAACAATAATTACAAGAAATAATAATAATACTAAAAGCTAGAAAAAATTTATGTAGGTCCTAGGTACTAGTAATCACACTCGTCACCAATCTAGGGCATTGATAAGACAATTAAATAAAAGCGTTGGACGCGTAAAATTTCTATTGATAGTCATAAGTAAGACCAAATGAACCTTAATCAGGTTATGATACGCCTCACATTTTTAGAAATTTCAAGCGCCCAACGCTTTTATTTAATTGTCTAATCAACTCCCTAGATTGATGAGGAGTGTGATTACTAGTACCTAGGACCTACATAATTATTTTCTAGCTTTTATTGTTATTATTATTATACCTTTCATGAAAATGAAATGGTATATTAATTTCGTCACGAAACCGAAAATTGTAAGTCCTTAAAGGAAAATAGATAGACGCACCATTAAGTATACCGAAATAATCAGGTTGAAGAGCTGAGTTGATTTAGCCATGTCCGTCTGTCCGTCTGTCGGTTTGTATGCAAACTAGTCCCTCAATTTTTGAGATATCTTGATAAAATTTGGTGAGCGGGTGTATTTGGGTGTCCGATTAGACATTTGTCGGAACCGACCGGATCGGACCACTATAGCCTCCTCCATACAACCGATTTTCCAGAAAAAGAGGATTTTTGTAATATCTTACCCAATTTAACAGATTGAAGCTTCAAACTTCACCATATACTTTCGTATATTGCACATATTGTTGCCTGAAAAAATTGATGAGATCGGTCGTATATATAGTATATAACCCCCACAACGGATTGTTCAGATAAGGAACTTTTCGTAATTACTGCCCTATTTTAAGATCTAGAGGCTTCAAATTTCAAAAATCATAAAGATCGGTGGTATATATAGTATATATATGGTGGTATATATAGTATATATATATATTTTCGCAAATTTTAGCCCCATTTTAACAGCTAGAAGCTTCAAATTTCACCGACTACTTACGTATATAGCATATATTGTTGTCTGAAAAAATCATAGAGATCGGTTGTATATATAGTATATATCTCATACAACCGATTGTTCAGATAAGAAACTTTTCACAATTTCTACCCCATTTTAAAAGCAATAAGCTTCAAATTTCACCGATTGCTTACGTATATAGCATATATTATTGTCTGAAAAAATCATAGAGATCGGTTGTATATATAGTATATATCTCATACATCCGATTGTTCAGATAAGAAACTTTTCGCAATTTCTACCCCATTTTAATAGCTATAAGCTTCAAATTTCACCGATTGCTTACATATATAGCATATATTGTTGTCTGAAAAAATCATAGAGATCGGTTGTATATATAGTATATATCTCATACATCCGATTGTTCAGATAAGAAACTTTTCGCAATTTCTACCCCATTTTAATAGCTATAAGCTTCAAATTTCACCGATTGCTTACATATATAGCATATATTGTTGTCTGAAAAAATCATAGAGATCGGTTGTATATATAGTATATATCTCATACCACCGATTGTTCAGATAAGAAACTTTTCGCAATTTCTACTCCATTTTAACAGCTATAAGCTTCAAATTTCACCGATTGCTTACGTATATAGTATGTATTGTTGTGTCAAAAAATCATAGAGATCGGTGATATATATAATATATATATGATGGTATATATAGTATATATATATTTTTTTGCGATTTCGGCCCCATTTCAACAGCTAGAAGCTTTAAATTTCACCAAATGCTTACGTGTATAGCATATATTGATGTCTGAAAAAATCATTGAGATCGGTGGTATACATAGTATATATCTCATACAACCGATTGTTCAGATAAGAAACTTTGCGAAATTTCTTCCCCATTTTAACAGCTAGAAGCTTCAATTTTCACCAAATGCTTACGTAGTATATATTGATGTCTGAAAAAATCATTGAGATCGGTGGTATACATAGTATATATCTCATACAACCGATTGTTCAGATAAGAAACTTTGCGCAATTTCTTCCCCATTTTAACAGCTAGAAGCTTCAAATTTCACCAAATGCTTACGTGTATAGTATATATTGTTGTCTGAAAAAATCATTGAGATCGGTGGTATATATACTATATATCTCATACAACCGATTGTTCAGATAAGAAACTTTGCGAAATTTCTGCCCCATTTTAACAGCTAGAAGCTTCAAATTTCACCAAATGCTTACGTATATAGCATATATTGTTGTCTGAAAAAATCATAGAGATCGGTGGTACATATATTATATACCCCATATAAACTGTATTTTTTTGCCCCTTTTTTACGGCTAGAAGCTTCAAAATTCATAAAATTTCATCAAATAGTTACGTTTACGTCATATATTGTTGAAATACGTGATTCGTAGTCATAGTTTTTACACGCAGACCACAAAAAACCTGAAACTTTGCATCCTCACACAAAGTACCTACCTATTTTTTATTTTATATTTATCTTAGAAATCGTTTAGGTATGTAGATCTGTTCACTATATATTTCTTATCTTATACATCCGATTATTCGGAGATTACGAATAGGATAAGATTATTGTTCAGCCCCATTCATGAAAGGTATGAAGTCTTCGGCACAGCCGAAGACAGTCCCGTCCTTACTTGTTTCATGTTAATATTGTTTTCAATAAAACCGTTTAACCTAAAATTTTTTTAAAATTATTTTATTCTATATATAGATTACTAAATAAATTTAAATTTTACAATTTATTTAACTTTTTAAAGCCACCCCACTGTATTTTTTTAACTACTAGATATTGGCATTTAGCACTATGTTAAGCTTAACATATAAAATGCCTTAACTTTTCTTATACCTGTAGTATTTTTATATTCACTGTAATATTGTGTTTACTTTTGTTTTTTGGAATATTATTCACTATGTACATAGGTGTAAGCAAAATGTTTAATAAAATTGAACTGAATTGAATTGAATAATGTCATCACATAAGTGAAATGACTGCCGAAGTTTATAGAACTCGACCAAACGTCAGATGGTTAAGATGTTACTACACCGTATATCCGAGGGCAGCTGGTTATAAGAAAACATCAAGTTCAAAGACTGCAATGCAATGATGCAAAGTTGGGGTTCCCAAACGATACCAAATGTGGCAACAATAATTACCATTGTTGACGCATGTGGCATATTGGGTCACAGCATTTCACATTTGCAATTCGTAGGCAGTAAATCACATTGTGCGTATATATGTAAGTGCATGGGTTTGATGGCGTTGAGCCCGATTGGGGAAATATACAATAAATATACATACACACATATAACTGTATGTACAAACATTTATGTATGTCCGGTGAGTATAAAACCTACAACGGTTGGTGTCGATGGTGCTGCCACAACTGCTGTATTGCCTGACCGTACGCTGCCTCCGAATATCAACTAACAGCCACTGAATGTAATACAATCATTTTGGAGATCAACAACAAATACACATTTATAGTGGCAACAAAAAAAATAACAACAAAGTGTGGCAAACTTGGCAAGCAAGTGGGTAAAGCCGAAAAACAGCATCAACAATGAAATGAAAAAATTAAATAAAATCCTTTGAGGCTTGCTATACGAACAATTTGAATCGAATTTACAGAGTTGAGGCATACAATTCTCAGCGACCGGTTGCTGTGGCGCCTCGAAACAAGGATAAGTTCATGTATGTAGATGCATATGTATGTACGTGTAATATGCGAGCCATGTACTGGAAGTGAGTTTGCCAGAACCAGAATCGAATTTTTAAATTTTTATTTACATATAGGCGGGCCGCTATATAGCAACAGGGCCGATTTGAGTAACTTTTGCCGTTTAAGCTTAAATTGAGTTTAGGTTCGGATTTTAGGTTCGGTTTCGGTTTCAGTCAGTCCCCTCTTATTGCCATTTATTTCCGGATATTCTAGTTTTGGTGCGGCTTCGGCCCGGCGTCTATTTCAGTTTCGGTTCCAGCTTCCGATTCGTTTTCAATTCGGTTTGATTACGATTCCGATTACGAGTTGTTAGTACTGCCTCGGTTCCGGCCCGCGCCCAACTCAGCATCGAATACCGATTCGGTTTCCATTTGTTTTTAATTCAGTTATGGTTCTGGATCCGATTTCAGTTCGGATTCGGATCATTTCCTATTTTTGGCCCCAAATTTCGATCTCGTTTCCGAGTTGTTGTTTCCGTCTCGGTTCCGTTTTCTGATTTTTGTCCGGTTTTTGTATCGATTTCGATTCCGTTCTCGGTCCCGGTACCCCGTCCTCATTTCGATTGCGGTTCGAGCTGCTTGCGCTTTTGTCCCAGTTTCCGCTCCGATTCCGGTGGCCATCTCAGTACCATTCCCCGATTCGGGTTTCATTTGGTTTTATATCAGTTACATTTCAGGATCCGATATCAATTCGATTTCGGCTTATTTCCTACTTTCGATCCCGTTTCGGTTTCGGTCCGGTATATATGCCAGTTTCAGCTTCGGTTCTGGCCCCTATACCGGTCCTGTTTTCGATTCCGTTTCGAGTTGTTTGTTCCGCCTCAGTACCGATTTCAGATTTTGCCCGATTTCTATCCAAGTTACACCCCCGATTCCGGTTGGAGTTGTTGGTTCCACCCCGATTCCGTTCTGGTGTCCATTTCAGTACCGGATCCCGATTCGGTTCAATTCGGTTTGAGTGCAAGTACAGTTACGGATCCGGTTTCAATTCTGTTTCGGTTCGTTTCCTACATTTGGCCCGTATTCCGATTCTATTTTCTATTATGGTTCGAGTTGCTGCTTTTGTCTCGGTTACGGTTTCTGTTTTCGCCCGGTTTCTTTGTTAATAACGTTCCCAGTTTCAGCCCGTATCGGGGCTCAAACTAAATGTCTCGATTTTTCGAAATCGAAATAGGCGCTCCCTAATAACCCTATGTATAAATACATACAAATATAGGCCCAACTCATGAAACACTTTCAGACTTTTAATGCACTACAACTTTATAACAGGCAACAACGAGGCGCATGAACTTTACAACAACAATATTCAAAATAAATTTAACCTCTATGTGGTAGCGTTAGGGTTTACAGACAAATCGAATGCTGTTAACCTATAAAAAAAACGGTTGACAGCCTAATTGAAATTTCATGTTGCAAAATGAGTGGACACCGACAGCCGCATTTGCAACAATAGAAACAACAATTACAATATTGAGTAACAAACAGAGAGAAAATACAAATTACCGTGTTTGATCAACAACAAAAGCAACTTTTACAAGAACAAATCCCATTTGTATCGTCACAAATTTGGCAAGAATTTTCTGACAATCCGTGGTGTCGTCTGTTACACGTTTCGAGTTCATCATATAGTCGATATAACGTAATTATAACGGTAAAATATGTTATTGTCTTCCTAAGTGTCCTTAAGTATTATAAATCCAAAATTTGTAAGTGAAAGTCGGCGCTGTTGCCAAAGGATCCGGTAGTATTTGCCTGGCGTGACACTGCAGCTTTGAAGGTCTCTACACTTAAGCATTTGCAGATGAATCTTTACAGATTTCTGACTACTGCAACTCAAAGCCAAAGTATTGTATGGAGATCGAGCGTCAAAGCCAAACTTCTCCTTTTACTGCGCGCAACAATATCGTCTTCCTAAGTGTCCTTAAGTATTATAAATACAAAATTTGTAAGTGAAAGTCGGCGCTGTTGCCACAGGATCCGGTAGTATTTGCCTGGCGTGGCACTGCAGCTTTGAAGGTATCTACACTTAAGCATCTGCAGATGAATCTTTACAGATTTCTGACTACTGCAACTCAAAGCCAAAGTATTGTATGGAGATCGAGCGTCAAAGCCAAACTTCTCCTTTTACTGCGCGCAACAATATCGAAGGAGACGACTGAATGGGGGTGAAAAAAGTCGAGAAATGCATTGCTAGGTCATCGAAATTGCTAGGGAATGAAGTGAATGATTGCGAGGTCGAATGAATGATAATATCTCTACAGTTCCCTTCTCAAAGCAAATTCACAGTGCGAATTCTTACGGTCATCATCACAGGTCATAGATGTATCGGGCCGATTTTTAGAAGGTGTCATATACCAAAAACTGCGCTTTTAAGTAGCTGTTAGGATATGGAGGAAGACGAGTGGTTGTTGCAGAACTTCGATCATTGTAATGAAATGTGACACATTAAACAGAATGAGGATGGGTGGTTGATATTTCACTAGCGCTTAAGTACATAAACTAAGGGAATAGTTGTCGTATTTTTAGAAATACCTGGTTGGACGTGTGTGCATTCAACAATTCTAGGAAGAAATTCACCATAAATGCCCTTGCAGACAGATAATTTATTCTCCTTCTGAAATTTTATCAAGAATTTCTCACGGAAGCCTAAAAAATTATAAGCTAAAGCTTCGACCATAGTGAGGTTGTGGTTAGAAGAATTTTGTTTTAGCCAACTGTTAGAGAGCTGTTATGTGGCGTATTGGGAAGCTCTATATGAGGAGTATGCTGATGACATTGATATCATCGGCCTAAACACTCGCGCCGTTAGTTCTGCTTAATCCAAACTGGAAAAAGAAGCGGTAAAGACGGGTTTGATGGTGAATGAGGGAAAAACAAAGTACCTGCTGTCATAGAGCAAAGAGTCAGCGCATATGCGCCTTGTCAGCCACGCTACTGTTGGCAGCCATAATTTCAAATTAGTAAAAGACTTCGTCTATTTGGGAACCAGCATC